>NC_086110.1:22019875-23244042 GCF_963921235.1 Mobula hypostoma | reverse complement strand
AAGGTAACACTTCTCAATCTAGCTCATCAGTAAAAACAACACAAAATTTTCTGCCAGCAGCAAACTACCTACGTGTTGCTGACTGACACAGTGTCTGAATTTAACTTTTATGGATCCCTTGCTTTCAATTTCCCGGTTGTGAGAGTCCAATATTCAATACCAAGGCCTCAACTGCAAACAGGATGTTCGACATATCAACACTGCCACCTGGGAGTCGGGTGTGAAGAGTATGCCCTCACCTCAAATGGGCCAAGTAAACCGAGAAATGCATTAGCCAGCCTTCAAACCCATCAAAACCAGAGAAAGAAATACTGCTAAAAATGTAACAATTATAAAATAAATTTTAAAAAAGCCTAATAACTGAAATTGTGAAAATCAGATGGAACTTCAAGAGAAAGGAGATGCTGGCAGCATTATGTTCAAAGTTCAAATTTCAAAGTAAAATTTATTACAGGTTTCCCCCGCCATCCAAAGGCACAGCGTTCCTATGAAATGGTTCATAAGCCGAAATGTCGTAAAGCGAAGAAGCAATTACCATTTATTTACAAAAACACGAGGAATTCTGCAGATGCTGGAAATTTAAGCAACACACATCAAAGTTGCTGGTGAACACAGCAGGCCAGGCAGCACCTCTTCCTAGAGATGCTGCCTGGCCTGCTGTGTTCACCAGCAACTTTGATGTGTGTTGCTACCATTTATTTATATGGGAAAAATTTGTGAGCGTTCGCAGACCCAAAAATAACCTACCAAATCATGCCAAATAACACATAAAACCTAAAATAACAGTAACATATAGTAAAAGCAGGAATGATATGATAAATACACACGCCTATGTAAAGTAGAAATACTTTTCCACAATCATTACTGCACTGTTCTCCGTAGTGAAAATCTCACGCAAGCGCCGCCGGCAGAAAATCTCACGCAAGCGCTATTGGCAAAAAAACGGCGCAAGTGCTCTCCAGTAACCTTTAAGCTATGAAGCTGCCAAATCATACCAAATAACACATAAAAAGACACAACCTATATAAAGTAGAAATAATGTATGTACAGTGTAGTATCACTGACCGGAATTGGTTCAGCACCAAGCACACTGATGATGGTGTGTTAAGACTGAGTCGTCACAGGCTGGGTGGTGCAGTGGCCCCCACCCTCCAGGACGCCGATGGATACCGAACCGCGAAGCGTGCAGGGGTACAGCAATAGCTGGGAGGCATCCAGCACATCTTTAAGAAAAAAGCCGAAATAAACATGCTAATTAATTATGTCAGGCGGCACCTAATTAATTAGCATGTTTATTTTGGCTTTTTTCTTAAAGATGTGCTATGTGCCTCCCGGCTACCGCTGCATTCGCCGCAAATCGCGGGGTGGTGGGACACTGGGGTGTCATCTCGTCGTCTGTTTCCATCAGGGCAGGCAGGTCATCTTCTCCTATGACTGCCTGCCTCGATGTCGAAGGTCGAGGTTCATCGTCTGCTGCGGCTGATGCAGAAGGCTTATTTGACTGCTGAGCCTCGCGCATTTTTCTATCATACAGTTCTTTGTAAGGACTCAAACCATCCTGCAAATATCCCCTAAACCTACGTACCCTTTCAAAATTAAAGTCGTACTTTATCATTGCAGCGAAAATCTCACGCAGTTGCTTCACGTTCAGTTCCTGGACGACTTCACTTTCGGTCCGTTCGCTACCGTATTCAGTTTCAATTGTTATCCTTTCCTCTTCCAATTGCATCAGCTCTTCATCTATCAGTTCTTGGTCATGGGATGCCAAAACCTCTTCAACATCATGTTCGTCAGCTTCCACAAGCCAAACTCACTTTGCCCTTGCTTCGTTCACCACGATCGAAATGCTTAATTATGTCTAGTTTTACGCTAAGTGTAACACCCTTATGAGCTCTTTTAGGCTTTTCCGACACCATAGAACTCATCTTGCAAATGGCTGCTCACAGGCACGTGTTTAAGCAATGCCGGCGAGAATGCTGTTCCAAATCTGGGGGAGAGCGGCTGCTCGGGGCGTGCACTGCCTTTTATCGCACGCTGCTTTTTTTCGTAAGTGAAAACACCTTCTGAAAGCGAAAACAGGGTACTAATGTAGGTCTTTCGTAACAGTGAGGTTTCGTAAAGCGAACGTTCGAAAAGCGGGGAACACCTGTATCAGGGTACATACATGTTACCATATACGGCCCTGAGATCCTTTTTCTGCGGGCATACTTAGCAAATCTATAGAACAGTAACTGTAAACAGGATCAATGGACAGCAAACGGTGCAGATGCAAATATAAATAAACACCAATAAATAACAAGCATGAACTATCAAAATAAAGAGTCCAAGTGAGACCATGGGTAGTGGGAACAACAGAAGTAGGATGATTGTCGTTATCCGCTTTTGTTGAAGAGCCTGATGGTTGAGGGGTTGATAGTGTCAGGTCCAGCACAGGGGTTTTGGACAGATTCCAATAGTAAGACATTGGGAATTGCTGCAGCTTTACTGCTGGAGCTTAACATTGGAACGCAGTCAGAAAATTATAACCACCACAAGAAAGCTTAGGACTTTAAAATTCCCACATGCAGAAGTAGAACCCAAACTTAATGAAGCTTGCTTATCCCCAAAATCCAGGCCTTTCTATTTACCCTTTTTTCAATTATTTTATACAAATTGCCTACTTAGTTTGTTTGCAGATTTAATAAAAATAACCACAAAATGTCTTCAATGTTTTAACACAAGAAAAACATCTGCTTACAATATGAAATTTTTAATTAATCTGCAAATTAATGAATCTTGCACTAATATAAAATCTGTTTAATGCATCACAGCAACCAAATAGTGTTACACGTAACAGCAAAAGTAAGAAAAAATATACACAAACTCAACCGCAGCAACTATAATTTCAGAGAATCATAAATGATCTATGATAAATGAATGACGACCAGAAATAGAACGAGACAATGGTAAGCAGATATGCGATCCAATCTATTCATTTAGTTAATCTGGAAAAAGTAGCTGAGAAAACTCAAACTAGGAACATTAAAACTTAAAGCAATCTATCATAACTCCATAAATATGATAACATTTTACAAGAGATTAGATGAATAGATATCAAGAACATTAGTGATTTGTTGTCAGTGCTGTACAGCACTCCGAAAATTGTGACATGGCCAGAGAAACGTAATGCTCTGTCTGTCAGTAGGGAAACACAGGTCATTGATAACTCAGATTTAATGGAGCAGGAAGGGCAGCAGACAAAGCAAAAATAAGACAAACAAAGCAATGAATAATGATCCCATATGAATAATCACAGTTTTGAGGCAAGTTGTCTGCTATTTAAGTTATGCTAGACTAACCAAATCAAGGTGAAATTTCTAATGTTACAAATCAAATTACATGCAGATAGTTGGAAAAGGACAAAAGAACACATGTCCAATTTTTTGGATGGCACAGGGGGATTTCATGTTTTGTCACGTAATAACAAAACTCTTTTTTGCTTGTGTAGCTTTGTTGGTTTATTTGCAATTATGAGCAAAAATTATGTAAATAGCATTTAACCGCAGAAAGTCAATTTTAACAATTATTTCACTGACAAATTCCTCATTACAAAATCAGATTTTCTCCTGTGGTTGTCCACCAGACAAGCCAATGTCTTGCAACCGGAGAGAATTTCTTACTTCATGTGGAAATGAAACAAATTACAGTTGATTGAAATTAAAATAAAGACAGAAATTTCAGGAAATAATCTGCAAGAGAGAAACAGAATTATCGTTTCAGGGTCAGTGACATTTTATCAGAACTGCCACAAGGGTCATTGCTCGGTTATTTACCTGAGCAGTTAATGTTATTTCTCTCTCTAGAGGGACTGCCTAACTTGCTGAGTATTTCCAGTATTTTTTTGTTTTTATTGTCTGAGCTAGCATAATGTTTGCCTCTTGCTTTGTTAACTGTGCCAGCGCCATGATACTACAGTGGAATCTGGATAATTCGGACACACTAGGACCAAGTCACTTTGGCCTAATTAAGCGGCTGCCTCAATTAGCTGAAGTTGCATGGAAATAGTTAATAAGGTATAAATAAGGTATAATAAACTACCGTTTAACTGAGTAACAAATTGATGTATTTAAATGAAATACAGAACAAATTAGAACACTACCAAAACTACTACAGTACTGTATATTAGTTCTCAATAGTTATCAATGGAGAAATTAATTCAGTGTACGCTGAACTGTTCTTTTGATTGACTGTAAATGAACAAAATCAGCTCAGATACCTAGTGCAGATAATAGATGCTTTCAAACAATGCTTTCAATGAATGCATCCTCCAAACCTTCATTTTCATTGTAACATTCAAGATGATTGTCAATACCATAAACCATAGGACATAGGAGCAGAATTAGACCAACTGGCCCATCGAGTCTGCTCTGCCATTCAATCATGGCTGATCCTTTTTACCTATCTCCTCCTCAACTCCTGTTCCTGGCCTTCTCTCCATAACCTTTGATGCCATGTCCAGTCAGGAACCTATTGATCTCAGCCTTAAATACGTCCAATGACCTGGCCTCCACAGCTGCATGTGGCAACAAATTCCACAAATTCACCACCCTATGGCTACAGAAATTTCTCCATATCTCTGTTTTGAAAGGGCACCCCACTATCCTGGGGCTTTGCCCTCTTGTCCTAGACTCTCCCACCATAGGAAACATCCTTTCCACACCTACTCTGTCTAGGCCTTTCAACATTCGAAAGGTTTCAGTGAGATCCCCCTCATCCTTCTGAATTCCAGCGAGTACAGATCCAGAGCCATCAAACGTTCCTCGTATAACCCTTTCATTCCTGGAATCATCCTTGTGAACCTCCTCTGGACCCTCTCCAATGACAGCACATCTTTTCTACAATGAGGGGCCCAAAGCTATTCACAATACTCGAGGTGAGGCCTCACCAGTGCCTTATAAAGCCTCAGCATCACATCTTTGCTCCTATATTCTAGACCTCTTGAAATGAATGCTAACATGGCATTTGCCTTCCTCACCACCGACTCAACCTGCAAGTTAACCTTCAGGGTGTTCTGCACAAGGACTCCCAAGTTCCTCTGCATCTCAGATTCCTGGATTTTCTCCACATTTAGAAAATAGTCTGCACATTTATTTGTACTACCAAAGTGCATGGCCATGCATTCTCAAACATTTTATTTCATTTGCCACTTTCTTGCCCATTCTCCTAATCTGTCTAAATCCTTCTGCATCCTACCTGTTTCCTCAACACTACCTGCCCTTCCACCAATCTTCATATCATCTGCAAACTTAGCAACAAAGCCATCTATTTCATCATCTAATCATTTATATACAGCATTAAAAGAAGTGGCCCCAATACTGACCCCTGCAGAACACCACTAGTCACAGGCAGCCAACCAGAAAAGGATACTTTTATTCCCACTCGCTGCCTCCTACCAATCAGCCAATGCTCTATGTTAGTAACTTTCCTGTAATACCATAGGCTCTTAACTTGGTAAGCAGCCTCATGTATGGCACCTTGTCAAAGGTCTTCTGAAAGTCCAAATATACAACATCAACTACATTCCCTTTATCTATCCTACTTGTAATCTCCTCAAAGAATTTTAACAGGTTCGTCAGGCAGGATTTTCCCTGAAGGAAACCATGCTGTCTTTGTACTATCTTGTCCTGTGTCACCAAGTACTCCATCGCTTCAAATACCTTCAAATTCTTCATAATTCCTGATCTAAAGTAGTGAAATCATTTCATTTTCATTCTCGGCTGTTTCTGGCATCTCCACGCCGAAATGCTTGAAACTGCAGTGAGCAGAACAGTTCTGGATTGTCTTACTATTTATTACTCGGCAACTATCAGTGACAAAAATCACTGGTTTTTGAACACAAACAGGCAAGTGACACTATTTAAAATTTGCTTGTTCCAAGTATGATGCAGTGTCCAGCAGTCACACGATACGCACTCAACTGACGCTAGTTAGAAAATGTTCGACAAGTCTCATGCCCCAATTAAGTCGCACAGCGTCCCAAATAACTGAGGGGAATCCTGCTATTTTCCCGATTAGTTTTTGTTCTTTAAGAGTTGTCCGAAATAAGCGGATGACCCAAATAACCTATGGCCCAATTAACTCGAATGAACTGTATTTGAGTTCCATTTCCTTAAAACACTTTCCACACAATGAACTTAGCCATTTAGATCTAGAGATTTGTCACAACCATTGTAACAAAGGAAGCTTAAAATGCAAATAACAGGAATTCTGCAGATGCTGTAAATTCAAGCAACACACATAAAAGTTGCTGGTGAACGCAGCAGGCCAGGCAGCATCTCTAGGAAGAGGTACAGTCGACGTTTCAGGCCGAGACTCTTTGTCAGGACTAACTGAAGGAAGAGTTAGTAAGAGATTTGAAAGTGGGAGGGGGAGGGGGAGATCCAAAATGATAGGAGAAGACAGGAGGGGGAGGGATGGAGCCAAGAGCTGGACAGGTGATTGGCAAAGGGGATATGAGAGGATCATGGGACAGGAGGCCCAGGGAGAAAGAAAGTGGGGGGAGAACCCAGAGGATGGGCAAGGGGTATAGTCAGAGGGACAGAGGGAGAAAAAGGAGAGAGAGAGAAAGAATGTGTGTATATAAATAAATAACGGATGGGGAATGAGGGGGAGGTGGGGCATTAGTGGAAGTTAGAGAAGTCAATGTTCATGCCATCAGGTTGGAGGCTACCCAGACGAAATATAAGGTGTTGTTCCTCCAACCTGAGTGTGGCTTCATCTATACAGTAGAGGAGGCCGTGGATAGACATGTCAGAATGGGAATGGGATGTGGAATTAAAATGATAAAGCCACACTCAGGATGGAGGAACAACACCTTATATTCCGTCTGGGTAGCCTCCAACCTGATGGCATGAACATTGACTTCTCTAACTTCCGCTAATGTCCCAGCTCCGCCTCGTACCCCATCTGTTATTTATTTATATACACACATTCTTTCTCTCTCTCTCCTTTTCCTTCCTCTGTCCCTCTGACTATACCCCTTGCCCATCCTCTGGGTTTCCTCCCTCCCCCTTTTCTTTCTCCCTGGGCCTCCTGTCCCATGATCCTCTCATATCCCCTTTGCCTTTCACCTGTCCAGCTCTTGGCTCCATCCCTTCCCCTCCTGTCTTCTCCTATCATTTTGGATCTCCCCCTCCCCCTCCCACTTTCAGATCTCTTACTAGCTCTTCTTTCAGTTAGTCCTGACGAAGGGTCTCGGCCCAAAACGTCGACTGTACCTCTTCCTAGAGATGCTGCCTGGCCTGCTGCATTCACCAGCAACTTTGATGTGTGTTGTTGTAACAAAGGAAGTAGCATGTTGATACCTTCAAGGGCACAGCACAATTCAGCACAGTGAAAGCTGTTCTCTAAGATGACATGTTCACAGGCCATGGCTTTCTGTAGTCAAAGGCAGGTGGAAGAGCTCTTTATATATTTTCAATGGCTTCATATATCTGTACTTTGTCACATCTAGTTTATTTCCTTATCACTCTTTAGTAGACTCACTTACTACCTGCCTCCTTGGTACTTCATCGGTCTCCAGACTCGATTCAGAAATCCTGATTGGTTGACCGGATAAGTTCAGGTAGGAAACTGGACCCTCATACTGTGTTTAGCAACATCAAAACACTCCAACACACTTTAGATCCAATTAACATAACAGCAATTAACTTTCAAGGGAGACAACGTTGTCAAATGATGACAATTTCAGATTGTTCAGTGTCTAGAAGACATTGTTACCATCCAACTATTGCAAAGATGGGCATACTTTCTGCAACTTCCTTGCAGAAAACACAAAGCTTAAGCAGTAGCTGTCACATCCTTTATCCTATTCTGAAGGCAGTGAAATTGGCCATACCAACATCCTCTTCAGCTTTGTGATGTGCATCTGTCTTCAGCACAGCAGGTCATACACAAACCAGAATGCAAAGTCAAATCAGTACAGACATATTTGTGAGTTAATAAAATATATGCCATGAACAGTGGAATTTAACTGAATACTAGATGTTGCTCAGATGACTGGATTTGTTGCACATGTACATACCCCAACAATTCCTGTTGTATAGAATGAAAATAAATCCATTCCTGCTTGTTGAAATCAATTGTTTATGTGCCAACTGCTGCGTTTACCTCCATACATCAATCAGGGCTCAGCTGGTGGCTGATTCAAAGAGTGTGGATTTAAGTCAAACTCCAGTGACCTCAGCACAAAAATTTACACTGACACTCAAAAGGAATACTATGGAAAAGGTGGAGTTTTTATGAGGAGACACTGAACCAAAGTTCTGTTTCATAGCAAAGACTAAGAAATATGCAAATTGCACAACACTGTTAGTATTTATTCTGGAGATATGGAATATAGCAAATATTCATTTCAACCGCGACCGGTCTTCAGATCTGAATATGGATTGTAGAATGAATTTAAAATGCTATTCAGAACAATGGTCTTCTTGGAGCTGCACTTTGGGTTTAATTGCAGACCAGGAAACACTGCATTAACCTCAGAGGTCTCCATATACATGATTGCAATAAACATCCCATTCACCTAAGATATTAGCATATGCATGAATGCAGCTCCGACAGCAATGATTAGCACTCATTTTGGTTGTGTTAGTGTGGAGACCTAGTCATTTGAAAATTATATGCAAGTCCAAGGAAGCATTATGAATGCATTATAACTATAGAAATCATCCTGTTTTTACTTTTGTTCTTTTAACATATAAAAATGTAATGTGTCATTGGGCCAAGGGGCCTCTTCTAAGAGTGTCTCCAGTATGTTGCCTGTTTATTTTGCTGAATAAAGACTCCTATATCCACCAAAATGTCTGAAGCTTAAGTGTCTCTCTAGTGACTTCACTCACCGTTCACAACAATGCTTCTATACTTACGATGAATTTTATGGGGAATTGCTCTCATTACGCAAAAATAAAAAGGGCTGTTTTCTGTAATACTTATTTTCATGACCTAAAGTAGTACCTCACATGTAAGCTTGCTGCCATATAGGAAACCTGTGTACAGTAAGTTTCCACAAATGTAATAATCACTGGAGATTGGTCAAGTCATAAGAGAAATGCAACACATTAACAGGTACATCGGCTCTCCAAATGCATGCCGACCATCAACCACCCATTTACACTAATCCAATATTATTCCCATTTTTTAATTTCCCCATGTTTTCATCAACCACCCTAAGATGATGCCCCTCACCTATAAATTTGGTCATTTACAGTGGCCAATTAATCTACCAATCCGCCTTTGGGATATATGAAGAAACTGGAACTCCTGGGGGAAACTCAAAAGGTCAGAAGGAGAATGTGTAAATTCTACACAGACAGGACCTGAGGTCAGCATAAAACCCAAATCCCTAGCTCTGTGAGGCAGCAGCTCTACTAGCTGTGTCACAAAACAAGTGTCTGAGAGATAAAAAGTCTAAAGACTTTTTAAAAATAGCACCAGGAAATCTCTTATACGCATTTGAAAGAAGAGGGAATATCATGGTTTAACATCTCATCATAAAGATGTCATCAGTGGGAGTGAAATAATTCCTTAGTACCGCACCACAGATTATTTAGTTTTCTTTGTGTGAGGTCACTGGGATTGAATCTGCAATCCCTTGTGTCAAGTGGGATAAAAAGGTACTCCATACATCAATTGAGCCATGAAGAACTGTCTATTTTTCATTAACAGTTCCAATTAACATGAAAAATTTACCTCAGTTTCACACCTTAACAAACAATACAACAGTATTTACTCAAAGTCGTGGAGTAGGCTTGCAATCAATCTTCTGGCAGGAATATAGATTACCAGATCCTGATATTTCTGCAGTTGAACACACTCCTATTCAAGTGCATGGCTACACCTTTTGCAACAAGGATTTATTTCAATTATCTTTTATAATTGTAAAAAAATTATTTAGTAAACCATATGCAAATATTTTTGAATGATAGTTGAAACAAGGTATAGTTTAAGTTGTCAATAAATAATCAGTGAGATGTATAAATAAGTGGCATTTAAAACCTATGCAAAATTTTCCCCACATTCAATAAATAATCAAGCTTAAATTCTCTAGAACGTAATTACAATGTGCACAATCAGCGTCAGTTTCACTGCAGGCAAGTGCTTCACTCACTATTTATGACTGGAAATAGCTGATGTGCAAAACCCTATCCACTTTATTATTATACTTGTGTTAATACATTTTTTAATAAAGCTAAAACTCTATGTTCATCAAGGTTAGATGCCCTTTGGGAAATCAGTACTAAGCAACATGACACTTCACTGGCAGATCTATGGAATTCCCTCAAGTATTGATACAAAGGAGTCAAAACTTGAATATCAGAAAACCCAAACTCCCCTTGCTTTTAACTTAGGTGAATATTAGTTTTGTCTCTTCAGCAAGATGAAGCAGAATTATTTTATTTAATTGGTACTTTATTACTCAACATGGAACATTTTCAAATGATTTTTGTCCAAGCTTTACTTGCCCCATAATTAAATTGATATTAAAGAGAGGGATGGCATTTAACATGGGATAGAGGGCACTGGAATATACAATGAGTTGGTACATAGGGTGCCTGAGTTTTTTGTTAAAAAAAAAGTTTACAGGCAGAGCCAGAGGAAAGAGTAGTCACTGAAATACCAATTCTTATCTTTTAGCAAACAGGCTAAAAATAACCTCATTAGAAGCACAGGAACATTTATCAAGTCAAAGACTTATTAACGATCTGGGAGTATAACTGGGAATAATTGGATTTAATAAAATGACCTACCATAGAGGCCGGACAAAGAATTATCCAAAGAATTAATGAATTATTACAGAATGGAAATGGCCAGGTCAGCTCATCAAGTCTGAGCCAGCTCTTTGTAGAAAAATGATAAAAATATTTAGCCCTATTCCTTGTACCGAAGGGACAGACAAGTAGGCAGAGGGAGTGGCGTGACTCTGTTAGCAAAAAATGAAATCAAATCCTTAGAAAAAGGTGACATAGGATTAAGAAGATGCAGAAACATTGTGGGTAGAGTTAAGAAACTGAAAAGGTAAGGATTTGATTAGGGGGCTTAAGGTAAAGGAACCCTTGAGAGTCAGTGATCATAATAAGATAGAATTCACCCTGCAGTTTGAGAGGGAAAAGATAAGGTCAAATGTATCAGTATTCCAGTGTAGTAAAGGAAATTACAGAGACATGACAGAGGAGCTGGCCAAAGTTGATTGGAAGAGGACAATAGTATGGATGACGACAGAACAGTAATGGCTGGTGTTTCTGGGGGCAATTCAGAAAGCGCAGATAGATACATCCCAAAGATGAAGGAGTATTCTAAAGGGAGGATGACACAACTATGGCTGACAAGAGAAGCAAAAAAGAGGGCATATAATGTAACAAACATTAATGGGAAGTTAAGAGGATTGGGAAGCTTTTGAAAACCAACAGAAGGCAACTAAAAAAAAACATAAGGAGAGAAAAAATGAAATATGAAGGTAAGCTAGCCAATAATATCAAAGAGGATACCAAAAATTTATTCAGATATATCAAGTGTAAAAAAGAGGTGGAATGAATATTGGACCGCTGGAAAATGACGCTGGAGAGGTTGTAATGGGAGACAAAGAAATGGTGAATGAACTTAATAAGTATCTTGCGTCAGTCTTCACTGAAGAAGACGCTAGCAGTATGCTAGAAATTCAAGTGTCAGAGGGCAGAAGTGAGCGTAGTTGCTGTCACTAAGGAGAAGAGGCTTGGGAAGCTGAAAGGTCAAAAGGTAGATAAGTGTCCAGGACCAGATGGACTACATCCCAGAGATCTGAAAGAGGTAGCGGAAGAGATTGTGGAGGCACTAGCTATGATCTTTCAGGAATCACTAGATTCTGGAATGGTTGCAAATGCCACTCCACTCTTTAGAAGGGATTCACTTGGATTTTCAGAAGGTTTTTGACAAGCTGCCGTACATGAGTCTGCTTAACAAGATAACAGCCCATGGTATTACAGGCAAGATTCTAGCATGGATAGAAGACCGGCTGACTGGCAGGAGACAAAGAGGGAATAAATGGGGTATTTTCTGGTTGGCTGCCAGTGACTACTGGTGTTCCTGGGGTCAGTTTTGGGTCCCCTTCTTTTCACTTTATATGTCCATGATTTGGATGACGGAACTGATGGCTTTGTGACTAAGCTTGCAGATGATGCAAAGATAGGTGGAGGGGCAGGCAGTGTTGAGGAAGTAGGGAGTCTGCAGAAGGACTTGAAATGATTGGGAGAAAGGACAAAGAAGTGCCAGATGGAATACAGTGTAGGCAAGTGTATGGTTGGGCACTTTGGTAGAAGGAGTAAAGGCATGGACTATTTCCTAAACAGGGAGAAAATTCAAAAATCAGAGGTACAAAGGGACTTGGGAGTCCCTGTGCAGAATTCACTAAAGGTTAACTTGCAGGTCAAATCAGTGATAACCAAGGTAAAGGCACGGTTAGCATTTATTTCAAGAGGACTAGAATGTAAGAGCAAGGATATAATGTTGAGGCTTTATAAGGCATTGGCCAAACCATACTTGCAGTTTTGGGCCCCTTATCTAAGAAAAGATGTGTGGACATTGGAGAGGGTCCAGAGAAGGTCCTTGAGAATGATTCCATGAATGAAAAGGGAAACCTATGAGGAGTGTTTGATGGCCTGCACTCACTGAAGCTTAGAAGAATCGGGTTCGTTGAAACCTATCGAATATTGTAATGCCTAGAGAGAGTGGATATGGGAAGAATGTTTTCTATAGTAGGTGAGTCTAGGATTAGAGGATACAGCCTCAGAATAGAGGGACGTCCATTTAGAACAGATAAGAAGGAATTTCTTTAGCTAGAGGGTACTGAAACTGTGGAACTCATTGTCACGATCAGCTGTGGAGACCAAGTTACTGAGTATATTTAAAGCGGAGGTTGATAAGTTTTTGATTAGTCAAAGCATCAAAGGTTGGGGGAGAAAGCAGGAGATTGGGGTTGACAGGGATGACAGATCAGGCACGATGGAATGGCGGAGCAGATTCAATGGGATGAGAGGCCTAATTCTTCTTCCATGTCTTCTCCTCTTATACTCTTTATTCTTTTACCTACTAAAATTATTTTTGTACGAGCAAGGTTTCGTCTGAAAGCTCTGGTTTACTCTGTTTTTCCCACCTTCACATGCAATAAGTTTCCCATCATAATCACTTTGCACAAAACATAACTGTTATTTTCACTGGTACTTTAATTCCTCACACCAGGCACTTATGGGAACAACTTCACGCTACTCACTTATTTAAATCTGTCATGATTTTGCTTCTACATCAAATTAGCTTTTAATGTCTTTTCCTTAAAGGATAACAACTACAGCTTCTGCAGTCTAATCTTGCAGCTAAACATCCAACAAATATCTATGGATGCTCTTTGGAAACTTTATATTCTTTCTAGATAGTGGCCCAACCTGTGACTTTATAATGGTTTAACGATGTATTCTAAATCTCAATTTATAAACTGTTGTTTGTCAAAAAGTTTTACTGACCTTGCACTAGAAAAGTATCTTCAGTGATACTGCCTGACTTGAGCATATATTTTGCTCAAGCACCCACAATATTTTGCTTTTATAATTCTTTAAAAGGTTTTTCAAATCATACCCCTTGCTCTTTTAGAGAACCTGGTATTCAAAGATTCAAAGTACATTTATTATCAAAGTATGTATGCAGAATACATCTCTGAGGTTTCTCCTCCCCCAGGCAGCCGCACAACAAACACCATGGAATCTGTTCAAGAAAACATCAAACACCCAACACATGATAGATAAAAGAACAAAATGTGAAATGGTCAAAAGCAGCGAACAGCACATAGACTATCAAACATCAAACCAGGAGTCCAGCAGTATTCAGTTTAGTTTAGTTCAGCACCGTTAGCCCACTGCAGGCCTGCAGCCCAGTCCGCATCATTCACCAAATCAAACCACTCAACAACAGCAAAAAAAAGAGCAACCAGAATCAAGGAACACATGCAACATGAACCCGTCACCCCAAACGAGTTCACAGCCTCACCGACCAATCCTTGCAACGTGGATCCCAAGCCTTCTGCATTTTACAGCAGCAAGCAAGAGGGAGAGTAAGACAGTGAAACGCAGGCAGACAGCGCTGAACACACGCTGTCCTTCACTCTCATCTTCATTGACCTCAAGCTTGCTCGACTCCACAATCGGAGAGAAGCAATGGAATCAATCATACACTTGCGCCATACCTCCAGGCGCCCAGACCTCACACAACACTCCAAAACTCACCAATGGCCTAGTAAGCCATTCAGCTTATCCAACCGCTAAACAGAAAATAATAAGGAATGAACCCAGACAGACAACCCGGCATCGACCTAGGCACTGGCACAACGGCAAAACCAGCCCTGTCGACCCTGCAAAGTCCCCCTTACTAACATCTGGGGACTAGTGCCAAAGTTGGGAGAGCTGTCTCACAGACTAGTCAAGCAGCAGCCTGCATGGTGTACTGACAGACTCATACCTTACCGTTAACATTCCCGTTCCTGGCTATGTACTGTCTCACTGGCAGGACAGGCCAAGCAGAGGTGGTGACACAGTGGTGTACAGTAGAGGGGGAGGCTGGCAACTTTCAACATTGATTCCAGACCCCATGAAGTCTCATGGCACCAAGTTAAGCATGGACAAGGAAACCTCCTGCTGATCAACATATACCGTCCTCCTTCAGCTGAAGAATCAGTACTTCTCCACGTTCAACAGCACTTGAATTGAATTGAATGATCTTCATTGTCATTATTCATAGGTACAATGAAACTCTGTTTGGCTTCCTCTCAGGCAATTAAATAAAGTGGTAGATAAAAACAAGACAGTAATAGAAAAACAGTATTAAAGAGATAAGTAGCAGAAAATAAGTTGCAGCAGCACCAGAATATCACAGTAATGCACAAAGTGCCATTAGTGCAAGTATTTGAGTCCTTGTGTATGCCTGTGTGTGCTCACAGTTTCAGTCACTGTTCTGTGGGAGTGGTGTGATGGAGGCCACGGCTCTGGGATAGAAGCTGCTCCTCAATCTATTTGTTCTGGCTTTTAGTGTCCTGAACCTTTTGCTGGACGGCAGCGGGTCAAACAGGGAGCGGCCGGGGTGTGTGGTGTCTCTGGTTATGCTGATTGTTTTCCTCCTGAGTCTGAGATGGTGTCCAGTCCTGGGAGCTCCATCCTGACAATTCGCTGGGCCGCCTTCACCACGCGATGCAGGTCTTGTCGCTCAGCGGCTGTGCAGCTGGCATACCACACTGTGGCGCTGTTGGTCAGGATGGTTTCAATTGTGCTTCTGTAGAAGTTAAGCAACAGCTTTTGAGGGAGTTTGGCCTGTTTCAGCTTTCTGAGGAAGAAAAGTCTTTGTTGGGTCTTTTTTACAAGCAACGAGGTGTTAGTGGTCCACGTCAGCTGTTTTGACAACATAACTCCAAGGAACTTTAGGTTTTCCACACTTTCCACTACCTCTCCATGTATATGGAGGGAGGTGTGTACTCTGTCCTTTGATCACCTGAAGTCAATGATCATCCCTTTTGTTTTATAAGTGTTAAGGACCAGGTTGTTGTCCTTACACCACTCCGTCAGATGATCTACCTCAAGCCTGTAGGCTGTTTCATCCTCGTCCGAGATCAGGCCAACCACTGTGGTATTGTCCACAAATTTAATTATGGAGTTGGAGGTGTAGATGGGGGTGCAGTCATGTGTGGAGAGTGTGTAGAGCATAGGGCTCAGCACACAGCCCTGTGGGGTGCCTATTTTTAAGATAAGGGTGGTGGAGGTGTGCTTACCAATTCTGACTTGCTGTGGTCAGTCTGTGAGAAAGTCCATGACCCATGAGCACAGGGAGGAGGCATTTAGGGTGGCAGGGGCACAGAATGTACTCTGGGTGGGGTCTTCAATGTTCATCACCAAGAACGGCTCAGCAGTACCACCACAGTTTCCAGTTTGGTCACTAGCCGCTTGACCATGGTTTTTGGTCGGGCGCTGGACGCTTGGAGAGCATTGGTGGGGGGCGGGCGCCCGGCTCTCGGCCGGGGGCCATAGACGAGTGGTCGGCGACTTGGGCCGGCTCCCCCACCTGACTTAGTCTGGTGAGGAGGGTGTGAGGACACCCAGCAGGACTAAAAAAAACAAGACCTGACAAAGGGTGGATGAGCTCCTTGTAAGCCAACGGCCATCTTCCGTGGAAGAGATTAAAACCTCACCACCTATCTACGAATTGTATGCTATGTACCCTAGTTAGAAGAGATATGATGAACATGGGCGCTGCACCGTGTGCCTGGACCTGCCCAAGGCCTCCGCCTAAGGAAGGGCCGAGCTCGAAGAAGCAGTCGCGGCTGGAGGCCAATACGGCCTCAGGCTCGAGTTCGGCAGGGCGGCGGCGGGCGGTGCCAAGGCGGCCAGCGAGAACAAACTGGAGGAGAGGCTGTACTCGGTGCTGTCGCAAGATTGAAGAAGATGGCGGTGCATAGCCGCCAACCCTGGATTCCGGACGGCACCCACTGACTGACTGACTGACCATCAGAGAATGAGCTGGTCAGGTCCTACTGAACATAGCTCCTAGACTGGGACTACAGCAGGTGGTGAGGGAACCAACAAGAGGGAAAAACACACCTGACCTCATTCTCACCGACCGCCTGCCATGGAAACATCTGTCCATGATAGCATTGGTAGAAGTAACCACCACGCATTATTCGTGGAGACTTAATCCCATCTCCACATTGAAGAAATCCTCCCCTATGTTAAATTGGATCAACTTCGAACAGATCTAGCAGCCCAAGACTGGGCATATATGAGATGATGTGGGCCATCAGCAGCAGCAGAATTGTACTCAACTACAATCTGTAACCTCATGGACCGGCATATCCCCCACTCTGACATTTCCACCAGGTCAGGGGATCAACCCTGGTTCAAGGCTGAGAATAATACCAGGCATACCTCAATATGAAGTGTCACCCTGGTGAAGCCAGAATACAAGACTACTTGCATGCCAAAAACCACAGACAGAGCTAAGTGGTCCCACAACCAACGGATCAAATCTAAGCTCTATAGTCCTACCATATCCAGCCGTGAAAGGTGGTGGAGAATCAAACAACTCACTGGAGGAGGAAGTTCCACAAATATTCTCGATGAGAGGAGTCTGGCACACCTCTGCAAAAGATGAGGCTGAGGCATTTGCAACAATCTTCAGTCAGAAGTGCTGAGTAGATGATCCAGCTTGGCCTCCTCCAGAAGTCCCCTGCATCCCAGATGTCAATATGCAGCCAATCCGATTCACTCCACATGATATCAAGAAATGGCTGAAAACACTGGATACTGTGAAGGCTATGGGCCCAGACAAAATCCCGGCAACAGTCCTGAAGACTTGTGCTTCAGAACTTGCCTCCCCACTAGCCAAACTGTTCCAGTACAGCTACAACACCGGCATCTACCTGGCAATGTGGAAAATTGCCCAGGTATGGCCTGTACACAAGAAACAGGACAAGTCCTAATTACTGCTCTATCAGCCTAATCTCAATCATCAGCAAGGTAATGGAAGGGGTCATCGACAGAGCTATCATGCAGCACCTACTCGGCAATAACCTGCTTACAGATGCCCAGTTTGGGTTCCGTCAAAGCCACTCATCTCCTGTCCTCATCACCTCCTTGGTCTAAACATGGATCAAAGAGCTAAATACCAGAGGTGAGGTGAGAGTGATAGCCCTCAACATCAAGGCAGCATTTGACCAAGTATGGCATCAAGGCGCCCTAACTAAAATGGAGTCAACGGGAATTAGGGGGAAACCCCTCCGCTGGTTGGAACCATACCTGGCACAAAGGAAGATGGCTGTGATGGTTGGAGGTCAATCATCTCATCCTCAGGACATCACTGCAGTAGTTCCTCAGGGAAGTGTCCTAGGACCAACCATCCTCAGCTGTTCATCAATGCCCTTCCTTCTGTCATAAAATCAGAAGTGGGGATCTTTGCAGATGACTGCACAATGTTGTGCACTATTCACGACTCCTCAGATAGTGAAGCAGTTCACACACAAATACAACAGGACCTGGACAATATCCAGGCTTGGGCTGACAAGTGGCAAGTAACATTCAAGCCATGCAAGTGCCAGGCAATGACCAGCCATCTCCAGGCTCTAACCATGGTCCCTTGACATTCAGTGGCATCACCATCACTGATTCCCCTACTATCAACATCCTGGGGGTTACCATTGACAGGAAACTGAACTAGTCTAGTTATATAAACACTGTGGCTACCTGAGCAGGTCAAAGGCTAGGAATCCTGTAGCATGTATCTCACCTCCTGACTCCCCAAAGCTTGTCCACCATCAACAAGGCTCAGATCAGGAGTGTAATGGAATACTCACCACTTGCCTGGATGAGTGCAGTTCCATCAACACTCAGGAAGCTTGACACCATCCATTATAAGGCAACCCACTTGGTTGGTACCCCTTCCACAAGCATCCAATCCCTCCACCATCGACAAACAGTTGCACAGTAGCTACAAGATGCACTGCAACAACACACCAAAGTTCCTAAGGTAGCACCTTCCAGATCCACGACCACTACCATCTGGAAGGATGAGTACAACAGATACCTGGGAACACCACCACTTGGAAATCCCCCTCCAAGTTATTCACCATCCTGACTTGGAAACATATCAGTGTTCCTTCATTGTTGCTGGGTCAAAATCATGTCATTTCCTCCTGAACAGCACTGAGGGTGTACGTATACCCCAGGGACTGCAGCAGTTCAAGAAGGCAGTTCATCACCACCTTCTCAAGAGCAACTAGGGATGGGCAATAAATGCTGGCTTAGCAGGCGATGCCCTCATCCCGTAAATGAATGAATAAAATAAATAAATAAATCTCCCTCTGAGAAAGCAAAGCATCAGATCACTCATTGGCCAAACCAGAAACACACCATCAAAATGTAAACAGGTTCCAATTGCACACAGCTTAGTAGCAGAATCATATTTTGACAGAAGAAATAAAAGTAGTAGTTTTGTGAACTGTCTGCAGGACGTCTCCATTGGTCACTTTGCTCGCTGGTGCCGTCTTACTATCTTCATTACTGTCTTGACTTATACAGCTTGCCACAAAGCATCATACTTTCATGTCACATTCAAAATATTTTGCATGAGTATAATACCGCTGGATTCATAAAACAACAGACATTCCAAAATTGAAAATAAAAAACTTTAACTTGCATTTTCCCTTATATAGATTTTTTTTTGGCAATGGTAGGCTATTCACTTTATATATGTGTGTATCTCTCTCTCTCTCTCTCTCCATGCACTCTGAGGAAATGAGGACTGGAATCACTCATACCTATACAGTAGCAATTCAGAATCACTCAGACAATCCGTTGGCACTGAATTTCAGGGAGCGTTTAGTTATGAGAGTGAGTGTTAAAACAGCAGCACCAGTGTGTAAGCGCTTTAACAAGAATTTGGAGATGAGTGAGATTATCAGACAGCCTTAAATAAATATTTCCATAGAAGCAGCTTCTCTATGTGTTGTACACACACTGCCAGTTTTTCAAGATAAAGCCTGAATGTCAACACAATTACTGAAAACATGACCCTAGACTTCAGGACAAGTGAAAACTCGCTCAGGAATGATGAGCATTTAATCACCTTCAAAAAGCAAAAAAACTTTTGGGAACATATTCCACTACACATCCTTTATTTAAATTTAATTGCACAACAGATGTTCTCTCTTGGGACTGTTTGGATATTTACTTCATGCTTCACTGGATAGGAATTTGAATATAATTAAATTGCTGCCTCTGTTGCTACTAATTCTACCTATACTGCTGCAGGTAAGAGTTCTGACCAAAGTTGCTGCCAGAATCACAGGTTACATGATGGTATAGCAAACATCAGTAACTGTCAAAGACCTTTTAGAATATGTGATTATAGAAAGGGAGTTACATCGGTGAAGAATATTCTTTGCTGATTAGCTAACCACCAGAATACTTCATTCTGGAGGACTTTTTCTTACAATGAGCCCTAGAAAGTATGTTTCCAAGGTGGCCTAACATCCAGCAGTGGCTCATACTATGTGTGGCTAGGTACAGCTCAAACATTATCTATAAATTAGCAGCTGTAAGAAAACATTTGTGAACCCTTTGCAATTACCTGGTTTTCTGCATTAATTATTCATAAAATATGGTCTGAGCTTCATCTAAGTTACAATAATAGACAAATACAATCTCTCTAAACTAATAACACACAATAGTACTTTTCATGTCTTTAGTTAACACATTGTTTAATCATTCACAATCCAGGCTGGAAAAAGTATGTGAACCCTTCTATTTAATAACTGGTCAAACCTCCTTTTGCAACAAACGTTTCCTGCAGCTGCAGATCAGACTTGGACAACGGCGAGGAGGAATTTTAGATCATTCCTCCATACACAACTGTTTCAGTTCATCAATATTTCTGGGATACCTTGCATGAACAGCCCTCTTCAGGTCATGCCACAGCATTTCAATTGGGTTAAGGTCTGGACTCTGGCTTGGCCATTCCAAACCATCAATTTTCTTCTGTTAAAGCCATTCTGTTGTTCATTTACTCTTGTCTTTCAGACCATTGTCTTGTTATCTCATCCAACTTCTATTAACCTTCAGGTGACCGACCACTACCCTGACATTCTTCTGTAAAATATCTTGATACAACTTTGAATTCAATGTTCCCTCAATGATTGCAAGCTGTCCAAGCCTTGAGGTAGCAAAGCAGCCCCAAACCATGATGTTCCTACCACCATGCTTCACAGTCGGGATGAGGTTTTGTTGTTGGTGTGCAGTGCCCCTTTTCTTCCAAACATAGCAGTGTGCATTTCTGCCAAAAAGTCCAATTTTGTCTCACCTGTCCACAGAATATTGTGGAACATCCAGGTGGTCTTTTGCGAACTTGAGACATGCAGCAATGTTTTTTTGGTCAGCAGCAAAGGACTCCATGGTGTCCTTCCATGAACACCATTCTTGTTCAGTGTTTTTCTTATAGTGGGCACGTGAACAGAGACTTCAGAAAGTTCCAGAGATTTCTGCAGATCTTTCGCTGTTACTCTCGGGTTCTTTTTCACCTCCTTCAGCATTGCACGTTGTGCACTTGGTGTGATCTTTGCAGGACACCCACTTCCAGGGTGATTAGGAATAATACTAAATTTCCTCTGTTTGTAGACAATTTCTTTTACTATGGACTCAAGTCTCTAGAAATGCTCTGGTAGCCTTTTCCAGCTTCATGCATCTCTACGATTCTTTTTCTAAGGTCCTCTGAAAGTTGTTTTGAACGAGGCATGGTGACAAGTAACAGATCTTTCTTGAGAAGTACAGGCTCTATCAGTAACCTGACTTTATGTGTATTTTTTATACATCTCTACAACCCACACCTCCAATCTCATCTCACTAATCGGAAAATGTGACTCCAAATAGCTTTTGTAGAAGGCAGTATCCAAGAGGTTCACATACTTTTTTTTGACCCTAGACTGTGATTATTTAAATTAGTGCACTTAGCATTGACAAGAATTACAATTGTTAGTGTGTTATTAGTTTAGGCAGATTGTGTTTGTTTACTATTGTGACTTAGATGAAGATCAGACCATATTTTATGAGTAATTAATTCAGAAAACCAGGTACAGGTTTCCCCCGCCATCCGAAGGCAGAGCGTTCCTATGAAACGGTTCATAAGCCGAAATGTCGTAAAGCGAAGAAGCAATTACCATTAATTTATATGGGAAAATTTTGTGAGCGTTTGCAGACCCAAAAATAACCTACCAAATCATGCCAAATAACACATAAAACCTAAAATAACAGTAACATATAGTAAAAGCAGGAATGATATGATAAATACACAGACTATATAAAGTAGAAATACTTCTCTACAACGATTGCCTGCGCAGATCACCGTAGCGAAAATCTCACGCAAGCACTCTCGGCAGAAAATCTCACGCAAGTGCTGTTGGCATAAACGCACTCTCCAGTAACCTTTAAACTATGAAGCTGCCAAATCTACCAAATAACACGTAAAAATACACAGCCTATATAAAGTAGAAATATCGTATGTACAGTGTAGTATCACTTACCGGAATTGGGAAAACAGCGCCGAGCACACTGATGATGGTGTGTTAGACCGAGTCGTCGCAGGCTGGGTGGTGCACCCTCCGAGCCGCTGACCCGATACATTGCCGCGAAGAACGCAGCGGTAGCTGGGAGGCACCCAGCACATCTTTAAGAAAAAAGCCGAAATAAACATGCTAATTAGTTAGGTGCTGCCCAGCACGTAAATGTCGGCACAGATCAGAGGTGATTGCCGATTGCATCGCCTCTGATCTGGGCTGACAATTACGTGCTAGGCGGCACCTAATTAATTAGCATGTTTATTTCAGCTTTTTTCTTAAAGATGTGCTGTGTGCCTCCCGGCTACCGCTGCGTTCTTCGCGAATCGGTACAGTATCTGTCCAGGGCCCAGGTGTTGGGGTGGTGGGACACGGGGTGTCATCTCATCGTCGATCGGGGCAGGCAACTCATCTTCTCCTATGACTGCCCGCCTCGATGTCGAAGGTCGAGGTTCGTCGTCTGCTGTAGCAGGCTTGCTTGACTGCTGAGCCTCGCGCATTTTTCTATCATACAGTTGTTTGTAAGCACTCAAACCATCCTGCAAATATCCCCTAAACCTACGTACCCTTTCAAAATTAAAGTCGTACTTTAACATTGCAGCAAAAATCTCACGCAGTTGCTTCACTTTCTGCATTCGGTTTCGATTGTTATCCTTTCCTCTTCCAATTGCGTCAGCTCTTCATCTATCAGTTCTTGGTCATGGGATGCCAAAACCTCTTCAACATCATCTTTGTCAACTTCCACAAGCCAAACTCACTTTGTCCTTGCTTCATTCACCACGATCGAAACGCTTAATTCTGTCTAGTTTTACGCTAAGTATAACACCCTTACTCTTTCAGACTTTTCCGACACCTTAGAACTCATCTTGCTAACGGCTGCTCAATGCAACGTGTTAAAGCAATGCCGTACCTAATCCGGGGGAGAGCGGCTGCTCGGGGCGCGCACTGCCTTTCTTCGTAACAGTGAAAACACCTTCTGAAAGCGAAAACAGGGTACTAATGTAGGTCTTTCGTAACAGTGAAGTTTCGTAAAGCGAACGTTCGAAAAGCGGGGGGACACTTGTAATTGAAAAGGGTTCACAAACTTTTTCTTACAACTGTAGTTGACGACTCAACTATTGTTGATAGAATTTCAGACACTGACAAGGAGGCATACAGAAGCGAGATCAGCTGATTGAGTGGTGTCACAACAATCTTGCTCTCAATGCCTGTAGACCAAGGAATTGATTGTGGACTTCAGGAAGAGATGTCGAGGAAACACAAACCAGTCCTCATTAAGGGATCAGCAGTGGAAAGGGTAATCAGGTTCAAGTTCATGACCATCAACATCTCTGAAGATCGAGCCTGGGCCCAACATATTGATGCAATTACCAAGAAGACAGGACAGCAGCTATATTTCATTAGGGTTAGACTTGGTATATCACCAAAGACGCTCAAAAATTTCTATAGGTGTACTGTGGACAGCATTCTAACTGGCTGCATTACGATCTGGTATGGAGGTGCCACTGCAAAGGATTGGAAAGAGCTGCAGAAAATTGCCTAGTGCACCTCATAAAGGCGGCATCCATCATTAAAGGCTCCCATTACTCAGGACATGTCCTCTTCTCATTGCTACAATCAAGAAGGAGGTACAGTAGCCTGAAGACACACACTCAATGTTTCAGACACAGCTACATCCCCTCCATCATCAGATTTCTGAATGGACTACCTCACTTCTTTTTCCTCTCTTTATGCACGACCTATTTTTTTCCACATACATATATACTTTTTAATTTTAATAGAATTTATAGCTCTTTTATTATGTATTGCACTGTTCTGATGTCAGAAAACAACAAATTTCACAACCTGATTCTGATTTTGATACTGATTTCATAACTACTCAGTCAGACTTCACAGCCTAGACTAATTAGAGAGTCGGAGAGGACTTGTTCTCAGATTTAATATCTGTCAAAATTGCTAAGTTAATGCTTGTTTTGAATGTCAAAGGTATTATATGTAAAAATAATGCAAATTATTAAAAAACAAAAGAACACAGTAAAAACAAACTAGAGCAAATTTGTACATTTAAATTGATTCAAATGAATCAAACTAAAAACCATGTCATGCAGCCATTTCTTTCCATTAGAATCAACAGGTCAGCTGGCACTACTCAGTTTTTTTAATATATAGTATTTGTTTTCTGCACAATTTTTAATCTATTCAATAATAGTATACTGTATAAAGTATACTGAATAATATTTACTTATTTACTTATTATCAGTATTTTTTTCCTTCTATATAATGTATTGCATTGAACTGCTGCTACTAAGTTAACAAATTTCACGTCACATGCCGGACATAATAAACTTGATTCTGATCCTGAGTTTATGGTTATGGTGAGTAAAACCTGGGCAACTTCCAAGCTTAAAATGATAAATAAAGACCATCTCCAGGTTATGAACTCACAACTTACGGACATCCTTATACATGAACAAACCCCTAATATACGTAATATATGAGGCTGATATATGTACATACACTCAGTGGCCACTTTATTAGGTACAAGAGCGGAACCCAGTATCGCCTTCTACTGCTGTAGCACATCTACTTCAAGGTTCAAGATGTTGCACATTCAAAGATGCTGTTCTACATATCACAAGGTCACAAGCCAAAGGAGCAGAAGTAGGCCATTCGGCCCATCGAGTCTGCTCCGCAGCTCCCCCCTGAGCTAAACTATTCACCCATCTAGTTCCAATTTCCGGCTTTTTCCCCATATCCCTTGATACCCTGACTAATTAGATACCTGTCAATCTCCTCCTTAAACACGCTCAATGATCGGGCCTCCACAGCCATATGTGGCAACGAATTCCACAAATCCACGACCCTCTGGCTAAAAAAATTTCTCCTCATCTCTGTTTTAACTGGGTACCCTCTAATTCTAAGACTATGGCCTCTTGTCCTGGACTCACCCACCAAGGGAAACAACCTTTCCACATCTACTCTGTCCAACCCTTTCAACATTCGAAACGTTTCTATGAGATCCCCTCTCATTCTTCTATACTCTAATGAATACAATCCAAGAGCCAGCCAACAGACGCTCCTCATATGTTAGCCCCTGCATTCCAGTAATCATCCTCGTAAATCTTCTCTGAACTCTCTCCAACATCAGTATATCCTTTCTAAGATAGGGGGCCCAAAACTGCACACAGTATTCCAAATGAGGTCTCACTAATGCCCCATAGAGCCTCATCAACACCTCCTTACTCTTATACACTATTCCTCTTGAAATGAATGCCAACTCAATAAAAAGATTTAAAAAGAAAGAAATGAATGCCAACATAGCATTCGCTTTCCTTACTGCCAAACCAACTTGGTGGTTAACCTTTAGGGTATCCTGCACGAGGTCCCCCAAGTCCCTTTGCACTTCCGATTTTTGAATTTTCTCCCCATCTAAATAATAATCTGCCCGATTATTTCTTCTTCCGAAATGTACAACCGTACATTTGTCAACGTTGTATCTCATCTGCCATTTCTTTGCCCACTCTCCTAAACTGACTAAGTCTCTCTGCAACCTTTCCGTTTCTTCAACATTTCCTGCTCCTCCACCTATCTTGGTGTCATCCGCAAACTTGGCCACAAAACCATTTAATCCATAATCCAAAGCATCGATATACATCGTAAAAAGAAGCGGCCCCAACACCGACCCCTGCGGAACACCACTTGTAACCGGCAACCAATCAGAATAGGATCCCTTTATTCCCACCCTTTGCTTTCTGCCTATCAGCCAATGCTCCACCCATTTCAATATCTTTCCTATAATTCCATGGGCTCTCATCTTATTAAGCAGCCTCATATGCGGCACCTTATCGAAGGCCTTTTGAAAATCCAAATACACAACATCCACAGCCTCTCCCTTGTCAATCTTATTCGAGATTACCTCAAAAAATTCCAATAAGTTGGTAAGGCAGGATCTTCCCTTCATGAAACCATGCTGGCTTCAGCCTATCTTGTCATGCACCTCGAGGTATTTCATAACCTCGTCCTTGAGAATTGACTCCAATATCTTTCCAACCACCGATGTCAGACTAATAGGTCTGTAATTTTCTTTTTGCTGCCTGCTTCCTTTCTTAAATAGCAGAACTACATTTGCGACCTTCCAGTCCTCCGGAACCATGCCAGAGTCTATTGATTCCTGGAAGATCATTTCCAATGTTTCCACAATCTCCAAAGCCACCTCCTTCGGAACCCTTGGGTGCACCTCATCCGGGCCAGGAGACTTATCTATTCTTAGTCCACTTAGCTTCCCAAGCACTTTCTCTCTAGTTATCTTGACTGTACCTAATTCTATTCCCTGATACCTCTGGCTATCAGGTATATTGCTCATGTCTTCCACTGTGAAGACTGATGCAAAATACTCATTCAGCTCCTCTGCCATCTCTTTGTTATCCATTATAATTACTCCAGCATCATTTTGAATCGGTCCCATATCTACCCTTGTCACTCTTTTACTCTTCATATATTTAAAAAAACTCTTAGTATCCTTTTTTATGTTAATCGCCAGCTTCCTTTCATAATTCATCTTTTCTTTCCTAATGACTTTCTTAGTTTCTTTCTGTAAGTTTTTAAAGGTCTTCCAGTCCTCATTTTTCCCACTAATTTTTGCTTCCTTGTACGCTGTTTCTTTTGCTTTTATTTTTGCCTTAACCTCTCTTGTTAGCCACATTTGTGCCATTTTTCCATTCATGATTTTCTTTTTTCTTGGAATATATTTTTCCTGCATTTTCCTTATTTTTTGTAGGAATTTCATCCAATTCTGCTCTGCCATTCCTCCATTTAGTTTACTTTTCCAATTGACTTGGGCCAGTTCCTCTCTCATACCACTGTAATTTCCCCTGTTCCACTGAAATATCAATACATCTGATACCAGCTTCTCTTTTTCAAATTTGAAACTGAACTCAATCATATTATGATCACTACTTCCAAGATGTTCCTTTACCTCCAGCTCCCTAATCGCCTCAGGTTCGTTACACAGCACCCAATCCAAAGCAGCTGGTCCCCTGGTGGGCTTCTGGACAAGTTGCTCCAAAAAGCCATCCTGTAGGCATTCTACAAACTCCCTCTCCTGAGATCTATTACCTTCCCAACTTTCCCAATCCACTTTCATATTAAAAACCCCCACAATTATCTTGACATTGTCCTTCTGACACACTTTTTCTATTTCCAGCTGCAACTTGTAGTCCACATCCCGACTGCTGTTTGGAGGCCTATATATAACTGCTATTAGTGTCTTTTTACCCTTGCCATTTCTTAATCCTACCCATAAGGATTCTACCTCTTCTGATCCTATGTCCCTTCTTTCTATTGATTTGATATCGTTACTTACCATCAGGGCCACGCCACCCCCTTTACCTACCTTCCTATCCTTCCTGTACACTGTGTATCCTGGGATATTCAGCTCCCAATCACATCCATCATTTAGCCATGACTCGGTGATGGCCACAATGTCATACCTTTTAACCTGCAGCTGTGCAGCAAGGTCATCCACTTTATTTCTAATGCTGCGTGCATTTAAGTACAGTACACTTAGATCGATACCTGTTGCCACTTGTGCTATATATCTATTTTGCAGCAAATTATCCTGTATATTCACCGGCCTGTCCTTACCATCTTTGCTGCACAGTATTTTTGACTTATTTCTATTTTCCTCTTCCTCGATCCTAACACCTTGGTTTCCTTCCCCTTGCCAACTTAGTTTAAACCCTCCCTAACAGCTATATTAAACAATCTTGCTAGGATATTAGTACCTTTTGAGTTCGGGTGTAATCCACCTTTTTTGTACAAGTCATACCTTCTCCAAAATAGATCCCAATGATTCAAGAATTTGAAACCCTGCCCCCTGCACCAGTTACTTAGCCACACATTCATCTGATTAATTCTGCTACTCTTACCATCATTAGCGTGCAGCTCAGGCAGCAATCCTGATATTATTACTCTGGAGGTCCGGCTTTTCAATTTTCTTCCTAGCTCCCAGTAATCTTTCTTCAGGACCTCCTCTCTTTTTCTGTCTATGTCATTGGTACCAACATGTACCAAGACTTCCGTCTGCTCGCCCTCTCTCCTCAGAATACTCTGGACTCGATCTGAGACATCCCGCACCTTGGCACCAGGGAGGCAACACACCATCCGGGTATCCTTGTCCGGCTCGCAGAATCTCTTGTCCGTCCCCCTTACGATGGAGTCCCCTATAACTACCGCATTTCTTCTTGCTCTCTTGATTTTGGCACTGGGCAGAATGCTAGAGTCTTGTTCACTGTGGTCCTCCTCTGTCAGGTCTGCCTCTTCAACAGCATCCAAAACGATATATCGATTTCTGAGGGGGACTGTCACAGGGGTGCTATCCACTACCTCCCTATAGGTAGTATCTATCACCTCCTCACTTTCCCTAATTAGCCAAAGGTCATCTATTTCCATCTCCAGCACCTTAACACGGTCCTTCAGAAGCCTCATCTCAGTGCACCTGGTGCAGGTGTAATCCTTGGGGAGGCTGGGAGTCACTCAGGGTCCCCACATCTGGCACTCCAAGCACAACACTAATCCTAAATGCATACCTCTAATGCTACTGTTTGTACCAAATACCAAAAAACTGTAACTTACTCCGTTACTATAAGACTCAACGGTCGCAGGAAGCCTCTTCCCGTCTCCGCCGAAGCCCGTTGAGCCAAAGCCCTTTCACTCTGCTCCCTCTCACTCCGCAGCCCGCTCCAACGCTGCCCGCTGGATATGGCGGTTTTCTTTTTAAACTGTTCACGCTCGACTGCCTGACGTCACGTGCCTGTGCAGTCTGGCCTCTCTCCTACTCCGAGAAATAAAATGTCTTCTCGCTGGAAATACCACTGTTGTAACACTTGGCTATATGAGCTACGGTCACCTTCCTGTCAACTTAAACCAGTCTGGCCATTCTCCTCAGACCCCTCTCATTAACAAAGCATTTTCATCCACAGAAGTATCACTCGCTGAATGTTTTTCTTTATTTTTCCACACCATTCTCTGTAAACTCTAGAGACTGTTAAACCTTAAGAGATTAGCAGTTTCTGAGATACTCAAACCACCCCATCTAACACCAACAATCATTTCACGAAGTCACTTAGATCAGATTTCTTCCACATTCTGATGTTTGATTCGAACAACAAATGAACCTCTTGACCGTGTCTACATGCTTTATGAGTTGCTGCCACATGCTTGGCTGATTGGATGTTTGCATTAACAAGCAAGTGTACATGTATGCCTGGTAAAGTGGCCACTGATTATATGTTCATTCCTACAAACGGCAGAACTTATTTCCTATCTCTCCCTTCAGTTTAAGCACTGGGACATAAGAGGAATTCTGTGGTCCCACAGATTCCACGAGAAGCCCTACAATAGAGAGTAGGTAACCTGAAGTGGAAGGCCTCCTTTGTCAATTTGAAACATAATCTTCATATATATTCACATTTCACTCTGAACATTGCAGCCAGCATTTAAAAGGCAATGAAGTACTCTTGAAGTGAAGTCACCGTAGTAAAGTAATAAGCATGCCAGTCAGTTTGAGCACAGCAAGATATTGCCTTAGCAACATAATAACAACCAGACAGCAATGGTGGTTGAGCTGGACTCCTGGAATTATTCCCCTCCTCTTTGGAATGGGATCTTTTACATGCATTGAACAAGATCTTTCATTCCATAACTGCTGTCCGGTCTCCCAATCTAACTCTATGTGGAAGTAGTTCAAAATCTTCTGGCGGAGGCCATCTCAATATCTCTTGAGCTCTATTTGGCATGGAGTGCAGCCTCGAGTTGCTGAGATGACAGATTTACAAAGTGCTTCCCCAGTTCTTCTGGAGACTTGCAACCATTTCCTGCATTACAGGAACAGTAGCAACACTTTTAAAGAAATGTAGAAATTTCACCTGGCCTCCAGAGTGCAATTCAAACCATGGAAAGTAAATGAGTGTTGCCAAATGCAACAGATTTGTCAGCTACTGGCCTTTAGTTATGTTCATAATTCAGCTAGCAAAGGCTTTCAATTAGTCCACGTCTGCTGGTGTGCAACTCTGTTTGGCAGAAGAAACTCCCAGCAATTTCTACTGTATGTTGCCACGCCCAATAAACATTTTTTCACATTTCCTTATAACATACTGGAATCCACTTGACCCATCAAGTGTATCAAATTCTTCCAATTTTCCCTATAATAGTCTTGTTACACATTCCCATCCCACCAACACTTGGGGTAACTTTGTGACCAATTAACTGATCAAACCACGACTTTGATGTGCAAGAGGAAACTGAAACTTTGGAAGGAAATCCTTGCAGTTACAAGGAGAGGGTATATACTCTATACAGACAGCAGAAGTCAGCATTGAACTTGCAACTGGAGATGTGAGGCAGCAGCTCTACCAACTGTGCCACGCTGCTGCCGGATGAACAATCTGATGCCAAAATAAAACCTTATTCTTCTCACTCAAAGCCCCAGTGTGTGGAACTTAAAGTCTGAGGTCGGTTGATCTGGTAGTATTAGCATGCCCGCATTCAAACCCAGGTGACTACGATAATCTGTGTCTTAGCATAGCTAAATCCCACATTGCAACTTTGCACTTCCTTCCTAGTGACAGGAGACCTTTGCAGGAGATAGCCACTACCTCCTATCAGTGGACTCTGGTCCTGCTTGGCTATTTATCAGAGGGAAAGTTTGTAAAATTCAAAGAGATACTTCTGCATATTTTTGCCCCAATAATCTGGAAACCTGAAGAAAGACTGGTCTTTTTTTGGTGAAAGACGACACTAGTCAGAGAGCACAGATGCAGTACATTGATGAGATAAGATGAAGTGGGGCTGGAAGGCAGCTTATATGGAACATGAACACATCATGCACCATTTGATCAAGCTAGCCTGTTTCTATAGAGCTCAGATCACAAGGGCACAAATCAACTCCTCATAATCATCTCATAAGCTTATCTGTTCCATTCTCATTAACACTCTCAGAACTTCTATTCAGGAGGAAAGCAAGGATTTTTCTGGCAATTTTGTTACTGCAATCTTGCAGAACTATTAAAAGTACAATGGTCTCCCATTTCCGAAAGTGGAGTCTAAAGAACTAAAAGAGTTCACAATCAAAAAATAAACTATGGATGATGGAAGTCAGATGTAAAAATGGAAAATGCTGAAAACACTTATAAGCTCTTGCAATATCTGTGTAAAGAGAAACAGCATTAATGATTCAGGCTGAAAACCTTTCCTTATAAAGAATGTTTGACCTGCAATAGTAATCTGCTGAGTGTTTCCAGAATATGCGCTCTTTATACCACCCGAGACTAAAGTGGGAAAAGCAAGAATGTAATGCTAAGGCTTTATAAGGCATTGGTCAAACCACAATTGGAGTACTGTGAGCAGGTCTGAGCCCTTTACCTAAGAAAGGATGTGCTGACATTGAGGAGGGTCTGGAGGAGGGTCACGAGGATGTATGAGGAGCGTTTGATGGCTCCGGGCCTGTACTCACTGGAGTTTAGAAGAATGAGAGGGACCTCACTGAAACCTATCAAATATTGAAAGGCCTCGATCGAGTGGACATGGAGAGGAAATTTTCTATAGTGGATGAGCGTAGGACCAGTGGGCACAGACTCAGAAGGTACGTCCATTTGGACTAGAGATGAGGAGGAATTCCTTCAGCCATAAGATGGTGAGTCTGTGGAATTCACAGCCACATATAACTAAGGAGGCCAAGTCATAGGGTAGTTTTTAAATGGGAGTTGATAGATTCCTGGTTAGTCAGTATTTCAAAGGTTGCAGGGAGAAGGCAGGGTTGACAGGAATAATAAATCAACTATGATTGGTGCAGCAGACTCGATGAGCTACGTGGCCTAATTTGCTCATATATAGGCGAGCTATTGGATCATATAGCTGAAATAATGCAACAGGGTAATAGCACCATTCTATTCACAATTCTGAACTGAAATTACAGGTTGAGGACAAGGGAGGCTACTCAGGCCATTGGGTACATACTGACTCTCAGCAGAGCAATCCTATCAGTTTCATTCCTCATCCTATTTCCTTATTGTCCTGTAATTTATTCTCTCTCATGTTCGCATCCACTACTCTGATTCCGATTCAATTATAATGACCAATTAACCCACCAGCAAACCACTGGGATATGTGGAGTATTCTAAGAGGAGGATAAGGCAACCCTGGCTGACAAGGAAAGTCAAAGACAACATAAAAGGAAAAGAGAGGGCACATAAATATGGCTAAAATTAATGGGAAGTTAGAGGATTTGGAAGCTTTTAAAAACCAACAGAAGGGAACTAAAAAGCAATAAAGAGAGATAAGATAAAACGTGAAGGTAAGCTAGACAAGAATATAAAAGAGGATAACAATTTTTTTTCAGATATATCCAGCGTTCTTTGAGTTGCTCCCAGAAACTCCATCCATTGCTGTTCTGCCTTCATCCCTGCTAATGTCCTCTTCCAATCAATTTTGGCCAGTTCCTCTTTTATGCCTCTCTAATTCCCTTTACTCCATTATAACACTAATACATCTGATCTTAGCCTCTCCCTCTCAAACCGCAGGGTGAATTCTATCCTATTGTGATCATTGCCTCCTAAGTGTTGCTTTACCTTAAGTTTCCTAATCAAATCTAGGCCAGTGCACAACACCCAGTACAAAAATGCCTTTACCCTAGTAGGCTCAACCACAAGCTACTTGACCAACAGCCATCTCGTAGGCATACTCAAATTTTCTCTCTTGGGATCCAGTACCAACCTGATTTTCCTAACCTATCTGCATATTGAAATCCTCCATGACTATCGTAATATTGCCCTTTTTACAAGCCTTTTCTCTCTCCTTTTCTAATTTGGACTCTACATCTAGACTACTGTTATATTTTGTCTACTATATATAACTCCCATTGGGGTCTTTTGCAGTTTCTTAACTCTACCCACAAGGATTCTACATCTCCCGATCTTCTAGCACCTCTTTCTAAGGATTTGAATTCATTTTTTTTTACCAACAGAGCCAACCTACCCCCTTGCCTACCTGCCTGTTCTTATGATACAAGATGTATCTTTGGATGTTAAGTTCCCAGCTATAATCTCTCAACAACAACTCAGTGATGCCCACAATGTCATACCTGCCAATCTCTAACTGCGTGACAAGATCACCTACTTTATTCTGTATACTGTGTGCATTCAAATATAACACTTATATTCCAGTATTCATCATCTTTTTCAATTTTGGAATTACACTTCGACTCACCCCACTGCCGGCAATTTTGCCCTATCATCTGCCTGTCCTTCCTCACAGTCTCACTACACACTGCATCTACTTGTGTACTAACTGCACCATCTTCAGCCCTACCACTCTGCTTCCCATGATCCTGCCAAATTAGTTTAACCCCTCAATAGCTTTAGTAAAGCTGCCCACAATCCCCCTGAGTCAGGTGTAACACGTCCTTTTCCTATAGGTCATACCTTCCACAGAGGAGATACCAAGGATCCATAAATCTGAAACCCTGCCCCCTGCACTAATTCCTCAGCCATGCACTCATCTGCCAAATCATCATATTTTTACCCTCACTAGCACGAGGCATAGGCAGCAATCCAGAGATTACTACCCTTGAGGTCATGCTTTTCAGCTTTCTACCTAACTCCCTATATTCCTCTTTTCCCACCAATGTCATTGGTATCAATATGTACCACAACTTCCGGCTGTTCATCCTCCCCCTTTAAAATACTGTGGACCCAATCCGAGACATTCCTGACCCTGGCACCTGAAAGATAATATATTATCTGGGTGTCTGTTTCACATCTACAGAATCTCCTGTCTGTTCCTTTAATTATAGAATCCTCTATCACTACTGCACTCCTCTTCTCTTCTCTCCTCTTCCCTTCTGAGCCACAGAGTCACACTTAGTGCCAGAGACCTGGTCAATGTGGCTCCTCTCTGGTAGATCACTCCCCATTCAAAGTGGTACACTTGTTATTAAGGGGATCAGCCACAGGAGTACTCTACATTAGCTTCCTGTTCCTTTCCCTCTCCTGACAGTCACACAGCTACCTGCCTCCTGGAGTGACTACTTCCCTACTGCTTCTATCTATCACCTCCTTACTCTCCTGTATGAGCTGGACTTCATCTAGCTGCAGGCCCAGTTAACCTAACATGGTCTATAAGCTGCAGCTGGATGGACCTCATGCAGATGTAGTTATCAGGGATACTGTAGGTCTCCCAGAGCTCCCCCATCCCACACAAAGAACACGGCAGCAATCCTGGACTGAGTCACTCACATGATGGCCTCTCTGATTACACCTAGTTTCTTTTCTTTTGGCCTTTGTCAAGTGCCTAATAGATCGTTATGATTGAAGTCTGCTGGAAAGGCACCGACAAACCCTAACCTAAATAAGGGATAATATACAAAGACCAATCAACCTACCCTGTACATCAGTCTGTGGAAGGAAACTGGAACACCCTGGGGAAACCCATGCATTCCTTGGGGAGGACAAAAAGACTCCTTACAGACTGAACCAGAATTAAACTCTGAACTCCAAAACATCCTGAGCTGCAATAGCAATGTGCTAACTGCTATACTACCCTCAGTGTTTTTTCAAAAATAATTATTTGCATGATTTGTCTTCCTTTGCTCATTGGTTGCTTGTCAGTCTTTGTTATGTACAGATTTTCATAAATTTTACTGTATTTCTTTATTTTCCTCTAAATGCCTGCAAAAAATCTCAAGGTAGTATAAGGTGTCATGCGCACTTTGATAATAAATTTATTTTGAACTTTGATAGAGGGCTATTACAGAACTGCCTTTCCAGCTGATTGCTTAACTTGACACAGTCAAACTTCCTGAATATTATTGGAGTGTCAGTGCTTGGGACTGGCAGCTTTAAAAATTGTCCAATTAGAGGACAATCAGACTCTTCATCCTTTTGCTCCTCATCATACACAGCACAAACACTGCCTGTCTCGTGGAATAATTCCAGCAACAGCATTAAAAACATGTGCTTCCCCACATCTGTCGAGAAAAAGGCAAATGCAACACCCCTTTGGAATCTAGTGATAACCTCTTTTACACTTATTTTCCAAAGCAGTTTACCAGTGAAGATGAATGTGATTTGCAGCAAACAGCTTCTTTACTACTCAAATCGAGTGTCAGATCAGCCAAAAGATTTATTCCATTATAATATGTGCCAGTGGCAGATTGTCTCAAAACATTTTAAACTTCTATGCTTTTACAACCATGGCTATTATTTTCAAAATGGTTTTCAAAAAAAAAATCATTCTCTCTACTCAGTCTTCTGTCCTCCACTATTCTTAAGAACGAATGGAATTGCATATTAATTGCCTATCAAATACACTACAAAATTAGGGCAGGTAATCAAGTGTGGAAGCATCCTTTTGGTGATGTGCTAATTGCTAATGTAATGACAATCAAACTCTCTGGATTAGAAAAGGAACAATTAGAAACATTCATTTTCATTCCAGTATGATGTACGTTGAGCTTTTAAAAAACTAGCTTTAAAAAATGTCTTTCCTTTGTATTCTTTCTTCATTAGGTCGCTTTACCTGATTTGACTAATTTAGCTACTCTCGTTCACTTTTCACACATCCGTATTGCTTATCTCACTTTTTAATTTATGGGGAGAAAGTGCTGACCTTGATGTTTATACCAGCTCCAGATTCTCCAATGTCCCCACTCTGTCGTTATCAGCTCGCCCTAAATTTCAGCTGTGGCAAAAAAAAATGTCAAATTAAAGCCTGCAGAAAATTGTCTGAATACGAGGCCGATCCACAAGGTGCCAAGCACAAGTAAATCCAGCCCCATATTCCACTGCTGCAATAGTTCTCATAAAGAAAACCAGAGCATCAATAATGGTCTTTGGTTTTAATCTGATTTCAATGTTGCAATAGTAATATTATATAAATAAATATCCATAATGTCCTAAAATTTCCAACAGCAGTGACCTTTTTAACTGGCATAGTCTTTCAGAAGTCAAGGGGGGCCTAATAGGTCTTTTGATGCTTCCGAGGTGACACTAAATTTTGACAGCGTGAACACAATAGCCACTTAGCATAATTATAGCAGGTCACATAATTTCAGATGCTATATTCTTTTCAAAATGACTATAAAATGCATTGAAGGACTTTTATCACACTGTGGATTCAAGGCATAATAAAATTTTAGAGGAACCGCTGTTTAATACTTCTAACACTGGCAAGGTCAATAAATAATAGGAAGGAATAGATAATTCTAAAACCTTAGTTTCTACAAAGAATTAAAGTGACTGCGCACTACAAGTTTGCAAGAAAATATATTGGTGTATAGAGAACCATGTTTGTCCCTGAATGCTAATCACTGAAAACTGACATACAGATAATATAAGCAATTAGGAAAGCAAGCAGTATGTTATCCTTTAATGCAGAAGGATTTAAGTACAAGATTAAAGTGTCTTGCTTCAAATACCTCTAGTCCTGTTAAAAAGACATTGGAAATAATGTATATAAATAATGACAAGGATGTTTCCAGGACTGGTGAGCTCAAGTTATAAGGAGAGACTGGGCAGGCTGGGGCCATTTTTCCTGGAGCATAGGAGACTGAGGGATGAACTTACAGAGGTAAATTAAAGCACAGATAAGGTGGATGGTCATAGGCTTTATTCCAGGGTAGGGAAGTCTGAAGCTGAAGCTGACAGGGAAAAGATTTAAAGGGGACCTGAGGGACCTTTCGCACAAGGTGGTGGATATATGGAACAACCCTGCCAGAGTAAGTGGTAGGGCAGGTACAGTTACAATGTTTAAAAGGCATTTTGATAGGTAGATGGCTAGAAAGATTTGGAGGTACAGTGCCTATAGAAAGTACTCACCTCCACCCCCCCACCCAAAGTTTACATGTTTTATTGTTTTACAACATTGAATCATAGTTTTAATTTGGCTATTTTTGACACTGATCAACAGAAAAAGGCTTTTTCGTGTCAAAGTGAAAACAGATCTCTAGTAGATCTAAATTAATCACAAATATAAAACACAAAATAATTGATTATGTAAGTATTCACCCCCTTTAAATGACACAGCAAATCATCACTGGTGCAGCCAATTGGCTTTAGAAGTCACATAATCAGTCAAATGGAGATCAACTGTATGCAGTCATGTTTCAATTGATTCTAGTAATACACCTGTATCTGGAAGGTGAAATTGCTGGTGAGTCAGTATCCTGGCAAAAATTACACCTTAAAGACAAAAGAACACTCCAAACAATTATGTGAAAAGCACAAGTCAGGAGATAGACACAAGAATATCCCTTGGAGTAAATGGAAAGAATATGGCACAGCTGTAAATTTACCAAGCGCAGGCCATCTTCAAAAACTGAACGGCTGTGCAAGAAGGGTCTAGTGAGGGAGGTCACCAAGAGACCTATAACAATTCTAGAGGAATTACAAGCTTCAGTGGCTGAGATGGGAGAGACTGCACATACAACAACTGTTGCCTGGGTGTTTCACCAGTCGCAGCTTTATGGGAAAGTGGCAAAGATAAAGCCACAGTTGAAAGAAAAACATGTGAAATCTCGCCTTCAGTTTGCCAGAAGGCATATGGGAGACTCTAAAGTTAGTTGCAAGAAGGTTCTATGGTCTGACAAAACCAAAATTGAGCTTTTTTGGCTATCAGAGTGAATGCAATGTTTGGCATAAGCCAAACACCACACATTATCAAAAACACACCATCCCTACCATGATGCACGGTGGTGGCTGCATCATGCTGTGGGAATGCTTCACTGCTGCAGGATCTGGAAGGCTTGTAAAGGTAGAGGATAAAATGAATGCAGGAAAATACAGGAAAATCCTGGAGGAAAACCTGATGCAGTCTGCAAGAGAACTGACTTGGGAGAAGATCGGTTTTCCAGTAAGACAATGACCCCAAGCATAAAGCCAAAGCTACACAGGAATGGCTTGAAAGTAACAAAGCTAATGTCCTGGAATGGCCAAGTCATTGTCCAGAACTCAATTCAATTGGGAATTTGTGGCTGGACTTGAAAAGAGCGATTCACTTACAATCCCCATGCAATCTGACAGAGCATGAGCAGTTTTGTAAAGAAGAATGGGGAAAAATTTCAGTGGCCAGATGTGCAAAGCTGATATAGAGTCCCATCGGCTGTAATTGCTGCCAAAGGTGTATCTACTAAATACTGACTTGAAGGGGGTGAGTAATTAGGCTATCAATTATTCTGTGTTTAATAATTGTAATAAATTTAGACCAATTTGTAGAAATTTGTTTTCACTTTGACATGAAAGAGTCTTTTCTGTTGATCAGTGTCAAAAAAGCTGAATTAAATCCACTGTGACTTACTGTTGTAAGACAAAGGCTGAGAACTTTCCTGGGGATGGGGGAAGGGGGAAGGGGGTTAATACTTTTTATAGGCATTGTATATGGGCCAAACACAATCAAATAGGACTAGCTCAGGTTGCCAACAAGGTTGGCATGAATGAGTTGGGCCAAAGGGCTTGTTTCAGTGCTGTACGACTCTATCTGGTTGCTACTATGAATGATGTACAAGATTCAGAGGTTGACCCCTCCTAGGTGAGATTAAGCAATAACTTTCAATTCAGAAGAGGGAGAGGGAACTTAATTGAAATTCTTATTAGTCTTTAGAAGATACTGTCACCCTGGCTGGAGTGTCCTTGAACCAATTGTCATAGTATCATAATAATGCAATGGCCATGCAGCTCAGAGATAAGAGATTTCATCACCGAAAAGGTGGTGTATCTAGGAATTTTCTATCCAAGTGGGTTGTGGAAGCTCAGACAGAGGTTATTTAAGACAGGGATCAATAGATTATTTTTAGATATTTGGGGAATCAAAGGATGCAGATTTTGGGCAAGAAAGTGGCATCTTGATTGTATACAAGAAAATATTTTTTCCTGTACAGTATTTATTTCTCAATAAAATAACATCCTGGAGAATGGAGTGTTATTTAAATGCTTTTAATTTTTATTTATATCAAACCTTTTGAGTCGAATTTGCCAGTATAATTTCACATAAGCTTCTCCTGAACCTATGAAATAAACAAATCAAATTTAAGAGCAAACAACAGGAATTCTGCAGATGCTGGAAATTCAAGCAACACACATCAAAGTTGCTGGTGAACGGTTTCTCCGTAACTTCCGCCACCTCCAACGGGATCCCACCACTAAGCACACCTTTCCCTCCCCCCCTCTCTCTGCATTCCGCAGGGATCGCTCCCTACACAACTCCCTTGTCCATTCGTCCCCCCCATCCCTCCCCACTGATCTCCCTCCTGGCACTTATCCGTGTAAGCGGAACAAGTGCTACACATGCCCTTACACTTCCTCCCTTACCACCATTCAGGGCCCCAAACAGTCCTTCCAGGTGAGGCATCACTTCACCTGTGAGTCGACTGGGGTGATATACTGCGTCCGGTGCTCCCGATGTGGCCTTTTATATATTGGTGAGACCCGACGCAGACTGGGAGACCGCTTTGCTGAACATCTACGCGCTGTCCGCCAGAGAAAGCAGGATCTCCCAGTGGCCACACATTTTAATTCCACATCCCATTCCCATTCTGACATGTCTATCCACGGCCTCCTCTACTGTATAGATGAAGCCACACTCAGGTTGGAGGAACAACACCTTATATTCCGTCTGGGTAGCCTCCAACCTGATGGCATGAACATTGACTTCTCTAACTTCCGCTAGGCCCCACCTCCCCCTCGTACCCCATCTGTTACTCATTTTTATGCACACATTCTTTTTCTCACTCTCCTTTTTCTCCCTCTGTCCCTCTGAATATACCTCTTGCCCATCCTCTGGGTCACCCCCCCCCGTCTTTCTTCCCGGACCTCCTGTCCCATGATCCTCTCGTATCCCCTTTTGCCTATCACCTGTCCAGCTCTCGGCTCTATCCCTCCCCCTCCTGTCTTCTCCTATCATTTTGCATCTCCCCCTCCCCCTCCAGCTTTCAAATCCCTTACTCACTCTTCCTTCAGTTAGTCCTGACGAAGGGTCTCGGCCTGAAACGTCGACTGCGCCTCTTCCTATAGATGCTGCTTGGCCTGCTGCGTTCACCAGCAACTTTGATGTGTGTTGCGTTAATCAAATTTAAGACACCAGTTTCAGCCTTAATTGTGCCACTTGAATGTAATACAAATTGCACTGTGTGAACATTCAACCCTTGATGATCCCTGAAATTACTGAATAGTTCGGCCTCATTACCCGAAAGGTCTTAAATTGAATGTCATGGACGGATCATTTGATAGCATTTTACATTAAATTCAAAGGTAACAAAATTTAGTTTGCTTCAGATAAAAGCAATACAATGCTGAAGATGGATTGGGGCACTGGAGACAAAGGTTTGGTATAAGAACTCTAAACTCTATTTGACTTTTCAGGGTATTGCTTTCACTGTAGATAAAAGATTATCTATGGATTTTCAAAAAGACTTTGGCAAAGTGTCTCTCAAAAGATTGCTGATTTCTAGCTTTTGCCTCTCCTGCTTTTCTACACTGATGTTACTCCTCAGAATAACTGTTGGCCTTTTGCTTATTTCCAATAAAATCAGCATCTTGCAAAATAGTCCACACTCGACTTACCGGCTGCTTAATGATAAAGAAAGATAAAGATTAGCTGCTTAACAGAAAGGCCACAGTCAGTTTGTGTTCACAGAAACAGCTCCAGCACCATCACACTGAGAACCAGTGCTATGCGGGACTGCGTGCTCAGCCCACTTTATGAAGTAACTCATAAATGAAAACCCAAACTTGCAGAGCACAGTGCGCATCACCTTTGTGAAATTCAGCCCATCATATATAAAATATTGCTTTCCTTTTAAATAGATAAATTATTTATCTATGTGTAAGTGTCGAACTTCAAGATCATGTTTCTCAAATCATTCTCAATAAGAAATCAAAGACCAGTATTAGCAAGGATTCATATGATCCAAAACTGGATGAGATCTTGACTCTATAATTGTGATCATAGCCTCCTAATCAACAAACATGCCTTCCAAGACGCATTCAAATTCTCAAAACTGTAATCGTAAAATCTTACTACAACTTACATCCCAGAATGCATTCTTCAGATCTTCCATTGCTTTCATGAGTTTTCTAAAACAGAGTGCTCTAATAGGACATTATCAATACTACTACAGTACTATAAAACTATATTAGATCCTAATACATGTTGAGTACTCCTTATCCAAAATGTTTGGTGTTGGAAGTGTTTTGGATTTTTTCAGATTTTGGAATATATAAAGAGATACAGTAACTTGGGATCACTATCATTTCTGACCCTGAATGTTTGTGCCACTGGTAAGCATTCAAGAAAGAAAGATTTAAATTACACTTGTTCATCACACATATGTACTTAACATTAAAAATTATTACATACCATTAGTGCAATGTGTGCAGGGTAACAAAAGCAGCATTGGGAGAGAATACCTGAATCAGCTGTTGAGTAACAACGACAGGCTTTCAGTTTCCACCTGCAATGCCGTGCTTTGAGTAAAAGGTTACCGTGCACTTTATTTGTATTTTACTTTTTGTAAGCTTTATGTAGGGTATAAAAACAATTATCATTGTAGACTTCGTTTTGGTGTTAGATTTTTTTGTGATCAACAGACACTTTAAAAATTTAATGCTGTGCCTTTTCTTAAATTTCTGCAACCAACCTGCTGAATATTCACAATTACTTCAATTTTCAATTCATTGTGATAGATCTTTGCTTGTTTCATAATCCGCATACCATTAAGAGGCATATGTTCACTCTGATGCTGACAAATCCACTACCAATACACGATCACAATCTTCATTTTCCATGTTATCGAGTGTTTTTTCTGTTTTTCATTAACTACTTGTTTATTGCATATGTGATGTCCCTTCTCAGAACTGTCTGTGGTGCACAGAGGCCTGCACATGGCCTAGGAACCTTCCTAGTGGCTTGTGGAATTCTCCATTTGGGACATACCAGCACTCAGGTTTCAGAGGTTTTTGGATTTTGGAATTTCAGATAAAGAGTAGTCAACCTGTAGTTATCAATGAAAGAATGAATCCAGTGTACACGTTCTTTGACTGTAAACAAACAAAATCAGTGCAAGTACCTAATGAATATAATGGACTACAATGCTGTCAATGATTGCATTCTCCAAATCTTCATTTTCATTGTAACATTCAAGATGTTTACAGGTTTCCCCTGCCATCCGAAGGTAGAGCGTTCCAATGAAACGGTTCGTAAGCCGAAATGTCGTAAAGTGAAGAAGCAATTACCATTTATTAATATTGGAAAAATTTTTTGAGTGTTTCCAGACCCAAAAAATAACCTACCAAATCATGCCAAATAACCCATAAAACCTAAAATAACAGTAACATATAGTAAAAGCAGAAATGATATGATAAATACACAGCCTATATAAAGTAGAAATACTTCTTGCAATCATTAAAGCACTATCTAGCACAGCGAAAATCTCATGCATGCGCTCTCGGCAGAAGCACTGTCAGCGGAAGTACTCTCTCCAGTGACCTTTAAGCTATGAGGCTGCCAAATCATACCAAATAAAAAATCATACTAAATAACACAAAAATACACAACCAATAGAAAGTAGAAATAATGTATGTACAGTGTAGTTTCACTTACGGGAATCGGAATGGTCTGTTACGCTGAGCCGTCGGAAATTGGGGTGGTGGGAGGTAGAGGAGACTGGGGTGTCATCTCATCGTAGTTTGTTTCCAATTGGGCAGCCAGGTCATCTTCTTCTATACCTGCCTGCCTCGATGTCGAAGGTTGAGGTTCGTCGTCTGCTGTGGCTAATGTGCAAGTCTTGAAAAATGACAGTATACTTGATTGCTGAGCCTCGTGCATTTTTCTACCATACAGTTCTTTGTAAGCACTCAAAACATCCTGCAAACCTGCCCTAAACCTACGTGCCCTCTCAAAATTAAAGTCATGCTTTTCTGCAATCATTGCAGCGCTGTCAATCACAGCGAAAATCTCACGCAACTGCTTCACGTACAGTCCCTGGACGACTTCATTTTCGCTACTGCGTTCGGTTTCAATTGTTATCTTTTCCTCTTGCAATTGCATCAGCTCTTCATCTGTCAATTCTTCGGTCATGGGATGCCAAAACCTCTTCAATGTCATCTTCGTCAACTTCCACAAACCCAGCCTCCGTAGCCAAGCTCACTATTGTCGTATTTATTGTTGATGGTTCGAAGCCTTTAAAATCATTCACTGCTTCGGGACATAGTTTCCTCCAAAAGCCATTTCTCATCGAGACTGTTAGCCTATCGAGAGCATCTCCAATGTTGGCGATTGCCAGTTTTATATTGTAGTCTTTCTAGATCTCTCACAAAGATGCTTCGGAATTGCCCTCTCTGTCAATAGCACTCACAATAAAATGCATCACATTTTGCGTTTGGAAAGCCTTAATTGTGGCTACTAGGCCTTGGTCACACGGCTGCAGCAACGAAGTCGTATTCGGCGGTAAGAACGCAACATGAGTGTTACTGCCATACTCAGTAATGTCAGGCGGATGAGCAGCACAATTATCGACAACCATAAGACACCTATTATCGAGGTTATTTTCTCTACAGTATTTTTCAACAGAAGGACTAACGTATCTGCTCATGTACTCAGAAAAAAGCACTTGGGTGTTCCAACTGCTTGGATGTGAACGGAACACAACGGGAAGTGTTTTCTTATCAATGCCTTTAAGTGCCCTCGGATTTTCTGAATGGTACACTAGTAGAGGCTTAGTGGTGTTAATAATAGGCGTTAGGGTAAACCTGTCCTTCGATGCCTTGTGTCCCTTAGCCTGCTTTTCTTCTTTCGAAATAAATGTCTTACTCGGCAATTTTTTCCAATTGCAGTTTCGTCACAGTTAAACACTTGCTTATATGAATAACCACCTTCTGTAATTTCTTCATTTCTGCTGGGAATCTTTTGGTAGCTTCAGTATCAGCCGAAGCACTCTCTCCAGTAAACGTTAAACTATGAAGCTGTCCTCACCTCAGAAACCGATCAAACCACCCATGACTACCTTTAAATTCCACTTTCGCAATACTGTACTTTCATCACCATCGGCCAGTGCTTTCTGTTTCAGCTTATTAAAAAGACTGGTTTCTCCTTAAGTATAAGGTAACTTAAAGAAACACCAAGTTTTCTACACCCATCAATCCACTCAAGCAATAGACTTTCCATTTTATCCATTACGGGATGCCGACTAAGAGAGACCACTTTGCTACGAGCAGAACCAACAGTAACATCAGCAGCTTTCAAAGTTCTTTCTCTCTGCATATAAATAGCACGAATGGTGGATACAGGCAAGTTCAACGCACGGACAATGTCCTTACTTCGTTCACCATGATCGAAACGCTTAATTATGTCTAGTTTTACGCTAAGTGTAACACCCTTACGAGCTCTTTTAGGTTTTTCCGATACCTTCGAACTTATCTTGCTAACGGATGCACAAAATAAATTGAGATAAAGCACGTGTTTAAGCAATAGCGGCTAGAATGCAGTTCCGGGGGAGGAGTTTGGCTGTTCAGGGCGCGCGCTGCTTTTTTTTCGCACGCCGGCAATTTTTTTTTCCACACACCATCATTTTTTTTCGCAAGCCGCCATTTTTCACACGCTGCTTTTTTTCATAACAGTGAAAAAACCTTCTGTTAGCGAAAACAAGGTACTAATGTAGGTCTTTCGTAACAGTGAGGTTTCGTAAAGCGAACGTTCGAAAAGCGGGGGACACCTGTACCTTCAAATTCTTCATAGTTCTTAACTGCTGAAATAGTGAAATCATTTTATTTTCACTCATGGCCATTTCTGGCATCTCCAAGCCTGAATGCTTGAAACCATGCTTGAATTCTTGGAGCTGCTCCGGCCTATGGTCAGGCCACACATAGAACCTCTCCAGTTCGCCTACCAGCTCTGACTAGGAGTTGAGAATGCCGTCGTCTACCTGCTGAACCGTGTCTATGCCCACCTGGACAAGCCAGCGAGCACTGTGAGGGTCATGTTTTTTGACTTCTCTAGTGTGTTCAACACCATCCACCCTGCTCTACTGGGGGAGAAACTGACAGCGATGCAGGTGGATGCTTTCCTGGTGTCATGGATTCTTGATTACCTGACTGGCAGACCACAGTACGTGTGCTTGCAACACTGTGTGTCTGACTGAGTGATCAGTGGCATTGGGGCTCCACAGGGGACTGTCTTGTCTCCCTTTCTCTTCACCATTTACACCTCGGACTTCAACTACTGCACAGAGTCTTGTCATCTTCAGAAGTTTTCTGATGACTCTGCCATAATTGGATGCATCAGCAAGGGAGATGAGGCTGAGTACAGGGCTACTGTAGGAAACTTTGTCACATGGTGTGAGCAGAATTATCTGCAGCTTAATGTGAAAAGGACTAAGGAGCTGGTGGTAGACCTGAGGAGAGCTAAGGTACCGGTGACCCCTGTTTCCATCAAGGGGATCAGGGTGGACATGGTGGAGGATTACAAGTACCTGGGGATACGAATTGACAATAAACTGGACTGGTCAAAGAACACTGAGGCTGTCTACAAGAAGGGTCAGAGCTGTCTCTATTTCCTGAGGAGACTGAGGTCCTTTAACATCTGCCGGACAATGCTGAGGATGTTCTACAAGTCTGTGGTGGCCAGTGCTATCATGTGCTGGGGCAGCAGGCTGAGGGTAGCAGACACCAACAGAATCAACAAACTCATTGGTAAGGCCAGTGATGTTGTGGGGATGGAACTGGACTCTCTGACGGTGGTGTCTGAAAAGAGGATGCTGTCCAAGTTGCATGCCATCTTGGACAATGTCTCCCATCCACTACATAATGTACTGGGTGGGCACAGGAGTACATTCAGCCAGAGACTCATTTCACCAAGATGCAACACAGAGCTTCATAGGAAGTCATTCCTGCCTGTGGCCATCAAACTTTACAACTCCTCGCTTGGAGGGTCAGACACCCTGAGCCAATAGGCTGGTCCTGGACTTATTTCATAATTTACTGGCATAATTTACATATTACTATTTAACTATTTATGGTGTTATTACTATTTATTATTTATGGTGCAACTGTAACGAAAACCAATTTTCCCCGGGATCAATAAAGTATGACTATGTCTATGACTAAACCACAGTGACCAAATCAGTTCCGAATTGTCTTACTTTTAACTACTCACCAATTATCACTGCTTTTTGAATAGAAGCGCATGCAACTAATGCTATTTAAAAAATAGTTCACTCTAAGCATGGGGTGGTGTTTAACATTCATACACGTGCACACAACTGACGCAAGTTAGAAACTGTTCAGCATAGTCTCCTGCCCCAATTAGTGTCCCAAATTAATAAAGGGAATCCCAGCTGGTTTCTTGATTAGTTTCTGTTCTTTAAGAGTTGTCCCAAATAAGTGGCTGCCCTGATTAACCAATGGCCCAACTAACTGGAATCCACTGTATATTCAAAATTGGGACTGATTCATAGGGATTAGGGAATGATGTATATTGGGATTGGGTGGGTTATCAGTAACTATCTAAATGAATGATTCTTTTTTTTTAATATACTGTTCATATATCCCAGCCATTCTGTGTATCTTAATATGCCATGCCATTTTGTCACAGATGGATTGAAAATAATCTGATATAGTTAACATACAATTCTTGTTCATTATGATCACATTAGGGCTCAAAAGGCAATATATAAGCCTTATTAATCAGAGGCTACAAATAGCAATTCATACTGATAAATAATGACCAAATATATCTATCAGTGAACTTCATGAAAACACAAGTGTGATACTCCAGTAGAATCACTTATTTCAGGTGATCCAATGCACTAGCACCAGCCTCTGCAATTAAAGGAACTTTTAAATTGTCAGATGTAATCATGTTTTATAGGAGCCAGGTCTTGCAGGCTGGTTTGCCAGTTTAAAAAAAAAAATTAGAATATGATGTTTAAAATCTCTAACCCTTTGTTATAAACTGGTGTTGCAGTATGTTGTTCTATACCAGGATGGGATATACTTATTTTTATAATAATCAGTATAGACGAAGGCTAGTGTAATTATTATACTAGTCAAGATTACTGTCAGGTGCACAAGTACGGTGAGGTACATGTAGCAAAATCACAGGCATATTGGCTCAGATAAAGCACAAAAACAGAAATGATACAAGATAGTGAATAGAAAATAAAAACTCTGCAAACCATTTGTACAGAAAAGAAAGACAAGTGCACAGTAGACTAAGAGATCGCCTGTAGTGTTCCTTTGCTAAAGTAGGTTTTGGAACGTGCACGTCAGTTCAATGAACCTGATGGCTGTACAAAGGTAGCTGCATCTGAACCCGCTGCTGTCGGACATGAGGCTTCCATACCTCCTGCCTGATGGTACCAACAAGAAGAGGGCATGACCGGAGTGGTGGAAATCCTTTATGTTAGATGTTGTCTTTTTGAGGCAGCAGCTCCTATTGATGCTGTCAATGGTGGAAAGAGCTGTGCCCACTGCTCTGTAGCCTTTTGTATTCCTTTGCTTTGGAATTGCCATACCATGCCCTGATGCAACTAGTTAGGATACTTTCTCCAACTTCCGGTAGTTTCTCTCTTCTCTCCCCCCTCCCCAATCTTGCTCCCCTCTTACCCCTTCACTCTTCCTCACTTGCCTTTCACCTACCTCTGATGCCTCCCCTCCTTCTCTTTCTCCCATGGTCTATTCTCCTCTCCTATCAGATTCCTCCTTCCTCAGCCCTTTACTTTTTCCACCTACCACTCCACGCTTCTCAACTTATCCTTCCTCCCCCATCCACACACCTTCCCCCTCACTTGACTTCACCTATCACCTTCCAGCTTGCACTCTTTCCCCTTTCACTACCTCCTTATTCAGGCTCTTTCCCACTTCCTTACCAGCCCTGATGAAGGGTCATGGTCCGAAATGTCAACTCTTCATTCTTCTCCATAGATGCTGCCCGACCTGCTGAGTTTCTCCAGCAATACTTTCAATAGTGCCTTTGTAGAAGTTTCTAAGAACACTTGGTAAACTTCTCTTTTCAATGGATCATCAATGGAACTTGAGTTGAGAGGGTGAACAGCTTTAAGTTCCTTGGCATACACATCACTGAGGATCTCACATGGTCTGCACATACCGGCTCTGTACTGAAAAAGGCACAACAGCACTTCTTTCACCTCAGATGTTTGAAGAAGTTTGGTATGGGCCCCCAAATCCTAAGAACTTTCTACAGGGGCACAGTTGAGAGCATCCTGACTGGCTGCATCACTGCCTGGTATGGGAACTGTACTTCCCTCAATCGCAGGACTCTGCAGAGTGATGCAGACAGCCCAGCGCATCTGTAGTTGTGAACTTCCCACTATTCAGGACATTTACAAAGACAGGTGTGTAAAATAGGGCCATTGGGGACCCGAGTTACCCCAACCACAAACCGTTCCAGCTGCTACCATCCGGGAAACGGTACTGCAGCATAAAAGCCAGGACCAACAGGCTCTGGGACAACTTCTTCCACCAGGCCATCAGACTGATTAACTCATGCTGATACAATTATATTTCTATGTTATATTGACTGTCCTTTTCTTTTTGTACATACTTATTATAAATTACTATAAATTGCACATTGCACATTTAGACGGAGGCGCAACTTTTACTCCTCGTGTATATGAAGGATGCAAGTAATAAAGTCAATTCAATTCAATTTCTGAGGTAAATTAGCTCTTTAGTTTTATTGACACTAAGCAAGAGGCTGTTATTGTGGCACCGCTCAACCAGATGTTCTATCTCATCACCACCTGTGCTCTAACCAGCAACAATGGCATCATTGGCAAATTTAGTTGACGGTATTAGAGCTGTTGATAAAGGTTTAAAAGTTTGATCTGAATTGTTCATGTAATATATGCATTTAAGTGTAATAACCACTTAAACCAGTAGGAAGCAATTTTATATTATGTTGCTTAATATCTCTGGAAAACTTGGATTTCCTCAAGTACAAATTTGGAAATAAAGTGTCCCTGCTACAACTTCTGGTTGTTAATACTATTTAAGAAATTGTTAAATGCTTTTACTAAATGAACAGCTCAGAATGGCCATTTGAATTTTCATAAACAGGTTATAGCAATTTAATAAAATGCCATTGTCCTTCTGCCAATGAATGAAGGAACATTGTTTGTAGACAGTGGGCAATTGGACACTATATTCAAGTTCACCAGATTTGCATTCAATATGTCTACTTGATAATTAGATAAGAAAACATGTCTACTCATTATCTTGGCAAGCACACAAAAATGGTGATCTGGTGACAGTTTCTCTTCCAGATTTCTTTGCACAATTTACTTAATAATTCCCCATAATGGTGCAGCTGGGATTAATAACTTATTCTTCACTTGCCCTTTATTTTGTCAAGAGGAGAAAATCAAAATAAATCTCCTCTCATGGCTCTATGAGAATATGAAATATTCCATTATTATTTTGGTGATAATGTATGGGTTTAGACTGATTTCACATGTTTGAAATGTGTAACATTTAAGTAAACATAGCAAATGATTCTGATTGTAAGTATTCATATTTAAGTATTAACAACAAAATTTAAAAATAAGGCTATTATTGGAACCTTTGTTATTTAGAAAGTTGTGAAAATTCCAAAATTCAATGATACGCTTTTAACAGAAGTCTTAACTTTCCAGACATTATACAGTCTACAAAACATTTTCATAAATATTTTACTTACTTAAAAGTCATAAACTTAATAACTAACGGGAATTGTGCATCTTGAAACACAGGCCAAAAATACTGCAATGCATTAACATTCCAACACTGGATTTTCTCCAGAAATAACACAGGTGCCTGAATGCAAGTCAACAACAGTTTTATCTTGTGAATTTGGCACAAACACAACGTGAACTAAAAAGCCACCAGCTGTTCTTAAATTCTGTTCAATGGAAGTGCATTCCATTATTAGTATTTGATTTCCAAAGGATGCCTTTGTTTAACATTCATCCTTTAAATATGCTTGAATCAGTCTGGGAACCTTGGCTGTCCATGCTCAACCTTCCATTTTGACTGGATCATAATTACTGACTGGATACTTGGAGTAATGTATGAAGTAATAACACAAATGGAATTGTTCCAAAACAGAAGAGATTTAGGAGCAAATGCAAAATGTTTAGCAGCTGCTGCTATTTCTTCAGTGCTTGAAGAATGCCTCACATTATGAGCTTTTACAAATTAAATTGCATAAGCATAAAATAAATCAATTAAAAAAATAAAAATAGCTTGGGCTATAATGCACCCTATCCATGAAGTAAACCTGGATGATTAATGCATTCCTAAATAAAATCCTATAAAGATAATAATTAGTGTAGCATCAAAAACATTAATACACATATGGAACATAACACTCAACAGAATTCTCATTTTCTGAAAATATAAATAGTTGTAATTCATCAATAGATTTTGCCATGTTTCAGTCAAAGGCGTTTTCTCTTTAGATTGAGTTTTATTTTACATATTTTAGGCAACATTTCTTTTGACAGAAGATTGCATTTGCTACTCACGTAGCATTTACTTTAAAGATTATCTCTCAGTCAGAGTTCTCATTTTGTTTCCAAAATCCCTTGATAACTTGACTGAATGGCTTTCTTCAATTTGCATAAATCAAGTGATACTGTCATTATTCAAAGTGTTCTGAATGTGGATGAAGTGAGGTGAGAACTTGCATTTCTGCCCATCTGAGGTCAATTATTTTTCCCAGAGCAAGTGATCCTCAAGCACTATAGATGAAGTATGACTGTTTTCAGCAAATCAACTCTAAAACTAGAGGTAGTGGACTACGTTAGTAATGAGAGGGTGGCACAAATCAGAGGAGTAGGTGGTTCTGGAGCAATATCTCTTGTATCTGCACCTTTCACTTAAAAGATTAAAATATTATATTGGTAGGTAATGCTTTATTGATGTTCATTTGATTTAATTATAAAGGGGCATGATTTGTATGAAAGTTGAATCTGATGCACAATTTTAATCATTATTACACAGGAGTAATAGGCCATCGTACCTTCATCCAGAATACAGTTGGCGCTCCTTATCCGCGAGTTCTGCATGCGCAAATTCAACCAACCGCGAATCGAGAAAACCCGGAAGTGCTCTTCCAGCACTTGCTGTTCGAGCATGTACAGACTTCTTTTTTCTTGGCATTATTCCCTAAACAATGCAGTGTAACAACTATTTTACATAGTATTTACATTGTATTAGGTATTATAAGTAATCTAGAGATGATTTAAAGTATACGGGAGGATGTGTGTAGGTTATTGTAGATCGGGATAGAAAAAAACGGAAATTCTCTTACTAAGTAAGTCGGAACAAGTACATCCGGTATTACTTAGTGTCAGTTAGTCAAACTTTTGTCTTAGTATATAGTATATATTTTACCTTTCTATGCATATAAATAATCAAGAAACGTATGTTTCAGCACCGAGCTCAAGAACAGAAGTTCGCAAGTTCGATCCAGTGACAGAGTGCTCCCGAGCGCGCTCTCCATCCGTGCCGAATTGATGTGGAGGATCAAAAACCCAAAACCCAATAATTAAACCACTGCGTTGCTTAGTAATAATTGTAGCTTTCATCGGGCAGGGCCTTTCTCATTTTAGCGTTTAAAATTGTTCCGATCGTTGACTGAGTGTAGCCTAACGCTTTTCCAATGACCGATGGCATTTCACCTCTTTCCCTTCGCTTTATTATTTCCACTTTATTTTCAATCGCGATCGTGATTATTTTCGTGAACAGAAACTCTGCGGATTCAGAGCTCTGCCGCTGGGTCCTAATGCCCACCGCACTGAGACAGGTTAAATAAGGTCCGGGGTTCCGCTGGGCCCTAAGGTCCACCGCGTTCAGACAGGTTGAATAAGGGAATTGAGCATCCACGTTTTTTGGTATCCACGAGGGGTCCCGGAACCAATCCCTTGCGGATAAGAAGGGCTGACTGTATTGAGTTTGCCAAATTCTCTTTCATACAACTATGCTGACTCTACTTGATGGTTTTATTATTTCCTAAATATTATTATTATTATTATTTCTTCAATTTTTGAAAGTCGTCCAGTTTTTTTCCCTGCCTATACAATTAAGCTTGCTGTTCTTTCATTTCCTGATCACCCTCACCAACCCACTTTCTGGAATGGGGGATTACATTTGCAAATTTCCAATCCACTGGTTTTATCCAAACTTCTGGCCTCTTTGCAATGTTATATGTGTTTTCTTTCAAGATGACATCTTCAGCTTAATTAACCAGAGGTAAGTCGTTCTTCTCACAGTCCTTATTTCTCAATTGAATTCATCTTTGAGAACAATGAGGGTCCCATAAATGCTTCCACTGTTTATCTACTGTCTTAACTTTTAGTCTATTTTCCTGGACAACTTTAGCCAACTTTGCCTTTTTACATTTTTAACTTAAGTTAAGGGCACTACATCCCTTTTCCTATTCTCTAATTGAATTTAAAATTTTTAGGTGTCATGGTCATTTTCCATGGAAGAGCCTGTGAGTTAAGATCATTAATCTTGTCTCAGCAGATCTAAAATAGACCATTTCCTGGCTAAGTTCTGAATGTATTGTTTAAAGAATGTTTGTTCCATAAAGCTTTTTTTGTAAGAAATTCTTCTAATTATATTGTGAACTCATCCTTAATGTAAATCTGACAAGTTAATTTGTCCAATCTATTTGAAGTTTGAAGTCATTTATGACTATTGTAGTATCTTTCTCACATCTCTCCAATATTTCCACTCATCTTGACCAATATTAGTCAACATTTCCACTAGTCTGAGAATTAAACAATCAGATCCAACAACTTCCACTGGTAACCACCTTGTTTTTGGTATTTCTTAACCATAGCTGATCTAGAACTTGATATTCTGAGCCAGCATCATCTCTCATTATGACTGATCTTATTCTTTACTGAAGTCCACCTCCCTTTTCCTTTCCATCTAAAATGCTGGCAATTCAGGAATACTCAGTTCCCAGTTTTGATTTGCACACCCCTATAATTGCTATCAGATCATATCAATTTACTTCTATTTATGCCATCAATTAATCACCTTCTGCCTACAAATATTCTGTGCATTTGGATAAAGACACTAATTTTGTGGCCCTAGTTGCAAGAGCACTGATTTTTTTTAAATGAATTGTGCTTTAATATCATAAGATGGTCTTCAATAATCATCCTGCTGCCCTCTTTAGCATTAAGAAAGGAGATGAAAGTACAAATGCAAGACACGAAGAGTAAGTTTAGAAACTACTCTCTCAAAACACCCATTTAATCTGAAACTTTTGCCAATTGGAAGGACATTGTTGCAGTGCACCAGGTAGTGCCGCTGCCCCACCATTCCTGCAGCTTGATTTTGATCCTGAATTTTGGTGGGCTCTGTATGCAGCTCGTATGTTCTCCCTGTAGCTATATGGGATTCCACCAAAGACAAAGCGCTGGAGATACTCAGGTTAGTCAAATCTGTGATGAGAAAAAAAATCCAAATAGCGGATCCAAAGTCCATATACTGATTTTTCTCTCTCTATAAATACTGCCTGAGTATTTCAAGCGGATTTCCAGAACCTGTAATAACTGGATTTTGTTTTGTAATTAAGTACATTATTCATTATTTTCTGATAATTTTGGTGTTCCTATTTGGATTCTTTCCATTCCTATCTTTGGTTTGTTTGCCCCATATTCTCTTTTGCCTAGGACTTCTACTAAATTTCTTTTCATTTCCACCCTATCTCAGACCTCCCAGTTGGCTCCTTCCTCCTTTACTTGCATCTAAAAACTTGTCGGAAATCAAACTAATTCCAATTCTGAAACATGGTTGTAACCTTCAAGCACTAACATTAGATTTGCTTCCCAGGTATGCTATCTGAGCTGTTAAGCGTTGCCAGCATTTTTTTTGTATGATGAGATTTATGCACATTGTAAATTTAAAATTTGATATCTGCAGCCTGTTTACAGCCTCCCAATAAGCAAAATGTATTTTTATAAATTAATTAAAGATGTATTGTTACTTGCAATTTATTATGTAGATTAAAGATTATGCAGGCTTTAAGGACCTACTTTCTTTCACTATAAATACAATTCATGTATTGTGATACATACCAAAAAGGAATGACAAAGGGACAAATAATGAAATAAAAGTTAATAGCAATAAATGGAATTAACATAATTTTATGTTATTAACTTGTGAAAGGTTCACTGAGGCAATATCCTTTTTTGTTTCTCCAATCACCTGGCTAAAACAGAGCCATTAATTAAGATCTTCCTTACATTCATACAGTTTCTATCTGTGGGCTTCAGTATTACTTATAGTACTTACAGTATGGACTTAGAGTAAAAATTAGCACCAGCTACTGCCTAGAGAATTCCCTGTTATCAAAATTAACTGTTCAAACCAAAGCACCAACAGCTGCTGACGTGCTTTTCACAAAGACTGTTTTCAAGTGTTCCGTGAAAATCATGATTTGAAGTCCTCTTCCAGTCATTTTTCTTGCATTAACTTCCAACTTTAGTTTGATTTGAAATCCTGCTGAGATTTCATTTGACAACACAAAGCTTAGGCGAACATTGCTAAATTGAAATTGATTGATTTAGATCCATTATATTTTTGCATTCAGACCAACTCAAATAAAATTAAGGGACTACACTGGGGAGAAAAAAAGCCTCTCAAAGTAAAAATAGAACTGAATCCTCTCCATGACAGCACAATGTGATTTCTAATTGCACTAATTGTCAAAAATTCTTTTACCTTGGACTACTTCAATGCACCGTTTAATGAAATGATTTGCATGAACGGTATGCAAGACAAGCTTTTCACTGTACTTGGGTAAATATAATAATGAACCAAATTCAAGTCTACATCAAACACAACAGTGGTAACGGCATTGAAGTAGTGCTGCACAGTTATTCAGAGGGGAGGCCCTACCTGCCTTCTCAGCTGGATCCAAAGTTTTTTTGCAGCATCTGTGGCAAAGTCAGCTTATAATAAACGTACATAATTGTTTCAGAGAAGGTGATGCTTAGCATAGTGCTATTAGGCAGAAGGCTCCAGGACTCTGACCAAGAACAATGATCGCATAGGGATACATTTCCAAGTCAGATGGTGTGTGACTTGAGGGGAATAGAGACAGAAACAGGCCTTAGCCCACAATGTCAGCGCTAACCAATAAGCCACTTTAATTAACTCCATCTGATCGTACATGGCTGTCTAAATGCCTCTTAAAATTTACCACTTCTCCAGCAGAACATTCCAGTCAGTTTCCATTTAGTTTTTTTTTTAATTACATCACAAATCTCTTATGAAAGTCCCCTCCCCCTCAACCCAAACCTCTGCCCTCTAGTATTTGCCATTTTCACTCTGCGAAAAAGACTCTTGACCATCTACCCCATCTATACTGCTCACATTTTTATATGCTTCCATCAGGTCTCACTCTCCCCCCACTCCTCAGTCTCTGACACTCCAGAGAAAACTATTCAAGTTTGTCTGAACTCTCCTTATAAAACCATAATTCATAGGAGCAGAATTAGGCCATTTGGCCCATCAAGTCTGCTCCGCCATTTCATCATGGATGATCCAATTTTCCTCTTAGCCCCAATCTCCTGCCTTATCCCCCTCATGCGCTAACCAATCAGAAACTATCAGCATCTACCTTAAATATACAATCATAAAGACTTGGCCTGCACAGCTGCCTGTGGCAATGAATTCCACGATTCACCACTCTCTCACTAAAGAAATTCTTCCTCATCTCTGTTCTAAAAGGATGTCCCTCTTTTCTGAGGCTGTGTCCTCTGGTCTTCAACTCTGTGCCGCCACAGTCAATCCGAACCTCAACCAATCTCTGTCAATCTGAACCAAACCTGAGCTCACCACAGCCAATCCAAGCCACATCTGTGCTCACACTGGCCAATCCTAACCAAACCTAAGCTCTTCACAGCCAATCTGAACCAAACCTGTACTTACTATGGCCCATGGGCATATTGTACTCCAATCCAAGCAACGTCCTGGTGAACCTCTATTGCACCCTCTCCACGTTCTTCCTCGCATGTCATGACCAAATATGGCCTAACCAAACTTTTAACAGTTGCAAATTGACTTGCAAACTTTGACACTCAATCCATGACCAATGAAGACAAGCATGCTGAAATGACTTCATTACCACCCTGTCCACTTGGCCTGTCATTTTCAGAGAGATAAGGACATGGATACAATCATTCTATATGTCATTGCTCCCAAGGGTCCTAACATTTGATGTAGACTTTTTTTCTTTCATTTGACCTCCCATCATTAACGCTTCATACTAGTCTGAATTAAACTCCATCTATCATTTCACTGCCCAAATTTCCAACCCATCTATATGCCGCATCCTATTCATAACTCCATAAATTTGCATCATCTGCAAACTTATCAGAGCATCTATATTTTCATCCATATGTATTACAAACTACAAAGATCCCAGCTCCAACCCTTGGGAAAGACCACTGTACACAAATCTACAGTTAGAAAAATACCCCTCCACCTTCTATGACAAAGCCAATTTGTATCCAATTTAGTCAACATGGATTTGATGTGAATTAATCTGGAAAGCTCTGTCAGGGGAGGTGTGGCATAAGCCAATATGGCAACAATTCCAAAGCAGCATTTCCCTAGGTATATGATCAGGATGGGATGGAGGGATGCAGACCATGTGTAGGTAGATGGGATTAGTTTAAATTGCTATCACTGTTGCACAGACATTGTGCCTGATCCTGTACTGTAATGTTCTATTTTCTTTTGTTAGAATGAGCTTGGGAGGGATTGCAGGCGCCCTGGAGAATTGCTGAAGTTTATTTTGTAGATAGCATACACTGAAACCATGGTTCAGGATGGGGTACCAATCAAATGGACTGATCTGCCTGTATAGTCGTGAGGCACTGGAGTTGCAATCATTCAGGCAAGAGGAGGGGTATTCCCTCTCTCTCCTGACTTTTGGCCTGTCCACGACAGATACGCTCATACACAGCAAAAGACTTTTATGCAGTTATTCCACTTAAGCTCTGGTCAATCATTATGCCAGAACATTGATAAATGGGGGGAGCTCATCAATGATAATATCATTAAATGACAAGTAGATGCTTGTTGGGGACAGTCACTGCCTGGCACTTGCGCAGCATGAATTTTGAAAGGTTCCAGGCTAGTACTTATCTTCCAAAGTAACACAACTGAAGCAAAAACCTATTGCTATTTGTGAGACCATATCTATGCATAAAAGTAGTTTGAAATCCTGCTATAGTTTAACAGCAAAAATAAATATAATGGACTATTAAGTATTTTAGGTTGGCACTAATCTGTCTGACACTGATGTAAATAAAAGCCTGGTGGGCAAGCTTTCTGATTTCTCTAAAACTAACTACTGCAACACAGGAGGTCAGTAAGCCAGTGGGGTTCCTACCCATTTGATAATTCCATCAGTCTCATTCCCGCTCTTTTAGCCCTAGAATTTATTATTTCCGCACGTACCCATCATTTCTCTTTTGTTTGCCGCTTAAAGATTGATTATTCCACAAAAGGGTAATTTTACAGAAGCCAATCAACCCACAAGCACACCTTTTAGGATATGGAAGGAAACGGAAGCATTCAGAGGAAACCTATGTGATCATGAGAAGAACTCTATACAGCATCTACAGTGAAAAATAAATCCAGGTCCCTGAAGCAACGTTAACTGATACTCCACTATGCCACTCATAACAGAATACATAAAGGACATAGATCTATACTTGTGAAACAATTTGAGCAATCTGAAAAAATTGTGACCTTTTTCCTGTACATCATGACACAGCACATAATGATTATGACGACCTGCAAGGTAAAATATTGCCTGCCTTTATTCTGCAATTTTGAGTACTGTTTTCTGATTAAAAAAGAACATTTCTCCTTCACCTCCTTCAGGCTTGGCAGCAGATTTTGTTTTCACTAAGATGAGAACAGTTTAACGTGAGCCACAACACTGGAATACTTTGGCTACCTTTCAATAACTTACCCAGATGGGGAGTATGTCATCTGAAGGCAAGGGAATGATGATTATATATTTTTTGACCTTATTCCTGAGCAGCAGTCCTAAAGAACAAAGAATGCATTGAAACTGATAGATATCCAGTAACTTCTCATTCAATGATCACTGGGGGAAATAAAAAAGTACATTTTTAACATTTTGGTGGAAATGCAAAAATACCTCTGCTTTTCTCAATTTCTCCAGTTTCCATATTATTGGACACAGCTTGGTCCTCCTTCAAACTGTGAGTCATAATGCAAGCCTGGAGAAGTGCAAAAATGAAGTACCATTCACTGCTGCACGTGCTAAGGACCAAACAATGCAATGCATCAAACAAAGACAAAAAGATGGCACATGGGCTTCGACTCTGAGGACGTTAAACCATACACTTCAGGGAAAGCTCTTGTCACGTCAGCCTTTTTTTAAGGTTGGCTTTAAATACCAGCAGTTCAGCAACTGTCTCGTGTTTAATTTATTGGCTCACTAGAGTTTTGAAAATGTGCTTGCTGAACAAGTACTCGACTTCGACAAGATAATATATTCCATTTTCCTATGGTTATATAAAATGGTTTGAGTGTTAGGGAAAATAAAGTTGTTTATCAGGAATATGATAGAAAACCAATTACACAATTTGCTCACATTTTTAATATGCACATTCCATACACTCTTTAAACACAATTAAATTCGACAGCATTGATCAACATAATTGTTACTCTATACATTGTCCTTATGAGTTTGAATTTTTAAAGATATGATTTTCTCAAGGTGCACACAAAAACAACTTAGGAAGTGTTCCAAAATGTTCAAATGCAAGCTGTTGTATGATACTGTGATGCTCTCACTTGGTCTCTGAGGATTAGCAGCACATTTCATGGCACTGCACATGATGTATGCCTCGTATGGAATTGAGTCTAAGTACTGTATCAACTGATGGATACAACCCGAAGACAAAAGATGGTCTGAATCTCAGTACAGAAGGATCCAGTTACTCCAATAGTATGAATTTTTACTGTCAGTTACCAACATAAAAAGCAGAATAAAATTAACAGCAAGAGAGCTGGTGGGCAGGAGATGCAAAAGCCAACTCCATAATGAAATAGGAATAAATCTCTAAACAAATGCTGCAAGCCACAAAAATTTCATACGTACAGCAAAATGCAGCTCAAAAATGTACTCAAATATTGGAATGAATGGGTTAATTTTTTTTCAAAATATGTACTTTCTGCTTTGCAGAGTAGTTTTCTAATAAAATTTTCAATAAAAGCACTTACAACTCAATTTCTGCTTAACCTCCTGAATGAAGAGCCTAGAAATCCACAAAACAATAAAAGCATACACATGGCAATAACGTAAAAAATCAAATTAACCTCTCCCAAACATTGTTCACCAATATTTTGACATCTGGTCCCCATCTTTTGAGCAAAAACATAATAAGCTGTATTTTTATTTAAAACAATGATATACAATGTTCTAGAGAAAACTGGGCTCTGGTCCTAGAAAATCTAGCAATAATCATTCCAGCAATAGTTGCCTTAAAGATCCTTTCAGGAAAGGTCCAAAGAAATTTGGCTGTATAACGGATCAATAATTGGAGTACCTGACAAGTCATTCATCAACGTACACATAAATGATTTAATAAATTGTAACACAATCAAAATGTTACCTCATACAAATCAATCGAATTGCTCCTGATGGTTAATGACTTCGTTCTTTTCTTACCACCTCAAACATGTCCTATCCTGGGCCCAGCAATATAGATGCCTCCATGAGGAAAGCATACCAGTGTCTTTACTTTCTTAGAAAGTTGTCTGGCATGTCACCAAACACCCTCACAAATGTCTATACACACACTGTTGAAAGTATCCTACTATTTGCATCATGATGTAGTATGGCAACTTGAAAGCACAGAACATAAGAAGCCATGGACTCAGCAAATGCATCACTGACACAATCCTCCACGCCACCGGACATATCTAAATGAGGCAACATCAATTATCAAAGATCTCCACCATCCAGGCCACGCCATCTTCTCGCAGCTGCCATTGGGCAGGAGGTACAAAAAGCTGAAGTCCCACACCATCACAGGTTTAAAAACAGCCCATTGATCATTTGGATCTTGAGTCAACCTGCACAATCCGAAACACTACCTCAGAAGAGCAACCCTATGAACACTTTGTGCTATGATGGACTTTGTTATTTTTATTCTAATTGTTTCTTGTAAAATTTTGTAAAAACTGTGTCTGATATATATTTTTTTGTGAACACTGTGTCTCTCATGCTATGTCCTGTGATGCTGATGCAAGTAAGTTTTTAATTGCATCTGTGCAGACATGTACTCGTGCATACGACTATAAAATCAATTTTGAAGATGACATCATCCAAAAGCTGAATGGAAATTACCAGAGGCAAAATTGTATTCCATTAGTGCAAGAACATTACAATACCCGAATGTGCTTCGCAATCCATTTGTTTATTTTTTTTTAAAAACTGATCCTCAACTTCTGAATATTTTACTAGTCATGGTGAAATCTATTTTGAGTAGAAAACCGAAAAGAATGACAAACGGCCTGAAGATTAACTAATGACAATAAGGGTAATGTTCTTTTATGCACAGATGAAATACATGATACAAAAACACCATTTGTAGGTTATCACAATGAACTACCTAAAATCACTGCCGCTATATAATTTACTGAATAAAGCAAAGCACCCTTGATATTCTACCAAGTTTATCAGAGAAAATGGAGTACATTTAAATCATTATAATTTACAAAGGTGAATTTAATTACCCTTAGAAACACAGGGCACCTATTTAGTTTCGGACAAATCCATTTTCATACATATTGCATATCTTGGGAATTACATCCTTGTGGAACTTCATAACTATAATTCCAAATTTATTTTAGTACAAAGGCAATGGCAAACCACTTCTATAGAAAAATTCGCCAAGAACCATCATGGTCATGGAAAGACCATGATCGCCCACGTCATGCGACACGGCACATAATGAATGAACGATTTTAGTACGTTTTCTACAGGATATACAGTAATTTGACATTAAATAGCTGTTTTCCTCCCAACTCGTGCCTTCTAATAGATTGTCCTGGAGCAGAGAATTACCTGCTATATGGTAGTATGAGCCATATAATTAGATTAATAATTTCACATTAACTGAAATGACCCAGAGAATTAAATTCAAATCCTACCAATAAATGTAGCTACTTAGAAAAAAAATGGATTAGAAGCCTAGTATTCATAGATGTTAATTTACTGGTTTATTATATTAAAAGTACATATGGTTTATCATAAAAATGATATTATTTATCATAATATGGTTTACATACCTTGAAAAAGTATTCCGCCCCCAACCCTTTGTTCACATAATGAGTGTTACAACCAGGGATTTTGGTCAACTTAACTGACAATTTTTATTTGTGAATCATCTGCTCCTTTTTCACAGTAGATCCCAAAAACAGGGAAAATCGTAAAGCATGAAAAACTAAAATTTCAAAACCTGAAATGTCAGCAGTTCTAAAGTATTCATCCCCCTTTGCTCAGTTCAGGTTCGGGTTAGGGTTAGGATGCAAGTATGCGGGCAGTGGGCAAAATATCCCTCTAGTGTTTGTGGATTTCGTACTGGAGATGCAGTATCACTTTACCCTGCCACTTTGTTTTTGGCCCACGTTGTCATCATCTCGGTCCCCAACTTTCCTTTACTGGGATCTTCCTCCTCTTTAACCACCATTCTGGAGTTTAAGTTACAATGGCGGAGTTATTGCCTATGGATAGCGTTTTGGATTTGGAGTCTTTTTTATAGGGGTTGTGTGCTGTGATCTGGGGGTTGTGCGGTAGCTAATTGAGGGGTGTTTTGGGAAGGAACATGTCTGGGGGTAGAGTTAGGTAATGGGGGTTGAGGATTCACGGCGAAGGGAGGTGGGGTGGGGTGGCAAATGGCATTGTGGGGGGGGGGTTCCCCTGCAGTAGGGGGAGGGCTGAAATAGGAGGCTAACTGCTGGTGATGTTGGGTGAATTTGGCCCCTTGATAGGGTAAGGGCTTGGGTTTATGGGGGTGTGTAGCAGGGTTGGAGATGTTAGGTTTAGGGGTAGGGTAAAGGACTGTTATATAAGCCCTTTTGGGTGGTGTGGTTTGGGTTATTTGGGGCACTGTTCGGTTTAGTTGGGGTGCGCGATCCATTGGAAGTTATGGTTATGGTGAACGCTAGGGTTGGAGATGTTTGTGGGGTGGCGTGGTGCTGGTGATGTGGGGTGAACCTGGCTCCCAGGTGGGGAGAGGGCTAGGGTTTATGGGGGCGTGCTGAGGGGTTGGAGGTGTTAGGCTGAGATGTATGGCGGGTTGGGGTTGGGGTTTACTTGAACCACCTCTTGCAGCTATTACAGCCAGTAGTCTTTTCAGACAAGTCTCTAAGAGCTTTGCACAAAGTGATAGAGTAAGATTTGCCCATTCCTTCTTGCAAAATTGCTCAAGCTGTTCCAGGTTAGTTAGGATACGATGGTGGACTGCAATTTTGAGGTCTTGCCAGAGATGTTCAATTGGGTTAAGGTCAAGACTATGACTGGGCCACTTAAGAACATCAATTTTTTTCATTTGAACCCGTTCCATGGTTGTTCTGGCTATGCACTTTGCGTTCCACAGCATGATGCTACCTCCACCATACGTTACAGTAGGGGTGCAGTTACCCGGCTGATGTGCAGTATTAGATTTACACCACACATTCTGCTTAGTGTTGAGACCAAAAAGTTCCACTTTGGTCTCATCTGACCACAAGACCTTCTACATCATTACAGTATCTTCTAAGTGATGCTTTGCAAAGTCTTTATGGGCAAAGATATGCTTGTTTTTAAGCAGTATGTGTAGTATCAGCCAATTAACACCATCCCTACTGTAAAGTATGGTGGAGATAGGTCATGTTGTGGGGATGATTTTCAGCAGCAGGGACTGGAAATCTGGTCAGGATTAATGGGAAAATGAAAGCTGCTAAATACAGAGAGATCCTGGATAAAAATCTGCTAGCCTCTGCCAAAAAGCTCAAACTGAGGAGGAAGTTCGTCTTTCAGCAGGACAATTACACAAAGCGCATTGCCAGAGCAACGATGAAGTAGCTTGAAATGATGAAAATTGATGTTGTTGAGTGGCCCAGTCATAATTCTGACCTTCACCTGATCAAAAATCTCTAATAAGACTTCAAGACTGCTGTCCACCACCGCTCCCCAACTAACGTGGCTTAGCTTGAGCAATTTTGCAAGGAAGAATGGGAAAAATATTGCTCCATCACATAATCCAAAGCTAATAGAGATTTATCCAAAAAGACTACTGACTGTAATAGCTGCCAGAGGTGGTTCAAGTAAGCACTGAACAAAGGGGGATGAATACTTTTGGATTGCTGACATTTCAGTATTTGAAGTTTTAATTTTTCATGCATTACAATCCCCCTGGATTTTTGGGCACAACTGCGAAAAAACAAGTATGTGATTCTCAAATAAGAATTCTCAGTTAAATTGATCAAAATCCCTGATTGTAACGCTCATTGTGTGAATAAAGGATTGGGGACTGAATACTTCTGCAAGGCACTATATCATAATAAAGAGAAAATCTGCATATGTTAGAAATCTAAGCAACATACACAAAATGCTGGAGAAACAACAGGCCAGGCAGAATCTACAGAAAAGAGTTACAGTCAGCATTTCGGGCCGAGACCCTTCTCAGGATTGGTTAAAAAAAAATGAGGAGTCAGAGTAAGAAAGTGGGTCCCTTTCTCCTCATGTCATTTTTTCCAGTCCTGATGAAGGGTCTCAGCCTGAAAAGTTGACTGTACTCTTTTCCTTAGATGCTGCCTGGCCTGCTGAGTTTCTCCAGCATTCTGTGTGTATATCATAATATAAACTGATTTATCATAAGAAAACTCCTGGTATCTTCATGTCCCTTAGGAAAAGCTATCTCCGACAGCTATCTAGTCTGATCTGTTTGCAATTTCAACTTCACAACAATGCAGTTGACTTTGAAATGCCCTTTGAAACTGTCTAGCAATCAGGACAGGTAATAGGTGCCAACCTTACTGGTTACACAGTAAAAAATGGGTAGTACCAGCTGATACCATGTTTGTGTATAACATTTCTTCCTTCCATTTGGGTTCCTCCTGTTACAAGCTGCTTTGACACTGATAAGAAAAGCAAAAAACACTCTGCAGATCTTGAACAAATGAAAGTAAATTACTGAGTGAGCTGGCCTTTGTGAAGATACGGAAAGGGTTAACATTTCAGGTCAATGATCTATCATTGACTTTGAAATGCCCTTTCAACCTGCTCATCATTTCTAGCATTCTCCTTTTTGAAGCTATGGAACTTGGTTGGTTTGTTTTCCAAAAGGGGGTGCTGGAAGACAAAATTCTAATACAGGTGAGAGTTAAAGTTGGAAATTTCAACCCAGTACACAACTGCAGACAACAGCTTCAGAAAAATGATCAAATCCAGGGACAGTGTCAAGATTCAGTAATCTACAAAATTAGTAACACATTGATGTTTGCTATATTTAATCAGAATAAGTGGTGAGTTTTAGTCATCTACAAAATTAATAACACATTGATTAAGTGGTGAGATTTAGTCATCTACAAAATTAATAAATCATTGATTCTGATTATTTAATCAGAATAAGTGGTGAGATAATTCCAAGATGCTTTATAGATCATTTATAGATTTACAGATCACTAACAGTGTCAGTCAAAACAATCCCACAAGAACAAAAGCTTTCACCCAGCTACATGTAAGAAAGCTGACTTAAGGAAATACATCTTTTTCTCTCCCACCACCACCTACAAAAGTAAGGTAGTACCCATTTGGACCTGCCATCAATGTACTCTATCAACCTAAGTATCGTGAATTGCAAAGGCTACTAGCTCTTTTGAAAAAGCTACTTTGCTAGACCTGCAACTTTCAATAACTAGATATTTATTTTCACCAGGAAAAGGACAGCTGAAGGCAGACTGATGTGACAACCAAAGCTCTTATTTGTGATGTGAAGGATGTCAGAGAAATAACGCTGCAGGAATCACTCAAGTTCCGTAACAGAATGTGTACGAGTAGTGGATGAGTTCCATCTTCAGATGATAAGGCTGAAGATGAGAGATGAATGTCTCCACACTGAAGTAAAATTACCACTGAGGTTGCAATAAGTTTAACATCTCAATTTTATTTTTTGTTGTGTATTTCTGGGAAAGCAGCCCATGTTTTCTATATACATATACGTATGAATATACTTATATAAATATGATTTAATGCACTGAAAATCCCTAGCCACTAATGGCACAGCATCCTTTAAAACAATTAACATTTATCTGCAAGACCAGCTAATTATCCGGAGTAAGAAATGACTGAAGCAGAACACAATATCTTAGCAAATTTGGAAAAAAAATACTGAATGGGGCTGGAATATCAATAGGAAAATCTCCTCACTGAAAAAAATACCAGACATTTGGATCCAATCTTCTGCCAGTAGCTGCAGATTCAGCTTAAGGATTCATAATTTACATTCTTTCTGTTGTTTTCCTCTCTTCCAATACATACAAAGATTTACAAAAACTATGTTAACAATAAAAAGCTAAGTGAAAACAGTGATTGTCTAGATAAATACCTAAGAGGAATCTGGCAGCAATCACATTCACATTGTTTAACTTAAATGTTTGTAATTCAGAGAGTAATTAGTCATAAATGAACTCAGGTGGTAAAGCATTCGATTGCTGAACCATCCATGTCAGAGGAACTGGCATGATCGACAGATAGTAAGGGAGCATTTCCAGATGAAATCTGAGCTGGAACTGTCTGCTGTCATTCTGCCAAAACTGAATTGCAAATTCAGCCAGAGGCTTGAATATATTTAAAATTCTATTAAATTAATTTGGAACAATGGCACTTCTCCAGGAAGTCCAATAAGAGTCACACGTCAAGTGGTTTTGGTAAGATAAAAAGGCAACTTGAAGCTGTCACAAATTATACTGTGTGGGAGAGCAATGATAATGATAAAAATTTCCTTCAGAATTTCAGTCAGCTGCCCTAAAAGGTTTAAAATAGCTGTACTGTTATCACTCAATGACTATATTTAATGGAAAAAAATGGTGCAATCTTTTCTTTGTACAAACTTTCACAACAATGTCAATTCTACAGAAATAGAAATCCCTCCCCACTTGATTCAAATGCAGCACAAGCCACACGCACAAGATCCCCTTTTAACCTTCAAAGCCTGTACAAAGTGATCATTACAGTATAAAAATGATAGAACTTCCATATCAGCTATCATCATAACCTCAGAATAAAACAATTTATTTCCCATTGAGTAGAAGTCTAAAATAGTCAGACCTTTATTTCCATTTGAAACTCTCTCAGTTCAGTGTGGAGATGCTAATCCCAATCTATCTAAACAAATAGCCAGGTTCTAAAGGCACACAGTCCAAAGAAATTAACTATCTGGAAGCACATGACCATTTGCAAATAAATACATAGTGTTACTTATATAGTGCTCACACAGAGCAATGGCAACACAGCAAAAATATCCTGGCTACTGATCAGTTTGTTAATTCACAATCGCAGTTCCAACTCAAATTCTAAGACTTCAATATTGATAAATTTTGAATACTGCCAAAACGCGTATACAATGGAGCACAGTAAAATTCCTGATATATATCAGTTAATCTAATTTAGTACACTTGAGAGAATAAAATGACTCTAATCAACAAAGGAAGAGCTACTGGGCACAAAATAAGCTACATTTTCCTTCATACTGTCAGCATAGAATATGAATGGCAAGAACTCTAAAAGGCAGCATCCATCCTTCCCTATCAGATGGAACAATATATATCCAGCACTTACATGTTAAGGAGGTAACCCTCTCTTAAGGATTGAAAAAAACTTCATCAAAATAGATACAAAAAACACATTTGCAAAGTATAATGCTACCAATTTGCCATTCTGTACAATATCTGTTCAAATAGCTCATCCTCATTGTTGATTAATTCTGTTAGTGAAATATTTAATATGGTAATATTGGGGCTTGTCAGTCATAGATGGCAGCTCATCCAGGAGGAAAACTGATCTCAAACCTCCGCTGCCTTGCGACTATATCCACTCCTGGGGAAGGCTTCGGGAGTGAACCCCGAGGGAAAAATCCAGAGCTGGAGTCCCTGACGCAGACATACATTGAGTTCAATGTTGACTGGCAACTCCTGCGACGCTGCTGGTACCAAACTGTATCGGTCTCTGCTATTTCTTTAAGTTCATCAGATGCACAGAGAGGGGGAGCTTGCTACATGGGCAACAGCTTGCTCTCCATATCGTACTGCCCAGGTTTGCGTATTTGGACAGCTAGGACGCTGGTCAACTCTGACCAACAGGGGCCCTCATATTAAACAAGAGTTGCAATAAAAATTGTTTGACTTGATGGTTTAGATATGAGTGCTCTTAATTATGGGTGTAAACAGTCAACCGCAACAATCAGAAAATATTTCTGTCCAATTTTGCCCAAACTCAATATTTTATCTCCCACTTTAATTTAAACCTGTATTGTTTTGAATTATACGACTAAGATTTCCTGTGAAACCTGCCCAGAAAACTCAAATGACCACGCTGTTTTATAATTGGCTAGTGGCTGAATATGATACTGTGTTTTTGTCCTCAGAAATCTGCACATTCAATTTAGCATTTCATATACCATGTACTGTCATCCCTTCAACAGAACAAGGATATACTACTCCACCCAGAGCTTTAAAAAGGTTCAAACAACAAATCATGCACGAGATTTATCAAAATTTGGAGCACGGAGTTGAAAGTATCATACAAGCTGACAGATTACTCTCAAGGCAGACTGCTGACAACACAACGAATTGGAAAGGTTTGTGTTTTTCTTATTGTTCACTAATTCTGTAACAATTGATATAGCCACAAGCAGAAAAGCTTATCTGCAGTTTTGAGATATCTTCAGCCCCCTCTTGTGGAAAGGTGTAATGTACACTCTACATTAAAATGGGACAAACACCGTCTTAGAAAAATAATAATTTTAAAACATTTGGATTGTGGAGATTTGATATTAAAAAGGCACATGCAAATGTCTTCCATATGTTTCCAAAGAATATCTGTTTCTTAATAAATGCACAAATTACATTGAAATTCTCTGCTAGGTAACATTAACTTTTCCCAGACACTTTCTTTACTCCTTGTTATCAATGTTCAAGTTAAACATGTTCATTTTATACATATTTTGGAAAATTATTCTCTATGCTACTGTGACAGAACAGGTTGGCATTGCTAATTCTCCCGCTAACCTTGCCCCTTTGCCTGGTTAGTCACTCTTCCTCATTCTGTCCCTGGTCTAGTTTCCCCACTAGTTCACACACTTTGCCCTCCCGTTCTGCAGTGCTTCCAAGTTTACCATTTACACACCCCAACAGAAAAACAATCACCAGCTTGGCTAATCAAAACAATCCCTTCAGTTAATGTGCTCTACTGGTTTATAACTCATAAAAAATAAGGATTCCAGACATAGGCATTCCAAACAGTTTCATTTATTTTCACTCACACCTGGAGAGTAGACAGCAGAACACCCCAAAAGACCCGAGGGACAGTTTGGGGCGTCCTAAAATACTGCCTGGGTTAGTGGGAACAGGCGCACTACACACTGCACAAGCAGATTGAGACCCTCAGTTTGGCTTTGCTGAGAGGTGTGGAGATTGGAGAATAGTTATACAGTACTGGAAAGTTAATTACAAAGTGTATCGTGGGGAAACCCTCAGTATATTTGTAAATTTTTGTACATGTTTGTTTTCATTTGTCTATTTAAAACGTACCCCGTAACTGGGTTGCCAAACCAGCAGAAATGGATCACTCAGTTGGAGTCTGGAGTACTAGAACTAAGAAAGTTTTATTACAGAAACAAGCAACACAGTAATCGAAAGGATAATAAATGCAACAGTTCAGTGATGATAAACACACATGTGCACAGAATTAAGATAACAGCATCAATCAAGCTCTATCGTTGTCTAGGGGTAAATGACCAATTTCAAAATGACTCAAAGTTCAGTCCAGTTTAGTAGTTCAGTTCGCAGTAATCGTTGCCATGGCGGTGGACAACGTGGGGGAAGAGAGACATAGAATAGGAACAACTGATCATTCAGCACAGCTTCACTCACAGACCAGCGAGATGGCTCACAAACAGCATTTGGGCGGGTCCTTGGTGATGTCACCTGAGGTCACCGACTGTGACCCCTCCTCCAGATGCGGTCGATCCTCTGCAGTGAACCCGGCACCCAGGCAAGGGCGGACACACACCGGGTTCCCGCTGATCGTACCTTTCCACCCTTGTCGTTGTCTGGGACTTCTCACCCACTCGTGAGAAGCGCACCGCTTCCAGGGTCTCGTTACCTCGGGTGGCGTGTGTGTCTGTCTTAGCGAACCTGTCCCTTTTTATCCCCCTGCTGGGGTATCGCCTGTCCATCACTTCAAACAGTTCAGGGTTCAAAGGGGGGAGCCGCTCCAGACAGCTCTTCCTCCCACATCCCTTCATTACACATCTCCAGACGCTGCTCCATTGTTCCTTATCTCTCCTTCCCCTGAGGGCAGGTGGCAGACCAACTGCTGATGCCACTGATGCTAGCCCAGGCCAGCAAACATCTTAATTTTATGTGTATTCTCGTAACAGTAAATACTTCTTTTCTTCACAATTTTTGGGCAGTTTTTGCTCTATTTTTATCCTGGTACTAAATAAAACCCCTTGCACTAATGTGCTGTTGCGACTTACCATTTGTTTTTTTCCCAATAGGTGACCCTTGCCGGGTTCGCTTACCCACACAGATAGCGAGGCGTGACAGATGGTGGCATGGTGGGATGGCAAGCTGAAAAGGGATGAAGCTGTGGAAGAGTGCTGGTCCGCGCTTACAGAAGACCAGATTTAAGCCAAATGCTTCAGGGATGGACTCTCATGAGGACGGATAGTGGGACACAATGGAGTCTGAGGAAGAGTACGTGGCCCAAGACCTGTCGTGGTCCTTCTAAGGAGCCAGGGAAGATCGCGGGGATGTCGGAACTGGCAGCTCTTCTTGGCCAGTCCCTCTCCGTGCAGCAGGCCCAGAAAGAAATACTTCTGCAGGAGGTCAGAGAGCTACGAATCAGCCTGAGCAGAGCTCCTCCACCAGAGTCAAGCGTTGACCCAGGAGCACCCACCACATCAGGGACTCCAAGGCTCATAGCATCTCCAGTCCTCTCGGAGAGGTGATGCCCAAGAATGCTGCTTCTACCACCATCACCCCAGTGCTCTCTGCTACTTGGGCCTCCGGGTATGAAGGACTTGCCCTCACAGCCACCACAGGTGCCTCCCCAGCAACCAGTGCCTGCACCTCAGCCAAGACATGGAGACTTTGCCTACCAGTCAGAACCCAAGATGCAAGGCTTCCATAAGGGAGAGGATATTGAGAATTATCTCCTACGGTCTGAGCAGCTGGCCAAGACGTAGGGGTGGCCCATGGAGAAGTGGGCGTGTTGACTCATCCCTCTCCTGACTATTAGAGCATTGGAAGCCTTCTCAGCTATGGATGAAGAAAGGTTCAACTGTTAACCTGACCAGAAGGAGGCACTCCTGGCAAAATCTATCCAGGAGACCTATCGACTGAGGTTCTGGGAGAGGTCTGTACCATCTGGAAAAACACCACAGGAAATCTACCACCGTCTGAAAGGACTCTGCCGGCACTGGATAAGGCCAGTGGTCCATAGCAAGGAACAAATCAGGGAATTCATCATCCTCAAGTAGCTGCTGCATGATTTCCTGGGGGATGTTTGTACTTGTGTCCAAGAACACGAGCCCTCCAATGGACTGGTCTAGCAGTACATCAACACCTGGAGATGCACACCCCTATCATTTCCTGCTCAGTCACAGGAGTGGCGACCACCTGGGGGTAACCCTGGTCCACAAATCAGAGACATGATAAGACAATGTAAAACCAAAAACTCCCCTTGCTATTACTGTCAACAAGCTGGTCATAAAGCTTCTGTTTGTCCTTTAAAACAAAACCTAAACTGTCCAGCTATTGTTATGGCCCAAGGGAAGGGGATGTCTCATTGCTAGAGACAGGTGTGGCTGTTAACCTTGCAAGATGGGAGAAGGAAGTGAAATGTTCTGCTGAAATACCAGTCTTGGTGAATGGGCAGAGGTTGCATGCTCTCGTGCATACAGGAAGTATGGTTACCTTGGTCAGAACATAATTCGTACCACCTAATCTTGTTGATTATTGCAAACATACTTTGATTCAATGTGTACATGGGAATGTTAGAAGGTATACCTACTGTAGATAGGTGTGGTTGATGATTTGCCAAAACATATGGTAATTGGTAGAGATCTACCAGTCCTAGTAGATTTATTGGGTAATGTTGACTCCGCTGCAATCTTGTCTTGCCCTGTGTTGACACTGTCCAAAACCAAAGCTGGGGTGGAGCCACTGCCAGGAGTGGCTGATAGCCTATTTGAGGGAGGTAAGAAAGGCCCACATAAATCATGTCAAAAACACCGCCTGGAGAAAGCATTAGGTACACCCGACCGCCCACTGAACACCATAAACCTCACCATAGATCAATGGCAGGTCCCCACAAACATAGCTGCCCTACAGCGAGCAGATCCGTCTCTGGCTCCTCTGTATACTCAGGTGAAGGGGGAGGATGACAAGGGGTCCTTTAGCAGTAAAGATAGCTATGTGCTGGAAAATGACATCTTGTGTCTGGCAGGTATGCCTGACAACAGGTAGTACCCACCTGTTGCAGGCCCCACGTTTTACATCTTGTTCATACCATCCCCTGGGCTAACCATTTGGGTCAGCAGAAAACCTACCTGAGAGTGAGCCACAGATTCTATTGGCCATCTACGTATGCTGATGTCAAGCAATACTATATCTCCTGCCGAGTGTCAAAAGACCCGCCACATCTGACACACTGACCGAGCCCCACTACTGCCTTCGCCCATCATAACCACCCCACTCAAATGTATTGCTATGGACATTGTAGGCCCTCTTGAGGATAGCAGCTCTGGCTTCCGTTATATTTTGGTCATTTGCGACTATGCTACCTGGTTCCCTGAGGCCTTCCCTTTGCGTTCTATCAGCACCCCTAAAGACATTGCAACTCTTCTCCTATGTGGGTTTCCCTGAAGAAATTTTAACTGACCAAAGCACCAATTTCACCTCATGCCTCGTGTCTTAATTACATCATCAGCTGGGTATTTCAGGCATCCACATCACACACAATTACACCAACCCGACGGCCTTGTCGAAAGGTTTAATTGAACCCTCAAGAACATGCTAAGGAAGTTTGTGTCTGACACAGGAAGAGACCGCCTTTCCTCCTTTTTGCAGATCAGGAAGTTCACCAGGCATCGACCAGCTTCTCCCCACTGGAGCTCCTATATGGGTGGGATGTCCAGGGACCCCTCGATTTGCTCCGTCACCAACGGGAGGACAAGCCCCAAGACAGCACAGGTGAGGGCATTGTCCCTTATGTCTTATAAATGAGGGATCGCCTGGAGGTTTACAAAGAGGAGGCTCGCTACAACCTGGAGAAGGCCAGCAGAACCAGAAGAATTGATAATGACTGTAAGGCACAGTAACGCGAGTTCACCCGGGGTCAGAAGGTCCCTGGTCAAGTGGCAGCACCTTTAGAAGTCCTGAAGAAGCGAGATCCAATCACCTATGAAGTGCTCCATCTGGGGTAAGGAAAGGCTTCTCAGACATATCATGTCAACCTGCCGAGGGAATGGAAGGAAAGAGAGGGCCCAAAGCTTTCCTGGATGGTTCAAAAGGTGGAGGAAGACAGGGAATACTGAAGATCTACAGTCTTGGAGTGCTTCTGCAAAGCCCAAACTGGGCCGTCCAGCCCCTCAACAACAGGAGGGACTGAACCACATCTTCCAGCAGTACACGTCTCTCTTCCAGTCCTGCCCTGGCCAAACAATAATGACAATGCTTGAAGGACAGTACCCCATCTGGCAGTGATCTTAATGAGTCCCAGAGAGGGTGGTAGAAGCACTCAAGGCTGAGATCTGCACTATGTTGGACCTGGGAGCGATCAAGCCCTCTGAGAGTGAGTGATGCGGCCCAATAGTGAATGTGCCAAAGGCTCTCTGAGGTTTTGCATTGACTTCCAAAAAGTTAATGCCATCTCCAAGTCTGATGCCTACTCCGTGCCGCGGATTGATGAGCTGCTGGAAAGGTTGGGCCATGCCAAGTTTATAATAACTCGACCTCTGCACAAAGAAACAGGTCCAGTCCTTCCTGGTTAATCGAGTGGTATCTCCGTTTTATCCCTCAGTTTGCCACCTTGGCAGTCCCACTAACAGAATTGAGGCTGAAGTCTGCAAAGAATCTGGTCCAGTGGACCAAGAATTTGAGGAAGCCTTTGTGACTCTATAGGAGGCTTTATGTTCCCAGCTGGTCCTCATTAGCCCAGACTTCACCGAACCATTCACCATTTAATTGCCACCTCAGCAATGGGAATTGGAGCAGTAGCAGTCCTGGCCCAGGGGAAAGAGAGAGAACAACCAGCAATATTGTACCTTACTTGTAAGCTGCTACCATGGCAGACAAAGTATTCCACTGTTGGGAAGGAAGTTCTTGCTGTAAGATGGGCCTTGAATAGCCTCTGGAATTCGTTCTGGAGTCTAACCACAAAGCACTCACCCAGATCCACTCCATGAAAGACCACAATGCATGTGTCATGAGATGGTACCTCGCTCTACAACCGTTCCATTTCAATATCTGTCATAAGGTAGGATAGCACAACATCATGGCAGACTATCTCTCCTGATTGTCCACCTTGTGCAATCCAGAAGAGGTGAAGCGGGGTGGTGACATGACAGAACAGGTTGGCAGTGCTAATTCTCCCACTAACCTTGTCCCTTTGCCTGGTTAGTCACTCTTCCTTGTACTGTACCTGGTCTGTTTTCCCCACTAGTTCACACACTTTGACCTCCTGTTCTGCAGTTCTTCCGAGTTCACCATTTACACACTCCAATAGTAAAACAATCGCTAACTTGGCTAATCATAACAATCCATTCGGTTAAGGTGCTCTACTAGTATATAACTCATAAAAATAAGGATTCTGGACACAGGCATTCCAAACAGTTTAATTTATTTTCACTCACACTGTTAACTGTCCTAAATAATGCCCCTGTTAGTGGGAGCAGGCGCACTACACCCTATTCAGGCAGGTTTAAACCCTCAGTTTGGCTTTACTGACAGGTGTGGAGGTTGGATTTGACAGTTGGTGAATAGTTATATTGGAAAGTTATCGACAAAGTGTGTCATGGAGAAAGCCTCGGTAGATTTGTAAATTTTTAGTACATGTTTGTTTTCATTTGTCTATACAACGTGTTTCGTAACTGAAAATTCTATTTCTGATTTTTTTCCCCAAAATACCACATTTATAAATTTGATGAAAATAAACTTGTTCATCTGCATTGTACACAACAAGATTATTGGCATACTATCTCTATGAGGCAGGAGCACAAAATCATCTAAGTTTGCGACAATGTCATCCTCAGATCATTATCCATCTTTCATGATTTGTAACAGGCTTGTTAGCCTCCAGGAATCTCTTGGTCACGTCCCTTTGAAGTTTCACAATCTGAAGCATCAGTAGTTGCATTTATTGCATCCTTATCAAAGTAAAAATAGCCTTGACAAAATTTATGGAACAAAAACAGTCTATAGAGATGTTTTAGAAGAAATTTTTAAAAGCTTGGATGGAAAGATCACTCAAAGGAGGATCTTAAAAAAAGAAAATCATTTCAGAGAGGAAGAGTTAAGGAGAGGGAATTCTAGAATAAAGACTATATCGCCAATGCCGCAGCACTTAAATTCAAGACACTGAGGAGTTCAGAAATGGAGAAGATCAAATATTTGAGGGTTACGAGACTGGAGAAGGTTACAGAGTTAGAAAGTTCACGCAGAGGAGTTGGAATAAAATTCCTGACCATTATGCACTGTAAGTCAGAAAAAGTTAGAAAACTTATAGGCAGCACTGGGGTCAAAAGTGCTCCTGAAGGAAATCTGCAAGTTTTGGTATATGACCAAAGCTCTGTAAAGTAGGGTGGAGAGCATTCTGACTGCTTGTGTCACAGTTTGCTATGGAGCTGCCATTGTACAGGATCAAACGAGGCTGTAAAGGATTGTAGACTTAGCCAGTTCCATGACGGGCGCAACTCTCCTCACCATCAAGGGGATGTTCAAGAAGGCGGCATCCTTCATTACGGATCATCACCATCCGGTACGTACCCTCTTCTCATTACTACATCAGGGAGGAGGACCAGGAACCTGAAGACCCATACTCAATATTTTAAGAACAGCTTTTTCCTCTCTGCCATCAGTTTCTGTACAGTCCATGAACCCTACCTCATTATCTGTCTTTTGCACCATTGATTTATTTTGTAATTTATACAATATGTCAGTTGAGTTTCCCTCATTTGACATTCCAAAGTCCAAACACCTCCGAATTCTGAAATTTTTTTTTGAGCCCTGACATGATGTTACGAATGGAAAATTCCACAAGGTAGTGGTGAAGGTTGCCAGGCAAAGCATACCACAGACAGTTCTGAGAAGTCACCTCATACATTTAATGACCAGAAGTTAATGAAAAATAGAAAAACACAAAAACTGCAGAAAGTGAAAAATGAAGATCTAGATCGAGTATTGAAAGAGTGGACTCATCAACATCAGAGTGAAGAAATGCCATTTAAGGGTACACTGATCATGAAACAAGCAAAGATCTATCACAACAATTGTGAATATTCAGAAGGCTGGTTGCAGAAATTTAAGAAAAGGCACAGCATTAAATTTTTTAAAAGTTGTGATGATAAAGCATCTGCTGATCACAAAGCTGCATTGATGAGTTTGCCAAGGTCATTGCTGATGCTGAATAACTGCATCAGTACCTACATGTGATGAACACAGTAAGACAAAGTGTTTATCCGTAGCACATAAATTCAGTGTCCAAAATTCTGGCAATCCCAAGCTATCTCATTATATATTCCAAAATCCAAAAAAATCTGAACTCCAAAACACTCCTAGCCCAAACACTTTGGATAAGGGGTAGTCAACCTGTAGTAATTTTTATGTCCTCCTCTGTACTACCGCCACAAGATAAGAAATTTAATGAGATACTTTAATGATAACAAACTTGATTTTGATTCTAAAGTTGTCAGCATCTTTAGAAACTGATGCTGTTGCCAAAGGAAGAAGAAATGGAAGGGAGACACAAGAGATTCCACTGATGCTGGAAGTCTGGATTAACACACATATAAACCATATAACAATTACAGCACGGAAACAGGCCTTCTCGGTGCTTCTAGTCCGTGCTGAACTTACGCTCACCTAGTCCCACTGACCTGCACTCAGCCCATAACCCTCCATTCCTTTCCTGACTATATATCTACCCAATTTAACTTTAAATGACAACATCGAATCTGCCTCAACCACTTCTGCTGGAAGCTCATTCCATACAGCTACCACTCTCTGAGTAAAGAAGTTCCCCCTCATGTTACCCCTAAACTTTTGCCCTTTTACTCTCAACTCATGTCCTCTTGTTTGAATCTCCCCCACTCTCACAATGGAAAAAGCCTATCCACGTCAACTCTATCTATCCCCCTCATAATTTTAAATACCTCTATCAAGTCCCCCCCCCTCAACCTTCTATGCTCCAAAGAATAAAGACTCAACTTGTTCAACCTTTCTCTGTAACTTAGGAGATGAAACCCAGGCGACATTCTAGTAAATCTTCTCTATACTCTCTCAATTTTATTGACATCTTTCTTATAATTCGGTGACCAGAACTGTACACAATACTCCAAATTTGGCCTTACCAATGCCTTGTACAATTTCAACATTACATTCCAACTCCTATACTCAATGCTCTGATTAATAAAGGCCAACACACCAAAAGCTTTCTTCACCACCCTATCCACATGAGATTCCACCTTCAGGGAACTACGCACCATTATTCCTAGATCCCTCTGTTCTACAGCACTCTTCAATGCCCTACCATTTACCATGTATGTCCTATTTTGATTAGTCCTACCAAAATGTAGCACCTCACATTTATCAGCATTCAACTCCATCTGCTATCTTTCAGCCCACTCTTCTATGTGGTCTAAATCTCTCTGCAAGCTTTGAAAACCTACTTCATTATCCACAACTCCACCTATCTTAGTATCATCTGCATATTTACTAATCCAATTTACCACCCCATCATTCAGATCATTAATATATTTGACAAACAACATTGGACCCAGTACAGATCCCTGAGGCACACCACTAGACACTAGACGTAAAATGATGGAACTCAGCAAGTCAGGCACCATCTATGGAGGGAATTAAACAGTCAATGTTTGGTCCTAATGAAATGTCTCGGCCCATAATGTTGACTATTTATTTCCCTCCATAGTTGCTACCTGATCTGCTGACCTCCTCCACCATTTTGTGTGAAACAGAAGGGGCCAAGAACAGGGAAGCAATAGTACAAATCACATAAAAAGGAGCCATTGCAGGTCACTTTGCCGACAAGTAAATGAGTGAGCATGAAACCAAGCAAACAGTTGGATTATAGCAGGATGGTTCTGCAGGAAAATAATCAATGGTGTGAATAAGTTTGCAGAAAGACCCAAGGACATGCAGGGATTGTTGACTTGCTCACTCACAGAAGTACGACGTTTCATTATGTTTAAAGTCTGATTGGAATAATCCACCATATAAGTCCTGGGAAAAGTGGACATGTATTTGAGAAGTAATAGAACGTTCACTTGACTTTCAAAAGGAAAGTTTGAAGAGGAGATGTAACATGCTTATCAGCAAAGGATTATTCTTAATTCAGTGAAAGGTCTCAATTAACTTCACAGGTGAGATTTTCCAGAAAATATGAGACTGAACCTTCGAGGACCACAAAAACCTTATTAGAGGCAGGTTTCAGGAAGTGTTTTATTGTTGGAGAGAGTATCAAGAAAAGGGCTTCACCAACTAAAGGCAAACTGCCAATAGTAATGAAATGAAAAACCACAGATCATTCATTATTTTTTGACTTTGCAGGCAAGCTTGTTATCCTCAAGTCTTTCTGCATGTTTCACCGAGAGTACTATTTGCAAATCTAATGTTTTATGAACTTGGGATTGTACTTGCTGAAAGAGAGCTGCCAGAGGATATTTTTAGGAGATAAATAAATGAACCTCAATAACACTGTAGTAGCATTACACATTTTATCAAATGGGGCAATAATGAATCAAACTTTGTGAGGGAAGAAGCACTGATCATTCACATTTTAGTGTTTTGAACAGTGAGTGATGAATGTGTGGCACAAACTGTTGGGAGGTAAAAAAGATTGAGTGTTGGAAATTTTAAGAACTGAACAGGGGTTCGAAGTCTCCTTAATCTTTTCTGGCCCCATATTTTACTGTATCCCACGAGTTCTCAGTGTCCATCCAAATTCTACAATTTAGATTTGAAGATCTAATGAAACACTTTATTTACATACCTGTATTACTAGACCTGAATTTATGATAATTAAATAATCAAACATAACCTGATGTGAGATCACATGCGAGTCAATCATTTTCAATTCAAATGATTTTCACCCAAACTGTGACTTTTAAAAATAGCTAATTTTAAAAGCAATTTTTGTAAATGTTGCAAACCAGTAAACTATTGAGGTAACACAAACTAATTCAAATGACTTTGGTTCAAAGTCTATGACCACCCAACTTTCCAAGAAAAGCCGATCTCTTGCCCTGACCTTGTAAGTGTTGGAAACTGAAAATCTTCATGACATTTCAGAGTTAGAAATCTGTGAAGTTTTTCATAAGGGGGCATATATCCAAGGCAGTGAAGCCAAACTTCATTAACAAAGCAAAATATCTACTGGTTCCAAGACAAGCACTGTACCTCCAAATTAAAATAAAATCTTAAAAGACTTGGTATCATATCTCTCCAACTCAACTCAGGAAGAACAGATACTTTTCTGATCAGCAGAGGCTCGACTTACTGCTGATTCAGTTTCAACTAAGTGGGAAAGTACTTCAAGGCCTATCAGTAAATCGCTATTTAAAATTGTCTCTGTTTTGTATTAAATGAGGAGAGGAGAGTCCATCATTGTTGATTAACTGTTCTACAGTGACAAGCATCATCACTTTTAAACAACTGCCACACAGATCTATTTGTAACTGGAAATAAACTACCTGGCCAAGACTTCTGGCTTATTCAAATTCAATTAATACTGATTGTCAATGCTAAATATTTGTTTCTAATATGACCTAGTTATTTTTGGTTTTAGCCGTGATTCTCATTGCCAAGTTGTGGGCTCTAGTCATTCTCCAAAGGCTGGAGCATGCAACCTACAATGGCTCTTCAATACAGTACTGAAAGAGAAACACAAAGTCATGAAATGTTAAAACAAGGTCTGACTTGTCTTTTCAGGTAGACAATAAAAGAAAATCTATAGCCTGATCCTGAAGATCTAACCAATATCTCCTACATCTCACCAAAATAAATTATCTGGCTCTTTCTAGATGCGTACTCTGAAAACTTGTCTGCCATGTTACAGTACAATTTGTGCTTGAAATACACCTCACTAGCTGAAGCTCTTGAATGTCTCCTGACAGCAAGAAAAAATCCTTTCTTCTTTAACAATTTTTTAAATATAAATATTCAAATCAAATGCTCAGATTTAAAGATCAAAGGAGGAGTTTTGACCATGATCAAGAGGACCACAGTAATCAACTTTCTACAACTGCAAAGCCCTTACTACAAAAGAGCCTGTGTTGACAGTGCTAAGAAACGTAATTACCGATCTCACTTTGGCTATCTGATACTCAGAACTAGGATGCTGCAAATGGAGACATAACTATTGCTACAAAATGCCTGTACCAAATAACACCTGCAAAGATAGAAACTTGGACTCTTGGTTTGGCAAGCAATTCAAAGACTGCATTAAACCAGTTCCAATTAGTGGCTAGAAAGCTTAATTCAAAAGAAACACAAATCAAAGTACTAATGTTTCATCCAATAAAAATGATGTAGCATGCCCCACTGATGACTAATGGATGTCACAATTTTGGAGGATAGCAACAAATATCTACATCAACACACTTGCAGACCAGAGCTGGTCTGCAGAAAGGTTTCAGGTTAACACCTGCAACTCAGCATTCGTATTAACTTAAAAATACAGTTCAAAAATATAAAGAGTTTTTTTTTTGAAAAGTCCCAGCCTGTTTAGCATTTAGTAAACTATCTTAAGCTACTAGAACAGTTTTCCACTGCACTAGTGAGTTAATACAGCTAGCTTTGATGTAAGTAATAGCAAAGCTACTACCCAACTTGCTTTCTAGAATGGATGGAATAGTCATAGCCATAGTCATACTTTATTAATCCCGGAGGAAACTGGTTTTCGTTACAGTTGCTCCGTAAATAATAAATAGTAATAGAACCATAAACAGTTAGTAATATGTAAATTATGCCAGTAAATTATGAAATAAGTCCAGGACCAGCCTATTGGCTCAGGGTGTCTGACCCTCCAAGGAGGAGTTGTAAAGTTTGATAGCCACAGGCAGGAATGACTTCCTATGACACTCAGTGTTGCATCTCGGTGGAATGAGTCTCTGGCTGAATGTACTCCTGTGCCCACCCAGTACATTATGTAGTGGATGGGAGACATTGACCAAGATGGCATGCAACTTAGACAGCATCCTCTTTTCAAACACCACCGTCAGAGAGTCCAGTTCCATCCCCACAACATTACTGGCCTTACGAATGAGGTTGTTGATTCTGTTGGTGTCTGCCACCCTCAGCCTGCTGCCCCAGCACACAACAGCAAACATGATAGCACTGGCCACCACAGACTCGTAGAACATCCTCTGCATTGTCTGGCAGATGTTAAAGGACCTCAGTCTCCTTAGGAAATAGAGACGGCTCTGACCCTTCTTGTAGACAGCCTCAGTGTTCTTTGACCAGTCCAATTTATTGTCAATTCATATGCCCATGTATTTGTAATCCTCCACCATGTCCACCCTGACCCACTGGATGGAAACAGGGGTCACCGGTACCTTAGCTCTCCTCAGGTCTACCACCAGCTCCTTAGTCTTTTTCACATTAAGCTGCAGATAATTCTGCTCACACCATGTGACAAAGTTTCCTACCACAGCCCTGTACTCAGCCTCATCTCCCTTGCTGATAGTATGGAATAGTATGGTAAATAAAAGTATAAAATCATGAGCCAAATCATGGGCTACCATGAAGCCTAAAGGAACATGTAATCCTGGTTTCAGTATTTTACTTTCCTTACAGCGTAACTTTCACTATGAAGTTCCCAACTTCTACTTTCTGACTGGTCTATTAAACACCAGCATGTCATTTTTGTAGCACAACTTTAAGATGACACATCATACAGGTTTTCACTGTTACTGGGCTGAGCTTCCCACCCAGGCTGTTCCATTAACACAATCTGCAGTGTTCTCAGATGGAGGAAAGGGATGTGGGAGGAACAAACACAAGGGGCAAACATAATAAGTAATCAAGTTTATATTTAACCCAATTTTTTTTTTCCACAAGCCTAAATCAAGGAGGAGAACGTAATTCTTCATTGAACTTCAGCCAGTACCCAATTTTCTCCTTAGTGTCACAGAAACAAGAATTTCAGGTGCATTATCTATGGTCCAACAAGTTATTTTGTCTACCATTAAACAAGAAGTAAAAATGACTGTTTAATTCTTTGGTCTCATGAAATCATTAAGAGCTTGAGGCTGACGTTGTGAAAGGTTTTCACTAACTATTCAAAGAGCACAAGGACAAAAGGGACCTCCACCCCACCGATGATAATGATTTTTGTTTTAAAAATCTCCCTCCCTTTTACTCTCTGATTTTCTGTTATTGCGATACTCTTAAGTATCATCAAGCGAGAGGACAGATGCAGGATATTTGTTCACAGTCAGGGTCAGATCGGAATGTGAATGGTTAATTTACTTGCTAGTTGAAAGCTGCATCCACTGTGCTGGTCGTCGATTAGCTCGTTCGGGGGATAGAGCAGCTCTTTCCCATTGGTTGCTTTGTGTGCCACAACACCAATTTCTGGTTCCAGGTACCTCAGGGATGTAGGAATAGGTGGTGCAAGAAACTTGCTCTCTTTTCCAGTGTCTCCAGAGGCTCAGCTTCACAGTGAGGCTGAGATCAGTGTTGAGGAGCCATTGGGAAAGTATGTTGCAGATATCAGAGGCCCATGTGCTGTTGAATGTTTAGTTTTGTACTTGTGTAACCTGTAAATACTTAACAAAGTACCTGTTGAGATTGAAGTATTAATGAATGTTCAGTGTCATAGTTTTTGTAACTTAGGGTGGATTAGATAAGTACTTGTTTGGTTGAGTGTTTTAGTTTGTTTGTAAGTAAATGGTTGATGTGTTCACTCACAATCTGTGTTTTCTGTTTCATCCACTGAATCCTCAAACCTGTTTCCACATTATATTTGGCTGCTAGACGAGGATGATGCGTCCTTGCCTTTGTTATGCATTGAAAGCAGAAAGGCTGTGGAACATGACCAAGATATCCTAATGGAGAGGGAAACACTGAGCCAAAATCGCAGATGGATTACTGTCAGAAATGTTTTTTCTGATAAGACATAGATGAAATGAAAGAACACATAACAAAAGTTGAAGAATTCAATGTAGAGTCCTGAAAATTGCAATGCGTTCAGACAAAAGATGAGCTATTGTTCAACAGGTTTGCATTGTTGAAAAAGTTCAGGAGGCACAGAGAGACAAGTCACAGTTTGGAGAACTGAGGAGGCGCACAACCAGTAGTAATGTGCTTCCAAGTGCCACATTAATCCACTTGGACTCACCCCATCAGAGGTATTCCACTTGTTCTACCATTCCTACCCACCACCTCACTTCTAGAAACTAAGTTGCTTTCTCCCTTTCCCAGTTCTGATGAGGAATTCAGACCTAAAATGCCAATTCTTTTTTTGTCTATCCAGAAATGGTGCCTGACCTGCTAAGTATTTCAAATAGTTTGTTTTCACTTCAGATTTCCAACGTATGTGTTTCCCCACCTCCAAAGGTAATGAATGGAACCCCTACCCATCTCACTCGCAGTCAAACTCTTCTTCCCTCACCACTGACAAAATCTATAGTAACATTATCTGAGTGGTGAGACTCATACAAGTGTCCCTTCCTGATGTATACCGCTGTTTGAACTCCAGCTTATCGATCGAGTTCCTCGAGCTACGTACTCTTACTGCAGATGTGGATGCTGTGGATCACATCGGTCTCACCAGATCCCACAACACATCACACGCCCACCTTAACTTATGTACTTATTGAGCCGCTCAACTCAGAACCTGCAGTATTTAATAGAACTTTGCTCTAAGGTATCAGTTTTTTTGTTTTACATTTAAGTCAGTGCAAACTTCAAGAGACACTTGTTAAAACGCAATAACTTGCTGCCTCAAGTAATGTCACATTAATTGCTTTTCCCTAGTCTTCTCAAATTCTCTCTCATTCGCTAGAAGCCGAACAGAAACTTTAAGGAAAAGAACAGAAGAGAAATATCTTCAGTTAACAGTTGTGAATCTTCAGAATCCTCTACCTCCATTTTGAGTATGTTCCTATGAATAATAAGGGAAAGGACATAGGGATGAAATGGAAGAAGTCCATTTGGATGATCAGTCATGATTCTGCTGAATAATAGAACTGTCTTAATGGAGCATCTGGCCTATTCCTGCACCTATTTTATTTTCAAAAAAGACAATGACCAACAGCTTAAGGTGAAATTAATTATTATTCTGCTTATGCTGATGATGCTCAAAACAAATTGATACTTCTAGGGTGTCAAGAAATTAGTTTGATGGCACTAACTCAATTAGGATTCAAAGTTGCCTCTCCCAACATGCCTCATCCTCTGTTGTATTGCTCCATGCTGCAAGATTATTAATATGAGAGATCAACAAAACAGAGAAACATTGCTCATTAACATCCAAAATGGTACTTACCAGTTTTGACATGTCCCTACTCGCATTACAGGCTACAAATTAAATTACTTATTTTGGAGGTAAATTTGGACTAACTTGAGCAGTGATCCAATCTGAGATCGTCAACACAAGATCTACTATCTACAGCCATTTCATAATCTGACAAATTCTGTTTGTGGCAGACTTTGACTTTCCAGTGAACTTGTGATAGATACAAATCCACATTTAAACTTCTTATGTGAAACCGCATGAATCTGCAGCCTCATGAACTACCGCAGCTCATGACTTGAAGCTGCGATACTCTATTACTCACACCGTACCGTACAACATTTCAAGATTTTGACCCACCAACAACGAAGTATCATCAATATCTTTGTAACTCAGGATGTCAGGGTTCTGATTTTCCAAAGCACCTGCTGTCCAGGTCTTTCCAGATGATAGGAAGTCACAAGTCTGAAATGCGCTTTAAAGAAATCTTGGCACATTGCTGCACTGCAGTTTAGAGATGGTACATTCTGCAGCCATCAATGTCAAAGCAACATATCCAGTGCTACCAACAGCCAGTGTTCATCCACTTCCTAACCTCCTCCACCAAAGTAACTAGGTATAATATTAACCTCTGCGATTTCACACTACATACCTCAGAATTGCTTTCAGAAATGAGAAACATATTTGAAATTTGATCAGCCTTTCAGCATGACCAAATTTAAAGGATTTAAGATTGCATTTGTACATTAACAACTAACCCACAGTGCTGGACTGCGGATTTCCTTTAAAGAAAAGCCTTGAATTTCCCACGCAAAATACTTCTGAACAACCAGTATATTTTCAGAACATGTTCATGATGATGGCACTTAGTCATGGGAATCAGTACTTACCCTGAACCTGTAGGGGCTCCAGTTGCCACGGACACTGGTGTAGTAGAAGAACATTTCTCCTCCACATTATTCTGCTTTTGCAAAAAGTTTTTTGCTTCTTTGGAAGCAGCATCCACTTCTTTAGTTATCCTAAAAAAATAAATAGCTTTAATGAAAAACAAAAAATAAGAATATCTCAAAACAGGTTGCACATTATATATTATTCATTAAAATAACAAAATGTATAGACTAACCTCCAGTCTAAGTTAAAACTGAAGATAACAAAGTGATTATTCATATTGAACTTTACATCTTTAGAATATTCTAAGCCAATATATATCCAACATAAGGAACTTAAGACATTAGCAGTGTTGCGAAACGCAGTGGCCTATTTAAACAGAGCAACAGCAAGAAGATCGTGGTCACAAATCCTTGTTTTCTTGCTTTCTGCAAGTACCAGGAGTAGGATGAAATGCACAGCCTTCAGATTGTGAAGAGGATATTAGCTCTTTTTGGAGAAGCCACCACTTTGGGCTGCAGCTTTAAAATAAAAGGTTACCCATTAAAGATGTAGCAAAACTTTTTTTACCCCCTCAGAGCCTTTGTAAAGGCTGATTTATACTTGTGCGTCAAATGTATGCCGTAGGTACGGTGTAGCCGCAAACCCTACGCAGTGTCTACGCAAACCCTACGCCGTAGCCTAACGTGCACCTCTCCCAAAATGTAACTACGTGTCGCGGCAACGCAGACTGAAACAACTGTGATTGGTCCACTTGGTAGCATCGCATTTCCTCCTACGCTGCAATAGCTTCCCATTGGGCGACTGAAGGGCAGGGAAGGAACTCTGGCTGCAATGCTTTCCATAAAGCTTTACAGACCTCTGAAATTATGGAGGACACATTTCGCTTTTACGAAAGACCTACATTAGTACCTGTTTTTGCTAACCAAAAGAGTATTTTCGCTTTTACGAGAAAAGACGCTCGCTTTAAACTTGTTTACCCCGAGAAAGACTACCATGACCATGAAGCCTTGCGTGGGCAGGTGTGTGTGCATGCATGACGTGCCGAATTTTTCGACAAATCCATTTTGGCTCAAAATTCTCGATTCTGTTAAGGGATACTACACTATACATACAGAAAATGCACCCTCCTTCTGTTTCAGTCGCCATTGTTTGAAGTTTGAGTTTCTTCATGTTGAGTTTCAACACGAAGAAATTCAACACAGTGGCATGGAAATCCCACCGCCAACTAGTATTTTGGCGGCAAATTGCAGAGCGACGTGGACACACCAACGCACAAGTATAAATGCTCACAATGGCGTAGCCCACTTGCGTAGGCTACGGCGTAAGCTAGTACGCACAAGTATAAATCAGCCTTTATTCTGCTTCCACCACCCTTTAAGGAAGAGAGTCTTTGAATATTTTTAAGGAAGAGATAGTAAAATATTTCAAGAGGATAGGAGTGAAAGGTTACCAAGTGAATGCAGCTTGCAATCATTATCATCTTTGATTATTTTAGATGCAGGAACAAAGTAGCTCACACCTGCAACTAAATTGTATCTTAACAGCATAAAAACACCTTGCCCAACTCAGCAGCATTCTTGCTGGAGTTCTCAGATGTGAGCATTTAATTCACTATATCAGCATTGTTCCTCAGCATCCCAGATCTTTCACATTACCTATGACTGTGTGGCACAGTTCTCAGTTTTCATCTATGTCTACTGTAAAGTCTCTGCACTGACATGCATCAATAGAAATACAGTTTTTCTTGGCTACGAATTTCCTTGTTCCATCCATTATCTGTAATTAAAAAACAAACTACAGGAGGAACTCAAATATTGCTTGACCCACTGTGAGGGCAAGAGACAGAAGAGACCCTGCATCAGGACCTTTGTCTGTCCTGATGTTTGTAAGCCATTTTGTTCATTTCTATACGCCGCAAACACAGTGAAAGAGCACACTAGTCATTGACTTAAGCTGAACACCACTGGCAAGCCTAATTTCAAATGGATTTTTGTAAACCATCTAAATTTTGTTTTGACCTTTAAATGTCAACATCACTTATAATATGCCTTTGGAATGCATTCAGAATCTAACAAGTGGATTTTAAAATATCACCATACAGTTTAATTCTTCCTTCTGATAATCTTTTAAAATTTCAAAAACTTTATTGATTGCCTTTTTCCCCTGCATGAGTGCTTCACATATTTAGTCTTCAATTTTGGAAGCTGCCATGCAAAGGATCATGAAATAAGAAAACAATAGCTCTGAATAATTTGTAGTATTAAACTGGCTCCATCCATTAATTATGTTCCCATTTCTCTCAGAAGGGTTAATGACATTGAAGCAAAATTAACATAATGTTTTTTAAAAAGCAAGCAAAATGATAATTAAGCAAAAATGGACTAGCGGGAGGACAAGGAAAGTTGTAATTGAGAACACACAGTTTGACTGAGACACAAAATTGTAGGTTGAGTATCCCAGTCAAGCTGCCTGACTCAATTATAATCCTTCCTGGATTACTTATCTATTATTGTTATTGATTCATACCAGAGAGGTTTAATAGTCTATTACTATATCATATTTTTACTTCTTATAGCATACAGTTTTGTTTATGCAGCTTTCTTCCTCCACTGGCAGACAAAACGCAATGCTTCAATTCTTTCCATTCCTCAGAAAAAGAAATCAAATCTCCAAACTACATTTGGAACAAGGAAAAGGAAAACAGCTAAATAAAAACAAAGACAATGACAGATAAAACTAAACAAACAATCTACAAATTAAAGTGATAAAAAGAACCAGTTTCACTGAGATCGTTGGTCAGATGCATAACGTTTGGAAAAGAAACTCACATTCAGTCATTTGTATTCATCATAAACCCTGGTATTTCTCACTAGCAGTACTGGTTTCCAGACACTCAGGTCTGTTCATTGAAGAATACTGAGAGGCAAGTAGAGCTAACAGCCAATATTCCCGATGTGCATTGCAATACAGGTGTCCCCCGCTTTTCCAACGTTAGCTTTACGAAACCTCACTGTTACGAAAGACCTACATTAGTTCCCTGTTTTCGCTAACAGAAGGTGTTTTCACTGTTACAAAAAAAGGCAGCGTACGATAAAAGGCAGCGCACGCCCCGAGCAGCTGCTCCTCCCCCAGATTCGGACCTGTATTCTCGCCGGCATTGCTTAAGCACGTGCCTGTGAGCATCCGTTTGCAAGATGAGTTCTAAGGTATCAAAAAAGCCTGAAAGAGCTTGTAAGGGTGTTACACTTCGCGTAAAACTAGACATAATTAAGCTTTTCGATCGTGGTGAACGAAGCAAGGACAAAATGAGTCTGGCTTGTGGAAGTTGACGAAGATGATGTTGAAGAGGTTTTGGCATCCCATGACCAAGAACTGATAGATGAAGAGCTGATGCAATTGGAAGAGAAAAGGATAACAATCGAAACCGAATGCAGTAGCGAATGGACCGAAAGTGAAGTCATCCAGGAACTGAACGCGAAGCAACTGCGTGAGATTTTCGCTGCAATGATAAAGTATGACTTTAATTTTGGAAGGGTACGTCGGTTTAGGGCATATTTGCAGGATAATTTGAGTGCTTACAAAGAACTGTATGATCTAAAAATGTGCGAGGCTAAGCAGTCAAGCAAGCCTTCCACATCAGCCACAGCAGATGACGAACCTCGACCTTCAACATCGAGGCAGGCAGACACAGAAGAAGATGACCTGCCTGCCCTGATGGAAACAGACGACAAGATGACACCCCGGTGTCCCACCACCCCAACCCCTGGGCCGCGGACAGGTACCCATCCGCGAAGAATGCAGCGGTGGCCGAGAGGCACCCAGCACATCTTTGCGTCGCCTCTGATCTAGGCCAACATTTACGTGCCAGGCGGCTCCTAATTAATTAGCTTGTTTGTTTCAGCTTTTTTCTTAAAGATGTGCTGGGTGCGTCCCAGCCACCACTGTACCACTGCATGTTTCGTAGATCAGTAATAGTTCGCTGCCCGGAGGGTGGGGGCCACTGCACCACCCCAACCTCCGACGACTCAGCCCAACACACCGTCATCAGCGTGCTCAATGTCTTCCCGATTCCCGTATACTACACTATACATACATTATTTCTACTTTATATAGACTGTATTTTTACGTGTTATTTGGTATGATTTGGCAGCTTCATAGCTTAAAGGTTACTGGAGAGCGCTTACGCCGTGTTTTTGCCGACGGCGCTTGTGCCGTGTTTCTGCCGGCGGCGCTTGTGTGAGACTTTCACTACGGAGAACAGTGCGGCAATGATTGTGGAAAAGTATTTCTACTTTATATAGGCTGTGTATTTATCATATCATTCCTGCTTTTACTATATGTTACTGTTATTTTAGGTTTTATGTGTTATTTGGCATGATTCGGTAGGTTATTTTTGGGTCTGCAAACGTTCACAAATTTTTCCCATATAAATAAATGGTAATTGCTTCTTCGCTTTACGACATTCCGGCTTACGAACTGTTTCATAGGAACGCTCTACCTTCGGATGGCAGGGGAAACCTGTAATGATGGCGATGGAGGAGGAGGAGAGGAGGACAGTTTTTGTTGCAGTATAATTACATTTTTGTATTTGAATTGACATTTTAAGAAAAATAAGGGAAAATACCAAACCAATTATTGTGGTATTAATTAAATGCAAACCATTTTACAGAGTTCAAGTTTGAATGTACTAAATTCTGTCAGAGTAGCAGTGATTATAAACAAAGATAAGTCAGGGAGGAGGCAGGAAAAGAAGGAAATCACTGTTGTGATGAGACCACTCTTAGGTTGGAGGAACAACACCTTATATTCCGTCTGGGTAGCCTCCAACCTGATGGCATGAACATCGACTTCTCGAACTTCCAGTCACGCCCCTCCTCTTCTCCTTCACCATTCCCTTTTCCCTCTCTCACCTGCCTGTCACCTCCTTCCCCCCCGCTTTCTTTCTTCCATGGCCTCTGTACTCTTCTATCAGACGCCCCCCCCCACCTTCTCCAGCTCTGTATCTCTTTCACCAATCAACTTCCCAGCTCTTTACTTCATCCCTCCCCCTCCTGGTTTCACCTATCATCTTGTGTTTCTCTCTCCTCTCCCTCCACCTTTTAAATCTAATCCTCAGCTTTTTTACTCCAGTCTTGCCGAAGGGTCTCACCCCGAAATGTCAACTGTACTTTCTTCCACAGATGCTGCCTGCCCTGCTGAGCTCCTCCAGCATTTTGTGTGTGTTGCAAGGAAATACTTAAAATGGTTCCTTTGTCCCCACAATTTTATTTATATTATCTTCTTGAGAAAAATTTCAAAGGTAGCTGGACCCATGCAGTTCTGTGATACATTGGGACACAATTTATGCAAAGACAAGAGTGTCACTAAGTTGCCTCCAACACAAGCTGGCTTTGCAGGCATCCAGGGGTATATAAACTGTGCAAATAGTTCACAACCCACATGGAGAGATGGAGATGCTTTTCATGGTCAGTGGCAGCACAAGGTGGAAGACATGTGTTGAGTGCTGTAGGTGTTCATATATATTAACTCCAAAATACATCAGTAGATTAATTAGATTATTTGATTAACAGTAAGCTAAAGAGGTAGTTCTGAAGTTAGCACTTGAGAAAGCAAAGATGTGAATTCACCACATGTAATGAGGAAATGGGACAAAGAATAACTATACTGTATATGGAAAAACTTCAAAGGTTTCTAATTTCAGAATTGAGAGTCTAAGAATATGCAGTCTAAGAAAAGGATCTACTCTAAATATTGACCATAATATGGTGGAATTCTTCATTAATATGGAGAGTGAGATAGTTAATTCAGAAACAAAGGTTCTGAACTTAAAGAGGGGTAACTTTGAAGGTATGAGACGTGAATTAGCTAAGATAGACTGGCAAATGACACTTAAAGAATTGACGGTGGATATGCAATGGCAAGCATTTAAAGGTTGCATGGATGAACTACAACAATTGTTCATCCCAGTTTGGCAAAAGAATAAATCAAGGAAGGTAGTGCACCCGTGGCTGATAAGAGAAATTAGGGACAGTATCAATTCCAAAGAAGTAGCATACAAATTAGCCAGAGAAAGTGGCTCACCTGAGGACTGGGAGAAATTCAGAGTTCAGCAGAGGAGGACAAAGGGCTTAATTAGGAAGGGGAAAAAAGATTATGAGAGAAAACTGGCAGGGAACATAAAAACCGACTGTAAAAGCTTTTATAGATATGTAAAAAGGAAAAGACTGGTAAAGACAAATGTAGGTCCCCTGCAGACAGAAACAGGTGAATTGATTATGGGGAGCAAGGACATGGCAGACCAATTGAATAATTACTTTGGTTCTGTCTTCACTAAGGAGGACATAAATAATCTTCCAGAAATAGTAAGGGACAGAGGGTCCAGTGAGGTGGAGGAACTGAGTGAAATACATGTTAGTAGGGAAGTGGTGTTAGGTAAATTGAAGGGATTGAAGGCAGATAAATCCCCAGGGCCAGATGGTCTGCATCCCAGAGTGCTTAAGGAAGTAGCCCAAGAAATAGTGGATGCATTAGTGATAATTTTTCAAAATTCGTTAGATTCTGGACTAGTTCCTCAGGATTGGAGGATGGCTAATGTAACCCCACTTTTTAAAAAAGGAGGGAGAGAGAAACCGGGGAATTATAGACCGGTTAGCCTAACGTCGGTGGTGGGGAAACTGCTGGAGTCAGTTATCAAGGATGTGATAACAGCACATTTGGAAAGCGGTGAAATGATCGGACAAAGTCAGCATGGATTTGTGAAAGGAAAATCATGTCTGACGAATCTCATAGAATTTTTTGAGGATGTAACTAGTAGAGTGGATAGGGGAGAACCAGTGGATGTGGTATATTTGGATTTTCAAAAGGTTTTTGACAAGGTCCCACACAGGAGATTAGTGTGCAAACTTAAAGCACACGGTATTGGGGGTAAGGTATTGGTGTGGGTGGAGAATTGGTTAGCAGACAGGAAGCAAAGAGTGGGAATAAACGGGACCTTTTCAGAATAGCAGGCGGTGACTAGTGGGGTACCGCAAGGCTCAGTGCTGGGACCCCAGTTGTTTACAATATATATTAATGACTTGGATGAGAGGATTAAATGCAGCATCTCCAAGTTTGCGGATGACACGAAGCTGGGTGGCAGTGTTAGCAGTGAGGAGGATGCTAAGAGGATGCAGGGTGACTTGGATAGGTTGGGTGAGTGGGCAAACTCATGGCAGATGCAATTTAATGTGGATAAATGTGAAGTTATCCACTTTGGTGGCAAAAATAGGAAAACAGATTATTATCTGAATGGTGGCCGATTAGGAAAAGGGGAGGTGCAACGAGACCTGGGTGTCATTATACACCAGTCATTGAAAGTGGGCATGCAGGTACAGCAGGCGGTGAAAAAGGCGAACGGTATGCTGGCATTTATAGCGAGAGGATTCAAGTACAGGAGCAGGGAGGTACTACTGCAGTTGTACAAGGCCTTGGTGAGACCACACCTGGAGTATTGTGTGCAGTTTTGGTCCCCTAACCTGAGGAAAGACATCTTTGCCATAGAGGGAGTACAAAGAAGGTTCACCAGATTGATTCCTGGGATGGCAGGACTTTCATATGAAGAAAGACTGGATGAACTGGGCTTGTACTTGTTGGAATTTAGAAGATTGAGGGGGGATCTGATTGAAACGTATAAGATCCTAAAGGGATTGGACAGGCTAGATGCAGGAAGATTGTTCCCGATGTTGGGGAAGTCCAGAACGAGGGGTCACAGTTTGAGGATAGAGGGGAAGCCTTTTAGGACCGAGATTAGGAAAAACTTCTTCACACAGAGAGTGGTGAATCTGTGGAATTCTCTGCCACAGGAAACTGTTGAGGCCAGTTCATTGGCTATGTTTAAGAGGGAGTTAGATATGGCCCTTGTGGCTACAGGGGTCAGGGGGTATGGAGGGAAGGCTGGGGCGGGGTTCTGAGTTGGATGATCAGCCATGATCATAATAAATGGCGGTGCAGGCTCAAAGGGCCGAATGGCCTACTCCTGCACCTATTTTCCATGTTTCTATGTTTCTAAAGGCCGATTTATACTTGTGTGTCAACTCGACGCCATAGGTACAACGTCACCACGAACCCTACGCAGAGCCTACGCGGAACCCCACGCTGTAGCCTGATGCGCACCTCTCCCAAAATGTAACTACGCGTCACGGCAACGCAGACCGCAACAACTGTGATTGGTCCGCCTGGTAGCATCGCATTTCCTCCTACGTTGCAATAACTTCCCATTGGCTGACTGAAAGGCAGGGAAGGAACTCTAGCTGCAATGCTTTCCATAAAGCTTTACAGACCTTCGAAATTATGGAGGACACATTTCGCTTTTACGAAAAAAGACGCTTGCTTTAAACTTGTTTACCCCGAGAAAGACTACCATGACCGTGAAGCCTTGCGCAGACAGGTGTGTGCGCATGCACGACATGCGCGAATTGCAGAGTGACGCAGACACACCAACGCACAAGTTTAAATGCTTGCAACGTGCATAGGCGACTTGCGTAGGTCACGGCGTCAAGTTGACGCACAAGTATAAATCAGCCTTAAGCTGTTATACACAAAGCCTCACACTTGATTTGGCTTACTGGGTTGCAATATCAATGGAGGTGACAGCCAAAGATGCCGTGTGAAGTTAGAGACACAATTAGATGCATGACTGCTGTGTCAGAATTTGGATGCCATTACTTCCTAAAAGACTAAACCTAACAGCATAAATGGCTATGATGCTTCACTCCCTGATGAACTCAATATCTATTAAGCACAGTCCGAATGGGAGAATAACATTACATCTGTGTGAATCTGCAAAGCATCTAGCGACACTGTGATCTCTGTTTTGGACACTGATATCAGAGCATCCATCAAGAAGCTGAACCCTTGCAAGGCATCAGGCCCAAAGATGGCCCTGGCAGGGTACTGAAAATTTGTGCAGGGTTATTTAAGGACATCTTCTAACTAAAACTGCTGCAGTTGGAGGTCACCACCTGCTTCAAAAGGGCATCAATCATACCGCTGCCCGGCCCAACAGCTATCACTTGGTAGCACTCACATCTACTGTGATGAAGTGCTTTGAGAGGTTGATCATAGTTAGAATTAACTCCTGCCTGAGCAAACACCTGGACCTGTTGGAATCAGCCTATCGCTACAAGGGGTGTACGCTGGATGCAATCTCACTGGCTTTCCATGGTTTAAAACACCTAAACAACAGTAAGACATGTGTCAGGCTACTACTTATCAATTACAGCTTCATGTTCAACACCATCATCCACTCACAAGTAGCTTCAAAACCTGGGTCTCTGTACCTCCCTCTGCATGTGGATCCTTTCAACTTGCTCATCAGGAGACCACAGCCCGTGTGGATGGGTAACAGCATCTCTTTTTGACGATAATCAACACAGGCACACCACAAGGAAGCATGCTTACTATGTTCTATTCTCGTTACTGTGTGGCTAGGCACAGCTCAAACGCCATCTATAAATACGCTAAGAACACCACTGTTGTCAGCAGAATCTCAGATGGGATGAGGATGAGGATGAGGATGAGGAAGCATATAGGAATGAGATAAATCAACTAGTTGAGTGGTGTCACAACAACAGCTTGCACTCTCTAAGACCAAGGAATTGATTGTGGACTTCAGGAAAGGGAAATTTGGAGAACACGAGGGATCAGTGGTGGAAAGGGTAAGCAGTTTCAAGTTCCTTGGTGCCAGCATCTCTGAGGATCTATCCTATTGATGCAATCACAAAGAAGGCATGCCAGAGTCACAACTTCAAAAGGAGTTTGAGGAGATTTGGTATATCAAAGACTCTTGTAAATTTCTACAGATGTTTGGACAGCTTTCTGACTGGTCGCATCACAATTCACTATGGAGCTTACAATACGCAGGATCACAGTAGGCTGCTGATGGTTGTAGACTCGGCCAGTTCCATCATAAGTACAAACTTCTTTGCCATCAAGAACCTCTTCAAGTCGCAGTGCCTCATGAAGGTAGTTTCTATTATTAAAGATCCATACTATCCGGGTATGCCCTCTTCATGTTACTGTATTACCATTGGAAAGGAGGTACAGGAGTTTGAAAACTCACATTCAATATTTGAAGTACAGCTTCTTCACCTCTGTCAGATTTCTGAGCAAGCCATGAACACCAACTCATTATTTTCCTTTTGCACTATTTATTTTACTTTGTAGCTTATTGTAATTTTTACCTCTTGAAATGTACTGCTGCCACAAAGCAACACATTTCACAACATATCAGAGGTAATAAACATGATTCTGATATCAGATAAACCAGTCCTTTAACAAACATGTTAACCATAAGTTACAGTCAAAGGATAACTCTCAAAGTTTTCATCTGGAAGAAGGGATCACAGTTGAGATACTTCCATGACCAGCAGTCCTCCCCTGTGCAATCGATTTTTAAAATCGCAATGCCAGGTGAAACTTTGTAAACTGAAGCACAAGGCAACAGATAAAGACAACCATTTCTAATGCAAAACAAGTGGAAATGTTTTTCATATCACCAAAGTATCTACAACTGCTGAAGATAAAACAAAATTTAGAGTCATACAACACCACAGCACAGAAACAGACCCTTTGGCCCATTTAGTCCATGCCAGACTATGAATTTTCCTAGGCCCATTGAAATGCACAAGACCATAGCCCTCCATAACTCTCCCATCCATGTATCTATCCAAATTTCTCTTAAATGTGGTGACAAGGGTGATTGATGAAGGTTAGGCTATGGATGTTGTTTATGTGGATCTTAGTAAGGCATTTGATAAGGTCCCTCATGGGAGGCTCATCCAGAAGATTAAGATGCATGGGATCAATGGTAAATTGGCTGTTTGAACTCTGAACTGGCTTGCCCATCCACAGAAGACAGAGAGTAGCTGTCGAAGGGGCTTAATCTAGCTGGAGGTCTGTGAAAGTGGTGTTCGCAGGGATCAGTACTGGGACCTCTGCTGTGTATGACGCATATAAATGACCTGGATGAGAATGTAGATGGATGGGTGAGTAAGTTTGCAGATGATATGAAGATTGGTACTGTTGTGGATAGCGTAGAAAACTGGCAAAGTAGACAGCAGCATACATGGGCAGAGAAATGGCAAGTGAAGTGTAACCCAAGCAAATGTGAAGTGTTGCACCTTGGTAAGTCAGATGTAAACAGACAGTATGTTGCTACGGCGTACTACCATGCCGCCCAAAGGCACCATGCTTTTTGTCGCTTGAGTAAAGCATATGAGAGAATCTCTTTATATTCTCAGGAACTATAAGCTGAAATGCCCTCAAAAGTATTAAATATAACCATGTAGTAAATCTAAATTTACAGTATTGTGCAGGACCATGGCCTCCAGCTTAATGGACTACAATACATATATTCACTTAGAAGAGGCTGGGGAGGCTTTTATACATACTATAGCATCAACGTACTTCTGTAATGTACCAAACTGGTAAAATATATTTCAATTTTATCCACAGCTGACTGCTGATAACTCTTTTTTATATTTTCATCACGTTAGCAGCTGTCCACTCTACACTTGGCTTATTACCAGGAAGCTGAATGTAGCCTGCAGCAATACACAATTTTTTTTTGAAAGGGAGGTAAAGGACACAAAGCAATATTTGCTCTTATGTTACCAGAATAACCTCCTGGGCGTAATAAATAAAGTCATCAGATTGCAAAGCTGAAAACATCATCGGTCATACCTGCAACAGGGTGTAATATTAGCATCATCGGCCTCAATAGAAGGCCCTGCTACTTAAAAACAATAGTCTACAGACAGTGATGTAATGGGCAAGAGTTCAAACACCATTCGTTTTAATGGTTAATTACTGAGATTAGTAATTTTGGTAGACTGTGTGCCATGTATTTAAAGAAACATAGTAAGAGCAGTGTTTTATGAACATGTGTATGAATATTTTTAATTCTCCTCATTACGGATTTCCATGCATGCTTAATACACTCAAGGGAAATAATTTTATATAAATGCTCTCTGGCAAAAGTTTTCAACAGAATAAAACTGTTTCAGCAGAACAAATTAAGATGTATGAAAATCTCACATTTTAAAAAAATTTTGTGAATATAAAGAGCATGTACAAAGAAAAATAGTGAATTGTGTCCATGCAGTGCAAATAAGATCAATGGAGCAATAGAAAGGCAGTTGACTACTCAAGTCTGCATGCCATTTGTAACATTATGGCTGATCTGATAGCTCAGTTCTTCTTCCCATCAACCCACAGTAATTTTCTCCCCTTTGGTTATTAAGAATTTAACTTTGCCTCAAAAACATTCAATAATTCTCGTCCACTAGCAAGCAGCACTGGAAGTGGAACTGGAAACTACAGTTGTGGTTATACAGCATGGAAACAGGCACTTCAGCCCAGTTCACCCATGCCAACCAAGTTTCGTATCTAAGCTTATCCCATTTGTCTGCAATGGCCCATATCCTTCTAAACCTTTTCTACCCACACGCTTACCTAAAAGACATTGTAATTGTACCACCTCTACCACTTCACCTGGCAGTTCCTTCCAAATCCCCATCATCCCCTGTGTGGAAAATCTTGCCCTCAGGTCCCCATTAAATCTTTCCCCTCTCACCGTAATCCTTTGTCCTCTTGTTTTATAAGCTCCTGCCCAGGAAAAAGACTGAAAACATTCATCTATATATCCTCTTCTTGCCCTTATCAATCTCCACAACATCACCCTTTGACCTTGTTTATCGGGGGGGTGGCGGGGGCACAAACAGTCACAGCAACGTCCTTGAGAATCGTTTTTTCCACCCTTTCCAATTTAATGATATCCTTACTACTTGGCCCACTTTTCCAGTTGAACTAAATCCTCTTGTAATCATAGATAATTTCCTTCACTGTCCACTATACCACCAATTTGGCGTCATTCCCAAACATACTAAACATGCAGACTACATTCACATCCAAACTATTGATACAAATGATGCACTCCCCATGACACACCACTGATCACAAGTCTTCAAAATGAAAAACAACCTTCCCACCAGCCTCCAATTCTTATCACCAAGCCAATTTTGTCTCCTTTTCCCCTGTGACCAACCTACCACAGGGAGTATTCTGAAAAGCCTTGTCAAAGTCCATGCTGACAGTGTAGTGCAATTGATCTTGTCAATTGTCTTGGTCACCTCTTCAAAACTCAGTAAAATCCATGTTATATGACACTCCACACTGAAAGCTATATCAACCACTGCCTTTCCAAATGCAAGTAGGTCCTGTCTCTCAGAATCTTCTCGAGTAACTTTCCCACCACAGATGTTGGATTCACCTGTACAAGTTCCCTAGCTTATTCTGGCAGAACTTCTTAAAAGCCTCCTACAGGTCTTCTATCTGTAGCGAACAATGATAAAAATTTAACTATCAGGACCCCTGCAATTTCTTCCCTGGGTTCCTACAGTTTTCTAGGATACACTTGGTCAAGCCCTGGGGATTTATCCACCCTTAAGAATGATTAAAATGTACATATATTTCAAAACATATGCCAAAGGGTTGTTACTAAGTACTGCCGTGCAGGGTGCCCAAACTTTTGCTTCGCGCCCTTTTCCTTTTCTGTTATTTTGAAACTGTAAAAGATGGAAATAAAAAAATTTTCTTGCTTAAAATATTAAAGAAATATGTCATCTTTAACTTTATGGCTTTTGGAAATCAGTTCATCTTTTACTCACTTAGCTATTCACAGTAAATTTTGACCAGGGGTGCCCAAACTTTTGCATGCCGCTGTATCTTGTCCCCCCCTTAATTCTACTCCTCTTTCCCTTATGCTTGTCAAGTGATCTGCCTGATCCAGCTGCCTATTCCTGCCAAATGCCTCTTCTTTTATGACTAGAGTCTCAATATCCCTCATCAACCAAGGTTCTCTGATCAAGTCAGCCTTGAACTTCACTCTAACAGGAACATGCTGGCCACGAACTTTCCCTTTCTCTTTTAAAAGCCTCTCACTTACCAGATGTCTCTTTACCTAAAAGAAGCTTCTTCCAATAAATCTTCCTGAAACTTGCCAAAAAGATTCCTTCAACTCTATCTTAAATAGTGGCCCTTGATTCAAGAGCTTCACATAAGGGGTTCCCCATATTCTCTCCATATCCACTTGTCAAGCCTTTTCTGTATTTTAAATATTTCAGTCGTCATCTACCAGTCTTCTAAACTATCATTTACAAGCTTGGTCTGTCCAACCTTTCCTCATGATCACTTGTATATTCCATATACTAATCCTGTAAATCTTCACTTAACGCTTCCAATGAATTTACATTTTTCCTTAAGTAAGACCAATAGTGTATAGAGTATTTCCAACACCCTGTAAAAGTGAAGCATAACCTCTCTTAATATTCAATTCCCCTTTATTAATATTTCCTAATTGTAAAAGGTTACTATGCACATCTCAGAGTTTTGCTATTTCTCATCTATTGCCAACATTATTTCACATTTTCCCCACATTTGACAAATCTTTTCCCATCTAACCACAAAAAAAAAGAAAATCTGCAGATGCTGGAAATCCAAGCAACACCCACAAAATCTGGAAGAACTCAGCAGTATGGAAAAGAGTACAGTTGATGTTTCTCCAGTAATCTACTCATCTTTTTTTCTCCACTCCTGCTGAAGGATCTCAGCCCAAAACATCAACTGTACTCTTTTCCATAGATGCTGCCTGACCTGCTGAGTTCCTCCAGCACTTTGTGTATATTGCTTTTCCTATCATAACCCCTTATATCCTCTTTACACCTTACTCTCCTACTAATCTTTGTGTCACCAACAAATATAGCAACCATATCCTTCATGCCTTCATCCAAATCCTAATGCAATTCATAAAAAGATGAAGCTTCAACATTGACCCTTGGGACATACTATTCGTTAAAATCTTGCCAAACAGGAAATAAAATTGTTGCAACATACATCAAAGTTGCTGGTGAACGCAGCAGGCCAAGCAGCATCTATAGGAAGATGCTGCTTGGCCTGCTGCGTTCACCAGCAACTTTGATGTAAGTTGCTTGAATTTCCAGCATCTGCAGAATTCCTGTTGTTTGCGTTTGAAATAAAATTGTTGCCTACTTTCTATTTCTTGTTAGCCAGCCAAATTCTATCCAAGCCAATATGTTGCTTCCAACATAAAAAATCTTTTATTTTCCGCAATAATCTTTGGTGCTGTTCTTACCAAAAAACTTCTGAAAATTCAGTACAATTCACAGCATATTTCATCTTTAAAGAACTAGAAACTGGAGAAACCCAATTTCCCTTTCACAAAATCAGACTTTACGTCATTATCTTGAGATTTTCTAAACAATCTGCTATAACATCTTTTAATAACAGCACTGAAAAGTTTCCCTATGACAGATGATCAGTGAACTGACCCACAGTTCCCTGCTTTCTTTCTCCATTCTTTTCTGAACAAAGTAGTACGTGATAGCAGAAATATCCACATCAGAGGATAGCAGCAATACTTAGAAACTGCAAACAACTCTAAGTAAATAAAGTAGGCAATATCTCAAGCACAGTTGCACCAGGATCCCAGCATAACTCCAACAGGAAAGGGCAGGAATTTAGTTAATGAGCTCGCAGAGTTCTGAGAAACCCAAAAATTATAAACAAAGATACAATAAATTCTAGCTTCAATTTCAAATGCTGTTTTAATACATTCTTTTAAACAACCAGATGCTTTGCTTGAAGATTTGTTTACATCCATCCTTTCCATGTACACACCAGACTGAGGTCTCAGATAAACAAGACTCCAGCTGCCTAACAAAGTGGACTATACCCATCCTGGAGTGCATTCTTAGCACAGTTCCTATTTATTTTATTACTACATTTAGCCACTGATTTTCTTTTAGCTAACTTGCCAAGCTAAAAAACATAGACATGATGGTTGCATCTGCAGGAAGTATATCGAATTCACCGTTAAAGATTGCATCTCAAACATAGTAACTCTTCCTCATTGCTTCAGCTGGTTCTGATAGATTTCATGAGAAATATCAGTCATATGAATCTATTACATAATTTATGAGTTATGTAACCTAACCCCATTTTCTGAGACCTTAGGATTGATCAATGATTTAATAAGTGATCACTTACATCTCCATCTGTGTCCCCAAGGGATATCTTTCAATCTCGATATTCACAAGGGAACTACAAATGTACTTCAAAACCTGTCAGTCAGGCATTTCTTGTCTCATTTACAGAGATTCTGAACACTGGCATGTTCTCAGTCCGACTACTTACTACATCACAAACGTCTTTTGAAACAATGTTCCATCTATGACGATGATTGAGTCCAGAACTTGGGGATACTATACTGCTACAGCCAAACATGCCATTTACATAACACCACAGATAAAGGCAGGGAAAAAAACACACATAAGATATACAAGAGTGGACAGAAAACCTAGGAACTGGAAACAATTCTGTAAATAATGCAGCAGGATTTTCTGTCCACAGCAAAACATCAGTTGGAGGGACAGAGAGTTAGCAAAGTTGATCCTTTCAGCCAACAGGCAGAAAGTACTGGAAAGTGATAAAGCCAATTTGATCAAAGCCTGCATACAGGTCAAGAGAGCTGAAGTGAGGTAGTTTACCAAGGTCACGGACTGAAATCAGTCACATAATGATATTCAAAGGGCATTTTCAGTATTTTGTTTGGATATAAATTTCTGGTCCGAAAAAAGCAGCAGATTTAATGTAGATGGAGATTATGCTTTGAGGGAGTTGAGAAGAAAGGAAGGCTGGATGTTGGTTGGTAGATTGACAGGACACAGCAGTCAAGGATGGACTAATCTGACAAAGACAAAGATGCTGGAAGATTCAAAATAGGGTTGAGTGTAAAAGGGAGAGAAAATTATAGCATCTAAGGAGAAAGAATCATTAATGACAACAGTAACCGAAGTGAAATGCATTTGCTAAGAACAGGACCAAGAGAACAGAAGCTAGGTCTCACAAATACAATACGTTTAGAAAGTCCACAAGCATGGCAGAGTATTGCAGTTGGCAGAACTGCTGCATCACAACTCAGATTCAACTTGACCTTCACTATTTTTGTACGGAGTTCATATGCTCTCCCTCAGACCACGTGGACTTCTTCTAGAAGCTGGAGTTTGCCCCCACATCCCAGAAATGGGCAGGTTGATAGTTATTTCACCACCGTAAATTATGCAGGTGAGTGGTAGAAATAGAAGTAGTTTGTGGAAATGTGGGGAGAATAAAATGGGTCAGAGTAGGATTTAGTGTCAGTGGGTTCGCCGAATGAACAAATGCTCAAAAAAGATTGAATAAGTTCCCTCAATGTAAGCAGATGGTATTATCTCAAGCACAAGTTTGATTCAACATATTTTATAAAACAATATGAGTAATATGTGGGAAGTACAACAGACTTGGAAATAAGATGGAAAAAAAAGAGAACAGATACCTCTGAACACTTATATTTCCCTTCTCCAATCAGTGCAAGCTAATTACTTTAAACTGATGATTAGCCAATAACTGGACTATTTTCTCAGATGACGGCAAAAAAATATAAAACACGAAGACTGAATTAAACAGATTGAGATGTAAAATATAAATACAAAATGCTAGAAATACATATCAGATCAAGCAGCATCTGTGGAGAAATATTAATGGTTTGATGCTGTCCCACTTGCTGAGCCACTGTCCCGTTTCCAGCATTTTCTGCTTTTATTTCACGTTCACTATCCACAATTTTTGTTTTGTTTTTCCATCACAGAAATAAAATGTGTATCAATTTCCTATTTTTTTTGTCTTATTTAAACTAAGTCAGAAAAAGGAGATGACCACTTGTTCCTGTAAATAGCAGGATGTACAGGACTCATAACTCCCCACAGGCATAGTGCTCGAGGAAAACATTCAGAGAATTTTTCTTTTAAAAATACAAAAAAAAACAAGATCCTTGGACATTGAGGAAATAACATACCCATAATAATTATGCTTACCATACAAAAAAAGGATGCAACTTATCCAAATAAAGGACAGCAGCAGAACATTGTTCCCAAAGGAGTATAGGAAAACAATGTCAACTTCAAGGAGCAATGAAAAAATTGACCATTCCCTATGACTCTCCACTAGATAAGGATATCCCCTTCTACTCCAAATATTAAGTGTATATAAAATCAGACAAGTATTGGTTAATATACATCTACCCCTTCTGGATATCCACAAAAAAAAACATATTACAGAAGGCTGCAACAAGAAGAAAGCCCTATGGATCAGTCAGCATTTGAATGAGAAAACATTTAATGTTTTAATTGAGAGCTAATGAAAGAGTTTTAATCACTCTTCTCCTTGAGATCCAATTGGAATTGCGGCATATTTCCTGCCTATTCACTCTTTGAAATAAGTAAGAGTTTGCAATGCTAGGGAAATTGATGTCTGGGAAAAGAAAAAAAATTAGCAACCAGCAGCAGTGCTAAATCTCAACTAAAATACAGTTGATGTAAATACTCTCCCAACCTCAAAACAGCACTTCTCTTACATCAGAAATTTCTTTCCATACATTACCCAAACAGCTAGTAACACCAACTTCATGGAATTACACATCTATTGAGACCTAACCAAGACAGGCAATGTTCATTTTAAAATGCAGCTTCAAAATGGCTTTGATCATGCAAACTACATTAATGCCTGCCACAATTTATTATTAGGACATTTAAGCTTAGTTCATTGCTAAGAGAAGTTTAGTGTTCCCCGAAGTATATTTTCTCTTGACAAAGGCTCAACAAACTTTTGTGCTGTGTAAGATCCGGGCAAACAAGCTAGCACTCATTCCACTTTAACTAAAACATCAGCTAATCACCCTTCGAAGTGCATGTCAAATTTTTCAAAACCCATAAAATCCAGAAGGAAAGAAATAATGCAAAGGGGGTCAGAAATTGTAAGACTGAAAAACTTCAAAGGAATAAAATGCACAAAACTGTACTGGTTAATTCTCAAAGCACATCAAGAAAAAGAATACACAGCCAGGTTCTCATCAGTGACTCACTGAAGTCATTGCCAACCACTGAGAAGAAAGGCAAGCAAGACTTAGTTTTGCTGAATTTTTCTATTAATGCCAACTGGAGCAGCACGACAGCACAGCAATTAGCACTACGCTTTACAGTGCCGCTGTAAGATCGGGGTTCGACTCCCACCACTATCTGTAAGGAGCATGTTCTCCCCGTGACCAAGGGGGTTTTCTCTGGGTGCTCTGATTTCTTCCCACATTGCAAACATGTACTGGTTAGAGTTAGTAAGTTATGGACATGCTATGTTTGTTCCTGAAATGTTGTGACACTTGTTCAGCACAATCACCGCTGATATAACTTGGTACAAAATGATGTATTTCACTGCATGTTTCAATGTACGTGTGACAAATAAAACTAATCTTTTATCATTAAATGCATCAGGAAGCATTTATTGTAAAAGATAACAATTCCAAACTTTCCCAAAAGCCCAGAGTTTCACTCTGATCTGGCAATATTTACACTTAAGCAGCAGAAAGCTCAGGACTCATGGGAAACCCAACTTCTTACCCCTGATCCCATGAACACTTCATTGAGATGAACAAATCAGCACAAATTGCTTCAAATTTCCACCTTTCACGATGAAAAGCGGCCAGTTAAGCCTGAACCAATGTAACGTCGGTTTAGGGGATATTTGCAGGATGGTTTGAGTGCTTACAAAGAACTGTATGATAGAAAAATGTGCGAGGCTCAGCAGTCAAGCAAGCCTTCCACATCAGCCACAGCAGACGATGAACCTCGACCTTCGACATCGAGGTGGGCAGTCATAGGAGAAGATGAACCGCCTGCTCTAATGGAAACAGACGACGAGATGACACCCCAGTGTCCTACCACCCCAACCCCCGGGCCACGGACAGATACCGATTCGCAGAGAATGCAGCGGTAGCCGGGAGGCACACAGCACATCTTTAAGATAAAAGCCGAAATAAACATGCTAATTAATTAGGTGCCGGCCCACACGTAAATGTCGGCCCAGATCAGAGAGCGCTTGCGTCGCGTTTTTGCCGACGGTGCTTGCGTGAGATTTTCACTTCAGCAAACAGTGCCAGCAATGATTGTGGAAAAGTATTTCTACTTTATATAGGCTGTGTATTCATCATATCATTCCTGCTTTTACTATATGTTACTGTTATTTTAGGTTTTATGTGTTATTTGGCATGATTTGGTAGGTTATTTTTTGGTCTGCGAACGCTCACAAAATTTTCCCATATAAATAAATGGTAATTGCTTCTTCGCTTTACGACATTTCGGCTTACGAACTGTTTCATAGGAACGCCCTACCTTCGGATGGTGGGGGAAGCCCGTACTACAAAATTTTTAACATAATTGGCTCTTCATGCGGCCTTGGATTACCTGGACAATACTAACGTGAGGCGCAGCATTTAACACGATAATTCCTACAGGTTTGATCAAAAAGCTCCAAAACCTGTGCCCTTGTACCTCCCTCTGCAACTGGATCCTCAGTTTCTTCACTGAAAGACTACAGTCTGTGCGGATCAGAAATAACATCTCCACCTCACTGACAATCAACAATGGTGTACCTCAGGGATGTGCGCTTTGCCCACTGCTCTACTCTCTCTACACCTATGACTGTGTCTAGGCACTGCTAAAACACCATCTATAAACACAACTATTGATGGCAGAACTTCAGATGGTGACAAGAAGGCGCACAGGAGTGAGATACATCAGCTAGTCGAGTAGCATCACAGCTACAACCATGCACTCAACGTCAGTAAGACCAAAGAACAGATAGTGGATTTCAGAAAGGGTAAGATGAGGGAACACACACCGGTCCTCATAGCGGGATCATAAGTGGAAAAAGTACAATTTCAAGTTCCTGGGTGTCAACATCTCTGAGAATCTGTCTTGGGCCCAAAATATTGATGCAGTTACAAAGAAGGCACAACAGTGGCTATATTTCATTAAGAGTTTGAGGAAAATTGGTATGTCACCAAAGACACACACAAATTTCTACAGATGTACCGTTCTAACTGGCTACATCACCCTCTGGAGGGCACTGCAATGGATTGAAAAAAGCTGCAAAAAGTTGTGAACTCAGTCACTTCCATCATGGGTACTAACCTTCAAGCAGCAATGCCTCAAAAAGGTGGCATCCATCATTAAGGACCCCCATTCTTCTTCGCTAACTATCTCTGGCTCAATACTAACTGAAGAACATATTCTGCTAAAATGAACAAGTTTATTTCTCACATTTCTTTACAAGCAGAGTACCACTTAGCCCATCAAAATCTATGCCAGCTCTGAAAGCATGCATATCAGTTCCACCCCTACACTTAAGTCCCAGAAACTTATTTTCTCTCATAAATCCACTCCCCCAATCCAATTTTCTTGTTGAACTTGACAGCTTTTTCACACAAATCAAAAACCGCAGCAACATCAGAATCAGAATCAGGTTTATTATCAACGGCATGTGTCGTGAAATTTGTTAACTTAGCAGCAGTTCAATGCATTACATAATCTAGTAGAGAGAGAAAAAAAAATAATAAAAAATAAAATAAAACATAATAAACAAGTAAATCAATTAGGTATATTGAATAGATTATTAAAAAATGTGCAAAAACAGAAATACTGTACATTAAAAAAAGTGAGTGTCAAAGCTTCAAAGTCCATTCAGGAATCAGATAGCAGAGGGAAAGAAGTTATTCCTGAACCGCTGAGTGTGTGCCTTCAGGCTTCTGTATCTCCTACCCGATAGTAACAGTGAGAAAAGGGCATGCCCTGGGTGCTGGAGGTCTTTAATAAAGGACCCTGCCTTTCTGAGACACTGCTCCCTAAAGATGTCCAAGGTACTTTGTAGGCTAGTGCCCAAGATGGAGCTGACTAGATTTACAACCTTCTGCAGATTCTTTTGGTCCTGTGCAGTAACCCCTCCATACCAGACAGTGATGTAGCCTGTCAGAATGCTCTCCACGGTACAACTATAGAAGTTTTTGAGTGTATTTGTTCACATGCCAAATCGCTTCAAACTCCTAATAAAGTATAGCTGCTGTCTTGTCTTCTTTATGACTAGACCAATGTGTTGGGACCAGGTTAGAGCCTCAGAGATCTTGACACCCAGGAACTTGAAGCTGCTCCCTCTCTCCACTTCTGATCCCTCTATGAGGATTGGTATGTGTTCCTTCGTCTTACCCTTCCTGAAGTCCACAATCAACTCTTTCGTCTTACTGACGTTGAGTGCCAGAACATCACTGTATTCTTGCATCCCTTATATTAAAGGAGTAACAACAGATGGAATGAATGGACAAAAGAGGTAAAGGAGAGACCTGAAATGTTAACTCTGCTTCTCTTTCCACAGATACTTCTTGAACTCCAGAATGTGCTTCTGTCATCGCTGATAATAAAATAAAATAACTGGGCCCAGAACACACACACACTTCTTATTTTACTTGTGCACAAGGACAATGGTATGGCCCTGTCACCTACACTGTTCTGTAGCCAGGACAGAAAACTGCTATTTTTATACAGAATTGGCTTATCAGTTATGGATATTGACTATTTGGTAAATTGTATATGTTTGAAGTCACCATTCAGAATAGAGTTATTAAATGTCAATCAAAACTTCAAGCTGACAATCAATGATATTTGGAGGTTAGTAAAGCAATTGTCTCTTAATTGTTTGAGTGTGCTTCACATCTTTCTGTTATCTCTATCTTGTCTGTTTCTGGCACACCCTATTAAGTAAAGGGGCACCATGTTTTAGGAGGACTTTTCTCGAAAGTCTTACTCCACAGGTCTCACTTGTCTGGCTTGAGTACACACCGCCATAGTCAATCCTCTGTAGTAAACAGAGGTGCCTCCAGCAATTTCACTTGGCTACAACTGCCCCAGGCTATGCTTGCTGGGACGTTGTCTTTAACTCTCATCTTAACACCACTTCGACACTTCCAATATTTTCTTCTTTTATTCAGGATAATACCGGTAAATGGAGACTAGGAAAATGTGAGGCAATCTGGACATTAAAAAGGTAAAACAAATGATGAAAAATTAGCCATAACCAGAGAACAATTTTAATAGGTTAATTTCCAAAAATAGCAAATGATGACAAATCAATTATTAGTTTGAAATCTTAATGATAATTTCTTTGATTTAAACCGGAATAAGTTATCTGCAACAGAACAAGTCTGATATTCTGCTGATGAATCCCTCACATTAAATACACCTCAGCATGTGCAAAATCTGATTAGCTGCATTCTATTCCACATCAATTCCCACACAAATCTGTACTGTTCTTGCTCATCTGGCCATCTCCAGGTTCCAAAATACCTCAAAATTTTAAAATCCCATTTTCCCCCTTTCTGGTTTGCTTTCCACCCCAGTTGAAGACTTGTTCTTCCAACCTAAACCTTGAGAGATTTATGCAATTGCCACTCCTATATTCTATGATTCAGATCTTACTCAATGGAATTCCTTTACAAAGTCCCTGACTCGTGGCACTCTCTTCTCACTTTTTTAAAAGAACACTTCCCAATTCACTTAGAGAACACTATTTCAAATAGAAACACAGAAACATAGAAACATAGAAAATAGGTGCAGGAGTAGGCCATTCGGCCCTTCGAGCCTGCACTGCCATTTATTATGATCATGGCTGATCATCCAACTCAGAACCCCGCCCCAGCCTTCCCTCCATACCCCCTGACCCCTGTAGCCACAAGGGCCATATCTAACTCCCTCTTAAACATAGCCAATGAACTGGCCTCAACAGTTTCCTGTGGCAGAGAATTCCACAGATTCACCACTCTCTGTGTGAAGAAGTTTTTCCTAATCTCGGTCCTAAAAGGCTTCCCCTCTATCCTCAAACTGTGATCCCTCGTTCTGGACTTCCCCAACATCGGGAACAATCTTCCTGCATCTAGCCTGTCCAATCCCTTTAGGATCTTATACGTTTCAATCAGATCCCCCTTCAATCTTCTAAATTCCAACGAGTACAAGCCCAGTTCATCCAGTCTTTCTTCATATGAAAGTCCTGCCATCCCAGGAATCAATCTGGTGAACCTTCTTTGTACTCCCTCTATGGCAAAGATGTCTTTCCTCAGGTTAGGGGACCAAAACTGCACACAATACTCCAGGTGTGGTCTCACCAAGGCCTTGTACAACTGCAGTAGTACCTCCCTGCTCCTGTACTTGAATCCTCTCGCTATAAATGCCAGCATACCATTCGCCTTTTTCACCGCCTGCTGTACCTGCATGCCCACTTTCAATCACTGGTGTATAATGATACCCAGGTCTCGTTGCACCTCCCCTTTTCCTAATCGGCCACCATTCAGATAATAATCTGTTTTCCTATTTTTGCCACCAAAGTGGATAACTTCACATTTATCCACATTAAATTGCATCTGCCATGAGTTTGCCCACTCACCCAACCTATCCAAGTCACCCTGCATCCTCTTAGCATCCTCCTCACAGCTAACACTGCCACCCAGCTTCGTGTCATCCGCAAACTTGGAGATGCTGCATTTAATTCCCTCATCCAAGTCATTAATATATATTGTAAACAACTGGGGTCCCAGCACTGAGCCTTGCGGTACCCCACTAGTCACCGCCTGCCATTCTGAAAAGGTCCCGTTTATTCCCACTCTTTGCTTCCTGTCTGCTAACCAATTCTCCACCCACACCAATACCTTACCCCCAATACCGTGTGCTTTAAGTTTGCACACTAATCTCCTGTGTGGGACCTTGTCAAAAGCCTTTTGAAAATCCAAATATACCTCATCCACTGGTTCTCCCCTATCCACTCTACTAGTTACATCCTCAAAAAATTCTATGAGATTCGTCAGACATGATTTTCCTTTCACAAATCCATGCTGACTTTGTCCGATCATTTCACCGCTTTCCAAATGTGCTGTTATCACATCCTTGATAACTGACTCCAGCAGTTTCCCCACCACCGACGTTAGGCTAACCGGTCTATAATTCCCCGGTTTCTCTCTCCCTCCTTTTTTAAAAAGTGGGGTTACATTAGCCACCCTCCAATCCTGAGGAACTAGTCCAGAATCTAACGAGTTTTGAAAAATTATCACTAATGCATCCACTATTTCTTGGGCTACTTCCTTAAGCACTCTGGGATGCAGACCATCTGGCCCTGGGGATTTATCTGCCTTCAATCCCTTCAATTTACCTAACACCACTTCCCTACTAACATGTATTTCACTCAGTTCCTCCATCTCACTGGACCCTCTGTCCCTTACTATTTCTGGAAGATTATTTATGTCCTCCTTAGTGAAGACAGAACCAAAGTAATTATTCAATTGGTCTGCCATGTCCTTGCTCCCCATAATCAATTCACCTGTTTCTGTCTGCAGGGGACCTACATTTGTCTTTACCAGTCTTTTCCTTTTTACATATCTATAAAAGCTTTTACAGTCCGTTTTTATGTTCCCTGCCAGTTTTCTCTCATAATCTTTTTTCCCCTTCCTAATTAAGCCCTTTGTCCTCCTCTGCTGAACTCTGAATTTCTCCCAGTCCTCAGGTGAGCCACTTTCTCTGGCTAATTTGTATGCTACTTCTTTGGAATTGATACTATCCCTAATTTCTCTTATCAGCCACGGGTGCACGACCTTCCTTGATTTATTCTTTTGCCAAACTGGGATGAACAATTGTCGTAGTTCATCCATGCAACCTTTAAACGCTTGCCATTGCATATCCACCGTCAATCCTTTAAGTGTCATTTGCCAGTCTATCTTAGCTAATTCACGTCTCATACCTTCAAAGTTACCCCTCTTTAAGTTCAGAACCTTTGTTTCTGAATTAACTATCTCACTCTCCATATTAATGAAGAATTCCACCATATTATGGTCACTCTTACCCAAGGGGCCTCTCACGACAAGATCGCTAATTAACCCTTCCTCATTGCTCAAAACCCAGTCCAGAATAGCCTGCTCTCTAGTTGGTTCCTCGACATGTTGGTTCAAAAAACCATCCCGCATACAATCCAAGAAATCCTCTTCCTCAGCACCTTTACCAATTTGGTTCACCCAGTCTACATGTAGATTGAAGTCACCCATTATAACTGCTGTTCCTTTATTGCACACATTTCTAATTTCCTGTTTAATACCATCTCCGACCTCACTACTACTGTTAGGTGGCCTGTACACAACTCCCACCAGTGTCTTCTGCCCCTTAGTGTTACGCAGCTCTACCCATATCGATTCCACATCTTCCCGGCTTATGTCCTTCCTTTCTATTGCGTTAATCTCTTCTTTAACCAGCAACGCCACCCCACCTCCCCTTCCTTCATGTCTATCCCTCCTGAATATTGAATATCCCTGAACGTTGAGCTCCCATCCCTGGTCACCCTGGAGCCATGTCTCTGTGATCCCAACTATATCATAATCATTAATAACAATCTGCACTTTCAATTCATCCACCTTATTACGAATGCTCCTTGCATTGACACATAAAGCCTTCAGGCGCTCTTTTACAACTCTCTTAGCCCTTATACAATTATGTTGAAAAGTGGCCCTTTTTAATGCTTGCCCTGGATTTGTCGGCCTGCCACTTTTACTTTTCTCCTTTGTACTTTTTGCTTCTACCCTCACTTTACACCCCTCTTTCTCTCTGCACTGGTTCCTATCCCTCTGTTGTGAACTAACCTCCTCACGCCTAGCCTCTTTAATTTGATTCCCACCCCCCAACCATTCTAGTTTAAAGTCACCTCAGTAGCCCCCGCTAATCTCCCTGCCAGAATATTGGTCCCCCTAGGATTCAAGTGTAACCCGTCCTTTTTGTACATGTCACGCCTGCCCCAGAAGAGGTCCCAATGATCCAAAAACTTGAATCCCTGCCCCCTGCTCCAATCCCTCAGCCACGCATTTATCCTCCACCTCATCGCATTCCTACTCTCACTGTCGCGTGGCACAGGCAGTAATCCCGAGATTACTACCTTTGCGGTCCTTTTTCTCAACTCCCTTCCTAGCTCCCTATATTCTCCTTTCAGGACCTCATCCCTTTTCCTACCTATGTCATTGGTACCTATATGTACCACGACCTCTGGCTCCTCACCCTCCCACTTCAGGATATCTTGGACACGATCAGAAATATCCCGGACCTTGGCACCAGGGAGGCAAACTACCATCCGGGTCTCTGGACTGCGTCCACAGAATCGCCTATCTGACCCCCTTACTATCGAGTCCCCTATCACAACTGCCCTCCTCTTCCTTGCCCTACCATTCTGAGCTACAGGGCCAGACTCTGTGCCAGAGGCACGGCCACTGTCGCTTCCCCCAGGTAAGCTGTCCCCCCCAACAGTACTCAAACAGGAGTACCTGTTGTTAAGGGGCACAGCCACCGGGGTACTCCCCATCACCTGACTTTTCCCCTTCCCCCTCCTAACCGTGACCCACTTGTCTGCCTCCCGTGGCCCCGGCGTGACCACCCGCCTTCCACTCCTCTCTATCACCTCCTCGCTCTCCCTGACCAGACGAAGGTCATCGAGCTGCAGCTCCAGTTCCGTAACGCGGTCCCTTAGGAGCTGCATCTTGATGCACTTGGCGCAGATGTAGACATCCGGGAGGCTTGGGAGACTCCAGAGCCTCCCACATCCGACACCGAGAACAGCAAACTGCCCTCACAGTCATAATGCCCCTCTCCTCAAATAGCAACAGAAAATGAATGTCAAACCTTCCTCGCCTCGCCCGCTTCCGCCTAAGCCCGGTGAGCCGAAGCCCTTAAGTCTTCACTCTGCTCCCGGCTCACTCCACAGCCCGCAAACTACGCTGCCCGCTCTATGAGGCTTTGTTCCTTTTAAATCTGCCGCGCTGCACTGCCCGACGTCACACGCCTGCGCAGTCCCGCCTCTCAGTAAGCCGTTGGAGAAAAAAAATAACGTAAAAAAAATAAATGTACCAAAAGAGGTTTTAGATTGGGCACGTTCTGTTAAAGATACTACACTTTTAAAATTCTACCATTACAGGCAGTGAAGTTTTTCCTCGAAGCATGACTAACTGATGTGAACTTCTTTTCTTATTTAAGATTGCCACACAAGAGATTCTGCAGAATCAGAGCATCACAGACAAAATGCTAAAGGAACTCAGCAGGTCAGGCAGCATTGATGATAATGAATAAACAGTCAACAATTTGGGCCAAGACCCTTCATCAGGATGATTAATGCAGGATCTAAGCAGAATGTTGCCAACTACTCTACTTAAAATAAAATCATTTACCACCTTTCAAATAAAAAGATGATGTAAAATGAGTACAAGAATTTACAGAATTTGTATAACGAAATTAATATTTGTTTGAACAATTTGTCATGCATCTTCATCAGATTCCATGGAGAAGAACAGTAAACTTGAGATGTTTTCATTACAACCTCTGAGGTTAGCAACACAATAAACCTTTCACTGTCCTAGACAGCATTTAATTTTAGAATCCTATGCTCAAGAGTTTTTTTTTCAAACAAAACAATGACATAGACACGAACAAAAATTAAGCAATTCGAAAAAGAGCCATCTGAAACAGGAGGAAGCTACTCAGTCAACACCTAAAATTCGGCATCGACCTGCCTTGCATTCCCAGTCTCCAGCAGGTGGACTTTGCTTTCCCAGAAGCACACCATACAGGACCCCAGGCAGACTCTCAAGATCTGCATTGATATTTAATGAGTTTTCTGAATTAATTCTAAGATTAAATACAAGCAAAACCCAACCACTCCAAGCATGAATAATGCTGGGGCACTGCTTACATGGTGCGTCATGCAATCAAATGGGTTTATGTGCTAACTGGAATCCTTCCATACAGACAATATACAGAAATTGCTTCAAAACAATTTCTAAAATCCATCACACTTGCACTGCTATAAAATTCAAAATCCTAAGTTTTCTAAATAAATTCCTGGTTGAAAAAGCACTTGCTATAATACACATTTATTAAAAAAGTGCTTTCTTTGTGTATTTGTGAAACTGGATGGCTGCTACCCTCTTGTGGTAGCAAGTCATAATTTACGACTATATATATTTTACAAGAATGCAACAAAAGGAAATTGTAATTTATGTATATCATACTTCTCAACACACAACCAAATACTTATACAGGTGTCCTCCGCTTTTCGAACATTCGCTTTACGAAACCTCACTGTTACGAAAGACCTAGATTAGTACCCTATTTTCGCTTTCAAAAGGTGTTTTCACTGTTACGAAAAAAAATTCAGCGCACGATAAAAGGCAGCGTGCCCCTAGCAGCCGCTCTCCCGCGGATTCTCACCGGCATTGCTTAAACACGAGCCTGTGAGCAGCCATTTGCAAGATGAGTTCTATGGTATCGGAAAAGCCTGAAAAAGCTCATAAGGGTGTTACACTTATGTTAAAACTAGACGTAATTAAGCGTTTTGATCGTGGTGAACAAAGTAAGGACAACGTGAGTTTGGCTTGTGGAAGTTGACGAACATGATGTTGAAGAGGTTTTGGCATCCCATGACCAAGAACTGACAGATGAAGAGCTGATGCAATTGGAAGGAAAAAGGATAACAATCGAAACCGAAAGAGTAATGATAAAGTACGACTTTAATTTTGAAAGGGTACGTCGGTTTAGGGGATATTTGCAGGATGGTTTGAGTCCTTATTAAAGAACTGTGTGATAGAAAAATACGCGAGGCTCAGCAGTCAAGCAAGCCTTCCACGTCAGCCACAGCAGATGACGAACCTCGACCTTCGACATCGAGGTGGGCAGAGATAGAAGAAGATGAGCTGCCTGCTCTAATGGAAACAGACGACGAGATGACACCCCAGTGCCCCACCACCCCAACCCCCAGGCCACGGACAGATACCGATTCGCAGAGAATGCAAAAGTAGCCGGGAGGCACACAGCACATTTTTAAGAAAAAAGCTGAAATAAACCTGCTAATTAATTAGGTGCCGCCGACACGTAATTGTTGGCTCAGATCAGAGATGATGCAATCGGAAATCGGCACTGATCTGGGCCGACAATTACGGGCAGCACCTAATTAATTAGCATGTTTGTTTCGGCTTTTTTTTAAAGATGTGCTATGTACCTCCCAGCTACCGTTGGACCCCTGCGTTCTCCGCGGCAATGTATCGCTCGGCGGCCTGGAGGGTGGGGGCCACTGCACCAGCCAAATTCAGACAACTCAGTCTAACACACCATCATCAGGGTGCTCGGCAAGCTATCTTCCCAATTCCGGTAAGTGATGCTGCACTGTACATACATTATTTCTACTTTATATCGGCTGTGTATTTTTACATGTTATTTGGTATGATTTGGCAGCTTCATAGTTTAAAGATTACTGGAGAGCACTTGCGCATGTTTTTGCCAACAGCGCTTGCGTGAGATTTTCTGCCGACGGCGCTTGCGTGAGATTTTCGCTCTGGAGAACAGTTCAGTAATGACTGTGGAAAAGTATTTCTATTTTATATAGGCTGTGTATTTATCATATCATTCCTGTTTTTACTATATGTTACCGTTATTTTAGGTTTTATGTGTTATTTGGCACGATTTGGTAGGTTATTTTTGGGTCTGCGAACGCTCACAAAATTTTCCCATATAAATAAATGGTAACTGCTTCTTCACTTTACGACATTCCGGCTTACGAACCGTTTCATAGGAATGCTTTACCTTTGGATGGCGGGGGAAACCTGTATATAATGCACTTACAGACAGCTAAGACAACCAATCAGCTTAGTCTAAACCATTCTCATTTTACTTGGACGATTAATTCATGTGGGTTTGTATTAATTAATTCATCGGGGTAGAACTCAGGAAAAGGAAGGGTGCATGCACACTGATGGGATTGTACTATAACCCTCTAATAGCCACCGAGACATTGAGGAACAGATATCTAATCAGATTAAGGAAATGTATAAAAATAATAGGGTTGTTGTCATGGGGGATTTCAACTTCCCTAATATAAACTGAAACCTTCTGAGTGCGAGGGGTTTCGATGGGGCAGAATTTGTTAAGTGTATCCAGGAATGTTTCTTAAATCAATGTGGATGATTCAACGAGAAGCGGGGCTGTATTGGACCTGGTGTCGGGTAATGAGCCTGGCCAGGTGACTGACCTTTCAGTAGGTGAACAGTTAGGGGACAATGACCACAACTCCTTAAATTTTCAGGATAGCCATAGATATAAGGATAGCTATGGTCCTTGTGGGAGAGTTTTAAATTGGAGTAGGGCAAATTACGAGGGCATTAGGCAGAAACTAAGAAATGTTCATTGGGAACAAGAGAAAATCTGCAGATGCTGGAAATCTGAGCAACACACACAAAATGCTAGAGGAACTCAGCAGGCTAGACAGCATCAATGGTAAGAGGTACAGCTGACGCTTTGGGCTGCAACTGGAGAAAAAAAGCTGAGTAGAAGATTTGAAAGGTGGGGGTAGGGGAGGTGAAACTTGGAAGCGGAGGGATGACACAAAGAGCCAGGAAGTTGATTGCTGAAAAAGACAGAAGGGCATGGAAGAAAGAAGAATGTGGGGGGAGGTAAGGAGGAGGCACCAGAGGGAGTCGATGGGCGGGCAAGGAGGTAACATGAGAGAGGTTCAAGGGGATGGGAAATGGTGAAAGGTGGAGGGAGGATGGAGGCATTACTGCAAGTTTGAGAAATCAATGTTCATGCCATCTGGTTGGAGGCTTCCCAAATGGAATATAAGGTATTGTTCCTCCAACCGAAATGTTGCCTTATCTTGGTGAGACCCAATGTAGATTGGGAGACCACTTCGCCGAGCATTAACGCTCGGACAAGCGGGATCTCCCAGTGGCAACCCATTTTAATTCCACTTCCCATTCCCATTCCAATATGCCCATCCATGGCCTCCTACCCTGTCGGAATAAGGCCACACTTAGGTTGGAGGAACAACACCTTCTATTCTGTTTGGGTAGCTTCCAATCTAATGACAATAACATCGATTTCTCACACTTCCAGAAATGCCTCAACCAACCACATCCCCCCCACTTAACCATTTCTCAGCCCCTTTGTCTCTCTCTCTGTTATGTTATCTCATTGCCTGCCCATTGCCTTCCTCTGATGCTCCTCCCCCTTCTTCTTCTTTCTTCCATGGCCTTCTGTCTATTTCACCAATCAACTTCCTAACTCTTTGCTTCATTCTTCCCCCTCCAAGTTTCACCTATCGCCTGATGTTTCTCTCTCCTCTCCCCCCACCTTTCAAATCTACTCCTCAGCTTTTTTTCTCCAGTCCTGCCGAAGGGTTTTGGCCCGAAACGTCGACTGTACTTTTTTCCATAGATGCTGCTTGGCCTGCTGAGCTCTTCCAACATTTTGTGAATGTTCATTGGGAACACCTTTTCTCTGGCAAGTCCACATCAGACATGTGGATGGTGCTTAAAGATCAGTTGCTCAGAGTAAAGGAAAGGTGTGCTCCTTTTAGAAGCAAGGACAGGAATGGAAAGATCAAACAAAGCACATATGGAGTATAAAGAACCAAGCCAGTATAATACTCTGGTTAAGATTTCTACTGCTATGCTGTGAGGTAGCTAATATTAGCATTTTTCTGTAAAAGAAGTGTGCCATGCTGGAATGTGTTTTGGCTTCGACTAAAGATAAGCAGCCATGTTGTCTAAATTAGGAATGTGTGTCAGCCAATCAGGATTGTGGGCTAATAAGAAAAGGTTCCAGAGAGCTGTGGGGAAGAGTTTCTGAAGGACAGTAGTCTGGTTTGAGGTCTTTCTGGCTGGACCTGCGGAGCGGGACACAAAGGAAGATGCCACAGAATGCCATTGGAAGGAGAGTCCCCATTGCAAAAAGTGCCTTGTGCAGATGATGACTCCTAGGCGGATGGGCTAACCACTCCCGAGAGGCTAGGTAAACTTGGGTTGTTTTCTCTGAAGCACTGAAGGCTGGGGGGGAGATCTGACAGAGGTTTACAAGATTATGAGAGGCATAGATTTTGTGGACAGAGACGATCTGTTTCCCAGGATTGAAATGTCTAATACGAGAGGGAATGCATTGAAGGTGAGAGGGGTAGGTTCAAAGGGGATGTGAGGGGTAAGTATTTTACTCAGAGTTGTGGATGTTGGAATGCGCTGCCTAGTATGGTGGTAGAGGCAAATACATTGGAGGCTTTTAAGAGGTGTTTGGATAGGCACATGGATTTAAGGAAGATGGAGGGATATGGACATGGTGTAAGTCAGAGAGATTCATGTTTGTGTGTTTTTAATTTGCTTTTTAGCTGCTTTGGCACAACACTGTGGGCTGAGTGACCTATTCCTGTGCTGTAGTACTGGTCTATCTGTTTGCATTACACCATGCCACCATCTCACCACCCCATAGTTACCAAGCCTGCCCTAGAAACATGAGAGGCCCAGGGTATAGTTTCTTCAAATTCATCAAAGAGAGAAACACTCCTAAAAACCATCAAGAATTTTTCTCTTGTACAATTAAAACTTTGCACTGTCCATAAATGACAACCATGGCTAGTCTATATTTTGCTTTCAAAATGCTGAACATGGCAACAAAAACACAAAGAAAACTGCCTAATTTCAGACAGTATTGTTAAAAATGAAAAGACAGGGAGGATTTTTCTCCAGCGGCTATGTATTCAGTCAAGCAGCTATTACACTTGGTAAAACAAAGCATCATGACCAATCAGATCACTTATGGTGCTAAACCCATTTCCTGACAGACTATCACATATCTCCAAATCAACTCCCACACGTTTGAATAAAGCAAAAAATGACTGCATCCAATACTTCATTAGTCCAATCTTTATCACCATTCCTTACAAGACAGCAGGGATGCTGGATGTATGTTGGTCAAAAATCAAGTCAAGTAAACAGATTTTGGGTCTGTTTACTTCACCTGATTTGAGTTAGTTCACTGCATAGCATGTAGAAACAACATACTGGTGCATCACATTAATTTATTACTTAGTTACTTTGGTTTAACTGCCTATTAGTGATGAAAATTTTCTCAATACATGGAATTAAATGATATTGCCAAATAGTAGTAAAAGCACAGAGAAAATTCAAAAATCAAATCTAAGGCATTCAAGATTCTCTGATTTTATTATGAATACCTAACACTAGAAATGGTAAGTTGTCTCAACCACCATCGCCCAGCGGCACTCAAATGTACTGTGATGAATTATGTCACAGTTTCTTCCCCCAAGCCATCAGACTCCTCAATACCCAAAGCCTGGCTTGACACCAACCTACTATACCTTCTACTGTGCCTACTATCTTGTTTATTATTTATTATTATTTATTGTAGTGCCTGCACTGTTTTGGGCACTTTATGCAGTCCTGGATAGGACTGTAGTCTAGTGTAGTCTTTGTGTTTTTTCTTAAGTAGTTCAGTGTAGTTTTTGTATTGTTTCATGTAGCACCATGGTCCTGGAAAATGTTGTCTCATTTTTACTATGCTCTGTACCAGCAGTTATGGTTGAAATGACAATAAAAAGTGACGACTTGACTTGACTTTGAGAGGCCAGAGAACTCCTGCCTAAGCAAGGACCAGGACACACTGCAATTTGCCTATTGCCATAACAGGTAGGTCTACAGCCGATGCAATCTCACTTGCTCTCCGCTCAGGTTTGGATCACTGGACAATAGCAATACCTACAACAGGTTGCCTCTGTAATTCACTCTGCAACTGGATCCTTGACTTCCTTAATGGGAGACCAGTCTGCGTATCAGAAATAACATCTCCTCGCTGACAATCAACACTGAAACACCTCAAGGATTAATGTATTTAGCCCACACCTCTACTCTCTCTCTCTCTCTCTCTCTCTCTATAACTACAACTGTGTGGCTAGGCACAGTTCAAACACCATCTATACATTTGCTGATGACAGAAGAGTCGTTGGCAGAATTTCAGATGGCGAGGAGGTGTACAGGAATGAGATAGATCAACTAGTTGAGTGGTGTTGCAATAACAACCTTGCACTCAACGTCAGTAAAACCAAGAAATTGATTGTGAACTTCAGGAAAGGGAGTTTGTGGGAACACACACCAGTCCTCATTGACGGATCAGGAGTGGGAAGGATGAACAGCATCAAGTTCCTAGGTGTCAATATCTCTGAGGATCCAACATATTGATGCAATTACAAAGAAGTGATGACAGTGGCTATACTTCATTAGGAGCCTGAGAAGATTTGGTGTATCACTAAACATAATCGCAAATTTCTACAGATGTACTATAGGTAACATTCTAACTGGTTGCTTTACCATCTAGTATGAGGGGTGGGGACACTGGACAGGATCGGAAGAAGCTTAAGAAAGTTGTAAGCTCAACCAGCTCCATCATGGGCACTAGCCTCCCCAGCATCGAGGACACCCTCAAAAGACAACGCTCCAGAAAGGTGGCACCCATTATTAAAGAACCCATTCATCCAGGACATGTTGTCTTCCCATTGCTACAATCAAGGTTCAGCCTGCTGTTTGCTGCAGTGCTGTTCTCCGTTCTCTCACAGACTGATGCGGGAATAACAATTTGCTACAGGAGTGATGGACGCTTCCTTGATCTGCAATGCCTCAAGCCCAAGACCAGAGTGTTGGAAGCAACAGTATGAGACTTCCCTTCTGCACTAGCAGCACACAATGGAAGGGACCTGCAGGAACTTGCTGGCTGCCTCGCTGTGGCAGCAAGAAAATTCAGCCTAACCGTCAGCCTGTAGAAGAAACAAGTTCTACTTCAACCCACACCCCATACCAACCCTGCAGAACCAGGAACTGAGATTGAAAGCACACAGCTGAACAATGTTGACAGCTTCACTTACCTGGGAAGCTGCCTCACCTCCTCCTGCAATCTAGATCAAGGGGTCTCAAACAGACTTGCAAAAGCTGGGGCGTCCTTTGGCAGGCTATGCACATGTGTGGGGAGAACGTGGTATCCAATTGACCAAATTAGCAGTCTACAGAGCAGACATTCTGATTTCTCTGCTGTATGGGTGTGAAACGTGGACCCCATACCACAGGCACATCAAGATGCTTCATCAGTTCCACCTGCAAAGCCTTCGCAAGATCATGGGTACCTTGTGGCACGACAGAGTCCCCACCACAGAAGTGCTACGAAGGGCCGAGAACTCTGGCACAGAGACACTGATCATGAAGGCTCAACTTTGATGGGTTGGACACGTGGTCCGGATGGAGGACAACCACTTTCCAAAGATGGCACATGGCATCAGAAAGCAGGGGGGCCCGACAGAGCTCTATAGAGACGGTGTAAAGCATCCTTGAAGGCAGGCAATATCCCTGTGACTGGTTTGGAGGCCTCGGCCAAAGACCACGATGCCTGACAGTCTACATTCAAAGAGTAGTGGCTGAAGGACCCTGATCAAAAGTGCCAGGACCACAAGGGGAGTCCACCTGATCCGACCCTTCAATGGCCGTAACATGCCCAGCCTGCGGGCACAACTGCGCTTTCCAGTTCGGGTTTCACTCTCATCAGAGACGTCACTGACGTCATTGCTATTCCTGATGGACTTCCAAGAAGACCATCGAGGAGCTGGAAGACACACCGAACATTTCAGGAACAGCTTCTTCCCCTCCCACCATCAAATTTCTGAATGGACGGGCTTCCGGGGTCGAGTATGGAGTGAGTTGGTGCGTGTGAGTGTGGCTCCCGATTTTTATTGAAAATCTACCTGTTTATCTTTGCTGTATGCTCGAGATAACTGGATACTTACCATTGTGAACAACGCGGGACATAGCTGGACATTGAAATGGCAAGTAGAATGTACCTTCGAAGTAAAACTGGGGAAAAAGATAGCGAAGCCTCGAGCAAGAAGGCGGATGTTACAGTAATGGCACCGTTGCACGCTGCTGGAGCTGGACCCGGACCTGCGCTACCCGATGACTTGGAGAGGCTTCGTATAGTACTTATTACTGACATGACGCAAGCGGTGCATTCTGCCCTAAAAAGAGAACTTGAAGATGCTTTATCACCAGTGACTGCTACCATGGAACAAATTATGTCTGCTTACGAGACACACGACGAACGCATTCGTGGGGTTGAAGACGGCCTGAATGATTACAGTGACCGACTGGTGAGCGCCGAAGCCGCTATTGCAGTGTTGCAGAGCAAAAACGCATTTCTGAAGGGAAAGCTAGATGACCTCGAAAATCGGTCGCGGAGATCCAATTTGAGAGTGGTCGGCATTCCTGAAAATTTGGAAGGTTCGGACCCTGTTAAATTTATGACCGAGTTTTTTTTTGACGAAGAGCTGGGGGCAGATTTTTTCCCAAGTCCTCTCGTACTTTCGCGTGCTCACCGAGTCGGACGTAAACCATCCGGTGTCTCTGGAGCCAAGCAAACGAGACCAAGAATGTTCCTGGTTTGCTTTCACTCCTTTCAAGATAAGCAACGCATCATCAACAGACGGAAGCAGGAGCTGTATTTCCGCGGACACCGCGTGTTTTTTTAATGAAGATTTTAGTGCGGAGCTGGGTAAAAAACGAGCAGCTTTCAAGGAGGTGAAATCCCTGCTTTACGGGAAAGGGGTCAGGTTCGGCCTCTAGTATTCTGCCCAGCTCCGGGTCATGCATGAAGGTAAAAAGCATTATTTCGATACACCAGAGGCGGCCAAAGAGTTTTACCATTCGCGCTGAGGAGAAGAAGAACGAGAAGAGCAATGACTTTTTTTTTTAGGTTATTCGTGCAGCATTGAAGGGGCCTCATGCCGAGGCAGACTGTTAATTTTCATAATCCACTCCTTTGTTCATTTTTTCCAGTTTAATTTGTGGAACGCGATCGGGTCAAACTGCTATGCTGCCGAAACTGATTAACAAAAACTTTCAACCAGCAAAATGTAAATATTTGGGATTTATATCTCGGGTGTTTAAGTTGCCCAGTGTGTTTTTTTTTGTTTTTAATGCTTAGCTTGACCTGTGTCATCGTTAGCCTATATGTTATATTAAAGGTAGTATAAGTGATAGGATAAATTTTAAGGAGGGGAGCCACCCTAGATTAGATTGAAAGTTGGGCTGTATGGGGAACGCCTTGGAAGTTTTTTGTTGGGTACTGCCTGCGATCATCCTCATTTGGGGAGGTAGATCTAGGTTTCGGGGGTTAATTGGGTTTTTTTGTTTGTGTAACGGCGTGGGGGGAGTGTTTTGGGGGATTACCATGGCAGTTTAATCTTTTGTGTGTTACGGATTGATCAGACTTTCTTTTCATTGTGCGTTATTGTGTGCAACTTATACCCCCGCACTGTTTTGGATTGTGGGCCCTGTGTGCCTTTTGATATGGTTAACGTGAGTGCTACTGATGGAGGCCACCCTGTGAGGTTTATTTCTTGGAATGTAAAGGGGCTCAATGGTCCGGTTAAAAGAGCTAAAGTTTTCTCCCATCTGAAACAATTAAAAGCAGATATACTATTTCTACAAGAGACACATTTAAGAGTGGAGGACCATAATAGACTTCATAAAGCATGGATTAGTCAGGTTTTTCATTCCAGATTTAATAGTAGGTCCAGGGGGGTGGCAATATTAATCACCAAAAGAATGCAGTTCACACCATCTGATGTAATCAGTGACCCTAATGTCGCTTTATTATAGTCTCTGGCTCTCTCTTTCAGATACCTGTTATTTTGGTAAATGTTTATGCTCCTAATTGGGACGATGTCCAATTTGCAAATAGGGTTTTGTCATTAATACCTAACCTGAATACACATAAGCTAATCTTTTCCGGAGATTTGAACTGTGCTATTGACCCACTGCTTGATAGGTCTTGCCTTAGGGGAACATTTTCTGGAATGGCAAAGGCCTTCTCGATGTTTATGCAACAAAATGGTTATATGGATCCTTGGAGATTTTTGAATCCATCAGTTAGGCAATTCTCTTTCTTCTCTCATGTTCACCACGCCTATTCCAGGCTAGACTATTTCTTTATAGATAATTCCTTGATACCTATGATTAGACAAATTGAATACACTGCTATAGTTATATCTGATCACTCACCCGTGAAACTGGACCTATGTTTTCCTTTAAATGTTAGAGAACGGCCTCTGTGGAGACTTAACCCCCTTTTGCTTTCTAATGAGAAATTTTGTAGTTATATATCGGCTAACATTGACACATTTTTCGAGACTAACAAAACTGAGTCGGTATCGTACTCTTTACTTTGGGAAACTTTAAAAGCTTACTTGAGGGGTCAAATAATATCTTATACTTCACATGCCAATAAAGAGCGTAGGAAGGAAATGCAAGTGTTATTGAAATCTATTTGGGACTTGGATAGAAAATACTCTGAGGCACCCACTGCGGAATTATATAAAAGCCGGGTTGATTTGCAAGCGAAGTTTAATCTTCTATCTACAAACCTATCAGAACAATTAATTCTTAAGACACGTGACCTCTATTATGAATATGGTGACAAGGCGAGCCGGCTTATGGCTCATCAGTTGAAACGTCAAGCTGCATCACGACTTATTCCTCAGGTAAGAGACATGCACCAGAACTTGACAAGCAATCCAAAAGAGATTAATAACATCTTTGCAACTTTTTATTCCTCTCTGTATGCCTCAGAGTTCCCCTCAGATAAAACAAATATGGAACGTTTTTTAGATAATTTGGAAATACCAACTCTTGAACCAGAGGAAGTGGAGAACCTAGATCGGGCTCTTGGGCAGGAAGAGATTAGTAATGCCATTATGGCTATGCAGAGTGGTAAGTCTCCAGGTCCTGATGGTTATCCAATAGAATTTTATAAGAAATTTAAGGATAAGCTCACACCGGTCCTTCTAGAAGTGTTTCAGGAATCTTTGGAGAATGGCTCCTTACCCCCTTCTCTTTCACAGGCAGCTATTTCATTACTTCTTAAAAAGGACAAGGACGCGACTCAATGTGGATCATATCGCCCCATTTCACTTTTGAATGTAGATGTGAAAATTTTGGCTAAAGTGCTTGCATGTCGTTTAGAACATCCCCTTCCCAAGAAAATTTCAGATGATCAAACAGGTTTTATTAAAAATCGCTATTCTTTTTTTAATATCCGTCGACTGGCTGATGTGGTTTATTCACTGAGTGATTCTCCAAGTCCAGAGGTTGTTATCGCCTTGGACGCGGAGAAGGCATTTGATAGAGTGGAATGGGTATACTTATTTAGTGCTTTGGAGAAATTTGGATTTGGCAGAATATTTATAGCTTGGGTTAAGCTATTATACCACTCGCCTTTAGCGTGTATACAGACAAATTATTTTCAATCTGACTATTTCCCATTAACACGTGGCACTCGCCAAGGCTGCCCACTGTCCCCTCTTCTTTTTGCAATTGCAATTGAGCCTCTTTCTATTGCAATTAAGTCAACTACATTATTTCAAGGTGTTAGAAGAGGGGACATGGAACACCGTGTTTCCCTATATGCTGATGACCTCTTACTTTATGTTAGCGACCCTATAGGTAGTAGTCCTGCTATTGTGTCATTATTAGGTCAATTTGGAGCCTTCTCTGGCTATAAACTGAACTTTCAAAAAAGCAAATGCTTTCCCATTAATAACTTGGCCCTACAGATCCGACAGGAATCCTTGCCTTTTCCTTTATCTCAAGATGGTTTTGTATACCTAGGAATACACATTACTCGCTCTTTTACATCTCTGTTTGAAGCTAACTACAGGCCTCAGGTTAGCCAAATGAAGGCTGATTTTGAGAGATGGCGCAGTTTACCCCTTACTATAGCTGGGAGAATTCAGTCAGTGAAAATGACTATACTTCCTAGATTTCTCTATTTGTTTCAGTGTTTGCCAGTTTTCTTATCTAAGTTATTTTTTAAATCAGTTGATCAAGCTATAACCTCCTTTATTTGGGAAAATAAGGTCCCAAGGGTTAATAAGCGCATTCTTCAAAGAGGTCGTGATGTAGGTGGAATGGGTCTTCCCAGCTTTATTCATTATTACTGGGCATCGAACATTCAAAAAGTATTATTTTGGCTCCACCGGCCAGATATAATCTGGTGCCTGCTTGAGTCACGGTCTTGCCACTCCTCGTCTCTCCCAGCTTTGGTGTATTCTTCCTTACCATTGAAATCTTCTTAATTCACATCTAACCCGGTCGTGCTCTCCACCCTCAAAATTTTTAATCAATTTCGCTGCCACTATAAGTTCATATCAGCTTCAGTTTTGGGCCCCATTCATAAAAACCATTTATTTCCTCCCTCCACATTCGATTCAGCTTTTAGACAATGGGGTTTGAACGGTCTTATGCGCATTAAGGATTTGTATACTGATAACATATTTGATAGTTTCGATAACCTGCGCGGTAAGTATGGCCTTCCGCATAATCATTTTTTTAAATACCTGCAGATTCGCCACTTTGTCAAGGAAAAATTTCCCACTTTTCCTGTTCTACCACCTGCTATGTTATGGGAAAAATTCACTCTTAGCTTTAACAATAAGGGGCTGATTTCTGAACTATACTCTCAGCTGATGTCTTTGGGAGTTCAAGATCTAAACAAAACTAAGAGTAGGTGGGAGGACGACCTTGGTATGGACCTTGCGGAAGAATATTGGGCAAAAGTATTGAATAGGGTTCATTTCTCATCATCATGTGCTAGACTGGGGCTCATACAATTCAAAGTTTTACACAGGGTACATTTAAGTAAAGTCAGACTGGCAGACATATACCCTGGGACAGACGCTGGCTGTGACAGGTGTTCCTTCTCTCCGGCTGGTTTAATACATGCATTTTGGTCATGCCCTCGGCTTGATGACTATTGGGCACTGGTTTTTAAAATTATCAGTGAGGTTTTGGGGGTGACACTGAGACCTTGCCCGCTTATAGCTGTATTTGGTGTGGCAGATGATGATTTGGGTTTAAATGCAAGCCAGTCGGATATCATTGCATTTACATCGCTATTGGCCCGTAGGAGAATTTTGCTGGTTTGGAAATCTGCCACTCCCCCAACTGCTGCTGCTTGGTTAGAAGATGTAATGGTTTTTCTGAAATTAGAAAAGATTAAATTCACTTTGAAGGGGCCTGTGAAAAAGTTCTATTCGAAATGGGGACCTTTCTTATCATATTTTGGGAGTCTTAAGGAATTACCTACTAGTTGAGGGCATTTGATTGTACTTAGGAAGTTGCCTCCCATTTAACACACTTATAATTTACCTCACAGGGTGGTTGATGAATTGTAAATATGAGTGTATTTTGGATCATCTGACATGTTGCAGATGTATATGAGCTGTCGTATTGAAGAAGTGTGGGGGTACGGTTGTGAAATGTCCGTACTTGTATTTGTGAATTGTTGTGTTGTAGATATATTAGCTGCCATGATATTTTCGGGGAGGGCGGGTGGGGGGGAGGTTTGTTTTGGGGGTACGATACTAAAGCAAAATGGAGGAAAATGTAATCCATTATCTATTCTGTATTGTGTCATTCCTTCAATAAAAATAAAAATTAAAACAAAAAAAAAAGAAAAAAAAATTTCTGAATGGACAATGAATCCATGAACACTACCTCACTTTGTCACTCTTATTTAATCTTTTATATATACTTACTGTAATTTATAGCCTTTTTAAATTATGTATTGCAATGTACTGTACCACAAAACAAATTTCATGACTTATGCCAGTGATATTAAACCTGATTCTGATTGTCATCTTTCCAGACTTTCTATATATTTTTACTAGTAATACAACAACTTAAGAACAATTAGTTTTTAAAGATATTACACAGAAGTTTTACAAATTTCCCAGTGAACCACACAAGTTTAAAGAGAACGTGACACTGGGCACCATCATGTTTAGAGAAGCATATGAACCAGAATCAGGTGAAGCTGTACCTAACCACTGGGATTTCCAAAAACAAAGACAGTATCTTACTTGTCCTTTTATCAGCTATTTATCAAAGTTCACTATATGTTTATCTAGCCATCTCCAGAAAAGAATGTGCCCTGTTTGCCCAAGCAATAGAATGCATTCAAAATAGCTCAACATAGTATCACAACATCTTGACATGAATTTTAACTTCTGCTGCTCAAATCATCAACTCTGATAGGTACACTGAACCAAGCATTACTGTGTTTTTATGTACAGTACATAAAGATCAGCAAACTCTTCAATATTCTCAATGGACAGTGAATTCTGGGCCATTGGTTAATTGGGGTTTATTTGGGCAACTCTCAAAGAACAAAAGCGAATTGAGAAAATAGCCGAATTCCCTTCATTTATTTGGGACACCATGCTGCTTAATTGGGGCAGGAGACTGGTGCCGAGCATTTTATTACTAGTGTCAGTTGCGTGCACATCATGTGATCGTAAAACACTACATTGTGCTTAAAGAGAACAGTTTTTAAATAGTCTCACTTTTGTGTTTGTGTTCTAAAGCAGTGATTTTGGGCACTGATAGTTGTGAGTAATAAATAGTAAGACAATTCAGAACCGTACGTTTGTTCAGACTTGGAGATGCCAGAGACAGCCAGGAATGACAGTGAAACGATTTCACTACTTCAGCAAGTGAGGAACTATGAAGAATCTGAAGGTATCGACAACCATCTTGAATATTACAATGAAAATATAGATTTGGAAGATACAATTATCGAAAGCACTGTTTGAAGGCAATCCACTACCTGTACGAGGTGTTTGCACTGATTTTGTTCATTTACGGTCAGTCAAAGGAACACATTAGCATACACTGAATTCTTCCATCACTAAATATTAGGAACTAATACAGTTTTATAGTACTGTAGTAATTTTGGTAGTGTTCTACTTTATTCTGTATTTAATTTAAGTACATAATTTGTTACTTGGTTAAACAGTAGTGTCTTGATTAATACCATTTTAACTATTTCCATGAAACTTCAGCAAATTGTGACAGCTGCATAACAGGCCAAAATGTACCGGTCCCAATGTGTCCCAATTAACTGGAATCCGCTGTATTGGAGATGGATGTACTATAAAATAAAGAATGATTGCAATTCTTTCAAGTTTCAATAATTATCACTAAAGATTGCAGATTAAACCCCTTTTAATCTTATAACTTTTAAAGGACCCTTATCCAACTTAAATGTTTATATTTCACTTGACTCTTTCTCTTTAAAAAAAATGCCCAATGATTTATAAAATATCTAAGCCTTTTACTTATGGAGTGGCAGGATTTTCTAATATGGTTGACTACTCGGCCAAGTTGATTGTAAGCATTACTGGAGGTCCAAGAGCCCCTATGGATGACATCAGACAGCAACATACAGTAAGAAAGGGAGAATCCAAGAAACAGATCATGCTGATGCATTGTAGTCAGGCTTTTTTTTTCCAAGATTAGCTTCAAGCCCCATCACTACATTGCTTAGCAGAACATTTATAAATGTTGTTTCAGTGCTTATCCAGGCAAGTCATCATGCCATGGGTTAAAAGTTTCTTTGCCTCAAACACGATGTTGGAAAGCAATACTTTCAAACCCTATTCAGCACATTAACAGTATACTTAAGAAAAAATGACTGCATACATACTTTGATAACAATAGAACCTCTGACATGATAATTTAGGAAAAGCTAAATGCTCTGCATTAACCGAATTTAATAGCATTACTGATAATAAAATGCTATTTTTTCTACAAAAAATAGACCTTTTTGAGGTTATCATTTTCTTTTCCTAATGACATAGCTCCTTGGGTTAAGGGTGACTTACTTCCACCCTGGTTTTGTGAGATCAAAGTTGTCTGATAAGTCAGTATGGGACTTGGTGCTTGATGGGACAGACAGTTTGGTATTATAGGGAGTGGTGCGCTGCTTCCGCTGGGTCTCTTGGCATTCTGACAGGGGGAACAAGATTCTCAACACAAATCCAAGCTTGCTTACTTTGAATTGGCTGTGGAGCACGGATCTGCATGAGTCAGTGAGCATGTTACATTATGTTAAGACCTTGGAAATACTCTTTAATAATTTCATTATCCATCTGCATTTTTGTTTTGCCACAACAGAGTTCAGAGTACATCGCTACATTAAGTCTGGTGTCAAACATGCAAACAACATAGCCAGCCCATTGGAGATTACCTAGTGTAATTAAGGCCTCAACACTGTAATTATAAGATTAGTCCATTGTAGGGAGTCCAAGGACAAAGATTACTGTTGTTCAGTAAACCAAGAGCTTTGCTGTGAAGTGTTCATTTTTAAACTTCCATTTTCTCAAATGGCCAAAGGTTGTTTTCATACACAATGGCTTTTGTTGTAAGTTAGTCCTAAAGATATGAGAAATGTTTCCTATTTCCCAGGGCCTCTTCGTGGTCTTTTATTGCCCGAGGACAATGTTGTCCAGAGGGGCAGAAGGTGTAGGAGTTTAGCTTTTGGGGATAAGGCTCATTATCCTGAGTTCTTCTGTGAAATCAACAATGACTTGGAAGTTTAGCCTCAAAATACAAACGTATTTGCATACATATTTTGTCAAATTTATTACTTTTAAAAGACTACTTTTTAGAAAAACAAGGTTTTTCTTCTGAACTTGGCAAAATATTTTACAAACTTGGTAATTTGCAAACTTCCCTCGCAAAATAGAAAGTGACCACCACTTTCAGTGGGTATGTGTTCCCAGTAAATGGTCCACAACATGATTTTCCATAAAGGTGTATTATTTGAGCGTGGTCAAGAAATAGGAGTTGAAAGCTTTATTGTCTACACCAGGGGTCCCCAACCTTTTTTGCACCACAGACCGGTTTAATACTGACAATTTTCTTGCAGACCGGCCGACCGGTGGGGGGGTGTTCAAGTTGGGTTAAACTCACCTCAACATGTCTTTGACAGTTAGGGTTGCCAACTTTCTCACTCCCAAATAAGGGACAAAATTAGCAGCCAAATCCCGGGACACTTGTGTTTACCCCAGGAAAGACGACCATGACCACGAAGCCTTGCGCGGACACCTGTGTGTGCATGTGTCATGACGTGCGTGTGTGTACATGCGTACATGCCTATTTTTTTCCCCCACAAATCGGTTTTGGCTTAATCTTCCCGACTACACTGTACATACATTATTTCTACTTTATATAGGCTGTGTATTTATCATATCATTCCTCCTTTTACTATTTGTTAGTGTTACTTTCGGTTTTATGTGTTATTTGGTATGATTTGGTAGGTTATTTTTTGGGTCTGGGAACGCTCAATAATTTTTCCCATATAAATTAATGGTAATTGTTTCTTCGCTTTACGCCATTTTGGCACAAAAGGATTCAAAGGAACGCTCTACCTTAGCTGGGGAAATACGGGACAAGGGCAGTCCCGTATGGGACAAACCAATTTAGCCCAATACAGGACAGTTGGCAACCCTATGTTCAAGTTCAACAGTGCGTGACAGGGAATGAGGAAAGGTACAGCTGACTCATATCGTTTTCTCGCGGCCCGGTAGCACATGCTTTGCGGCTCGGTACTGGTCCGCGGCCCGGTGGTTGGGGACCACTGGTCTACACCCTCACCTTCCACACAAATTCAATGACAGCTATTTTTATTTAGTACCCCAAATTTTTGGATGGTGATTTGATAATTCTTTAAGGATGAATTCCTGTTGCCCAAATGGCCTTAAGACAAGATTAGCCTGCACCATTGATCAATTTCAAGAAATATTAAAAAAAAAGACGGTATTTATTGCTCAGTGATTAACTGTTGCAGTTTCAGATCCTATGCTTCCCAATAGCAAAGCCACTTGAAAAACTATGGAAATTAACAAAATAATGTATATATCTATATAAACTACTAATGGATGCTGAACAAGTGCAACCTATTCACATCATTTTCTTTTGATCTTTGATAAATTATAAATCCCCTGCCAGATCAGAGGCACAAATAATTTTATTTAACCAAACCACTTACTTCACCTCTTCACCAGCAAAATCAAACACCTTTGTGATTGTGACCTTTCCAGGTGATTTTAGTTTCTCTGTGTCTTTCACTAAATCCCGATGCTTGTTTGACTTCTCTTCAACTGATGTTTCCTAAAATGAAGATACAAAAACAATAACTATTATACATAATTAATCCATACCCAAACAGTATAGTTTATCAATAGTAAAACCATCAAAATGACTTCATCTGGTCACATGCAATGGTGCAGTTAAACAGAGAATCATAGCTGTCGTGAAAGACCCTCATCAGATAACAATAAAATGATTTCTCGTTTCACAAGTTATCACCTAAACTGGTCAGTAAACACACCTAAATCTGTTTTCACCTGGTGAAATCACTTTTTTACAGCTTAAATTTAATCGTATGCTTTTGTTAACCACTAAAAGAACTTTCGATGGAGGGTTAGTTCAACTCCTGTTTATTACCATATATAGGTTTCCCATTTCTAAGCCCTGTCATTCAATTTATAAATAAAAGGAAATCACCTTTAATATTGCTTGTTGTTACAGTCTGAACAGAAATTAGTTTAAATTACCACAGACTTAACCATAATTTTCAATACAGACATATTTTCTAAAACCTGAAGACTAGATCATTATAAAGTAATATTTAGAACAAAACAGATTCTTCTGACTTCTTGTTAAAGTAATTTTTACCAAATTGGGAATGCATTCAAGTTTAGTAATAACTTAGTTTCCCAAAAATACTTAGAAACTAGCACTCAAACAGCAGTACATTTATAACACAAATATAATGGGGTCCACATCCTATCCCCATTCTGCATCCTATTTCCAAATTCCCCTTCAAATCCCCACTCCTACACCACCAAATAAATATATTGCCCAGAACAGAACCACAGTCATTAGTAAACCAGAGAACTTAATTCAGTGCAGTGAAGGGTTTTTCCAGTTATGTGGAAGGGTGACTTTTTTTTCCTCCACACTGTCACTGTATTTTCCAACTTACAAAACCTCCCTCAAGGTAAATGATTATAAAAATGGTTCTTTATTCAGTAGCCAGCATGGATTAGAACAAAAATAACCTATTTTAGAGATCCACTAATTCAAACTCCAGATTTGAAAGCAAAAAATGTATAACATAAGAAATATAAATTATATTTCAATCTTTTAGAAGGGAGTCTAAACTTCAACTAAAATTTACAAAGTAAAGCAGGAACGAATAATCACATCTGCATGTAGAACTGATCAAAGAATAAAGACAAGAGTGGTTAAGAACTGAATCTCAGAATAAAATAGTTGACCAGAGTCAATAATTCTCCAATTGCACAACAATATTATCAACAAGATGGAACCCAAAAATAACTTTCCCAAAGCTCAGAGAATTCATCTAGTCAGTAGATAGGCCTACATAAATCCACATAGTGCATCTCACTTTAAGTGAGAAAGAGAAAACACTGCAAATGCTTTCAATAATTCTGCAATGGGCTGGGGAAGGGAAAAATAAAACAATTTGAATTGTTATCAGCAATTCCCTAGGAGAGATATGTTGATACTGATTAAAATCAGAATTAGTCTCACTGACTCTATATAAACAAAGCATCAGCTATTCACTCCTCAGAGTGTATGTCAAATTTCTCAAAACACATAAAATCCAGAAGGAAAAAAATAATGCGAAAGGGGTCAGAAATTATATGACTGAAAAACTTCAAAGGAATAAGAATGAACAAAAGCTATACTTGTTAATTCTCCCTGCACATTAAGAAAAAGATCTAAGATGGCGCCGCATACGGCGGCTGTGTTGCGAGCTCCATACCAACTTTACAGTATACTGCTAATTTCTGCAATTTCCTTCGCATTGCTTGTTCAAGTAGCTGATAGTTACATCAGATATGATAGACTGACTCTTTTGAACATCGGGAAGATGGCAATTACCCACTACGTGTTGCCTTTTCTACACCGGGAACCCCTGCTTATGCGATCCATGGGAGGCTCATTTATTATATCGCCGCTACCTCGGAAGCGGCGCCGGAGGTAAGGTAGAAGGGCCGGCGTCCTGGTGAGGTTGAGACGGCATGCTAATCCGCCAACACTCCCGAGCACGCTCCTGGAAAGGAATGTAACGTTTTGTATTTCATGGGGACCTGGGTGATAGAGGAGATACCGGATAACACCATCGAGTCCTCTGGGTTCTCCCTGTTCTGGGCGGACAGGTCTAAGCCCTCTCTGGGAAGAGTAAAGAAAGTGGGGTACGCTTCATGGTCAAAAATGTTTGGTGCGCCCCTCGGAATGTGTACGCCCTGAAATCCTTTTGTTCCTCGGATCCGGAGTATCTTGTGCTGCTGTGTAGACCTTTCTGGTTGCTAGAGAGTTCACAGCTGTTACTATCACGTTCTGTATATTACAATAGACAATAGACAATAGATGCAGGAGCAGGCCATTTGGCCCTTCGAGCCAGCACCGCCATTCACTGTGATCATGGCTGATCATCCACAATCAGTATCCAGTTCCTGCCTTATCCCCATAACCTTTGATTCCGCTACCTTTAAGAACTCTATCCATCTCTTTCTTGAAAGCATCCAGAGACTTGGCCTCCACAGCCTTCTGGGGCACAGCATTCCATGTATCCACCACTCTCCGGGTGAAAAAGGCAGAAACTGAAACAAGAGGTGGCCATAGTTAAAACCATCCACTGTTGGTCTGACAATTGATCTCCATGCCACAGGACAGTTTTAATGACTCTTTCATAATAAGGATGTCTCCGCGTTCACGGAAGGGGGCACGAGCTTCTTCCAGAAATGCATCGAGGATGTTGTCCCTCACAAATCAGTCAGGGTCAACCCAAACCAGAAACCGTGGATCAACAGTTCTGTGCGAGCAGCACTTATAACGCAACACAGCTTACACTTCTGGTAACCAACAGGAATTCAAGAAATGCAGCTACAATCTGCGTTATGTCATCAAGGCAGCGGAACAACAATACAGGGACAAGATACAGACACAACTCTCCACCAACAACACACGCAGCTTATGGCAAGGCTTGCACGCTATCGCATACTTCAAAGCTATCTTTGAAGTCATCTTTGCTGCCTCTCTCCCAGATGAGCCAAATCTTTTTTACGCTCAGTTCGATGTTCCCAACACTGAGCCCGAGGAAAGCTGCCGAAACAACTTGCACCTTGGTCATCTCTGAGGCTGAAGTATGCAGGTGTTTCCAACAAGTGGACAGTCGCAAGGCTGCAGGACCAGACGTCATCCCAGGGCAGGTACTCAGGATGTGCGTGGAACAACTGGAAGATGTGTTTACAGACCTTTTTAATCTCTCCCTCTCCCAGTGTAAAGTGCCCTCCTGCTTCAAAATATCCACCATTGTCCCAGTATCTAAAAAGACCAAGGTAACATGTCTGAACAACTGGCATCCTGTCGAACTCTCCTCAAAAATATGCAAATGCAAATGCTATCCAAGGACTACGTCTGCCACACACACTGGACTCCCTACAATTCGCCTATCGACACAACCGATTGACAAATAACGCAATAGCCACAGCTCTACACACCATCCTTAAACATCTGGAGAACAAGGATGCTTATGTGAGAATGCTGTTCTTGGACTACAGTTGAACATTCAAAGATTTCAAAGGTACACCTAATATCAGAGAAATGTATACAATATACATCCTGAAATGCTTTTTCTTCACAACCATCCATGGAAACAGAGGAGTGCCCCCAAAGAATGAATGACAGTTAAATGTTAAACCCCAGCCCCCCCCCACTACCCCCCACCATGAACATTGACTTCTCTACCTTCCATTAATGCCCCACCTCCCCTTTGTACCCCATCCGTTATTTATTTATTATTAATTTTTCCCCTCTCTCTCTCTCTCCTTTTTCTCCCTCTGTCCCTCTCACTATACTCCTTGCCCATCTTCTGGGCTTCCCCCCTCCCCCTTTCTTTCTCCCTCAGCCTTCAATCCCATGATCCTCTCATATCCCTTTTGCCAATCACCTGTCCAGCACTTGGCTCCACCCTCCCCCCCGTCTTCTCCTATCATTTCGGATCTCCCCCTCCCCCTCTCAAATCTCTTACTATCTCTTCTTTCAGTTAGTCCTGACGAAGGGTCTCGGCCCGAAACGTCGACTATACCTCTTCCTAGAGATGCTGCCTGGCCTGCTGCGTTCACCAGCATTTTTTGTGTGTGTTGCTTGAATTTCCAGCATCTGCAGATTTCCTCATGTATGCTTTTCAATGCATCTGAATCAATAGTAGCATCTATTATTTCTGTTTCTTTTCACCCAGTTTCATGATCCAGCTCAGTTTTTGTCATTACCTCTTTGGTGGAAGCTGGAATAGTTGCTTTTGGTTTTGCCTTTTGCCCAACATCACTCAGGAAGCTGGCCCAGAGATCATCGGCCTTCTTCTTTTCCATCTTTGCACATTCCTCGGGATCAACATCCTGCTCACACTCTCCCTTGCCCTCGTCACCACATTCTGAAGATCGCGTGTTTCTGTTTCTATCAAACAAAAGTTTATAAATAAGGATTGGAAGGGTGACTATTGAGCACATCAGATCTGCTTTAGGCACTGCTGCAGTAAGTAGACTAAGTTTAAAAAAATAAAAAAACATTTGCATTGTATTTCCTTATCTAACATACAGATTCAGATTGATTTATCACATGTATGTCGAAACATACAGTGAAATGTATCATTTGTGTTAACAACCAACACAACCCAAGGATGTGCTGGAGGCAGTTTACAAGTGTTACCACCGTTCCAGCACCAACACAGCACACCCACAATGTTCAAGAGATCAACACAGAACATAACAATTCAGAACACAACTAGTACCCAAACAACAACAAATCAGGCCCCTTTCCTCCCTCCCACCCACCCACACAGACAATCTTCCAGCTCCAGGAAAGGCCTCCAGCCTCTGGGCTTCGAATTCTGGACTTCTGATTGACCTTCACGGCATCGGCAAGTGTTGACCAGTAATGTTTAGTAGGATATACAAGACTATTCACTGAAGAAGGGGGAAGATACAGAAACAGTGAAAAGAAACACCTACCAAAGGGCTGCTATTGTATTGCACTGAGATTAAAGTAGAGACGCCATCTGTTAAGAGGCACACTAACTTCTATACACAAGATTCACATTCCAGAGAATTAAAAGTTAGCAAGGACAAGCTTAGAGTTGAGTATTGATGAGAGGAGATCTAAGAATATACGAACGTCTGAATAATCAGGCTCATGATTACTCAGAAAAGATGGAAATCAATTAGCACATTTAATGAAAGAAAATAACCTGAGAAAGAGTACAAGATTAGAAGCAGAGAGATTCTGCAGCAATGGGGAAAAATTAAGAAAATGTGCACAGCTGAAGGGGCAGATTTTGGAAAAAAAAAGTTTGGAGAAAGCAAATATATTGGCCGTTCCACCAACAATATAAGGAAGGAAGTAAACGATGAAGCAAAATATAATGTTCAGCACTCAGTGCAAGTTCAGTGTTGCTGTCACTATTGTAAGTGCTCCTCGTAGTAACATCTCAATAATATTTAATTTACTCACCTGGTGGAGATTCGTTTCCCTGGTTTTTTTGCTGATTTCTTTTTCTGCGGTTGTTCATCATCACCCTCAAGATTTTCTTTTACCAGTTCACTGACATCATCTTCACTGTAATCTTCATCTGTAAAAGTCAAAATAATGTTACCCTCTAAGTCTTTTGACTAGTAAAACAAAATAAATTCTAAATCAAGGCAAACTGGACCACTGAAAATCGAAAATCTGTCAAAAGTCAATTGGTCAATATACCACTTATGCCATTGGTACAAGTTCTTATTGGGAAAAAGTAGATTAGGTGATGCAAAGAATTTTCTTCATTGCTGCTGGGTTGGCGGTGGGGCAGAGGAGGGGTTGGTGATGGAGGAACATTGTTCGGAGAAGAGTTTTTAAAATAGTGAAGCATATCACTGCTGTGCTCCTCATTTCTGATTTCATTAGTCATATGAATCAAAAGTATTACGGAAGTTTAGAGCAGGAGGCCATTTAACACGAAATGTTCTTGCAGGCCGAAAAAAAAAGCAACTCGAACTAACTTTCCATTCCTTGTTTTGTAAACCAAAGGGGAAATGAAATGTGGTGAAGGACCCCTGCTATGTCATCCTTTCAGGCACAAGTTCCAGATAAGCACCAGTTTTTGGAAAGAAGATATTTGTTCTCAAGTACCCTCTAACTCTCCTGCAAATTATCCTACACCCTGTAACTAAAGATCTCTCAGTTCAGGAAAGTACTTCCTTCCTAAATCCAAGTCCCTTTATTTTTTTTTTGAAAAACACAACTTTCTAAAATCAACCCCATCTGTCCCAATAAAAACCAGGCCAACTAATCTCTCCTCACTATTCAAATTTTCATCACCTTGCAATGATCAGAATTTTACTCGGTTTTTTCACTATGCTCTGACCAGCCTGTATATGACACTCCTATTACTGCATACTAGGCGTAGAAAAAAAAGGTTCCAAAAAGGTCCTGTTATCTTCAGGGACCTGTGGATATGTTATCACTTTTCTCAGTCAACTACTGAGTAATAAGTATTCCCTTGCTGACAAGGTTGATTATTTTATCATCATTCCCTCCCTATTTAAACAGTGCATCCTCTTAGTAACCCTCTAACCCAAAAGATTACACATGTAGGAAAAATTGGAAAATATCAGCCCCTGTACTTCTTAGATGTATCTAATGTACCTGCCTCAACCTTTTCCTCTGGCAGGTGGTTATTTAAACACTTTATTAGGTACAAAAAGGGTACCTCGTGTGGCCTTCTGCTGTGGCCCATCCACATCAAGGTTCAACATGCTCTCCTGCACACCATTGTTGTAATGCATTGTTATGTGAGTTACTGTTGCTTCCTGTCACCTTGAAACCAGTCTAGACATTCTCCTCTGACCTCACTCATTAGCAAGGTGTTTTCGCCCACAGAACTGCTGCTCACTGGATGTTTGTTGCTTTTCACATCATTCCCTGTTGTGAATGAAAATCCCAGGGGATCAGCAGTTTCTGAGATACTTAAACAACCCATCTGGCACAATCAATCATAAAAAGGAAATAAAGGAAGGCATTAAACTAAAAGCTCACGCATACAAAGTCGCCAAGTAGTGGGAAACTGGAAAACTTTAGAAAGCAACAAAGAACCACTAAGCGAGAAATAAAGAAAGGGAAGGTAGATTATGAATGCAACACCCTGGTTTCCTTGGCTGAGTAAGTCTAGGGAAGACACTCTCAAGTCCCGCCAAACCTGTGAGATTGAGATGGCTCGTCCCACCCCAACCCCCAGTTTGTGTGGATGCTGTGTAATTTGCTACCCTGTTACAAGTTAGTGCCACGGTTAAAGTAATTATATTTATGAATCTTAACTAAAGGGTTAGTAAAGAACAACAAAAAGAAAAGGGGCCCATTCTAATTAAACAGTCAAATGTGCACAAGTTGGAGCTCATCTTGAACTTCTCTATCATTCACACACTGGGCCCTCGGTCAGCGTGAAAGCACACACTACCTTCCGAATGTCGCTCGCAATCCATCGCGAACAAACTGTCTCTCACCAGATCATATGCTACAACCGGTTCTCCCCAGCATCTTCTCTCTCCATCTCCCACTGAAAATATGCCCAAGACCAACCTTGTTGTCCCTCACCAAGAAAACCTCCCATTAACTGGATGGCACACATTCCACATCATCCCTAATCTTCAACAGTAACCCAAACAGACTGAAAGCAGAATAAACTGCGCTTACAGAGCTGCTAAATGAAATACCTTCAGCATAACAGTATAGATGTGAACCAGGACATTATATGAAAACAAACTAGAACAAAATATAAAAACAGATAGCAAAAGTTCTTATAAAGCAGAAAAGAGTGGCCGAAGTGAGCGGAGGATAAGAAGAGGGAATTGATATTAGGTAGTGAGGAAATGGCCAAGGCTCCAAATGAACATTTTGCGTCGGTCTTCACGATGGAGGACATAACTAACATGCTAAAGAGTGAAGATTTATGGATGTAAAACCTCGATACAATAGCTATTACTAAAGAGGTAGTGCTGAGCAAACTTGTGGGCCTAAAGATACACAAGTCCCCGGGTCCTGATGGAATGTATCCCACGGTACTGAAAGAAATAGCAAAAGTTATAGTAGAGGCTTCGGTGATAATTTACCAAAATTCTCTAGACTCTGGGCAGGTCCTAGCAGATTCGAAGAAGGCGAATGTCACGTCACTGTTCAAAAAAGGATGTAGGCAAAAGGCAGGTAACTATAGGCTGGTTAGTTTAACATCTGCAGTTGGGAAAATGCTTGAAGCTACTATTAAAGAAGAAATATTGAGGCATCTGGAAAGAAATGGATCCATCAGGCAGACACAGCATGGATTCAGCAAAGGCAAGTCCTGTTTGACAAACTTACTGGAGTTCTCTGAGGATATAACAAGCACAGTGGATAGAGGGGAACAGATGGACATCATTTACTTGGACTTTCAGAAGGCATTCGATAAGGCGCCATATAAAAGACATTCTTAAGATAAGGATGCATAGAGTTGGGGGTGATGTATTGGCATGGATAGAGGATCGGTTAACCACTAGAATGCAGAGAGTTGGGATACATGGGAGTTAATCTGGTTGGCAATCAGTGGTGAGCATTGTGCTGCAGGGGTCAGAGCTGGGCCCACAACCATTCATGACATACATTAACAATCTGAAAGAGGGGACCGAGTGCAATGCATCTAAGTTTGCTAATGACACTAAATTGAGTGGAAAAGCAAACTGTGCAGAGGATATGGAGAGTCTGCAGAGAGATATATAGATAGGTTAAGTGACAGTGAAGAGGAGGGTCAAGGGTCTGGTAGATGGAGTACAATGTTGGTAAGTGTAAAGCCATCCACTTTGGAAGGAAAAATGGAAGATCAGATTATGATTTAAATGGTAAAAGATTGCAGCATGCTGCTGTGCAGAAGGACTTGGGAGTGCTTGTGCAATGATCACAAAAGGTTGGTTTGCAGGTGCAGCAGGCTATCAGGAAGGCAAATAGAATGTTGGCCTTCATTGCTGGAGGGATTGAATTTAAGAAGAGGGAGGTTATGCTACAATTGTACAGGGTACTGGTGAGGATGCACCTGGAGTACTGTGTGCATTTCTAGTCTCCTTACTTGAGGAAGGATATACTGGCTCTGGAGGCAGTGCAGAGGAGGTTCACCAGGTGGATTCCAGAGATGAAGGGGTTAGACTATGAGGAGAGACTGAGTTGCCTGGGACGGTACTCGCTGGAATTCAGAAGGATGAGAGATCTTATAGAAACATAAAATTATGAAAGGGATAGATTAGGTAGAGGCAGGAAAGTGGTTTCCACTGGTAGGTGAGACTAGAACTAGAGGACGTAGCCTCAAAATTCAGGGGAGTTAAATTTAGGACGGAGGTGAGGAGGAGCTGCTTTTCCCAGAGTGCGAATTTGTGAGTTCTCTGCCCAATGAAGCAGTCGAGGCTATCTCAATAAATATATTTTAAGACAATGTTGGATAGATTTTTGTATAGTAGAGGAATATAGGGTTGTGGGGAAAAGGCAGGTAGGTGGAGATGAGTCCATGGCCAAATCAGTTATGATCTTATTGAATGGCTCAATGAGCAAGATGGCCTACTCCTGCTCCTATTACTTATGTTAAGTTCTAAAATCACTCAGATCACATTTCTTACCCATTCTGATGTTTGGCCTGAACAAATGAATGTCTGAATGCTTTTATGCACTGAGTTTTCTGCCATATGATTGGCGGATTAGATGTTTGAATTAATGAGGTGTACAAGTTTATCAAAATTCCATTTTCATTTTTAAATCTTTTTATTAATTATTATAGAAAACCGACAACAAAAATACATTGAAATAATCATATATCAATATGTATAATAAGAGTCAAACTATTAACCAAGCTAAACAATGTATCAATAATAATAAAAACAAAATGTTTCAGCTTTTTTTTGGAAAAAAGGAAAAAAGAACCCCTACTAACTAAAAAAAACCCCAGCTAACAACAAAAAAAACGAGGGAAAAAAACCCATTTGGAGCACAAACCGGAGCTATGCGCCAGACAAGCTTCCGTAAAAAAAAGACATCAATCCGCCAACCAAATCCATTTACCCAAGAATCGGAAGGAGACCATCCTAATTAACTCAAATCAAATGATAGTAACAGGTAAAAGAGCCCCACCTTTTCTCAAAGTCAAATTGAGGATCAAAAGTTCGGCTTCTAATTTTTTCCAAACTAAGACATAGCATCACCTGAGAGAACCATTGTATCAAGGTAGGAGCAGAAGCATCTTTCCATTTTAACAAGATAGCCCTTCTAACCAATAATGTAACAAATGCAATTACATGTTGGTCTGATATAGAAATACCATGAATATATTGAGGAATTATACCAAAGAAAACTGTCAATTTATTAGGTTGTAAATTAATTTTTAAAGCTTTAGAAATTGTAGAAAAAATAAGATTTCCAAAACTGTTTCAATACAGAACTCGACCAAAACATATGTGTCAATGTAGCTATCTCAGTTTTACATCTATCACACTGACTATTAACATTAGGAAATATTTTAGACATTATCTCCTTTGTCAAATAATAACGACGTACAATTTTAAATTGAATTAGAGAATGACTGGTGCAAATTGAAGAAGCGTTAACCAACTTCAGAATTCCCAACCAATCCTCTGTTATCATGGTCATGTTAAGCTCTCTTTCCCAATCTTGCTTAATCTTAAATAAAGAATAATTATCCTGTTGTAATAGTAAATTATAAATTTTCCCAATAAAACCTTTCACTAAAGGGTTCATTTTTAAAATAATGTCTAACAGGTCAGAATCTTGTATATATGGAAAATTACTTAAATATTCTTGTAAAAAATGTCTGACCTGAAGATATTGCAAAAAGTGTGAGTGTGAAAAAGAGTATTTAGTTACTAATTTCTCAAAGGACATCAATCGGCCTTCTTGAAACAGATCCATAAAGGAATAAATTCCTTTATTCCTCCAAAGCGAAAAGGTAGGATCATTAAGTGAAGGTTTAAATAAATAGTTTGGATAAATTAAACTAAAAAGGTTAAATTTTTTAGGATTAAAAAACTTACGAAACTGGTATCAAATTCATAATGATTGCTTAATCATAGGATTTATATTTAAAATAGAAATTTTGGCTAATTGTACAGGTAAAGAAGCTCTTAATAACGAACTTAAGTAAAATTGTTTCACGGCTTTCAATTCCAGATCAACCCATGGTGGTTGTTCATTTTTATCGGTCCAATATATCCAAGAACACGCATAATGTATATTAACGGCCCAATAATACATTCTTAAATTAGGCAAAGCAAGACCTCCATCCTTTTTTAATTTTTGTAAATGACATTTTCCAATTCTTGGTCTTTTATTATTCCAAACAAAAGATGAAATAATAGAATCAACCTCATCAAAAAACTTTAGTTAAAAAATAGGAATATTTTGAAATAAGTTTGTACATATAAAAATTTTGGTAAGATCATTATTTTAACAGCATGAATTCGACCAACTAATGAAAGTGTAAGAGGATTCCATCTAGAAAATAATTGCTTCATAAAATCCACTAAGGGAACTAAATTAGCTCTATAAAAGTCTCCATAATTTTTTGTGATGATAATACCTAAATACTTAAAAGAATCCGTAACTATAAAAGGAATATCATCATATATAAAAGCAGAATCATTTATAGGAAATAATTCACTTTTATGCAGGTTTAATTTATATCCTGAAAACTTTCCAAATTAATTTAATAATTTCAATAAATTAGGAATAGATTCTTCAGATTTCAAAATATAAACTAAGAGATCATCAGCATAAAGGGAAATCTTTTGAATAGTCCCATTTATGGAAATTCCTTAAATATCCTTAGCTTCAAGAAGTGCAATAGCCAAAGGTTCCAGCACCAAATTAAATAATAAAGGACTTAACAGACATCCTTGTCTCGTATCCCACGAAAGTCAAGAAAAGGAAGATCTACAGTTATAGGAATCACAGTGGCAATAGGACTTTTATATATCATTCTAATCCACTTATTAAAATTAGTACCAAAGCTAAATTTCTCTAAAACGTTAAATAAATATTTGCATTCGACTCTATCAAAATGCCAAGAGAAACAACACATTGGGGAGTTTTCGAGAGGGATGAATATATAACATTTAACAGTCTCCGAGTGTTAGAAAAAGAATAATGGCCTTTTATAAAACCCGTTTGGTCCTGAGAAATAATTTTAGCTAGTATATTCTCCAACTGATTAGCCATTATTTTTGAAAGAATTTTGGCATCTACATTTAATAATGGGATAGATCTATATGAAGCACAATCCGTACGGTCTTTATCTTTCTTAAGAATTAAAGAAATAGAAGCTTCATAAAATGTAGAAGGTAACTCTCCTAACAAAAGAGAATCTTTAAGCATCTCCAACATATAAGGAGTAAGAAAATTTTCGATTTTTTTATAAAATCCTACAGAAAAACCATCCAGTCCAGGAGCTTTACCAGATTGCATTGAAAGAATATCTTTCTGAACTTCTCTTTCAGTAAAAGGAGTATCAAGAATTTGCTGATCTTCAACAGATATTCTAGGAAAATCAATCTTTTATAAAAAGGCATTCATTTTAGAAGGATTAGCTGGAAACTGAGATTTATAGTTCACTGTAATAGTCTTGGAAAAATTTTATTAATATCTTCATAATTACAAGCTAAACTACCATCTCCCTTACGAATTTTAAAAATTTGTCTTTTAGCTCTAACTGCTTGTAGTTCGGATGCTAATAGCTTATTATTTTTTATCTCCAAACACATAAAATTGACTTTTTAATTTAAGCAAATTTCTTTCAAGAAGATAAGTTAATAATAAATTATATTGTGATTGAAGTTCAACCCTTTGTTTAAATAAATCAATATTAGGAGAAACTGCATAAGTGTTATCCAAGTCTTTAATTTGTTTTGAAATCCTATCTAACTCTACTTTTGTCTGTTTCTTAAGCCTAGTCAAATAGGAGGTTATCTGACCTCGTAAATACACTTTAAATGTATCCCATATAATCAATTTTGACACATCTCCCATATTATTAAAAAGAAAAAAATCTTTTATTTGAATATCTATAAATTTGACAAAGTCCGAACTTTGTAGTAAGTTTTCTGGAAAACGCCAAGGCAAGTTTACATTATTAACATCATTCAATTCAAAAGTTAAGCTTCAAGGTGCATGATCCAAGACAGCAATAGCATCATATTCACATTTCTGGACTTTAGACAAAAAATCGGAAATCAGCTATAAAATAATCAATTCGCGAATATTTTTTATGGACATGTGAATAAAAAGAATAATCCCTATCATTAGGATGTAGATTTCTCTACATTTCTATCAAACCATAATCAATTAAAAAGGACTTAATAAGTGATGCTGAACAACTTGGAAGCTGCTGAGTGGTTGAACTCTTATCAATCAAAGGGTTTAAACAACAGTTGAGGTCACCTCCCATCAGTAGCATATATTCATTTAAGTCTGGTAATAAACCAAATACATTTTTAAAAAAAAGGATCATCTACATTAGGTCCATATAGATTAACCAGGACAATTTTACTATTACAAATTGTTCCTTTAATAATTAAAAATCTACCATTTATATCTGAGACAATATCTTCTTGGATAAACAAAATATTAGATTTAATAAAAATAGATACTCCCTTTGTTTTCTTTTGACAAGTAGCATGATATTGAAGGCCCTTCCACGTTTTAAAAAATCTATTTTGATCGCCCATTCTGATATGCGTTTCTTGACCAAAAATTATATCAGGCTGGAATCGATTAATAATTTAAAAAGTCTTCTTTCGCTTGATAGGGTGATTCCAGCCACGTACATTCCAACTAATAACATTTATCTGTTTAATAACCATAGAATATTGTTTTAAACACGAAAATACACGCATACCATTGTGGGCTAATCAAAGATGGCGGTGATGAGTATAACCATATAGAAAACACGCATGCTCTGGAGCTCCATAATGGGGAAAAAAACCTGGAAAAAAAATCCTGTAATAAACCCCAAAATGCAAAAAAAAACCCCCGAAACCTCCCACCATCCCAAAAGGTAGAAATCCGGCGAAAGGAAGGAAAAAGCCAGAATGCCTCCACAAGGAGAAAAGAAAAAGCTGATTTCCACATGCGGCTCAATATAAATAGTAATTTAAAAGTTTTTCTCCCAATTCCTCCCCCTCCCCTTTACACAGAAATCACATCACCCTAAGACAAGAAAACCCAGCAGAGAAGCAGAAAAAAGATGTTTATAGTTAATCATTGAAAATAAACTAAGGAATACAAAAACAGTCTCCAAAAGCGTCAAAACAATGCTATCAAACCTAAACAATACAATCTCTAACAAGAAAAAGGTACCATTATTCCTTTAGCTTACTCCACAATTTTTTTAATAAAAGCTAAAGCTAATTATCTATTCTAAACACTCCTCACTATATAAAAGTCTACATAAACTATGAAAGCTATCACTTAATTAATAAAAAAGGAAAAAAGCATATAATCAAACCAGTTAATAATCTGTCCACTGTGTTAGTTCACTCCATATACCAAACAGACTTCAAAAAAGTCATTCATTAGTCAAACCAAGAAGTTCACTTCTTCTTTAAATAGTTCATCAATCAAAGGAAATCTTCAGCATATCAAAAATCTTCAAAGCCTGTTTTCTTTCAGAAAATTATTCAGCAACCCAAATATCCTTCATGCGTCAGCCGACTCCACGATAGAGTTAACAAAGTCCAATGCTGCTTGGGGATCCAAAAACACATGAGGTGTAGAATCTTTAGGAAATAATTTTAATCTAGCAGGGTAGCGAAGTGATGGAAAAAATCCCTTTGCATGAGCAATTTTCATAGCTGGGACATATTTGATCCGCTGTTCCATAATTTCCCATGGATAATCTTCATGAAAACGGATCTCGGAACCATTATATTTAAAAACTCTCTGTTTCCTTGCACATTTTATGATTTGGTCTTTAACTTTAAAGCGAAGAAAATTGACCAACATTGGCCAAGTTTTACCTGAGATCTGAGAATTCAATATGGAAATTCTATGAGCTCTTTCAATATTGGGAGGCTGAGGAAACAAAGATTGAAACAAATTGGCAAAATAGTCCAATAAATTCCCACTCTGAGCCTTCCTTCAATCCGATAATTCAATCGGATTATTCTGACGAGACTTCGCATCTGAATCCACAATTTTACGTTGAGCCTGTTCCAAGCGGGTTGAAATATCCACAATCTGACATTTCAATTCTTTAAACTCAGTACAGGTTTCCCCCGTCATCCAAAGGTAGAGCATTCCTATGAAACAGTTCGTAAACCGGAATGTCGTAAAGCGAAAAAGCAATTACCATTTATATGGGAAAATTTTGTGAGCGTTCGCAGACCCAAAAATAACCTACCAAATCATGCCAAATAACACATAAAACCTAAAATAACAGTAACATACAGTAAAAGCAGGAATGATATGATAAATACACAGCTTATATAAAGTAGAAACACTTTTCCACAATCATTGCCTGACCTGTTCTCTGTAGCGAAAATTTCATGCAAGTGCCGTAGGCAAAAACACGGCACAAGTGCTCTCCAGTAACTTTTAAGCTATGAAGCTGCCAAATCATACCAAATAACACGTAAAAATACACAGCCGATATAAAGTAGAAATAATGTATGTACAGTGTAGTATCATTTACTGGAATTGGGAAAGCGCGGAGCACACTGATGGTGGTGTGTTAGGCTGAGTTGTCGCAGATTGGGGTGGTGCAGTGGCCTCCACCCTCCGGGCAGCGAACCAATACTGATCCGCGAAGCATGCAGCAGTAGCCAGGAGGCACACAGCACATCTTTAAGAAAAAAGCCGAAATAAACATGCTAATTAATTAGGTGCCGCCCGGTACGTAATTGTCGGCCCAGATCAGTGTCAATTGCCAATCGCATCGCCTCTGATCTGGGCCGACATTTACGTGTGGGGCGGCACCTAATTAAATAGCATGTTTATTTCGGCTTTTTTCTTAAAGATGTGCTGTGTGCCTCCTGGCTACTGCTGCACTCTCCGCGAATTGGTATCTGTCCGCGGCCTGGGTGTTAGGGTGGTGGGCTCTGGGGTGTCATCTCGTCGTCTGTTTCCATTAGAGTAGGCAGCTCATCTTCTCCTATGACTGCCCGCCTCGATGTCGAAGGTCAAGGTTCGTCGTCTGCTGTGGCTGATGTGGAAGGCTGGCTTGACTGCTGAGCCTTGCACATTTTTCTATCATACAGTTCTTTGTAAGCACTCAAAACATCCTGCAAATGTCCCCTAAACCACCTGTACCCTTTCAAAATTAAATTCATACTTTATCATTACTCATTCGGTTTCGATTGTTATCCTTCCCTCTTCCAATTGCATCAGCTCTTCATCTATCAGTTCTTGGTCATGGGATGCCAAAACCTCTTCAACATCATCTTCGTCAGCTTCCACAAGCCAAACTCACTTAGTCCTTACTTCGTTCACCACGATCAAAACGCTTAATTATGTCTAGTTTTACGCCAAGTGTAACACCCTTACGAGCTCTTTCAGGCTTTTCCAATACCTTAGAACTCATCTTGCTAACGGCTGCTCACAGGCACGTGTTTAAGCAATGCCGGCGAGATTGCAGTTTCGAATCCGGGGGAGAGCGGCTGCTCGGGGCGCGCGCTGCTTTATTCGTAACAGTGAAAACATCTTCTGTTAGCGAAAACAGGGTACTAATATAGGTCTTTCGTAACAATGAGGTTTCGTAAAGCGAACGTTCGAAAAGCGGAGGACACCTGTATTCAAGGAAATAATATTTTCCTCAATAGTCTGAAAACTCTGTCGGAACGACTTCAACTCAGAAGTGTTATTGTCTATTTTGTTGTTGAGAGCTACCAATGCACCTTCCGAACGCTCAGCCCAGACAGGCATATCTTCCGATTTTTCTTTCAAAGTTTTTCCCTTTCCATTGCTGGATTCAAAAGGCTGCTTTCCACTTCTTAAAGGATATGACATAATGACAACTATTTTCCTCTAAGATCCGAGAAATTAAAGTTAAAAATTCAAGGTTTAAACTGGGGAAAAGGAAGAATTAAAGGCAGCTGCAAAATTTATGTATTACTCCATCAAGCCGCAGGCAGAAGTCCCCGTGCATCAAAATTCCAATGCAATCTTTTAATACTCCTCTTCGTTATCTACAGCACCACCTACTTTAGTGTCAACCACAAACTTACTAACCATCACTCATATTTTCTCATCAAGATCACTGACATGGATGCCATCTAAGGCTACGTCCACGCTACACCGGATAATTTTGAAAACGAAGCTTTTTCTCTTCGTTTTGACCTTCCGTCCACACTGAAACGGCGTTTTCATCCCCCAAAAACGGAGATTTTCGAAAACACTCTCCGGAGTGCGTAAATTTGAAAACGATTGTTTCGCGTTGTAGTGCGGACGGGGTAAACGGAGAGATTTAAAAACGTTGTCAAGACACAACAACAATATTTTTTCTGCTTCTGCTTGGTACTGCGCAAGCACTGCCGGACGGCTGTTCTTGGTTCTTGATCCTCCAAAACATTCTGCGTGGAATTTAAACTGGAGGTGGCTTTCAAGCTGGTCCCCTCGGTTTCTCTGTTTGCATCCTCTGTTCTTCTGCCCGTACACTCCGGTCTCCCAGTCTGTGGTGATCGTACCCTCAGTCTCCTGTACCCCGTGGTCTCCAAGCCAGCACTGTTGCTGACTGACCACCGCTGTTATAACACGCAGTCGGTGTGAATGGCATGAGAGTTAAATTGTAAAGTGAGCTTTTTTGACTAGATCCCCTAAATTGATTAGATTGAGTCTATCTTTAAAAATATTCTTGTCAGAAATACTGCCCAGGTCTGGCAGCAGAAGATTCCACTCCCTTGGTTCTTGGTTCTTGATCCACCAAAATATTCCACATGGAATTTAAACCCGAGGTGGCAGAGGGTAGGCTTAAGAAGGAGATTTTTGAAGAAGAAAAGCTGCCTTAAATTCAATTGTGTTTGGTTGTGTGACTGCGTTAGGATTAAGATTATTCCATGTTTAATTGTGCGGGGGGGAAAATGAATTGCTGTACACATCTGACTTGGTAGTTAGTATTTCAAATTGAGTTGAGTGCCCTCTTCTGCTCTTAACAGGTTTGGGTTTGATGTGGGATTGGTAGTCTATGTCGAGTTGACCATTTAACATTTTGTAATTGTTGATCTTGTTGATCTTGGGCAGATGACGGCTTCATGTGTGTGTTGTTTACTTCATTGTCTACGTTAATAGCTTGTTTGGAATTAAACATCTCCACTGCTTTGCTGACTTTGTAGTCATTTGTAACGCGCAGAAACAGCTTGACTTCATTGTCTGTCTAAACGAAGAAGTCCGGTCTGATTTTCCCAGTTTTATTTGTATTCCTCGAAGACATTGTTGAAAACTTTCTTTGGCTGTTGTTGCAGGTACCCTAGTTTTTGACCAATGGAAATAGCACAACGCCGCCGCAGAAACGTAAATATTATACCGTTTCCTCTTCGCTTGCTTTCTGTAGATGTGTCTGCGCATGCACAGTAGGAGTAGATTCACCCAAATATCTGTTTTAGTGTGGAAAGAGATATTTTGAAAAACGCCTAGTGTGGACGCCTGTCGTTTTCACTCGAATCCGGCGTTTTCAACATTATCCGGTCTAGTATGGACGTAGCCCAAGTCCAACACTAACCCCTGGAGCCTGGAGCATAGCGGTGACTAACCCTGACCCTCATTATGTCAACTGCTTGCACTTCATTGAATCCATTTATGGTAACGTCCTCTGGGTTCTGTGCCCCTCCACTATTATAACATCTTGCAATTATCCCTTCCGACTCTCTGTCTCTTCTGGGGTACATTTCTCCCTCATGCATGCACACTTACTGTGCTGACCCCTCCCTTCCACTGTCTATACTACACCTCTTTCTCTCTTCCAACCTCAAAGCCCTTCACTCACCATCCCTCCCAACACAGTTTGAGCAAATATATTAGTTATTGTAAGTGTTCCTTCTTTTTTCCCCTCTTTTGTTATTACGATATGTCTTTTTGTTATTACCATATGTCTAGTTTTTCTTTCACATACACCAAGGATTAAAAGAGGTCTTTGGACCATCTTTCATCTTCATCCTTTAGCGTTCAATCATACTACAGATCCAAAATGAAAAATTACACAATTAAAGGCAGCATAAAATGCAGGGGAAAAAGCAGAGTTGCTGAAACTCTGAATTTATGCAAAGCTGTACAGCGAGTAGAGTCTCATCTTCACAGTACCTGAGAATGAGTTCAACCTTAACTCGGGTATGTCTGTGTGTAGTTAGCACGGTCTCCTACATCCTCAGGTCTTCAGAATCAGAATCCTTTATTATCACCAAGTATGTGGATACATACAGGGAATTTGATGTCTTGCTGGCTCATTGGATAATTGGAAACTGTACATTGCACACTCCTCCCCACCCCCCCCCCCCCGTGTACAGAGTGATAGAATCTGGAAATTGTCGACAAGAATGTAGGGAGAATTAAACAAAGAGATTAAAGGGGTTAGGGTGATGGTCAGTCTGGACTCGGATGTCCAACAGCTTGTTTCTGTACTGTATGTTTCCATGACTTATTCACGCCTTTTCTTTTGATCACAGATGCATGACCTTTTTAAAATTTCCAACACCGAACTATTCTTTATAATAAGGTTTTACACCCTCTTTCTGAAAACAACCATCATCCTTGGTGCTGAGTAAACCTCAGGCTGGAATCGGTATCCAGGAGCGGTCTTTAAGTCCACATGACATTACAAACGTGTTCTAGGGACTCAGCCCTGAACAGCTGCCTTAAATTACAATCCCTACTCCTTCAATACTCCTGTGCAACTTCGCAAACTGTAGCACGGGGACGTCCAGGAAGAACATTTTGTTTTGTTTCAGAGGCGATTTCAGAGCCTTATTATGAAAACACATTTCCAAGAGGAAGGCAAATTATATCCTATTAAAGCCGATTACACTTCATTTGGACGACTGACACCCTACAGGTGCCCCGAGCCCCGTGTGTTGGGGATGGTGGAGGGTGTGATGGGCCCCCCACCCTCTGCAGGAAACACCGGCTTGCTCCACGCGTGTCATCCCCCACAACCCGACCGAAAGTGAAGTCTACCTGAAGGCTCGTAGTCCGCGTCCTCCTCCGACGAGTAATTCTCCGAATCAGAATCCGACATCTCCGCTCTGGATGCCCGGCGGCTGCCTACCTACAGTCGAGTCCAGGTGGTCCCGGCCGCCTCACGCCGAGTCCGAGTCAGGGGGTCGGTCCCGGTACCAGTACGGCGGCCGGCAGCAGACAATCGGCCCACCAATCCCCACTCTTCCAGACACATTCAACACAACCTTCAGCCGCCTTCAAAATTTACCAAGCACGGTGCAATTTTCGAAACTGATACGGAACGCCTCACAAAGACAACGGTCTCACGCAATAAGATGTCGGGTACCGAGCTTAGAACCAAAACTTGCACCGAATCAGCCGACTCTGAATTCAAGCACACGCGTTTACTTCAAAACAAAAACATCGCTCCAACAATCGGCCGAACCGGCCTCTCTGTGACGTCGCATTGTTCAACACTCTGATAGGTCCTACTCTATGTCAATTAAAAGGCCATTGTATGCCCACCTGTGCTCGCCGCTGATTTGTTGTTTCTTGCAGCACGTTCACACCTTCCTCCCTCCTATTGGTTATTACCTATCGTATCAGCTTTTCTTCTGCCGTTGGCCGAGAAACGGCCCGTGGGGAGGTAGCCAGAGCGACGCCGTTTCTAAGTGGTGAAATGGACCGTCAATCAAGGACGTCACCGTCCGTCGCTCTGGAGCGGGTGGTCGGGTGTTGGTGATGGCGGTCGTGTGGAGTTGGCGGTCGCTGTGAAGTCGAGGATGGGTCGGTTTGATGGCTGAGCCATGCACTCAGCTGGCTTGTCGGTACATCAGATCCTGAGCCTGGGCCTGATCCCCCGGGTCGGGAACGCGACCTGCCCTGGAAATGTCACCACAGCCTTTTGCCAGTTCTCGGGTGAGTGAAGGGAGGGAGGCGGGCCGACGTGGCGTGGCACGCTGTCCAACTAGCCGCTTTCTTCATGGATAGCCCGAATGGAAGGGACCAGTTGCTGGCGCAGCCTGTGCCAGGGCAGTTTGTTGGCCTCAGGCCGGAGTTTGTTGCTGACATGTCAGTTCAGTGAGAATCCGAGTCGTTATAGGAGTGCCTGTTGCATTTTACAGTAGCATCGTTGTAGAAATAGTTTATCCCCGACAGGGCTAAACTTGTAGTTTGTTTCTCTAAAAAGTCAACGGAAAGACCAAGGTCAGACTTCCTATACTTCTATTTCTGACCTTTGCCCTTTGTTCCCCATCTCCATTTATTTTTGAGGCATTTCGCTGACCTCGGGTATTAAATACCTGTGGCCAATTTAGTTACTTTACCAAATAAGCTGTCGTTTCAATAAACTAAAACACATTGAATACTTGTGTAGGGTTATTCGAAAAAGGACCCAAGAAAACTAAGGAAAGTGCCCTCTTAATGCTTTGAAATTGCTGTCTATCCCGCGATCACGGTCTAAATGCCACTACGTGATTTCTCTAAAGTTTGAAAGATTTAGATAAATACAATGTTATCAATTTCAGACTTTCCTTTCATTAATTTGTTTCCTCATTTCAGGTCAACTCTAATTGTACAGTCCCTTAACGTTAAAGTGGTTTGGCCAAACTTTTACTGAACAAAACTTCTGATTTTACAGATTTGTATTTTAAGCAAAGATTTACAATATAGCCGGCTGTCTGGTGTTCATATGTGGACTGGCATGCCGGAGAGGTATATCTGAATATTCCATTGGTAATGAATGTGACTGCTTAACCTTGTATTATGGACCGACCGTCAATCTCCATGGTACGACAACAAAACAATATAACCATATTGTGGCGACCCATATTGTGGCACATCGCTACAATAAAATAATTACAGCACGGAAACAGGCCATCAGACATTGTTAGGAAAGAAATAGAGTCAACATCCCAGGTCGGAGGCCCCTTTCCTTCCATAGATGCTCTCTGATATGCGTGATTTCAACATTTTCATTGTTCATTTCGGATTTCTAGCATTTCCTATTTTAAAAATTTTCATCCACTGTACTAAGTCTAAACTGGGCCATGTTAGTCTGGGTTGGATTACAATTGTTTTGCTGTCACAGTAGCATTTTTTTTGCATTGGTTCTGCTCAAGGCATTTTAATACTTGTCAATCGTGTTTTTTGTTGGGAATTTCATGGATTGGAGAATCTACACACCATCGTGTTGACACTTGGTAAATAATGGTTTAGTTGCTTCCAATTGTTTGCACGACATTCCTCTTAGGCTTTTTTGGCATGCAAAGAATAACTGAATTTTGATTGCACGCTGTAGATGAGCCCTGCAAGCGTATTAGTGTAATTTCTTACAATTAACCAAGAGCGCTGGCTTGGAGTGTCATAAACACAGATACCACAATCGTTTGAAAGGTCATTTTCGTGAAATGTTAAATTGCTTTTATTCTCCATAGAGATACTATAACCACATCCAAAGATGCTACCTGACCTGCTGAGTTCCTCCAGCATTTTGCCTATGTTATTCCAGATTTCCAGCATCTGCAGAATCTCCTGTTTGTCCACTAAGAAGCATTTTGTTTTATTTCAAATAAACTGAGCCATCTAAATGCCTGAGTGCAATCCTTCTCAGTCCTTAAATGCAGCTAACTGAGACCTCGTTGGATTATTTTTTTGAGTCAGAAGATAGTACAAGTTCTTCAATGTTACTGAACAAAAAAAAAACAAATTTTGAATGTAACATACATCAAAGTTGCTGGTGAACGCAGCAGGCCAGGCAGCATCTATAGGAAGAAGCGCAGTCGACGTTTCAGGCCGAGACCCTTCGTCAGGACTTTTTGAATTTTGAATGTTTTGAGTTTTGAAGTTCACACTCAAAAGCAAATAAAGTTAACTGTTTGGAATACATTGATGCTTAATTGCTTTAGCATGTCATTGTAACGGGTATTCCTGCTGTATGAAGAGCATTTTTGATGAAGCATTGATTTTAATCCACAAATGAAAAATCATTTGTGATGGCTTTTGATGTCATGCATATAACTTGTGTGATCTTGAACTGGAATATAAATTTGATTTTCTGTGGTATGGCTAGTGTAATTTCCATCCCAACTAAGGTTCTATTTATTAAAATATTTAACAGTAACTTTGCCTTAAGAATCATGTTTGACTGAAAAGGAATAATCTTGTTGCTCAATTCAGGTAATTTGCTCTTAGTTAGATAGCTACAGTGCTATTTAACTGGTGCTGTAGTTTTACAGTTTTTGATATTTTTGTATTATGTGGTTTTTCAAAATTTGGTTAGCAGGAGAGATAACTTTATTTTTGTATTTCAAAGTTAAGTGTCTCCTTATACTCTTTCAGGTGGGGGGGGGGAACAATGCAGTGTTCTTTAGAATAGATCCCATTTTGCAGAAGCTATTTACAGTAAATGCAAGCTTTAGTCCTGTGCCTTTTGCCTCCAAAGGAAAATTCCCCTCAGGCATGGTCCACTCAAAGCAAATTTCTAAAATTGATGTGTGCTGAGACAAACAAATGTTCCACAGAAGACCTCTCAACTCCAGAAATGATCCAATTATCAGTCTCTTCATACAAACTAGAGTTTGAAGCAGCCATTACTTAGAGGACTCATCATCATCATTATGTACCATGTTGTATGAAGTGGCCAATCATGGACTTTCATCTGAAGTTGTGATAAGCCGTTCAAAACTTTTGCCTATCCATCCTTTGATGTAACTCATGAATGTCACGTTGCTGTGGACAGCGAATTTTTCTTCCATCAATTTCTCCCATCACTGCAAGATGTTCAAACCTCTCTTTCCTTTGTACATGTCCCAGAAATTCCAGCTGTCATTTCCTGATTGATTATATCAGCTTTCTTCTTATTCTGTCCCTTCACGGTATTTTCATCATTCTTCTCAAAAACCACAGTTCTGCAGCTTCGAGTCTTTCCTCATTTTGCTTTGATATTGTCCAACATTCATTTCCACATATTAGTGCGGAATGAACATAGCACCACAACACTCTTGAGTTTTGTATCTGTAGAAATTATGTTATTCTTTAGTATCTTGCTCAAATGTGCATTGTGCATTAAGCAATCCCAATCCTTTTTGGAGGAATATTGTTTGATTATTTGTGGACATGTGCATCACTTTTTCACTGGTCAAGCCAAATTAGTTTTTTTTATTGTAAGAGATATGCCCAGGAGTAAAACATTCAGGCATTAAGCCTATTTGCCATTCACCAACATGTCTTATCCTCTACTTCAGTGTCAGGATCATGGTTGTTCTACTTCAAAGCCCTTTTCCTAACTTCTCCCAATATCCCTTGGTTCATTTGATGTCCAGAAATTCCTCGATTTATATTTTGATTGATCTCAACCACAAAGTAGAAGATTCCAAAGGGAATGTTGTGGAAAACATCCTCCCTGTGCCTGGCGTATCAAGCCTTACAGCAATTATAAACCTAAAATACTGTGCAGATGCTGGGGTCAAAGCAACACGCACAACATGCTGGAGGAACTCAGCAGGTCGGGCAGCATCCGTGGAAACGAATAGTCAACGTTTCAGGCCGAGACCCTTTATCAGGACTGAAGAGGGAGGGGGCAGGGGCCCTATAAACAAGATGGGGTGAGGATGGGAAGGAGAAGGCTGGTAGATGCCAGGTGAAAAGCCAGTAAGGGGAAAGATCAAGGGGTGGGGGAGGGGAGGCAGGGAGGTGATAGGCAGGAAAGGTGAAGAAGGAATAGGGGAAAACACAATGGGTAGTAGAAGGAGGTAGAACCATGTGGGATTTGATAGGCGGCTGGGGGAGGGGGCAGAGTGAAACAGGGATAGGGGAAGGGAGGGGGAGGGAATTACTGGAAGTTGGAGAATTCAGTGTTCATGCCAAGGGGCTGGAGACTATCCAGACAGTATATGAGATGTTGCTTCTTCAACCTGAATTTAGCCTCATCATGGCAGTAGACGAGGCCATGTATGGACATATCCAAATGGGAATGTGAAGCAGAGTTGAAGTGAGGGGCAACTGGGAGATCCTGTCTGTTGTGGCAGACGGAGCGGAGGTGCTCGACAAAGCGGTTCCCCAGTCTGCGTCGAGTGTCACTGACGTAGAGGAGGCTGCACCGAGAGCACCGGATGCAATAGATGACCAGACTCACAAGTGAAGTGTTGCCTCACCTGGAAGGACTTGAATGGTGGTGAGAGAAGAGGTGTAGGGACAGATGTAGCACTTACACTTACAGGGATAAGTACTCACTGTGCCCCCTCCTCCAGCTGCCTATCACCTCCCTCATGGTTCTGCCTCCTTCTACTACCCATTGTGTTTTCCCCTATTCTTCCTTCACCTTTCCTGCCTATCACCTCCCTGCCTCCCTTCCCCCACCCCTTTATCTTTTCCCTTACTGGTTTTTCACCTGGAACCTACCAGCCTTCTCCTTCCCACCCCCATCTTCTTTATAGGGTCTCTGTCCCCTCCCTCTTCAGTCCTGACGAAGGATCTTGGCCTGAAACGTTGACTGATCGTTTCCACGGATGCTGCCCGACCTGATGAGTTCTTACAGCAATTATACAAGTTTCAGTGAGATCCTTTCGTTCTTCTGAACGGTTGAAAATAGCAGCGGGTCTACATTATCTCTCCACATAGGGCAAACCTGCCACTTCCGAAACCAGCACACCCATTCTTATTTAAGACCAAAATTGCACACATACTGCAGCTGCAGTCTCACCAAGTCCGTACACAAATTCAGTAAGACTTCTTGACTCTATTCAAATCCACCACCTGCATGTTGGATTTCAGCAACTTGTGTAGGCACCTCTCAGCCCCTTTGAAAATTCACAACACCATTTTGCACATTACTTCATTTTCCTACCTTGTGCAACAAAGTAGATAACAGTTGTACTGTCTCTGCAATGTTCTTCTCCACTACTCAACTTGTCCACATATTCCCCTGATGTATCTACATCCTTTCCCCTCAATCCCACTTAGTTTAGTATCAGAAGCAAAGTTCAAAAGTCGACTATTTTAAAAAAAACCTTCAAATGCTGGAAATCTGATATTTTAAAAAAAACATAAAATGCTGGAAACATTCAGCATGGTAGGCAGGATCCACAAGAAAAGAAGCAGAATTAATGTATCATGTCCAAGACCCTTCATCAGAATTAGGAACAAGAGAGAGAGAAAAAGATGAACGATTTTAGTCTTTTTTCCCAGTTCTGACAAATACCAGAAATATTAACTGCTTGTTTTTCCACTGTTGCTGTTGTACCTGCTGAGATTAAAAGTAGTCGTGGTTTTGATCACACTGTAAACAATTGCAGAATATTGATATTTTTAACAGATTTTTATGAGCACAGAAAACAATGTCAACATTCCGGGGCTTGCCGTATGGGTTTGAATCAGCTCTGGTCCAGACTTCCATTCTGAGGAAGTGCTCCTTTTTGCAAATAAGTCTGTCTTGCCTCAATATCTATATTTGATTGCTTAAAGCTGGCAGCGTGTGAGCTCATTGTATGATTGCTGTCTGTTCATCCTCACTGCCGCCTCTGTTCCAAAGCATCGTGTGTTTCCCTCATAACCAAAGGGCTGGCTAGCTTTAATCCCCTTACTTGACAACTGAGACACTGATTGGTTCTGAATGAGAGTTGGTGCATTATCATCACATAGAATAGCTGCTTTGCTCATTAGTCTAAACTAAAATCTCCATATACTACAAAATGGGGGGGTGGGGGAGTGGGAGCTGTCGTATTCTTGGATGGAATAATTGATTTAACTTAATTTCTGTTAAGTTGTTTGTAATAGCAAGGCTGGTGCTGAAGAGCTGAGTAAAAGGTGGTGCATTTAACGTGCACCATTATTAATACAGTGGATTCCGGTTAATCAGGGCAGCCACTTATTTAGGAACTCTTTAAAGAACAAAAACAAATGGAGAAAATAGCCAGGATTCCCCTCTTGTATTTCGGATATTATGCCACTTACTTGGGGGCAGGCGACAGTCAGTCACATGTGCTTGTGTGCTGTTAGACACTACACCATGCTTAGAGCAAACAGTTGTGACACTTGCATGTATTTGTTATGTTATCCTTTTGGGCCAATAGACACCCATTCAAAAAGCAGTGATTTTTTTTATCATTTTGTTTTGTTTATTTTTGACTAATATTTTTCTTGACACCTTTGCCACAAAGAGATTTGACACTAGCCTAAAAAAGTGTCCTACTGGACCAAATTACTGGACCAAACGTCACTTCTTATTAGCTGGCAGAGATAACTGGAGTTCGTGAAATTTACAAAGTCTACATTTGCATGCTTGACTCATCAGAAAGATAAACTGCAAGAAGAATGGGCAATACGTGAGGCACAGCGGTGCACCCCAAAAACAGAAATGTGAAGTTAAGTAAAGATCCAGATGTTGAAGCCCCTCAAACAACGGTTTTCTATTGTAACTGAATGAGCTGTGTGTGTCAGTGGTCCAATATTAAAAAGCAAGTCAGATGAGCTAGCAAAGATGGTTGGTTGTCTCAATGACAATGTAGGCACCACATTAAATTGAAGAAAGCATACGGCGAGAAAAGTAGTGCTGTAGCTGTGAGTGCAGAAATGTGAATATATACAGAACAATCCCTGACTTCAAAAATGTTGTGCAGATGGTATTTACAATGCCAATTAAACATGCCTTTTTTTTATTGTGCCATGCCGGACAATTCCCTTTGCTACAAATATACAGCACTATCAGGTTCAAAGGAAGCAATGGATCGCATAAAGGTTGTATTGTTCAAATATGTCAGGGACTGATAAAAATAAATTGTTGGTTATTGGGAAAAGCTTTAAACCTCTATACTTTAAGGGGCTGAGAATGGATAGTTCACCAGTTAAGTACTATGACAGTGTACACTTAATGAATTCCTCTGTCGGTAAATATTATGAACTAATACAGTTTTATAGTATTGTAGTAATAGTGGTTAGTGTTCTAATTTGTTTTGTATTTCACTTAAATAAATAACTTGTTACTCAGTTAAATGGTGGTTTGTCTTGTTTTTATATCTTTTTAACTATTTCTATGTGGCTTTGGATAATTGGAGCAGCTGCTTAATTGGACCAAAACGTACTGGTACTGATTAACCAGAATCTTCTGTAGGTACATTTTCCCTGTGACTTGTGACAAAGGAGAGGGAATGAGACACCCTGTTTCAAAGCATCTGATAATTTGAGCTGCTGTGCCATTAGTTTTGTAAATGTGGTCATTCAAGCTCCACTTGAGTTTCAAGAGATCAATTTCATTTGCGCTGTTGAAGCAATTTAAATTTAATGCTATTATTTTTCGCAGTACATGGGTACATTTAATTACATGTTGTGCCTATAATGCCTTTCAATCACATAGTATCTTGCTGTATTGAATTTGATTCTAATTCATCCTTTTTTTCCTGTTCAGTGTTCAGATCAGTCAGGATGCTTCTCCCACATCCTGGATTGTGTGAACAGAAAAGGCATTCAGTTATGTATTGGAATGAATGGGCCCATTGTCCTTGGGGCTTGTGGCAAATTCAACTTCCTAACCTGCTTCCATCCTTTTGGTAGTTTTTAAAATAAACTGGATTAATTCTGATGAAAGGTCATTGACCTAAAACTCTGAATCTACGGACACTGCAAATCTGAAACCTTACCTTTGGATTTCAACATTGGCATTTGATCCTTAGAAAATATCCCTAAGACATGCTGCTTTTAAATCTTATGACATTGGCCTTTCTTCGGCTTGTTTCAGCTGTGCTGTTTTAGTATTCCATCTTTCGCCTCAAATAACATTCTGTAGTTTCTATGTTAATTGGCATCAAAATCCCTCTTAGCCACTTTAGTGTTGCTGATCTGCTCTGGCTTCTGGAATAATGACAGGACATGCCTGAAGCATTCAGCAATTGAGGCAGTATTTGTGAAAGGAAGAACAAGAGCTGAACAAGGACCTTTCATCAGAATTAAGAAATCAAATTCACTTGTAGGGTGGATGAAGTGAACAAAGAGTACAGAACAAGAAAGACAACAAAGGGTTGTAGCTGAAAGAGGATGCCAAAGGCTTTTTAATCCCACGTGACCTGCCTACAGAGGGTGTAAATAGGAGACAAATAAAAATAGGGAGAAGAAAGGAGAGTGGAGGGGGAAAAGAAACAATGCTAGAGCTGTAAAATCCATGCTGTAGAAACTAAACACTGCAGTTGCTAGAAGTCTGAAACAAAATTCAAAATGTTGGAAGTACTCGGCAGGTCAGGCAGTGTCTGTGGAGGGTTAGGATCACCCTCCACAGAGTGCTGCTATTTTGTCAGAACTGAAACATGAGAAAGCTTGATCTTTGAAACAATACCAGGAAATGCTTAAGTGCTCAATGTTTGATGGCATCTGTGGAGAGAAGAATATTAATCCTCTGGTCAAAGAAAGGGAAAAGTGAGAAAATGAAGTAGTTTTAGAGGGAGTTGGGGGGCAGGGATATGAAAATTAAGGAAAACAGGAATATGAATTAAAGAAGTGTCTCTAAAAGTAGAGGTTAGGCTGCTATGATATACAGATTTCAAAGCTGCCAACTGGGTATATTTGGAGTAGTGAAACAACATTTGAAATGCAGGTCTGAGTTGCTGAAGAGAACTGAAGCTTTCTGGAGGGTATTGGAATTCCCGGCAAATCAGATGGTATCTATAGCAAGAGAAGAAATAAGCGAGTTAATATTGTAGGTGGCTAACCAAATGCAACTATAAAAACAACTTCACTATTGAATTTCCAAGGCTGCAACATGCTTGGATTTTAAGAAAGAGGCTGTTCCTTGAGCTATATTGGGCTTTTATGGAAGAGTGCTGGAGGGCAATTGGTAAGGCAAATGGGAGTGGAATGGAGAATTATGGTGACAGCTGCCTGGAAATCAGGCCATTCCCTGTGAACCAAACAAAAATGCTCCACAAGGCAGTCACCAAGTGTAAAGTTTGATTTTCCTCTTCAGAGGAGACCACATTATGAGTACTTAATGGGTCTGTACTTAGGGTTGGGGGGTCATCTCATTGAAACTTACCAAGTATGGAAAGGCCTAGATAAAGTGGACATGAAGAGGATGTTTCCAAAAGTGAGTGAGTCTTGGACGAGAGTGTACAGCCTCAGAAAAGAAGGAAGGGTGTCCATGTAGAATAGAGATGAGAAGAATCTTTTTAGCTGGATGGTGGTGAATCTGTGCATTCATTGCCACAGATGACTGTGGAGGTCAAGTCATTAGATGTATTTAAATCTTTCCTTCCATCCCTCCCTCCCCCCCACTCTGACAAGGGTTTATTTATTATCCAATTATGTATGTAGTATACAACTCTGAGAGTTGTCTCCTCCCAATAGACGCAAAACAAAGAAAACCATGGAAGTCCATTCAAAATGAAGCAACAAACCTTTCACCCCCCCGCACTAAAAAAAGAATGGCAACACCATCATCACCCCCCCACACAAAAAAGCAACGAAAAATGCAGAATATAAAAACCAAAACACGAGAACATCCACAGTCCAAATCCATAAACACAGAACTTTGGCAACGTCCTCCAACATCATCAGAAGAGAGAAACACATCTTGAATGCAGGGGCACAGAAGTCAAAAGGCAGGTAGCTGGCGCTGAACCCTTGCTCACCTTCCACATTCTCCTCAATGCTTCAATCTTCCTCGACACTTCAATTGGCAAAATGGAATCAATCACCAACTTGCGCCCCGTTTTAAAATTTCTTCACCTCAGTTCCTCAAGGGTTCGAGCTAGCTTCCTGGAATCTTCTTGGAGACAGTAAAGCACTGGATCATGCAATCGATCTCCAAATTGTAAGTCGCAGGCTCTTAACAGCTCCAGAGACACATTTAAGATGGAAAACAGATGTAAAAGAGGTGAAATAACAGCTTTGTGACAGAGGGGTATGTAAGCGGCATGTGCATGAATAATCAGTGGGTTGATATTAATATATCGTTCAATTAGAACTTCAGGAAAAATTGTGCAATATTATGCTACGTTAAAAGTGTTATATAAATGCAAGTTATTATTTCCTTTTTTATCCTTAAAACTTCAGTGGTTTAAGAATTGATTCTTGAATGCCCCAGACACTGCAGCATTTCATTATTAGTAATTTGCTGTGGATATTGTTTTCATGCTGAAGCATAAGAACTTCTAACTACCTGGGCCTACAGTAAAGAGTCCTGTTCCAGCAAGTTCAATGCCATTCCAGTCAGTTTTTTAAATACATTTTGACATTTTGTAAGTACATTTGGAAGTACTTCCATACTAGTACAATATACAGGTCGACCTTCACTAATCTGGCACCATTGGGACCTGAGGAGTGCCGGATTAGTGAAAATGCCGAATTACAACAGGATCACATTAAGCATAATCAGTGCCAGATTATTGAAGAAACTGGATTACAGGTAGTTGGATTAGTGAAAGTCAACCTGTATTTCTAAATCTCTGATATCAAGTGAAGTAGGTGATGGCATTGCTGTGGAATAATATATGTTAAGCTGTATGAATTACTGATAATTCTCCTTGTATTTGCATCTTCATCTGCATCTTTGAGTGCATAATGGTGTTTAGCTTGCTCAAAAAAAAGGGATACATTCTTGAAGTTGAAGTTGCACTGTGTAAAATTGACAAATGGGGGTGGTATTAATGCTCCATGTGTGCTCGCTATCAAAATCACTCTTGAGGATTAGTGCAGGATGTAAAGGTGGCTTTACTTTTTCCTGACAGAACATCACTGTGTTCAGATCAGTCGGTGTAAGACCATAGTTTAACAGCATCGTTTGTTGGGGATGTGAGATCTCTCTGTCTTACTCTGTGCATTATCTTCCCAGGGAAAACAGTGTGATATATAAACTTTTTCTAGATCCAGTTTACCAGCAGGTTAGCTGCTGCTTTGTTATAATTTGATGTTGATTTAACCCTTTGCTTTTGTGCATCACAGAGATGTGGTATGCAGTGTTCCTTTGGGCCTTGCTGTCTGCGGTTTTTATCTATGTTCCTGCTGGATTACTGGCATTTGTAATGTTACGACACCACAAATATGGACGTTTCATGTCATTGGGCATCCTGGCAGGGATCCTTGGACCAATCACTGCAGCAGTGTTGACCAGTAGGTGTTTAAAGCTTTTATTTCCAGAGTTAAGTAACTTTCTACTGAGAGGTTTTTCTCTCCTTTATCTGAATTGCAAGTATCAGGATGTTTCCATGTCTTAAACTTTTTAGTATGGTAAGTGAAATTGTTTATACTGTTCATTGTCAGGACATAATGAGATCTATCTTCTGAGTGGATTTTTGCTTTAGGAAGATAGTGAACTAGGTGGACATCTGGGGACAAAAGGGACTGCAGACACTGGAATTTGGAATAACAAACAAAATGTTGGAGGACATTTGTGGAGGGAAATGAACAGTCAACATTTTTGGACAGCATTTAAGACCCTTTCTACTGACTACCTCTCCTCTATCTTTCAGTCCAGGTAAAACGGTGAGAGGAAGGGGTAGAGCAAGAACTATAAAGTGATGGGTGGCTCCAGGTGAAGAAGGGTGATGGAATCTATCACCACATAGCCTCTGCTGCTCTTTCCATTTCTCTCTCCTCCAACTGCCTATCATTTCTTCTTACCTGGATCCATCTATCGCCTGCCAGCTCTTGCTCCACTCAGTCCCGTCAATTTTTAATATTGTCTCTCTTCCCCCTCTCTGGCAGTCCAAACGAAGGGTCTCAACTCAAAATGCAGACATCCCACCCTGCAAAAACTCATTTCAGGGAGGTAGTACCCCCCCCCCCCATGTCGACCTCCAAGAGTGTATGTAATACTTTGCTTAGTGATTTTGTCTAATCTGTAAACCAAGTTGGGTATATACAGAAAATGTGACATTAAAATATGTACTTATATTATCATGTTTATTCTATTACAACTTTAAGCAAGTCTACAGGGAGTTTGGCCTCATCGCATAGGACATCAATAGCGTAGCTCCTTGGCAGCTAGCCAGTTAGTTTAAATAACGTTAGCTATGCTAATGAACAAATGACACCTGTTAAACTCACCTCAACATGTCTTTTACATTTTAACCCAATGGGCAATAGAAAATTCACTGTTGCAAACAGTGCAGCGAGCAACACTGTCATTATTTTTGAGGTCGACTGTAAAGCCCGTCCACAGAAAAAACTGGTGGGTCTACTTTGCAGGGGTTCCCAACCTTTTTTGCACCACAGACCAGTTTAATATTGACAACATTCTTGCAGACCGGCTGACCGGGGTGGGGGGTGTTAATCACGACCGGAATATAGGTGATAAGTCAATAGCATCATAACATTTTAAGTAACATTTGGATGTTAAACATAGTGCATATTTTCCCCGTATGAACATATAAAATCATTGCAACACACCAATATCACTGAATCAGCGGGAGCCCTGGGCTTGTTTCCCTGCAACAAGACGGTGCCGTCGAGGGGTGATGGGAGACAGCGATACTCAAAGGGGGTTCCTTATGTCCAGTCTATTCCGCAATTTAATTTTTGTTGCATTCATTGCAGAAAACTCTGCTTCGCAGAGATGTGATGTTGGAAATGGAAGCAATGTTTTCAGTGCTTCCGTGGCTATCTCAGGATATTCAGCCTTGACTTTGATCCACAATGCAGGCAGAGCTGTTCTGTCAAACATACTTTTCAGTCCACCATCATTTGCAATCTCGAGGAGTTGATCTTCCCGTGCTGACATGGATGACGCATGGGTAATGACCTCGTGTGCGTTCAAGTTCAACAGTGGGTGTGACAGGGAATGAGGAAAGGTGCAGCTGACTCATATCGTTTCATATCGTCAAATAGTATCGTTTCCTCGATTGGTTAGGGACCACTCTTAGCACGAAGAGAGACCAATCAGGATGCTCGCTCTCCCTCTCCATCTCCCTCTCAAAAAAAAATCTATTTCTGGGATATTGTATATAATTTCCAGGCATCAGGGAACCACTATCGATATGTGGGAGACTCCTGGAACTTCTGGGAGAGGTAGGATGTCTGCAAAATGTCAACTGTCCATTTGTTTCCATGCTGCCAGGCTCACTGAATTCCTCCACCAGTTTGATTGTTGGGTTAGGCACCTATTTGCCTTTCTTGCAGTATCCCTCTGTTGTGGAGCTGTAGTTGAATTTTTTGCCACTTGTGTTGACAGATGGCTCCCACTACCAGTGTTTCTGCAATACCACACTACATCAATTCATAGAGTATGAGAACTGTTCAACAGCTGAACAATTAACACAACCCCATTGCCTTAACGTTTGACTATTGCATATGCAGTCCCTTAGACTGTGGAGCAGCCTGTGCTTTCAACTTCAATTTACTGCTTGCAATTTACAAAAAAAACTGAAGGCAATTGCAAGTTTCCTGAACTTAAAAAATTTACATTTACCTTGAGAACTGGAGCCTGGTTCTTGTTTGAATGAGTATCTGCTATATTCACATAATTCCAGAATACTAACACCATTTCTGTCAATGGCATCCCAAATGCAATGACCTGAGGTGAGGCCAGGTCCAAACTGTCTGGCATAGGGGATTCCCTAATGAGACTGGCTGCATGTTCCTGAATGGCTTTATAGCAGCTTTGTACCCACCAATATGTACAGGCTTTGCAGCCATGATTTAATTTCGGGTATTTGATGGACCTGCCAGAATCATTGGCGACATGTTTCTGTTATAATCAGAACTAAGATGGCTTTAGATTATTTAGCTACAATTGTTATCTGCTTGCACTCCCATGAAGCAGTTGGCACTGTTTAATACATTAATAAAGACAATAAAATTATTAATTCTGTATGATCTGCTATATTTGTATATTAATACAAATTTACATATATGATCATTTGTACTTTTATTTGATTTTGTATCTTCGTTGTCGGTGTAAGATTGATTTTTTTTTTTGTTGCTTTATCAATGCCATTTGATTGTTTTGAGCCATGCTCGATGTTTGTATGCAAATATTTTGTGGATCCTGCCCAAATGACAAGCCAATGAATGTTGTTTTGCAGGTGCAGCTATTGCTGGTGTCTACAGAGCTGCAACAAAGCAAATGGTGCCTTATGAAGCTCTGGTTCTTGGAGTGGGACAGGTATTTTTCATTGTGGCAATTGCTTTCCTACGAATTTTGGCAACTTTATAGCAGAAGGTGATCTGCTCATCTGAGCAGGGTTACAGAGTCAACAACTGCAAATGTATGGCTGCATGAAAACTACACTCTACCGGTGGAATTCAAAGTAAGCTGAATGCCAATTATTGCTGCTCAACAAAAATGAATTGACAAAATCATACATCAAAATCAGCATCTCAATGGGTGGCCAAGCTTGACGAACAAAGAACGTGAATACCTGTCTTAAATTACTGAGATCTGTTTTCTTTTTCAAAAGTGAAAGCCAAAAGAGGTAATTTGCATTAAAAGGCACACAAATAGACTTCTGTTTTCCACACTTTAAACATGAGGTTAAGACTTGTATAAGTATTTTGTAAAAAAAAAAGTTATATAATGTTTATTGTAGGATTAGAATGCAGACCATCTCAAGTTCTTTCTAGGATGTACAGAAATTGTATTTTCATTCTACTCACTGCATCTCAATATTTCAACAGTAGGAATAATTATGAAATGGCAACCAAAACACACATAACTGAAGATTACCAAAGGGTAGGTCACATTAGAAAACATACTCAAAGAATTGAAATGTTGACTGCTTCACAGTTTAAACAAAGTGAACAGTCCAAACAATGCGTGGACTCTCATTTTTAGAGTCCGCTTATTTTATAATTTGTGGGTAATTTCAGAATGCTTTGACTATAAAAGTTGAATAGTTTGATAGAAATGAAATTCCATTGTTTGAAATTGTGACCTAAACGATTCTTTATTGTGCACTCAACTCAGTTAAACATTGATTATAAATATCTATTTGTCTTTTTACACTATACAGAAAAGTAGTAAATATTGCTAAGTAAGTAACATTTATTTAAGAACATATTGATTATAAAACAAAACAAGTTTGTGTATAATTTTAGTGGCAATTTTCTTAACAGCCAAAACTAAGGCTCAGAGCTGCCCTAAATGCCAATGTCATGTTCTTTACTTCTGAAGACACGCTAAATAAGCAAATTTAGTTTTCTTAATGTAGATTTAGTGCTGCAAGTAATTTGCTAAGCCAATGACTGAGAACGTCATCCATATTTCAGGCTAATTAACAGGTACTGGCTCTTGATTATATATGTAAAATGTAGAGCATGACTTTGGAAATGATCTGTAATAATAACTACGACAGCCTGTTAAGTTTGTTTCTTATTTTGATGGAATTTCTTTTCAGTGACAACTTTTTTGGCATTGACTTGCGTTGATTGCAGCAGTAACAGCATGTGTATGTACAATTCAGGTGTGCCAACTGTTTTAATATTTTCTAGTATTTAAATCAGCAATTTTAATATTTGTACATTATTGTTGAAATGCTCCATGTTTTCATGTTGAGCCTATGCATGAGAGCATTTGTTTGGTCATGTATATGAGCAATTGTTAATGAACCCATCTTAGATTAACTGTGAGAAAAAACAGTCTTCAAGCCTGTGTTGACAAAATGTACTGGATAACTATGAAAGCTGAGTGTCTTACATGCTGACGTTTCCAGTTGAACAGATTTCCATGATTTGCCAACCATTTAAACAGGTTTGAATATAGTTTCTAATTTTGCATATGGTGATATATTGCTGCAAAATAATTTGTTTAGCTGCTATAAAAAAAAATGATAGATCCCACTAATTTATACAGCCTCCTCTTTTCAAAGTAGCTAGACATTAATATTTTGGACTAGTAAATGGGAGAATCAGAAATCATGTCAACATCATCATTAAACCTGATCCCATTTCAATTATTCTATGTGATAAAACATCTTTCAATGAAAGCTATCAGTTGGCAAGTCCAGACAAAACTTTGATTTGTAATAAAAATATCAAGGAAATCATTTGTTCATCACAAAATATGCAGGAAGAAGGATGCGAGTTGGTAATTTTCATTGAAAATTAAATGGAATGCTACACTCTACCCTCCAAAATTCCGGGGAGATTCCAAGTGATAAAAATAGGATTCCATTTGGTCAACATTAAATATTGGCCTTATGGGTAATGTACAGGAAAATACTAGGAATATTCACCTATAAGAAAGACCTGTCTTTTCACTTATAATCTGATATTTTCCTCATGTTTTATTCAATATGTCTGTTTGTACCTTATTCTATCCTTTTAACCAGAGGAGTATTTCTAAATTATTTCATGCTGCCCTGCAAATTTGCTTATGTCAAGTCAATGGTTGTGATACTGTCAATACCATAGATACAATATACAAGTCTGCTATGCTTTGCCTGCAGTTATATACCTGGTGAGTGTGAATATAGTGTAAGTACATTTGCACTTTTTATTTTGCTGTTGGTTATGTTTAAACCACATTAGTGAAGATTTACTAATCATTATCACTTGCATTCATTATACAAATTTGTTTATCGTTCAAATGGTACGTTTTTGTAATATTCAATGTATGCAGTGGAAGCCTCTAACCTGTGACATCTCTTTCTAAATGGATCATCATGGTACAGTCAAATAGGTCGTTAACTTGCTTGATTGTTCCTTAAACATGTCTAACAATGTGAATTTAAGTGTTTATTATGGGTTTTTAATGCTGTGTAATGATCAAATTTGTTTTGAAATTTATATTGTCAACATGGGGAAATCAGAATTTTTATTTTTCTACTTACATTGCTAATTTTGGTGATATTTGCTGGAAAATATTTATACAAAATAAATTTATCAAATTATCTTGTGGTTTATTTATTGCATAAGCTTAGAGATGTACAATGCTTTAAAATGAAGATACGTATTTTCTCTGGAGTTTGCCTTTTTTGTTTCACATTCAGCATGCCTTCGTGGGCTTATGCTACTGTAGCCCATCCACTTCAAGGTTCAACATGTTGTACATTCAGAGATGCTCTTCTGCACACTACTGTTGTAATGTGTTCTTCTTTGAGTTTTGTAGCCTTTCAGTCAGCTTGAACTAGTATGGCTTTTCTCCTCTGACCTTTTCATTAACAAGGCGGTTTCACCACAGAACTGCCACTCACCGGATGTCTTTTTTTTTGCACCATTTTTTTGTAAACTCTATAGATTGCTGTGCATGAAAATCCCAGAAGATCTGGGATCATTTCTGAAATAATCAAACCACACTGTCTGGCAGCAACAGTCATTTCATGGACAAAGTCACCTAGATCACATTTCTGAACCTTTTGACCATATCTGCATGCTTTTATGCATCGAGCCACTGCCATATAATTGGCTGGTTAGATAATTGCATTAATAAACAGGTGTACCTAACAACATGGCCACTGGGTGTACCTTAGAATGGCCTTTTTCCAGTAGTTTTCCTATAGGTTATACTGAAAAGGTCTTGGTGATTGTTTCTGTTTTTAGCAAGTTGATGTTCACTTCCATATGGAATTGGAAAAATTTAATATACACTATATTACTTTATAGCATAATCATCAGTTTCTTAAACCGGGTAGCACACTGAACAAGAGATCTACTGTAATACATTATTGTGATTAAATTATAAGTCATCCAATGGTGGAGCTGACACTCCCTGACTCTTGCACACCACCTACCTGAGACGTCAATGGGGATGTGCATCAGGAAACAAAGGAGAAGATAAGTCTAATTATTTTGCTTTAGTAAATCATAAACAAATGTGTGCAGATCATTATTTATTTCAATACTAGTAGTTGCAAATTAGCACAATGTGAATGTCATTTTAAAAGGGTTTGCTAAAAATGAAGAGCGGTCCCCAACTTTGCCTTCTGTCAAATATATTGCAAAACTTCAATCTGTAGCCTTGAAGCATACAAGCTCTGTACAACCGACTTGAGGCTAAGAGGATCACCAAGACTGGTGCTTGGTATCCAGTCCAAGTAAGTGAGGCATGAAAGGACAGTAGCTGGTGCAATTGTTCCACAATGATTTGGTCTGCAGGTCTCTTTTGTGAAGAATTAGACATATTGCAGCATTTATTATGGTAGGCAAGAAAGTGTTTATGCAAGATTGTCATGCCAGCATTCACTTCTTAAGTTATTGTATTGCTAGAGTCCTGTTTTCATTAGTAATGACAGTAGATCTTGTTTAATATGCTTGGGTGCTAGTCTAGTGGTCTTCTGCGTGCATACATTGTAAACAATTTGTGTGGTAAGTGGAACTTTACACATGATTCTTTTTATAATCTGACCACTTGAAAGGAAATTCAAATTGTAAAATGATTCACCAAACATATACTTTATGGTTCTGTTATAGCGGCAGGTGGAATGCAGGGTAGTTAAGGCAATTTGAATATCTGGGAAAATAAAGTATTACCCAATGTAGAGTAATAATTAGATAAAGTTATCTTTTTATCCCTTAAATTAATTGCACTTTCTGGACTCTTGTTTCCTTATAAGATAATGGCTTTCAACAAGCTTCTACGTATCAATAGAGTCCACTCAAAGCAAATGAATGGCAGAATTGGAAGAAGCAGTAATTCGTTCCTAGCAGTATCATTAACAGACAAGCAAAGCACGAAAACACAAAACACTAGCAGGTCATTAATTTGCTGGTCTGTTATCCAACAAATTTATGGTGGCTCTTTTATCACAAATTTTCTGTTCTATCCCTTGAACTGCTTGATTTCTCTAAATCCAGGCATCCATTGATTTCCGCTTTGAGTGCAATTACCTATGATTCCACAGCCCTTTATGAGAATTCCAAAGAACTACCATACTCAAATTCCAGCACTGTTTTTGTGAGACTATGACCCCTGTTTACAGCAGGAGGAATCATTCTCTCAGTACCCACTCTGTTATACTCTCAAAGAACTTTGTTTCCATGAGCTAAAAGCCTAGCTGCTCCTATATGATGAACCCCATTACCAAGAACCAGTCTGGTAAAACTTCAATCCACACTCTCTTGTAGTATGTCCTTTTAATGGTGTGGATCCCATTGTAGTTTAACCATCCCCTTAAAATATTCTCAACTTTTTTAATCTTTTTATGAAACCCAATGTACAATTTTCCTTTCTCATTCCCTGCTCCACCTTCATGTTAGTTTTAAGTAACATGTAAAAAGATCCCTAGGTCCCTAAGGAACATCAGCATTTCCCAAAATTTCTGATGAGGATTACATTTATTCATTTAGCATTATTGTTGCTCACTGACTTTGTTTGTCTGTGTCCCTTGAATCATCTGCATCTTCTTCATGACTCAATTCTGCACTTCGGGGAATATTACCAAACTTAGAAATAGTGTGTTTCTTCACCTCAGTTGAATTATTGAAAGTTATGGTGAATAGTTGGACTCCAAATGATAATCTTCTAGTCACATCCTGCCAACTCCAAAGAACCCTTTTATTTGTACTTAACCAAGCCTCTATCCACACAACAATGTTACCCATAACTTGAGTGGTTCTGACTTTGTTCACCAGCCTGTGTCGACCTCTCCATGTTTCTGAGATTCCTAATATATCTTCTCATCTACACAACTAGTTATATTCTCAAAGAACTCAAAAGAGTGAAATATAATTTGCCTTTCATATGTCCTTGTTATCCCTGTTCAATCATATTTTTTAATGTCTCTATCACTTCCTTTATTGTAGATACCAGTATTTTCCCTACTATCTATGTAAGGCCAAAGGGTCAGTATTTCACTTTTTAAATTGATATGATGAAAATGAAAACACTATAAATAATTTAAAGAAGCTATTTTATCCATATCATTGAGTTCAATGTATCTGCACAATATTAATGGAGCACTTGCACCAAAAAAGTCCCCTAGCCTGTGTTCTGTTATACATTCTCTATCAGAGAACTACAGAGTTTTGAGCATATTCCCTGGCAAAATCTGTACAGAATCTTGGCACAAGACTTGCCCATTTTCATTCATGTCCTAGGAAACAATGATCTTGTATGATGATTTTGGAAGGATAAATCAAATCTTTATTTCATACCTTACAATTTCCACGCAGACAATAATTATTTGCAAACTTCATTACTTTTAATATAAAATGAAGAATATCCTTAATACCATGAACATGCAATATAATTTCTCCATAATTTCTATTCAAAATAATTGCTGGTTAATTTCTATTAATTATGTATATTGAAACTGATAATTCTTAATAATTGGATAATAGCAGGTTCTCCACATTTCACTCACAATTTGCAGAAATCAAAATAATTAAGAGAGCAGGTAAAGGTAGAGTTCTTCAGATGAAAAGCTCAAACAATTCTGACTGCAGTAATTGCAATGCTTTATAGTTTTTTGAGTTTATTGGTTGCATCTGTAGCAATTTTGCAAGTGTCTAGCATGTAGTTCATTAGTCGACTGCTGAGCATGGAAATAATGTGACTATATTCCAATTTGTCATGGCATACAATAATCAAACCACTTGTAGGTTAAATTATATGATTATTTATTACTACAACTAAATTTCACTCAATGAGTAACTAGCCCTTTGAGACTTTATAATCACGTGGAAGCAGGTCTGTGGCTTTTGCTGCACAATCATTATGTTATTATAGATGAACTAAGCTCAGCCTGATTTTACATGATCATTGCTGACGACTGCTTTAAAAGGTGAAGGGTTTTTGTTGCAGCACAGAGATGCTGAGGTTTCTTTCAATGAAAACTGAATAATAGACAACTGAAAGACAACCACACTAGTATGTAGCTATTAATATCCAATCGGTGTTGTTTCCTCTTCATTTTCATGCTTCTCCTGGATCTTTATCATTGAGTAAATATTCTACTTCACATCACAGAGCAATGCAACACCCCTCAGTACCCAGTGATCAGGAGGCTGGCTTGTTTTCAAATCAACAGCAGCAATGTAATTCAAATCGGTTCTTAGCGGCTTTTTATAGACAGGGCAGGAATACACCCTTACATCTTTAGAATCTGCAGAAGTAAAAAATTGCTATTAAAATCTAAGAATTTCAAGGGCTGAATCAAGCAGTTAGAAACATCGATTAAATCATTTCTTGGAAAAATGATTTTCATTCATTTTTAGGAGCAGAGCAACATTGTCAAGTCCAGCATTTAGTAAGGTCCCAACAACGTGGTGAGTCACTTTCTTGAACCACTACAGTCCTAGTGAAGGTCCTCCAATGTTGCTGTTGAGCCTAATTTCTAGGGTGACTATGAAAGGCAAGTGATACACTTCCTAGTCAACATGGTAGATAATTTGGAGGGGAATCTGCCTGTGATGGTTACAAAACAGTTGCTCCTATTTGTCCTTCCTGATGGTACAGGTCATGGATTCAGGTGGTGTTACTGGAGAAGCCCAGAGGAGTAACTGTAGGTGATAGGAACGAATGTTGAGGGTAGTTAATGGAGCAGCAATCAAATGAGCTGCTGCTTCCTGAAAAGTGTCAAGCTTCAAGTTGTTATCACTGGATTCTTTCAATTAAATGCTGAGTATTTCTCATGCTCCTGATTTGTAAATGACATAAAGGCCTTGGTGTCTCAGAGGATGTGTCATTCACCACAAGATACCCAGCCTCTGCCTATAATATTTATGTGCTAGGTCCAGTTGAGTTTCTGGGCAATGGTAATGGCTTTGAATGTCAAGGATGGGTGGTTAGGTTATTGTTGGAGGTAATTATTGCCTGGAACATCTTCCAGAACTGTTTCCAGCATTTTCTGTTTTTATTGTGGATTTCCAGTATTTGAAAACATTTGAGAACAAAGCAAAAACAAACACGCTATATATTCCTGATATCACTGTCAAGATTGAGAATTAGATTTAAGTCATTCATTCCATTTACTTTTTAAAAATGTTATCTGTGCAGTCTATTTCTATCTTGATTGAACTGACTTACCATGGTGGTTTATAGCAGAGATATGAATTACAGGCAACACTTCAAAAAGAACTTTTGGTTTGGATTCTGTCAATCTGTGGTTGCGGCGGTCCCATCCAGCACCTTCTAGATGCAGGCCAAAGACGTAGACTCCCTCAGAAGGAGATTGTATAATATCTTCCTTTGATAATCTAGTGACTCCACTGTGAAGCACTACATTATCCAGAGCCCAGCCCTTATGAATTCGTGTAACTTCCTGTTACCAGTTAAAAGAAAGTCATTTTAATGTAGCTTAAGGCAATGATGCCCCACCACCATTCTGATTTTATCTTAAAAAGATGCTTCTGTTACAAAATTCAACAAAAACTTCAGTTGACACCAGTAAAATTCAATGTTTAAATCGTCTGGACCAATAGGGACATTATCAGAGGCAGTTTCAGGCACGTTGATGTGACACTGTAAAGTAATAAAATATAGTCCTGAAGAAGGGTCTCAGCCCAAAACAACATCGACTGTTTATTCATTCCCATAGATGCTACCTGACCTGCTGAGTTCCTCAAGCATTTTGCATGTGTTGCTTGGATTTCCAGCATGTGCAGAATTTCTTGTGTTAGTAAAATATAATACGTTTGTTGGTTGATGTTTGCACTAAGGTGAAGATTGTTCGCCTTTAACATTCAGTTTGGGTCTTGCTCAGATAGAATGAAAGAGCAAACAAAATGAAAGAATTGATTCAATGCAAGATTCTAGATAATTTTACAAAGATTCCTTACTTATGAAGAACTGGGTGGAGTGAGCTCAAACATATTATGCCCAGGTGGCACTGATGTGAGTGAAATAGAAATTATCAATTACATGTGTTCCTTGAGGAAACTATTGGGGCGATTTTTTAAAAAATTTATTCTTCCAAGGAAATTGTCAAGCCTGCTTTACCATGGCCAAATATCAATCTCATTCTTCAGCAAAAGACTCAGTACTCTTGCCTCAAAGAATAGATTGGTATTTTATAGAATCTTACTGAATGATAAAGCTCATGATCAGCTTGGGCAGTTAATAACAGTCTTGTCTCTAATGCAGGTTGTCCTGCCTAATGTTACTAGGCCCAAGCTTCAATTGTGCACAGCACTACCCCTGTAGAAATGATGCAGTCCCCCTCAATGGGTCATAACAGTACATTTAGCAGAACAATCTAATGAAAGGTTAGTCAAATTAGGGACAAAATTCTATATGAATCATCATCGGCAGCTGTCAATCCCGGGGATCCTGGGTTTGCGCCTCTGGAGGACTGTGTCCTCTCCAGGGCACAAGCCTGGACAGGAAGATTTGAAGAACAAGCTGTGTCCCATGCAGCCGGCTCCCCCTCTCCACGTCACTGATGTAGTCCAAGGGAAGGGCAAGCTCGGATACAGCTTGGCACCAGTGTCATCATAGAGGTTGCCAGAGTGAAGTTGTAAACAACATCAAACTGCCTTCGGGACCCCGGCTCTGGATTTCTTCCTCGGGGTTTACTCCCGAAGCCTTTCCCATGTGTGGGTATGGCCACAAGGCAGCGGAGGTTTAAAATCAGAGTTTTCCTCTTCTAGGCAGGCTGCCATCCAAGGCTGACAAGCCCCACCTGCCTGAAGCAACCGGTTTTGAGGTGCCAGTGGTCCACCTTTGCCCTTTCTCTTGTCAGTAGAAACAGTTCCACTAAGCCTAACAGCTAAGCTGCACGTGAAGGCCAAGAGTTGGACTTGGTTGTCAGAGGCTGTCAGAGACACAAGCCCTTTGGAGCACTTTATAGGTAGTGGGAGCTTATCACCACTACCACTCCCGGGTATGACAAAATTATTCATTCAATATGAATAAATCAGATATAATTCAAGTTGCTTGAGAAAAAAAGCTTCATATCACTCATAAAAGTAGAAATTAAGGGATTCCTTGTTATCAATTCAGCTTGAAAAAAGTTAGACTTATACTATGCCAATTTCACAAAAACAGTTATTAAATTATCTTACACTAATGCACTCTGAGGAGGGATATATCCATATTTCATTGCACAATAGATCGGGTTTCTTTTATTTATTTAGAAATACAGCACATTCTGGCCCAATGAGCCACACCGCCCAGCAACCAACATATTTAACTGTAGCCTAAGCACAGGACAATTTAGAATGAGCAACTACTTAACCAGTAGCACTTTGGACTGTGGGAGGAAACCAGGACATCCAAATGAAGCCCACGTGCTCATGGGAAGGACTAACAAACTTCTTATTGACAGCACCAGAAATGAACTCCAAACTCTGATGCCCCAAGCAGCAAGTGTTGCGATAATTGCTATGCTATCCTTCTAAACTTTAATTATAATAAAGCAATTGCTGACTATGGTTTATGGTTGAATGAAGCAACATAAAAAGAAATTAGGTGTTTGAGAAAAGTAGAGTTGACTTCCACATTCTTTTTAGGATATTCCAAAGTGCTTGCAGCCAATGAAGTTCTTTTGAACTGTGGTCATTGTAGTTACAAGGCATACTTTGCAGAGTGTAGAACTTTGTCAGCCTGTCCTGTTCCATTACACACCCACCAAACTTAATTTAGTATGGAACTTGGTAGGGAGTTAAAATCCTGGTACATAAGCACAGGCCTCTGGTAATCTAAGTTAGGTTTTAAAATATTTATCAAGGCACTTCAGTGGCAAAACCGTTTACAAAATCTGTGCGCAGTTCCAAATGGATTCAAACAAACTTAACTCCTGATCAGGATAAAAGCAGTTTCTGTGAGCTACAGTATGTTACAGTATAAAACCTGCATATGTGTACCCGGAGCATTGAACAGAACAGCTATTTATTGATTATGACCAATCATCTGTTGTTCACTACATTTGATTCCCTAGGCAAATGATCTGACCTGTCTCATGGCTGTAAGAAAGCCTTGAGGATTGAAGAAACCTGTCATCCAGAAGCAATTTGGCCTCCCTTCAAATATCCAAGAGTGGAACTGACGATCCCTTTCCAATAATTCGGTGAACCAGAAACCCAGAGTACTTGAGGCCCAAGATGCCTTTGTTCAATTAAAAAGCAAAAAAAAATTGAATACGTGCACTTCAGATACAGATTCAATTTCTTTAAATGAATCAGAACTCTACACTGTATACTGTCAAGGATAATGCACAACAAACATTTATATCAGGATTGTTTTGTATGCTCTTCAGCTCCAGAAATAGTTATATTCCTAATTTGTACTGTTCCTAAAGTATAAACTCAAATGCATGGATGCCTGAATATTTATTCTATCAATTGACATATTTTGCCTAAGGGAATTATTTCGACAAAGGTTGCCCTCAGTATGGTCCTAGTAAGAAAGTTCATCAGAACACCAGAATATTACCTTTGTTTCTGTAGTAAAATTTGTGTTTCCCATATACCATTCGTACATTGATACAGTATATGTAAAGTAGAACGAGAGTGAGCTATTGTTTGGATTCCTTTTGTTAAAATCCATCAGTCAGTGGATCACACAAACATGTGCATTAAAAGCACAGCAGGAGAGTCTACTACAAATTAGCTGTATAAAATAATTGGAGACAAGAGACTGCAGATGCAGGAGTCCCAAGCAAAATTATGCTGGAGGATCTCAGCAGACCGAAGAGCACCTGTGGGGGGGTAGAGGAAATTTCCAAATTTGGGTCAAAATTTTTCATTGGGACAGAGTAGAAAGGAGAGTTAACCAGTAAAACAAGGACAATGGTGAGAGAGAAGCCTGAGTTGATTGGTAGACCAAGGAGGGGGTGAAGAATGATGGGCAAGTTGAATAAGGTAGGAAAGGATTAAGAAGTGATGACAGAACAAAAACCAGATGGGAGAGAGGTGGGGTCTTCCAGGTAAACAGTGTGTTCTGGGGGTGTGGTGGGAAAGGAAACAAATTGAAGCACCGGAGGAGATCAAGAGAGAGAGAGGAAAAAGTAAAATACACAGGAGGGGAGGGTTACCTAAAATTGATCATCTTGATGTTCATGCCCCATTGAGTTGTAGGCTCCCGAGGAGGAAACATGAAGTGTTGTTCCTCCATTTTGCATTGTAAATGCCAAGGTTGTTCTAAGGCTCGGGAAGACTGATGTCCGGTCTGCGCTTGGTGTCACCAAATGCAGTAGATGGGGTTGGAGGAGGTACATGTGAATCTTTGCCTCATCTGGAATGGCTGTTTAAACCCCTGGCTGATGGTGAGGAAGGAGGTGCAGGAACAAGTTGCAGGGGAAAGAGCCCAGGATCAGGAAGGGGTGGATGGGGAGGGATGAGCAAACCAGGAAACCACAGAGGGAACGGTCTTTAGGCAGGAGGCGGGAAATGGTGGGGAGTAAAAGTGGCTAGTGTTTGGATCTTTTCGCTGTGGTAAAATGACAAGGGGGAATGTGCTGGATGTGGAGGAGCTCTGCACAGGTCCCAGTCCCTGCTGAGAGCAGAATATGAATCAGCTGCAGACACGGCTGTAGAAATGGCAGATGGAGCCAAATGTGAAGTGTTGCACTGTAGGAGATCAACTGTAAAGGGATAGTATACTGTCAATGGCAAGTTGGGCATGCTTTTAAGGTGAGGGGGCTACGTTCAAAGGAGAGGTATGAAACAAGGTTATTTTCACACAGGGTGGTGAGTGTCTGGAATACACTGCCAATGGTGGTGGCAAATACGACAGAGGCATTCAAAAAGGTCCAGATAGGCATATCCCACACAATCTGTCCTTACATTTCCTACACAATTAGTTTAGTAGGCATTTGTTTATTAATTTCATTAGTTCAGTATAACATGTATATGGATTTCAGCAAGGCATTTGACAAGGTACCCCATATGCAAGGCTTATTGAGAAAGTAAGGAGGCATGGGATCCAAGGAGACATTGCTTTGTGGATCCAGAACTAGCTTGCCCACAGAAGGCAAAGAGTCATATTCTGCATGGAGGTTGGTGACCAGTGGTGTGCCTCAGGATCTGTTCTGGGACCCTTACTAATCGTGATTTTTATAAATGACCTGGATGAGGAAGTGGAGGGATGGACTAGTAAATTTGCTGATGACACAAAGGTTGGGGGTGTTGTGGATAGTGTAGAGGGCTGTCAGAGGTTACAGCGGGAAATGACAGGATGCAAAACTGGGCTGAGAAGTGGCATAGGACTCAAAGCTGCTGCGCAGGTTGACTCTGTGATTAAAAAGGCATACGGTGCATTGGCCTTCATTAATCATGGGACTGTGTTTAGGAGCCGAGAGGTAATGTCGCAGCTATATAGGACCCTGGTCAGACTCCACTTGGAATACTGTGCTCAGTTCTGGTCACCTCACTATGGGAAGGATGTGGAAACCATAGAAAGGGTGCAGACGAGATTTACAAGGATGTTGCCTGGTTTGGGGAGCATGCCTTATGAGAATAGGTTGAGTGAACTCGGCCTTTTCTCCTTGGAGAGACAGAGGATGAGAGGTGACCTGATAGAGGTGTATAACATGATGAGAGGCATTGATCATGTGGATAGTCAGAGGCTTTTAACCAGAGCTGAAATGGTTAGCATGAGAGGGCACAATTTTATGGTGCTTGGAAGCAGGTACAGAGGAGATATCAGGGGTAAGTTTTTTTTTTACACAGAGAGTGGTGAGTGCATGGAATGGGCTGCCAGCAATGGTGTTGGAGGCGGATACGATAGAGTCTTTTAAGAGATTCTTGGACAGGTACATGGAGCTCAAAAAATTAGAGGGCAATGGGTAACCCTAGGTAATTTCTAAGGTAAGGGCTTGTTTAGCACAGCTTTGTGGGCCGAGGGACCTGTATTATGCTATAGGTTTTCTATGCTTCTATTAGCAGAGCGCCTGTTCTTGTGCTGTACTGTTTTATGTTTTATCTCTATCCCTCCCCTTCCCCATCTGGATCAACCACCCCGTTACCCCTTATCTTTTCTCAATCCAACGATCACCTCCAGCTCCTGATTCACTGTACACACTTGTTTGTAGAAAGGCTATCTCTCCTAACTCTCCATTCCACTCATACTGTGTTATAACTCTTCCTATCCCTCCTATCTCTCCTCTGCACTCTGGACTGTGTTATAACTCTTCCTGTCTCTCCTCTCCACTCTAGACTGTGTTATAACTCTTCCTGTCTCTCCTCTCCACTCTGGACTGTGTTATAACTCTTCCTGTCTCTCCTCTCCACTCTGTGTTATAACTCTTCCTGTCTCGCCTCACCACTCTAGACTGTGTTATAACTCTTCCTGTCTCTCCTCTCCACTCTAGACTGTGTTATAACTCTTCCTGTCTCTCCTCTCCACTCTGGACTGTGTTATAACTCTTGCTGTGCTTCCACAGATGCTGCTTGACTGATTGAGCTCCTCCCGCAGACCGTTGTATGAAATATATTGTCGGTTGAAAACATGAGAAACAGATATAAGCATTGAGATTAACCTTGCCAAAATAATTAATGACCATTTCTTTACATCAGTATATCCAAAATAAACCTGTTGGTCACAGAAATGTTTGAAGAAAGGGACAACACATCCCCAATTTCCCTTCAGCACACATAAAAGTTGCAAGTGAACACAGCAGGCCAGGTAGCATCTCTAGGAAGAGGTACAGTCGACGTTTCGGGCCGAGACCCTTCATCAGGACTAACTGAAAGAAGAGCTAGTATGAGAAGCCACTAATGCCCCACCTCCCCCTCGTACCCCATCCGTTATTTATTTATTTATATACACACTTTTTTTTTCTCGCTCTGTCCCTCTCACTATATCCCTTGCCCATCCTCTGGGCCCTTTACTTTCTCCCTAGGCCTCCTGTCCCATGATCCTCTCATATCCCTTTTGCCAATCAACTGTCCAGCTCTTGGCTCCATCCCTCCCCCTCCTGTCTCCTCCTATCATTTTGGATCTCCCCCACCCCCTCCCACTTTCAAATCTCTTAATATCTCTTCTTTCAGTTAGTCCTGACGAAGGGTCTCAGTCCAAAACATCGACTGTACCTCTTCCTAGAGATGCTGCCTGGCCTGCTGCGTTCAACAGCAACTTTTATGTGTGTTGCTTGAATTTTCAGCATCTGCAGTTTTTCTCATGTTCCCAATTTCCCTTGCTTCTCAAATTGGTTGCTGATTGATCTGCTAAATTTCCCTCTCAACTCCCTCATCAATAAAACTGTACCTTTCAAGCCTCTTTGATTGTTTTGTAAGGTGAGTTATTTCCGAATGTACAGCGTTTAAATATATACTCGCTCACTCATACACACTATGCATTGCGAAATCAGTCTCACTTTTTGATTACACGTATTTCATCTTTTATGCAGCAATAGACACAGTATTACTACAGCTAACTTCATCAACCACTTTTATTAAAGCATTAACACCCAGACTTTGATCACTGCCATAAATAATAACATAGTTAATAACTCAGTTATGACTTTATCTTGTCGCAGTATGTTGATGAATTAGTACACCGTATCAAATAACAGATAGGATGTGGGCTTGAACTTGCAATCTACAGATCATTTCACCAAATTTTTCGTGAATAGCAATTAACATGGATGAAAGCATTGGTCAGGCCAAAAAGATTATGTTGAAGAACTAACTGATCTTTTATAACTGCAAACATAATGCAAGAACACAAAAAAGTGTGCTTGATTATAAAGCTTTTATCTTACTTTTAGCCACCTAACTGGTACATGGGCATCGTGCATGCAGTCTAGTGCATCTTGCAAGTTTTCACTCATAATAATTGTACCATCAATGGCTAGTTTCAGTTCCATTAATGTGCTGCGCACCAACAAAATGACTTTCTGCATTCGATCAATTTCCTGATGAAGGAAGATGTTCATTGGCTGAATAGCACCCATCTTTGCCAACCAGTTTTTGACCTGAAGTAAGAAAAGAGAGGCTGAAATATCAAGTAAAGAGCAGTGGGAAAAGTGCAAATGAGAAATACTGCAAAATAATTATTTTACTCATTTCTATATCTCAGAAACATTTAAGGGTGTATATTAGAAACCTATCATTACAAATTGTAGACACACAGTATAACTGAACCATGTAAAAGCCAAAAGCCTCAAACCAGCCTTATTTTGTAATGGTGGCTGAAGGAGATATGTTCACCATTCTGGATGCTGGATATATTAAGTATAAAGACTTCAGACCTTAGAAATCTGAAATAAAAATGGAATTTGCATAGTTTTATTATTTCACTCTGTCAAAGAAACCCAGCAGGACTACCGAACGGTCTCGGCCTGAAACGTTGACTGTACCTTTTTCCATTGATGCCGCCTGGCCTGCTGGGTTCCTCCAGCATTTTTGTGTGTGTGTTGCTTGGATTTACAGCTTCTGCAGATCTTTTCTTGTTTGTGATTCAATTCCCTTTGTTTCACCCTTCACCTTATTTCACCATCTCAGCCACCTAGACTAACATGTTCACCAACACAAGAGATTCTGCAGTTGCTGAAAATCTTGAGCAACACATACAAAATGCTGGAGGAACTCAGCAAGACAGGCAGCTTCATGGAGGGTAAATATTTTGGGCCAAGACCTTTAATCAGGACTGGGAAAGAAACGAGGAGCATATTTTCTCTCTTTTTCTGTTCTAATGATGGAGCTCAGACTGGAAACATGAACTGTTTCTCTATCCATAGATGCTGTATTATCTTATGAGTTTTTCCATTTGTTTTTTTATTAAGGTGATAAGCTGCTTGCTTTTTTTTACAATCACCATCAATAACTAATGGATTATGTTTTTAATAATAATTTTCCTTCTACAAACACAAGTGAAGATGTGGCATCCATTATATTAGAGGTCCAAGCTGTAAAATATGGTGGAAATCTGAACTTAGTTTTAATCCAGACTTAGGCCCCATCAGGGAAGAGGTAGGGGAGTCTAAAGACCCACACTCAACATTTTAGAAACAGCTTCTTCCCCTCTGCTGTCAGACTTCTGAATGGCCCGTGAACACTGCGTCATTATTTTACTCTCCTTTTCTGGTAACTTACTATTGTTTATTGTAATGTATAGAATTTTTTGTATGTATTGCACTGTACTGCTGCTGCTGCAAAATAATGACATACATTAGTGGTGATAAACTGGATTCTGACACTGAGGAAGTTTTCCACCATCCCTGTATCTACAATTGATGGCTTCCACGCTGGTCTTGAAAACATCAGCACTTACAGAATATCCATCATCATCTTTGTGCTATTTCACATCCTGTAAAAATGATGCTTTATAGTCGTATTAAAAGAATTTACCTGGACTGATATACGCCCGTAGCACCAGACCATGAAAGCTTGGCCTGCCTATCTGAGCCAAAATGACTTTCTTTTAAAACATAACTAACACATTTAACTCTCAGCCATAAATCTTATACAGAAGATTACAGGGGTTTGGTAGAAAAATAGGAACTACAGAAAGTGAATTAACTATTTTGTCCTTTTCTGAAAGGAGGACAAAATATGTTATAAACTCAGAGGCTAGTTTATTTTTCTAACCATTATTTTGTTAATGACATTGGCTAATTTAAAATTGAAAAGTTATTTTCTCATGTACTCAGCATTTCCTGAAAAACACCTAATGTTTGGAGGATAATGTCCTTTAACAAGCTGCAAACACCTAATGTTTGGAGGATAATGTCCTTTAACAAGCTGCAAATCCGGTATATACAAAACTAGGATCATAACTTAACACAAAGTATGAACAGAAATCCAAAATTACAACTCTTGTGTTAAATATTGTTGTACTTATAACTGAAAGGGAAATGTATTTGTTTCAGAATTGATATTATGAATTCTGAGCAGATTACTTATACTGAAAAGCAGGAATAAGGTTACTGAATATGGACATACCTCTTTATGCTATTGTACTAGTTAAGTGATCGGACTCCACAAATGACATAATGTATGTACAATGTTTTCAAGCTGAAACTTCTAAATTCCTGATCTGCGCATATTTATGTCGGATAAAATTTCAGTTAGTCTCTAAGCATAAAAAATCCCCAAGGTTACCACTTTGAACAGAGTGAATGAAGATTATCCATGCCACTTACTTCATAAGCTATGTAATTAGGAGGTAATTTCATCAACATGTCATTAGCTATATGCAAAACGATAGCCTCCCGTGTTTCTCCTTTCCCTGCTGAGCTGTCCTTTGGCTGGATGTTAAGGATTGTATCCAGGACATCTTGGGCAAGTTTGCTTTGATAAGTGATATCAGCATTCGGGTGAAGGCCAAAGACCTCTGGTGTGTCATACGATGGTAGGCTCTAGTAAGACACAAAACATCTTTAACCTACAGGCAGAATTTCCAGCTTATTTATAAATATTTTTATTGGTTAGAGGTTGGACAGAGAATTTCTTGCAGGTAATTCAAATGACAACATCACAATTTTGTTGTAAGTGCCGTTCTAGTGAATCAGCACACGTGGGTATTTGTAGATAAATGCGGCATTTCTTAAACTCTCATATCAGAGAGCTTCATCAAAGGAGGGGGTAATTAAAATTATCCTGGCTGTAACCGACAGTTTTCTAAGTATCAAGGATGATGGTTCTTCAGCAGGTGAATCGAATTGGTGTGTGCCATGACCTGTTTAAATGGTGAAACAGGGTCAATGGATGGAGAGACTTTCTGTTATTCTGATTTAAAATCAATCATGTGCACCGTTTTTTCAGAATTTATTCATTGTATCTATAAAATCAAATTAACTTTTTTATTGGTCTCTAACAAGACATGGCAAAATGTCTGTTGAAAAGCCTAGTATCTCTAAAATAAGGGGGCACGATTACAAAATAAAGAGTTGATTAATTAAAAATGAGATGCATAAGAAGTTCTTCTTGCAGAGGGTGATGAATTTCTGTTCCTCTCCATCACAGAGAGTTGTGGAAGATAGAGCATTGGAAGTATTTTAAAGGGAAGCAGGATCTTTGACAGATTGAGGTCTATGCAGACTGGCACAAAAGAGAAGTTGAGACCCGTGACAAATCAGCCATGATCACGTAGAATGGCAGAGGGGTCTGGTGGCTCCTCTGCTCATATCAGATCTGGCACATTTTGCCCTTTATAAGAAAAATGGAAGCATACCCACATTTAGCCAACATGAAATTTTACTACTTAAAAATATTATTTCATACAAATTAATTTATTTCTTAAAGAACTGAAAGGTACAGAAAATCATATAACATAGTACATATATTACCTGTTAAATATTCCCTATTATACATAAAGCAAACCTGAATGTGGTGTATATATTGTTCTGGTGTAGTGCAGTTCGGGATGCCATAATCCTTGTAAAAGCAGAAGTTTGGTTTCAACATATTTTCGCTGAACCACACTTTAGCAAGTGTGTTTAAAAGTCGCTTATCGTAATCATCTGTGACACGCCCTCCATACTGGATCTCTCCAATCATGTAGTGAACTGTGTTCCATGATACACCCTATTGAACAGCGAAAAGTTTTTCCAAGGTCAGTACATAATCTTCCAATTAATCCCCCAAAGCCAGGTGGCAAAAACTGGAGATAACAGGGGGATGAAAAATGCTTTCGGAACGACATGGTCACAGAAATGAAATGTTGATAAGTAATAGTACGCAATGCGAATACAGTACAACTTATACTGACATGCTGTGTTAGAAAATAGCATGGAAGAATAGAACACCAGGGAGATTCCCAAAGGTAGGATCATAGAGTCATGGAGTCATACAACACAGAAAAATGTGAACTTACACTAATCCCATATACCTACTTTCGGTCTGTAAACTCTCTGACTTGGCAGTTCTAGTAGTGGCCTAGATACTGGCTTCTTCAATGTTGTGCAAGTATCTCCCTTCACCACCTCTTCAGTCAATATATTCCTGACTCTAAACATCTTCCACGTGAAAAAACAAATTCCTCTCAGACTCCCTCTAAACCTCCTTGCTCTCACTTGAAACTTAAGTCCTCATCTTAGACACCCCATCAAGGGTTCTTCTCCCTCCTCCATTAAGCAGTTCCTTAAAACCTACAATTCTGACTAAGGTTTTAGTTATATGCCTTAACATCTCCCTATGTGACTTAGTGTCTTGGTGTCTAATTTTGTTCTATAAAGTACCCTAGAGTGACTAATACATTGAATGCACTATACAACCAGACTCTATTGTGGCTGCAAACCTTAGTTTAAAACCCGACACTCTAATTGATATACTTTGATTGAATCACACTACAGATATTAGTGCTTTCCCATGGTAACATGCTATGAATTTTTAAGCAGTCATTAATTTTAAGTTATGATTTTATAAACCTGCCCTATTTTTCCTTGGTGAGTAAGATTAAGGAGAATCACAAGGCATGTTACACATGCTTTAAAAATTAAAGGGTAGCAAGGAAGAGAGTTGGGCCATTCAAAGGTAAAGAAGGAAATTTATGCTTGTGGTTGAAGAAGTGAGCAAGATACTAAAATGTGTATATTGTACCGGTATTCACCAAGGAGATTTTCATGGAGGATAATGGGTAGAGAGAGGGATATGTTGATATTTTAAGGCATGTTGATATCAAGGAGGCGAGAGAGGAGATTGCAGGGACTTTGACAGAGATCTTTGTATCCTCTTTAGTCACAGGTGAGGTCCCAGAGGAATGGTGAATAAGCAAAGTTGTTCCTTTGTTAATGGGCACAGGAAGAAATTAGGAAATTATAGGCCATTAAGCCTTGTATATCAGTAGCTGATAAATTTTAGAGCAGATTCTAAGGGATGGGATTTACTCAAATCTGGACTGTTTATGAATAGTCAGCATGGTTTTGTGTGGGGGAGATCATGTCTGGAAAACTAGGAGTTTTTGAGGAGGTGATGAAGATGATTGACGAGGGTGGAGCAGTGGATGTTGACCACATGGATTTCAGTAAAGCGTTTAACAAGGTCCCTTGTGACAGGCTAATCCAGAAGATTAAGGCATATGAGTTCCACAGAGACTTGGTAGGCTGGATTCAAAAATAGTTTGACCATACAAGACCAAGGGTGGTGATGGAGGGTGATTTCTGACTGGAGGTCTGTGACCAGTGGTGTTCCTTAAGGATTAGTGCAGGGATTTTTATATACACATATATAAATATGAGGATTTGGATAAAAATGTAGGTGGCTGATGAATAAACTTATAGACAATTACGGGAAAGTTACATACGTGGATAGGATGTTGGCTGATCGGCAGGAAACAGAGAGTGGGAATAAAGGGATCCTATTCTGGTTGGCTGCCGGTTACCAGTGGTGTTCCACAGGGGTCCGTGTCGGGGCCGCTTCTTTTTACATTGTACATCAACGATTTGGATTATGGAATAGATGGCTTTGTGGCTAAATTTGCTGATGATATGAAGATAGGTGGAGGGGCTGGTAGTGCTGGGGAAACAGAGTCTGCAGAGAGACTTGCATAGATTGGAAGAATGGGCAGAGAAGTGGCAAATGAAATACAATGTTGGAAAGTGTATGGTTATGCACTTTGGCAGAAGAAATAAACGGGCAGACTATTATTTAAATGGGGAGAGAATTCAAAGATCTGAGATGCAACGAGACTTGGGAATCCTTGTACAGCATACCCTCCAGGTTGAGTCGGTGGTGAAGAAGGTGAATGCAATGTTGGTATTCATTTCTAGAGGAATAGAGTATAGGAGCAGGGATGTGACGTTGAGGCTCTATAAGGCGCAGGTGAGACCTCACTTGGAGTACTGTGGGCAGTTTTGGTCTTCTTATTTAAGAAAGGATGTGCTGACATTGGAGAGGGTACAGAGAAGATTCACTAGAATGATTCCGGGAATGAGAGGGTTAACATATGAGGAACGTTTGTCCGCTCTTGGACTGTACTCCTTGGAGTTTAGAAGAATGAGGGGAGACCTCATAGAAACATTTCAAATGTTGAAAGGCATGGACAGAGTGAATGTGGCAAAGTTGTTTCCCATGATGGGGGAGTCTAGTACGAGAGGGCATGACTTAAGGATTGAAGGGCGCCCATTCAGAACAGAAATGCGAAGAAATTTTTTTAGCCGGAGGGTGGTGAATCTATGGAATTTGCTGCCACGGGTGGCAGTGGAGGCCAAGTCATTGGGTGTATTTAAGGCAGAGATTGATAGGTATCTGAGTAGCCAGGGCATCAAAGGTTATGGTGAGAAGGCCGGAGAGTGGGACTAAATGGGAGAATGGATCAGCTCATGATAAAATGGCGGAGCAGACTCGATGGGCCGAATGGCTGACTTCTGCTCCTTTGTCTTATGGTCTTATGGTCTTACAACACAAAAATTGACTGTGTTATAGAAAGTAAGGATGGTTGTCTAAGGTTACAACAGGATATAGATCAACTGTTCAGGGAAAGCAAGGAAATGACAGATGGAACATACATCAAAGTTGCTGGTGAACGCAGCAGGCCAAGCAGCATCTATAGGAAGAGGCGCAGTCGACGTTTCAGGCCGAGACCCTTCGTCAGGAATGACAGATGGAATTAATTCAGTGTTGCACATTGAAAGTTCAAATCTAAGAGGAAGGTGTAGAGTAAATGGCAGGGTCCTTAGGAACACTGATGTACAGAGGGATCTTGGGATGCAATTCCATAACTCTCTGAAAACAGCAACACAAATGGACAGAGTGGTTAATAAGGTATATTGCATATTTGCCTTTACTGTTCCTGGTGCTATTCGTAAAATATTGGTTCGGCCACATTCAGAGTATTTTGTGCAGTTTTGGTCACTGCATTACAGGGAAGATGTGGAGACTTTGGAGAGGTTCATAAGGATGTTGCCTGGATTGGAGTGTATTAGGTATAAATTAGAAAGGTTGAACAAACTTGCAGTTTTCTGTTGAGCGTCAGAGACAAAGCAGAGCAGAGTCCTGATACAAGTTTATAAAGTTGTGAGAGGCAATGGTGGAGTAGGTAGAGTGGAAATGTCAGATACTAGAGGGCATAGAGTTAAGATGTGGGGGAAGAAGTTTAAAGATCATTTGTGAGGCAGTGGTAGATGTCTGGAATGCACCACCAGGGAAGATGATATGATAGCAGCATTTAAGAGACATTTAGACAGACACACAAACAGGCAGGAGATATGGGCATACAAACCATGTTCAGGCAAATGTGATTGGTTTAAATTGGCATTATGGTTAGCACAGACATTGTGGGCTGAAAGGCCTGTTCTTATGCTATTTTGTTCTGCATTCTAGAATACAAGTGCATCACATCTCTTCCATGACTAATCAGCAGCAAGAACGGGGTTGGGTTTACATGATCAGAAATGAGAACCAATTATTTGCCCAAGCAAAGACCATGAATTTATGAACACTGACAAAGCTTTGATTCAAAATTACAAAAGTGAATCTCAGAAAATCAACTTTGTGAACAGTGCCTTGTACCTTTTTTCCATCCAGATCATCAAGGTGGTTTTGCAGAAACTGGATTGTGGCATTCAAATCAGCTTGATTGAATTCGTAAGGGATATTCCACCCAAGAGGCCCAAACTTGCGTCTTTCTTGCACAGTGGAATGAAGGAAAGCTACAGCATATAGCATGAATTTCCAGTGCAGCATATTGCTGACCTCTAGTTGGTCTTGGGTGATACCTTAAAGACAATAAAACTAAGACTACATTGCTGTTCCCTTGACCATCCTCATGGTAGGTAGAACAGGAAAGGGGATATCATAATATAATGTCCTTATTATATTGCTACTAAAGTGCAGCTCTATGTGTTATTTGTCTGTATCTTTAAGTTTATAGCATTTAATTGAAATAAATGAACATCTATCTATGGTCATTAGTGATTGATTCATCTTAGCTATATCCTTTATCCAGGGGTCATTTGAGTAGGACTACTTTCTCAGTAATCAAAGGGAACAAAAGATGGGTAGTCATTCTGGACAACTCTTATAATAGCCTTATTTCTGTAAAAGAATTTGAACCTTGAAACATCTTGTATTCTAGCATGCTTCCTTTGGTATTAACCACAGCAAGTGTTAACGAAATGACATCTAATTAGACTAATGTATCAGCATTTCGTTGTTTTATATATTCTAATCACAATGGCAAGGGAAACTTTATTTTGAAGGGGGTTTGCAGATACTTTCATACAAGTTTCCATTTTAGGGGAGATCTAGAAGTGTCTTGCAAATATTGGTAAAGGAAGTGAAGAGAGATTCTGGGAACACAGAAGTAAGTCCAAAGATCTGGAAATACTAGGCAAGAATGATCCAAAGAACCCAGGTGACTGCATTTGCAGTTTTGATTTGCAGAGGACTGTGAGGATGGCCTGGTATCTGGGAGTTGGAAGAAGCAAGACATGAAATTGGAATTGGTTAATGGATATTGGAAATATTTGGCATATTTTTGTCTGGAAGTTAAAGCAGTGAGTCTAATAATCTTGTGAGGATTGATCCTAAAGTGAATAGCACTAAAATTGGCTGTTTTTGAAACATAAACCTTCAGTCTGTCACATTTTTGCTCCTGAGAATTCACCTAATTATTCTGCAGCTCTTGTTTCACTGGCAGACATTCTCACAGAGCAGTTTCCCTATGACAAATGGTTATCATGGTAACAGCTATCACAAAAGAAAGATGAAAACAAAGAACAAAAAATGAGGCTGTGTGCACACAAATATAGTTTTTAAAACACACCATAAATAGAAAAAGTTAATTTCAGTTGCAATGTTTTGGCATGAAGGTAGTTATTCAACAACTTTTTTACTTGTCACATTCTTTTTTTGATATGTTATTGGTAAATAAAGCATGTGCTATCAAAAGAAAACGGAAGCCCCAGTCACATCTGGTATCTAGTCATTCTATATGGTTCATGTCAAACCAATATGGTTAATGCCTGGCTGCTCTCTAATGCAGCCCAGCAAGCTATAAGGTTTTTTCCTTCCGGAAATATGGATTAAAAAATCGGCATTTTTGATAGTAACTTCCACTTATCAGCAATATTTGCCATAAATCTGCACATATAAACAGACTGTTGATTAGCCATACTGTTGAGATCAGACTATTTCTGCTCATTTTATATCTCCATATGTCCTTCCAGATGGAAAGGAGGGAGGTTTGAAAATTCTCCATGCCTGCTGTCAAGTGTGGTGATCCGAGCCAATATAATGCATGCTGAGAGATAATGCAATATGAATATTAGTGAGATTGGAAATTAAGTCCCTTGTGTGAGGATCCTTAAAGTTATGGCCAGAAGCCTTGAACTGAATTTAGTGCTTGATTGCCACGCGACAGTGAGAGTAGGAATGCGATGAGGTGGAGGATAAATGCGTGGCTGAGGGATTGGAGCAGGGGGCAGGGATTCAAGTTTTTGGATCATTGGGACCTCTTTTGGCGCAGGTGTGACCTGTACAAAAAGGACGGGTTACACTTAAATCCTCGGGGGACCAATATCCTGGCAGGGAGATTAGCGGGGGCTACTGAGGTGACTTTAAACTAGAATGGTTGGGGGGTGGGAATCAAATTAAAGCGGCTAGGTGTGAGGAGGTTAGTTCACAACAGAGGGATGGGAACCAGTGCAGAGAGACAGAGGGGTGTAAAGTGAGCGTAGAAGCAAAAAGTACAAAGGGGAAAAGTAAAAGTGGCAGGCCGACAAATCCAGGGCAAGCATTAAAAAGGGCTAAGAGAGTTGTAAAAGAGTGCCTGAAGGCTTTATGTGTCAATGCAAGGAGCATTCGTAATAAGGTGGATGAATTGAAAGTGCAGATTGTTATTAATGATTATGATATAGTTGGGATCACAGAGACATGGCTCCAGGGTGACCAGGGATGGGAGCTCAACGTTCAGGGATATTCAATATTCAGGAGGGATAGACACGAAGGAAGGGGAGGTGGGGTGGCGTTGCTGGTTAAAAAAGAGATTAACGCAATAGAAAGGAAGGACATAAGCCGGGAAGATGTGGAATCGATATGGGTAGAGCTGCGTAACACTAAGGGGCAGAAGACGCTGGTGGGAGTTGTGTACAGGCCACCTAACAGTAGTAGTGAGGTCGGAGATGGTATTAAACAGGAAATTAGAAATGTGTGCAATAAAGGAACAGCAGTTATAATGGGTGACTTCAATCTACATGTAGACTGGGTGAACCAAATTGGTAAAGGTGCTGAGGAAGAGGATTTCTTGGAATGTATGCGGGATGGTTTTTTGAACCAACATGTCGAGGAACCGACTAGAGAGCAGGCTATTCTGGACTGGGTTTTGAGCAATGAGGAAGGGTTAATTAGCGATCTTGTCGTGAGAGGCCCCTTGGGTAAGAGTGACCATAATATGGTGGAATTCTTCATTAACATGGAGAGTGACGTAGTTAATTCAGAAACAAAGGTTCTGAACTTAAAGAGGGGTAACTTTGAAGGTATGAGACATGAATTAGCTAAGATAGACTGGCAAATGACACTTCAAGGATTGACGGTGGATATGCAATGGCAGGCATTTAAAGGTTGCATGGATGAACTACAACAATTGTTCATCCCAGTTTGGCAAAAGAATAAATCAAGGAAGGTAGTGCACCCGTGGCTGACAAGAGAAATTAGGGATAGTATCAATTCCAAAGAAGTAGCATACAAATTAGCCAGAGAAAGTGGCTCACCTGAGGACTGGGAGAAATTCAGAGTTCAGCAGAGGAGGACAAAGGGCTTAATTAGGAAGGGGAAAAAAGATTATGAGAGAAAACTGGCAGAGAACATAAAAACGGACTGTAAAAGCTTTTATAGATATGTAAAAAGGAAAAGACTGATAAAGACAAATGTAGGTCCCCTGCAAACAGAAACAGGTGAATTGATTATGGGGAGCAAGGACATGGCAGACCAATTGAATAATTACTTTGGTTCTGTCTTCACTAAGGAGGACATAAATAATCTTCCAGAAATAGTAAGGGACAGAGGGTCCAGTGAGATGGAGGAACTGAGCGAAATACATGTTAGTAGGGAAGTGGTGTTAGGTAAATTGAAGGGATTGAAGGCAGATAAATCCCCAGGGCCAGATGGTCTGCATCCCAGAGTGCTTAAGGAAGTGGCCCAAGAAATAGTGGATGCATTAGTGATAATTTTTCAAAACTCGTTAGATTCTGGACTAGTTCCTGAGGATTGGAGGGTGGCTAATGTAACCCCACTTTTTAAAAAAGGAGGGAGAGAGAAACCGGGGAATTATAGGCCGGTTAGCCTAACGTCGGTGGTGGGGAAACTGCTGGAGTCAGTTATCAAGGATGTGATAACAGCACATTTGGAAAGCGGTGAAATGATCGGACAAAGTCAGCATGGATTTGTGAAAGGAAAATCATGTCTGACGAATCTCATAGAATTTTTTGAGGATGTAACTAGTAGAGTGGATAGGGGAGAACCAGTGGATGTGGTATATTTGGATTTTCAAAAGGCTTTTGACAAGGTCCCACATAGGAGATTAGTGTGCAAACTTAAAGCACACGGTATTGGGGGTAAGGTATTGGTGTGGGTGGAGAATTGGTTAGCAGACAGGAAGCAAAGAGTGGGAATAAACGGGACCTTTTCAGAATGGCAGGCGGTGACTAGTGGGGTACCGCAAGGCTCAGTGCTGGGCCCCCAGTTGTTTACAATATATATTAATGACTTGGATGAGGGAATTAAATGCAGCATCTCCAAGTTTGCGGATGACACGAAGCTGGGTGGCAGTGTTAGCAGTGAGGAGGATGCTAAGAGGATGCAGGGTGACTTGGATAGGTTGGGTGAGTGGGCAAACTCATGGCAGATGCAATTTAATGTGGATAAATGTGAAGTTATCCACTTTGGTGGCAAAAATAGGAAAACAGATTATTATCTGAATGGTGGCCGATTAGGAAAAGGGGAGGTGCAACGAGACCTGGGTGTCATTATACACCAGTCATTGAAAGTGGGCATGCAGGTACAGCAGGCGGTGAAAAAGGCGAACGGTATGCTGGCATTTATAGCGAGAGGATTCGAGTACAGGAGCAGGGAGGTACTACTGCAGTTGTACAAGGCCTTGGTGAGACCACACCTGGAGTATTGTGTGCAGTTTTGGTCCCCTAATCTGAGGAAAGACATCTTTGCCATAGAGGGAGTACAAAGAAGGTTCACCAGATTGATTCCTGGGATGGCAGGTCTTTCATATGAAGAAAGACTGGATGAACTGGGCTTGTACTCGTTGGAATTTAGAAGATTGAGGGGGGATCTGATTGAAACGTATAAGATCCTAAAGGGATTGGACAGGCTAGATGCAGGAAGATTGTTCCCGATGTTGGGGAGGTCTAGAACGAGGGGTCACAGTTTGAGGATAGAGGGGAAGCCTTTTAGGACCGAGGTTAGGAAAAACTTCTTCACACAGAGAGTGGTGAATCTGTGGAATTCTCTGCCACAGCAAACTGTTGAGGCCAGTTCATTAGCTATGTTTAAAAGGAAGTTAGATATGGCCCTTGTGGCTACAGGGGTCAGGGGGTATGGAGGGAAGGCTGGGTTCTGAGTTGGATGATCAGCCATGATCATAATAAATGGCGGTGCAGGCTCGAAGGGCCGAATGGCCTACTCCTGCACCTATTTTCTATGTTTCTATGTTTCTATGTTTCTATGATTGAATACCCAGTCATAATTTGACCGTAACTATAGCTGAAAACCTTTTTCTCACAGCACAGATATACACAATGGGCCAGCCTGTAAGTGATAGTTAAGCGCAAGCAGTTCCAAGCTCCTGGGAGTGCACATCTCACACAACCTCTCATGATCCCAGAACACATTCTACAGAATCAGAAAAGTTCCCCTAAGCTTCTACTTTCTGAGGAGGCTGAAAGGAGCTGGACTTTGCATATCTACAGTATACTTGCATTATTCTATAGATGCACAGTAGGGAGCATCCTAACAAGCTGCATCACTGCATGATACGGAAACTGCACTGCAGCGACAGGAAGGCTCTACAATGGGACGCTTAAACTGCCCAATGCATCACCAGCACCAACCTATCTGCCATCAAGGACATATATACAGAAAGGTGCCAGAAAAGGGCCAGTAACTTCATGAAGGATACCTGGTCCTAGTCATGGACTAATTATTTCACTCCCGTCAGGGAGGAAGCTACATAGCATCCACACCAGGACCACCAGACTCAAAAACAGTTACTTTCCCCAAGCAGTAAATCTGATCAACACCTCCATACCCCCAACAACCACTACTTTACCATTTTCTGTCAGTCACCTCATGTACAGACACTCCTGTGCCTAGCGTCACTTTATGGACACACAATCAATTTATGTATATAAGCCATCTTATGTATTTATATTTATTATGTTTTTAATATTATTATTGTGTTCTTTTACATATTGTGTGTGTGTGTTTTTATGCTGCATTCTGGAGTAACAATTATTTTGTTCTCCTTTACAATTGTGTGCTGGAAATGACATTAAACGATCTTGAATTTTGAATCTCCACCCTTAATTACTATTCACAAAACAATTTTCTTTTTTTTTGGCATATGCCTGCATTCGTGCGAGTCTGTGTGCGTGCGTCTGCACGTCCATGTGTGCGTCCGTGATGATGTCTTTTTCATGGCTTTTACAAGGTGCGGAGCGAGAGAGAGACTGTGTGGCGAGCCACTCCACACACAGACATTTTCGCAGTATTTTCCCTTTTATTTTTACGAGGTCGAGTTGCCATCTCGACACTCAACCCGGCACGGATGGAAAGCGTACTCGGGAGCAGACCCAATTAGTTTCGAACCCAGGAACCTCCGCTCCCGTGTCCAGCGCCAATATCGTTGCGCCACCAGCCGGCCCCACAAAACAATTTTCAAGGCCGCTCAGTGACCAGGGTAAAACCAGAAACAGTAATTACAAAGATCAAGCCAGGTTTTACCAAAGGATACAAAGATGCCAAAATATTAATATGTTAATACTTGAGTACATTATCTTTATTTTTGGTGGAGGCACAAGGAGATTTTCAAGCAACAATGGAAGGTGTAGCAATAATGACTAGCGAAGGGTAGTGAGAATGGAAGTGAAAGGAAATGGAGAAATGACTTTCAGAATAAGTAGGCAGATGTAAATGAGGAGAAACATATGAGAACATTTATATTTATCAACTGCCTTTGGATATTACTCTTTTTAATTTCCATATAATGACCACTAAGTCTATTAGTTAATGAGAATTCTGTTCACCATCTTGATATGAAATTAAGTTTAACTATTTGATCCTGATATTAAATATTCTTCCTCTGTTAATTTATTCTGAAAGCCCTGTAGATAAATTCCTATCATATTCCATTCTAAGTATTTTATTTCAAATGTGAATGGCAATGATGGGATTAGTGAATACTAGATTGTAAACTTGCAGATCAAATTCCAATCATTTACAATTCATCCTCTACAAATAATTCATTTGACCACTTTTATTTAAAAGGACTGCCAATGTAATTGTTGCTATTTCTTGGATTAACAAAGATTATTTTAAGCATTTAAATGTGAAAGTTTCTGCTCCTGAAATTTAGAAAAAGACATGTTTGGAATCTCTTGGCTCTCCAGACACAATGAAAACATCTGACTGAATAATTAAAGAAGAGAAGACAAGAAACCAATTAAAAAATTCTTCAGTCTTAATCTGTTTCCAGTCTTTATCTGCTTGCCATCACATGACATAATTAAAATGTACAATTGCTACTGTGCTAATCTAGTGACTGACTTTTCTACCTGAATAAGTGCGTTTCAGTCCAGCTTTTAATCCCTGAGGTGGTTCATCAGTAAACTTTATCGACATTTGCAGTAGAGTAATAGGAAAGTGCTTATGGACCTCAGTAGTTATCCACAGTCGGAATGAGTCCTGAACAGTCTCAGTTTCTGTAATTGTATCCATCAATTCGTCCATGAAATCCAGTCCCAGGTGGCAGTTTTGCAGTAAAGCCCAACCTCCCTTAGAAGGAATCACAAAGGCAATTAACTTCATTGCATTTGAATTTTTTAAAAAACACAATAAAAAGAATATTTAGTTACAGCTGTGAACAGATAATAATAACTCTTAATGTGTTAATATTTTACGTTGATATTTTTCCTGGTTTTTGCACTTCCCTTTACAGCTTAGTGCCAAGTCTCTACCCATCAACTCTCATCACTGAGCTGTTAACTCCAGGAACTCATCCAATAAGAGATTGGAAATATACCCAATTCTCAGTGGTATCTCATGTTGAAGTTATAATATGCCTTGGAACTACAAACATAATTTCTACGACTATTTAAATCTTTGGTACTTTAACGAGGAAGTTTGTACATAAATTAATGATTGATATTCTTCTTACACTTGACATGGCCTGCTGTAGCAATCTGCGTGCATGTGTCTCTTGGCCCTGGCCCATGGAGACACTTCGAGTCTCAATTTTCAATCTCTTTCCAAGAGCAATGATGCGGTCTGTAGGATCAGATCCCATGGAGAGGAAACAGATGAGAGGGGTCCTAGGGTCAGATTCCTCCCAGCTCTTTTCAAGGTCCAAGTTGACACTTTCCACATACCTCTTTCCCATAGAGTCGGTGATATATTTATGAGCCTGTATGTAAACAAAAGAACTATTGATGATTTTTATTTTAAAAGACAAATATTTTGTATCCATTTTGTGGGTTTATTTCGTAAATGGCCAAGAATTCAATACAAATGAAAATATTTCTGCAGTTTTCACTGTGTCACATACCCCGTGACGGGTTGAAGAACCAGCAGAAATGGAAAACGCTTTGGAGTCCAGTATTGCTATTAATATTATTTATTAGTAACTATGCAACACAGTAATTTAAATGCAGATAAATCAAACAGGTTAGCAATGATTATATATAAGTAAGTGTGGAATATATTGGAAAGCTAAGCTTCTTCAAGTCTAGGGGTAAATAGATAGTCTTACGACAATGAGTAAAGTTCAGTTCAGTTCGTGGTGTTGAGTTAAGTAGTGATGGAGAGAGAGAGGGAGAGACTTGAGTCTTCAGGTGAGCTGATGCCGTCAATCTTCCCGTTGTCCTCCGAAATCCTTTAAAAGTCACCGACTGTGACTTCAACAAAGGGCACCATTCTTCTGTGGTGGAATCATCAACCCAGGCAAAGGTTGGACACATGGATAACTCCCCACCGGTCAATCCCTTTTCTCTCTGCAAGAGCCACTGAACGATCCGCCTGATCGATCCTCCAAAAACCCACTTTTTCTGTGGGCACAACAAAAGCTCATTCAGTGTCCAAAAACATGTGCTCCAGGTCTATCATCTGACCTCCTATTTATCTCACTGTACTGAGTACCAACTGTCTCTCAAATAACTCCTCCTTTCTTTGTATGCGTAAGAATGCACTAGCAGGCCATGTCCTTGGGAAGTATAAACATGCTCCAGAGAAACCATAACATCGATTGTCCATCAAATAACGCCACCCTCGGTCACCATAGCAACTTACAAGCTGCTCCATGCCCTCTCTCTCCGAACTCAGCAGAAATCCAAAAGTTCCTCTTGCCTTAAAGTGACAGTCCACAGGAAATATGAACCTTAGGGGTTCATAACACAATCTTAAAGCAGTCTTCGTCTCTCTCTCTCTCTTTCTTTCTCACTCTCTTAAAAACAAGATGTCGGTGTTAAAAGCACAGTTCATAGGGGTAATCGAGCACAATTCATACGGGTAATCTAGGACCCCCTCATAACTGTGCCTGAATAGAAGTGAATAGAATGGAGTCTATGGAAAACATCGCTATCAGACTGTCAGCTTTCTATTAGTCCAGGGGTTCCCAATCTATTTTATAGCAATGAGCCTTATCATTAACCAAGGGGTCTATGGACTCCAGGCTGGGATCCCATTAGTCCAATGGGCAAATGCCTCAAAGGGTAGTGTACCATAAAGAGAGTAAAGTCACTCTCTATAAAGAGCTAGGAGTATTCCTAGAATTAAATGATTGTGGCCAAGAGGCTTGAGGTTATTGATTTTAAGACACAGCTACATACAGTATCATCAATTGTCATCACCTTGGCTGAGTTTGTAGCATATTCACCTTGCCTCTAGTCAGTAGGTTGAGATTCAAGCCACTTTTCAAATAATCTGGGCAACACAGCCATGGAAGATTATCAGAAACTATTATATTCTTAATACTTATTTCACTTACCAGATGGTTTCTGGTAAGAAATGAAACAAATATTTTAAAAATCTTATGCAATATGCACAAAATGCTGGAGGAACACAGCAGGTCAGGCAGCATCCATGGAAATGAACCAACAGTCAATGTTTCGGACCGAGATCCTTCTTCACGATTTGAGAAGGAAGGGGGAAGATGCCGGAATAAAAAAAGTGGGGGGAATGGGAAGGAGGATCATTAGAAGGTGATAGGTGAAGCCAGGTGGGTGGGAAAGGTAAAAAGCTGGATAGGAAGGAATCTGATAGGAGAGGAGAGTGGACCATGGGCGAAAGGGAAGGAGGAGAGCACTGGGGAGGTGATATGCAGGTGAAAGGAGGTAAGAGGCCAGAGTGGGGAATAGAAGAAGAGGGGAGGGGGAGGGAAAATATTTTTTTTACCAGAAGGAGAAATTGATATTCATGCCATTAAGTTGGAGACTACCCAGATGGAATATAAGGTGTTGGTCCTCCATGGTGAGGGTGGCCTCATTATGGCACAAGAGGAAGCCATGGACCGGCATGTCAGATCAGGAATGGGAATCAGAATTAAAATGTTTGGCCACCAGGAAGTTCCACTCATGGTGGATGAAGTGGAGGTGGTCAATGAAGCAGTACCCCAATTTACCACTGGTCTCACCAATGTAGAGGAATCCATATTGGAAGCACAGGATTACAACAGACGGCCCCAGCAAGTTCACAGATGAAGTGTTGCCTAATCTGGAAGGATTATTTGGGGCCCTAAATGGAGGTGAGGAAGGAGGTGAATGGGCAGGTATAGCACTTTGGCCACTTCCATGGATAAGTGCCGGGTGGGAGATTAGTGGGAAGGGACAAATGAAGAAAGGAATCATGGACAGAGGGTTTCCTGTGGAAAACGGAGGGAGGGAGGAAGGTAAAGATGTCTTTAGTGGAGATGGCAGAGATTGTGGAGAATGATGTGTTGAATGCGCAGGCTCATAGGGTGGTAGGTAAGGACAAGAGGAACTATCACTGTTAAGGCATCAGGAAGATGGCGAGAGTGCTGATGTGTGGGAAATGGAGCATTGTTCTCTCTCTCTCTTTCGCTGCAATGTGAATACACCAGTTAAAGCCATCTTCTATGTACATGCTTTTATTTAATTGATATGTAGTTGTGCACAGACACGACAAAAAGCAGTTATCAATCAGTTGTTATTTGCAAAATCTCCACCTGTGCAATTGTTCTGTCTGGACACCAGGATCGGACTAATAAGAGTTTGTGAAAGCAGTCCAGTGATTCGTGGTAACCATCAGGCATAAACACCTCCTCTTCCGGGGCATCTTTATCAAACCAGATTTTCCATTGCTTCTCATTTCGACCAACCTATAGATGTCATAAATGCACAGAGGTTAGCGTGACAGTATTACAGCTCAGGTTGTTCCATAGTTCAGAGTTCAATTCTGCCCCCATTCTGTGGGGAGTGTCTGTATATCCTCCCTGTGGAATGTGTGAGGTTTCCCTGGGTGCTCTGGTCTCCTCCCACAGTCCAAAGACACACTGAGTAGGTTAATTGTCCTGTGATTAGGCTAGGGTTAATCAGAGTTGCAGCATTGAGGGGTGTTGGCTCAAAGGGCCTACTCTGCGCTATATCGCTAAAAAAAAATAGAATTCCATTCATGCCTGTCCTCGAAGTAAAACTAAGGCTCCCAAACCTAAGTAACTGTTAACTGTGTAGATTAAATGAACTTGAACAGCAGCTTCAGGAGCTAAAAAGCTGAGAGGCAAATCTGTCAATATTAAGTACTCACGCCTATTCTCTTGAGTGACTTTGGAATAGAAATTTAGTGGTTGCCATTATCTTTTTCATTCAATATGATGGTTTCTCTGCTGTCCACTTCTATGACTGTTAAGTTTTGGGATACACTATTGCTCAACACATTTTATCTGACCATATTTTTATTTATATCATTACTGATTTCAGGGGAAATCCATTATTCTGACCATCCTTTTCTTTCCTAATTATATTTTTTGGTGCTTATTATCACTTGCAAGATTCTTTCTCCCGACTACTAGTTTCTTGTAATGTCCCTTTTATCTGCTCAAAGGCAATCTTGGCCCCATATGGTTCAGGTAAGACCTGCTTAGCAGAATACAAAATAGAACCTTTCTTTTTCACAATACTCTTTCAACTACATGCTCAAATTTCTAAATGGTTAATCTTTATGTATTTGATTCAGATGATAATCCTTGAGGTCCTTTTCGTTAACTTGGCTCCTAATTCCTTCTGCTCTGCAAGCAGTACTTTTTGTCTATTCTTTTCTGCTCTGCATGCATCCCTTGTGTCATAAGCACAAATGTCAACATGGATCATAACACTTGGATACTTCTCTGATAGCTTTGATAGCCTTGCAAATTTCTTCAATATGGCCCTCACCATTACAGGTAACAAACAATTGGAGATTTTTGATTACACTTACAATATACATTCTGCCCCTGTTGATGATTAAGTGCCAACTACATGATACTTCCTCTTGTAATCCCTAATTCTAGGTCCATGGTCCTCTGCTCCACATTCTAGCCTAATTTCCAACAAATGTTTATCCTTAAGCTCACAGGCAGCAAGCATATTGTCATTGGCAGATCTAAATTTGAGTGGATCTAACACCTTCTATGTACACCATTAGTTACTGGTTACTCCAAAGCTGTTCCAATCTTGTACATTTTATATGGTGTGACCAAGATCTTCAACAAACCATATTGATAATTTATCTCTCTTATGTAAAGGAAAAATCTCCAAGTTTCACTGAAGCACAGTGTCTCTGAACCTGTTGAATTTAAGGAGACATCTACAGGCAAATGCTGACAATGTGGTTCACGTGCCAGCACGATTCTGGAAGTGTCCTTCAATATAAACCTTCCAGGGTTTCGAAGATGGGGGTGTTCTGTGAGACACTATATAAAATACACAGTAGTGAGGACTAGGTTTAGAGGAGGTACCAGGAGACACACATGGGAACTCTCCAGACTGTCATTCTTTAAAAATTACAGATCTCCAGGCCCAAAGAAGCCCTTATGCATATCGACATGGAGCCTTTGAGACACTGGTCCAATTGCTTCTGCACACCATACTGTGCACCGGCAAATTGGAAAGGCATCAAGGTCAGGTGTATTCCCAGGGGTGGCAAAGAGCTGCTGTGCTAAACCGGAAAAGAAAAGAGTCTTTTCTCTCAAGAAATGTACTCAACAGGACCTGCCTCCAGAAATGACTTGTTGTCTTGCTTTAGTTACAACAGACCTTGCACTTAAAAGGTGAAGTTTGATATTGAATGCTGCACCCTTAGAAAAAACCATGTGTTTATACCTTGCACTTGGATGATGTTGCAACACAGTCAACTGCATAGGTAGAAGTGGTTGGATGCTGTAATTATGATAACAAGCAGGCCTAACAAATTTCATGCACGTTCTGCACTTGGTTGAATAGGTGCAAATTAATCACGTTACAAAGCCAGCACCCATTTTGTTGCATTTTCCAATTTAGCCTCTAAAAATTAAAGTTAGGAGATGCAGCTATGATTGAAGATTTAATTGAATATCTGCTCAGTCAATCACATCAGAAGATTTTACACACATTGCATATCATACTTCAACATTTGCCTAATTATGCAGCCAAAGCTTAATAATAGATGTATTTTACTCAATATATAATGATGCATTCAGTGGCACTCAAACTGATTACCTTGTACATTACCTGGACAAGGATATCTCTGAATTGATGGAGTTTACTAAGTTCAACTAGATTAAGCCAAGTCATATCAAGTATCCATTTGGCAGGTTTCTGGGGACAGGTTTTGAAGTCCAGAGCGGCACCACCTAAAATTACATAGAAGGACATATATTATATTACATGGAGTCCACAATCAAAATCATCATAAATTTATCAGAGCGTCAGTGAAGTAACTATATGTCAGTACCTCCAATTGAACTCTGTCTTTCTGTGTGTTTTCCCCCAGCCATCATTCTGTATTTTTGTATTGCCATGTGCTCTTGTTTGGTTTCATGCCCCATGTGCTCCTGTCCCCGCTCCTGCTCTACTCCAGCCCCTGTATTACTGAGTACTCTGGTTCTCACCTATTCTTCTTCTTCTTCTTTTTTGTTTTATGGTGGTTGGCAAACAGTTTTTCAGTGCATTACCGCCACCTGCTAGACTTGTGGTGTTCCAACCAAATATATGCTGGAGTTCTCTACTTTAGACAATCTAGTTCAGCCTGCAGTTCTCTATTAGCATCACTCTGTAGTTGCAATTCCTCGTGACTGCTTAATTAGATAATGCTGCAAACAGCTATTCTTCCCTAATTTTGTCACGTTTTCATGTAGTTGCAGTACCTCAATTACATTGATTTCATCTACATCACTTGTAAGACTAAAATCGTCTTGTTAAAGAATAGTAATTATCGCACGTTATACTTTTAAAATTGTTGTTTTTCCAAGTCTATCTGCTTTTCCAGGTTTTCCTTTTCTTGGATCGTAGCCTGCAGTTGTTTACTGAAACCTCGGAGATCTTCTTCATTTGCTTCCATGTTTTCATTTTGTAATCTGAATGCAGATAATTCACTTTGCAACAAATTCCTTTTCCTTTTGTATCCTTGTAATAATTTCCTCCATTTTCCAATCTCTTTTCCAACTCACAGTTGTTCTTGTTGGGTACTTCTATTTGTTGTTGGAGTTCTGCACATTTACCCTGGGCTTCAACCATAAAATCTGAGGATTTTCCTTAAGTTCTGAAACATATTTCTTAAATTCTTGACCATTTGCGATAAATATACTGCATTAAGATTCCATCTCCCCTGCCTGTGAACTGTTGGATCCTCCATTCAGTGTTTCTTTGACTTCTTCCTACCTAATCCCTTTAATACCCAGATACTTTTCTGCAGGCTTGACTATAATTTTAATTTTTTCAGTTCTTTTGTTTGTTTGCACTGAAAAATTAATTGCATCCACCATAAAAAGTATGAAATCCTTTCTACTCATTAATAGTGTATTCTTATTTTTCATATTATAGCCCTCACAATTCACCAGTTTATTATTCCTTGTATTTGTTTGCTTGACAGCCTTTTTCTCAGCCAATTCTTTCACTGCCTCTGCATAACTGATTCCTTGAGTTACTTTTACATGTTGTATCTCAGCTGCCTTCTTGCTATAAATGCACCCTTGATAAGCTGCGTTTTGTTCCTCGCCACATTTGCAGCATTTCAGCCTAGCTCCCGCTTCACATTTCCCATATTCATGTTCTCCAGCGCATCTCCCACATCTTTGCTTTCCTCTGCAGACTGCCGCAATGTGCCCGAATTCTGACATTTATAGCACCTTAAAGGCAGTGGTATATATATTCTAACCGCATAACACATATACCCTAAGTAAACGTTAGTCAGCAATCTCTCTTCATCAAAGTTAATCATTACTGATAAACTATCACACTTTTTCCCGTTTCTTGTAACTTGCAAACGTTTGGCCTCAATAATTTTTGCTCCTTTTATGTTCTGTTTAATCTCATCCATAGTAACTTTTGTTGATATCCCCGAAATAACTCCTCTAGTCCACTTTCTATTGTTGGGTGTTGGGTATTGAGCATTATACTTCTTTGCCATCTACTTTACTTAATCTTATCACTTTGCCTTGCTGAGCACTATCCCGACAAATCACTAATAGCAATCCATTTCGTAAAATCTTTGTTCTTTTAATCTCGCCTATAATTTTGTTGAGCATCTTCATCAAACGAATCGGGTTCCAATCACCAAGACGCTCCAGCTTAGCTTAGTTTTATAATTGCTTTAATCTCATCTTCTTTCCATTGCTTTGCTGTCCTGTTTTGATCATCTACTGACTCCTCAGAGTTTGATATCCCGTACCTCTGCTTTCTTTTCTTCCTCTTTCCATTCCTTTCCTCTTTCCCGCCAACCTCCATCTCTAGTTCACTTCCACTCTTGCCAAAAACTTCCTTCAACAGCTTGGCTCTTTCCTTGATGTTCTCTCTCCCTGCCATTTTCCAGTGAGCTCCACAATCAACTCCTGCTCTCCTACTCACAACGTCCAACACTCGAACATCTGCCAACTTCAGTCGCCTGATCTCGGCTCTCACCTGTTTTTCATTATTACCCGTTTTGCGGCCACTTGTGTCTTATCATGCTCCACCTGTCATCTGCCTCTCTGTTTATTGTTCAGTGTATTTTAGTCCTGTGTTTTCACCTGTTTGTTGCCAGATTGTGCCAGTGAGTTTTCCTGAGCCTTCCAGCATTCATATCTGATCTCTTGTCTGTCTGAATATCAACTCTGCCTGTTTCCTGATTCTGGTTTTTGGATTTCTCTGGAATTTTTGATCTCTGCCTGAACTTTGATGCTGACTTTGTTGCCCCTTGGGATTTGCTACTCAGTAAATATCACAGTGTGCACAGTATTTGGACTGCAATTGGGTCCCTGCTTCAGCATCCTGCCACTATATTGGTCATGGGGACACAATTGGGCGATTGCTTTGCAGGACGTTGCTGGTCAGTATGCGAACGTGATCCAGCAATTTCAGTTGCTTATCATTTTAAATCTCTATCTCACTCCAACCCACATGATCATTGACCTCTTGTGCCATTCCAGTGCAGCTCAACCCAAGGTCAAGGAACACTATCTCATTTTAAATCAAGGCATAGCACAGCTTTCAGCTCTTAGAGAATTCAATCATTTTGGATCATCAGCCATTCCAGTTTTGTGCCTCACCTTCACAGTGCCTGGTTTCCTTTCATCTTGCTCGTAATGTGAGCAATTTCTGTTTGATTTCGAATTTACGACATCGACTGTATTTTGGTTTTGGACAAAAATATGGCAAGATACAACACAGTAGACACTCTCCTTAGAAATTAATTATGTGGCCGAGACCACAACTAAACTCTGTGCTCTACAATTTAGTAGTCACAAAAGCATTTTGGCAATTTTTATTTAAAGTTATAAATTCACTGCAGATGAATTACCTTTAATGAGAATGAAAAATTCTTCATGCTTAACCTTGTGGCGCTGCATGTCAATTTTCAACGTGAGCAGCAGTGTGAAAAGGAATTTGTGTTGTTCATACAGTCCACGAGCTGTATATGCATAGATTTCGTATGTCATATAATCAATGATGCTCAGTACTCTCTTGCTGGTGAATGGACTTCTGATAGATCTGGTGGAATTTGTTTAGGACAGAAATGAAATAAAAATCTATATTAAATACAACATACATAGACTTAATATAAAAATCAGTGAAAATTGGTGGGACAAGCAAATAGAGGAAATTAACTACAATGCTGAATCCAATTACAGACAACTGTTACCAACCTGACTAATGATAGGTCGAAGATCCCAAGGAATTGCCTCAGAGAAGTTTGATACATCACATTCACCATGCTCATCTCAACAACCAGGAAATAAAGAATACTGCCTCTTGTAGCAACTGTATGAAAATAAAGCAATATTTCATAATTTACTCTGTACAATGGCAACTTACAGCAATGCAAAATTAAATTCAGATCTAAATGCTTATTAGACTGCCCACTAAAGCCCATTATTTATTTCCTTAAAAGAGAATTCCTCTTTTGTAAAGAACAATGTGGCCAGAAATATTATGTAAAAAAAAGGACCATTCAGCATATTGAGTCTGCTCTGCCATTCAATCTCAACTGATTTAATATATCTCTCTACTGCATTTTCCGCTCAACCTTTAATGTCCTTACTAATCAAGAATTTTTCAACCTCCTTTTAAAATACACACAATGACTTGGCCCCCACAGCCAGTATCGTAATGAATTCCACAGATTCACCACCCTCTGGTTAAATAAATTCTTCTTCTTATCTGGTCTAAAAGGATGTTCTTCTATTCTAAGGCTGTGCCCTCTGGTCCTAGTCTCTCACACCATTGGAAACAGCTTCTCCATCCACTCTACTGGGATTTTCAATATTCAATAGGTTTGAATATCTGCCCTACTTTGAGTTCAATATATATATTCAAAGACTGGGTTGGAACTTCCCATTCCAACATCATCATTAAGTCAATTTTATTATAGTGTAGCTCTTCTAATTTTACAGCTTCATGTTAGGAAACTGCACAGCTGAAAGATCATTGACTTTTAATTTAATCAGGCTGGGAGCTTTCCTTCACTTGGCCTTATGGGTTGATGTCTCCAGAAATGCATGTTCCTTCCTTATATTAAATGGATACATTATTCATAAGCTGATACATTGAGAGGTTGGCAATTTATTTAGAGCAAAAAAAACTGCAGATGCTGGAAATCTGAAACAAAAACAGAGAATACTGGAAATGTTCAGTAGGTCAAGCAGAATCTGTGGGGAAAGAATCAGAGTTGACATTTTGAGTCATGGACTTCCACCAAATCTGTAAAGATGAGAAAACGTTTGATTTAATTTGCAGATAGGGGAGGTGGAAAGAACAGAGGGTACGTCAGCAATAGAAGAGAGGGAGGTAAGGTGAAACACACTTGTCTTCTCACATTTCCTATTCTGGTGAAGAGTGTTCAACACAAAACACCGACTCCTTTTGATTCCTCACTGATGCTGCTTGACTTGCTCAGTGTTCCAGCAATCTTAAATTTTTTGTTAGTGATTTTTCATTACAAACAATATTGGAAGTAAAAACAAGCAGTGATGAGCACTAAGTTCAAACAAACTTGTTTAGAAAGCCGATGTGCAGAGCCCAAGTCCATGAAAATGTGACAAAGAAAAGCACCAACATCTAAACAAAACTGCAGGAAAAATAGTTAATCATAAATACAAGAAATGAATATACTTCCTAGATTACAGTATCTATTTCAAACACTACCAATACACTTGCTGCAGAATTTTTTTCAAGAGTTAAATAAATGTGTGAGGAAATTTCTTGGGAAAGGTAAGCTGTTAAGAATATCATTGGAAAAATTGACATGGAAATTTGACTTAAGAAGGTTACAACTTCCAAATTTTAAGAATTTTTATAAAGCAAATCAACTTAGATTTATTGCATCTTTTTTTGACGAAGAAAAATCGGCAATGGATTAGAATAGAATAGAATTAGATAAGATAGGAGAAAATACACCCGAAGATTTTATATATAAATGGGAATCTAAATGGATACGGGAAAAGAAAGAATCTCCTATATTAAAACATTTGATTTATTTATGGAATAAGATAAACGTTGATGATGAAATAAGGAAATCTTTATTAGCAAGGAGACCTCCGATTCAAAATAGACATTCCTTTTACAATGGATAATCAATTTTTATATAATTGGTATCAAAAAGGGATTAGATGTATAGGAGACTGTTATGAAGGAGGTATATTGATGTCATTTGAACAATTAAAGAATAAATATAAAATATCAAATAACACTTTTTTGTTATTTTCAATTAAGGGCTTGCTTAAGAGATAAACTGGGTCAAACAATGTTATTGCCGAAACCTAATGAAATTGAAACTTTAATTCAAAAAGGAAAAATTAAAAAATTTACTACTTTTATGTATAATCTGATTCAAAAACAGACACTTAAATAAGGAATCCATAAGTCAAGGCAAAAATGGGAAACAGATTTGAATATTAATATTGATGAAACAAGTTGGTCAAGGCTATGTCTTGACAGTATTACAAATACAATAAATGTTCGACTCAGATTAGTACAATATAATTTTTTACATCAATTATATATTACACCGCAAAAAATAAATAGAGTAAACCCAAACTTCTCTGATCAATGTTTTCAGTGTAATCAAGAAATTGGTACTTTTTCACTTTCTATTTGGTCTTGTTTCAAAATTCAACCTTTTTGGATAAATTTAAGAGTTTTATTGGAACAAATTATTGGAGCACAACTTCCACATAACCCAATATTATTTTTTTAGGTGACATTGAAGGGATAAAATTGAAACTTAAATTGAATAAATATCAGAAAGAATTTATAAAAATTGCATTGGCAGTAGCCAAAAAGGCTATTGCAGTTACTTGGAAATCAGATTCATATTTAAGTATGGATCGTTGGAATAACAAAATTTTTAGCTGTATTCCACTTGAAAAAATTACTTATAATTTAAGGAATAAATATGATACATTTTTGAGTATTTGGCACCCTTATTTACAAAAGATAGGATTGTATATATAGGTGCTCTGATGATAAAGATGTTGGTCCTCTTGGGAAAGAAACAAATACATAGATTAAATTTATTTTGAATCCCGTGGAGCATGTGGAGACCTTCCAATATCCAGGTAGTCTTTCTTTCTTTCTTTTCTGTTTTTTCCTCCCTTTTTTTTTAGGTTGGGGTATGTTATGGGGGGGAAGGGTTAAGGGGAGGGGGAGAGTAGATATTATTCTATGTAATTAAATTTGAAAATTGAATTTTAAAAAATACAAGAAATTCTGCAGATGCTGGAAGAAAAAAGCCACATACACAAATGCCGGTGGAATTCAGCAGGTCAGGCAGCATTTATGGAAATGAACAAACAGTCAATGTTTCTGGCTGAGACCCTTCTTCACGACTGGGAAGGAAGAGGGAAGTAAACAGAATAAAGAGGAAGGGGGAGAGGAAGGAGAATAACTAGAAGGTGATAGGTGAAGTCAGGTGGGTAGGAAAGAGAATGGGCTGAAGAGAAAAGGATCCGATAGGGAAATGGACCACAGGAGAAAGGGAAGGAGGAGGGGACCCAGGAGGAGGTGATAGGCAGGTGAGGTAAGAGGCCAGAGTGGGGAATAGAAGAAGATGGGAAAGGAAAGGAAGGGAATTTTTTTTTTAATCAGAAGGAGAAATCAATATTCATCCCATCAGGTTGGAGGCTACCCAGGCCCATTAAAACAATATTGATATTTATACAGTGGTGGATTGATGCATTAGATTCCACAGAACACACTGACCCACCTGGCCTGTACTCCTCTCTGGCACTGTTTATCTGCATTTCTGTCTCAGCTGCTGTCTTCAGCTTCTCTGTCACCTCTTCAGCTGTCTGTTTGGTGTTTCGGAGCACAGTGATCAGGCTTTCATCATCCACCAAGGAGCCCTGGGTGGTTGTTAAGCGATAAAGGAGGTTGTCTTCCAACTCCTTCATCTTCCTTTTATTTGCAGTCACATCCTCCACCAAGTTTGTTCTCTCCCTCTCTAGTTCCTTGAGAAAAAGAATTGTGGATTGAATTATTTACAATCACAGAATATGCTCCACTTTTGTATTAAAAGAAATATCACATTTGGTTGAGAACTGTACATGTATTATTGGTTGTAGGAGCATTTCAATGATGGGACCAGTGAGTGTAGTTATCTCCTTTTATTCAAGAGCCTGATGGTTGAGGGGCAGTACCTGTTCTTGAATTTATTGTGTAGACAAACAGATTTGCCTTGATACGATGGCATTTAAATACATATAATTTCTAAGTAGCATATACTTGGGTAGAATGTGATTTGCCATTTGTTTTCAAATATTCTGTGACCCATTTGTGCAAGGGTAGTCTTTCTCTCCATGGTAGTCTAGCAAAGGAAGTACAGGGAAAATGAAACATTTACTCGTAATCTCTGAATGTATTGTATAGTTATGGAGAGTAGAAGAGAGTGGGAAACTGAGAGGATAAGTGAGTGTGAAAGAGCGTATGATCGAGAGTCAAGGCTTTTTAAAAGAACGGGAGGTTGAGAGGCTGAGTGAGTGTAAAAGTGTGGGAGTCTGTGAGAGCAATCATAGTCTATTCCTCGCCATCAGAAACAAACAGTCTGCTGGAAGAAATCAGGAGGTTCCAGCAGATTGTTTATTGCTCCAGATTCCTGCAATTGTAGTCTCCTGGCTGTCTGTGCCTGAGTGTGATGTCACACTACAGCAGGTAGGTGATTGGTAGGTATTTTCCAAGTGCCTTCTGATTGGTCAAGAGATTTAAATTTAGGGATATTAGTATTGTTAAGGAACGCATAATTTAAAAAAAAATCCAATCCTTTTATTTAAAAGAATAGAAAAGGCAGTGCTGGTTAAATGTTGTGGGTGCAACATACAAGTAAAAGAGAACCCCACTGTGTACAAGGGGACCATGTCTCTGCAGCAAGTCTTAGCTGCTCAAGCAACATCAGCTCAAGCTCACTGAGCTGGAATCCCAGCTCCAGACACTGTACCTTATCAGAGAAGGAGAAGCGTTACCAGGACACGGTATTCCAGGAGCCATATTGAATCAATTACCTCAAAATTGACCAGGGTTCAGGGGCAGGCTGGCGTGACTATTTAAGAGGCAGGTATAGTGATCCCGAGTGCAGATTCCTTTACCCTATACTAATGGTATGAGGTACTTGCTCCATGTTTGGACTATAGTGGGGACTTCAGCCAGGATGTACAAATTGACTATAGCACATGGGAGTGGAAACCATTTAGGTGTGGGGAGAAAAGTGAAATGTAGCAGCCAAACATAGTTAGAGAACAGGCACTGTTTTCTGCAGCAAAGGCAAAGAGTCCCAAAGACATTTCTTCTGTGTTGGTGAAGAACTTGGAATGGAAGTGTAAGACACTAACAGTGTAGATGGGACTAGGAAAGAGATTATATTGAGGGGTTATGAGCAGGCTTGGGCAAAATTGAAAAGCGGTGCAGGAGGAAAATGCACACATTTGTAGCATAAATTAAAATAAACGAGTTTGATTTAATAGTTATTATAGGAATGTGGTTGCAGGGTGATCAGGACTGGGAATTCAATATTCCAGATTATTTGTTGTTGTAAATGAGAAAGCAAGAAGGAAAAAAGGGTGGAAAGCAATGTTGATCCAGGAAGATTATCAGTACAGTGGTGAATTATATTATAGTTTCATTTTGGATAGAAATAAGCAATACCAGTGGAAAGAAGACACAGTCTGGAATAGTCCATGGGCTCCCAGAGCGTTATGCCATGGTGGGACAAAACATAAAATGAGAAAAATATGATGGAAATAAAAGAAGTAAACTGCACTAATGATGAATGTTTTTAATTTGTGATTGGAATAATCAAACTGGCAGGAAAGAGAAATGTGCAAGCTGCATTAGAGATAGTCTTGCAAAGCAATATGTTACAGAACAATCAATGGATCGCATCTAAGCATTTTAGTCAGTTGCTCCAAAGATGATAGAAGTACTTGTTGAAGGTTTTCTAAAATGCTCTGAATTCCAGGAGGGCATGAGTGGATTGGAAAACTACAAATGTGACTCCTTTGCTCAAGAAGGGAATGAGACAAAAAGTGGGAAACTATTTCTCAGTTAGCTTAACATCTGTTATTGGAAGATTTTGGAGTCTGTAATCAAGAAAGAAACAGCAAATTATTTAGAGAATCTTTATGCAATCAAACTAAGTTAATATAATTTTAGAAGATCATAAGACAATAAGGTATAGTAGCAGAATTAGGCCATTTGTCCCATCGAGTCTGCTCCGCCATTTCATCATGGCTGATCCAATTTTTCTTTCAGCCCCAACATCCTGCCTTCACCACATATCCCTTCATGCCCTGACCAATCAAGAACCTATTGACTTCTGCCTTAAATATACATAAAGACTTGGCCTACACAGCTGCCTGTGGCAAAGAATTCCACAGATTCACCACTCTCTGGCTAAAGAAATTCCACCTCATCTCCATTCTAAAAGGATGCCCCTCTATTCTGAGGCTGTGTCCTCTGGTCTTAGACTCTCCCACCATAGGAAACATCCTCTCCACATCCTTTCTATCAAGGCCTTTCACTATTCGATAAGTTTCAATAAGGTCACTCCTCATTCTTCTGAATTCTAGTGAATACAGGCCCAGAGCCAACAGACACTCTTCATATGACAAGCCATTCAATCCTGGAATCATTTTCATGAATCTCTTTTGAACCCCCTCCAGTTTCAGCACATCCTTTCTAAGATTAGAGGACTAAATCTGCTTACAATAGACCAAGTGAGGCCTCATCCGTGTTTCATAACGTCTCAACATTACACCCTTGCTTTAATATTCTAGTCCTCTTAAAATGAATGCTAACATTGCATTTGCCTTCCTCACCACTGACTCAACCTCCAAATTAACCTTAAGGAAATCCTACACTAGGAATCCCAAGTCCCTTTGCACCTCAGTTTTTTTGTATTTTCTCTCCATTTAGAAAATAGTCGACCCTTTCATTTCTTCTACCAACGTGCATGATCCAACACTTCCTGACACTGTATTCCATTTGCTGTTTCTTTGCCCATTCTCCTAATCTGGCCAAGTCCTTCTGTAGCCTCTCTACTTCCTCAAAACTACCTGCCCCTCCATCTATCTTTATATTGTCTGCAAACTTTGCAACAAAGCCAACAATTCCATCATCCAAATCATTGACATATAACGTAAAAAGAATCAGTCCCGACACAGGCCCTTGTGGAACACCACTAGTCACTGGCAGCCATTCAGAAAAAGTTCTTCTTTATTCTCTTTGCCTTCTGCCAATCATCGACTGCTTTATCCATGCTAGAATCTTTCCTGTAGTACCATGGGTCATAGCTTGTTAAGTAGTCTCACGTGTGGTATCTTGTCAAAGGCCTTCTGAAAATCCAATTACACAACATCAACCAATTCTTCTTTGTCTATCCTGCTTGTTACTTCTTCAAAGAATTCCAACAGATTTCTCAGGCAAGATTTTCCCTTGAGGAAACCATGCTTCATGCTGACTATGGCCTATTTTATTATGTGCCTCCAAGTACCCTGACACGTCCTTAATAAATGACTCCAACAGCTTCCCAACCACTGAGGTCAGACTAACCGGCCTATAATTTCCTTTCTTCTGCCTCTCTCCTTTCTTGAAGAGTGGAGTGACATTTGCAATTTTCCAGTCTTCCGGAACCATTCTAGAATCTAGTGATTCTTGAAAGATCATTACTAATGCCTGTACAATCTCTTCAGCCACCTCTTTCAAAACCCTCGTGTGTACACCATGTGGTCCAGGTGACTTATCTACTTTCAGACCCTTCAGTTTCCCAAGAACCTTTTCTCTAGTTATGGTAACTTCACACACTTCATACCCCTTGACACATGGAAATTCCACCATACTGCTAGTGTCTTCCAATAAGTATGCAAAATACTTATTCAGTTCATCAGCTATTTCGTTGTCCCCATTACTACCTCTCCAGCATCATTTTCCAGTGATCTGATATCCATTCTTGCTTCTCTTTTACATCTGAAGAAACTTATAGTATTCTCTTTATTATTACTGGCTAGCTTACTTTTATATTCCATCTTTTCCTTCCTAATGATTTTTTTTAGTTGACTTTTGTTGGTTTTTAAAAGCTTCCAAATCCTCTAACTTCCCACTAATTTTTGCACGATTATATACCCTCTCTTTGGCTTTTATATTCGCTTTGACTTCCCTTGTTAGCCATGGTTGTGTCATCTTTCCATTAGAATACTTCTTCCTCTTTCGGATGTATATATCCTGTGCCTTTGAATTGCTTCCTGAAATTCCAGCCATTGCTCCTCTGCTGTCATCCCTGCCAGTGTTCATTTCCATTTAATTCTAGCCAACTTCTCTCTCATGCCTTTGTAATTCCCTTTACTCCACTGTAATACCGATACATCTGACTTTAGCTTCTCCTTCTCAAATTTCAGGGTGAGTTCAATTATGAAAGGAAAATCAGAATAATTATATCCTTTTCACCCTGAAAAGACATAACCAGTGAACTGCCTTAACTGTTCTTGGCACTGAATTATTTACTATCTATATTAATGACTTTGAGAAGGGGGCAAAATATAAGGTATTCAGATCTGCTGATAGGTAGGAGGGCATGTTGTGATGAAGATATGTAGTTAGTGTAAATGGGAAAAGAACTTGGCAAAACATGAGGTCACACACCTTGGTAAAAGGAACCTCGAGGCAGACTATTTTCTAAATGAAGAACGATTACAAAAAGAATGGAGTAAAGTTAATTGTTTTTGTGCATGAATCACAAAAAATAATCTTGCAGATCTTGCAGGTGCAGCAAAAAATGAAGCAGGTAAATGGCATTTTGACTTTTATTGTTGGGAGGGATGTGGCTGAAGTTAAAAATAAATTGTTACAATTATACAGGCTTTTTGAGAGGAGACCTGGAGGACTTATAGATATTTGGTCCTTTCAGTTAAGAAAGAATGTACCAGCATTGGAGACAGCCCAGATGAGATTCACTGGGCAAACTACTAGAATAACTCCTAGAATAGGGCTGTCCTGTGATGAATGGCTAAACATATCCTTCTGGTTTTTTGGTATTTAGAAAAAATGAAGAATGATCTTATTGAAACATATGAGATTGTTTGTGGACATAACCGGTAAGCACTGAGAAGTTTTGTAGGTATAGTGATACAGTGGGTAAGTCTTGAACAAGGGAATGTAACTGAAAAAGGATCAGTTGTTTAAAGTAAGATGCACAGAAGTTTCATCCATTAGAGACTGGCAAATCTTTGGAATCATCTATCCCAAGAGCATTTTGTAGGCTAGATTATTGTAGGCATTTATAGAACAGGTACATAAGTTTCTGAAAGATTGAGGAATTAAGGATGTAGAAGAGAAATTGAGGCTTGAGCCAGATAAGCCATGATCATATTGAAAGGCAGGGCAGGCCTGAGGGACCAGGTAGCCAATGACTCTTATTTTCTTGCATTCTTGTGTCTACACTTAATGAGAAATTGTAAATCTTTGATTTATGAAAATAATGTTTGATCATTTTGTAAATACTCTTGATTATATGCACATTTACTGTAATTTATTAACTGAAGGAATTTCATTACCTGCTTCTCAGTGAGAATGGTTCGTCCCAAAAGTTGTTCCTCCAGACCTTTAATGGTGACAGTGAAGTCAATAACTGAAGTGCAGGCACTTACTTCAGGAGTATAAGCAGGATTTGCCAATTTTGAGGTGATGTATAGTTTGAAACCATTAATGACCTCTATCTCCTTGTCTCCTATTTTTACCTACAGAAAAAATATCAAGAAATTTGAGAAACTAATTTTGGTTGATGATGCCAATATCATAAGACCATAAGACCAATATCCCAAGAATAAATATTAGAATTCATTTTCCAAATGAATAGCATATATAAAAAAAACTATAAAGCTAACATAAACATCTGATTTAATTTGGATTATCTATCTCTGCAGCTGGTATTCTCTGTATTTTTGTTTATCACGATTTGCCCTCTTTTGCATGTTGAGTGTTTGCCAGTCTTTGTTGCATCTGGTTTCTCGTGCATTCTATTGTGTTTCTTTGTTTTGTTGCTGTCTGCGAGAAGATGAACCTCAAGGATGTATATGGTATACAAACTTTGATAATAAATTTACTTCGAATTTTGATTTAATTTGGATTACCTGTCTACACAAGAAACACTAATTTAAATAATTATTGATTACCTTATATGTAGAGCCAGTCTTGATGAAGTTTTTTTCCAGCACGTTGTCTAGTGCTGGGTCCAATTCTTCTCCAACATCTTCAATTAATAATGGTCTTCCAAGTGAAAGACAATCCTCCAAATGATTTCTAAAATATTTATGATTCAGTGATGTTACCTGTACCGGATGAAGAAAACTTGTATTGCATTCTATTTTGCATAACTTTTTATCCATTTGTAGTTTTTATATTCCAGAAACATAAACATTTAAACAAGATAAATTAAATAAAAAATGTGAGACCTTTACTATTTTTAGTTGCCTTCTATACTCAGACCTGCAAATCGTCTTTCAATTTTCTACCATCCCTTAAGGGATTTTGATGGAATAAATGAGATTTTCTGTATTTTGTCTGTTTTTCTCTCTTTATTCATCATCGCTGCAGTTTTATAGAATTCTGTTCATATTCCAACACTGTCCTACTCCACCATGGTCACCACTTAGATTACAAAGAGATTAGTTAGATTACTACATTTCTTTCTCCTCCTTCCCTCAAATACATCCTCGTCATCAATCTACAAAATACAAGCAAGGCGAAAACAGGTTTTAGACAGCTGTGTCTTTGTATACAGGTTATGAATATATATACACACACAAACATTCATAACCTGTTGACTTAGTCAGTATTGCTGTAGCTTTACAGCCTGCTAAACTGGTTATTTTAACTGTTCATCATAATTAAGATTAAAAACATTAATGCTTACGTGGTTCAACCTCACAACATGGCCCTCATTGTGCAGAATTATATTTTATTACCATCATGCATGCTCATTACCTGAAGTTCATTTTTGGCTTCTTTGTTCTTTATCCAGGACTTCCCTTGAGCCTGAGGATCAATCAACAGAGGGTAGCGAGCTGCCTTTACAACAATGATTCCGTTTTGTATTGAGAGGTCATCATTAGGAAGGCCTTGTAAGTTCCACTCTCCAACTGTGGCCCCATCAATTAGCATCTCCGAGACATTTAGATTTGAGGTGAACGGAATGTTACGTGATATTATTTCTTGCTGCCATTTGTTCAACAATTGGTTCCTGAATTCCTGGTTAAAAGGACCAGAATAGGACAGAAAAGCTGTAGCCAGCAGAACATTACCTGTAACAAACGTAAGAGCAGGAAAATCATCGAATGAGAAACATTGAGTCAAGGAAGCTCAATTTCACTACAGACTAGGCTGCTCAGTTTTGTCCCCGCAATAATAAGAACAAAAGATATAGATCATTTTTCTCTAATTTCTTGGTTAGAGGGTAGAAATTGTACATCATAACGTTTATGTGGACAATGCAATACAATGTCAGTAAAAAGAAACACCTAATAAGGAAGCGAGGACTGTCTCATAAGTTGCAGCAGTGTGTACTATCTACAAGATGCACTGCAACAACACACCAAAGTAGCTAAGGTAGCATCTTCCAGACCCGCGGCCACTACCATCTAGAAAGACAAGAACAGTAGACACCTGGGAACACCACCACTTGGAAATCCCCCTCCAAGTCACTCACCATCCTGACATGGAAACATATCCTTGTTTTCTCATTGTTGCTGGGTCAAAATCATGGAATTCCCTCCCTAACAGTACTGTAGGACTCGGGGACTGCAGCGGTTCAAGAAGACAGTTCATTACCACCTTCTCAAGGGCAACTAGGGATGGGCAATAAATGCTGACTTAACAGGTGATGCCCACATCCCATAAATGAATAAATTTTTTAAAAAGTGTTATTTTCCTTCTGACTGGCTGTATGCCCTCTGCACACAGAACATGCAAGCCTCACTTGACTATTACTATATTCCAGTCATGATCCCCACATCTCCCAAGTTGATATCAAGCCCAAACTGTTTGTCCCCAAATCCATCAGGACCTTGAGCCCCACCTCATTACCCTGATGCGCTTACTTAACCACCAAGACCCAGATTAACCCTCCAGCATTGACTGACAGCCCTGCTCCTCACCCTGGACATCCCTCTCCTAATATTTGTTTCACACCCCCCTCCTTCCCATGACCAAGACCCATAATCTACCTATTTTTCTTCAGGTTTCTGCTATAAAAGAAAGGTGGTTCATAGTGTGAGGACTATTAGCCAGCCATCACCTTAGACCTCATTAAATTTTGTGATGGCAGGCCCTAATAAACAATGTTTTTGAAGATTTATCCATTTTGAAGATTTAATGTATATACGTATGGAGTATTCTCACTATAATTTACTGTTAATTAGATTATTTTACCTTCTCATTGCCAAAACAATAACTTCCATTTACATTGCACTTTCCCTTTAGTATGATATCCCAAGATGATATGAATGAGTGATATCAAAAATAATTTGAAACCAAACCATGTTATCGATAGTAAAACAAGACCATCATAGCCTTATTATTTAAAAAGCAGCTTAATGCCAGACCATGGGTCGTGACAACTGAAGAGAGGAAGGATAAATTGGGAGCTTGGGGTGCTCGAGGCTGCTACTGAAATAGCGTTTGGTGAAACCACAGAAAGATTCCAAAACAAGGACGAGAAATTTAAACAAAAAACAGAGAAACTCAACAGGCCAGACAGTATGTTGGGAGGTGAAGGGGTTATCCACGTTTTGGGTCAAAACACTGCACTAGATGCGGGGTATAAACCCAAAATGTTAACTATCCCTTTGCCACCTTGAATGCTCTCTGATGTTCTGCATTCCCCAAAAGTTGTTCTTTGTTCCAGATGGCAGCATGTGCAGTCTCCTGTGTGTCCTAAGAGTTTTCAAACAAAGGCACTTCATCAGATGTGCCTACGAGAAAAGAAGTGAAGGGTGAACAGAATCTGGTACCAGTCCCTGGCAGCATGATCTTGGACAAACTCAAGCTGTCACATGGAAATTGCTTTCGAATTTTAATATATTTTGTTCATTGATACTTTATGAAGTACTTTATTGGTCAGATTTTTCATAAATTCAGCAGCTCATAATGCTGAAGTAGAAAACATGAGGCAATTCCTTTGCTACTGCTTACCCACAAGTCTTTTCTCCTCAGCAGCAAATTCTTTGCCTTGCTCAGTCCAGCGCTCTTTCTCATTTGACAGTCCATCAATCAGACTTGAAGCCATTTGCATCTTCTGCCGGCAGCGTTCTGCATCCTCCAGTAAAGTCTGTAAATCAAATTATGAAATTGATTCACAACTTAAAATGACCATTAAATCTCCTATCCACGTTAGGCTAATTTGTTCACACATTCCAGGTGAATATCATCCACATAAATAATGAAGTGTGAAGACAAGGGAACATTAGAAAATTCAGTTCATTAGGTAAAGCTTCAAATTAGTAACACCTTCTCCATTCTAAAATTTCTTTTACGTGTGCAGAAACCTGGTGTAACAGACATTTTCAAAGAATAAATTACTGCACTTCTACTGTATTATAGGGGCAACTTCCCCAATAGTCAGTGTAATGTGTTCCCAGCAGAAATTAAGCAAAAGATTTTCTACTGACCCAATCTAATTATGTGACATGGTAGTGAGGAGTACATGAGCAAATTAAAAGGTTAACTACTTCGCATAGATATTGAGGCACAATTAGGGAAGGATTCTGGAGCTGAGAGGAGGTTAGATAAGGGAGGTTGACAGGATGGGTGCTGTGAGGATGTTTTCTGTGCTCATGAAATCCAGAATAATGGGCATAGTTTCAGAATTAAGTGGAAATGAGAATGAGTTTTGTCTCCCACAGGGTTGTGACTCTCAGAATTCTCTAGTACAAAAAATGGAAATTCATTGACATTTGAACCCCAGGGACTCAGTGAGGTATGGAGTAATTGCAGGAAGTTGGGGTTGAGGCCAGATTTGGATCAGCCATGATATTACTGAATGGGGCCAAACGGCGTACTCCTGCTTCTATTTCTTATGTTCTAAGCGACAAAAGACTTATGTTTACAAATGCATACCTAATTTATAATTATGATGCATTGAACAGTCATGTCAGTGCATTAAAGTTCACTATGTGAGAATAAGCAGGGTTAAGATTCCTAGCAAAGAAAGACACTTGACTTTTTCTTGTTATGATGCAGAATATTGACCCATAAGAGCAGTTATTGTTAAAACAAGTTTTTGTGCAGCAGAATATGATTGCAATGGAGAAAGCTAAATTCTGTAAATGCTTGCAATTGGAAACATAAACACAAAATGCTTCAGATACTCAGGCAGCATCTATAGAGACAGAAGCAGAGTTAACATTTATAAGAACTGAAGTTGCTTTAATCTCTATGTAGCATCCTATCAAGAGCTATATTTAGCAGGCAAAATGCATGTTGAAAGATTTGATGATTGTTGGTTTTGGTAGTTACAGATAGTTACAAGTGAATAGTTACTGACCCAAAATCTACACGAAACACTATCATCCAACCCTGTTTGTAAAATATATTAAAAGATGTAGCAAAACAATTTTTGCCCTAGTTGCATAACAATATCCACTGCTTATCTGACCAGTGGTAGGGTGCCTAAGACAAGTTTAATCCTAAAGTTACAGCAAGGTCTGCTTATAATTATATATTTATCCTTAAACCAACATCACTAAAAACTGGACCACACTCACTGTGGATCTCTGCTGTATGCATGTTAACTGCTACTGTATTGGAACAGTGACAGCACTTGGCTCTGTAGTGCTTTGAGATGTTGTAAGGTGATGAAAATTAGCAACAAAGTTCTTATTTCTTACCCACATTCCCAAAACTAGAGTCAGCACAGAATAAAGTTCAAAATAAACTTATTACCAAAGTATATACCTACTGTATACTGTATGTCACCATATACAACCCTGAGATTCACTAACTCAGTCCAATAATCACTATTCCCCTATTTACCTGCTTCTCTCTCATTGCTTGTTCATATTCCATCTGCACTGTATCAAGCTCAGCCTGCTTGGCATCAAGCTCACACTGAGCCTTCTCCAGATCCTCCAGGGCAATGGCCAAGCGACTTTCCTGTACAGTAAGGTTTGCCTTGAAAATAGTGAATAAAAGTGTTATAAATTTCAACTAAAACTTACAGTGCAATATTTAACATTAAAATTTCTAATACAAATTAGAATTAAATATTAGAACTCATAATCAAAAGTTCTACTGAAAGTTCAAAGTTGAAAGCAAATTTATTACCAAAGTACCAAAGTATATGTCACTGTGTACAACCCTGAGATTCACTTGTGAGCATACTCAATAAATCCATAACAGAATCAAGGAAATAATCACATACTGAAAACACTCACTATTATGTGAACATAAACCAAAACATTCCAACAACGAGGAAATGCTTGGTTTGAAATTTTACAGAAGTTATTGCTCGAGATGTGCCACTTTACTGTTAGTTTGGCAAATATTGAATCTTAGTGAAATGTATAGAATGGTGGGAAATAGTTGTAATTGCGAGATAAGCATGGACAAAACCCACCACTCCAAATCTTGCCTATTTCAGCCTTAGTATACTTCCAGTAATGTGATATTTCTGCAGTTTCTCTGCTACTGAAAATTAACAATCACAAGCACAAAATGTTGATGACTCGGGATTTAAGACATAATTGAAATAGAATGGGAATTTAAAATGAACTTTTTCCTATTTCTTTTAAGCCAGCGTTTCTGTCCTCTTTATTTCTTTAGCTATACATGATTTTCTATTAAAGTGACCTTAATTTATACTTCCATTTCAATTCTTGCAGTGTTTATTTCATAATCTTCTACTTCAGTTTTTTCCTTTATTATGTATTGCATTGTACTACAGCCACAACGTTAACCCATTTCACAACAAATGCTGGTGACATTAAACCTGATTCTGATTCGCTTGCTTGCCCTGTTTGATCTAGTCTATGATAACTAGTCTTCCTTATTGTGCTTTTAGCAATTTGAAACATGAGAATATTAAAACCAATCACTCAATGTTCAATCCAATTAATGATGGATGGTATTTCTGTGTCTGACCAACATGTTATTGCATTTGTTACATTGATAGCTAGGAGGGCCATTTTGTTGAAGTGGAAGAATGCATCAGCTCCCACTTTGTAACAATGGTTCTCTCAAGTGATGCTATGTCTTAGTTTGGAGAAAATTAGAAGTCGAACCTTTAAATCTTTATTTGATTTTGAGAAAAGGTGGGGCTCATTTGCTCGTTATTATCATTTGAGTTAATTGATATAATTTTTCCACGATCTAATTGTAAATTTTTTTTAGTATATTTTCTTTTCTTGCTGGTGCTTTGATGTTTATTTTTAGAAGCTTTTTGTATGACGCATGGCTCCGGGGTTGTACACCTAATGGGTTCTTTTTTTTTCTTACTTTTCTGCTCAGTAGGTTTTTTTTGTTATCACAAAAATTTTTTTCAATCTTTAAGATAATGTTTTTTGAGGCATTGTAAGTGTTGTTACTTCGATGTACTCATGTTATTTTTCCTGTATATAACAATAACAATAAAAAGATTTGAAAAAAAAGAACAATTAATGATGGATGGCCTCAGACACACTGCTAAAACAAATTATTCCTCCTTAGTTTATTGATTAACTAGCAATTGTAGTGAATGTTTTATTCTACTCTACTGCTACAATAAAGTGTCACAAACCTTAAGTGGCAAGACTTCTTTATTTATCCCATGGAAGTAAGCCATGGCTTGGGTCCAGGAGCAAAGACCAGCAACATTACCACAGACTCGTCTGGCCACATCAATGTTATAATCTGGCATTTGAAAGTAGGGACAGAGCAGTTCAACTGTCTCCTCATTGATGGTATCTTTAGGAAATTGCTGTGAAAACAAAAGAATCATTTTGAATACAGAATAATACAGAAATGTTCTATTATGGAAAATGTCCTTAGGAGCCAGTATATTCCTGTAACCAAATGCATGTCCTGTCATACTTCTGTTACCAACTTTCAGTGAAGTCATCAAGAATGTTAACTTAAACAAATATGACACTTCAGAATCATATGCCACTGAATATAATGATATTTTTACATTATCATTGTGAAAACAATAAAATACTTAAAACAAATAACTTTAACTCAAAGAATCAAAGAGCAATCTCTAGACTAACTTCTGGCTGAGGAGAGATAGGCTGATTTCATCTTCCCAATTCTAACTATTTCTATTTAGTTGCTTGGCAACCTACTCAAACTTAATGAAAGTGATTGGAAGTTGGGTGGTGGGGGATGGAGAGGAAAGGTGGAAGAATTAACTAATTCTTTAAAATACTCTTATATATGAACAAAAGGTTTATTTTGTCGTCCTGACTAATAAGCCCATGAAAACCTTTAAACTGTATTTTTAAGAGAAACAAGCTCACAAGTAATTTACAAACAAAAAATACTTTGTTTGGCTAGACTCAAGTTTTTGATTTTTGAGTGAAGTCATCTATTTTTAAAAGGAACCACGGCCATTTGTTGACAAGTGCCAGCATTACACAGTATATCTATATTGATGGCTGAACTGCCCCCGCTCCTCTACATTTACCTGCAATGCTTGTAGAGGATTTCCAGCCATAAGCTTCAATGATTCCTGCCATGATGGAATAATGCAGTTCCTCTCCACATCAAGTTTTACTGGGTTCAACTTCCTTTGCAACAGCAGCAGGACACAGTCCATTATCCTCATGATCAAATGAGGGGGCCGCCCAAGTGTTCGTACTAAGGTTATGTCACCTGGTTTAATTGTCTGTCGTATTTAAGAGGGAACAGATTAATTGTTTAGCTACCATCAATAAATAAAAATAAGATTCCCACTCTACCTATTTCACCGCTCTCTAGAGCATTTACACATACTGTCTATAAGAATAGGCGTGTGAGCAAATCTTGGGTGTTTGCCACTGCCACTTAGCTCTGGGCACTTAGAGGCTAAAAATGGACAGGCTGTCTCATTTTCTCCTGTAAAGGTTTCAATCATGTCCAATTATCACTTATTAATTCATTGCATGGGTGTGACATTCTATACTGTAGTGTGGCACAGAACATTTAATAAAAACTGGATACTTTTTATTTTAACAAATAGTTGTAAGAAAATAAAATTGAGAAAAGAATTACTGAGTAAATTGAAATCAAATTGTCTGGTTGAAATCGTTACATGTACCCTTAAGGCAGGAAGGGTGTAGAGAAGGTGCAGAAGAGCTTCACCAGGATGTGGCCTGAATTGTGGAGTAGAAACTATAAGGAAGAGTTGTTTCCCCTGAAGTGTAGAGGCAGAGTAGTGACTTGGTCCATGTCTCTTATTCCTAATATGCATATTACCTAAATATTTTGCAACAAAACAGAGAGTATCTTTTTTATTGCATCTTGTATTTTAAAAAACTGGCCCCATATTCCCAATATAAAATGGCTTTTCTAAAGTGTCTTAACACAACTTCTCACGTATTTGGATGCAGATCAAATATTGAAATGTCTCATTCTGGCAAAGTATATCTAAAACACAGAGTGGATTTGAGTGTTTATTAACAGTCGACCAAGTTGACTGTTTATTATCTTTGAAGATAAAGGTCCATTCAAAGAGATACTGCATGTTTATATAGGTTTCACAGTAACCTCAATACATTTTAAAAATGTATTTGTAGACAGAAAGACCAAAACTACATGTTAACATTTGAAAGCAATGGACTGCAAGTATTCATTTGAACTGCATACTATCTTGTCACAGACACAAGATCCTGCCCATTCACCTGCAGGGCAGCCTCAGCTTCCTCCAACGCAGGTCTAGCAGCTTCGAGTTTTTGTTCAGCCATTGCCTTGTCTGCAGATATGCCATCCACAATCACCTGGGCTCTGTCTTTCACCTTTTGTACTTCCATTTTCACTCTCTCTGAGGCCTGAGCCTTCACAGTCACCACTTTGAGAACCTACAAAACAAGAATAAAGCGTAATCATTTAATGTAAAGAATCTGATCTCAGATTTCCTTCCAATTTTCCAATCCACCAATGTACATTCACCTACTTCCTTTCAAATAGGCATAAAATATTTTTTTGCACGTTTGTAATCAAGTTGTACTGGGATTTTGTAGCTGAACGCATGTTGAGGGACTTGTTTACCTTCCTGTTAGCAACAGATGAAAACCGTTGGGACAAATCAGCCACTGATGGCAGGTGGTTACACTGGGGACTGCCAGAATTCAGCCATTCACAGCTCAGCATGTTTGGGATTTCAGGGAGAAAGGGGAGGAGTGTGAACTTCACTGGAGATCAGGTCCCTGATAATTTGCATCAATGCTGCACTCATCACTAAGCCCAGCAGAGGCACAATGATGCACTGCAGGGGATCTTGACACACTTCTCATTAACTACCATAAGCGTTTGAAGAAAGTTGTGCCTCGAAGGGCTGACATATGATCTACAAAGCCTTTCAATTGAATTGGGTCATCAGCCCTGAGTGAAAATGTAAACTGCTTGGGTTAGGTTACTTGATTTTAACACTTTTAATTATTTCTTTGCATTTATAGTATGATTTTCAATTAATATGATTCTAAATTAATTTTGATGTATTAAAATATATTTGAATAATTATTAGATTTCTCTTAAAATTTTTCAAAAAACCTCTTGCAGAGGATTATAGATTCAGCCAGCTCCATCAAGGGTACAACCCTCCTCATCACCAAGAACATTTTCAAGAGGCAATGTCTCCCTCAGGAAGGCAGCATACATCATTAAGGACTCTTGCTGATCCAGGACATGCCCTATTCTCATTAGTATTACTTCCAGAACAGTAGTACAGGAGTCTGAAGATCCACACTCAACAATTCAGGAACAGCTTCTTCCTTTCTGTCATCAGATTTCTGAATGGTCCATAAACATTTTCTCATTAGTCACAATTTTGCACTATTTATTTATTTTGTAATTAGTGAATTTGCACTGTGCTGCTGCTGAAAAACAACAAATTTCATGTCAAACAGACAGTGATAAGAAATTTGATTCTGATTCTGACTAAGTATTTATGCCTTTCATGGGACTGATCAGTTACACAGTTTATAGTAAAATTTTTCTCAAAGTACATATACGTCACCATCCAGGGCCCTGAGATTCATTTTCTTGTAAGCATTCATAGCAAATACAAAGAAACACAATAGAATCAATGAAAAACCACACACAACAAAGACGAGTAAAGAACTAATGTGCAAAAGACAACAAACTGTGCAAATACATAAAGAGAAAAAAACATAATGATAATAAATAAATAAGCAAAAAATATCAAGAACATGAGTTGTACAGCCTTTGAAAGTGAGTCCACAGGTTGTGGAATCAGTTCAGTGTTAGGGTGAGTGAAGTTATCCCTTCTGGTTCAAGAGCCTGATGGTTGAGGGTGAATTACTGTTCCTGAACCTGGAGGCGCGGGACCCAAGGCTCCTGTACTTCCTTCCTGATGGCAGCAGTGAGAAGAGAGCATGGCATGGATGGTGGAGGTCCTTGATGATGGATGCTGCTTTCTTGTGGCAGCGCTCCTTGTAAATGTGCTCAATGGTGGGGAGGTCTTTATCTATGATGGACTGGGCAGAATCCACTACTTTCTGTAGTTTTTTTTCCATTCCAGGGCATTGGTGTTCCCATACCGTGTTGGAATGCAACCAGTATACTCTCCACACCACATATATGGAAGCGTGTGAAAGTTTTAGATGTCATGCCAAATCTGCTCAAACTTCTAAAAAAGTAGAGGCACTGCTGTGCCTTTATAATAGTGATTCTCAGGTGTTAGGTGAGTGGGAGCACCAGTACATCTCCTAAGGCTCAGTTATCACTTGATGCCTACTTCACCTCACAGGATATCCCTTGAGGAGAGGGCAGGTGAGAAATTAGCACAGCAAGTCAAGGCAGCTTTCTAGGTCTGAGATAATCCAGCCCATTATTCCTTCCATTTTAAACCTTTATTTTCTCTTCCCTTCAAGCTAGCTCAACTTCTACCTAGCCTTAATGTTTTTAATAGTACAGATCCTCTACAGGTTATGAATGCCAGTCTAATGGACACCCTGTACAAGTGTTTGGGAGACAGGCAGGATTGGTTTGCTGACCGTTGCAGAGCTGCGGGCACATTCTGCCATTTCGACATGCCTTTACTTTTCCCACCCCTCCTGAGCCATGGCAATTGGGCTGAGTCAAGCCGAGCAAATCTGGGAGCACTGAGCAGATTCACTCATTAGCAGCCACAATTCCCACACCTTCTTGATCTCCCTTCACAGCTGCTTCTGTGATCCTCTCTCATATGCTGCTTTTGTTCACTTACAACTTAAAAACAGTTTGGGTTTATGAACAGTTCTCAGGAACAGAACTCTGTTTTAACGTGGAGACCGCCTGTAACTGGTACTCATGAAAAAAATTACACTAGAGGAGGAGGCCACGTTCCCCATCATGTCCACGAGGCAAGGAGTAATTAACGAACTGAAACAGCACACAGCACCACAAGAGCCGAGTAAGTTAAAACTGACATCAAGGCAAAGGAGGAAATGTTCAAAAATATTGAGCTTGATCATAGATGTGGGTTTTTAAGCTGGAAAGAGATTGGATAAAGAGGAAATTCTGGAGCTTGCAGCTGAAATGGTTGGAGCTAAACTTGGCATTAGCAGAATGAGGCAAGCTAGTGACAACAGTACTAGAGATGAAGGATAGCCGGATGAGGTTATCTGACAAACTTGGAAACGACCCTGCAGATTTAGAAATTTTACAAATGAGACACTACAATACCGGAGATCAGTGACCATAGGGGTGATGCATGAATGGAGCGTGGTGTGCGTCAAAACTTGGGCATCTGGGACTTGGGTTAAAACATACTTAAAGAAGTTGTAATATAAGAATGTGTTCATGCAATTTAAAAAGTCAGGGCCAGAGTTACATTTCCATAGGATGTTCCAATCAATTATCAGATGCATATTCTAATATTCATATTGAAAGCACAGGACATCAAACATAACATACATCTGAAATTTATCCTAATGATTTAGTGATGAAATTTTTGCAAGTGATCATTCTGAAATTAAAAACTTAAATCTTCCAGAAAGGAAGCTTTTGGGAAATAATAAGAGAAAGTCCCATTTCTTATGACAACTATGATAATCCTTCCTCCCAGACAATATTATTAAACACTGCAGAATAAATGGGCAGAGACCACAGCAAACATTAGCCATGTGATTACATCCAATAATTAGTTCTGCCTTATAATGCAATATAACCAAAGGATTACCAGTATTCTGCAGAATTGCACACACGTACTGAAACTAAAGCAATGATGGAGTATTTTGCTGGCAAGGAAAACCATTCTCAAAGCAAATTCAGAAGCAATAAAAAGCTTCCTAACAATCATCAAAAAATTCTGTTTTACTCATGAGAATAACATGAAGAAACACAAAAGAAATGAAGCTGATGCATTTATTAGTTACACAGTTTATTACCATGTCAGCCTTGTCATTGGCTATTTTAAGTTCTTTCTCTTTTATTTCAAGTTCTTTGCTAAGGGCCACAACAGACTCCGAGGCTTCTTTCAACTTCTGCAAACCGGTCTTCATTCTTTGGAGGAAAGAGGAAAAGCTACAGTATTTGTGCCTTTAACCAACAAAATGAAAACAGTCCAATGTAAAGGAGGCCAATGGCTGGCTGATAGTCTAGTGGAGAATTTAGGAAATGCTACATTGCTGAAGTTGGAATCATTTGTATGCAACGTTATTCTGAGGGCCCATCAACACTTTCCAATGGCATTGATAAGATCACACGGCATCTTTTAAAACAAGTTCAACAGAGTTCTTCCCATTGTCTTGGCCAAAATTTACCCCTAAATCAACCTTATTATGGAATATAAGAAAGGCTTGGCAAAGGATATACATCTTCAGAAACAGAATCAGGTTTACTATCACTGGCATATGTTGTGAAATTTGTTGTTTTGCAGCAGCAGTACAGTGCAATACATAATTTAAAAACCATAAATTACAATTTTATATATATTTCTATGTCTATAATCTATATATAGTGCAAAGAGAGAGAAAAAACAGTGAGGCAATGTACATAGGTTCGTTGTCCATTCAGAAATCAAAACATGCATAAAAGGCTTTGAGCTCATCTGGAAGTGAAACATCAGTCATTCATACTGTTAGGTTTTGAATTGTAGGAAGTAACGGCCTGCAAACTCTGCTAGAGCTGATGTGCATCCAATTCCATCTCTAACTTCAATCAGAATTGTTATCTCACTCTTAAAATATACTTCTGTAGGTCATACCTGGACTTCAAAATCTGAATCACTGGTCTTGAATGCCACAGTTCTAGCCCTCAGCAGACTACAAATCTCTTGGTTCATGCTTGGCTTTTGGTTATGGTATGTCTAGTATGTTCTCAAAAGCACATATTCGCCCACAGGGCTTTATGAAATTGGTAACAACTGTGGCATATTCATTCAGATGCCTGAATATTGTCCAGTCCACTGATTCATAGCAGTCCTGTAAGCACTCCTTTGCCTTCCTTGGCCATGCCTTTGTGGTCCTCACAACTGGTGCCACAATCAGTCTCTACCTTTACACCAAGAGTAGAAGTACAGTCAGGTGATCAAACTTTCCAAAGTCCAGGCATGGGATGGTGCTGTAAGTATTTAGATAGTGGAGTGGTGAAGTATGTTGGCTCCACAGGTGATATGATGGTGGCAGTTGGTCAGAGAATTCTTAAAGCTGACCTGTTTGAACTCGTCGCACTGATCACGAAGGTTTCAGGGTGCACAGTTTCATGACTGCTGATCACAGTGCTCAGCTCCTCCTGTGCCTGTTTGAAATTGGCCTGGGGTGGAATGTACCAGGATGACGGAAGGAAACTTCCTTGGCAGATAAAAAGAATGACACTTGACCGCTAGATGTTCCAGGCCGGCTGAGCAGAACTGATACAGAACCTCCACATCTATGTGCCTCAATGAGTTAATAATGAAGCATACTTTGCCTCCTCTACCTTTAAGGGATTCAGTTGTCCTGTCTTTGTGGTGGATGGTGAAGCCTTTGAGTTGCAGCACTGCATTCAAAATGGTGGGGGTGAGACATGTTTCTATGAAGCAAAGTACACAGCAGTCCCTGATGTCCCACTGATACAACAAACTGACTCTCAGGTCTACAATTTTATTTTCTAGTGACTGTACAGTGAGGGTCTAAGGGCACTGCATTTCAATCTTACTTGCAAACCAGCACACTTTCGCTGACTCCTTTTTCTTAAAGGAAACTACATGTGCGATCTGAATCTGCAATCTGGGATCCTCCGATTTTGAGGATCGATAGATTTCTTAAAAACATCTTAAAATGATGTTGTTTACTTAAGTGCCAATAGTTATGACTGAGGATTTCAGCTGCAGTAATCCCAAAAAGGGAATATTTGATGATGCCCTCCAGAGCTGCATGTAAAGAGTCACAACTTTCTGGTGCCATCTTGGAGATTCTTGTGGCAGTAAAATATACTGGTGTAATTCTACACTGCCATTATAGATAACATCCTCACATCAGCCATTACTTGGCTTGGTGCAGCTTCCTCACATAGAATACAAAAACTGCAGCGATTTGTCAAGACAGCAGAAAAGGTAATTTTCTGCCGTCTACAATCACATCAGAACTTGTATGTGTCCAGGATAAAGAAATGGGCTGGAAAATCATCACGGACGCCACCTACCCAGCAAACTGCCTTTCCCAAAAGCTCCCCTCTGGAAAATGCTATAGAACAATTAAAAAAACTTCACGCCATCTTAGAAGTTTCTTCCCTGATTCTAGTTATACCTCCAGCCCATCCCTCCTAACTACTACCTCAGTCACTACAGTGCACTGCACTGTAAACACTTTAAACAACTTTTTATAATGCAGTTTACCTTATAAACATATGCTGGTATTTACCTATTTATGCACATTTATTCCATATCCATACTTTCAAAATTAATTTAAATAATTCTTTATAACTGTTAAATTTTTATGCATGTCACACCAACACACCACAGCAAACTTCTGGTACATATAAATGCAAATGACAAATAAAGTTCACCAATAAAACCAAGGATTTGATTGTGGATTCAGGAAGACGAAGTTGAGGGAACACACGCCAGTCTTCATCAATGGATCAGCAGGGGACAGGCTGAACAGTTTCAAGTTCATAGGTGTCAACATCTCTGAAGACCTATCATATTGAGGCAATTACAAAGAAGGCAGGACAGCGGCAATATTTCGTTAGGAGTTTGAGGAGAATTGGTATGTCACCAAAGACTTGCAAATTTCTACAGATTCACCATGGAGAGCATTCTAACTGGTTGAATCACAGAGGGGCCTCCCCACAGGATCGGGAAAAACTGCAGAAAGTTGTAAACTCAGCCAGCTCCATCATGGGCACTAGCCTCCATAGCATCAAGGACATCTTCAAAAAGCAATCCCTCAAAAAGGTGGCATTCAGGAACCCTGTCACCTAGGACGTGCCCTCTCCTCATTACTGCTATCAAGGAGGAGGTACAGGAGCCTGAAGACACATACTCAATGTTTCGGAAACAGCTTCTTCCCCTCTGCCATCAGATTTCTGAATGGGCAATTAACCCATTAACACTACCTCTGTATTTTTTTTGTTTTCCCCTCTTTTTGCACCCCTGGTTTAATTTATTCTTTATGTATACTCATCGTAATTTATAGATTTTATTATTATATATTACAATATACTGCTGCCACAAACCAACAAAATTCATGACATACGCCAGAGATATTAAACCTGATTGATTTTCCTTGATTAAATAGATTATAGATTGTTTTATAATTTCAATACTACCTTGGAGTAAACTGGCTATGGCTATTCCTATATTACAGCAGTAATACATTTCAAAAGTACTTCAGTGTTTGTAAAGTGCTCTTGAACGTAAGGCTGCTTCACATCTGAGGCTGTTCTATTGATTTCTATCTTTTACAATAAACACATAACATGATTTTGAAAAGGAACAGAGAACAATTTCTGCAGGTCCAGTCAGTTTACACCACCTGTCGGCCATGGACTGCAGTTCCGATCGTTTTTCTTGGTACACGGTTTTATAGCTCTGAATGAAAGACAGATAGGACTTGGGGGTAACGTGGGTTGAACGCCGATACCTGTGAATGGCAAATCAATGTTAGTGACTAAACTAAAATAACAGTTGGGGATTTCTCACAAAATTTGCTGGAATACTATTTAGCATCAATTTGTCTCAGCTGGTGCTAAAAAAGTCTATGATAATTCCAACATAACTTCAACATTAGCATCCATATCTAACAAAAGATATAACAAATACATTCAAGTAGATATCAATTGTGTTGTGAGAATTAGTGTGCTATAAAAGCCAATTTATTGTTAACAGAGAATTGCAGACCATATCTACCAAAATGAAATTCATTCTTCTCTCCACAATACAACTGGCCAGAATGCAGGCTACTTATGGGTTGATACTTTTTAAGTACAATTCAACTCGAAATAAATAGCAAAGCCATAATGAAGGGCTAAAAATGAAAGAGTCCAGCAGCATCTACAATAGAATGATCAGGCCTAGAAGGGCTTGTCAAATAAAAATAGAGCTGAGGGAAAGCAGATTCTTTTGATGTATTCTAGATGCAGGATATCTGCTGACCATATATGTTTCAGCATGTGGCTAAAGAGAGATTTGTGCAAGCTTCAAATTAAAAGGTCAGCATTCCTATGGATACCTATACAGTTTTTCTGAATCTTAGATACTACATAGTTCAGTAAATCACTGCTCTGGAACTTGGCCCAGGATTCTTGGAATTCTGAAATTATATTATTTCCCATCAGTATTAACTGTGTATAAGTTATCACCTTTACGTGAATCATCGAGAAAGGTGCATGTTGATTTAGATATTCCTATATCATAAGTACAATCTACACTTCAGCAAACACTAGCACCCATATAATTCCAATATTCTATAACAAGGTATAGAAACATGAGGAACCATTCAGCTCTTTAAGCCTGCTCCAATATTCAATAAGATCATGGGTGATATTTTTTCCCTTTGGCTTCAGTTTCCTACATGAATGACATATCACTTAATTTCTAAAAACATACTGTCAACATCTGTCTTGACATTACTCAATTATAGAACCTCCTGGGTGGAGAATTCAAAAGATTCAAAACCCTCCAGGTCAAACAAAATCTTCTCATCTCAGCCCTATAGGACAATCCCCTACTTTGAGACTGTAACCTATGGTTCTAAATGGCCAGCAAGAGGCAACGTTATTGCTGCATTAACACTGTTGCCTTGTAAGAATTGTAGATCTTCAAATCAGGTGATCTTTTTCATTCTTTTTATCTCCACAGTGTGTTGGTCTAGTCTGGTCTAACATTATAGTGTCATTAGTTATGGCAAGATGTCTTTAAACTTCCACTTAAATATGCTGCAATATAGGCAAAGATCATGTTTCACTGCATAATTTTTGGTTGTGCATGAATGGTAACTAAGTGATTTGTGTACAACGTCACTAGATCCTCCTGAAAAGTATTGCCTTTCTACACTTAAAAAATATACACTTTTCTACAAAGTGAATGACTCATGAAGCGACCCTGTTAGCTCCTCACGACTAACACAAACCAGGTTGGTACATACGTTAACTCCAGGATTTCAGATTTCCCATTTGTGATTTTCTCTGAATTTACTAACTATTTATTAATATTATTGAGCTGACTCACCTTTCAAAGTACAACACACATTTCTCTGCGACACCATCTTGGAAAGTACCCATACACTCTACCACTTGCTGCTTCACATCTAAACTGCAATCAATCTCAAATGACGACAAGAAGTGTTGAGATACTACAGGGAAATAAAAAATATTTTTAAAAATCTTAACAATAGCTTGCTGTTAAATACTTATTATTTTTGTAGTTGCAATAGATTTTTTGGAAACTTTCCCATCTGCAGCAATCCACCCATGCCCGTTGAGATGTGGGAGAGCAGTGAACGAAGCGACATACATAGTTACATAGTGATTTAAAATAATTTAATGCCGGAAATTTCATTTCACACAGCAAAATGACTCTCTGCTGTAATTTGGTTTTATATTACTTTGCAAATATCATTACCCATGCCTTTACCCAGCTGGAAGCTCGAGAAGAGTTTATTTGTCATTACCCATGTCTTCATTCATTAAATTTTCAAGAAGATTACCGTAATGGCATTTGTCATGAATGATGAGGGCAATAAGTGCAGATATTGTAAGACCATAATGCAGTTGAAAATTGGAATTCTATATTTCAACAGTTTACTGAATAATTTACGCGCCAAGTATGCAATTTGAAATTATCTTCTTTCTTTTCTACTCCAAAATAAATGCAGATAAATTTTGTACAAAATTGAATTGTTCAGTGTTTACTTAAAGTACAGTAGGTGCAACTGGTGTCTGCACAGTCTATTTTACAAATCCAGTTTTACTGATCCATCTGATGTCTCCTTGTTCTAGTACTACCATTTAAAATGCCAGCAATTAGGGCTTTTTTTACATTCATTTTTTAAATGAATATTTGTTGCCCTTGTGTAGATAAAAATATACAGGAAATGTACATTGATGTTATCTAATACGCTTACTATTGTATTACTGCCAGGATATTAAAGGGTCTTTAGTAGATTATTTGTTTCCAGTCCAAGATAAAAAAAAATGAGTCAGCACAGCACTTCAGTATTTGATCCCTTAAATAAATGACATTTAACTGTTAAATGAACACCATGGGTGATGAAATGTCTGAAGGCTGGAAGTAGCAGTGGCCCTCATGATTCAGTGGGGTACAGGAACCAATTAGGATGCCACGATAGCATAGCGGTTAACATGACAGTTTTGCTGCTCGGGGGGTTGGAGTTTGGAGTTCAGTTCCAGTATCCTCTGCAAGAAAGTTTGCATGGTCTTCCGGTGATCACGTGGGTTTCCTTTGGGTGCTCTGGTTTGCTCCCACAGTCCAAATTCATACCAGCTAGTAGGCTAATTGGCCATTGCAAATTGTCCTGTGATCAGGCTAGGGTTAAATCAGTAGGTTGCTGGGCAGCGTGGTTCGGTAGGCCGGAAGGGCCTGTACAGAATCAGAATCAGGTTTAATATCACTGGCGTATGTCATGAAATTTGTTGTTTTGCAATACATAATAATAAAAATTATAAATTACAATAAGAATTGTGAATTTTGATTGAAGTTACATAATGCCTTGCACACTACACAGAGGTTCCCACCTGCAATTAGGGCATCCTTTGGCCAGCGGCAAAACCAATCCATGGTACACCCAGAAATCAGCGCTGGGAATTTTAACACTCGGTTTCGGAATTTTTCTCCAACTGGTGAAAAGCAAAGCACCACGTGCAAGTTCTGCCGCACCCGACTCATGAAATAATCATACAGGTTTTCATTGGTTGGAGATCGCCTTGGAAACTGCTGCTTCATGGCAAGTGTAAGATCATTGCAAATTTCATCTACTTCATCTCGATTAAACAGGTTTGAAACCTACAAAAATAATTACAACTTAAAAATTACATTAAATCTACCTGAAATTCACTGGATAAAATCCTATTATGCTTTCCATCAGAACATAAATTTTCCACTGCTTGCATTCAATTCTCTGGAAATATTGTAAGGATTCACCCTTTGTGTTTAGCACCAATTATAGTACACTCAGTGGCTACTCTGTCAGGTACAGGAGTGGAACTTGGTGTGGTCTTCTGTTGCGGTATCCCATCCACTTCAAACTTCAACATGTGCTCTTCTGCACAACACTGTTGTAACACATGGTTATTTGAGATAACTGTTGCCCTCCTGTCAGTTTGAACCAGTATATTCTCTGGCCTCTCTCATTAACAAGGCATTTTTTGCCCACAGACCTGCCACTCACTGTATGATTTGTTTTACACATCATTCTCTGTGCATGAACATCCCATGAGATCAGCAGTTTCTGAGATACTCAAACCACCCCATCTGGTACCAACAATCATTCCATTGTCAAAGTCACTTAGATCATATTTCTTCCCCATTCTCATGTTTGGTTTGAACAGCAACTGAACCTCTTGATCATATCTGCATGTGTTTATGCATTGAGTTGATGCCACATAATAAGCTGATAAGATATTTGCATTAACAAGCCGGTGTACAGATGTACCTAATAAAGTGGCCAGTGAGTATATCTTGTCAAGGCATAAAACCAAAATAAAGAATATTTGCTATGTTACTACACTAAAATTGGGATTTTTTTGATATGAAAGTTAGGTTTCTTAAATTCAGAGTTACTGATCACTCCTGCACATTCTCAATGGCACAAAATGTTATAGGAAAATAAAAGCATTAATGCAGAGAACTCTGACTCTTGTAGTTAGGGCCTAAATTTTACCATCTGAATTCATCACTCTTTGAAGGTAGACTGAATTAACATTGTTAAACAGCCTTCTCTGTTTAACAATGTCAATTCACGACGATTCTGACCCAACCATTGATATGATTTCCTCAAGGTAATTGAAAATACAGTGTGTAAAACATAGCAAAGCAGTCACAATGCCTGCAAATTCTTCACACAAAAAAGTGAAATGTTGTTAGTAAAACCTTTATTCAAGTATTCACAAGCAAGAACAGAAATAAAATTCCAAAATATATGAGGGCAGAAAATGATAAGCTACACGTCTTGAGACGTGGCAAAGATTGTACCATACCTCTCCAGAGGAGAGAACATTGTTCAGATATTCCAGAAAAGCCTCATCCTTGATTTCATTGTCAGTAAAAATAAAGGTTACTCCATTTCCTTCTTGTCCAGCCATTTTGTACAGAGTCTTCAGGTCTTCCAGAAGGTCTGAGGTACTATATGATCTGAATATACACACGAATTATACATACACAGCTGCAGCAGCCATTCTCCTACACGTCAATGCTTTCTTTAAACATACTTAAAAATCAGTTATAATGCTCGTTTCCATTCTTCCATAAATGTAATGTTATTGTTCAATTTGACTTATTAGCAGTCTTTAGGTATTATCATTTCCGTATACAAATTGTTATTAATACGTTGCTTCCAAGATACAGAAGTGGACATCCAAAATTATTTCCAACATGTGAAGGTAGCAGATTATGGAGCACTGCTTTATTGTATTCTTGCATGCAGATTAACATCAGAGATAGAAGACTATAAACTAAAATTCAAAAGGAAAATTTGCTCTACATCTACCAATAATAGAAATTGTACTTCAAAGCTAGCAAAGTGATTCCAAAGCCATTCAAGACAATGAAAAATAGCTTTTAAGCACTTTTCCCAGTGCAAAAACTAGTTCTCTAGGCTTATTAACTATTTCATATCTCCTCATAGTTTTAGTCATTAAAGATTATGATTACCTATTCAAAGCAAATTTACTACATAGTGGCTTTTCAGCATTTGTAATTATTCTGTTCTTCCATTTGTAGAGATGATTATTTCAAGGGACACACACATACCACACAAAAACTTATATTTTAGTTGTAGATTTACCTGGAGAGAGTGATATAGAATGTTTGGTACCCAGCAATAAATGAAGTGAGTCTCGTAAGGCTCTGTTTACCTGAGCCACCCACACCAACAAGCAGAGCATTACCCCGAGGTGTTCTGATGATGCGGGATATCTGCAAGTGAAGGACAAGATTAAAATTACAGACCTTTCATGAAGAAAGAATAGGTAGAAATACTTGCGTAAGGGATGAATACTAAGAACAAAATATTCAAATATTATTACTTGCACGAACAGCAACATTTCACTCCACAAAAGTTAATTGTTTTTCACAACAATGTCTTTGATTTTGTAAAATAACTGAGTGCTTTCCATTCAGAGCACCCTTCATTCCAACACTATTAGCCATACTTGTGGTTACAACAACCTTCCTAAACATTTCTCTTTCCATTACTCCCTCCTCTTTTAAAGATCTTCATTGAGGTCCTTGGAATGGGGGCTTATGCAAAAGTGTTTCTTGTGAGAAAAACACCAACCTCTGTCACTGAATCTTCAGTAACAATAAATCTCTCTTTAGCACTGAAACATCAGGAGATGGACAGACGAGATTCACAAAGATAATACCAGGAATGAATGGTTTTGATAAGAAGAACTGAACAACTCGGGTTTTTTTGATTAGAATAGAAAAGGTTGAGAGAAGGTTCACCAGGATTGTCACAGATGTTAAATTCCAGTCAGCGTAGAGGAAGCCTGGTGGGCCTTATTTCAGCCATGTCAGAGAACTCCTTTCCAAACTCAGGTGTCCCTTTCTCGTAGACCATAAGTGGTCTGGATTAAGTAAGAGGCTAGTGTGGATGTTGCATCAAGAATTAAGATGATAAGCTGATAGAGACAGTGTGCAGGCATAGTGCAGTCACCCAGACTGAACACAGCCTTTAAAAACCTAACTTGACTTTGTACAATGTTTCTGTTCAATGCGGGGACCAAAAGTCACCAGGCATACCAAGCCAAAGTTAACATCTAAGGATAGCTTGCTGACACTTACTAACTACTGGACTGTTATTTTACTAATTCTAGAATATTATTGACCTTTATTGTGTAGACTTTAACAGTTATTAACACATGAAATATATATTGTTGGTATTTAAATATGCAAATAATGGGATTCAGAAGTACACAAAGATTTTGTTGGATCAATAGCTGTATAAAAATTGCCAATTTTGAGCTGTAACCTCAGAGCAGCTCAGCAACAGGGGCTGAAGTGTTCTCCTTGTGCACAAGTAAATAAAGTGTGATTGACAAACATATAACCATATAACAATTACAGCATGGAAACAGGCCATCTCGGCCCTTCTAGTCCATGCCAAACTCTTACTCTCACCTAGTCCCACCGACCTGCACTCAGCCCATAACCCTCCCTTCCTTTCCTGTCCATATATCTATCCAATTTAACTTTAAACGACAACATCGAACCTGCCTCAACCACTTCTGCTGGAAGCTCGTTCCACACAGCTACCACTCTCTGAGTAAAGAAGTTCCCCCTCATGTTACCCCTAAACTTTTGTCCTTTAACCCTCAACTCATGTCCTCTTGTTTGAATCTCCCCCATTCTCAATGGAAAAAGCCTATCCACGTCAACTCTATCTAACCCCCTCATAATTTTAAACACCTCTGTCAAGTCCCCCCTCAACCTTCTATGCTCCAAAGAATAAAGACCCAACTTGTTCAACCTTTCTCTGTAATTTAGGAGATGATACTCAGGCAACATTTTAGTAAATCTGCTCCGTACTCTCTCAATTTTATTGACATCTTTCCTATAATTCGGTGACCAGAACTGTACACAATACTCCAAATTTGGCCTTACCAATGCCTTACACAATATCAACATTACATCTCAACCCCTATACTCAATGCTCTGATTAATAAAGGCCAGCATACCAAAAGCTTTCTTCACCACCCTATCCACATGAGATTCCACCTTCAGGGAACTATGCACCATTATTCCTAGATCCCTCTGTTCTACAGCATTCTTCAATGCCCTGCCATTTACCATTTATGTCCTATTTTGATTAGTCCTGCTAAAATGTAGCACCTCACATTTTTCAGCATTAAACTCCATCACCAAACAAGTGTGAGTTGTTTGGTGACAAAACTAGCAGATCGAATGAACTGAAAATTGTTGGTCTGCAGGGTCTTGCAGTGGACTCTACAGCTGAAGTATTAAGAAAACATGCATTAAGGGGTTCAGTTCAGGGTGATGGTCTGGGCTAACTCATTTTGTTTTTTTTAAACTGAGGTTGCAGAATAGATTTGGCAAAGGTTTTGTGTATTCTCCTGGTACTGCCACTGAAAGAGTCAGTGAGTGTAAATGAGCAGTCCTCACACATCCTTGCAAGCTCAGGTGGAGTTGTCCCTGGGTGTTAGGAACAAGGAACTGCTGAGGTTTTACATTCTGAGGCCCTAATGATACTGTCAACCATGAACAGCAAATCAAATCTGACAAAGCTCTCGGGAATAAAAAGTAAGCAAACTTAAATCATATAATACCCACCAAAATGATTAGTGATTTTATTTTGGTGCAGTAGCTGAAGAAAACAGTCAGCTACTATTCTTAGGGAATCCTTATGCCTTTCTATGAATTGCACCATGAGTTATTTTAAAATTTAATTAATTTATTTGTTTTATTTAGAGCTGCAGGACAGTAACAGGCCCTCTGGCCCATGACACCCAATTACATCCATGTGACCAAACAATCGACGAAGCAGTACATCTTTGGAATGTGGGAGGAAACTGGAGAAGCTGGAGGAAATCCACATGGTCATGGGGAGAATATACAGACAGCAGCAGGAATTAAAGCCAGATCACTGGTACTGCAATAGCATTATGCTAACCGTGGCACCATTGCGCTTCCCCAGTGTGCCCAGTCTTTTATCCACAGAAGATTGGAGACAGTGTTTCATTTTAATCTCACCTAAAACAAGGCGATGCCAACAGTGCAACACTCTCCTCGGCATAGCACTTAATAATGGTGCTGGTTTACATGCTCGAGTAACCTTCCTTCTTCAAAATCAGAAGTAAGTGAGTGTTCTCACTGGGCTAAGACTGAACCTTAAAATCAAATTTCAAACTAACCTAATTCACTGCTTTTTAAATTGCTGTCAGTTCTCAACAAATGATATCAAAACAAACTCACATATAAAGGACATCATGCAATGCCCAGCTTTAAAACAAGAACTGAATAATGCTGAGAAAATGAATTAATCCTGCCTCACCTTCACCAGGTGAATTATGGCATCCTCAAAGAAGACCAAGTCCAGGTGCCCCCCTCGTACAGTCTCATTGTATAGGAACATGAACAGATTCAGTCTCTCTTTCAAGATCTCCAAATTTTCAATAGCCTCATATACTTTCGGCATCTCATATTCAGTGTCCTCTGGTTCCTCTCCTGAAAAATAAATAGACTGGATTGATTGCTCTACAAAGCTGTCCCAGACTCAGTGGGCCAAATGGTCTCCTTTGCTGTGATGATTTTATGTTTCTATGATGAAAGTAGCATAGATAATAACAGCAGACTTCTATAATCATAACTCACTTCAACTGAAACATGGTAGACCATAAGCAAACAACCCGAGGTGAATTCCAGACACACAAAAGCGAGATGTGAGACTCAAGGTCATTTACATACATCTGCACTGTGTTTAAGACATTGACAAAAAATATAAAGTAGGATTTCTAAAAAACTTATGGTTGATATCAGAAATGCAGTTACATTTTTTGAATAGTCCGTGGAATAAATTCTAAGTTTGCAAATGTTCAATTCTTTTGCCTTGCCAAGCCAGCTATGTACACCAGAGTGGTAAATCAGCTTGAATGATTGTTTATTAGAAGTGGCTGCCTTGTTCACTTCTCTTTAAAAATCTATGGTGCACAAAAGAAATGAGCAGAAAATGAATCAAAGAACCTCCTTTGCTGCAAAATGCATCAAAAATGAAGAACAGTGTCAAGCAACACCCAGAAAATGCTGGGGGAACTCTTGGATTTCCAGCATCTGCAGATTTTCTCTTGTTAGCATCAAGCAACAGTTATGACTGTAAATGTGTCACACAAATGGCATAAATATTGAAAGTCTGAATCAGGTTTGCTATCCCTGACTTACATGACGTGAAATTTGCTGTTTTGCATAGCAATAGTGTGCAAAGACAAAGTTTATGTCATGAAAAAAGACATAAAACATAACCCTTTGGATACTGTTGGGAGGAGTGGTGACCCTGCTGGGGAAGCTGCAGCAACCTGATCTCTAGCACGGAGTCTGTCTCTGTGGCTCAGAAAGGAAGAAGCCAGAAGGAATGCAGTAGGGAAGGTATGACCTGTACAAAAAGGATGGGACACACCTGAATCCAAGGGGGACCAATATCGTTGTGGGCAAGTTTGCTAGAGCTGTTAGGAAGATTTCAACTAATTTGGCGGGGGGATGGGAACTAGAGTGATAAGGCTGAAAATGGAGCAGTTAGCATACAATTAGATGCAGTGTATTCTGAAATTGTGAGAAAGGACAGTAGGATGAGTTAAAGTGAAACAGAGTGCCAAATTTAAAAAGGTGATGAATACAGGACTGAAAGTGTTATATTTGAATGCACACAGAATACACAATAAAGTAGATGATCTTGTAGTGCAGTTAGAGATTGTCAGGTATGATGTTGTGGGCATCACTGAGTCATGGCTGAAAGAAGATCTTAGTTGGGAGCTTAAGATCCATGGATACAATTGTATTGAAAGGATGGGCAGGAAGGCAGAGAGAGTGGGGTGGCTCTGCTGGTAAAAAAAAATGAAATCAAATCCTTAGAAAGAGGTGACATAGGATTGGAAGATGTAGAGTCCTTGTGGGTAGAGTTAAGAACTGCAAGGGTAAAAAGACCCTGACGAGAGTTATGTACAGAGCTCTAAACAGTAGCCAGGATGTGGGCTACAAATTACAACAGGAGATAGAAAAGGCATGTAAAAAGAGCAAAGTTGTGATAGTCATGGGGATTCAGGTAGGTTGGTGATGGATCCCAAGAGAGGGAATTTGTAGAAAGCCTATGAGATGGCTCTTTAGAGCAGTTTGTGGTTAAGCACACTGGGGGAACTGCAATTCTGAATTGGGTGTTATGTAATGACCCAGATTTGTTTCGTGAACTTCAAGCAGAGGACCCATTAGGAAGCAGTGATCATAATATGATAGAATTCACCCTGCAGTTTGAGAGAGAGAAGCTAAAACCAAATGTATAAGTATTACAGTGGAGTAAAGAGATCACAGGCGCATGATAGAGGAGTTGGCCAAAGGTGACTGGAAAGAGACACTAACAGGGATGACGGCAGAACAGCAATGGCTGCAGTTTCTAGGAGAAATTAAAAGATGTAGGAAAGATACATCTCAAAGATGAAGTAGTATTCTAAAGGGAGAATGAGGCAAATGTGGCTGACAAGGGAAGTCAAAGACAGCATAAAAGCAAAAGAGAGGGCATTTAATATAGTAAGAATTAGTGGGAAGTGGGATTTGGAAGTTTTTAAAAACCAACAGAAGGCAACTGAAAAATCTATAGAGAGACAAGATGAAATATGAAGGTTGGCTCGCCAATAATAATACAAAAGAGGATACAAAAAGAATTTTCAGACATATAAAGAGTGAAAGAGAGGCAAGAGTGGATATCGGACCACTGGAAAATGATGCTGAAGAGGAAGTAATGGAGGACAAACTTAAGTATTTTGTGTCAGTCTCCACTGTAAAGACATGAGCAGAATGCCAGAAATGCAAGAGTGTCAGGGATAGAAGTGAGTGTCATCGTTTTTTCTGAGGAAAAGGTGCTTGGGAAGCTGAAAAGTTTAAAGGTAGACAAGTCACCTGTACCAGATGGACTACAATCCTGGGTTCTGAAAGAGGTAGCTGATTGTGGTGGCATTAGTAATGATCTTTCAAGAATCACTAGATTCTGGAATGGTTCCAGAGGACTGGAACATTGCAAATATCACTCCACCCTTTAAGAAGGGAGGAAGGCAGAAGAGAGGAAACTATAGGCCAGTTATCCTGACTTCAATGGTTGGAAAGATGTTGAAGTCTATTATTAAGTATGAGGTTTCAAGGTACTTGGAGAGACATGACAAAATAAGCCAGGGTCAGCAAGGGGAAATCTTGCCTGACCAATCTGTTGGAATTCTTGAAGGAAACAGCATGCAGGATAGACAAATGAGAGTCAGTGGGTGTTGTTTGTTTGGATTTTCAGAAGGCTTTTGACAAGGTGCCGCACGTGAAGCTTTAACAAAATGAGAGCCCATGTTATTGTGGGAAAGATACTGGCAATGGATAGAGGATTGGCTGACTGCAGGAGGCAAAGAGTGAGAATACAGGAAACTTCTTCTGGTTGCCGCTAGTGACCAGTGGTGTGCCACAGTGGTCGAAGTTGGAACCACTTCTTTTTGCATTATACGTCAATGATTTGGATGAAGGAATTGATGGCTTTGTGGCCAGGTTTTGGACAGTAAGAAGATAAGTGGAGGGGCATGGAAGATAAGTGTTGAGAAAGCAGGGTGTCTGCAGAAGGACTCAGGCAGACTGGGAGACTGGGCAAAGAAGTGGCAGATGGAATATATCATAGGGAAGTGCATGGTTATGCCCTTTTGTAGAAGAAATAAAAGTGTGGATTCTTTTCTTAATGTGGAAAAAATTCAAAATTCAGTGGTGCTAAAGCAATTGGGAGTCCTCATGCAGGATTCCCTGAAGGTTAACTTCCAGTTTCAGTCAGTGGTAAGAAAGGCAAATGCCCCTTACCTAAGAAAAGATGTGCTGGCATTGGAGAGGGTCCAGAGGAGGTTCATGAGAATTATCCCAGGAATAAAAGGGTTAACATATGAGATTCATTTGATGCCTCTGTTCCTGTACTCGCTGGAATTTAGAAGAATGAGGGGGGAATCTCATTGAAACCTATCAGATGTTGAAAGGCTTAGACAGAGTGGATGTGGAGAGGATGTTTCCTATAATGGAGGTGTCTATGACCAGGGGGTACAGCCTCAGAATAGAGGGGCATCCATTTAGAACAGAGACGGGGAAAACTTTCTTTAGCCAGGGAGTGTTGAATCTGTGGAATTCATTGCCACAGACAACTGTGCAGGCCAAGTCACTGGGTATATTTAAGGCCGAAGTTGATAGGTTCTTGATTATCTAAGCTGTCAAAGGTTACGGGGAGGAAGCAGAATATGGTTGAGAAGGAAAATACATCAGCCATGATGGAACGGCAGAGTAGACTCAATAGGCCAATGGCCTAATTCTACTACTATGCACAATGCCCTGATTAACTTTTCTACTGCCATGCTGTGGGGTAGTTTATATTAGCACTTGTCCTGTTAAAGCAGTGTTCCATGCTGGAAAGTGTGTTTTGGCTTTGGTTAAGATAAGGACCCATGTTGTCCAACTTAAGAATGTGAGTCATCAGGATTGTGGGATGTGAGAGAAGGTTCTCGAGAGCTGCAGGGGAAAGTTTTCTGAAGGATAGTAGTCTGGTTAGTGGTCTTCTGGCAGGAGATGCGAGAAAGAGTAGATCAGGAGAGGTGCCTGTAGGATTCGATCTGACGGGAAGATGCAATTGCAAGGAGTGCTTCACAAGACGAAGGAGTCCAAGATGAGAAGCTCTACCAGTGATTAGAGATGAGAATTCAGTACCGTGAGTAACAGTTATACCCAGCTTTTGGAAGAGACGAGCACCAGTGGTCCTGTGCACATTTAGTTGTAATGGGCCCTTTTATTTTTTTTCTTTCTCTTAATAACTGTTTGATAAAGCTGAAATTAGTAAACATTGCATATGGGCAGTATTTACACAACATTCACTCAAATCAAGGTTTCTTTTATCAGAACATCACGATGTTCCTGTTTGGTTGAACCCCAAATCATACTGACCCTAGACATATATGTTTATGTGTAACGGCCTTTGCCCAACTGATTCCCGTTGCCTAGAGTGAATAGCCATCAACCCCGCCAAACAGTGCAAATGCTTTTGTGCGGATACGGTGTGAGGCGCCCAATAATCAGCCACGACACAAATATGAAACAATATACCGTGCAAGTAAAGAATTATACTTTATAGCAAATTTTGTTGATGGGTTAGTAGAAGCAACTAAAACAAAAGGCGCCACATAAGTAACTTATCAGTCTTGTGCACATAATATTTTAATACGCAAACACGAGGAATTCTGCAGATGCTGGAAATTCAAGCAACACACATCAAAGTTGCTGGTGAACGTAGCAGGCCAGGCAGCATCTCTAGGAAGAGGTACACTCGACGTTTCGGGCCGAGATCCTTCGTCAGGACTAACTGAAGGAAGAGCTAGTAAGAGATTTGAAAGTGGGAAGGGGAGAGGGAGATCTGATTTTCCCTAAGTTTCCCGACCCCCCTTCCTGCTGGGACACCCGGGGGCTCTCCCTCCGAGGGGCTCCCTGCCACTCACATTCCCACCTGAAGTGCCCCGTAGTTATAGCACACGCCTCGCCTCGCAGGACCCCGACCTCCGCATGACCTCAGTGCCGTCTGTCCCTTCTGGGAGGGGCCTTCTCTGCTAGTCCCCTCACGTGGAGGGACCCCACCTGCCACGACCCCCTTTTGTGTCTCCCGTATGGAGCTGGCCCTGGTCATTTCACCACAAGGAGCTACTACCGAGGACTGTACCTTGTTAACGGAGCCTTCTTCCGCTTCCAATTCATCCTCCTCCTCCCTCACCTCTCTAAGCACCTGAACAAAAGACAGGGGGGGGAAACGCACTCTGCGGGACTGCCGGAGGCTCGTAGCGATCGCGTCATGTCTCTGCGCGCCCCTGACTACCTGGTCAATCCTTATCCGATCTACCTCATTCATCGAAATGACCCCCCCGGCATCTTAAGCAATTTAGCCGACGCTCAAGTCGGAGAAGATACTCAGAAAGCTTTTCCATTTTCTCCTGACGCAGATTCTGAATCCTCTCAAAAGCTCCACCGTGCTTCCCGTCAGCCCAAACGCCTCCTCTAGGGCGACTAGACACTCCTTCCAAGAAGCCAGGGGCTGGTTAACTCTCAACCCTTTTACTACATCAGCTGACGCCCGTCTCAAGCTGTCCCCCAATCTTTGCCGCTTCTCCTCCTCAGAACACTGCCACTCACCTAGCAACTGAGAGGTATGTTCTACCCAGTACTCATAATCCTCTTCCCCATTGGAGATGGGGTCCTCCCTGAGAAAATTCTTAACTTCTGTCGCGGACCCACCGCCCTGTTCACCAAAGAGTTCATGGCTGAGGCCAACTCAGAGCCCTTCCCCTTCCGTGGGAAATGAGAATTAATCACATTCTCCAAATCCAACCCCGCTTTACTAATCTTTCTGCTTACAATCTCAACCTTACCCATAGCTCTGACCGTATTCAAACATCGAATTAACACATCGTCCAGGGTACGTATATCCACCCCACTTAATACGCAGGCATGATTAACCGGGACATCCTCGATCTCACACAAAAGTTCAATCTTATCCGTGTCCATCTCTTCTAATTTAACCTGGGCGACTTACCCCGTATCAGACAGAATTCAAATCCCAGACGAGTCCCCACAATGTAACGGCCTTTGCCCGAACTGGCTCCCGTTGCCTAGGGTGAATAGTCATCAACCCCACCAAACAGTGTAAATGCTTTGGTGCGGATACGGTGTGAGGCGCCCAATGATCAGCCATGATACAAATACGAAACAATATACTAAGTTCGAGTAAAGAATTATAATTTATAGCAAATTTTGGTGATGGGTTAGTAGAAACAACTAAAAGAAAAGGTGCCACATAAGTAACTCATCAGTCTTGTGCACATAATATTTTAATACGTTGGAGCTCACGCCTCCGATTCCACCCACAACATCCTTCCAAGACTCCGGCCACCATCCGAAACCCCGAGGTCCGGTATCTGCCACCCTGGAACCGCTGTCCGTTCCCCGCACGTCTGTCCTCTCTCTGCTCGCCTCCCGAAAAAACCCGCGCTCCTCAACTCAGCACACATATACAAGATAACATAACATGACTTTCATTGGCTAGCAAATGAATACAATTTCCATGATCACATTGTATAACCCAAACATTGCTGTTACAGAGAACCCCTTGCTCAGCAGTTAACAGTACGAAAAGCCATTTTGGTAATACGCGATTAACAGTTAACAGTCCAGCTAATATTACTGAGAACCCAACATATGAAAGGTGGCCTTCTCCTTGCTGAGTCTTGCGGCTGTTAGCAGAGCTAGTTAAGGAGCCAAATTTGTATGCGAGCATGGTGAGAGGGTTACACATTTCTTAGAACTATTATAAATTACAGAAGTAACTAAATTGTGTAAAAAAACAAGATAGTGTTAATGAACCATTTAGAAATTTGATGGCAGAGGGAAAGAAGCTGTTTCTGATCAATGATTCAAATGTATTGTACATCCTCGGTATGAATGAGTATGCAAAAAATGTCCTGACCTGTGATTTCGGGTGGGTCACGTAAGAAATCTACAAAGAAGGTTTCAGTATCTGCATTGATGATATTCCTCACTTCTTCCCCAAATTCTTCAGCAGCAACATTCATCAATGTTTTACTAAACCATTCACAGTCCTCAGAGCTTGTAAAGCGATCAGCCACCACTCGGGTACATTCGTGTCGCCAGAGCTTCAGAAGAATCTATTTAAAACATTACATCTGAAGTGTCATGTTTCACACTGGAAAGAAGATTTGCAAACCTTTCAGAAGCTTGGTAATTCTCAAACTACTTGACAATCAATGCAAACACGAGGAAATCTGCAGATGCTGGAATTTCAAGCAGCACACATAAAAATTGCTGGTGAACACAGTAGGCCAGGCAGCATCTATAGGAAGAGGTAGTGGAGTGGATCTCCCAGTGGCCACACACTTTAATTCCACGTCCCAGTCCCATTCTGATATGTCTATCCACGGCCTCCTCTACTGTCAAGATGAAGCCACACTCAGGTTGGAGGAACAACACTTTATATTCCATCTGGGTAGCCTCCAACCTAATGGCATGAACATTGACTTCCCTAACTTCCGTTAATGCCCCACCTCCCCTTTGTACCCCATCCCTTATTAATTAATTTATTATTATTATATATATATTTTCTCTCTCTCTCCTTTTTCTTCCTCTGTCCCTCTCACTATACTCCTTGCCCATCCTCTGGGCTTCCCCCTCCCCCTTTCTTTCTCCCTAGGCTTCTCATCCCATGATCCTCTCATATCCCTTTTGCCAATCAACATTCCAGCTCTTAGCTCCATCCCTTCCCCTCCTGTCTTCCCCTATCATTTCGGATCTCCCCCCTCAACCCTCCCACTTTCGAACCTCTTACTATCCCTTCTTTCAGTTCGCCCTGATGAAGGGTCTCGGCTCGAAACGTCGACTATACCCCTTCCTACAGATGCTGCCTGGCCTGCTGCATTCACCAGCAATTTTTATATGTGTTGCTTGACTATCAATACATTCTTCTTCAAACACAGTCTCTATAGATAAGCACAGCAAACAGTACAATTCCACTAATTACCATCTGATTAGAGCCCAGCTCATTTGTTATTGGCAATATTGGTTGAAGAAAGCATTTTAGACAAACATGAGCAACATGTTGACCCTTCAGGGTCTCGGCCTGAAAGTCGACTGCGCCTCTTCCTATAGATGCTGCTTGGCCTGCTGCGTTCACCAGCAACTTTGATGTATGTTGCTTGAATTTCCAGCATCTGCAGAATTCCTGTTGTTAGACAAACATGATTCTATTTTGGAAGTTAATTTGCCAGCACTCCAGTACTGTGTCAAACTAGAATATAAGTTTTGGAATAGAACAGTAAACCTACAATCTGCTGACTCAGAGGCAAAGGTTCACCTCTATGTGTGGTCAACAATTTTTATTGGACATCAGCCTTATGTTTGCACTTTATATAATTTGGAATATACACAGCTAAAAACTAGCTGCCTTCTCAGCCAACAAGAACACATACAGAGTGAGTATTCTAAACATGCTGTTGGCAGTAGACTCTGCACTTTAAGGCTTTGGTAAGAGTCCTCTCAGATTCAAGTTCTGCCTTCAACTGTGGAGTTCCTTGAATTTCTGCCACATGATTGACTGATTAGATATTTGCATTGATGAACAGGTGTACCGGTGTACCTAATAAAGTGGCCACTGCGTGTATAGGAATGTTTGAATAACAGGTAATTTGTGTGCACAACATTTCAGGAAGGTATAGATTTATACTCCATAATCCACTTTTATGTTTATCTTCCTAAGGGCTCTACCATTTACCAAATACTTCCCTCTTACACTTGTCCTGCTTAAGTGCAGCATATCACACTTGTCTGGATTAAGCTCCACCTGACATTTCTCCATCTATATTTCCAACACATCTTTCTCCTGCTGTATCATTTGACAACCTTCCTCACTATCCACAACTTCAGCAAGTTTTGCATCGTCTATGGCGCTACTAATCAGCCCATCTGCATTTTCATTCAAATTACTTGTATATTATCATAAGCAACAGAAGTCAAAATACTGATCCCTGCAGAACACCACCTGTAACATACTACCTCTCAGTCTTCTATAGCCCAGCCAAAATTTTGGATCAGTCTACCAACAGGAATCATCTTGAATGCTTGACCTAGATAAGTCCATATAAACAATATCCACTGTCCTAATCTCATCAATCATCTTTGTCACCTCTTCAAAAAACTCAATATAGTTAGCAAGATAACCTCTGCCACATAAAGCCATGCTGACTATTTCTAATAAGTCCATACTTTTCCAGACATGATTAAGTACTTTCTCTGCCACTGTTATAAGGTCTATAATATTGTGTATTGCTTTGCAGTTAATTGTTTAATGCACACTATTAAACAGAAAGTTTTACCTCTTTACAACAAGTGACCTCTGCTGTAGTGCTGAGCATGCCCTGCCAAATTCTGGAGAGGTCTCGTAAATTGAACACATAATGAAATTTGGCTGGTGTAGGAAGCATCTTAACTTTAACAATTTGCCAGAGTTTGCGTGTGATGGGAACAAGTTGAGCCGCCAGACCCATAACCTCCTCAGTAAACCCGCGCTGTCTGCAGAAATGTCCACCTGCAATCACACCTGCAGCCAATAGGAGATAATTTCATAACAGAAAAAGAAGTACACTCTCTTAGCTTAGAAGATCATTTACTCACCAACTAATTCTAAATATTGAACAAAATATTTTGAACATTGACCAAATTAAAATTGTCTAACTTCTTTTCACACTTCTAATCCTTGCTGTGAATGCAGTATTTTTGTGAATCAGGTTAAATATTTATTAATGCAGTTTATATGTAAATGATGGCATATTGCAATGTTATTTGTCAAATACTCCAAACCATTCTGCGTTACATACCAAAGACTTTGTCAATGGAGATGCTTGGAGACAATGTACAATTAAAAATGGAGAAATGCCTTTTCAGCCTTTGTGGAATATCATTCCGTCCTCCACCAGGGTGGATCATTGCAGCAATAAACTGCACGTCCACAATATGTGTGAACTCTCCTGGCTTCTCTAGGTTATAGAATCCACTCTGTTCAATCAGCTGCCTCAAAATTTCATTGGTTACCTTAGAAAATGATAAGACATTATGTTACTAACATTTTCCTCTTACTACTTTCCTCAATTTCAGGCCCACAATAAATTTCCATTTCAACAATGCAGGAAAAATATTCTCATTTCATTATGTTGATAGAAATACAAATGCTATTAAATGAAAATAGTAATCTTTTATATCCAATGTTGTAAAAGTACATCAAGGTCTGTTTGCTCTGCAATGCTGAAAGAGTGTGAGGAACTCCACTTGCCTGGAATGAGAATAACCTTCAAAACACTCAAGAAGCTTGACGGCATCTAGAATAAAGCAGCCCACTTGATTAGTAACTATTCACTATTGCAAGTGTTCATTCCCTCCACAACCAGTACAATACATGTGCAAAATGTACCAATTACAAGATGCACAACCTCAACTCGCCAACACTTAAGTGGGCCTTTTGGCCCAACTTGACCATATTAATGCCTCAATCATAATGAGGATTAGGTCTCAAGCCGCGGTGTTGCCTGTTTACAGCTGCAAAGAAGAGCAGCATCGGAGTGAGAACTGGTGCTCTCCACCAGAGGCGGTATGGCGTAGTGTCCAAGATGGATTTAGCGCTGCCCCCTAGTGTTCGGTGGGCAGAAGACAAGCTGTATTGTGATAGACTGTAGACTACTACAATATTCATGGACTCAGGGTTTGGACTATATTTTTTTGTGTGACTCTATTTTACTGATATCTTATGTGTGCTTACTATCTTACAGGAGTTATATGTGCCTTGTGCTGAGTGTAACTGTTGGTACTGTGTTTTGCAACTTGGCCCCAGAATAATGCTGTTTCGTTTGGCTGTATTCATGATGTTTTATGTATGGCTCAATGACAATTAAACATGAACTTATTTGTCTATGGTTGGCCCATTTCCCTCTAAACCTTTCCTGTCCATGTACCTGTCCAAATGTATTTTTTTAAATGTTGCAATTGTGCCTTCTTCTACCATCTCCTCTGGCAGTTCATTCCATCTACCCACCACTATCCTGTCCCTTGGATTCCCTATAAATTCCTCCCCTCTCAACGTAAACCTATATCCTCTATTTTTTAGCTTGCTTCCTCTAGATAAAAGGATGTATTTATCTAGCCAACTATGCCCTTCATGATGTTATCTCTATAATCTCTATAGAGATAAAATCATGAGGGGCGTAGATAGGGTGGATAATTACAGACTTTTATGATTATTAAATCTCCATAAAGTCAACTCTCAGCCTCTATCGCTCCAGGACTAACTGCCCCTGTCTATCCAATCTTTCCTTATAACTGAAGTTACTACAAATAGTCCAGTTTATGCTAGAAAAAATGAGATGGTGACACATAACCACCAATTCTAACCTGGTCACCAGGAGTCACACATTGGAAAGTAACTACATCATTTAACCAAATGAAGTCTTGTCAACTAGTCAACAAGACTATTACAAGCTGATACAAAAATTGACAACAGAGAAGAAAACTGATGTTAATTTTTTTCTTACCTGATCACCCCACTCATTAATAATAGGCATGCTTATATCATCAATAAACACAGTCATTGTTTTTCCAGCTTGAGGTCCATAAACATTTCCTATCCTTTTGTCCACATAACTTTCAATAGTTCTCTGGTTAAAAAGTCAAAATACACATAGTTAATATGACATTTGAAAATTCTAATGGGTTCCTCAGCTGTTTAGCGTATCATCTAAAACTCTTTGAAAATATCCGATTCCATTATCCATATTTAACATAGAACTTGGTCCAGACTCCTGCATCTGCAGTCCACTGTGCTTCCCTTGAAGCTGATTTGGAATCAGAGTCAGGTTTAGTATCACTGGCATATGTCATGGAATTTGTTGTTTTGCAGCAGCAGTACGGAGCAATACATAAAAATGCAATAGATTACAATAAGAAAAATATATAATTGTAATAAGTAGTGTAAAAAAGAGAACAACAAAATAGTGATGTAGTTTTCCTTGGTTGGTTCATTGTCTGTTCAGACATATAATAGCATAAGGGAAGAAGCTGTTCCTAAAATGTTGACTGTCTGTCTTCAGGCTCCTGTACCTCCTCCCTGATGGCAGCAATGAGAAGAGAGATCTTTAATGGTGGATGCCATCTTTTTGAGGCATCACGTTTTGAAGATGTCCTCGATGTTGGGGAGGTTGGTGCCCATGATAGAGCTGACTGAGTTGCAATTTTCTGCATCTTTTTCCAGTCATGTGTTATAGCTAATGGTGATGCAACCAGTTAGAGTGCTCTCCATTGTGCATCGGTAGAAATTTGTGGTGTCTTTGGTGACATACCAAAGCTCCTCATACTCCTAATGAAATAGAGCTGCTGCTATGCTTTCTTTGTAATTGCATCAATATGTTGGGTCCAGGATAGATCTTCAGAGATGTTGACACCGAGGAGCTTGAAACTGCTCACCATTTCCACTGCTGATCACTCAATGAGGACTGGTGTGCGTTACCTCAACTTCCCCTTCCTGAAATCCACAATCAGTTCCTTGGTTTTATTGACATTGAGTACAAGGTTGTTGGTGTGATGCCACTCAACCAGCTGACCTATCTCACTCCCGTATGCCTCCTCATCACCATCTGCCAGCAATAGTTGTGTCAGCTGCAAATTTATAGATGGCATCAGAGCTGTGCCTAGTCACACAGTCATGAGTGTGGAGAGGGTAGAGCAATGGGCTAAGCACGCATCCTTGAGGTGCATCAGTGTTGATTGCCAGTGAGGAGGAGATTTTCCCGATCCACACTGACTGTGGTCTCCTGATGAGGAAATCAAAGATCTAGTTGTAGAGGAAGGTACAGAGGCCCAGATTTCAGGTGGTACTGAATGGCTTTTGATCCTCTTTGGAGGAACAGATCTCAAACCAGCTGATCAACTTAACTTTAAAAAGCAAAATTAATACTAAAAGATGGGCAGTGAAATTGAATCAGAGAGGAATTGAGGCAGATATTGATTCAATAACAACAAACAATCTGCTGGAGGAACTCTGCAGGTCAAGGAGTGTCTGTGGGAGGACAAGAATCATCAACGTTTTGAGTCAAAACCTGTATCAGCTCTGAATTAGTTCAGCAAATTGTTGCTGTAGATGCGAGCATCTCCAGTTGAATTAGTTTTTACATGAATTACTTTTAATTACTTTTAAAGACTTTTGATTTATTCTTGCATTTTATAAGCTACAGTGTTTTCAACAAGATCTGTAGTTCACCTGCTTATCACAGTACCAAAGGGATACTTATGCAAGAATAAGAATCATGATAACTTTACTGGAGCTACCACAAAATCAAATGTGCAATAGTTCACCAATAAGCTTAATATTCAACATTCTCTTAGTACCTTCCTTACTTACTAAGATGCTAGAATTAATGCAATTTAAATAATAATCAAAGGTATTTTGTTCATGAAGCAGATAATAGAGATAACAGGCATTATTGGTATTATCCTCTGAAACAGCTTCTCTGGAACTTTCCATGTATCCCTGATCATAAGCTTACAGATAGTCACACTAAACAATCCTTCAAGCGGTAACAACATTGAAAGGAACAATTACTGCCCCAAGATCCATACTACATAGCTGAAATATGGCAAAAATTGTATTTATTTATCTTTACTCCTTACCTGAAACAGTAGAGGTGTAGTGGCTGAGGAAAAATTAAGGATTTTGGGCAGGTGAGTCTCAGTGTTGTATTTGGATAGGTAGCTTTTTATGATGACTGTCTTAGCAGTTCCTTGTTCACCAATCAAAAGTACACCCTGAGAAAAGAGATCAATGAAAGCTATCATCGTTCAGTATTTTCTCATAGCCTGAGAAGAAAAATGGCCAAAAAAGGATTAGGAAATGAATTAAGTGCCAGGCTTCACCCTAGAAGGAGAGTCTTGGTTTTCATGTAGGGACCAAGAAAGGGCAAAAATTCCTCATTGAAAATACTTGAAAAAAAGTTAATTTGCCAAATCAAAATTCCCATGGTTTTCACCCCTACAGGTACAAACACTGAAAATGAAATTGGCATTTTGGACATGAAAAAGTACTACTGGAACTCAAAAAAATACCTGCGCTAAGACTGGAAGCCACCAAAATAAGACCATAGCAAACAGTTTAATATTGACTTCTACAGAACTTTAGCTCCCTTGTCAAGTGTAGTTCACCTACCCTCCTCCCTAATGATCTGCCCACTAAAAATATTTTAATTAGATGAACCTGAACTAATCAGTATCGTGTTGCAAGATCAGAAGTAAGTGCCGCTGATGGTATAGAGAAATTAGCCTTTCTATCGTGGTAAGGAAACAGGGAACTACTTCACTATTTTTATTGCAGGGCAATCAGCCCACTGTAGAAATGCCTTAGAAGCTTTGAAAGTGGCAGAAGCAAAACTGTCATGGATCTTTAAGCTTTTAAATGTATCTGACATTCAGAAGCATTTTAAACAGTTAAAAATTAAGTAGGTGATAAAAATAGATTTTAAAATTATATTAAAATTAAATCCAAAAGTTAGGCATAAATATAACATACTAATGAATAAATTTAAAACATTAAACTAAATAAGATCAGTTTTTTAAAAGTTTACATAATTTCCTTTGTTAAAACAATTTTATTAAAAACAAAACTAAAATAAAATGCTATTAAAATAAGAACCACACCATGTTGAAAGTTTTTTTCCCTCAGGCAGTTAATCCCCCAGGAAACCACCCTCTCTCTATTTCCTCAATTACTGCACTGCACTGCACTGTAAGCACTTTTAACTTGTTATAATGCTGCTCACATTGTAATTATATGCTGGTATTTATGCATTTATGCACATTTTATTACATATCTGCAGATTAACCTCAAACTTTATTTTAATATAACTGCTTATTCTTTATAATTGCGGAATGGTGTCTTCTTGCTGCATGTCTCGCAAACACACCACAGCAAATTCCTTTTACATATACATGTATATGGCAAATAAAGTTGATCCTTGATCTTCAGATCCACAACTGCACTATCCCCATTGAAATCAATGTTTCATAAAGTTCTCTCATAACTTGAGCTGTGCTAAAAATGATTTTCCATGCATCATTATAGAAGTAAAAACCTTAAATTCATTCAAGAGGATGTTAAGACAGCAGAATGAGATGGCATGCAAAGCACAGGATATAATGTCTTTCCAGCTTGTGGAATAAAATATACATTATATCTGTTAAACATCAAAACTGCTGATGCAGGAAACCTGAAACTAAGTCAGAAAATACTGGAAAGTGCACCATTTGTGGAGAGAGAAATATAGTTTAAAATTCAGTCAATTAAGTTTCATCAGAAAACAAGTGGCTTTCAAGTTGCAGAGAAGGAAGAGTGGAAAGAATAAAGGTTGGAGAACAAGACAGTCCAAGTGATGCCGTTCTGTGGTGCTATCTAGTTAGTTACACTGGAGAAACAAAAGGCAGATTGGTGCAGAACATTTCTCTCCAGTACACAAGTTTGTCTCTGAGCATCTATTAACTTTACACAATAATTCTTCACCCTATCCCTTTCTGGCCATTTTGTCTTCATCCTACTCTGATTCAACAAATCCCAAAATGAGCTCGAGGACCAGCAGCTCAACTTCTGGCTGTGAACACTGCAATTCTTAGAACTCAACAATTTCAGAAAGTTATTCACCTCATCTCAGTTCTTCTCTCTTCACAGATGCTGCCTGATATGCTGGGTATTTCCAGTATTTTCCTTAGTTTCAGATTTTTAGCAATATCTGCATCTCAAAGTTCCAGCAGGTCATTTTGTACTTTCTTTTTAACTGATCTCACTTAAAACCAGTCACTTCAAGCAGATGGGACTCATCAGCTGTGGTTGGCAGCTCATCTAGGAGAAGGAAAACTCTGATCTCACAACTCCACTGCCTTGCGGCTATACCCACTCATGGGGAAGGCTTCGGGAGTAAACCCCAAGGGAAAAATCCAGAGCTGGAGTCCTACATTGAATTCATTGCTGACTGACAACACCTATGATGCTTCTGGCATGGGTTGATCAGTCACATAGAGAGGGAGAGCTTACTACATGGGCAACAACTTGCTCTCCATATTGTACTGTCCAGGCTTGTGTATCTAGACAGCTAGGACACAATATCCACGGTCAACTCTGAACGACGGAGGCCCTCACAACTGATCTCACTCACTTACTAACTAGATTTCACCAAAAAGCATTGTTTCACCTACATAATCTTGGTTTATATTTCATAACAAACATTGTCTTTGTTTTCTCTATCCCTTCCCCCTTCTGCAATGTAAAATCTATTTCTTTTCTCACTTTACTGGGTCTCATGAATGGCTGTTGTCAGGTGCCATCTGACCTGACCTGCCAAGTTATTCTAGTGTTTTCTGCTTTTATTTTACAATACAGGTCCTCCCCAGTTTATGATCATCTGACTTATGCACAGTCCATATATAACAAACCAGCATTTGGTAAACTGGCAAGATGGACTTGCTGGCTGGCTGAGGGGCTGCAGGGCTGGGAACTGCTACCTGGGAACTCAGTTTGCAGTGCATTTCCATCTTGTGAACTGCCCAGGTTCCAAACAGTTCACAGGAATGGAACTCTGCTCTAACAGAGGAAAGATCTGCATTATGAACTCTGCCCTAATGCAGGAAGAGTAGACAATAGACAATAGACAATAGGTGCAGGAGTAGGCTATTCGGCCCTTAGAGCCAGCACCACCATTCACTGTGATCATAGCTGATCATCCACAATCAGTACCCCATTCCTGCGTTCTCCCCATAACCTTTGACTCCGCTATCATTAAGAGCTCTATCTAACTCTTTCTTGAAAGCATCCAGGGAATTGGCCTCCACTGCCTTCTGAGGCAGAGCATTCCACAGATCCACAACTCTCTGGGTGAAAAAGTTTTTCCTCAACTCCGTTCTAAATGGCCTATCCCTTATTCTCAAATTGTGATCCAGTTCTGATGAAGGGTCTTGGCCTGAAACATCGATTGTTTACTCTTTTCCATACATGGTACCTGGCCTGCTGAGTTCCTCCAGCTTTTTGTAGGTGTTGCTTGGATTTCTGCAGACTTTCCCTTGTTTATGATTTTCAACTAGTGTTGATATCCTATGCCCTGTATTAATACTCCTATATGATAATCAGTTATTACAAACCAACCAATGGTAGGTAGTAAGTTCGAAATACCTTGCGCTGTTTAGCAATAACATGAATGAGAAAATTAGTCCTGACGTTGTCAATATTTGGCACGAGAATCGATCCGTATTCTGGAATGGTATCTATTGGATAAATGTACTCTTCTACCTGTGTGCTCCAGTGTACCCAATTCCCTGTGAAACACAGAAACATAAAATCAAAGAAAACAGGAGTAAGCCATTCAGCCTTTTGAGTCTATTTCCAAATCCAGTATACTGTTCCTGCTTTCTCCCTATTCTTTACCCATAATGATATCGAAATCCTTCTTGTATGCATTTAATAATTAGGCCTCAACTGCTTTGTGCAACAGAGAATTCTATGATTTACCTCTTACTGTGTGAAGAAATTTCTCATATCAATTCTAAATTGCACACCACACATCCTCAGGCTGTGAGTACTAGTTTTCAGCAATCAGGAATATCCTTTAGCTAGATTGTCCAGTCCCATCAGCATTTTGTAAGAGTGAGGTCTCCTTTCAATCCACTATACTCTGGCAAATACAAACTCAATCCTGTCAATCTCTCTTGCTATGTTAAAGCTACTGTCAACACAATATCCTTCTTTGGATAAGGAGGTCATACTCAAAGTGAAATCTCACCAAGGCCTGGACACCTTTACTACAACATCCTGTCCTCAAACCCTTGCACTATGAAGGCTAATATCTCTAAGAACTGCTTTAACATAAATACAAAGAAACAGTTGATGCAATTTTTTAATGTAAAGTAACTTATTTCCATGTTATTTCAATAAGTTTGCTGAGCAGCCTGTAAAACAAAAGCAATTATTAAATGAATGACTGAGATTTATCACAGGAGATGAACAAATTATTGTTAGGCACTTATAGACATGTTGATACTACTGAATTAGTTATTGTCAAGTTTTATATGTTTAATTTCATTCTATTCAGGAAATTAGATTACCGTAAAGTAACAGAGCACAAAATGAAATAACTCAATTAGTAAAGTAAGCATAGACACCGTAACATACCAATTAATCCCACTCACTATCTCTTTGCTTATATTACTATATTGTTCTTCTTCAAGCTTTCAGATATCAGCCTTTTTAAGGTTACCATTGAGTACGTTGACACTGCACTACCCAGCAATGCAATTCAAATGTATTCAGTTCATTGCTTTTGTTTTGACTGAGCGTTTGGAGTTCTCCCAGAGGTAGCTGTTGTGGGAGCTAAAGAAAAAACTCTTCAGAACCTTTGGAGCTCTTAGAGGTAAAAGGGTAGTCTAGGACCAGGGCCAGGGCCAGGGCAAAGACCTCCAATATTCTTTTGTATCAGCCTGATACCCCTTCTTGGTCATTAACTCTGTGGTAGAATTTCCAAGCAATAAGTATCCATGATATATTCCAGATTTACAATATCTTCTCCCCACCTGCTAAAAACTAGAAGTGACTCACCATTGGGGTCCACAAGGTAGTCAAACATTGATTCTTCACCAAGGTAAGACAATTCTGGCATATCTAATTTGATAGAAGCATGATTTCTCAGCCAATATTCCATCCGTTTTCTATCATCCAGCTCTAGAGTGGCACCAACACTCCACATGAGGCCAAAGGTAAACAATCGTTCCAGTACCTGTTGGTTGAACTCGCCAGTCTGCTCCTAAAATATTATGTCATGTTCCATGATACAATGGAGAATAGCTTCAATTTAAAAAGAGAGCCACAAACACAGTAACTGTACATCAAGTCTAAACTTCAAGGTTACCCACCCTAGTCATTCCTGGTATTACAATTACTATCTACAGTTGGCCATGTTAATCAGGTGTGCCTGTCTGCCTGTAAATATCCTACTCCTACACATTTCCGGAGGGTTGACAACATTGCTGGTAGTCCAGTTTACAATTAAAATCAACAATCAATTATTATTATTATTAACAATAGAAGCAGTAGGCTTCCATATTGCATTACGAGACTAAACGTTCAATTTTTGCAATTGAGAATAAAATTCCATTCACAATGGTGTGCAGAGACCAATAAACAGTAATAAATTTTAACAGTTTTAACAAAGGAAATAAAAAAATAACTTCATTTGTTTTTAATAGTAATAACTTGGTGCTTCATAGCTATATCATTCTTGTGAATTATGAGCACAAATATGCTATGCACAAATAAATTACTCATCCACTACTGTGTATAAGATGATGAGAGGCATTGATCATGTGGATAGTCAGAGGCTTTTTTCCAGGGTTGAATGGCTAGCATGAGAGGGAACAGTTTTAAGGTGTTTGGAAGTAGGTACAGAGGAGATGTCAGGGGTAAGTTTTTTTTACGCAGAGAGTGGTGAGTGTATGGAATGGGCTGCCTGCGACGGTGGTGGAGGCGGTTATGATAGGGTATTTTAAGAGACTCCTGGATAGGTACATGGAGCTTAGAAAAATAGAGGGCTAAGGGTAACCCTAGGTAATTTCTAAGGCAAGGACATGTTCGGCACAGCTTTGTGGGCTGAAGGGTCTGTATTGTGCTGTAGGTTTTCTACGTTTCTATGTTTCTACTACAAAATATTCTGAGCAAGATCAGATGGGCAATTCTCGGATATTTTAGGGATAATTGTAGTCTAATAAAATGGATATTGCCATTTTCAGAAGGTTTGCCATTTCACCTGGGAAGTTACTGATCTGTTTCACATAATGGGATAATTTGGCAGACACCACAGCATGTCTCATCATCGTGGATTTTAGATTTAATAGTCAGCAGTGAAACTCCGGTTACTTTCAGCTGGCACTTTGGGCAAACCATGTTTTGGAGTTGGTATTTAGTGCAGGAGTGTTTAGAGTTGTATTTAGTGTTGGAGACCCTCAGTTGTTTAGTAGGTTGACATAGTGAATGGCTGAGTGTCTCAGAGCAGGAGCATCTCCACCCTGTTAGTAGATGCTGACCAGAGCAATGGGTTATTATTATTAATCTTGACTCTACAGATAGTGTGTGAACCAAACATGCTTCCTGCATTGTTTGGCAGTATTATGATGCTTTTATTAGTTTGATTAAATTCTGAACCATGTCTTTCATGTGCCTGAAACCAGACTGTTAATGTGATATCTGTTGTGGAAGAAGATTATTAAACAGAGAAAAAGATTCAAGAATGTGCTCATAACTTCTTTAGAAGTGCAACATCCCGACAACAGTGACCGCTCTAGGTGGAGGACAGTATTCATCCTGGTGTTGATAACCTCAAGATTATACACTTAAGACCTGTGTAATCAGTGGAAGGAGGGCACTACCTCATAAACAACCCATCCCCATCAGTCACCTCTTGGTCTATTTGTGGAAGAGTCAGGGACTTCAGCATGCACTACATTAATCTCCTCAGAATCCACAAAACCAACTAGAAGCAAAACATATTCAACCCTGATGGAGAGGCTAAGAAGGAAGATACCTTGGGTGGTAGAAGACCTTGTAACATATTAATACTCTGCATAATTACAAATGCTTCAAGCATCTCCATCTTTTGATTTAAGGACTGTATGCTAAAACGATGAAGTTCTGGAAAGACAGTTGCATACAACTCCTTGAGAATTTCAGCTTCATGTTGTGAACGTAACATTAACCAACGCTGTGGAAAGAAAGTAATAACTAAGTTCCATTTACAGTTTTTGGATGCTTGACAAAAGAGAAGAGCTTTGGGTCACAAACTTACATTTTTTACCCTGTATCAATTAGAAAATTAAATGATTTAAAGACATGCTTACACAGGTTCTGTTATTATTACATTAGATACAGTATGTCCAATTTACACAGAACTTTTTTACGGTATACATTGACATCAAATAACCTTTGTCAACCTACTAATACAATATTCAAACTCAGCTTTGTGGTTAACCTTGTACAGGCATTTATGGACTTTCACATGTATATTGAAATAATAAGCTATATATGCTTAATATAAAGACAAACTTAAACAAGTTTTTTTATCATTCTATCTGTATGCCTCAGAAGGTTTTTCTAATTACTGTTTAAGTTGTAGTCACTGACCTCCAAAATGGGCTTCCAGTCAAGTACAGAAGAACTCATGTATACCATCCCATTCCTAGAAACAGTGGCAGGAGAAGCATTGTCGATGTTATGGGGCTCAAAAACTATCTTGCAACTTGAGGCCATTGGAATGCGGTCTCCATTTGCCAACGTAAGAGTTTTATTGTCATCAAGAACAGAATTAAGATTTTCTATCCAAATAGCATCAACAGGACCATCCAGTACTAGCCAAATATGTTCACCTACAGCACATGCAATGTAGAATTAAATGAACGGAATACTTAATAACAATTTCAACAGTGTAATAAGTAAGGCAAATAACTGTTGCGTCCTTACAATGCTCTTAAATATGGATGCCGTCTATTCACTGGAATAATATTTGTGCTGATGATGCCAGAAGTAACATATTAATATTTTATAGAACTGAATGCTTTTCATATCCTTATGCAAAATTACATAATCATATGAGAAATTGAAGCAGGAACAGGCCATTCAGTTTGATCTTTTTTTTCCAGTGCCATTTTCTGATACAAATATCCAAACATCCAAAATCTATCAATCTCTGTGAATAAGCTCCACTGCCCGCACTCTGACGTTCTACTTCCCCAGACACTCTCTTACCTTTCTTGGCTCTGAGAGTTTTTCTCCACAATACTGAAAATATTCCATCAGTCCAGTCATTAGTGGCTACATCTAAACGACCAAACATCTGAGCAGCTGTAATTGCTTTAGGGTTCATTCGCATCTCTCTGTGAGGTTGACCACATTCTGGGAGACAAAGGCAACAAGTTAGCTTCAAGAATCTGAGGAAGCCATTAGTTTCTTCCAGCAGTGATAGTGACTACAGTATAGGTAACATAGAGCAGGTATGTCAAGAAAGTGATTAACACAAGTAATAACTCTAGACTTTCTACCACCGGGGCTTGAATTGAATTCCAGACCACACTGAAGTGTCTGCAAATACCTTCTTTTTGCCAGCTATAAAATTTCAGAAAATACATAATAAAGTGACCACTGAGTATATGCTTGTGGTCCTCTGCTGCTGTAGCCAACCCACTTCAAGGTTGATGTGTTCTGCATTCAAAGGTGCTCTTCGACACACCAGTGTTGTAATGTGTGGTTATTTGAGTTACTGTTGCCTCACCACACAAGTCTAGGAGAACTCCAAATCCTCAGTCAAAACAAAGATGTTAGTGTATAAAGCTTGTATCACCGACACACTGCTGTATGTATGGCAGCGAGACCTGGACATCATATGCTAAGCAGAAGATAAGGCTCAACACCTTCCATTTAAGATGTCTTGGTCACATCTTGGGCATCTCCTGGAGAGAGTACACAATGCTGAGGTTCTGTCTCGTGCTGGCCTCCCTATTGTGTACACCCTGTTCCTGCAGCACAGGCTGCGCTGACTGGGCCAGATCCGCTGCACGCAAGATGGCTGCATCCCAAAAGACATCCTTGCTTCAGGCAAGTGAACCGTTGGTCACCCGCAATGCGCTACAGAATGTCTGCAAACAGGACATGAAGATGCTAGACATCAACATTGAGTCCTGGAGGAACTTGCAGCCAACCACACCAGGTGGAGAAGCATCCTAAAACAATACCTGAAGTCAGATGAAGAAAAATTCCTGAAAGCAACAGAATACAATCAGGCCCATAGAAAGGAACACTGTCGCTCCAGCAGTGCTGAGATTACTTATAGATGTGATCCTTGCAATAGAAACTGCCATGCTTGCATTGGTCTCATCAGCCACGGATGGCGCTGTATCAACAACGAATTCAGCTAGGGCACAACATCCATGTTCTACCTCAAGCAACAGAGGGCCATTGTTGCCTTTCTGTCAGTTTGAACCAGTCTGGCCATTCTCCTCTGACCACTCTCATTAACTCTCATCACTGCCCACAGAACTGATGCTCATTGGATTTTTTTTTTCCTTTTCTGCACCATTCTCTGTAAACTCTAGAAACTATTGTGCATGAAAATCCCATGAGATCAGCAATCTCTCAGTGGTTTCTCAACCCACCCTGTCTGGCTCCAACAATCATTCCATAGTCAAAGTCACTTAGATCACATTTCCTCCCAATTCTGATGTATGGTTCATGGTGATGTCTGGTTAGGAAGGTTCAATCGTTAGGTATTAATATTGAAATAGTAAAATGGATTCAGTAGTAAAGTGGGAGACACCAGAGAGTGGTGGTGGAAAACTGTTTGTCAGATTGGAGGCCAGTGACTAGAGGTGTGCCTCAGGGATCTGGACTGGGTCCAATGTTATTTCTCATATACATCAATGATCTGGATGATGGGGTGGTAAATTGGATGAGTAAGTATGCAGATGATACTAAGATAGGTGGAGTTGTGGATAATGAAGTAGGTTTTCAAAACTTGCAGAGAGATTTAGGCCAGTTAGAAGAGTGGGCTGAAAGATGGCAGATGGAGTTTAATGCTGATAAATGTAAGGTGCTACACTTTGGTAGGACTAATCAAAATAGGACATACGTGGTAAATGGTAGGGCATTGAAGAATGCAGTAGAACAGAGGAATCTAGGAATAATGGTGCATAGTTCCCTGAAGGTGGAATCTCATGTGGATAGGGTGGTGAAGAAAGTTTTTGGTATGCTGGCCTTTATAAATCAGAGCATTGAGTATAGGAGTTGGGATGTAACGTTGAAATTGTACAAGGCATTGGTGAGGCCAAATTTGGAGTATTGCGTACAGTTTTGGTTCACCAATTTATAGGAAAGATGTCAACAAAATAGAGAGAGTACAGAGAAGGTTTACTAGAATGTCACCTGGGTTTCATCTCCTAAGTTACAGAGAAAGGGTGAACTAGTTAGGTCTTTATTCTTTGGAACGTAGAAGGTTGAGGGGGGACTTGATAGAGGTATTTAAAATTATGAAAGGGATAGATAGAGTTGACGTGGATAGGCTTTTTCTATTGAGAGTGGGGGAGATTCAAACAAGAGGACATGAGTTGAGAGTTAAAGGGCAAAAGTTTAGGGGTAACATGAGGGGAAATTTCTTTACTCAGAGAGTGGTGGCTGTGTGGAACGAGCTTCCAGCAGAAGTGGTTGAGGCAGGTTCGATGTTGTCGTTTGAAATTAAACTGGACAGCTACATGGACAGAAAGGAATGGAGGGTTATGGGCTGAGTGCAGGTCGGTGGGACTAGGTGAGAGTAAGAGTTTGGCATGGACTAGAAGGACCGAGATGGCCTGTTTCTGTGCTGTAATTGTTATATGGTTATATGGTCTGAACAACAACTACTTAAGCATGTCCGCATGCTTTTATGCATTGAGTTGCTGCCACATGATTGGCTGATTAAATATTTACATTAATGAGTATGTGTACAAATATACCTAATAAAGTGGCCACTGAGTGTGTTTGAACAGCTCATATCAGTTTCTCACAGAAATAAATTAATAGAATCTAACTTCATAGTTCAACACAAGCCTCAACAGAATTATCAATGTGGAGATCAGGGGGAACGTGGACTCAGACCATGAGAGAGGCCTGCGTCGGGCAATGTGGAGATCAAATAAGGCAATACAATCACCTAATGGAGGGAACTCAGCTCTATGTCCACATACACTGCATGAGACTAGGAACGGAGGCTGACTGAGTTGATGGGCTGGAAGGGCCTCTTATGGTACAGTATCTCCAAATCTAAAAAATACATTAAATTTGTTGTTGAATTGGTTCAGCAAAGTGCCTGGCCTCTATTGCCCAGAATTATGGGAAACTGGCTGTGAAATATTATGAAATCTTTCTTCAGTTTACCCTTTGGAAGTTTGCTCATAGTAAATTGGAGGGACTACCAGAAAATGGGCGGGTGGCCCAAAATATGTAATTAAACCTTGGTACAGGCAGGATGCAGATTACTCTTTAACAGGATTATGGCATCCAGCCATCTTTAAGTGTGCTGTAAATCAATTAGTTACTCAGCAAAATGTGATAAGTCAAGAAGTTTGTAACTTTAAAAAAACCGTAGCACATCACTCGAGTAAAAATGTGTCACTTAAAATAGATGTTTATTGTGGATTCAAATACAGTTGATTTGATAACAGAAGCAAAAGGATTTGAATATTACCAATATCACAAGGGTGAAAGTGAGTTGGAAGCTACTCCAATGGTACAATGAAGGCTTCACTACAAGGAGAGATGTAGGAGACCAGAAGATTCACAAGGCACACACACTAAAGGCAGTGGGAAGCATTAGCCTAAAGGTGAATACTGACAGCTAAGTGGTAAGTATAAAGTGCTGAAGAAACTTCATTGACACTCATTTTCAGGATCTGGCCATCAGTGGTAAGTATGGCATTGAATACCCATACCTCATTGTCCTTCCGCTGGCGGTGGTGGACCAACAGCTGGTGAAGACCTTCACATAGTGCCGTTAGAAGGAGTTGGACTTCAAACCACAGGGTATGAAGGAACAGCTATACATTTTCAAGTCAGGATAGTGTGTGTCGTGTGTGACTTGGCAGGGAACCTGTAGGAGGTAGTGTCCCATGCATCTGCTGCCTTAGTCCCTCTTGGCAATGGAGGATATGGATTTAGCAGATGCAGAAGGAGTGGCCTATCTGAATAACCCATTGCATTTTGTGGATGATACACACTTTAACCAACATGCACAAAGGAGTTCATATTTAATGTAAGTGATGGAATGACAATCAAGAGGGCAGCTTTGTCCTAGGTTCATCCAGGCAAGTCAAAAGTATCCAATCGTGCTTCTTGTAAATGGTGGAAAGGACCGTGCGCTGTAACAAGAGGCGATTCACAGAGTGCCCAGCCTCTGATCTGCAGCTGTGGTTATGCACTGATTGTGTATTTAATATATCAGTAATATTTGAGTAATATTATAAATATATTGTTTGATTAAGCATTCTTTGTGTAAATAATTATGGGTTATATGTAAAAGTATGTGAATGGCATAAGTTTTTACACCACCACATCATTAAGTGCAAAAGTAAAAATGAAGCGTACACGTTCCCCTGGGTTTCTGTGTTTTTCTTTCAATTAGTTTCTGAAGTTACAAAACATAACAGTGGTGACAAAGAAGTTTTAAAATGAACCTGAGATGGCTACCTACCTGTTGAAGCACAGCAGAGAAGTTAGAGTTAAAAAGAACGGAACACGTTGTTTTCTTCTTCGGAAGGGGAAGAGAGACATTTAAGTTTTTTTTTTAAAAGGCAGAATACAGACAAAATTCATGGGTTCATAAACAGTGGATACTGGGTGATAATAATATATTTTTTTGAAAAGCAAAAATAGCTAGCTGCATTGAAAAGGTAGACATATTCAATTGCACAAAAGATAACTGGTTGATGGATAACTGAACAAATTGAACAATATTTTGAAGCAAATGAAAAGCAAGTGTCAGTGTTACCGAGTGCAATAGGTGTAAGAGAATGGAGTTTATTAGAAGTTTAATTGCCCCAACCAAATCAGCCGAAATGAGCTTTGCTGACATCATGAAAGTAATGCAGGAACATTTAGAACTGAAACCATTGTTGATTGCAGAACACTTAGATTTTATAAGCGGAATGAAAAGGAAGGGCAATCCACTTCAGTGTACATGGCTGAAATGAAGAAATTATCTGAGCATTGTCAGTTCAGTGATGAGCTTAGTGGTGCACTGTGAGATCACTTAGTTTGTAGAATGTTACAAGAAAACTTTCAAAAATGGCTCCTAACTGAAGCATAACTCACATTGAAAGGAACAGTTGAAATCACTGTATCTACACAAACAGCAGCCAGAGACACAAGTGAGTTGCAGTCAGGAATGAAAATAAGCATGAACGATGTTTGGTAATGCCATTCACAACTGTGAAATACAACAACCATCAAGCCACATTGGACTTGTACGTGGTAAATAACAGGAGGGCCAGTAATGTGGGGGTGTGATTGGCTGAGACAACTACAACTTGATTGGAGATCCATCCACTATTTGCATGCCACATCCCCTGCAATAGTCAACTGAAAGCGAATTAAAGAAGGCACTGGATGATGCCACAGCACTGTTCAAGGGTCGTACTGGAAAACTGAAACGTATCAAAGGTAAAATAGATAAAATGAAAGTGCCAGACCCAAGTTTTATGAAGCCATGATAAAGTAACCAGTGAGCTAGATCGCATGGAGGCTTCTCTCCAAGGTTGAGTGAAGCTTGTCGTCAACTTCAGTGCTGCCGGTAGCCAAGAAGGGTGGATCTGTCAGGATCTGTGGTGATTATTAAGGGTATCCATCAACCCAGCACTGAAAGTATATCAATATCCTCTGCCTGGGAGAGAGGATATCTTTCCAAACCTTTCTGTAGGAAAACACTTCAGCAAAGTGGACTTAGCTGAGGCTTACCTACAGATGGAGATGGAAAAAGAGTGCAAAGTGTTTTTCACTATAAACACTCACAAAGGGAGTGTTAATAAGCTTACTTTTGTAGTTACCTGGATGGCATCATTGTTACCAGTGAGGATGACTAGGAACATCTCCAAAATATCAAGAGGGATTAAAAAGAGTAGGAGATTCTGGGCTTACAGCACGACAAAACAATTGTGAATTCTTTAAATCAATCATCACTTAATGTCACACTTTTGATGCAAAAGCATTAAACAAGTGTGCTGAGAAAATTCAAACAGTAGTGGATGCCCAAGGCCACAGGATATGTCACCATTGCAATCCCTCTTAGAATTAGCCAATTACTATACAGTACTAAGTTTCACTCTTTGAACTCATTATTACAGATCAGGAAGACATGGCAATGGGCAAAGCAGTGTGAGGTGGCTTCCAAAAGGCAAAGGAAATGGAACTTCCGTTGGTAATGTTCTGGACTAGGATAATAGACTAAGAAATCTCAACTGTCTTCCTTTGTAGGAGGTATGACTCCAGCAATTGAAGTGTTTCCCTTTGATGCCCATTGCCTTCAGTTTTATTTATCATGTATCTGCCCATTTTCATTTGCTTGACAATGACCTCAGGAAGCCTGTTGTCAACCTATTCATTGCTTATCTCATTTCCACATTTCCTGCAGGTTTTCAATATTTTCCCCTGATGAACACATATTAAAAATAATGATCCTGATAAAGGTCCCTGGAGAGCTCTTTCATATCCAGGTTTCTGATTTAAGGAAACAAAACGTATTTTGTCTCATTCCACATCCATGCAGCCTTTTCCTTTTATTCCATTGTGTTTTATTTTTGACAAATATGTTGTGAAAATCTTCCTGACATAGCATAAATTCTTAAACTAATGTTCACTGATATATTGCATGAAACTGTGTCTTTATGAAGTGATGCCAAGCAGCTTTTCTGTACATTCTATTCCTAATCAATGTTGAGGAAAACAAATTACAAAATCAGTGTTCCCAAATTAACTATTTTATATTTGAGAGTATCATAAAGTTTAATGGGGAATAAAAAAGAAACCTGGGAATTTTCTACCGTAGTTTCTTTCAATAGGAATTAATGAAAAATAGTGTTCTAGGGAATTCTGTTTGAGGGTGGTGTGGACTTTCACACATTTCCAGAATACTACTCATGGCTACTTTCTATGCCACAGCCCCTGCTGCCTCCAGGCCAAGACCCCTCTCACTCCTGCTGAGTCCTACTCCTCCTCTTCTTCCACCACTACTCCTCACCCACCCCTAGTCTTTCAAGCTCCTCTCTGGCCCTTGTTTCCCCATTCACTCCTCTGAGCTTACATCTTCCTCCCACCCCACTTCCTCTTACACTTCCAACCCTCTACCCAGTTCCAAATTCTGCCATATGCTGTCACCAGCCCCTACAATCTTCCCCTCTCTGAAACAAAGCATTCTGTCCTCAGCAAGGGCTTTACCTTTGCCCGACTGCACCTGCACAGTCAAGATGGTGCCAGCGAACAATGATTCCTCAAGCGGCATCTTCCAGATAGTCAATCATTTCAGCTTTTCTACTTCTTCTACTTATTCTTTTTATCTTAATTTTGTTTTGAAACTGTTGGAGTCTGTGACTTACAGTCTGTAGTTCGATGGAGTGAGCTAGTACTCCGCTGTCCCTGAGAAAACTCCTGGAGAGAAATGCCAGCATGAGCTACCATGGGCAGAAGCTCAGAGATGAGATGAGGGTCCATGATCAACTATATTTGTTGCGGATTAACACATCGAGGAAGACTGAGACATCGAGGCAAATGCGGAGGAGAGCGGGTGGTTCTCAGAGAGGCTCCTGGTTCATGTTGCTTTCATCGGAGAGGCCGCTGATTCATGTTGCTTTCCTCGGTGTAGCTGCTGGTTCAAGTCATTGACCTCGGTAGGGCTGCTGGTTCGAATCACTTCCCACAGAGAGGCCGGTGGTCTGAGTCGCTGCCATTGGAGGGGCCGCTGGTCCGAGTCGCTGCCGTCGGAGGGGCCGCTGGTCTGAGTCGCCGTCGGAGGGGCCGGTGGTCCGAGTCGCTGCCGTCGGAGGGGCCGGTGGTCCGAGTCGCTGCCGTCGGAGGGGCCGGTGGTCCGAGTGTCTGGGTACCAATGCTCTCGGAGATGTTATCAAAATTCTGAGATTTATGGATTGGACTGTAGTTCATATTGGCCAATTTCAGTTCTATGTTTTTTCATGTACTTGTCCATTCTTTCTTGTTGCGAATTGGCGGGCTGGGGGTTTGGGTGATCTGTTAGTTTTAGTACAATGGAGGGATTGGCATGTTTGGGTTTGCGAGTTTTTGTTTCTTTTTCTTTTCGTGCAGGGAGGGGTGAATGGATGTCTTTCTTTCAACTGCTTATATAGTTTTCTGTATTCTATGCCTATCTAGAGAAGACAAATTTCAGAGTTGTATTCTACATAACGTACATACTTTGAAAATAAAATGAACCTTTGAACCTCAACAAGGACGACATGCTTGACACCAAGCTCTTTTTTTGTTGCCTTCACATCTACTTCTTTGGTGGGGATTCCCTACCATCCCAAGTGATGACCCCTTTTCAACCTCATCAAGCCCACTTCCTCTTCTTAGCCTTCAGCTCACTCTGGATCTCATATGCCAATGAGACATCAACTCTCTTGACTCTCCTCACCAACCTCACTCCCTCTGAATATACCCCATGGTACCAATCCCAGCCTCGCCATCAAACCTGCAGACAATAACAGTGCTGTTATTGAGAAGTATCAAGCTATTGTCTCCCATACCATCTCCAACCTTATCACTTCTGGAGATCTCCCATCTACAACCTCCAACCTCATAGTTCCCATACTCCATACTTCCCATTTCTACCTCCCGCCCAAGATCCACAAACCTAACTGCACTGGTAGGCCCATTGTTTCTGCCTGCTCCTGCCCCACTGAACTCACATCCACATATTGTGACTCCGTTTTGTCCCTCTTGATTCAGTCCCTTCCCACATACATCTGTGACACTTCATACAAGTGATGTTCTCCACTATTTCAACAATTTTCATTTCCCTGGCCCCAACCATCTTATTTTCACCATGGATGTCCGATAACTATACACTGCTATCCTGCATCATGAAGACCTTAAGGTTCTCCACTTTCTGCATGACAGTAGACCCAACCAGTTTCCCTCCACCACCACTCTCTTCTGTCTGGCAGAACTGGTTCTCACCCTCATAAACTTCTCTTTAGGCTCTTCCCACTTTCTCCAGACTAAAGGTGTAGCCATGGACACCTGCATGGACCCCAGCAATACCTGCCTTTTCACTGGCAATTTTGAAGATTCCTTGTTCCAATCCTACACTGGGATCTCTCCCCAAATCTTTCTCAGCAACAGTGATGACTACATTGGTACTGATTCCTGCACCCATGCTGAGCTCATCAATGTTATCAACTTTCCCTCCAGCTTCCACCTATGCTTCAAATTCACTTGGTCCATCTCTGACACCTCTCTCCCTTTTCTTGATCTGTCTATCTCCATCTCCAAAGATAGTTTCTGTTGTTTACTCTTTCTGAGTTAATGTGCCACATTTTACTAATAACAATTTCTCAACTGATTATTGTTATTATATTAATTCCTACCTGTCATAGCCTTCATGAGAGTGTGAATGCAAGTTGTCTTTCCAGCACCACTTGGGCCCAATGTCATCATACCATGTCGAACACGCTGAGTTTCAAACAACTGAATAACCTTCAGTTCCCAGGGTACGTGTTTCACTAGACCGGCCTCCTCAATCTGAAAAGAGGGTTAATGGTATTTGCGTAATTTCTGGGCTCCAATTTCCTTCATAATATTCAACTTCACTACTTAAATTGTTTAAATTCTTCAAATATTCATTCCTCCTATTCCTCTATTCCTTAAATTTTGTCCTCTATTTTGAAATTATATTTATATCAGTTCCAGCATGTTCATTTAGTTTAAAAGAAATCTTTAAAAGATTGACTCATGTACATCAAAACATAGAGTGAAATGCGTCAAGTCAAATCAAATCGTCAAGGATTATGCAGGGCAGACCACAAATGTCAGCATGCCTCGGGTGCCAACATAGCATGCCCACAACTCACTAATGGAGCATAACAGAACCCTCAGAGGAAACACAAGTGCTCACAATGAGAATGTACAAACTGCTTTCAGCCAGTGGCGGGAATTGAACCCTGAATGGTGAGCGCTGTGCTGTAAAAGCGTTACACTAACCTCTACACTACCAGGCCACGCATGGTTTTTGTTTTGTGTACTGGGAATGTGTTTTGTGCCTTTGTGAACTATTTGAATTTAAATGAATCACCAATACCTGTTTGTCAATAGCTGCTTCAAACTGTGGGTATCTGGCCTTATCCAACTGATTGCCAGGAAACAAATCGTCTATCAGGCTAAGGAACAGTGGTTCATCCTCATCAACCTAGAACCAGAAGGCAGAAGTGAGAGATGTTTTAAAACACAAATCAAGTCCTTTGATATTCAGAAAATTTTTAGATCTGGTACTGCAGCTTTAGAACCTACAACCTACAGGCCATTTGTCACTTTGGCTTTTGATGGAAATAAAAGGAGAGTGTCATTGCTTTTGGACTTAGTGGTTTATAAACATTCTCTGTACATCCAAATGTTTGAACCTGTTCAGAGCATATTTGCACAAAAAGTTGTACTGAAATTAGATACATATTAAGTTTCTCACAGATTGTTTCCAGAATCCTTTGTATCAAAATGTTATGGTACACTCACCATTTATGTAGAATGCTTACTTGTTTTCATATACCTTCTCCCTTGACTATTTACTTCTGACCAACATTTACTGAAATAAATGTGAGTTCTTTTCTTCAGGTTTCAGACAGAGTGGTAACAGATGGAATTTATTCCAAACAAGTGTAAGGTAATGCACTTCGAGAGGACAAATTCTGTTTGGACATACAGAGTAACTAGCACGAATCTAGGAAGTATTGATGTGTAAAGACCTTGGGGTGTAAATCCCAAAAACTCCATTTTCTGCCCACACACAAGCCAAAAGTACAGTACCTTTGACAAGAGTCACAAACTGCGATGCAGTGTACTTCCTTTTTATCCTTAACTTTTTTTCTCAACAGACTGACGATTCCATCTCCCCCACTGTTGCTCCCATGGAAAGGCTCCATGGTATGCATATTAATTGCTCAAACATAAATAGTGCCTAATATCATTTCTAGGTCATAGTACATCTGCAATTTTATGAAATGAAAGGTAAAACCTTCCTTAAAGTATAATTAAACAAATAACAAGAAAACTGAACAACCAGCTTGGAGAGGTTCATGTCTCGAAGAACTCCCATGACTATGGTAGATTCAGTATCTTCAGGTTTGGCCCGCTTGACAGCTCCCAGAGTTCGTAAAACTGACAAGATATTGCGGAGTCCAAAATCATAATGGACCTGAAACCAACAGTAATGATAATGAGGTCGAGAAAGCTTGTAGTGAATTTTAATAAACTTAATCTGTGTCTGTGATTTTAGTTTTGGACATAATAAAATAAAATCAATGATGCCCTCGCCCACATCTCCTCCATTTCCCGCACTTTGGCCCTCACCCCATCCTCCCGCCACCACAACAGGGACAGAGTTCCCCTTGTTGTCACCTACCACCCCACCAACCTCCGGATCCAGCATATTATCCTCCGCAACTTCCGCCACCTTCAACAGGACCCCATCACTAAGCACATCTTTCCCTCTCCGCCCCTCTCTGCTTTCCACAGGGATTGTTCCCTCCACGACTCCTTGGTTCACACATCCCTCCCCATAGATCTCCCACCCGGCACTTATCCCTGTTAAGCGTAAGTGCTACACCTGTCCCTACACCTCCTCTCTTGCCACCATTCAGGGCCCCAGACAGTCCTTCCAGGTGAGGCAACACTTCACTTGTGAGTCTGTTGGGGTCATCTATTGCATCTGGTGCTCCCGGTGTGGCCTCCTCTACATCGGTGAGACCCAACGTAGATTAGGGGACTGCTTCGTCGAGCACCTCCGCTCCGTCCACCACAACAGACAGGATCTTCCAGTTGCCACCCACTTCAACTCTGCTTCACATTCCCATTCGGATATGTCCATACATGGCCTCCTCTACTGCCATGATGAGGCTAAACTCAGGTTGGAGGAGCAACACCTCATATACCGTCTAGGTAGTCTCCAGCCCCTTAGTATGAACATTGAATTCTCCAACTTCTGGTAAATCCCTCCCTATCCCAGTTTCACTCTGCCCCCTCCCCCAGCTGCCTACTACCTCCCTCATGGTTCCACCTCCTTCTACTACCCATTGTGCTTCCCCCTATTTCTTCTTCACCTTTCCTGCCTATCCCCTCCCTGCTTCCCTTCCCCCACCCCTTTATCTTTCCCCTTACTGGTTTTTCACCTGGAACCTACCAGTCTTCTCCTTCCCACCCTCCCCCCACCTTCTTTATGGGGCCTCTGCCCCTTCCCTCTTCAGTCCTGACAAAAGGTTCCGGCCCGAAATGTTGACTGATCATTTCCACAGATCTGGCCTGCTGAGTTCCTCCAGCATGTTGTGCATGTTGCATAAAATAAGGCTTTAAGTTCTGCTGAATTTTACTTTGATCAAAAGCAAAATTCTGCAGATGCTGGAGAACTGAAACAAAATTGTTCATCTCCCTAATCATACATCTCTTCTAAGCAGTTCAGATAAGATTGATGTGCCTTCATCACTTTCTCTTGATGAGCACTATCAACTTTCATGTCTTGTCCATATTACTTTGTCCTCTCAAATCTCTACACCCCACTGCTGGATAGCTGATGCATAGTTACTATTTCTTTCACCATTCTTGAACGGGTGTCATTTTGGTAACTTTCCAGTTCTGTGACACAATCCTCACATTCTCAATTTTTTCCTGACAACATAGAAGGAGGTTGTTCAGCCCAAAGGGTCTATACTGGTTTTCAGAATGTTCTCTACAATCCCACTGCCCTACTTGCTTCACTGTAATACATTCTTCTCCAGTGCCCTTCAGCTCCTCTCCAATCATCCTACTACACTTTTACAGCAGCCATTTAACTTATCAGTATGTCTCTGGATGTGCAAGGAAACCTGAGCACCCAGGGATAATCCAGGCAGTCACGGGAAGACTACAATTTCAAACACAGACAACATGCAGGATCAAGACTGAACCATGGACTATGCAGAAACAGCACTAACTGCTGTCTTTCTGTACCACACTTTTTCCAAAAAAGAGTCATAAACGTAATTTTCAAAACCACTGCTATTTTCTTTCCATCTTCCTTTGATAAGCCAAGCCTCTGTTCACTCCATCAGTACCACATATTTATTATTGGCTAATTACTCTAAACCATGAGATGCATTTGGTATCCCTGCCATTTCTGCATTCTTTGCCATTTTCAGTCCACCGGGTTTTGAATAATTTTTTGCACCTAAACCTAAATTCCTTTAAGATTCACCTTTTGCCAGCTTTAGTCCTTTGATTCTTTTTGATCCCCTCTATATATTCATTCTACTACTGAAATACTTTTGCATTTTAATGTTTGGAATGGACTTCCCTCTTCAAAATTACTTGTAAAGTCTCATATTAATTTATTAATTTCCTTGCCCTGTAAATTACCGCCAGCCAGCTACTCCTGCACCGCTTTATTCTCCACAGAGAAACGCGTGACATCTTGAAAAGTTCAGACAGACACACACACACACAAACCCCTACCTGTTTGGAAAGCTGCTCCTCACACAATTTGTAAAGCACAAAGAACTTGCAAGCAAGCGTGACATTGTCTACAAATCCACAGCTTGCCAGCTTGACACGGATAATGATCTGACGATCAGGCACCATCATTGCCACTGATCGAAAATTAATCTTGAGGTTTTCGGGAAGTTCCTGCCTCCCAGCATAACCTGGATTCTATTAAGTGAAAGAAATTTTTTTAAGTATCTGTTAAATTAGAAGTGATATTTCCAGATCACTAAGTATGTTGTATTCAATAGTCAAAAACAGATAACTTTAAGCATCAGTGTAACTTTCCTGTTTCAGTTCTGTTACCTGGAACCTACGCAGTAAGATGGTGGTGTACTTGGTCACAGTGGCCTCTCTGGGTTCATAAGATGGTGGAAAAGTGCATCATAAACATTGTTCTTGTGATCGCAAGACCCCGTTGCACACTGTTATTATGAAATACTGCAAGTCTGGTTCATTGGTTCATTGGCAAGACAGACAACAGAGACCAGGCCCTCATGCTGCAGTGTTGCTTGTTAACCATCCAGGGGAGGAGGCACTGGAATCAGTATGGGAGAGAGCAGAGGCATGGCAGCTCCACTGGAATCTGTGCTAGATTGGGGGCTGGCCCCTGCAGGCTGGCACTCCTGTTAGAGCTGCTATCCAGTGTTCACTTGGTAGACAACAAGCTGGCTTGCCTTTGTCTGTATTGACCCAGCGCAAAATGAGAAACTGCTGCAGACTTGCTCTTACAGAAGAGTGGCCCCAGGACAACATCCCATGCAGCATCAATCTTCAGGCCATGTCACTTGTGGGTTTGTGTTAATATTATTTTTATGACTGTATGTGATATTGTTACAAGATGTGCTATGTGTTATTGCATGTACTGCTTTTGCACCTTGGCCCTGGAGGAACATTGTTTCATTTAATTGTATACATGTACTTGGTTGAATGACAATTAAACATGAACCTGATCCAGCTTCGTCTCATTTAAAACAGCAATGGACTTGATCATTAAAGCCATGCACTTGTACACATGTATAGATGAAAACACACGAAGGCTAAAACTCAACCACAAAGAAAATATTTGAAAGTTGCAGAGTGTGGTGTATGTGTATTACCGTGGGGATCTTGTATATGATTATATGAATTTATTTCTTCTCGGTTGGTCAGGTCACTATTAGCGTCAAATGCCGTTAGTAAAACTGTACGTGCCGTGTTTCACTTCACTGTCTGAGTAAAGATGTGATCCCCCTAAGTTTCCAAGTTCATATTAGTTCATGTTATACTCCACAGAACAATTACAACAATCTACCAATACACTACATTGGCAACGATGATGGTATATCTTTTGACAGATATCAGCTGACAGCTACCTTGCTAAAGTAAAATTGACAAATCTGCATCCTAAGAAAGTGGCAAATCAGGGGTGTGAAATCCTCAATGCCAAAGCACAAACTAATTCCTTGAAGCTAAATGCCACTGTAATGATTTCCAAACACCAAACAGGAATGGAGTGCTCAGAACAAAGCTTTGAAGGAAAATCAGTAAAAAAGCAGAGCACAGGAACAGAACAATGTAGTGTTAAATTGAAATAGATGTGAATTCCAATTGTGACAGGGGCCAAAGAGTTCATTCTGTGCAGTCTTCTTCAAAAAGGCCCAAACAGTTAAGTGTCTCTCCCAAGATGTCAGTAAAGATGAACTTGATGATAATCCTGAGAGTGTGTCGTATTAAAACAGTGGGCATACCAGTGTTAGGTTCAGACACATGCAAATTGATATCAGAAGATTCCAGAGATTAAGAAATCTGATATATGTCTTAAAGTTGTAAATGTGCACATAAATTGATAAATGTAACTAGACCTAAAAGTTTATGACTGATGTATGTTAACTAACTAGAGAATGTGTTGTTAAGTTTAAAGTGGATATATTCACCTTGCTGAATTAGACTGTTTAATTCTTATTTCCTTGTAGTCTGTATTTTACCTTTATACATGTAGATTCAGTGTGCTTTCTAGTCATTGCAGTTGCTTTTGTAACAACTAGGTTGAAGTTGTGGGTATCATATTACTTGAATCAGGCTATCTTATTGGTTGATTCAAGCAACAAAATTTGAATGATATTTACTGCTGTAAACAAATTGGTATAAGAAGTTCAGACCCCATTGCCGCTTCCTCTTTTCTATTTTGTCTTTTGGCCTTTCTGCCTTCGCTTTATCTTGTAACTAGGCTCTGCTTTCCTAATCCCTTTGTTCTCTTAGCACTTAATAAAAGATCATAAGCAACACGTTTCATAAGGATCAGGATCAGGTTTAATATCACCGGCATATGTCATAAAATTTGTTAACTTTGCGGCAGCAGTACAATGATAATAATATATATAAACTGTAAATTAGACATAGTATATATGTATATTAAACAATTAAGTAGTGCAAAAACAGAAATAAAAAGTAGTCAGGTTGTGTTCATGGGTTCAATGTCCATTCAGAAATCGGATGGCAGAAGGGAAGAAGTTGGGTGTGTGCCTTCAGGATTCTGTACCTCCTTCTTGATGGTAACAATGAAAGGAGGGTAGGTTCTGGGTGGTGGGGGTCCTTAATGATGGACGTCACCTTCCTAAGGCACCGTTCCTTGAAAATGTGTTGGATACTACAGAGGCTAGTGCCCATGATGGTGCTGACTAATTTAACAAATCTCTGCAGTTTACTGTACTCTGATCCTGTGCAGTAGCCCCTCACCCCCACACATCAGATGATGATGCAGCCAGTCAGAATGCTCTCTACAGTACATCTGCAGAAATTTTCAAGTGTTTTAGGTGACATACCAAATCTCCTCAAACTCCTAAAGAAATTGCCTTGCTTTCTTTATAACTGCATCAGTATGTTGGGACCAGCTTAGGACCTCACAGATATGAACACCCAGGAACTTTAAATTGCTCACCCTCTCCATTTCTGATCTCTCTATGAGGATTGGCATGTGTTCCCTCATCTTACCCTTCCTGAAATACACAATCAGCTCTTTGGTCTTACTGACATCGAGTGTAAGGTTATTGCTGCAACACCACTCCTGGTATATCTCACTCTTGTACAAGCTCTCGTCACCATCTGAGATTTTGCCAACAATGGTTGTATCATCCGTAGGTTTATAGATGCCACTTGAGCTGTGCCTAGACATATAGTCATGGGTATAGAGATTGTAGAGCAGTGGGCTAAACACACATCCCTGAGGCGTGCCAGTGCTGATCGTCAGTGAGGTGGAGATGTTATTCCCAATCCGTATAGAATGTGGTCTTCCAGTAAGGAAGCTGAGGATCCTGTTGCTGAGGGAAGTACAGAGGCCCAGGTTCTGTAGTTTTTTGATCAGAACTGTAGAAATGGTGGTGGTAAACACAGAGCTATAGTCAATCCTGACATAGGTATTTGTGTTGTCTGGATGATCCAAGGCCAAGTGGAGAGCCAGTGAAATTGCATCCGCCGTAGGCACATTGTGGCAATAGGCAAACTGCAGTGGGTCCAGGTCCTTGCTGGAGCAGGAGCTGATTCTAGCCATGACCAACTTCTCAAAGTACTTCATCACCGTAGATGTGGGTGTTACTGGATGATAGTCATTAAGGCACTCACCCTGCTCTTTTTGTGCACTGCTATAATTAGATTAAATTAGATTATGAGAACACCCAGTCCTCTTTTATTGTCATTTAGAAATGCATACATGCATTAAGAAATGATACAATGTTCCTCCAGCGTGATATCACAGAAAACAGGACAAACCAAAGACCAACACTGACAGAACCACATAATTACAACATATAGTTCCAGCAGTGCAAAACAATACCATAACTTGATAAAGAACAGACCATGCGCACGGTAAAAAAGTCTCAAGTCCCAATCGACTCCCGAGTCCCCAATAGCAGGCGGCAAAAGGGGGAAACTCCCTACCATAAACCTCCAAGGCACCGACAACTGCCGATGCCTTGGAAGCAGCCGACCACAGCCAACACCAAGTCCGTCCATCAGAAGACTTCGAGCCTCCGACCAGTCCCTCTGATACAGCCTCCCGAGCGCCATCCTCCGCTGAGCGCCTCCGACCTAGCCCCGGCCGCCAAAACAAGCAAAGCAGAGGATTCAGGGCCTTCTGCTCTGGAGATTCCGGTTACCACACAGTAGCAGCAGAAGTGAAGTGGGCATTTCAGAAGTTTCTCCAGATGTTCCTCTGTACTTTCACATGTCTCCATCAAATCAGAATTGTGCACAGTACCCTACTTGACAGATTACATTCACCGGAGAGGCCGCACGCCCTGCATCGCGCCGCCATCTTCTCCTCCTCCTCTGCACTTTGTTGCCTTTTTGAAGCAGGTGGAACTTCTGACTGTTGCAGTGAGAGACTGAAAATGTCTTTGAACACTGCCGCCAGTTTCAGAGCCTTACCAGGTATTCCATCAGGGCCTGACACCTTGCAAGGGCTCATCCTCCTGAAAGACAGCCTGACATCAGCCTCCAAGACAGAGATCACAGAGTCACCAGTCCTGCAGGGATCCTTATAGCTGTGGTTTTATTCTCCCTTTCAAAGTAAGCATAAAAGGTGTTGAGTTCCTCAGGAAGTGAAGCATCACTGCCATTCATGATGTAGGGTTTCGCTTTGTAGGAAGTAATGAGTTGCAATCCCTGACAGAGTTGACAAGCATCTGATATCACCTCCAACCTCATTCAGAGTTGTTTCTTAGTTCTTGAAATAGCCCTCTGCAAGTCATACCTGGTTTTCTTATACAGACCTGGGTTGCCAGACTTAAATGCCATAGATCTAGCCCTCATCAGACTATGAACTTCCTGGTTCATCCATGACTTTTGATCTGGGTGTGTACAGTAAGTTCTCATCGGCTCACACTCATCCTCACAGGTTTTAATGAAGTCGGTATGGTGTATTCATTCAGACTCAAAGATGAATCCCTGGATGTAGTCCAGTCTATCAATTCAAAGCAGTCTTGTAAGTGCTCCTGCACCTCCCTTGTCCACACCTTCTTGGTCCTAACCACTGGTACTGCAGTCTTCAGTCTCTGCATATACTCAAGGAGAAGACATACAGACAGGTTATCAGATTTTTCGAAGTGTGGGCACTCTTAATGGTAGTGTAACAGTGGTCCAGTTCTAAAGTGATGTAGCGTCTGGTACTACAAGGGATTTGTAGGTAATAATTATTTAGAAGCTTTTTCATGCTGGCCTGGTTAAAATCTCCCAGAATAACAGGGAAGGCATCAGGATGTGCTGTTTCATGCTTGTTGATCACATTGCTCAGTTCGTCTAGAGCTTACTTGACATCGGCCTGAGGTGGATTGTACACCGCTACCAAAATGATCGCTGAAGTCTCTCGCAGCAGGTAAAATCGCTGGCACCTGTTCGCGAGGTGTTCCCAGTCTGGTGAACAGGACTGGGACACCACCGCCACGTTTGTACCCCATGAGGAATTGATCATGAAGAAACCCTCCCGCTCTTGACTTTAAAAGACTCAGCAGTCCTATCTTGGCGGTGTATTGTGCATCCGTCATTTTGAATGACTGCACCCAGAATGGAAGGGGTTAACCAAGATTCAGTGGAACAAGAGACACAGCCCTAAAGTCTCTCTGGTACAGCACACTAGCTCTGAGATGTTCCACTTTATTTACCAGAGACTGTATGTTTGCCAGCAATATGGTCAGTATTGGGGTTTGAAAACCTCGTTTCCTTAGACGCACCATTAGTGCAGCACAGCAACCTCATTCTTGACTTCTGAAAAATCTCGGATCAAAAACATCAGCATCCAATAGCAGGACTGCCATTCTTTCTTTTCTCTTTAACTGGGAAGTAATGTTGTGTGCATACAATAGTTTATTGCTAGAATATGCTAACCTATTAGGTGTAACTCTTACTTTGATGAGGTTATTATGTTGTATTACATGTCTAAGTCAGCAGCACTGTACTGTATGTACCAAGCTTCATTTTTAGTTTACAAGATTAATCATCACAATGGACATGTTCCCTTGATGCTCCATATTCAAGTTAATTTATATTACACTACACAGTACAATTAGAAGAACTCAAATACTGAGGAAATGCGATTAAGCTCCTTGGAAAATAGATTTGGTGCCAGATTTACACTCCACAGGTAGGTAAGCATAAATAACATACAGTACAATTATCTCTTCCACAGTATGGTAATCATCTAACCCTGCCAAATTGTTCTCTCTATCACAGCGTGATTTTATTTATCTATCTTTCTATTTATTTATTTATTGAGTCCTTTCAGCCCAACGAGCTGCGCCGCTCAGCAACCCATCTGTTTAACACTATCCTTCTCACAGGACAATTTACAATGACCAGTTAACCTACTAACTGGTATGCCTTTGGACGGTGGGAGGAAACCCAGGTAATCACCTAATCACTGCCCATAGCTTAAACATCTCTCCATTGGTGAGAAAATCCTACCCTTATTGTGGAATGAAAATCAGTTTGTATGCACACCAGACCCATGGTTTCCCATTAGTAGCACAAGAAGTAAATCAATTTGCAGCAAATATATAGATATTGTGATGAAAGAGGGTTACAAAAAGTACACATAGACTAAGATGTTAACTGTCCTGTGCTGGCACCAGTGGGATCAGCAGTTGATCTGCCACCTGTCTTCAGGAGAAAGAGAGATAAGGAAGACAATGAAGCAGCATTTGGAAATGTTAATGAAGAGACGAGAGAGTTTAACGGAAGGAGACACCGGTCTGAGAACTGTCAAGATCGGCTCCTTTTTGAACCCTGAACTGTTTGAAGTGTGATGGACAGGCGTTACCCCAGCAGGGGGATAAAAAGGGACAGGTTCGCTAAGGCAGGACACACACGACACCACGAGGTAACGAGACCCTGGAAGCGGTGCGCCTCCCACAAGTTGGTGGGAGTTATTGGAGGGCTGGTCGCGGGACCAAGCCATAGACGCACAGGGTGGAAAGGTACAATCGGCGGGAACCTGCTGTGTGTCCGCCCTTGCCTGGGTGCCAGGTTCACTGCAGAGGAACGATCATATCTGAAACGGAGGGGTCACAGTCGGTGACCTCAGAAGACATTACAAAGGGCTCGCCCGAAAGCTGACTGTGAGGAATTTCGAAGGTCTGTTTGGAATCCGATTTGAATATTCATTCGCTCCCTCTCTCTCTCTCTCATGGCGATTACTGCGAACTGAACTAAACTGAACTCTGTCACTTTGAAACTGGTCATTTACCCCTAGACGACGAGAGAGCTTGATTGATCCTATTATCCTAGTCCTGTGTACATGTGTGTTTATTCATTGCTAACCTGTTGCATTTATATCCTTACTATTAGAGTACTGTGTTGCTTATTTCTTTAATAAAACTTTCTTAGTTCCAGTAATCCAGGTCCAACTGAGTGATCCATTTCTGCTGGTTTGGCAACCCAGTTACGGGGTATGTAACAATACGGACACTGATAAATTCGGCCTGCCTTGTGTACATTTTAATGTTTAAAAAACTTTTCAAATTAAGCTATACAATCAACTTTATTTTCATTACAATCCCACCAATGATTCTTTCTGCTTATTCCTTAAAGTTCCACTGAACAATACTGAGTTTGAAGAAAATTTCTATTTCTAAATGTAATCACACCATTGGTAGACATTTATCTCAGAGGATGGTCTGTATGATGAACCTCAACATTGTATGTACAAAATGAAATCCCATTTTTTAAATTCAAATCTGGACTATTCCCTCTTTATCAAATACTTTTTTTTTCTCCAAAGCATAAAGCTGATAACTTCACAAAGGTATGGATTCTTACCATTGTAAGAAAGATGCCAAACTCGGGGTTCATTTCAAATATGTCATTGTCTGTGAATACAAAGCTTTTTCTGTGCTCCTTCTTGCAAGTCAGTACAATGGCTATTTGCTGAGCAGCCACTGAAAGTACAGGTAGGTCTATCCGATTAAATTCATCAAAGCATCCCCAAGACCCTGACAGGGAGAGTCCTAACACAAGTAAAAAAAAGTTTTGATTAGCTCAGTGCAACACTTGATTGCACCAATCTGGCATTTTCCTCTATCTAGTACCTTTGAAGATTCGACCAAGGCCTCGGAAGTCCATCTGGTCTGAACAGTTGAACACCACCACGTACTTGCCTAGGCATTTACCCATGTCTTTGACAGTTTCAGTCTTCCCTGTGCCAGCTGGGCCTGTGGGAGCACCACCCATATTCATTCCAATAGCCTGTGCTAAAGTGATGTAGCATCTAGAAAACATATTCACAGTGTGATTGAATTAAAAACTGGCTGTTTTCAAAGGAAAACATTTTAATGAGAAAACTATTAATTATTTACTGGCAGCAGAGAAAAAAGATAGAACATATCAAATGCAAGTATTTTGTTTCATGATTACAATAGCCACCTCAAATTCCTGGCAAGACAAACTGTATCCCTGCAATGGAGTATTAGACTGTTAGTGCGGTTAGATCATCTAATGGAAAATATATAACGAATACTACAAGTAGGAACAGTAATAAATCAAGAACAGGGCAGGCAATGGGTAATAATGCTCCAAAAGCAACATACGACAAAGTAGCTCACACAAGTGCCTGAACCTGCCTTAATCAGGAGAGGATGTACCATAGACTCAACAGATCATTATCTGGTACAAGGGAATAATCCTGTGTCTATACTTCACAAGAATAAGAAGTGATTAATTCAGACTTGCTGACAGGGATTAATAGAGAAGATACTGTTTTCTGTGACGGCAAAGGGATGGTCGATGTTTCTGGTCAAGGCTGTTAAAACACACCTGAGGGCGCTGGAAATCTGAAATGAGAACAGGAAATTCTAAGGAGACTCAGAGGTCAGACAGCATCCATGAGAGAGAAGCTCTCCACCTAGCTGCTGAGTATCTCAATCTGAAACGTCGATAGTCCATTTTTCTTCATAGATATTGCCTGACCTATTGAGTTCTTTCAGCGCTTTGTGTGTTGCTCCAGATTCTAGCACCTGGAGTCTCTTGCGTCTTCATAAAGTTGTAGCTGTCTGCTATGCATGGTGGTAAATTGGTAACAGGTGATGTAATTGCCCAAGTTTCCTCAGTGTTCTGCCATAAAGGCACGTTAGAGCTATAGGAACAAATCAACCATCTAGCATGAGGTGTCTGTCTCAGCTCAGGCAGATACGCTTGGCTCAACAGTCTCTGCCTTAACAATGTGCCTGATCTGAGCCTGTTACCCATCAAAGATGTTGTTTAGTTGTTGGATAGTTGGCTTGGAGCATAAATACATGGAGCTGGCCCCTATTTTATGGGTCAATTCCCATTTGTGTAAACAGTTGGTCTGAGTGGAAAATTAAGTGCATGTCCAAGTTGTTTGTGTGTTTAAGTAAAGGTATTGATTCCCAAAGTTGTACTATTCTTGTTAAATCACCAAGACATCACAATCCACCTACATTGAATACATCCCTTCAGCATTACCTGCTAATGATATGTCAATCACCCCAAATTGGAACCAGCATTACTTTTGCATATTGCATCCAATATCGGAACTAAACAAATCTGCTCTCATTTTACCAAAACAAGTATCTGCCAGTAAGTCACCTTATAGCTATTAATGCATTCTGCAATGGTCTAGGCTACACTGATGCTGAAAAGATTTATTTTCAAAATTCACAATGGTTAGAAATTTTAATTGGAGTTAAGGGTTATTATACTTAGCCACTCAGTAACAAGAAAGCACTAAAGATGCAGAAAACTCAGGAAATTACAGTGCATTGTATTATGATTTAAGTTGCACATTCTATAATTCCCTAGAGTTTTGCACCATAAGTAAAATGAATCATAATGAAATTCTAAGACAGAGTGCTAAAATTAAACATCACAGAATTTGATACTACACATGACATTTCAAAGTTTTTGAGAAAGGTTTTGAAGCATAATAATTTAATGAACTAACTGATACCATCAGTAGTTCTCCTGAGCCAAATGAGATTAAATGTAATTTCCACTTCAGTGCACCTTATAATTGCTATTTTACACATTACGTGCCAAATGCTAAAAATACCTGCATGATTAGAAACTTCATGTTCTACCCTGATGCAGAATAGTAAATAGCAAAGATACGTTCATAATTTGGAACTGTATCATCCTTCCTTCTTTGTCAATGGATTTAAATCTTAAGAGTTCCCCACAGTAGATAGAACACAATAGGTTGAAAAGGCAACTTACTACCACCTTCTTATGGCAGTTATGATTTTGCAATAAATACTGCTTTACATATACATTTAAAAATCAAAAATCATGTTAAAAGTTCTTATATTTTGATTAAATGTTTGGGTATCAAATTTACACTGATAATACTCAAGAATGGATGCTGCAGTGAATTAAGACATGGGTTTTTCACCTTCAAACCTGAATTTGTAATGATGCAAGGTCTTTATCACCCTACTGCAAGCATACTATAGAAACCCTACAGGGCAAGTAGCTCACTGTACCTGCATCAGCTGGGCTGGACAACTGTTCAGACGCTTTACAATCCAAATATTGACCAAAAAAGTTCCCTTCACATCATGCTTGAGTACCAAGTTTTAGATGGCCCTTACTGCAGCCTGCCATACTTGTTGGGAATAGATTATGGGTTAGACTAGGCTCCACTGGCCCACAAAGCATCATAGACAGCATCAAAATATCAAGGCCACATATTCCGCTAATACACAGCCGTCAATCACGCATCAGGAATTTGTGCAGTGTTGCAAAGTCCATACCTGTCACTGAGTGGGGTGATAACTAGTCTCTCAGTGCATCCTAAAAACTCATTTTGATAAGTAAAATCCACATCGGTAATCACTATCTGCATTTTATCAGTATCTTCATTAAAGTAGAACCGGCACTGTTTCAGCCATTCAAAGTCAGTTGGAGACTTTACCTGCAACCGACACTGCAAGAAATTAAAATTTGAAAAAAATCAGACCTCACTTCGCAATTTTGGTCCCAACAAGAAGCATGTCCATTAGTATTAATACATAATTATTCAACTGTTCATATGAGATTGATTTAACTTTATTAATGATGTGATTCTCAGCCAAGAATTTTTTCAACCCACTAACAAGAAGCAAAGTGTAAAGTTTGGGTCTTTTATGAAGATGATCAAAGTTTACAGTATGATTTTTTCCAAACTGACTGAACCTTCTGCATAGATTTTCTTTCAATTTAGAAAAATCTTTCTGAAATACAAAAGGTATTCTGCATTGAGGATATGACACAAACATGTAACTATTTTAAAGATTAATCAAGGAAAATTATCACATTTAATGCTGTTAAAACAGAAAAAAAAAATCAATTACCAGCTCATCAAAGATGTCTCTCTGATGGACATGGATGGTGATTAGAGTTTCATATTTTACACGCTCATTATGATCTAAATCTTTGGTTGTTGTACCAATCAGTAGATTAAGCATTTCCAGAAAGTAGTGGTTTGTTGTCTGCATAATTTTGCGGTCAGCTTTTGCAAGTCTTAAGGCATCTTGTGCATCTCTAGTCCAAATCATCTGAATGCCAAGAAGGCCAACCTGTGACAAATATCATCTTCATTATTGACCACCTTATAACCCTATATCCTTATCATTGATAAATGAAATAAAAGATTGGTTAAAACAGTTTTGCCTCTGAAGCAGAGTTTCCACAATTAATTGCAAGCCCCATTCCAAGTTCCACGGTTGCCACGTCAAACCTGGCATTGAACCTCCAGCACCTGAGCTTGATGCACAAAAATCAAATAAAGATGAAGTTTTAAAAATATCAATTCACTATGGCATCAGAGAAGCTTAAGCAATTATTTCAGTTGAAATAAAAATTATAAGGATTTTATTAGCCTATAGATGGGGATCACAATTAGCTTTCAAAACATCAATTTTATCCTGAAATTAAGAACAAAACCACATTTTAATAATCCAATATTTCATCCTACCTGAGCACAGAAAGCATTCAGGAAATCAATAAGGTTGAAGTGCTCCTCTTGTATTATATAGGCAGCAGTCCGAATAATGTTGTGCAGAGAACTTTGAGACTCCATCAGTAGAGAATTCAGCCATACTTCAACACTTCCTTCAGTGACAACTGGTTTATCAAGTTCAATAGTGTCTCCTTCTTTGGAGATTACAGCCAATATGCGATCATAAATCTATACAGTATAGCAAAAATGGTAGAGTTGTGCCCCACATGATACCTTCGTGCATGCATCCAAAACTCAATAAATGTTGTGCAAGGTATAAGATTGCCTCTTAATAATGAGAAATAATATTTCAGTTAATCACTCAATGTACTTGAAACTTTAAAGACTTTATGTGTGGTATTGTGAATATGTTGTCAAGATTTACTCTTCTGAGATTTGTAATGAAATCAAAGATACTTTCTATAAGAACCTATTTACAACCAGAAGTACCTGAGGGGGTTTTAACAACTATATTTTAATGTCACATGAAACTGGGGGAAACGTTGTCAATACGCTTCATTAGCCATACTTATTTGGTGCCACTGAGGTGGCTGTGGTTTCATCCTGCATCTGACCATGCAGCCTGGAATAGAACTTTCTGACCCACATATCACAATCCAAAAGTGGTTGATTTGCAAGTGAAAAATCAGCAACAGATCAACTTTCACCAGTATTAAGATATCAGAACTAACTTTGTAAAGATCAGACTTACCATTGAGAATTTCGGATTTTGGAATTTCGGATAAGAGGTACTCAACCTGTACCACCAGAAAGGAAGTACATGAGTTTGAAGATCAACACTGAATGATTCAGGAATAGCTTCTTTTTCTCCTTCATCAGATTTCTAATCAGTCCATGAACCCATTGAACACTATCTTATTCCTATTGCTTTGCACTGTTTAGTTATCTTTTAATTTACAGCTATTTTGTGTCTCTCCACTGGACTGCTGCCACAAAGAACAAAGTTCATATCATATCAGACAACGATAATGATGCTGATAAATAACAGTGATTGGTGAGGCTTACAATCTGCATGGAAACTTGCTGACTCTATTGCCGGGTAAATTATATGCAAAACTCTTTGGGGAAAAATACTACTACACAGCAAAATGAAGCTATTAAGGTAAATAAAAACCCGCTGCACAATCTGTATATCTGTCATGAAATACACGTTGAAAACAAAACTAGAAAAAATTTGTTGTGTCTTTCACATTTTGTAATTATTTAATATTGCCCCCACAGAAATTCTGAATTTTAATCTGCATCTTGAATTTTTAGGTGGTGATTTGTGAATTCTGTAAAGATAAGTTTCCATTACCCAAACGGCTGAGATGTGGGGGCACTTGTATTCACTAAAACTCAATAATCCACTGTCAAATTGTTTGGGAGTTCTGATGCTTCTGAGTTTCACACTTCCTTTAACAGACCTAAGCCCCAGTTCCTGTGTTCTCTTTAATAAACTGGGGTCTCAGTTCCCACTCTTCTTCATACAAAATGGGGCTCCGATTCCCAAGCTAATTTAAACACGGTGGGGCCCTGTTTACTCAAATTTAATCTCTTCATTGGATGGATAGGGAAAGTTCAATTTGGTAGAAAAATGCAAAAAAATTAGGAATTGATAGAGAATCAGCAAACAGGGATAGAGGAATATAGGAACAGACAAACAATTGATCTATCGAATAGGGATAGAGGAATATAGGAAGAGGCAAACAATTGATCTATCAAACCTAATCCATTATTTAATGAGGCAGAGATCCTGATTGATCTGTAACCCCAATTTTGCCCTGTATCTCTTAGTACCTTGTTTAAAAAAACCTATAATCTCAGATTTAACATGTTTTTATTTACAACTTTTCACAAGTCTGATGAGAGGTCATTACTCTTAATATTAATGCTGTTCATCCCTCCACAGGTGTTTCATGAAGTACTGAGTATTTTTCAGTATTTTCTGCTTTTAGCCCTCACAACTACCTCTGTCCCAGGGAGAACAACCCCAGCTTCACCAGTCTAGCCACATACTCAAGTCTCTCACCTGTAGAGCCTTCCAGTAAATCTCTCTTGCAATCTCACTAAAGGCTTTCCATCTATTCTGAAGAGCAGAGCCAAAAATTGGACAGAAAGCTCATTGTGACTGAACTAGTATTGCATAAAGCTTCATCATGCTTTTCTATTTATATGGCCCAGTATCCTGTATACTTTTTTAATATGCTTTACTCAATCTACTCTGCCCCTGTGAAACAAGATGCAGATTTTTGTCCCTGACTGAATTGATTATTGATTTAGAAGCATCTGCTGAGAGTCCCAAATTTCTGTCTGCTTTTATTTATAAAACTATTTCCTAAAATAATTCCTGAAAGGATTCACAATGATTTTTAATTTCTGCCCCCTAATACTGGTCTCGACATGCAACAGAAATAATTCTTTACATTCACTCTTTAATTTCCCTGTAATATTTTACAAACTTCACTCACATCATCTTTCAACTGATCTAAACGCCATGGAACACAAACTGGAACATGAAATGATGAACTGAATTATAAGGAGTAAATGTTTTAACTTGCTGTTTAAGTTGACATGCAAGAATCACAGCAATTTCAAATAGCAATCGATTTTCTATTGTATCTGTTCCAGTGTTACCACTAAATGATGGCCACTTTAATCTAATTTCCACATATATTCTCCATATCCTGCAACTGGGCAACTTCAGTGTTTGATATTAATGTATTGAAAGTTTTCTAAAAGGAATTCACATTAGCTACACATACAAGGTAGAGAATAATTTGAACTCACCTTCTCATTAAACAGAACTGATTTAATATTGTCAAATACATTAAGCAAATGAGCTTGTATTGTATGGGAATCAGATGCTTGGCCCAGAATCTCCAGCAGAGTGGGATCGGATACAAAGAAGAATCTTGGAAAAATCAAACGCTTCTTTTCCAGGTAACTAATGATCATTGGCAGCCAGACAAGGGGAACAAAAACATGGCAAAAGTAAATTTCAGTATCATATCACAATGCTTTCTCTACACTTCTGGAGAAAGAAGTAAATAATTAGGATTAATAAAAGAAAGAACAGTAATTCTAATGAGATGGAACTCTACATCCTTATGAAGTTGGGTACGTACTCAGACCTGAATCATTGTGACTTTTTTTTACTGCGGAATCTACTCCACCAACGTTGTACATACAACATTGGATTACATTGGTGGGATATTCACAAGCTATCAAAAACAGTAGATAAATGCACCCTTGTGCAGTATTGAACACATTACTTAGATGGTGGAACATCGCCCAACGTTGGCAATGTGCAAGACGGGATGGCAGGTCATGGCCATTTAATGTCACCTTCCATGCAGAGATACCGAGGAAAAAAGGCAGCCTGTCTGCATGACAAGTTACTTCAATCAGTACCTACACCAATTATTATGGAGTGTCTGAAGAGCAGTGACAAAAATCACTAATCATTAATTAAAACAAACATATCTATAGTTAATTACCTCATGTTGTGCAATAAAATCTGTCTGCAACAAGATGAGAAACGAAGCCCGAGGAATTATTTCAAAATCAATCCCAAATTAATACTTATTCACCTGCAGTTGACTTATCAATAAACTTTGAATTTTACATTGGGACAATATCTTGCAATTGGGTGATTTTATGTTTTGCATCTAGGATACTACAAGCTTTCTGAAAGAATTTATATCATTTGCATTTAAAAGTTTGGTGTACTCCACCACACAGCTTGGCATGAAACAGTGGCTCCTGTTTATCTCTAAAATGAGATTGGACAGATGGGGCTCATCTGCCATAGTTGGCAGCTCTGCTAAGAAAAAGAAACCTTTGATCTCAAACCTCCACTGTCTTGCAGCTATACCCACTGATGAGGAAGGTTTCAGGAGTAAACCCGGAGAAAAACTCCGGAGCTGGGGAGTCCTACGTTGAGTTCAACACCTCTAGTGCCAAATTGTATCAGTCTCTGCTGTTCCTTTGGAGTCACCAAACACGTGCTACACAGGTAACAGCTTGTTCTCCATATCATAATGCCCTGGTTGACGTATCACGTCGATAGCTGGGGCGCAACGTTCATGGTCGACTCTGACTAATGGAGGGCCTCACAATCATGAGAGAATGAGTCATTGACATCCAAGATCATATGCAGTTCAGATTTCCATCAATCAACTTGTTCTGTATCTCACTTTGCCAGCATTTTTTGGAACTTCATTTTGTTTTTGCCTCTTCTCTCTAAATTCCTTCATTCATCTGAAAGTACCAGGTCACCTGGAGAACATTAATCTCTACACTTTCACAGATGTTCCCCCTTTTTCTTTCTACCTTCCCCCTTCTGTAACTCAAAACATGCTTTCTTACTTCTCCAGTTCTGATGGAAGTCTATTGGCCTGAACTGTTAACTTGGTTTCTCTCCCAGTAGATACTACTTGACCTGCTGAGTATTTCCAGCATTTGCTGTTTTTATATGGAAACAATGTTTGGCAGAGGCCTGGGTGAGCTTTGGGTTAATGAAGCAAGTTACAGCATTATTAACTACATATGAAAGCCACTATGAAGTAGTACAAAAAGAAACAGTAAAATGGAAGGGGGTAGATCATTAAATAATTAATGGTAGAGGATTAAATAAACTCTCAACTGTCATCTGAGCACTTACTAGATTGTTCAGTCATTTTAATCCTGATCTAAATCTCATTTACACGTCATGTAAACTCATATATAACAATGCTTTACACAGCTCCAGCATTTACCCAGTTAATGATTTCTGACATATTTCAAGTTGCTCAAGCAGGTGTGGTAGCAGACGGACCATAGCTTCATCTCCCATGCAACAATGAACCACATTAGGAACTTCATGGGCACGGCTCATTATCTTCATCCATGACTTGTCAATATTGGAAAACCTCTTTGCTTCCTGTAAAAGACCTGGTAGATTTATCTTTGAAATTCAATCAGATTGATTCTTTGTAAGAATGAAACCATCACATGCACCCTGTATTTTCTTATCAGCCATTTAACTGCAATTTTTAAGCTCCTGCCACATGATATTATGGGGTTCTTGTTCCATTACAGAGTTTTTAGGAAAGCTGGAAGGAAGTTTATTTCAGACCTCAGAAAATATTTATTTTTAAATGTCATCTGGTTCTTGCAGATTACGGAGTTTTGGGACAAAACATTTTGATGAAGAAAAATATCTGAAATACTCTTTTTATGTAACCAAATGGAATGAACTCCTGAAACTGACAATTCTGCCCAATTTTACAGTTAATACTTTAAAATTCCTTTATCTTGGTATGCTCTGCATTTAGATTTCCTCAATGCTATTTATGCAAAATAATAACCAGATTTTTAATATTGAGTTATCACAGTGTGAATCAGTTCTTTACCAATGTGAATGTCCCTTTCTGGTAAGTAGGTGTAATATGCTAAATACTAACAGTGTCTGTAAACTTTCCCCTTTGATCCGAGACTCTTGCTACCTTATATAAATCATTATTTCAGGTTAACTGTTGCTGACCTTTGGTAGCTGCTTGGCAATGTCTCCACCCACAAACACTGCTTCTAGATATATCCATAGGTTTTGTACAGTCAACCAGCTCTCAATGATGTCTGTTGTGGAGGACAGGTTGTGCACCCACTTTTGAATAAGTGCTTTAAATGGAACATTGTACCTAAGGAAACAAGATACTGTGTGAAATAAATTACTTTTCATATGGTATCGATTTCTGTCTTTCACCATTATGATATAAAGTAGAACGTGAGTGCAATAAAAACCTAAAGGAGAACATAGAAGAAACATTTTCACTCAGAGAATTAGGAGGACATGGAACTTAATAAAATGGAGTGGTTGTGAGGACTATTTAAGGGAGGGCTGAACATACATAGGAGGGAGAAGGGAAGAACAGGCTACATTGATAGGTCTGGGTGAGTAGAATGAACTGGAAGGAGGATTGAGTGTCGCATGAATGCCAACATGGACTGATTGAACCAAATATTCTGTTTATACCACGGGTCCCATGTGTGCAAATTTGTATTTGCGGGAGAAGAGAATGTTACTGCCAAGGCCAGTATTTATTGTTCAACTCTAATGGGATCTGAAGCAATTGCATTAAACTTAAATAAGGGGAAAGTAAAAAATGATTGAGATAGAGTTGGCTAAAATGGACTGGACAACTAAGCACAGTGGCAGACATTTAGGGGAAAAAATCTTGATTACCAGCAAAAACATAATCTCATGAGGAAGAAAGGATCTGGGGTTTATGCAGGAGAATTGAATCAGCCTTGGCTAACCAAGGAATTTGAGGAAGAAATTAAGTTGAAGAAGAAAACATAGTTGATAGTAGGCCAGGAGATTGGAATAAATTCAGAATCCAGCAAGGACTAAAAACATTATCAAGGCGAAACTAAACTGCAAAGAGCAAACTAGCAAAAAAACCCTAGAAACCAACGATAAGAAATACAAAAAAGAATGAGGCCTAAGTAAACACAGGCACTCAACAAATGAAATTGATTCAGCAGTTCTAAAGCCTGAGTCAGATGCAGTAAATAATCAGAAAGTTTTCTTATTTCAAGGTATTGTAGCTTAGAAATAGGGAAGTCTGACTAAAAATTGTGCAAAGCACAATTGAGACCTCATTTATAATTCCGATCTCTTAATTAAGGAAAGATACTAGCACTGGAGTCAATTCAAAAAAGGTTCATTATTTTAGGAGGAATTGTCTCGTGGGGAAAGATTAAATGTACTGAATGTGCACTCATCAGAGTTTGAGAAATAGAAATATTTACTGAAACACACAAGATTCCTTGAGGGCAAGACAAGATAAATGCTGTGAGAATGGGTGCATCTAGATGCAGAGGACAGTCTCAGTTCTCAGGGATATTCAGTTAAGACTGAGATGAAAAATCATGTACAATAGCAATAGAACAACAACAGAAAAATAAGCCTCTTTGTGCCCTCCCACCCACTTATACACATGATCCTCCATTCCCAGGACAGGCTGCCTCCAAGCCTCCATTAGACTTTCAGCCTCACAGACAGTGGGCTGCTGACTTCCTCAGTGGACTTTCAGATGTGCAAACCCAGGGCTTCAGCCATCGGGCCTCGCCTTCCGAACTTCTGATTAATCTATGGACTTCAGTCTTCGGTATCAAACCCAGGACTTGCCAATGATGGGACCCCGAACTCTAGGCCTTGAACTCCAGACTCATGTTCTCACATACCACGGGAGTCACCAGCTGATCCTCAGAGGGGGATGGGGTTGATGTACTTGCTCTCGTCCTCACTGGCCTGATATCCATCCACGTTGTCGCTGGTTTTCAAATGTGCAACACAGAACAGAGGCCTAAGCTCCAGAAATTACCTCATTACGACATTGTCTACCTGCACAATACTTCCTCTGTAACTGTTACATTTATTTTGCAACCTGTTATTGTTTCCCCTTGTACTTTCTCAAAAGTGCTGCTGTAATGAATTGATCCATATTGACCATATGCAGGATGAGTGTTTCACTGAACATGTGACATTAATAAACCAATTCACCAATTCCCCCTCCCCCAATTGCATTACAACAAGTGTATCTTCCTACCAATGTCCGAAGACCATTAACTGAAATGACCCGGAGATACAGTAGATAGTGATCAAATGAAACACAAGCTTAGCTGAGGTATTTAGCCAGCCATAATCCAGTCAAAAACATACCAACATAAAATCTTTCATTCTACTAATTTTGTTTGTTAAAAGCTGAATCATTCAGTTTCCTTTTAAAACTGAAAGTTAACTAAGCCATTCATGTATAGGGCACACACTGAGATCTAACCTGTTATTCAGGAGGGAACCAAGAACCATTAAACTATCCTCTGCAGAGGAGATGATCTCAGATGTGCTGTCACCACGCAGAAGGAGCTCACCACGTGATTTGAAGTTGGCAAATGTGAAGTACCGATTATCCCACTCTGCTAAGACCTGTTTCAGCTTCTGTTTGATGTCTTTTTCTTTCACAGCACTAATGCAAATATCCTAATACCAAAAGTAGTAAACAAATATCAGTTCACAAGCCTCCTCAAGTTATTTTGTGATTAAACTGACCAGATACAAATGAGAATACCACAAACACAGTATCTTTCTTAAGAATGATGCCCATGGGAAAAACAATAAACCATAATAATATCCAGTATTAAAAATAAAAAATATCAAAATAAAAAATTGATGGCTTGATATAAGAAACCACAGGCATTTGTGGCATATCCTGGAATCTGAAGGTACAGTAAGTTAGCAAATCTGATTTGATTATCAAAGTTAATCCGTACATTCCCAAATTTTTGTGCTTAGAAATTTTTGTGTCAGAAAAGTTAAACTTTGGTGAAATATTCATAAGTACATATGTCGATAGCAATAAAACTTCTAAACAATTGCAAGGATCATAGGATGTGAAAACCCGATGATACCTGGCACCATTTGCAGTACAAAATCCTATATTTGCACTGCTCTGCATGGTGAAAGTGTCGTGATTGGAGTGTGATGATGAGATTCCCAAGCTGAAGTCAATGTGCTACTTTTGTGGCTGTACCTGAGGCAAGCTCCAAGCTTTAGACTTCACAGCCTGCAACCTGGTCAAGCAGTTTCCTTCCAGTAACACAGTAGTAGACCTCTTAATGTTGTTGGGTTCGTCTTCACTAGGACAGCTCCTATCATCCACAAACCACTCAACTGGGTAAAAAAAACTCTCAGCCAGGACACATCAATGCATTCCACTGCAAAAGCCTAGGCTCCTCTGAGAGTTAGCTCTTCAAACACATGTGGGCCCTGAATTTCAGATGTATTTTCATTGGCATTAAAATCAATAATCAAAATCAGACAGTAATTTATTATGGGTTCCAAGGTTGTCAAGCCGGGGAGTGGTAGTGGGGACAAGCTCCCACTACCTAAAAGTGCTCCTCGTGGCATGCGCCTCAAATAGCCTCTGACAACTAAGTCCAACTCCTGGCCTTCTCGTGTGGCTTAGCCTCTAAGCCCGGCGGAACTGTTTCTACCGACAGGAGAAGGGGCGAAGGCGGGTCCTGGCGCCTTAAAACCAGTGCTTCGGGTAGAGGAGCTCTTCAGCCTGGGAAGGCAGTCCATCTAAGAGAGGGAAAACTCTGATTTCAAACCTCCGCTGCCTTGCGGCCACACCCACTCATAGAAAAGGCTTTGAAAGTAAACCCCGAGGACAAATGCAGAGCTGGAGTCCCTAAAGCAGTCCAACACTGCCTTCAACCTCGTTCTGGCAACTCCTGCGACAACACTGGTGCCAAGCTGTATTGGCCCTTGTCCTTCCCTTGGACAACATCGGTGTCGTGGAGAGGGGAGACCTGCTGAATGGGCAACTGCCGGTCTTCCATACAACCTTGCCCAGGCCTGCACCCTGGAGAACCCTTCCAGGCGCAGATCCATGGTCTCGCGAGACTAACGGATGCCACCGATTTATTATACCTGCACTGTACCCCCATCACCAAACAACTCATTTCATTGTAAATGTAGTGACAATAAACCTGATTTTGATTCTGAGTAGAAGTGAAGGGTAGATCTCTAGGTATTTCCAGAAGTACCAACCTGGATTGTAAGAAAAGAACTTCATCCACTGATGTCTACTATAAGCCTACTGACTCTCACAGCTATCTGGACTATTCCTCTTCTCACCCTGTCTCTTGCAAAAACACCATCCCCTTCTCGCAAATTCTCCGTCTCCGCCGCATCTGCTCTCAGGATGAGGCTTTTCATTCCAGGACGAGGGAGATGTCCCCCTTTTTTAAAGAAAGGGGCTTCCCTTCCTCCACTATCAACTCTGCTCTTAAACACATCTCCCCCATTTCACGTACATCTGCTCTCACTCCATCCTCCCGCCACCCCACTAGGAATAGGGTTCCCCTGGTCCTCACCTACCACCCCACCAGCCTCCGGGTCCAACATATTATTCTCCGTAACTTCCGCCACCTCCAACGGGATCCCACCACTAAGCACATCTTTCCCTCCCCCCCCCCTGCTTTCCGTAGGGATCGCTCCCTACGCGACTCCCTTGTCCATTCGTCTCCCCCATCCCTCCCCACTGATCCCCCTCCTGGCACTTATCCGTGTAAGCGGAACAAGTGCTACACATGCCCTTACACTTCCTCCCTTACCACCATTCAGGGCCCCAAACAGTCCTTCCAGGTGAGGTGACACTTCACCTGTGAGTCGGCTGGGGTGATATACTGCGTCCGGTGCTCCCGATGTGGCCTTTTATATATTGGTGAGACCCGACGCAGACTGGGAGACCGCTTTGCTGAACACCAGAGTCCGCCAGAGAAAGCAGGATCTCCCAGTGGCCACACATTTTAATTCCACATCCCATTCGCATTCTGACATGTCTATCCACGGCCTCCTCTACTGTAAAGATGAAGCCACACTCAGGTTGGAGGAACAATACCTTATATTCCGTCTGGTTAGCCTCCAACCTGATGGCATGAACATCGACTTCTCTAACTTCCGCTAATGGCCCACCTCCCCCTCGTACCCCATCTGTTACTTATTTTTATACACACATTCTTTCTCTCACTCTCCTTTTTCTCCCTCTGTCCCTCTGAATATACCCCTTGCCCATCCTCTGGGTTCCCCCCCCCTTGTCTTTCTTCCCGGACCTCCTGTTCCATGATCCTCTCGTATCCCTTTTGCCAATCACCTGTCCAGCTCTTGGCTCCATCCCTCCCCCTCCTGTCTTCTCCTATCATTTCGGATCTCCCCCTCCCCCTCCCCCTCCCACTTTCAAATTTCTCACTAACTCTTCCTTCAGTTAGTCCTGACAAAGGGTCTCGGCCTGAAACGTCGACTGCACCTCTTCCTAGAGATGCTGCCTGGCCTGCTGCGTTCACCAGCAACTTTGATGTGTGTTGCTTGAATTTCCAGCATCTGCAGAATTCTTGTTGTCTATTACTAATGATGTTCTGGCTACGATGAATATGCCAGATACAAACCAAATAAAAGCAGACCAATTGATGAGAGATAAACACTCTGCAGCATTGTGACTCCTCTGATTGCACACTACCTGCTGAGTTCTTCCTGCAAATTGTTGCTCCACATTCTAGCATCTGCAGTCTCCGAGGCAAAGACTACAGACAGGCCAAAGTATGCTAAGGGGGTGGGAGGGGTTAGAGCACAGAGGATGGCCCTGCTTAATAATGTTTCAGAACAAAAACTTAATTGGAGTATCTCAGACATGAAGACAAGTGAAGATGCACATGGCTTTGGGACAGAGCAACCTAATCAGTGAAGTTGAGGATGATAGGGATTGGAAGAATAAATGTATCATTGAGTAGTACAGCATGAAAACAAGTCATTCAACCCAACTGGTCGATGTTAACCATAGCATCCTTCCTGCTGGTCCCAGTTGCCTGCATTTAGCTCATAACCCTCTAATCCTGCCCACAAATACAGCCAAACAAAACAACATTCCTCCAAGGCCAAGGTGCAAAACATAGTACCAACATTCATACACAGCACACGATACATAGAGCACCATATAAGGTAGCAGTAAAACATAAAGTTACACTAAAAATATAATATAATACTGCAAACAATGTCAAAGAAAATGCATTCAAAGGAGTCATCAGATAATTTATTGAACTAATGAAGTCAATAAATGGCCTTGATTTTCAAGTTCTTTCCACTACACATGTATTAATTCTATTTTTAAAATTCAGTCTTTGAAGCCAGCAATCTGATTATTTGAAACAGCTCACAAGGATGTGAAAACCAACACTAGGAAGCAGATGTATTGCAAAATTTCTTCTCTAGTTAATTCCACCAGGGAAGAATTACTTAAACTGAGTAAATTATTTCAAATGCAATTATCCTTTAAATGAATTCTTAGAATGAAATAAATCTCGGGGTTAAATTTTAAAATGAATTTTCAGAATTTCCTTCATCTTTTAACTCCAAAGAATAATAGAAACTCGTTGAAATTCTATCAAAGCAGAACACACCTCAATTTCTTCTTTGTACTTTAAAAGTGGTGCTTCCATTATGTTGGACAATTTAAATGTTTCACTTTCAACATCAAACTCTTGGTTCATAATTTGGCCAATGTTCTGCCAATGACGAGGCATCATAGCCTTATTAGACATCATCTCCAACAGAGGACAGCTTTCACTGAAGTCATCGATTGTCTGCTTTAAATCAAGGTAGGCTGGCCATTCCTTTAAACCTCGAGGCAATTTGCGGCACCTAAAATGTGTCAGCCATTATTAGTTACCCATCATATAGTAATCTGTTCAAACAAAATTTGCAATTCCAATAGAGTGTAGCTAATAATTATTCTTTCAAGTGTATCCATGTGTTGCAGCTATGAAAAAAAACTTACAGAATGCTTTTAGTTGGAGAAAGGCCTTTAAAAAGACAGTAGCTATCCTGTCCTTGCTCAACAGATTTCCCTGTCTACTTAAGCTAGACAGATAACTGCAGTCCTCGTGTAGCTGTAGTTGAAGCTGGCTTTGTTATTCACCATCGCATTGTAGTACGCAAGGAGCCAGTGTAAAAGGCAGTACGCCTCAGTGTTCTATCAAATGGCATATTCAAATATCGATTGAAATTCCTTCAACTTCTAAAAAGTGCTTCTAATGACTGAATGAATATACAACTGATTATAGAATGGCCGACCTGATGGCGAAAGCTAACAACACAATAATGAGTAATCAACAGCTGTGAACTTACAATTAAGCAATGAGATCCAGTAATTAAAAATAAAATAACAATCCAAGTCAGGAAAGACATAACAATAGCAATATTTTTTCCAATGAAATCAACAAGGAAATATAGGCAATCAGTTATAGCTTGACGTTTACAAAATTGAAAGCTCTTCCTGCGAGGATATTCATCCCACTGAGTATTCATGAAAATGGCATTCAATACTTTTTTTTGAAATCTGGAAGCTTAATAGTTTTGCATAATTTAATCACTGCAGAATATTGAATTTTCCCAAACTAGTAATTTAAACCATTTGGAAAAAGCAAGGAAAGCCAACAATCGAGATCTGGAAATAACCCATCCAAGATCAAAATCCTAGAATTCCTTCCAAGCACTAGTAATGAGAGTTTTGTCCTCACTATACAGACGTTAGCTGTGCAACAAGGTGATTCACCTTCTGAAGGGCAACTTGGGAAGGAAATGCCAACAACATTCACATCCCACAAAACAGCTAAACCGAAGTTATCTTAAATCGATAATTGGAGACGATCCAAAGGTCAGGCTTAGCTTTCCTCTCAGAACCAATTGTGAGATTAGGAGGAGCTATCTTGCTCCTTCACATTCTATATGGCTTTGGCTGCCCTCTTAATTGATTCCACGTGCCCAAAGTGCACTGGTCTTCAATTAAAGTTAGGTTTCATTTTTCTACTCCCTATGTGATTATCAAGTTGCCTACTACCACTTCCAACACATGCATATCACTGACAATAAGTAACCATGACCAATAAAGCATTTGCCTGATTAGGTATGTGAGATGGTTCCCACACTACCAACACAGACCACTCCAGCAACCAGAGTCTTTACTAAGCACACCAACTCTTCTTCAGACACTTAAGAACTTACTGACCTATGAAAAATCATCCCTTTACACAAGTCCTCAGAATAACCAGGGATGGGCAGCACGTGTGGCCTTGGTATGTTACTGCAAAATCAAATACAGGTGTGCACCGCTTAACATCCATTCGGACAACGTCCGATCGCATATACATCCATAGTCCCGATCGGAGAACGTGACATAGCGGACGTAACCAATCTCGTGTATCGCGTGTCTCTTGAGCGTAGTAGCGTTATCTCTCCGTTTAATTTTCTTTTGAAAATATTACTGTAAAGTGCATCATGGCTTCCAAACGCAGCAAAACCACTCCTAGTGATAGCAGCAGCAAGAGGCAAAGGAAAAGTATTGATTTGGAAGTGAAACAAAAGGTTATTAAACAATATGAAGGTGGAAAACCAGTGAATGCTATTGCTCGGGATTTAGGCATGTCGCACTCAACAATCACGACAATCCTGAAAAACAAAGAAAAAATTCTCAAAGCTGTTAAAGGATCAGCTTCACTGAAAACTACAAGGCTCACGAAAATGCGAGAGGGACCTATATCGGATATGAACAAATTGCTAATGACATGGATTTAGTCAATACAGGTACACTACAGTACTCCATATAGGTTTGCTAAGTATATAATTTGGTGTTTGCACAACGTCCAAATCACATAACGTCCGATTTCACAGAACGTATCGTGGACGTTAAGCGACGCATACCTGTAATAAAATACAAACTCACTTATAAACCTGGACTGAAATAAGTCATTAAATGCAATTTGCTAAAATGCAGTTAAAAATTTAACTACCAACAATGATTTGATATTGCAAATAATGAATCTCAGCAAAAGGCACTAGCAAGTAATTATAAAGAGAAAATGGTTGGTGCACTTTGTTGGTAACTCACAGTCCAATCTCATCAAAATGACTTTTATTAACGTGGCTGAGCAGCAAATTCTCAACAGAATTTACCTACCCTTCAGCTTATTTGCTGAGCTTATGGCTAATACCGTACAGTAGAAGTCAGGGAGATTTGAGCCTGACAAACAAGTAGAAGAATAAGTAAATTCTGATAAAATTTACAGACATTTCAAAATGGTTACTATACTACCCTTAATAAGTTCATATTTTTGTGTGTTTATCAGCACAAAGTTGCACAGAATTGAAACAGCTGACAAACCTGTTTTGAAAATCCAGAAGCTCATTATTTATCTTCTCTACATTCACCTCAGTCCAGGGAATGTCGAAGTAGCTGTTCACTGTGTTGGTCACATTATTGTAGAGGCTATAAAGCTTCTGCAAAAGGTTCAGTTCCTTTTTTACCTCTAGCAGCTGAGGGCACTGTGTAACTGGCAGCCCAAAGAGCCCCTCACCAGCAGTGTAGGTGATAAATTTGCAATAGAGGTTGTCGAAGCGATTCTGAAAATATTTGACATTATTCTAATGAAGCTTTTGATCTGTACAATTTAAGTCACCAGAACAAACTCTAAACTATAACACTGTATTCAGAAATATAATGTTTGCAATTAAGAAAAAAAGTTCAAGATTAGTTTTATTTGTCACATGTACAAAGAAACATCAAAACATTGAGTGAAATGCATCGTTTGCATCAAATCAAATAAGCGAGGATAGTGCTGGGCAGCCCACAAGCGTCACCATGCTTCTGGCACCAACATAGTATGCCCATAACTCACTAATCCTAACCCAATGTGCCTTTCAAATGTAGGAGGAAACCAGAGCACCCAAAGGAAAGCCACTAGGTCACATGAGAACATATACATTCCTTCTAGGCAGCTGCTTTAAAACATTGCATTGACCACTATGCCATCATGCTGTACTAAGAACTAATCTCAGTTTACCCCATAAAATATATTTGAAGCTTAAAGTCAATTCAATTGATGACGTATATCAATTCTCATAATGCATTAGTCTTAAAAGTACAATTAGCAAAACTATCTCACAAGAGACTACCACGATGAATCACTTAGTTTCAAAAAAAGAGGGAAGAGATATATCCTTGACAAAAGGGGTCTGCCAAAGCAAATGTTCTTTCATTCATTTACATTGTACGGACTATGGAGTCCTATTGCTCCTTACAACGTAAAGTTACAAATCTGTCTTATTCTCCTTAAATTTGAAAACATGATCAAAGATTTACTCCAATAAACATATTTTCAATAAGTAATAAGTTTTCAAATGGTCACTGGTGAGGCTGGTTCTTTTCAGTTTTCTTAATTGCATTAACAAGCAAAATGTACTTCCACTTCAAAAACAGATCTGTTTGGCAGCTTATACAAATTCAACTCATTTAAACCCTTTGTGGATCGTACAACCACAATGAATGAACTGTTATAGTTCTAAATAATTCAGTGGTCTTATCTAATTAATTCACTTTGCATCTCTATCGCAGGGGCTGGTGAGTGTTAGTTGTGAGAAAACACAGGCTTGTGGTTTTTGATAAATTGCCAGCAATAAATCAGTGGTGGGTGCGTGGAATGCACTGCCAGTGAGGGTGGTGGAGTGGATACTAAAGGGTCTTTTTAGAGACTCTTAGATAGGTACATGGAGTTTAAGAAAATAGAGGGTTATGCAGTAGGGAAATTCTAGGCAGCTGCTAGAGTAGGTTACATGGTCAGCACAACATTGTGGGCCAAAGGGCCTGTAATGTGCTGTAGATTTCTAAGTTTTTATATTTCTATGTTAAATCACCGTGGATGGTACTCACAATCAGTTTGACACTATAGTGGTAAACTGACTCATTAAACACTTATAATTGTTATAAGGTTCATTATTAAAGTCAGTGTTTACCTGGCTCAACAGAATAAATCTTGCACTCCCAAAATTCGACTTTAAGTCAAAACAAAACATAGACATTTATACATACAAAAGATTCTGTAGATACATTTCTCAACACAATACAAAAAGATAGTTCCTCCCAATGAGATAGTTCAGCTCATACAAGCTCTCTGGGCACCATACCTGATAAATAACCAACTGGTCATTGGCTTCTTGAGGAGAGAGTCCAAACTGCATAGGCCCTGCCTAATGAAATGCAAACACAGAAGGATTTCACTGTACATTAACAAACAGAATTACATTGAATAAAACCCATGAAATAACCCTGATAGGCACAAGAAATTATGGAAGTTTCTGCTTCAGCCTCCACTGTGAATCCAACAATATTTCAATTGAAACATGAATGTTGTTCATCTCCATCTATTACTCAGATGCTGCCTGAAATATGAATATTTTCAACATTTAACATTTATATCTCAGATCTTGCTTCAGAAAAAAATGCTGAGGATCTAGAATTTACTTCTCGAACTTTGAGATAAAGAAAGAGGTAGTGTTGGGTCTCTTCCAAGACACCAGTCACCAGGGTCTGATGGGATATACCTTTGGTTATTGAATGAAGTGAAAGAGGAGATTACTAGGGCCTTGACCAAGATCTTCATGTCCTCACTAGCCTTAGAGGACTGGTGAGTAGCTAATATTGTTCAGATATTCAAGAAGGGAAGATGATCCTGGAAACTGTAGATTGGTGAGAGTCATGGCTGTGATAGGAAAGCTTTAGGAGAGGATTCTTGGGGACAGGATTCATGAGCATTTGAAAAACAATAGCCTAAATAGAGATCGTCAGCAGGGATTTGTGCAGGGCCAGTCACATCTTATTAACTCGATACAGTTTTTTCAGGAGTTGACGAAGGTAATTGATCAAAGATGATCTATAATGTTTTCTGCATGGATTTCAGTGAGGTGTTTAACAAGGTCCTTTATGAGAGGCTCGTTCAGAAGATAAAGATGCATGAGTTCCATTGGGTCATTTGGATTCAGAATTGGCTTGCCCATAGAAAATAGGATGTAGTGGCTGCTGGCACTTATTCTGGCTTGAAGTCTGTGACTAGTGGAGTTCCACAGGGATCCATACTAGGACAGCTGCCTGGATGAAAAGGTAGATGAGTGAGTTAGTAAGTTTGCAGAAAATGCAAAGATTGGTGGTGTTGTCAATCATGTGGAAGATTGCATTAGGATACAATGGGATATAGATCATTTGCGATATAGGTGGAGAAATGGAAGATGGAATTTAATCCAGTGAAATGTGAGGTGTTGCACTTTGGGAGATCAAATGTAAAGGGACAGACATTACTATTGGCAAAATCATTATCAGTGTTGATGAACAGAGGAATCTTATGGTGCAAGTCCAGAGCTCCCTGAAAGTGGCTGCAAAGTTGATGGGGTGATGATGAAGAAACAATGTATACTTGTCTTTATTCATCAAGGAATTGAGTTCAAGAGTAGGGAAGTTATGTTGCATCTTTATAAAACTCTGATTAGAACACATCTGGAATATTGCATTCAATTCTGGTCATCCCATTGTAGGAAGGATATGAAGGCTTTGGAGAGGATGCAGAAGAGGTTTATCTGCATGCCGCCTGGATTAGTGGGTGTGTGTTATTTGAAGAGGTTGGACAAACTTGCATTGCTTTCTCTGGAGCAACAGAAGTAGAAGGAAGATCTGAAGAAGTTTATCAGATTATGAAAGGCATAGAGAAAGTAGACAGCTAGTATCTTTTTCCCAGGGTCAAAATGTCTAACGCTAGAAGGCATATATTCAAGGTCAGAAAGGGTAAGTTCAAAGGAGTTCTGTGAAGCAAGTACTTTTTTAAAAGTGGTGGGTACCTGGAAAGTGCTGCTGGGGTGATGGTGATGTGATAGACGCATTTAAGGGACTCTTCAATAGGAACATGAATGTGCAGAAAATGGAGGGATATGGATAATGTGCAGGCAGAGCGATTAATTTAGTTATTTCTGCACAACATCTTGGGCCCGAGTAATCCTGGTGTAATGGGACAGTATTAATACTGGCCCAGTTAATTGCTTCACTCCAACCTTTCAATATCAAGTGACAATATTAGTGTCATGTCTCATATCCGATGATAATCTGTGCATACTTTAAACTTTCTCCACAAGCTTCACAATCCATTTTCTGCTATAGCAAGTGCTGCTACATCAGTGAGCCTTTCCAGGAACATTTCTTTGATTCACTCATTTATGTTGATGTCAGCACATAATTTAAAACATCTCAGCACTAAACAGTCATCCTGCTTGCCTCAGCCTGCCCTACATCAACCCCTACAGGCAGTCGCTCCACATGCCATGGAAAATTCACTGCCGGGAGAGTGCCATCAGATAACAGGAATTTGTGTCAAATCCATCAACAGCACAGCGCAACAGGAAAGGGTGGGGGGGACTTGTACCAGGTACCTGGCACAGCATAGATGTCAGTAACACATCTCTCTACATATAGTGCTATAATAATCCTTTCTTGATGCACTGATTGCTGGAAAAACATCCTGGCTGCTAATTGTATAGCTAACACTCACAACACGCTGGAGGAACTCAGCAGGTCGGGCAGCATCCGTGGAAAAGATCGGTCGACGTTTTGGGCCAGAACCCTTCGTCAGGACTTTATTTTATTTTAATTTCTATCAATGTTCTTAATTAATAATACATCAGGCAGAGAAATTTAGTATATTGTATAGCTATTGTATAATTGTATAGCTATTTGGCTTTCTGGCGTGAAAATTTTCAAACATGGCCTCATAATCTAGAATTAAATCATCAAGACATTTTAGTTAGTTCTATATTACTTATACTTGAGTCCAGTAAGATGGAATCAGTTCAACATACAGTATGCTGACGAATCACTTATCTATGAAGAGAATCACAAACTAAGAAAAGACAGTCCAAGTGGTTATCTAAAATATTATTGGGAGAAAATTGTTATTGCATTACCTTTTCATAATCTTGGAAGAAAGTATTAGAGTCTTCCAAAAATGTTTTAACATTACTGATCAGTTCAGCACGGAATGAAGGTTGTAAAGAAATGAGATGATTCTGTACTTCTGTTCCATGCACAAGAAGTCTTTCCCAAGTGTAACGCAATGTATCCACTCTGTCAGAATCCTCCTTAGCAACTTGCATCTCATACTTATTCAGCATGGCAAAGAATTCCTGCAGAATTTTAAAATGGAGGCCAATAATGGAACAGTTTTTAGCATTCAATGCCCCAATGTCTTTTCTTTCTGTGGTTTCATTATTATTCTCAATGACAAGCAAAGTTTATCAAAGTCGTCCCTACATTCATCCAGTTAATCCCTGCAGTAACCTAGTTTGCTAATAATTCAAAGTCAAATGAAAATAATTACTCAGGAATGTGAAACATCAATTTAATGCCAAAATTATTGGACCATGGTGCAGCAGCAATGTGGGAAACATTGGCTATTTACCTCTGCTTTTTGATGCACTTTCAACTTCTGCACAAAGCACCTTAGGTATGGAACAGGCTGGAGGTCAGAAATACTGACCTGCTGCCCTGCAGCTAAACTCACTACTGTGTCCAGGAAACACTGACCTGGACAGAATGAACTGGGGAGGGACAAATGCATTTCATATCTGGTCACTCAGCCACAAGACTCTGATATACTCCGCACTTCAGTGAGGTCACCAACCAGGATAGGAGTGAACTGAAGTGGAGTGAATGAAGTGAATATGCTTTATTTTATTTTAATTTATATCAATGTTCTTCATTAATAATACATCAGGCAGAGAAATTTAGTACAGTTGCAGGGATCACAAGAGTTGTTAGACCAAACGTGAGATATCAGTCACACCAAACCAGATATGGCCTATTGAATTATAAATTAATTTGAACTAAAAGACCATAGCCATAGGCTTCCTGGTGTCAGTGGAGATGTTGCACTTATTCAAGAAACCTTTGAACATATCAATAAACCTTCCTTGTAACCTTCTCACATGACCAAAGTCAGAATACAGTGTCTGTTTCAGGAGTACAGGGTCAAGCATGTCCAACATCAAAGTGCACGTCAGGCAAATGAGGCCTACCGAACAGAGCACACTGAGAGTAATTAGGACCTCAGTAATGTGGCTATTGGTCTGGGCGAGGATGAAGACAGTGGTTTGCTTACCCTTCCAGTAAATTATAGAATTACGCAGAGAAACATTGGTAAAAATTTATGCCTTAAGTGGAGTAGGTCATTACTAGCAAGCAGCATATTTTTTCTAAAGTTTTATCACTCATTTCAATATAAAACATTCTCAAGTCAAGCACAAAATATTATGATAATTCAGCATCCAATGATTAGTTAAGTCCCACTGGTTCAGTATCTGGCTAACTGATTAATACAAGTCCTTGTTATTTGCAGACTTACTCTCTGCAAATCTGCAAGGACAAGGACAAGAAAATCTGCAGATGCTGGAAATCTAAGCAACACCCACAAAATGCTGGAGGAACTCAGCAGGTCAGGTGGCATCTATGGAAAAGAGTAAACAGTCAATGTTTTGGGCCGAGACCCTTCATCAGGACACTATGTTACAAGGTGTGTGCACTAGATGTGCAAACATAGCAGAGGTCAGGGTCAGATACACCTTAATTCAGGAGCATGTGTAGGATTGTGTCTGGACCTGGGGCTTGGAGAGTGGGCCTGTGTACTGCCCATTGTCTGGATCTGGAGAGCTTGCATACAGGCCGAAGCTTACTGAGTTCTGTTTCCATGCTTCCTCTTAATTTATCAGGGCAATTTCCTGCTCACTTTAACTTCACTCTGAACACTGAAAAAATTTACTATTTTACTGTATAACATGTAAATGAAATGGATGTGTATTGAGGTAATACAGTAACATCCAATTGTCTGGAAGATCTACTCAACTAGCACCAGCAAAGTTCTAAAAGCTGCTGGATCATCAGAGGAAATTATGGACAGCTGAGTACTGGCAATATCAACATCACAGTAAAAATGTGTTCAAATAGCCGAAATTAATTCACAAAACACTCCCAGGTCAATTCAATTTCTACCATAAAGATTCTTTATTAGAAATAAAAAGACTAGGTAATACTGCAAAGTTCATTGTAATTATTACTGAGAATAAGGAGTAATCGCAACAAAAAGTTGTTACAGAATTCATGTACTCCTACCTCAATGGGTCCAATTTGTGAATCAATCTCAATCTGTTTTTCTCGTATCTCTTTCAAAGAACTTACAATTATTCTAATATCATCCAGATCATTGACAGGGCGATTCAATTTCTTTGAGGTGTCTTCTATGAAGATCAAGATATTTTCCAAATTTGTTCTATATTTTTCATTGCAGCTTTGAGAAAACCCAGTCATCCAAATTCTGCATTCTTCCATCAAGGGTACCTTCAAATCATCTGCTTAACAAAGTGACATTATAGACAAACTAACAAAGAAGCAAAATGAGCTCAGTAAATCATCCTAATAGAGAGTTTCCACATCATTCACAAGAAAAGTATTCTTAATATTCTCCAGGTGTTTCAATTACTAAAACTTAGGACATCACTGCTGGGAGCAAATTGGTGTTACAGAAGAAATAAAACTAATGCTTATCTTTCTATATAAACACTTTACAATTTTGTGAAAAGTGTTTTTTGAGCATTATAAAATAATTTTAGCCAATATTTTCAGTTTTAAATTATTTTACCTTTTCAAAAAATATAGTATCTTATCTTGACAATGAAGCTCTAAAGTACCTGTATACAGTGCAAAAGGACCCATACAAATGACTCTGGGCTCAGCTTGAATTTGGACCTGCAGATTACGATAAAAATTGATTTGGTGCTCAAGTTCAGAGAGCGAAGGGTTTTCTCTCATAAACATTTTGAGAGTTGTTTCACGATCTTTCTTCCAGATACAGTTGTAGCTGCTCAATTTTTCCAAAACTTTCTGTAGGTCCTAGAACAAGAATAGGAAATGCATACACTTCAGAATTTTAATTATGTTAGAATGTTGCATGACGTTTTATGGTTTTACTATTTTCAACAGGGTGTCAGTCCAGTAGTAAGCTTTTGCTTCCCGCTTATTAATGACTGAAATAAATAATGTGTCACTATAATAACAGAGAATGCAAGCAGAAAAAGGCAAGAATTCATTTAAGCATTGCTATAAAACTAATTCAGTGAAGTCCAGGCTAAGTAACTTACCCTTCTAAATGAGATGATGGATGATGAAATAAGAGAAACCAGCTTAATTATCTCTTTATTTTCTGAAATTATTTTGTAGTAATTATTAGGCTGTGTGTAAACAACAGCAGTATCTGCACCTGAAATGAAGACAGTACACTTCAACTTCATTGGGAAAAAAACAGATCCATATTACTGGTCATTTAAGTGAAACAATAAATTTCCATCTTCCAAATGAAGCCTTACCATGAACATAGAATTAACATTTCTCTGAACAATTGGGCATGCATTTCCCCCAACATACTCTAGGCTCTCTCCTTCCACTTCACAGTGGAACTCTCCAACATTCCAAAAAAAAATGTTTTCACCTTCTTTTCTTCAGATATTCTTCATCTCCCATCACCTTCTAGTTGTCACCTTTACAGACACTTTACTTTTACAGACTCCTTCTTCCTCCCACCTCCTTCACTTAGTCATTCACCTGTCTTCAAGAGGCTTTGCAGTGAAATAGATTAGATGATTCTTGAAGAGGCATATTGAAAACACACAATATCCACATCTGTACTTAATGAGGTTGGTTCAATGTCCTTCTTATCCAATTCAATCCCTGTATATGTCCTTTCCCCTTTCTACTTAAATAAGCATTTTCCTTCTATATTAAATATCCATTTCCTATCTCCTGACAAATACCTAATTGCTTCAGAAATTAATGCACCCATTTTCAGAAAGACATCTAATCAGTTCCAGTTTTATGGTGAAATGTTCAACCCAAAACATTAGATACTTCTCTTTCTACAAATGCTGTCTGACCTGCTGAGTATTTCTGGCAGTTTCTGTTTCATTTTTTTACTTCCACTCTGATTGCAGCTCTTTTTCTGCATTCATATACTCATTCTTCACTCTCTGTTCACAGGTATATATCTATTTTTGACATTTGTCTAAATTTCAACCCTCAATTCAACTTCCAGTCTATACTATTGGTTCACCACCTCTGGGACGAGACTGAGATGCAGTTTTCTCATCAACCCCACAATGCAGAACCTTGCCTGTAAGTCCATGGAAAAACTGCTCCCAAATTTCTGTCCATTCACATAAGAGGGTGAAAAACTCTGAGTAGCTTCTGCCCAATTTTTCATTTGGAGTTTCCTCCCAATTGTCAGTAAGGAAAATCTAATCATTTTCCTGTACACCAGAAGTTATTTTCAATTGGTTCAAAACTACTGAAAAAAATTAAAGAATTCCAATGCAAGTCATGCACAGAGTTCATTCCCGAAGTGAAACTATCAGCTTACAGCAGTTGAGCCAAGTCTTGATATGAGAAAGAGCATCTGAAAAATCAAGTCAGCAGATTTCTCCCAGCCAGATCCCTTGTGTTAGCAAACTAATTATATTAATGATACATGACTCATTTGGTGCATTAACCCGACACTTGTGGATAACAGAACTCACCTTGTTGATCAGCTTCACTAGTGTCTACAGCAACATTTATGAAAGGGTTACTCTGTGTATCACTTCTCTGTAGTTCAGCTATTCTTTGAGCATTCAGTTTTTTCTGTAAGTAAAATTAATGATTTTTCAATCTGCTCAATTATTTTGTTTCATGAATGCTTATCACATTTGCTCATGTAGTTCTTGGGACAGTGTTTCTGATAATTCACTCTTATCACGTTAAGAAACTGGAGTTACCTTAAAACTCTGCCTTATCAGCATTAACAGTTTAGTGGGTATACCATCTATATTAGAAATTATACTACTGAACTCTCAGAGCTCAAGCTGAAATTTACAGCTGGTCATTTTTTAACTTTTTACAGTATTTTTATAAAGCACAAGAGGAGAAAAAAATATAATTCAAGTGCCTTGGAGGAATAGAACGACAATTTACAATGGATTCACAATTTATGATTCATTGCCCAACTTCACTACATATTCACTAAAGTTTAGGATATTTATAATACATACTGTTGTCATCCTTTTCTTTCCCCACACAGACAACCTTTTGGAAACACTGATAATGCAGTCACAGACTTTATTCAAAATACTCTGCGTTTCTTCCAGACAGGGATGCAGCTCAATATTAGGAATGGCAAGGCAAACGTCAGCACGGAGAACTGATCTGCAGACTTGCTTCTGGAAGGCAGCTTCAACATCTAAAGTATGAAAACCAACAAATCAGGGTTCCTCAAACTTGCTTTTGATTAATACCAAGTTTTATTCAGACTTCTTTTCTGCTAGAATCAGAGCAGGGCCAGAAAACTCAATCTAATAACACTGATCAAATCTTCATTTTCCTCTATTGATAGTTCCATTAATAGCTAATAAACATGTGATTATCACAACCTTTCTATTATACAATGATTCAAACATTCCTATGTTGAGCATTCGTCTATTTATTATACAATGTTTTTTCATAAATTAACTTTGAAGTATGTGTTAGAATGTGTATTTCTTCATGATGACACAGATACACAGAATAAATGCTACTTATATGATGCCATGTGCCTGTGATGCTGCTGCCAATAAATTTTTCATTGCACCTGTGCATTCATGTATTTATACATGAAAATAAACTCAACGTAACTGATAATAATGATTTCTGAGGTTAATTCTATATATGGACTGGAAGCAGGGCTGCCAAAATCATATTTATTGCTAATCCCCAGTTGTTCCAAAAAAAGACAGGTGGTGAACCTTCTTCTTGAACAGATTTAGTTCTTGTGTTAATGGAATTACACAACAGAGAAGTGGGTCATTCAGCGTATTTATTATATTAATACTCACCCATTGAAAGTATTATCTAGTGAATCTCGCACCCTGGCTCTTTCCTAAATGATGTCAAAACATTTTCCAATATTTATCCAGTTCCTTCATGTAAATTTCTATTGTGTTGTTTCCACTACATCACCCACAAAGCTGGGAAGACAGTGTATTGACTCAGCAACAAAGAAGAAACAATAAATGATTCACAAGAGATAGTAAGATAGTATACCAAATGCGTATTTTGCATCAGTCTTCACTGTGGAAGACACTAGCAGTATGCCTGATGTTTTATAGTGTGTGAAGGGAGTAAAGTGGTTGCAGTTACTATTACAAGAGAGAAGGTGCTCAAAAAGCTGAAAGACCTAAAGATACAGAAGTCACCCGGACGAGATGAACTGCACCCTAGGGTTCTGAAAGAGGTGGTTGTTAAAGATTGTGGTGGCATTAGAGATTATCTTTCAAAAATCATTGTACTCTGGCATGGTGCCAGAGAACTGGAAATTTGCAAATGTCACTGCACTCTTTAAGAAAGGATGAAGGCAGCAGAATGGGAATTATAAACCAGTTAGCCTAACCTCAGTGGTTGGGAAGATGTTAGAGTTAATTGTTAAGGATGAGGTGATGGAGTGCTTGGTGACACAGGACAAGATAGTACAAAAACAGCATGGTTTCCTTCAGGGAAAATCCTGCCTGACGAACCCGTTGGAATCAATCATGGCCGATCCTTTTTTCTAGCTCCCCCTCAACCCCAGTTCCCATCCTTCTCCCCGTAACCTTTGATGCCATGTCCAATCAAGAACTTATTAATCTCTGCATTAAATACACCTAACAACCTGGCCTCCACAGCTGCAACTGGCAACAAATTCCACAAATTCACCACCCTTTTTGGTTCAAGAAATTTCTCCGCATCTCTGTTTTGAAAAGGCACCCCTCTATCCTGAGGCTGTGTCCTCTTATCCTAGACTCTCCTACCGTGGGAAACATCCTTTCCATATCTACTCTGTGTCACATACCCCGTGATGGGTTAAAGAACCAGCAGAAATAGAAAACACTTTGGGGTCCAGTATTGCTATTAACTAATAATATTTATTAGTAACTACGCAATACAGTAATATAAATGTAGATAAGTCAAACAGGTTAGCAATGATTATATATAAGTAAGTAAATCAGTAAGTGTGGGAATATATATGAAAACCAAGCTTCTTCAAGTCTAGGGGTAAACAGATAGTCTTACGATGATGAATAAAGTTCAGTTCAGTTCGTGGTATTGAGTTGAGTGAGTAGTGATGGAGAGAGAGAGAGGGAGAGATTTGAGTCTTCAGTTGAGCTGACCCCGTCGATCTTCTCGTTGTCCTCCGAAATCCTTTAAAAGTCACCGACTGTGACTTCAACAAAGGGGACCGGTTTTCTGTGGTGGAACTATCAACCCAGGCAAGGGTGGACATATGGACAACTCCCCACCAGTCAATCCCTTTTCTCACCGCAAGAGCGACTGATCGATCTGCCTGCTCGATCCTCCAAAAACCCACTTTTTCTGTGGGCACAACAAAGCTCATTCAGTGTCCAAAACATGTGCCTGAGGTTTATATCATCTGACCTCCTATTTTTTATCTCACCATACTGAGTACCAACTGTCATTCAAATAACTCCTCCTTCCTTTGTCTGTGTAGGAATACAAGCAGGTGATGTCCTTGTAAGTATAAACACACTGCCGAAAAATCATAACATCGATTGTCCATCAAATAACACCACTCTCGGTCACCATAGCAACTTACGAGCTGCTCGGTACTCTCTCTCTCCCAGCTCAGCAGAAATCCAAAAGTTCCTCGTGCCTTAAAGTGACAGTCCAAAAGTTAGTCTTCATCTCTCTCTCTCTCTCTGTCTCTCTCTCTCTCTCTCTGTCTTTCTTTCTCTCTCTTTTCAAAACAACATGTTGGTGTTAAATATCTCTCTCTCTCTCTCTCTCTTTTTTCAAAAGCACAATTCATAGGGATAATCGAGCGCAGTTCATAGGGGTAATTCAGGACCCCGCCATATCTGTCTAGGCCTTTCAATGAGATTCCCCCCTCATCTTTCTGAATTTCAGTGAGTACAGACCCACAGCCATCAAACATTCCTCGTATAATAACCCTTTCATTCCTGGAATCATCCTTGTGAACCACCTCTGGACCCTCTCCAATGCCAGCACATCTTTTTTAAGATGAGGGGCCCAAAAATGTTCACAATACTCAAGGTGAGGCCTCACCAGAGCCTTATAAAGCCTCAGCATCACATCCTTGCTCTTGTATTCTAGTCCTCTTTGAATGAATGCTAACATGGCAAATGCCTTCCTCACCACCAACTCAACCTGCAAGTTCACCTTCAGAGTGTTCTGCACAAGGACTCCCAAGTCCCTCTGCGTCTCAGATTCCTGGATTTTCTCCCTGTTTAGAAAATAGTCCATACATTTATTTCTACTACCAAAGTGCATGGCCATGTATTTTCCAACATTGTATTTCATTTGCCGCTTTCTTGTCCATTCTCCTAATCTGTCTAAGTCCTTCTGCACCCTACCTGTTTCTTTAACACTACCTGCCCCTCCACCAATCTTCATATCATCTGCAAACTTGGCAACAAAGCCATCTGTTCCATCATCTCAATCATTGATATATAGCATAAGAAGAAGTGGTCCCAACACCAATCCCAGCGGAACACCACTAGTCACTGGCAGTCAACCAGAAAAGGATCCTTTTATTCCAACTCGCTGCCTCCTACCAATCAGACAATTCTCTAGCCATGTTAGTAACTTTCCTGTAATACCATGGGCTCTTAACTTGGTAAGCAGCCTCATGTGTGGCACCTTGTCAAAGGCCTTCTGAAAGTTCAAATATACAATATCCACTGCATCCCCTTTATCTATCCTACTTGTAATCTCTTCAAAGAATTTCAACAGGTTTGTCAGGCAGGATTTTCCCTGAAGGAAACCATGCTGACTTTCTACTATCAGGCTAACTGGTCTATAATTTCCTTTCTGCTGCCTTCCTCCTTTCTTAAAGAATTGAATGACATTTGTAATTTTCCAGTCCTCTGGCACCATGCCAGAATCCAATGATTTTTGAAACATCATTTCTAATGCCACCACAATCTCTAACAATGACCTCTTTCAGAACCCTACAGTGCAGTTCATCTCGTCTGGGTGACTTGTGTACCTTTAGGTCTTCCAGCTTTTTGAACACCTTCTCTCTTGTAATAGTAACTGCACCCACTTCTCTTCCTTCACACACTACAACATCAGGGATACTGCTAGTGTCTTCCACAGTGAAGACTGATACAAAATATTCATTTAATTCGGTAGCCATCCCCTTGTCCCCTGTTATTATTTCTCCCGCCTCATTTTCTAGCTGTCCTATATATTTTTATTTTTAACATACTTGAAAAAACTTACTATCTACTTTAATATTATTTTCTAGCTTACTTTCATATTTCATCTTTTCCCTTCTAATGATTTTTTTCGTTGCTCTCTGTAGGTTTTTAAAAACTTCTCAATCCTCTATCTTCCCACTAATTTTTGCTTTATTGTATGCCCTTTCTTTTGGTTTTACAATAGCTTTGACTTCCCCTGTCACCCACGGTTTTATTATTTTACCATTTGAATATTTCTTCATATTTGGAATACACATGTCCTGCACCTTCCTCATTTTTCCCAGAAATGCACATCATTGCTGCTCTGCTGACATCCCTGCCAGCAGCTCCTTCCGATTTATTTTGGCCAACTCCTCTCTCACACCACTGTAATTTCCCTTAACTCCACTGAAATACTGCTACATCAGACCTTACTTTCTCCCTATTAAGTTTCAAGTTGAACACAATCATATTGTGATCACTGGTTCCTAAGGGTTCTTTTAACTTAAGCTTCCTAATCACCTCCGGTTCATTACATAACACCCAATCCAGTACAGCTGATCCCCTAGCAGACTCAAAAACAAACTGCTCTAAAAAGCCATCTCTTAGGCATTCAACAAACTCACTCTCTTGAGATCCATTACCAACCTGATTTTCCCAATTGACCTGCATTTTTAAATCTCCCATGACTACCATAACATTCCCCTTTTGACTCGCCTTTTCTATGTCCTGCTGTAACCTGTGGTCCACCTCCCAGCCACTGTTGGGAGGCCTGTATATACCATCAATGTCCTTTTATCCTTGCAGTTTCCTAACTCAACCCACAAGGATTCAATATCTTCTGATCCTATGTCACATCTTTCTACTGATTTGATACCATTCTTTACCAGTAGAGCCACACCACCCCCTCTGCCTACCTTTCTATCACTCTGATATAACGTGTGACCTTGGACATTCAGCTCCCAACTACAACCATCCTTCAGCCACGATTCAGTGATGGCCACAACATCATACCTGGCAATCTATAATATTGCAACAAGATCATCCACCTTATTTCTTACATTACGTGCATTTAGATACAACACCTTGAGTACCGTATTTGCTATCCTTTCTGACTCTGCATCCCTAATGATTTGATACTCAGCCTGTTGGCTGCAACTAAGTCCCATCACCTGCCTATCCTTCCTGACAATTTGCCTGCACGCTAACTTCACTTTTTTACCATCCATCCTTTCCTGAGCCTCTTCACTTCAGTTCCCACCCCACTGCCAAGTCAGTTTAAACCCTCCCCAACAGCTTTAACAAACCTGCCCGCAAGAATACTTGTCCCCCTTGGGTTCATGCGCAACCCGTCACTTTTGAACAGGTCATACCTCCCCCAGAAGAGATCCCAATTATCCAAGAACCTGAAGCCCTGCCCCCTGCAACAGCTTTTCAGCCCCACATTTATCTGCCAAATCATCCTATTTCTACCCTCACTGGCGTGTGGCACGGGTAGCAATCCAGAAATTACTACCCAGGAGTTCCTGCTTCTCAGCTTTCTACCTTGCTCTCTAAATTCTCTTTTCAGGACCTCATTTTTCTTTTCCCTCCTATGTCATTGGTACCAATATGTACCAAGACATCTGGCTGCTCCCCCTACCTCTCCAAAATGTTGTGGACGCAATCTGAGACACCCCTGACCCTGGCACCTGGGAGGCAATAACAAATCCAAATATCAACTTTATATTACTAAAATAAATGCTATTTTAGATATTGATCCACAAAATAATGCCTGTATCTTCCCAAGCAATGGAATGAGCTCAGATACAGCATATGCAAATAACCAAAATATACTATCGTTATGATTATTGCTGAAATCTATGGCAACTACATCAATTCCATTGAAGCTCATAAACACTAACTTCAGTGCAACTTTTTTTTTAATCCAGCAAGCTGTGGGCAAAAAGCATAATTCACCATCACTTCAGATAGGTTCCCACCATTTGTAATAAGGATATGTCAATGAGAGACAAATCTTCCTCACCCCCAAACTGAATACACAACCACCATGAGGTTTTCCGTCCAGAGAGCCAGAGAACCCCACAAAATGAAGACAAATTAACGATAGTCAAACCCTTTTTCAAACCATCATTCCCACATGTTCAAATTTAATATTTAGCTCCAACTGCTTTTAACAGCCAGGCCCAAAATAATTTACAAGAATGCTGGATAAACAATCTTTCATGTTGTACTTTCCAACTCACTTAACCTTCAGTGTTTCAGCTTGCATTAGAGAATCTATTCACATTTTAAAATAATTAATTATACAGTTTTGACAAGAGAATATTATAATATATTGGATATTATTAAGCTTAATCAGTGGACTTCAGATTCATACCCTGATAATGGACAATGGATGAAGTTTGCATACATTTTCTCAACATCTCCAGGGCATTGCGGATAACTTTAATTAGAGCTTCTAGGTTACGATGGCTGAAATGATTGAGCAATCTTTTTGCTTCTTGCTTCAGAAAATTAGGATCTTGAAGACTGTTAGTTGTCGAGGTTGAACAAGCATCTGGGGAAAGGACTACTTTGGACTTCATCGGTATCTTTACTTCTTTGCTTTCTGGCATGAAAAGTAAAATATTGTAAATATCATCAGCTAATTCAATACAAATCTTCTATTCTTCTACAACCAAGTATAACTTCCATTATATACCACACTTAACACAACAAATACATTCCAGGGTGTTCAGCAGGTGTGCAAACAAAAATTTACAGGGGTAGGCTGATGCTACACTGGTTAAAAAAAATCACTGATAAACAAGAGATGTCTCGGGTAAGTCATTCTGTGGTCAAATGTGACAGGATGATTGCAAGCAACTCTGTTTTGATTCAAAATTCCCAAAGGGAAAGAAGTCAGTTAATAGGGAAGAGCATTTGCAGAAAAAAACAAGAGCCTAAGTCTTCCCTAAAATTAGATGGAGGATGTATCTTCCATCTAAAACTGGATTTCAAATAAGCAGTCTAACAATTTCAACTGGGTGGAGGATTTGATGCTCAAATGAAGGTTGAAGATGGAAGTTTGTACTTGAGATAAGCACAGAATCTCATTTTCATCTCATTGGAAAATTAAAATCATAGCAAAGTTGTCCAGTATCCTTTCTGGCAATCAAAGGTTCCAAAATACCAGTTGCCATAATTCATCTTTTAACATAATTGGGATTACTTTTCCAATTGATCCCTTGCTTGCCAATCTCATTATAAAGATTGCAGCATTGTTATCATTAATAGCAGGTTCCCTGCAAATTCTGTAGTGTCAAAAGGAATTGCATTCAATAGATTTTGCAATTATGTCAAAATGGAGCAATTAATGTTAAGCACAAGAGGTTTATAACGTTGAACATTATGAACCATTTGAAAAATCTGGTAACTTTCCAATGTCAAGTCAATCAATCCAATAATATCACTTCCATTGAAGTATGCTTTGTCTCAGATAAACGACCTTGTATTCAACCCAATCTCCTGCAGTGATACTCCATTATTCTCATCAACAGTAAGAAGAGGGGAATATTCATATGTGACTGCAACCAAGCCGTAAACTTCAGATGTATGGAAATAAAAATGGATAGAAATTAAAATATACAGTATGCAACAATAATATCGGAGTATTAGTTCTCATGAGAACAGGCATGAAGTTCATCACAGTTTTCCCATACCTTCTGTGCAATTTTCATCATCAGAATCCACATTGTATAGCATATTAATGAGTTCATTGGTTGCTGCTTCTACCAGCATACTCTTCCTTTGCAATGACTGAGCTCCTTTGGCACAGATATCCTGTAGGAAATAGATGGTGTTTGATATTTAAGATAATTTCATTATCTTCTAAAATGAATTTGTTGACAATAAGTGTGCATGTACCAAGGACAACTATGCCAACATAATGTGAAAAAAGAGAGAAATTGTATGAGGAGACTAATTTCCACAATGATTCTACATAATATCTTTTCAACAAAAGGCAGGGCCCTCTTCTGTCCTTTTATGCACTCCGCACCTCATCCAATTTTTATCCCTACTCTCCACCTACCATGAGATGATAAGCTTTTCTCCATCAAGGCTCACATTCCAAAAATTCCTCTTAAATCTCCATGACTCTCCATCTCCCCTTTTTCTGTATTGTCCACTAGGCAATTATTCATGGAGTTGCTTTTTTGGCTCATTTTTATGAAATGTGCTTGGATTTTGATCGTTTATTTTAACATTAAAATGTGCTGTTTAAATTCAAGTTGTTAGACTAAAATGACTTGCATTTATAAACTATCAGATGGCAACATCATCTGGATTGTCCTACAAAGCTTTAAAGTATTCAAAGCAGCCACTTTATAAACAGTTTTGGCATTAGTTGCAGCAGGAAACTTCAAAGTGCATTGGCAATAATACAGAAGGCCACAGAACAACCAGTTTTGGAGGACAGAGGGTTAAAACTAAACATTTGAGTGGTTAAAACCAAAAGTTAAAAGTGAAATATAAGAACATTAGGGCCCCATTGTGAATGTCATAAAATACTGTTATGTTATTTTATCTCTCCAGCTATAAAGCTGCCAGTGTAGGGTTGAGCAATAGAAGGGACAGTAGCATTAATTAACTGGGAGACCACCATTCCTCTCACTTAAAATGTGTTTCTGCTCCCATTTCAATCAGCCTTGTTTAGGATAATAGCATGATCTCTGCATGTATTTGAGATGAGCACAGAATTTCATCAGGTGAACATAAACATTTAGCTCTCAAGAACATAACATGTTCAGAGTTTCCTTTAATGTATGAAAGGTTTAAAAAGTAATTATTTTCAATTGAGTCTTAGAAAACACCCTGAAGGATTGCTTTTAAGGACTAGATTTTCTACTCATTATAAATGATCTTGTGGAATGGTCATCTGTAATGTGTAATTTTAACATCGATTTAGGTCTATTTAAGTCAGGGTGAAAAAGAAAATAAATGGCTGCCCTCTACACTATGGGACATACATTCATATGGTTTCACCTCTGGACTTTGTTCAGTAAGATCATGGTAAGTAACATCATGCAGCACCTGTGTGTGTCTTAAAAACTCCTCACATGTCCACGGTGTTTCCTCAGGAAATTCACAAAGCGTTATAATACTCATATCCCACAAAATCCGCTCTATACGATATTCCATAAGGTCATTGATTCTGTGAATCAGCAAATCGATTTCTCCTATGGAGTAAAAACATTTTAAAAAGGAACAAAAATCTTTTGAAATATTGGAATTTATAATTTTATGCTGTTCCACATTTTAAAACGCTGTGCTTAAAAATACAGTACTTGGTTGTATACAATGGTACTTTGCATCACATAAAATTAAATACAGTGAAACACTGAATGGAAAACTACCAGCTATCTTTCTACTACCACTTAACAACTTGGGTCCATGAATTCAGAAGACAGTATTACTTGAGCAACTCTCCTTTTCATTGCATTCATTTCTAGGTGATTAATTGACAGCTGAGATATTACTGCACATTTCATCCTAGCATTCAAAATCAAAATGAACAAAACTTACATTCACACAAGACAATAAGTATGCTAGGCCTTTTAAATTATTCCTTAAATGCAGCCATAGTTATAAGGTCCAAAATAAGGGCCAAATTGTAGACAGCAAATTTCCACAATGAGCAGCATGATAGTGATCAAATTATCTAATATTACTGGTTGAGAGGTAAACATTGACTAGATAGCAGAGTTAACTGCTCTATGTTTCTACACTAGGATCTTTTGCACACACACGAAAGAGCAAATGAAGCCTCTTATAATATCTAAAACAAATAAAAAGCTGACATTCCCAAAATGAGAGCAGCACACCCTCACTATTGCACTGGACCATCAGCTAAATCATAGTTCTGAAATCTTTGGAGAGACTTGAACTACAATGTGCTGACTAAGAAATGAGACCCATTGAATCACAACAGACGGATATAAAATAGACCCTTTATAGCTAGCACTCTTTGACAGCTGTTAGTTGCAACAGAATTTATTACCTAATTTTTTAAACACCTTATCCACAAAATGGTCATTGGTTAATGATGTCCAGTTTAGTGTTACAAGACCTGGCTGAAAAGTTTCATCAATCTCATGCACACGTAGTGCTATAAGGGTTTCATAAACTGGCTTAATTCTTCCACGTACCCTGGAGTTTTCTTCTAATAATAGCTGAAAATATCACAAAGAACATTAGGATCTGCAATTCATTACTTCATTTTAACAAAAAAAATAAAATCATATCAGTTTACATCCCTTAAGATACTGTCAGTAAACCAGATGGTAGAACCACATCATAAATACTACTGCTCTCAAGCACATTCAGAAAGGAATAATTTTACAGACAGGTTTAGCAACATAAGAATATAGTTTAAATGATTTAGATGTTTCAGACAAATAAAATAAAATCAATGCTTATCTCTATTTACATATTGATCAAGATCTGTCTTCATCCAGGTAAGAAACTTCAGTACTGTAGAAGAAATATTTTGCCTGATTTTACTTTTCAGTGTCACCAATCAGGTACAATATATCCATACGTACATTAAAAAATTACAAAGTGGACCAAATAGTGAACTTCAAAAGACATGACTTAAACTGAATTCTTCAATACTTTATACTTTATTATCGCCAAACAATTGGTACAAGAACGTACAATCATCACAGCGATATTTGATTCTGCGCTTCACACTCCCTGGATTACAAATATTAAATATTAAAGATATTAAAAATAGTTAAAATTAGTAAATATTAAAAATTTAAATTATAAATCATAAGTAGAAAATAGAAAAATGGGAAGTAAGGTAGTGCAAAAAAACCGAGAGGCAGGTCCGGATATTTGGAGGGTACGGCCCAGACCTGGGTCAGGATCCGTTCAGCAGTCTTATCATAGTTGGAAAGAAGCTGTTTCCAAATCTGGCCATATGAGTCTTCAAGCTCCTGAACCTTCTCCTGGAGGGAAGAGGGACGAAAAGTGTGTTGGCTGGGTGGGTCGTGTCCTTGATTATCCTGGCAGCACTGCTCCGACAGCATGCGGTGTAAAGTGAGTCCACGGACAGAAGATTCATTCGTGTGATGTGCTGCACCGTGTTCACGATCTTCTGCAGCTTTTTTCGGTCTTGGACAGGACACTTCTATACCAGGTTGTGATGCACCCTAGAAGAATGCTTTCTATGGTGCATCTATAAAAATTAGTGAGGGTTTTAGGGGACAGGCCAAATTTCTTTAGTTTTCTCAGGAAGTAAAGACGCTGGTGGGCCTTCTTGGCAGTGAACTCTGCTCGGTTGGGCCAAGTCAGGTCATTTGTGATATTGACCCCAAGGAACTTAAAGCTTTTGACCTGTTCCACTTGCGCACCACCGATGTAAATTGGGTTGTGCGGTCCGCTACTCCTTCTGAAGTCAACAACCAATTCTTTCGTCTTGCTGACATTGAGGGATAGGTTATTGTCTTCGCACCATGATGATTTTCACAAAATTACTGATTTATCTATTGTTTAAATGGAGATGCTTTAGATATTAGGGGAAATCAGGGTAAATGCGTTCGTGCTAGTAAGTGGAGCCATGATGAAAGATCAATCATAATTTTACTGAATGGCCAAGTTAGCACAAGGAACAAAAGGACCTATTCCTAAATTAATGCCTCCATTCCAATTAGCAAAAAAAATACAAATATCTGAAATTTCCCTGAAAATAATATCAGTTATTTTTCCACTGATGGCTGTACCATTTGTGTGTTCACAAATCAAAAACACAAAATACTAACTTTGAAATGTGAAATATTAACTCTGTTCCTCCTTCCACAGAAGCTGCCTGACCTCCTGAGAATTTCAAAATGTTCACCTTTTGCTCAGATTTCCAGCATTTGCAGTGTCTTTTTTATATTTTTCTTTACAGACTCGTTCTCAGATTTGTAAATATATAGAACTATATATAAGAAACAGTAATATTATCTTAGTACACCTGCACAAAGCTCATTTAGTTAAGTTTTATATGCATTTTAGACCTAGATTTTTATTTTATAGAAGACATGAAAAGATATTTACAACAAACTATTGAAAACTCAGGTAACACACACAGAATGCTGGAGGAACTCAGTAGGCCAGGCAGCATCTATGGAAAAGAGTATAGTTGACATTTCAGGCCAAAACCCTTCAGCAGGAGTGAAGAAAAAAGATGAGGAGTTAGAGTAAAAGGGTGAGGGGAAGGGAGGGAGAAACACAAGGCTGATACGTGAAGCGGGGGGAGGGGGAATCTAATAGGAGAGGACAGAAGGCCATGGAAGAAAGAAAAGGGGTGAAGGAGCACCAGAGGGAGGTGATGGGCAGGCAAGGAGATAAGGTGAGAGAGGGAAATGGGAATGGGGAATAGAGAAGGAGGGGGCAGGAGCATTAAATGTTAACTCATTAAACCACTGCCTGAGTGAGGGAGGAAATTCAGATTTCCAGTTTTGTAGGATACATTTTTTTCCCAGCTGTAGCCGTGAGCAATATAAAGTATTTTTTTTTATTATAGTTCACATTAAGACCTTGTAGGTCTCCCAAAATCCAGACCCTAGGATCAAATGAAATTTTGGTTTTTATAATATCTGAGGTTATTCTAACAATGTATTTCCAAAAGTCTTCCAGATAAGAGCAATTCCAAAGCATATGAAGTAAGTCTCCATCACAAGATTTACATCTCTGAAAATTAGGAGAGGCGTTATGGTATATTTTGTGCAATCTAGGTGGAGTGTAGTAGGTCCTGTTAAAGATATTAAACTGTATTTGTCTATGTTTAGTTGAAATTAATACAGTTTGAGACATTTGAAGAATATTACACCAATCAGCATCATTGTAATTACATTCAAGATCTGATTCCCACATATTTTTAATATCACTCTTAGTATAGATTGGCAAGTTACTGTTTAAAATAATATAAATAGATGACATAAGACTCTTTGTAGTGTACAGGGCTTCACTAAGCAAGTGCTTTTCAAACAAGGATTCTTTTGGAATTTCTGGATAGCCTGTATATCTGTTACGGACCCAACTGTGGGCAATTGTTAATCAGACATGTACAGTATCACTGCATTGATGTCAAGCCCAGAGAGGCAGGCTTGCCAAGTGTATTTAATTACTGAGTGACAAAAAGTTACGTTATAATATCAATGATTAAAAGCTTTTCAAGATCTCAATGTGAACATAACAGTACACAAGTAAAGTGAGACCTCATGAAAATTCGCAAGTAGCTCAGGAACACACAGTAAAGAACAGAAAGGCACAGCAGATTAATTAGTATCTGACTGAGAAATATAAAACTCCAGGTGTACTTTTACAATAGAAGTGACTGAATTATAAACCAATTATTGATCTATCCAGACATCTCCCATGTTTAGTTAAGGTCTTCAATTTTTTTTTTGCTGTAATTCATTAGATCAACAAGATTAATCCCTGGACACCAATAGATCAAATGTAGGCTTCATTGACGGGCTTGAATCTCGGGTTTGAATTCAAATTGGCTTTACTTTTCTATGCTTCCCCTTGGTTTCAAAGTTCAAAATAAATTTGTTATCAAAGTGTGTATATATATATATATCTCACCATGTAGAACCCTGAAATTTGCTTGCTTGTGGCATACTCATTAAATCCAATAACCATAATAGAATCAATGAAAGACTGTACCTAACAGGGTGGACAACCTGTATGCAAAAGACAACAAAATGTGCAGATACAGAAGAAAAAAGGAAATAATAATAGTAATAAATAAATAACCAATAAATATCATGAGAAGAAGAGCCCTTGAAAGTGAATGCATAGGTTGTGGGAACAGCTCAAATGAATTTGAGTGAAGTTATCCCTTCTGGTTCAGGAGCCTGATGGCTGAGGGGTAATAACAGTTTCTGAATGTGGTGGTGTGAGTCCTGATGCTCCTGTTCCTTCTACCTAACGTCAGCAGCGAGAAGAGATCACCCCTGGGTGGAGAGAGTCCTTGGTAATGGATGCTGCTTTCCTGCGACAACACTCCGTGTAGCTGTGCTCAATGGTGGGAGGGCTTTACCCATGATGGACTGGGCCATATACACTACTTTTTATAGGGTTTTTTGTTTAAGGGCATTGGTGTTTCCATACCAGGCTGTGATGCAGCCAGTTAATATGCTCTCCACCACACCTCTATAGAAGTCAGTCAAAGTTATAAATGATACTTCGCAAACTTCTAAGGAAGTAGATGTGCTGGTGTACTTTCTTTGTAATTGCACTTACGTGCCAGGCCCAAGACACATCCTCTAAAATGATAACACCGAGGAATTTAAAGATGCTGACCGTCTGCACCTCTGAACCCCCAATAAGGATTGTTTTATGGACCTCTGGTGTCCTCCTCCTGAAGTTAATCAGCTCCTTGGTCTTGCTGATATTGAGTAAGAGGTTGCTGTGGTATCACTCAGCCAGATTTTCAATCTCTGTCCTATTTGCTGATTCATCACCACCTTTGATTAGGTCAGTGACAGGGGTGTCATCAGCAATCTTATTGGACAGCTTTCTTTCATAATTTAACTTGTTCTTTGACTTAGAGCAGGTATTTCAACCTCCAGATGAATCAACCAACATCTAAATTCTGTTAAAGTAAATTGATTCCAAAAGGAAAACTTTTAAGCATAGTAAGGGTAATGATCTCTCTCTGCCAGAGCAATATAAACTAAAGGTTAGCATAACTTCGTTCATCGGTATACCTTTCTTTAAGTAAAAATGCTCAAGAAGCATATTATTCTACATTATCAGTCTGCCACCTTCAAAATAACGAGTAATACCTGCAGCTTATTGTACATGCTTTTCAACATAGGCTGTTTTTGCAGAAGTGCTTTTGCATTGTTGGGAATCTCCAAACCCATTCGAACCATGCATTCTGCCTCTCTCATCAGGACTGAAAGATTAGGGTCAAAGTTCACAAACATCTCTCCAGTGTCAGGATGCTTAACCAGTAAAGATGCTTGAAGACCAAACTGGACAGTATCGATCTGAAATAGGATTGTAAATAAAAGATCCATTAATTTCTGTGTACATTTTTCTAAACAAGCATATTTCTAAATAAGCAGATGTTCTTTGCCTCTGAAATAAATCTTAAAACTATATCTATTTCTCATCTTTCTGTTCTACAACTGCAGTTACAATACAAAGAAATATTTAGGTGATATAGGCAAAGGGACCTCTGGTAAGCAAGAGGTTTTTAAAAAGAGAGATAGCAGGAGTTAAAGGACAGCATGTTCCTATTAAAATAAAAGTGAAGGCTGCTGAAGTGGGAACCCTAGGATGTCAATGGGCATTGTAATTCTAGTCAAGAAAAAGGAGGAGGCTTGGGTCAGATACAGATAGCTGGAATCAAATGAATCACTGGTGATCTACAGAGGATGCCGGTATATTCAAGAAGGAAATTAAGAGGGCTAAGAAGCAACATGTAGTGGTTTTGCCAAAGAAAATTGAGGAAAATCCTAAGAGATTTTTAAAGTCAGTTAAGAAAAAAGAGTGACTGGGGAGAAAATAGGGCCCTCAAAAATCAAGATGGAAACCTATGTGTGGAGCTGCTAGAGATGGGCAGAGTTCGCTATAATTATTTTTCCTGCTTTTACGATTAAGAAAGTCGTTGACTTGGAAACCTTACAAAGTTAAATGAAATGCTTTGGGAGCAGTCCATATTTATCATCATCATCAGGTGCCATGCCCAGTTTGAGCTTTGACTGCCATGGCCCACACACTCCTGTTTCAGGTCAAGTGGATCAATTCATTAGTATTCATCTCCAGTTCTCCGGCTACTGTATGCACCATCATTTGTCTCTGCCTTCCTCTTGCTTTCTTCCCTTCAATCTTTCCCATAATTACCATGCATTCTAACTCCTCTTTCCTAATCACATGTCCAATGAAGTTACTTTGCCTTTTCATGATCTCATACATTATTTCTCTTTTTGTGCCTGCTCTGTTCATGACATCCTCATTAGATATTTGTTTTGTCCATGATATTCTTTGCATCCTCCTCAAAAACCACATCTCTGTTGCTTCAATTCGTTTCCTCATGTTACTAGATATTGTCCAACATTCCGAGACATATAACATAACTGGATAAACATAACATTTCAGTGCTCTGAGGCGGGTTGTTATGCCTAGTTTAGTGTTGGTCAGTATACTCTTCATTCTCGTAAAGGTGTCTTTTGTCATCCCTATTCTTCTTTTGATGTCCATGTTACACCTGCCATCTGATGTCACCCAGCTTCCTAAGTAGCAAGAGTTCTGTACTTGTTTTGTCTTCCCCGTTAATTTTCAGCCTGCAGATAGGATTCTCCTTCTTTTTAGATATCACCATACATTCTGCCTTTTTGCAATTGATAGATAGACCCATTTTTGCACTTTCTTCAACAACTGTATCAATTAAGTTTTGTAGTTCTTTCTCCGTACTTGCAATTAACACAGGGTCATCTGCATATCTGAAATTATTGATGTTTTCACCGCCAACTTTGATTCCCAAGATCTCTCTTATTTTTTGTAACATTGTTTCACTGTACACATTAAACAAATCAGAGGAGAAAACACACCCTTGTCTAACGCCTCTCTTGATTTTCGTAAATTGACTCACTTCTCCATCTATTCTTCCAGTGGCAGTTTGTTCCCAGTACAGATTTCTGATTAGGCGGAGGTCTTTCGAATCTAGATCTAGAGTTTTCTGTAATATTTCAAATAACTTATTGTACTTCACTTTATCAAATGCTTTTGTGTAGACGATAAAACAAATAAACAAATCTTTTTACACTTGAGTAGCTCATTCTGATAGTATCCTTAACATCAATATTGCGTTTCTTGTTCCTTTGTCTTTCACAAAACCACATTGTTCTTTACTTATTTCAGCTTGCATCTTACTTTTAGCTCTTGTCATCAAAATTCTTAGAAGTATCTTAGTGATATGACTCATTAAACTTATGGTCCTATGTAATTCACATTCTATTGCTCCAGGTTTCTTAAGAGGAGTGATAAATACTGATTTTTTTCATCTCTTCTGTTATTATTGATGATGACGATGATGATGATGTCGACTCAGGCCAAAGGCCAGCGTCGGGCATTTTCATGTCTTACAAGGCGTGGAACGAGAGACTGTGTGGCGCGCCACTCCTCACACAAACATTTCGCAGTACCGTATGTTTCTTTATTTTACGAGGTCAAGTTGCAAGCTGAACACTCAATGCAGCACGGATGGAAAGCGTACTCGAGAACAGCCCGACTGGATTCGAACTCAGGAACCTTCGTTCTGGAGTCCGGCACTGATGTCACTGCACCACCAGTGGACAATCATTCCAGTCTCATAAATGTCATTGATTAAATCAGTAAGTTTTTCAATTCCATAATTTTCAAGGGCGATAATTTGTTCTGTTACGAATTCATCAGGACCTGCTGCCTTTCCTTTCTTCATCTTACTTATAGCATTACAAACTTCAGATTTTAAAATACTTGGACCTTCAATGTTCTTCTTAATTTCTGGTTTTTCGCTTCAATCCTCTTGAAACAATTCCTGAATATACTCACTCCATCTGTTCAAAATCTCATCTTTTTCCATGATAATGGTACAGTACCGTCCTTTGCTTTCAAACATCCACCTGAAGCAGGGGTCCCCAACCTTTTTTGCATTGCAAACCGGTTTAATATTGACAATATTCTTGCGGACCAGCCGACCGGGGGGTGGGGGGGGGGAGTAGGGTTGCTAAAGGACAAGAGTAGCAGTCAAATACATTGTTTACCCTGAGAAAGACTACAATGACCATGAAGCCTTGCGCGGGCACCAGTGCGCATGCGTGACTTACGCATGTACGTGCCGATTTTTTTCTATAAATTGTTTTTGGCAATTCTGTTCAGGTGGGGAGGTGTTAATCATGACCGGAATATAGGTGATTAAGTGGCTAATACACTCAATTTCATTTCTAAAAGGGTTTATCTAATGAATTTAATATTAAACACACACCGTATATTTTCCTCACATGAATATAGTGATAAGTCAATTATCAGGGTAGCTTTAAGTAAGTGTTGAACGAACTTCCAGTAGAAGTGGTAGAGGCAGGTTCGATATTATCATTTAAAGAAAAATTGGATAGGTATATGGACAGGAAAGGAATGGAGGGTTATGGGCTGAGTGCAGGTCGGTTGGACTAGGTGAGAGTAGCGTTCAGCACAGACTAGAAGGGCAGCCTGTTTCCGTGCTGTAATTGTTATATAGTTATATAAGTTACTTATAAGTCAATAGCATCATAACATTTTAAGTAACGATTGGACATTAAACACACAGCACATATTTTCCCCGTATGAACATATAAAATCATTGCAACACACCAATATCGCTGAATCAGTGGAAGCACTGGGCTTGTTTCCCTGCAGCATCGAGGGGTGGTGGGAGACAGCGATACTCGAAGGGGGTTCCTTATGTCCAGTCTATTCTGCAATTTAATTTTCGTTGCATTCATTGCAGAGATATGTTGGAAAAGGAAGCAACGTTTTCAGTGCTTTCGTGGCTACCTTAGGATATTCAGCCTTGACTTTGATCCAGAATGCCGGCAGAGATGTTATGTCAAACATATTTTTCAGCCCGTTGTCATTTGCAAGCTGGAGGAGTTGACCTCCTTCCCGCGCTGTCTTGGATGACGCTTGCGTAATGACCTCACGTGCGTTCAAGTTCTACAGTGCACGTGACAGGGAATGAGGAAAGGTGCAGCTGACTCATATCGCCAAATCATATTGTTTCCTCGCGGCCCGGTAGCACATGCTCTGTGGCCCGGTACCAGTCCGCGGCCCGGTGGTTGGGGACCACTGACCTAAAAAACAGTGATTACCAGTGATATTCTTCATTTGTTGATGTAACCTTTTTGGATCAGTAACAGGGATTCTTTCTACTTGCTCACATTCCAGGTTTAACCATTCTTCTTTGGCTTTTTGACATAAGCTTTTAACTTTTTTATCTAAGGACTTATATTCTATAGGATTTGTTTTCTTCTGTCTCCTTTCTTCCATTAGATTTTTGATTTCATCTGTCATCCATTTATTCTTTGTGCTTTTTTCTCTTTTAGGAATCACTGACTTTGCTGATTCTATCAAGGCATCCTTCAGAGAGTTAAACTTCATTTCTACATGATTGCTATCATCTTCAACAGATTCTATTTCGAGACTTTGAAATCTATTCCTTACTTCAATTGTAAATTTTTGTCTTAAGTTTTCTTCTTTAATTAATTGCGAGTAGTAAAGGGATAGTTCAGGTTTTTGCTTCTTTACTTTTACATGACATACTACTGGGTTACGGTCACTATTACAGTCTGCACCTGGATATGTTTTGCATTGAGTCACTGAGTTTCTAAATCTTTGGTTTATAGTAATAAAGTCAATTTGATTTCTGGTGTTATCACCTGGACTTTTCCAGGTCTACAAGCGTCTTGTATAGTTTTTAAAGTAGGTATTCATAATGACCTGATTATTCATCTTGCACCATTCTACCCATTTCTCGCCTCTTTTATTTCTTTCCCCTAGTCCAAATTTTCCTATGGTATTTCCATCAGCACCTTGTCCTACTTTAGCATTTAGATCTCCCATGACAATAACAATATCTTGAGATTTGCATCCATTCTTTGCTTGTTCAAGCTCTTCATAGAATTTATCTATAAACGTTTGTATATCCTCATTTGTTCCATCTGTTGTTGGTGCATATACCTGTATAATTGCTAAATCAAATGGTTGTCCTCTGAATCTTACAAGGAGCACTCTTTCTTATATTGCTCAATGTCCTAAAACACTTTTTGCCATGCTTTCATCCATAAGAATTCCTACCCCATTAGTATGGGATGTTCCACAAGAATAAATTGGTGTTTTATTTCTATTCTGACATGTTCCAGCCCCTATATTCAACAAACTTTGCTAATTCCCATGATGTTAATTTTTAGTCTTTCCATTTCATTTATCACATTGTTCAATCTTCCTACTTGATATAGGGTTCTTACATTCCAAGTGATAATAATTTTCTTTTGTGTTACTTGAATTTTATGAGCAGTAGCTTGACGGTTGGGGATCCCCTGCTGCCCAGAATCAACCCTACCAAGCGAAGCATCTTCAGAATTGTCTTGAAGATCCTCTTGACACTGTTATTGTGCAATACATTTTGTGAGTTTGACCATGGTTTTCTTAGCAAATAGATTCTAGGAAACCTAGTATCTAGCAACGGTGGTTTGCTATTGCCTATCGTTGGGCGAACTAAAGAAATCGCCAATTCTCTTCCCAAATGTTCATCCGCCTGTACTATACCCATTGTCATTTGAGGTCATAGCTCATCCGCCTCCGTCACAAGTTCAGTTACTGAACCTGCCAGATCTGCCGTTGGCCTTCGCTCGAATCCTGAGCAGGAACCCTTGCGGGTGCTACCGTTCCGGGTCAGAGTAGTCCTGGGAGCAATGAATGACTAAGGGATAACTCCACTTTCCCCAAAGCTCTGAAAGTCCCCAATCAGAGCCTCATCACCGGTTGCAGTTTAGAGTCATACCCAGTTCAGAGTCACATGTTAAGAAGCATATAGTAGTCAAATCTTCAGGCCCATATAAAGGTTGCCTAAGAATATTATGGGAAGCAAGAGAAGAAGTTCTAGGACCCCTCGTTGAGATATTTGCAACATCGTTACCAGTGGGAAGGTACCAGAAGACTGGAGAATGGCAAATGTTGTGCCTTTACTTAGGAATTATAGACCCATTGGCGCAAAATCCATGGTAGGAAAGCATTCTGAGGGATAAGATATATACATTTGGAAAGGTAGGAGTTAATTAGGAGTGGCCAGCGTGGGTGTCTTGCATGGGAAATTCTTTTAAAAATATGATTGAGTGTTTTGATCAAGTGGTAAGGAATGTTGAAGGAAGGGTGGTAGATATTGTATATATGGATTTTCATAAGGATTTTGATAAGGGTTCTGGATGGTAGGTTGCTCTGGAAGGTTAGATTTTATGGTATCTTTGAGAGTCAGCAAAATGGAGACAAAATTAGATGAATGACAGGAAACAAAGGGTAATAGTGGAAAAATGTTTCTCCGACCAGAGGTCTGTGACTAGTAGTGTGGTCCATGAGTTAGTGCTGGGCAGATTGTTATTTTATTTTATTCAGAGATACAATGCAATAACAGGCCCTGCCGGCCCAGCGGGCCTCACTGCCCCTTTACACCCATGCAACCAATTAACCTACTAACCATATGCCTTTCAAACATGGGAGGAAATCAGAGTACCTGGAATAAACCTACGCAGTCATGAGGTGAACATACAAATTACTTACAGACAGGGTCAGAACTGAACCCAAGACACTGCGTAGCACGAAGAGCATCACACTAACAGCTATGCTATCATACCCCCCCCCCATTCTCTGTCACCTATATTAATGATTTAAATGAGAATAGTTAGTAAGTTTGCAGATGACACTAAAATAGGTGCTGTTTTAGATAATGAAGAGGAAAGAATTGGAGCAGGATCTTGATGGGCTGGGTAGGTGGAGTGGGGAATAGTAAATGGAATTAAATTCAGGTAACTGGAAAGTGTTAAATTTTAGAAGGACAAATCAAAGTAGGACCTTTACATTGAACAGAAGGACTGTGGGTACTGTTGTAGAACTGGGGGACCTTGATGTACAGGTGCATAGTTCCCTTAAAGTGGAGTTACAGGTAGATAGGTCAGTGTGGACATGGTGGAGGATTACAAATACATGGGCATATGAATTGACAATAAACTGGACTGGTCAAAGAACACTGAGGCTGTCTACAAGAAGGGTCAGAGCCGTCTCTATTTCCTGAGGAGACTGAGGTCCTTTAACATCCGTTGGACAATGCTGAGGATGTTCTACGAGTCTGTGGTGGCCAGTGCTATCACGTTTGCTGTTGTCTGCTGGGGCAGCAGGCTGAGGGAACAGAACAGGCACCAACAGAATCAACAAACTCATTTCTAAGGCCAGTGATGTTGTGGGGATGGAACTGGATTCTCTGATGGTGGTGTCTGAAAAGAGGATGCTGTCCAAGTTGCATGCCATCTTGGACAATGTCTCCCATCCACTACATAATGTACTGGTTGAGCACAGGAGTACATTCAGCCAGAGAGTCAGTCCACCGAGTTCCAGCACAGAGCGTCATAGGAAGTCATTCCTGCCTGTGGCCATCAAACTTTACAACCCCTCCCCTGGAGGGTCAGACACCCTGAGCCAATAGGCTGGTCCTGGACTTATTTCCTGGCATAATTTACATATTACTATTTAATTATTTATGATGCAACTGTAACGAAAACCGATTTCCCTCGGGATCAATAAAGTATGACTATGACTATGACTATGACTATAAAGGTGGCTTTTGGCATGCTGGCCTTCATCAGTTAGGGCACTGAATATACAGTAGAAGTTGGGAGATCATGTTATGATTGTACAAGACATTGGTGAAGCTACACTTGGAATATGGTGTTGCTTTTGTCACGCTGTTTTAGAAAAAATGTGACTAAACCGGAAAGGCTGCAAAAATGATCTACAAGGATGTTGTCAGGGCTTGAGAGACTTGTTACAAAGAGAGGTTAGACAGGATGGGCCTTTATTCCTTAGAGTTTAAGAGAATGAGGGCTGATCTCACAGGGGTAGAATCATAAGGGACATAGATAGGATGGAGAGTCTTTTCTCCAGGGTTGGGGAATCAAAAACTAGAGGATGTAGTTTTAAAGTTACTTACTTTATTTTTTAAATTTTATTTAACGGTACAGCACAGATTCCGCCCTTCGAGCTACGCTGCCTCAGCACCCCACAACCCCAATTAACCCTAACCTAATCACAGGACAACTTATAATGACCAATTAATGTACCCAGTACATCTTTGGACTGTGGGAGGAAACCGGAGCTCCCAGGCAAAACTTACACATTTCACGGGAGGGATGTATAGAAACTCCCTATAGAACGGTGCCAGAATTAAACACTGAACTCCGCAACACTCCAAGCTGTAATAGCACAGTGCTAACAGCTATGCTACCATGACTCTAGAGGTGAAAGGTTTAAGAACTTGATGGGCAACTTCTTTGTTTACACAGTGGGTGGCAAATATACGGAATCAGCTGCCAAATGGAATGGTTGAGGCAAGTACATTCGATTTACTTAAGAGGTATGTGGACAGGTAAATGGATTAAAAGATTTTGAGGATATGGTTCAAGTACAGCGAGTGGGGAAGGAACTATGAACATTTTGTGTTGATACTCTGCATCAGGGGGGAGGGAAGATAGCAGTATAACGAGGAGAGGGGGGAAAGGTGGAACAGGAGTCTGAGGCTGTGAGTTTCGAGGACTCTATCAATAGAATAAAATTGTACAATTTACCAAATCATTTGTGATCCAAAGCTTTACAGAACTAGAATCTATACTGACAGAGATCTTAAAATGCTCGTTGAATTTTCTGACCACTGAAATAAATGTGTACACTATTTTCAACGGCCAAATTAGTTCTAAATTAATTTCACGATGCGCAGCACTGCACACAAACCAATGAACCCTTCACTAAGTTCCTTACACTGGTAGCTTGAAACTAAGTCTGATTCTAATGGCTAAGACTAGCAGGTGTAAGCCAGAAGTTTAGAGGAACATTTCTAGATGGGTGCAAGGTTATGCAACAGATGTGTTTGCATGCATGTTACCATGCAGCCCCAAGTTGTTTTAATGACCACAGATATATGACTTTTATCTTTTTGTTGGTAAAATAAATACTGTACATGCAAGTATGAAAAAAGCTCACTATAAATGTGTTACAATGGCCTACCTGTTGCATCCAAGCTCTGTGATAAAGCACTTCATATTCCAACAAAATCCTGGCTACTTTGTTGTAGCTGCGAATGATCCTCTTTGCATGTTCGTTCTGCAGGATACAAGGCCTCTTCTCAAGCAATGACATGGGCTCTTGAATATGTCTGAAGAGCTGGCGAGCCCATATGATTTTCCCAGCTACTGGAGGAAAGTTGCGTGGAATTGGAGGGTCAGTGCTTTCCTTTGTATAAATTTGGGACACCTGGTTGATATCTTTATTGTAGCTATGGAGAATTTTCTGAAATTGTTTGTCAATTCCCAGTTCTGGTATTCCAAGCCTGAAAAAACATGTCATTGATGGTTACGTGCTCACATGAACATCAATCAAAATTAGATGGGTTCAATAAGATCAGGGTATTTTCCTTTAATTGGTTATCACTTAAACTTATTCAAAATTGGTAAAATATCTGATGGATGAGACACATAACAGAAAAAACAAAGTTAGAGAAATATACCTTTACCAACCACCCCCCCTCGGCTTTCCACAGGGATCACTCCCTCTATAATACCCTTTTCCATTCATCCCTTTCCACCAATCTCCTGAAAAGCCTCCTGTAGACTGGTGAGACCCGTTGTAAATTGGGGGACCACTTCGTCAAGCACCTCTATACCATCCGCCACAAGCGGGACTTCCCAGCAACCAAACATTTTAATTCCGATTCCCATTCCATAGCCATCTCTTGCGCCAAGATGAGGCCACCCTCAGAAGGAACATCTGGGTAGTCTCCAACCTGATGGCATCTATTTCATCTGGGTAGTCTCCAACCTGATGGCATCTATTTCTTCTTCTGGTAAACAAACTCCCTCTCCTTTTCCTCTATTCCCAACTCTCACTTTTACCTCTTCTCATATGCTTATTACTTCCCCCGGATCCCCTCCTCCCTCCCTTTCTCCTATCGTCCACTCTCCTCTCCTACAGATTCCTTCTTCTCTAGCCCTTGACCTTTCTTATCTACCTGGCTTCACCTATCACCTTCTAGTTGGCCTCCTTCCCTTCCAATCCATATTTTTATTCTGACATCTTCCCCTTTCCTTCTCAGTCCTGAAGAAGGGTCTCAGCCCAAAATATCAACTATCTATTCACTTCCATAGATGCTGCCTGGCCTGCTGAGTTCCTCCAATATTTTGCATGTGTAGCCTTAGTGAAATTGTGCCAGTACAGACTACAGCAAAGTGCAGCTGAGTGAGACACCAGGTAATTAAAGTATTCCAACATGGATCTAGTCAAACACCACATTGGAATCAGTGTCAACAAAAATATTTGTAATATGGTCCTTAAGCTCACATTATCAAACCAATTTCCAGAATTACAAATCCAGAGTTATACTGGCAGCAATTATTAAGGAATTGGTAAACATACAGATACATCAAAGCCCTCTGGACATGTGTGATAACAACACAAACTTACCTCTCAAACTTCTCTAACAGTGACAAGGCCCTTGGAGTGCTTGAGATGCTGTCAAATGTCATGTTCATAAACTGTGTGATTTCAGCCTGTCAAAGTAAATATAGACATGCAGCTATAGTAGACACTCTTACGTTCGTTTTATTTCTTTTTGAATTTTCAAATCACACATAATCATAATTCCTATGCAAGTGGCAAAAAAGAGATTCACCCCATCCTTTTATTAATGCCACTTATTTGGATTAATATAGCATATATTAGGCTGATTCTTGGGCAGAATCCATAGGTTTTCTGAAATTATCTTGAGTTTTGAAAGACTTTCTCAGGGTATTAGAGTTTCCAAATCCAAGAAAACTATCTTGAATAAAAACTCAAAATTGTATGTACAGTAAATGATCGCACATTAATACACACAGGTAACTTATTGCCTACACAAAGAGCTAAGGGACTGAAATGATCAAATTCAAAATAAAGTTGCAGGAGGATATTACACGAAGCTTTCATTTCTGTGAGCCAAACTGATAGAATTCAAGCCTTCTCTGTCTGATAGCTTTGAATTTGCTAGGAGTGCTGGTTTAATGTTTGTCCTGTGTTTCTGGCTAAGTACAATGGATAATCAGGATGTAGTCAAAATTAAAAGATCAGGTTTGGTACAGCAAGTATCTGGAAAGGTACTTTCCCAATCATCTACTCACATTAATAGAGGAAAACTATGTAAGATTATTTTACAGGAGAGTCCTCTGCCAAAGCAGTTTTCTTATATTCAGTGAGGCTGAATATTCCTGTTTTTATTGATACTGGTATTGGCTCTAGGCACCATTTTGTTTGTAACAAACAAATTCATTTTCTCAACAAAAGGCCTTTCCCAGCTGAGATACCTAATGACGAGATTTTTTTGCTTCAATTGGAAATCAAGGAATGCAGAGTTACTGCAGAACAGTAGCACCAAGGTAAGAGATCAACCAGGATCTTGTCGAATGGCAAGATCAGAATGAAGGGCCAAATGACCTCCACTTGCTTCTAACTCTTATGATGACCAGGACAGTGGTAAAGCCAAATTAAAACAAAATTGCACGTCTCAGTGTGAACCCCAATGAAATCCTAATACATCAATATAACACGAGGAAATCTGCAGATGCTGGAAATTCAAGCAACACACACAAAATGCTGGTGAACGCAGCAAGCCAGACAGCATCCATAGGAAGAAGCACAGTCGACGTTTCGGGCTGAGACTCTTCATCAGGACTAACTGAAAGAAGAGATAGTAAGAGATTTGAAAGTGGGAGGGGGACAGGGAGATCCAAAATGATAGGTGAAGACAGGAGGGGGAGGGATAGAGCCAAGAGCTGGAAAGTTGATTGGCAAAAGGGATACAGAGCCGGAGAAGGGAGAAGATCATGGGACGGGAGGCCTAGGGAGAAAGAAAGGGGGAGGGGAGCACCAAAGGAAGATGGAGAGCAGGCAAGGAGTTATTGTGAGAGGGACAGAGAGAGGAAAGAAAGGGAAAAAATGATAGATAAATAAATAAATAAATAAATAGACATATAGATAGATAGATAAGGGATGGGGTAAGAACAGGAGGAGGGGCATTAACAGAAGTTAGAGAAGTCAATATTCATGCCATCAGCTTGGAGGCTACCCAGACAGAATTTAAGGTGGTGTTCCTCCAACCTGATTGTGGCTTCATCTTGACAGTAGAGGAAAATGTAACATTTTAATTTTGTATGGAGCAGAATTGATCCTCTAGGAAAATCATCTCCCATGATGAGTCCAGCAAACATCAGATAGAATATATTAGACTGGAAAAGTTCAAAGTATAGTTCAAAAGGTAAATAGGGAACTATTTAGCAAACATTTATTGTGTGCACTGACTTACAAATAATGTCAAATAAAACAAATCCAGATTCTTTCATTCAAATCATTAAATGAATACAGACCTGCAAATCATTGATTTGTGTGGTGAAATTCTCATAATCCATATCAAAGGTAGTCTTTTTATGGTCAAGCAGATTGTAATCTCGTTTTTTCATTCCAGATACAATTACCTGAAATTTATGTTAAACAATAAATGAACTGATAAACTGTCCCTTATAAAAGTGAACATAAATCTAATGTCTCCAACTAAATTTTAGCACATATACTTACAATAAATATGCAAAGCATAATATGCCAGGAAATTCAGGTTTATGGTGTTAAGCGTGCTGCACAGTACATGCAGCATATTTTAGCTTAGTTCTGTCAACTTCAATAAATTGTACTGACTGTGTCTAGAGCGCAATTAGAGTTACCAGCCAAGATAAATTTCAAGGTAACTAAGTCTGAATCAACAGAGATGCTTCTTAGGTGATTCACAATACACCTTCATATCCAGTATTCTCACATACTATTATGAATTCCAGATAGGCTCGCATTGATTGAGAATCATCTCCCACTCCTCTTCAAAATATTTGAACAATTATGTCACAATGAGGCATAAATCAAATGCAGATGGAATTTCAATGAAATAAAAATTCCTTCGCTTTTCGCACAATAAGATATCTGCATTTCTAACCTGGTATTTGCTTGCTATCTTTTCAATTCCCTCAATAGTGGATTCTTCCAGGCTGGAATATACTTTAATGGCCTCAATCATCTTAATAATCTTTCTTAGCCGCCTCTCAAATGCATCAAACTTTCCAAAAATGCAGATTTCACTGAATTCAAAGGGCTTTTCCTTCTGATGCTCCTTCATCTTTTGTTTGGTAGCACTATAACAGTACTGGTATTCCTAAGGTTTATGAAAAAAGAATAACAGTTCATATTAATGTGGGAAGCTTTATTGTTATTCATTTCAGTCCAATTTCATTAAAAATCTAGGTTATTATTCATGGTGCTTTACTCCCCAACAACCTGCTTTAATTGTGAAAGCTGAACATGAATCAATGCCCTGATGATTTTTCCACCATAACACAGGTTGAGAGCTATGTATGGTGCAGATACATCAGTGGCCTGCATGCTCCCCTGGATAGACTGCTGATTTACAGTTTAAAGCATACAAGAAACAATCCAAGGTGCAATGAAAGATTGTTTAAGAAGTTATTTATGTTTTTTCCCCAGTTATCTACTCAAACACACTATAGGTATAGGCTCATAAGCATTTGTTGGCCTTAAAAAGAAAAATAAATTATACCTGAAGTATTTTTGCATTATTTTATCAGTGCTGGCAATTTATAGTTACTGTAGCAAAATGGTGCCACAGCAGCATATCATTATGTACTATGTGAAAGACCCGGCTGGTGGTGTAGTGGCATCAGCGTCGGACTTTGGGATGAAAGGTCCCGAGTTCGAATCCAGCCGGCTCCCCTGCACGCTTTCCATCCATGCTGGTTTACGAACTGGTAATCTCTTTGTAAACTCACCTGGCAGAAATCAATGGCAAACCACTGCTGTAACTTGCCTCGTACGTGGTTCCCCATTACGTCAGAGAGGCGTGGAGGGAAATCGTCCGCTAACCGGAGAAACTCCAGATGCGACATACCTTTCCTTCCTTTTACTATGTGAAAGGTTTAAGTAAATTGATCCGTAATTCACTTTGAGATATTCTAAGCTTGGAATAATTGCTACATTAATGCAAAGTTACTACTTACATTGATTATTTATTTCAAGTAAACTGAACTTCAGACTAAGTGGTGTCCACTGAAGCAACCTGCTACAGTTTCCTTTCTATCATATAATGCATCTCTTGTGACTGGGAAACTACAAAAGGAGAAAGCGTTCATACAGTACAGGATAATGCAATTCAGCTTCTAAATAGGAAAGGGGAATTATTCAAAGTTTATCATTGTAAGCTTTCCTTTTTATATAACTTTTTACATTGTAACATTGTTACATTGTAATATTTTAACATTGTAAACTTTTAACTATTTTCAAAAACTCACCAAAAAGTGGAATTCATAGGCAAATTGGAAATGTCCAAGCTATTTAGACATAATAGTGTAAGAACAGTACATCTGAATTCCACTTCTCTCATCCTACATTTGGAAAACATAGCCTCTTATTTGCCTAAATTATCATCTGTTATTTAAATGCATGGGAAATAAATAAAATCCCTTTTCATTGATAGCTACAGCCATAGAAATAGACTTCTTTAACTATAGCCATCTGTTCTCACAGGCTCCCATTTATAGTCAATTCCTGCTGATTCTATGGATCTCCCAGAAGACATTCATACAATCAGAGTAATGAAGCAGACATGTTTTTCCACTTGCAATGTCTGAGGGTGAAGCATAATACTGTACAGCAAATACGTTCAAACCACAATCTATCCATTACCTGATTAAGCCTAATACAGGCCATCAACTTGCCAACTATTATGCTTGGAGACAAATCCCATATTGTAACAGTTCCGTCATTGGTAATGTATGCCTTACATGCAGTTATCATCTGGTTTGTGATCTGAAATAATAATATTTAAAAACTCATTACTCCAAATCTAATTTTAAATCAATCTTTAAGATGGATGAGAGACGGCTCTTCACCTGAAATAACCTGTCCCTTAACCTTCAAAATAAAATTCCATAAAGTGTTAGATAGTATTTAAGTCTCTTAGAAACTACAAAAATTACAGGCTCTGACTATGTGATCAGTTTTGAAAGAATACTGCTCAATATCCCCTTCAAACACAGTCAGCCACAAAGATCTGTCTGGCTTTTGTGTAGGGAATTCCCTCCTCTGGGCATCATTGCTGACTTTCTCTCCTTTACAGCAGATCTATGAAGAACATAAGCAATACAAGACACAGCAAGACTCTTCACTCAGTCAGACTGGGGTCTCATTGAACTAGAGTGCAAAACTGGAAATGTAAACCAGATTTAGATCCTGTCTAGAAATCATACTCCAGGATATGTAGATTAGATGAAAAAAGGTAGAACTAAGTAACATAAAAAACACATACTATTTTTAACTTTCTTTTTAAAATCTCCAATACTGATTTTTATCTGAGAGAATGCGATGAGTTCAGTTTCTAGTTCTAGATCTGATTGCTCCTTTTCTGTTACTACCATTGAGCGATAATTGAATCAGGCAGCCTGCAGATAATGGTCACTGAGCTGAACTGTAATGAAATATGCCTTTTGTGTTTTATATTCTATGTTTTCAATCTTTTTTCTGCTACTTGCGTGATTTATTTTTATGTGTGTCGGGGGGTTTGTGTTTGATGTTTTGGTTGGTTCCATGGTTCTTCTTCGTTTCATGACAGTCTGTTGGGAAGACAAATTTAGGGGTTGTATACTGCATACATACTTTGATAATAAATATACTTTCTATCTTTGAATATGTAACATAAATGTCCAAGGGCAGGACAATTGTTCAGCAGTATTCATAGTTTACATCCTTTAATCACCCATCCATTATGTTTGCAGCCATTTTTTGTGCAGTGAGCAAGTTCCTGTGATTGCAATTATTTCAATGTTGAGACTGTTAGGGAGGATTGTAACAGCACATCATGTGGAGGAACGAGCTTTGTCTGAAAACTTCTAAATTATTAACCACACGTGTGCGTATCTCAGGAGTTGCTGCCTGATTTACCGGAGCAGTGAGCACTAGCATTATTATTACAGCAAAATTTATCAAGATAACCAATGACATCATGAAGGTTTGACTTTTTTTAAACAAAGAAATTTTTTTTTAAAGAAAGTTAATGCAATGTTTAGTTGACCTGTCAAAATTAGGAAAGGTTGTGACAGGGAAATAAAAGACAAAATGCATCCACTGCGAGCCTGGGGACAGGGATAATTGATAAAAGAATCAAAGGGAAGATGAGAATTGCTTCCATACAGTAAAGTGTTATGACCTGGAATGCATTGATACAAAGAGAGTTCAAAACATAATCAGTGGTAATTGTCTAGTAGTTAAACTGAGGGAGTAAGTGAGACATCAAAGCAAGGTTTTTAATCTCAGGTCGATGTAAAAGAGCCCATGGATCTATTTTGAAGAAGATTAAGGGAGTTGTTCTTGGTGTATCAGCCAAAATATACCTAACAATCAATTGGACCACAATAGACTATTTGATCCTTATAAGATTGTTCTTCATGATAAATTGCATTATTTAAAAGTTTGCTGCATTTCTTACATTACAACAGTGATTACATTCTGCTGGGTGTAAAGTGCTTCAGAATATTCTGAGACTGTGGAAAGAACCACAGTTGTAAGAAAAAGTTTGTGACTCCTTTGCAATTACCTTGTTTTCTGCATTACTTACTCATAAAATATGGTCTGATCTTCATCTAAGTCACAATAATAGACAAACACCACCACTGAGCACATCTACATGAACCGTTGCCATAGGAAAGCAGCATCCATCATCAAAGGTCCTCACCACCCAGGCCATGCTCTTTTTTGCTGCTGCCATCAGGTAGAAAGTACAGGTGTCTCAGGACTCGCACCACCAGGTTCAAGAACAGTACCTACCCCTCAACCACGAGGCTCTTGAACAAAACGGGGTAGCTACACTAATTTAAGGACTCTTTTATCTTGTTATTTCATGCTCATTATTTATTGATTACCTGCATTTGCACAGTTTGTTTACAGTTTATAGATCTTGTTTACAGTTATTGTTCTATACATTTGCTAAGTATGTTCGCTGAAAAAGAATCTCAGGGTTGTTTGTAGTGACATGTATGTACTCTGATAATAAATTTTACTTTGAACTTTTAAACTCAATCTGTCTGAACTGATAACAAACAAACAATTATACGTCTTCTCATCAATAATGAGTACACCATATAAACCATCATAGTCTCAGTTCAAGAAAGTATGTGAACCCCTGGGGTAATGCCTTCTACTAAAGCTATTTGGAGTCAGGTGTTCCAATCAATGAGATGAAATTGGAGTTGTGGGTTGTAGAGGCACTCTGCCCTATTTAAAAAAAACACAAAGTCAGGTTACTGACAGAGCCTGCTCTTCTCAAGAAAGTTCCGTTGATGTGCACCATGCCTCAATCGAAAAAACTTTCAGAGAACATTAGAAGAAGAATTGTAGAGATGCATGAAGCTGGAAATGGCTACAAAATTTTTTTAAAGACTTGAGTGTTCATCAGTCCACAGTAAGAGAAAATGTCTACAAATGGAGGAAATTCAGTACTGTTGCTACTCTCCCTAGGAGTGGGTATCCTGCAAAAATCACACCAAGAGCACAACATGCAATGATGAAAGAGGTGAAAAAGAACCCAATCATAACAGCAAAAGACCTGCAAACATCTCTAGAACTTGCTAAAGTTTCTGTCTATTTGTCCACTATAGGAAAAATACTGCACAAGAATGGTGTTCATGGAAGGACACTATGGAGGAAACCACTGCTCTCCAAAAAAAACATTGCTAAACATCTTAAGTTTGCAAAAGACCACCTGGATGTTCCAGAACACTTCTGGGACAGTGTTCTGTGGACAGAAGAGACAAAAGTTGAACTTTTTGGCAGAAATGCACACCACTATGTTTAGAGGAAAAAGGGCACTGCACACCAACGCCAAAACCTCATCCCAACTGTGAAGCATGGTGGAAGGTTTGGAGCTGCTTTGCTTGCTCAGAGCCTGGACAGCTTTGCAATCATTGAGGAAACAATGAATTCAAAATTGTATTGAGACATTTTACAGGAGAATGTCAGGGCTGCGGTCTATCACCTGAAGTTTAGTAGAAGTTGGATGATGCAACAAGCCAATGACTCGAACCACAAGAGTAAACAGAATGGTTTAAAAAGAAGAAAATATGTGTTTTGGAATGGCCAAGTCAGAGTCCAGACCTTACCCCAGCTGATGTTGTGACATAACCTGAAGAGGACTGTTCATGCAAGGTATCCTAGAAATATTGATGAACTAAAACAGTTTTGGATGGAGGAAGGGTCTAAAATTCCTCCTCGCCATTGTGCAAGTCTGATCAGCAGCTACAGGAAATGTTTGGTGGAGGTTATTGCTACTAAAGAAGGTGCTACCAATTATTAATTACAAGGATACACATACTTTTTTGAAGCTAGACGGTGACTGTTTAAATGGTGTACTCAGTATTGACAGAAAGTACAATACTGTTATTAATTTAGGTAGATTCTGTTTGTCTATTATTGTGACTTAGATGAAGATCAGACCACATTTTATGAGTAATTAAGCAGAAAACAACGTAATTGCAAAGGGTTCACAAACTTTTTCTTGCAGCTGCATATAAATGCAAGTTTTTTAAATTCTGTTTCATAAAGGAATTGGATTGGTCTTGAAAAGGAAACATTTGTAAGCTTTTGGAGAAAGTTTTGCAGAATGGATGCAATTCAAAGAGCTGCTATGGGCATAATGGGTAAAATAGGCTCTTCCTGTGCTGTATTTTTCAGTGATTCCACATACAATTAGCATTGTCAGTTAGCTTCATGTCAAATCTATTCTTTACTGAGATAGCAGTAATTTTTCTTCTTCCCATGCGTCATATACTGATTGAAGATTAACTTCGAAAGATATGTTGCTTTCAGAATGAGAATCAGAAACAAAACCAGGTATGCTATCATTGACATATGTTGTGAAACCTGTTGTTTTGTGGCAGTAGTGCAGTGCAAGACATAAAAAACTGTTGTTACAATAAAAAAATAAATTAATGGTACGAGAGAGCAATAACGAGGTCGTGTTCATGAATTCATGGACTGTTCATAAATATGATGGTGGAGAGGAAGAAGCTGCTCCTAAAATGTTGAGTGTGGATTTTCAGGGGTCATGTACCTTCACCCCACTGGTGGTAATGAGAAGAGCACATGTCCCAGATGGTGACGGTCCTTAATGATGATTGCCTCCTCCTTGCAGCACCTCGATGTCCTCAATGGTGGCAAGGGCTGTGCCTGTCATGGAGCTAACTGACCCTATAACTTCTTTCTGCTTTTGATTTTTTTTCTATTTTAAGGTACCATCTGCTGTGTTTGCTGATATTTTTTCTTGTGTTGAATTGAAAGCCATTTATCTTGCAGAAATTAGACTAAATTATTTGAAATGAAGATGATTCCAGTGGTTTTATTGTAGAAAACAGCAGTGTTTGCTTACAGAAAATATTCTTACCTTGGTAAACAGTGAAGTCATTTTTTCAGATGTGTTGTAGTACATGGAAATTGCATGTATCATTCTAACAGCATTCAGGAGACCTGGAAGGACAGTAAGCATTTCTATCTGGGGAGAGGAGGAAACAGCACACATTAATCTGAAATGACTATCAATATTTCACTTCTGATTTAAATAGAGCTCTCAGAACACCAATAACACACTAAAATAATACAGACTTACAGGGTCATTGTTGTAAAGAGGGTCACAAAATCGCTCCAGTGTGTAGAGATATTTCACATTATCTTTGGCTTCATTAGATACATTTGTAATCCGTTTATCCAATTCTTTCCACGTCTGCACAGGAAATTAAAATGGTTTCCTGAACAATTCATCCATATGTTGTATAAAAAGCACAACTCAAGTCAAGGAGTAGACCAAAATTTGTTGTATGCTATAAATGTCTATGAACAACAGCATTCAAGTAAAACTTTAAAGCACCACCTCCAAGCATCCAATTACTACTGGGATATTCATCAGAGCCAACTGCTTCTGATCAGTCACAAGTACTGTGGGAGAAATTAGTTTCCAATGCACCTTGGATGAAGAAGTATTTGAGAAGTGGTAACAGCTCCAAGAAAATTGGAAAAACCTAAGTTGGTAGAGGGATGGGAATCAGAGTGATAGGACTTATGGTGGGGCAGTTGGTATACAACTTGATGCACAGTGTAGAGAGACTCGCAGGAAGGACAGGCAGATAACAGAGCAAAATTGCAGTTTGTGGGACAAGTTGCAGTGTACTACTACGTCAACTCAGGCCTAGGGGGCCAGCGTTGGGCAAAAGGCATAAGGCATGCACTGTAACATGAAGGAAAAATCAAAATGGATGATGAATACAGGACTGAAGGTGTTATATTTGAATGTACACAGTATGCAGATTAAGGTAAATAATCTTGCAGCACAGTTAGAGATTGGTAGATATTACATTGAGGGCATCCTGAAGGAAGGTCATAGTCGGAGCTTTAACATCCAAGTATACAAATTGTATCAAAAAGACAGGCAGGAAGGCAGAAGGGGTAGGGTGGGTCCACTGGTAAAAAATGAAATCAAATGACACAGGATCGCAAGATACAGAATCCTCGTAGGTAGAGTTAAAAAACTGCAAGGGTAAAAGATCCTGATGGAAGTTATATACAGGCCTCTGAACAGTATCCAGGATGTGGGCTATAAACTACAACAGGAAATAGAAAACGCATGTCAAAAGGGCAATGTTACGATAGTTGTGAGATTTCAATAAGCAGTTACATTGGGAAAATCAGGTTGGTGCTGGATCCCAAGAGACAGAATTTGTAGAATGCCTATGAGATGGGTTTTTAGAGCAGCCTGTGGTTGAGCCCTCAAGGGGAAAGGCTATTCTGGATTGGGTGTTGTGTAATGAACCAGATTTAATTAGGGAGCTGAAGATAAAGGAACCCTTTGGATACATAGTCATAGTCATAGTCATACTTTATTGATCCCGGGGGAAATTGGTTTTCGTTACAGTTGCACCATAAATAATAAATAGTAATAAAACCATAAATAGTTAAATAGTAATATGTAAATTGTGCCAGGAAATAAGTCCAGGACCAGCCTATTGGCTCAGGGTGTCTGACCCTCCAAGGGAGGAGTTGTAAAGTTTGATGGCCACAGGCAGGAATGACTTCCTATGACGCTCTGTGTTGCAGCTCGGTGGAATGAGTCTCTGGCTGAATGTACTCCTGTGCCCAACCAGTACATTATGTAGTGGATGGGAGACATTGTCCAAGATGGCATGCAACTTGGACAGCATCCTCTTTTCAGACACCACAGTCAGAGAGTCCAGTTCCATCCCCACAACATCACTGGCCTTACGAATGAGTTTGTTGATTCTGTTGGTGTCTGCTACCCTCAGCCTGCTGCCCCAGCACACAACAGCAAACATGATAGCACTGGCCACCACAGACTCGTAGAACATCCTCAGCATCGTCCGGCAGATATTAAAGGACCTCAGTCTCCTACTGTGATCTTAACGTGGTAGACTTCGCCCTGCAATTTGAGAGGGGAAGCTAAAGATGTATCAGTATGGCAGTGAAGTAAATGGAATTATAGAGGCATGAGAGAAGAGCTGGCTAAGGTTGATTGGAAGGGGACACTAGTCAGGATGAAAGTACAATAGCAATGACTGGAGTTTCTGGGGGCAATTTGAAAGGCACAAGTTAGATACATTCAAAGGAAGTATTCTAAAGGCAGGATGATGCAACCGTGACTGAGAAGGGAAGCCAAAAACAACTAGTTAGTGCAATTGCTATTACTAGGGAGTAGGTGCTTGGGAAGCTGAAAAGTCTGAAAGTAGATAAGTCTCCTGGACCAGATGGATTACACCCCAGGGTTCTGAAAGAGGGGTGTAGGAGATTGTGGATGCATTTGTAATGATCTTTCAAGAATCACTAGATTCTGGCATGGTTTCAGAGGACTGGAAAACTGAAAATGTCACTCCACTCTTCAAGAAGGGAGGGAGGCAGAAGAAAAGAAACTATAGGTAGTTATCCAGACCTCAATGGTTGGAAAAATGTTGGAGAGGAGCCACACATGAGGCTGCTTAACAAGATAAGAAACCGTGATAGAGCCCATGGTATTACAAGAAAGATACTAGCATGGATAAAAGATTGGCTCATTAGTAGGGGGCAAGGAATGGGAATAAAGGGAGCCTTTTCTGATTGGCTGGCAGTGACTACTGATGTTCTGCAGGGGTTGGTGTTGGGACCACTTCCTTTTCTGTTATATGTCAATGATTTGGATGATGGAATTGATGACTTTGCGGCCAGGTTTGTGGATGATATGAAGATCAGTGGGGGGTGGGGGGGTCAGTTAGTTCTGAGGAAGTAGGGAAGCTGCAGGAGGATGGGCAAAGAAGTGAAAGATGAAATACAGTGTTGGGAAATGCATGATTATGCACTTTGGTTGAAGAAATGAAAACATAGACTATCTTCTAAATGGAGAGAAAATTTAAAAATCCAAGGTGCAAAGGGACTTAATCCTCATGCAGGATTCCCTGAAGGTCAACGAAAACTATTCCAGGATTGAAAGGGTTTTCATATGAGGAGCATTTGATGGCTCTGGGCCTATACTTGCTAGAATTTAGAAGAATGATGGCGGAATCTCATTGAAATCTATCAAATGTTGAAAGGCCCAGATAGTGGATGTGGAAAAGATGTTTCCTATAGTGGGGGAGTCTAGAACCTGAGGGCACAGCCTCAGGGAAGAGGAATGTCCATTTAGAATGCAGATGAGTAGGATTTTTTTTTGGCCAGAGGGTGGTGAATCCGTGGAATTCGTTGCCACAGGCGGCTGTGGAGGCCAGGTCATTGGGTATATCTAAGACAGAGATTGATTGGTTCTTGATTAATCAGGGCATGAAAGGTTACAGGAGAAGGCAGGAGAATGAGATTCAGAGGGAAACTGGTGGCAGAGATTCAATGGGATTAATGGCCTAATTCTACTCCTATCTCTTATGATCTTGGGGTCTTATGGAAATTCACTGCTTGCATGGTTTTAGAAAAATCATCAGTTGCTCTTGTCAAGGAACCACAGTGACAATAATAGCTTTAACTGTTTGAGATCCAAGTGAGTAAATTCTGCTGGAAATGACTAACAAAGAAATTACTTCACAATGAGAAAACAAAATAAACAAATGGAGACAGAACCTGACATAGTAGTCTGTGCTTGTCTCATAGCTCCAAAGACCTGGACTTGACCCTGCTTTAGTACTGCCTGTGCAGAGTTAATACATCCTACCCAGTACCACGTGGGCTTTCACTGAGTATTTTGGTTTATTCTCACATCTCAATCAAATACTAATAGGTTAATTTGCTTCTCTAAGTTAGCACTTAGTGTCTTGATGGCAAAAATAAAGAATAATTGATGGCCAAGTAGGAATGGAACTAAAAGGATTGCTCCCTTGGGTGCCACCATAGGCCAAATGACCTTCTTATGGGTTTAAGAACTTAAGGCATAGGAGCAGAATTAGCCATTCAGCCCATAGACTCTGCTCTGTCATTCCTGATTTATTATCCCTTTCAACCCCATTCTCCTGCCTTTTTCCCATAACCTTTGATGCCCTTACTAATTAAAAATCTATGAACCTCCGCTTTAAATATACCTAATGACTTGGCCTCCACAGTCATCTGTGGCAACGAACACCACAGATTCACCACCCTCTGGCTAAATAAATCCCCCTTCATCTCTGTTCTAAAGGGAGGCCTTTCTATTCTGAGACTGTGCCCTCTTGTCCTAGACTCCCCTATCAAAGGAAACATCCTCTCCATTCCACTCTATCTAGGCTTTTCAATATTCAAAAAGTTTCGTAAAATTGAAATTAGATCTCCTGTCATTCTTCTAAACTCCAGTAAATATAGGCCCAGAACTATCAAATGCTATACATTCTAAGGTTTATGTACGTCAATGTAAAAACTCTTTGATGAAGCACAAAAAATAAAAAGCTATAGTTGCAAAAAATCTGAAAAAAATTGCTGGAAACACACAACAAATCAGGTAGCATGAGTGGAAAGAGAAATAGAGCTTTCAGCGAAAGATGCTTCATCAAAAATTGATTTTCTTTCCATCGACACTGTTTGACCTATTGAGTGTTTCCAGCATTTTCTGCTTTCCTTTTACAAGATATCTCTATTGCAATAATTGACTGAGGTAGGATTTCTGAACTTCTTCCAATCTTCCATCATAACGTTGGCAGATTGACAGAAGTGTAGGAGGCAGTACATCAACAAATCACATCTGCCACTTCTCCATTGAAGTAAAGATAAAGATCGGTTGTATCCTTCTTAGAAATTCCAGGCTACAAAATTTTATCATTTTTGTGAGGGGGGAGTTCAGCATGGACTTTAATAGTTGTTAAGAAACTATAAGCTTCAATCAATGTATTTCTTCAAACCTTCAACAGCTTTGATTTAGCAGCTGTGATGATGCCAAGAATGGTCTTGACATCTGCTCGCTGGATCTCCTGAGTCAAACAATTGAATCGGGTCAGGCAGTTTTTCCAGTGTTCCAGCTCCACCCGTGGCCCAGCATCATCTGCTTCCTTCCGCACCTGCTCGCTCTCCGTCAGCATCTTAGAGGAAAAGATCAGAAGCAGAGGAATGTTGTATCAAGCATAAAAAGTGCTTTGGCACCGGCTGCTGAGAGTGGCATTTCAATATTTATTACAGATTAGCTCTCAGCAGACAATAAAGGATTGCCAAATTGGTGCTGTATATTTTATTGCATTTATTTAGAATTCTTAATTAACAATCGTTGATAAACCAATTAGATTTATCATACATCAATGCAATTTTGCATACTGTTCCATTTGCCCAGCCGAAATCTTCCTAACTCTTAACCATCTATCTTTGACACTCAGTGGTATTACTATCATCAATGTTACTACCGCCAACATTTTTGGCTCATCAATGTCAGAATCTCATCTGGACCAGCCAAATAGTATTGGCTACAACAACAGGTCAGTGGCTGCGTATCCTACTGTATCTGACTCCCCTCCTTAATTTCCAAAACTTTTCCTCCATTTATAAGACGCAACTCAAAGCATGATTAAGTGCTTTCCATTTGCCTGGAAGAGAGCAACTTGGATGATTCTCAAGCATCACTACAGTGTCCAGAAAAAAAACAACTTGTTTGATTGCCATCTCATCCACCTTATCCTACATCACCAGTCCACAATGTCAATGTCAATATACCATCTACAAAGTGCACTGCAGTTGCTCACCTCGGCCACTCTCACAGCATCTCCTAAACTTACAACGTTATGGTCCTGAAACACCCTTCCCAGAGCACCGTGGGAGCGCCATCACAGGGAGGATTACAATGGTTCAAGAAGGGGTTTTACCATCACCTTCTCAAGAGCATTCAGGGATGGTTAATAGATTCTTGCCTTACCAGTAATACCCAGATCCCAAAGAAATTAACGAAGAAGAAAATGAAAAAAAAATTAAACTAAATGCTAAGTGCTTAGACATGGGATAAAGCATACTAACAGGAGAAGATTTGGGAATAGCTGGAAAGTCCAAAAGACTTTGGATCTTGCTTGTCTTAATTGCTTATTTCTTCCAAAAGACTTCTTCTTTGAACTAACAGCTTCTGTGACTGTTCAGACACTTAGTTGGTTCACAGATATTTCATCACGGTCCTGCAATTATTCCTCAGCTCATTTTTGTTCTCTGTGAATGTGTGGATGAGAGTAACTGCCACTTCTCAAAATGGGTTCAAACTACTTGCCAATTTCTGAACAGATGAATTCACATCATATTTCTACTGCACAGTTTAATGAGTGGACAGATTATATTTTCTATAATATTAATGCTACTTTCCAGAAGAATAAGAAACATTTTGCAACTACCATCATCATCTATCCTTGTATCCCTCTAAGTGAATGAAGAGGAAATTTATACAATGTGCTTTGTTTCAACCTCAACCAGGTTATAACTACGGCTGTTCCTATCGTAATCACAAGTAAACTGCAGTTTATCATATCTATCTTCAATAAAACACTAAAAATAAGGTGATCTCTGTGGGAGTATACACCAGCTCAGTGCAAGGTCACAGGAGGACTGACATGCAACATGTCCTATGTGGCATGTTCAACAATCCCAACTCTACTGCATTGACACACATAAAACAAACATTATCTGCAGTGACATATGAAGAATAAGTTCTGCTGCCTTATCTCTCATCACTGGTAGAGTTCTTAGAGCAGTTCTCTTCAGAACTGCCATCATGTGATATAACCACATAACCATATAACCATATAACAATTACAGCACGGAAACAGGCCATCTTGGCCCTTTTAGTCCGTGCCAAACTCTTACTCTCACCTAGTCCCACTGACCTGCACTTAGCCCATAACCCTCCATTCCTTTCCTGTCCATATAGCTATCCAACTTAACTTTAAATGACAACGTCAAACCTGCCTCAACCACTTCTGCTGGAAGCTCATTCCACACAGCTACCACTCGCTGAGTAAAGAAGTTCCCCCTCATGTTACCCCTAAACTTTTGCCCTTTAACTCTCAACTCATGTCCTCTTGTTTGAATCTCCCCCACTCTCAATGGAAAAAGCCTATCCACATCAACTCTATCTATCCCTCTCATAATTTTAAATACCTCTATCAAGTCCCCCCCCTTCAACCTTCTACACTCCAAAGAATAAAGACCCAGTTTGTTCAACCTTTCTCTGTAACCTAGGAGATGAAACCCAGGTAACGTTCTAGTAAATCTTCTCTGTACTCTCTCAATTTTGTTGACATCTTTCCTATAATTCGGTGACCAGAACTGTACACAGAACTGTACACAATACTCCAAATTTGGCCTTACCAATGCCTTGTACAATTTCAACATTACATCCCAACTCCTATACTCAATGCTCTGATTTATAAAGGCCAGCATACCAAAAGCTTTCTTCACCATCCTATCCATGAGATTCTACCTTCAGGGAACTATGCACCATTATTCCCAGATCCCTCTGTTCTACTGCATTCTTCAATGCCCTACCATTTACCATGTATGTCCTATTTTGATTAGTCCTACCAAAATGTAGCACCTCACATTTATTAGCATTAAACTCCATCTGCCATCTTTCAGCCCACTCTTCTAACTAGCCTAAATCTCTCTGCAAGCTTTGAAAACCAACTTCATTATCCACAACTCCACCTATCTTAGTATCATCTGCATACTTACTAATCCAATTACCACCCCATCATCCAGATCATTAATATGTATGACAAACAACATTGGACCCAGTACAGGTCCCTGAGGCACACCACTAGACACCGGCCTCCAATCTGACAAACAGTTATCCACCACTACTCTCTGGCATCTCCCAACCAGCCACTGCTCAATCCATTTTACTACTTCAATATTAATACATAACGATTGAACCTTCCTTATTAACCTTCCATGTGGAACCTTGTCAAAGGCCTCACTGAAGTCCATATAGACAACATCCGCCACTTTACCCTCGTCAACTTTCCTGGTAACCTCTTCAAAAAATTCAGTACGATTTGTCAAACATGACCTTCCGCGCACAAATCCATGTTGACTGTTCCTAATCAGTCCCTGTCTATCCAGATAATTATATATACCATCTCTAAGAATACTTTCCATCAATTTACCCACCACTGATGTCAAACTCACAGTCCGATAATTGCTAGGTTTACTCTTAGAACCCTTTTTAAACAATGGAACAACATGAGCAATACGCCAATGCTCCGGCACTATCCCCATTTCTAATGACATTTGAAATATTTCTGTCAGAGCCCCTGCTATTTCCACACTAACTTCCCTCAAGGTCCTAGGGAATATCCTGTCAGGACCCGGAGACTTATCCACTTTTATATTCCTTAAAAGCACCAGTACTTCCTCTTCTTTAATCGTCATAGTTTCCATAACTACCCTACTTGTTTCCCTTGCCTTACACAATTCAATATCCTTCTCCTTAGTGAATACCGAAGAAAAGAAATTGTTCAAAATCTCCCCCATCTCTTTTGGCTCCGCACATAGCAGTCCACTCTGATTCTCTAAGAGACCAATTTTATCCCTCACTATCCTATAACTGTAGAAACCCTTTGGATTTATTTTCACCTTACTTGCCAAAGCAACCTCATATCTTCTTTTAGCTTTTCTAATTTCTTTCTTAAGATTCTTTTTACATTCTTTATATTCCTCGAGCACCTCATTTACTCCAGGCTGCCTATATTTATTGAAGATCTCTCTCTTTTTCCGAACCAAGTTTCCAATATCCCTTGAAAACCATGGCTCTCTCAAGCTTTTAACCTTTCCTTTCAACCTAACAGGAACATAAAGATTCTGTGCCCTCAAAATTTCACCTTTAAATGACCTCCATTTCTCTATTACATCCTTCCCATAAAACGAATTGTCCAATCCACTCCTTCTAAATCCTTTCGCATCTCCTCGAAGTTAGCCTTTCTCCAATCAAAAATCTCAACCCTGGGTCCAGTCCTATCCTTCTCCATAATTATATTGAAACTAATGGCATTGTGATCACTGGACCTGAAGTGCTCCCCAACACATACCTCTGTCACCTGACCTACCTCATTCCCTAACAGGAGATCCAACACTGCCCCTTCTCTAGTTGGTACCCCTATGTATTGCTCCAAAGAACTATCTTGCACACATTTTACAAACTCCAAACCATCCAGCCCTATTACGGAATGGGTTTCCCAGTCTATGTGTGGAAAATTAAAATCTCCCACAATCACAGCCTTGTGCTTACTACAAATATCTGCTATCTCCTTACAAATTTGCTCATCCAATTCTCGCTCCCCATTAGGTGGTCTATAATACACCCCTATAAGCGTTACTACACCTTTCCCATTCCTCAATTCCACCCAAATAGCCTCCCTAGACGAGTCCTCTAGTCTATCCTGCCAAAGCACCGCTGTAATATTTTCTCTGACAAGCAATGCAACACTCTTGCCCCTCCAATTCTATCACACCTGAAGCAACGAAATCCAGGATTACAGTATTTAGTTGCCAATCACACCCCTCCTACAACCATGTTTCACTAATAGCTACAACATCATATTTCCAGGTATCAATCCATGCTCTAAGCTCATCCACCTTTCTTACAACGCTCCTAGCATTAGAATAGATGCATTTAAGAAACTCTCCACCTCTTACTTTCTGTTTATCCCTGATGGTGCAAACAACTTTGTTATCTTTTTCTTCCTTCGCCCCTACATCTTAAGTCTGAGTGCTTCCTTTCTCTGTCCCCTGCCTATCTTCCCTCACACACTATCTGCTAGCTTTCTCTATTTGTGAACTAACCTCCTCTCTCCTAGTCTCTTCAATTTGGTTCCCACCCCCCAACCATTCTAGTTTAAAGTCTCCCCAGTAGCCTTCGCAAATCTCCCTGCCAGGATATTGGTCCCCTTAGGATTCAAGTGCAACCCGTCCTTTTTGTACAGGTCACACCTGCGCCAAAGGAGGTCCTAATGATCCAGAAACTTGAATCCCTGCCCCCTGCTCCAATCCCTCAGCCACACATTTATCCTCCACCTCATTCCATTCCTACTCTCACTGTCGCGTGGCACAGGCAGTAATCCCAAGATTACTACCTTGGCAGCTTCAAGCCTGTACTCTCTGGAATTTAGAAGAATGCGGGTGGAAACTCATTAAAACCTACCGAATGTTGAAAGGACTAGATAGGGTGGATTTGGAGAGGAAAAGGGACCTCTTCTCTTGCACTGGGCAGGAGAAGAGGGGATGAAAGCAGAGGTGCAATGGGTGCTCCAGTATCTTCCTGCCCAAAGGTAAAATGCCCCTTAAAATATCAAAATATTTAGTATGCCTAAGGTATGGAGCCATTGGATGATATGATACATGATTCTGACCTCCAAGTGACTCCAGTGTAAGATAGCCGTAATACTGCTGACTGCATTCACATCTGTATAAAAAGAGCTATAATCTGCCCCAATGCTCAAACCTCTCATTCCTGACCTGTTCAATTTGCTTGATCCAAATTTTCAGACGTTTTTCAGCTTGCTTCAACATTTCAGGAGGTACCAGCCCAAACTCTGATGGCCATTTCAAATTTCTCAGTTCTTCTGAAACACATTGTTCTAATCGTACCTACAATATGTGAAAGGAAGATCTCCTTCAGTGTTAGATTTGAATTTAGCAGTATTTTTTAAATGGTGTTGGCGTGTGGCTAATTCAAGCCTCAGCTGAGGCAGTGTGTTGTGTCCTTGAGCAAGGCACTTAACCACACATTGCTCTGCGACGACACCAGTGCCAAGCTGTTAACGGCCCTAGTGCCCTTCCCTCGGACAACATCGGTAGCATGGAGAGGAGAGACTTGCAGCATGGGCAACTGCCGGTCTTCCATACAACCTTGCCCAGGCCTGCGCCCTGGAAACCTTCTAAGGTGCAAATCCATGGTCTCATGAGACTAACTGATGCCTATTATTTAAATGGTCAAATAGAAGAAACAGAGCATAATCAAGTGAGATATAAATACTTACTATTCAGACAAGGGTGAATGTAAATTTTAATCGACTAAATCATACGTATAATTATTTATAACATGGAGAAGTCATTCAACACAGGTATGAACCATTTATTGCTAAAGCCAGTTGCCCAGTGTTCCCATTCAAATATTTATCCACTGATATACAGTGCCTATAAGAAGTATTCATCCCTCTTGGAAGTTTTCATCATTTATTGTTTGACAACATTGAATCACAGTGGATTTAATTTGGCTTTTTTTGACACTGATGAAGAGAAAAAGAGTCTTTTGTGTCAAAGTGAAAACTGATATCTACAAAGTGATCTAAATTAACTACAAATATAAAACAAAAATAATTGATTGCAGAAGTGTCCACTCCTTTAATATGAGACAACAAGTCATCACTGGTGCAGCCAATTAGTTTTAGATGTCACATCTTTAGTTAAATGGAGATCACCAGGAGCAGTCAAGGTGTTTCAATTGATTATAGTAAAAATACGTATGTATCTGGAAGGTGCAACTGCTGGTGAGTCAGTATCTTGGCAAAAACTACACCATTAAGGCAAAAGAACACTCCAAGCAACTCCATTCAAAGGTTATTGAAAAGCGCAAATCAGGAGATGGACACAAGAAAATTTCCACATCACTGAATATCCCTTGGAATACAGTTAAGTCAATCATCAAGAATTGAAAAGAATATGGCACACCTGTAAATCAGCCTAGAGCAGGCCATCCTCAAAAACTGAGTGACCACGCAAGAAGGTAACTAAAGAGAGATGCCACCAAGACATTTACGACAACTCTGGAGGAGTTACAGACTTCCGGGGGGGGGGGGGGGGGGGAGTCTCGTACTCTCAGTTGCTTCACGCCACGGAAACCGGCATAAGCACCAGCCTGATGGGCCACAAGGCTCATGACAGACTTTAATCTTTAATCTCTGAACAGTTTTGTAAAGAAGAATGGGAAAAAATTGAAGTGTCCAGATGTGCAAAGCTGATAGAGAGCTATCCACACAGACTAAAGGCTATAATTACTGCCAAAGTTGCATCTACCAAATACTGACTTGAAGGGTGAGCAATTGTGTGTGCGTGTGTGTGTGTGTGTGTGTGTGTACGTGTGTTAACTCCTGGTGAAGTCGTCGGGGCGCTATCATGACAAGCTTTTTGCACCAAACGTTTTTTGTGTGCTCATCGTACGGCGTGTCTTGGGCATCTGAAACCTGGTGGAGCCCATCCCTCTCCAGGTTTTTTTTAACGAGGTCAAGTTGTTAGCTTGACACTCAACCCAGGCACAGATGGAGAGCATGCAAGGGAGCCGGCCGGATTTGAGCTCGGGACCTCTCGCCCCGAAATCCAGCGCTGATACCATGCCACCAGCTGGCAGTTGAGCAATTAGGCAATCAATTATTTTGTGTTTAATAATTATAATAAATTTAGACCAATTTGCAGAAATTTGCTTTCACTTTGACACGAAAGAGTCTTTTCTGTTGATCAGTGTCATAAAAGCCAAATAAAATCTACTGTGATTCAATGTTGTAAAACAATAAAACATGAAAACTTCCAAGGGAGAATGAATAGTTTTTATAGGTGCTGTTGACAATGATTGTAATCCCAACCATCTCCTGTAGAAAACCCATCCTCTTTCAAAGAAATTACTAACGAACTTCACACTCTCAATCCTCCATAGACGTCCACTCCAAACTGGCACTCTTCATACTCTCAAAATGCTGGAGGAACACAGCAGGTCAGGCAGCATTAATGGAGAGGAATAAACAGTCGACTTTTGGGCAGAGGCACTTCATCAAGATAGAATAAAGGGTCTTGGCCCAAACATCAAGTGTTTATTCCTGTCTTTAGATGCTTCTTGACCTGATGAGTTCCTCCAGCATTAGGGTATGTTGCTCTGGATTTCAGGCATCTGCAGAATCCTGTCTGCTAATGATTTCTTCATACTCTGTCCCCTAGATCTGTCTTCTGTTCCCATTTCCCCTCCCTCCGGAGAACATACCTTTCTATCTCTTTATTTCCTAATGTCCAGTTACAATGGAAATTGTACATGCATATTTGTAGGAATAGCAAATTGCTTTGTTAGTGTTATTGCTCTATTAATATGACAGCAGCATAAAGAAATTTAAGTAAACTTACCTCCTTGGCTAGATTGTGTTGTGCTGTAGAGAGGACACTGACAAACCCATCCAAGGAATTAAGAAATCCCTGTCTGACTGTTGTAGATTCAGGTTTGCTCAGCAGTCCCCATCCTTGGTTCATATTTTTCAGCATGGGTATAAATGCATCACCTAACAGATGTTCAACTGACTTCAGGAGCCCAAGCCCTTCAGCATCCAAAACATTAAAGCTTACTTCCTAAAAAAATAGAAAATGTTGCGAAGCAACAAAAAACCTTGAATTTTCACCAAAAGGCAACTTTTTTTGCCTCCTATATACAAACGTTAAAATTACAAATAGCATAGGCCATTCAGCCCTTCAGTTCTATTCCCCCAATCAATAAGATCGTGCCTGATCCGACCATTACTTCAGTTCTGCATTTCCTCTTACCCCAATCACCTCCCACCACATTTAATCAAGAATCTATCAACCACGCCATAAAATAATTAAAGACTTTGCATCTATTATTGTTCATGGAACATTCACGAGCATTTGAGAAAAATCACCTCATCTCTCTAGTTTAAATGGAAAAAAGGAAATTGCCTTTTAACCTCACGAGACAGCACAGGCCATCAACTTCTTGCTGTTGATGTTTCTGTAGCAGGCAATTTCTTTTTTACAAGGTCGAGTTGTTAGCTCAACGCTCAACCCAGCATGGATGGAAAGTGTGCCTGGGGAGCCAGCTGGGTTCGAACTCGGGAGCCTTCGCTCTCAAGTCCAGCGCTGTTGCCACTATGCCACCAGCCGGCAGTTTAAATGGGTGACCCCTTATTTTAAAACATTGCAATGTTATTGCAGGACCTCTCACAACAGGAGGCAATCTCTCCACATTCACCTCATTAAAACTCTTCAAGGAGAGAAGATCTCCAATCGCAAAGTATAAAAATAGTTTTAAGATGGAGAGAATGATATTCTAAGAGATGGTTACAAAAGTCTGTGTATACACACTGCAGAGAGAATGGAGCAAATAAAGAAAAATACAAATAGAATGATGGAGTAAGAGAAAAAACAAGAGAATGTAGGAAGTACAATAAACCAGCACCATGAGAAGAGAAACAAAAATTAAAAGGCTTTAAGTGATTGGGTGGTATTCTAAAATTAAAAGGATAAAAAGATAAAAAATCTTAACAGCATATAGTGGTATAACAGAGAATGAGATCCTTGTGTTTTAGTTTCAAACATTTGGAAATACCAAAGTTAAAATTATTTCTTGCAAATCTTAATAGTATACTTACTCACTGGGAAATTCATTGGTGCTGCTCCGACACCACTAGCACTGTAGAGAAAAGCTATACATGAACAAATATGATTTCTACTGTTTTCTCAGTGAAGGAATGATGCCAGCACAAGCAAGGCTGAGGACTTTTGGGTTTTTAGCATTTTCAAAATAGGTTCTTCGTGAGTCATTTTAAATAAGTTAAAGTGCAGAGAATGAAACTTAACAACAAATTAATCCATTGGTTACTGGCAGCAATTTCACTTTCAAACACAAAATTTGATTCTGAAACAATATTACGGAGGTTTATACACTACGTTAAAAGAGAGTATTGCCTTATATTTTATCTACTTTGCTTCTGTTTAAAATTGCTGAGACATATTTTCAGTGGCCCTGAACTCCAAATAATAATACTGAGATAGTCACACACCCAACACAGTCTAACCTTCAACACTGATATTATTATTGTTTACAAGAATACATTATTCCTAAAAAGCAGTACTTTAAAAGTCAAAAATTATTCATGGTAACCCACACCATGAATATCCTGGGGTCACCAAAGACCAAATACTTAACTAAACGATTTGGTTAGTAATAGGGATCAGGACCATATTATTCTGCAACAAGTGCCTGATCCCTTGACTCCCCCAACCTTTTCTACCTCTTGAAAGATACAAATTAGGAAGGTTATGGAACATTTTTACGAGGATAGAAAGGTACAACTCCAACAACACTCAAAAGGCAAGATCACAAGGAAACCAGCAGAATTCCTTTGACTAGCACTCCACTTCTTTGCCTAAATACCTCCTATTAGTAGCACACTGTGGCTACTTTCTGTGTGCATAGTAGATTTCTCAAGACTTTTAGTATTACCTGCCTACAATCTAAAAGAAGAAAGTCAGCATTTAGATAAAAACACCATCATCTCAAAGATTCCTCTAAATCACAAAACATCCAGATATATCATTGTTGCTGAAGCAAAAATGTGGTAATAACTGCAGCATTTGAATTTTTCAAAATAATTTACCCTGTATATGTTTTCATATGTGATGGCTCTGCTGGTACTTGCTCGAAGGAAAGCAATACAAATTCCAGTCAAACCAGCATGTTTCCCATCAGTAAGAAATAGCTTCTTCACTTTGCAACTTGTAAATCCTAACATGGGACCACATGGCTCGAGAGCAACTACATCATAACAGAAAATAATAATTGAAAACTTTGTCATAAATCCTCATTAAAATAAGGTTAATATGGGTGACTTGTACTTCATGGTTATTAGAATGCATAATGCAGTTATTTTGGTAAAATTCGCATATTGAATTAAATTACAAACTATTGTCAAGACATCAATAATTTGAACTAAAAGTTGAGTCATTGTTCAGAAGAAAACGGTTTTGTTTCTTTTTGCTATTACCACCTCATCAAAATCATTCTTTTTGAATCAAAACAGAAAATGCTGGAAACACCCAATAGGCCAGGCAGTATCTATGAAGCGGAGTTAATGCTTCAGGCAATGCCTTTCACCATCCGAGAAAAGTTGGAAGTGCAACAAGTTTTAAGTTGCAGAGAAAAAGTAAGAAATTTAAGATAAATGGTCAGGTCCATGATGGAGTGGAGACCAGGAGACGGAATGGTGCAGATAGTGGTGGTTCTTCTTGAGTAAAGGCATGTCTCAAGTATGAATAGGAGGAGATAAATGAAATCTGAAATAACAGAAAAATAGAAAATAAATCCTGGAAATATGAGAAAATAGACTAAAATGGTTCATTATTGGAAATCATTAAACTTGACTTGAGCCTGGAAGGCTGTCTTGCATCAAGTTGAGAGATGGGATGTTTTTCCTTGAGCTTTATTAGTGGGCAAAGTCAAAGAGATCAAAATGGAAAATTAAAGTGACAGGAAACTGGAAGCTCAGGTCAGCACTACAACTGAACAAAGGTGTTCCAGCAGGAAGTCATCCAATCTAGAGTTGTTTTGCTCAGTATAGGAGCCAACATACCAGATGCATTTCTTTGAGGGAAATAAATGCAATGACTTGAAAGAAGTAAATCTCTACATCATTTGAATTAGTAAAATGATTTATTATTGTCACATGTACCGGGGCACAGTGAAAAACTTGTCTTGTATACAGTTCAATTCATTACAGCATTGAATTGAGGTAGTACAAGGTAAAATGATAACAGCGCAAAATGAAGTGTTACAGCGAAAGTGCAAAGCAGGAAGACAATAAGGTGCAAGATCATGATGACATAGATTGTGATGTCAAGAGTCTACCTTATCAGTCCTGTTTAATAGTCTTATAACAGTGATATAGAAGCTATTCTTGAGCCTGTTGGTATGTGTTTGTGGATTTTTGTATCTTCAGTCCTATGGCTTTACTGCCATCCTTCAGCTGGTACCACCACTCCGACATTCAATCTTACTTGGTTTTCACTCCAATACAGACATTCCATTTTAATCTACCCACCCCACCCCCCATCCATCTTCTACTCTGTAAATACCAGTTTCCTTTCCAATTTTTTCTGGTTCTGATATAAGATAATGACATTGACACTAATTCTCCATCTGATGATGCTACCTGAACTGCTGCTTCTAGTATTGCTTGTTAAATTTACAGATTTCCTGTACATGCAGTTTTTCAAACTTTCTCCAAATCTTTCAACTTATCTTCATGACATGAAATATTCATCAGATCTTTAGTCGTCATGAAAAAGAAATGTGGAATAATTCTGATATTTGCAACTGAAATAGTTGCAGGTGGTCGATGGCAGTGAATGAGAATAGATTAGCAAACAGTCTGAAAGGGAACCCAAAAGCCTTTCATAATATACAAGTAGAGAAAGGGTACTCAAAGAATAGTGCTTGATTAAGAATCAAAGAAAAGAACTTCTTGCATGGTAGGGAACATCAATGACATACTAAATGAGTAATCTTCACTAAAATAAAGGACACTGCAAATCACATGGAAAATAAAAATGAAAAAAAAACATTAGTATATTTAGAAGGTTGGCAATGCTTACCTAGAAAGATCACTAATTCTGAATGGGATAATAGAGGTCATTCAGGGAAGGAAGTGTGATCATCTCAGAAGCTCTGGCCACAACCTTTCAATGTTTCTTTGAAATGGGAGGGATGCCAGAGGACATGTTCAGAACAAGGGGAAGTGATAAATCTGCTGACTACAGAATGGTTGAACAACAAAGGTGGTGTTCATACTTTGAAAGAATAATTGGGGACAAATATAATTGTCATAGAGTCATATGGTATGGAAACAAGCCCTTCAACCCAAATGGTCCATACTAACCAAGATGCCCCATTCAAACTATTCTCATTTGCTCTATAATCTTCTGAAGTATTAATAAATGTAAGCCAACATGGAATGCTCTATCCAAATTATATTTAGTTAAGATGAATGATTAGTTCAGTAATGGACAAAAATATTGATGATAGTGTGATTAAAAATAGGTATAAGGACTTCTGAAAGATACTTTTATAAACTATGTATGTAATAAACTTGTTTGATCTATTAAACCCCATGAGATTAAAATAGCAACAAGTGTATAACTGACACAAGTACAGATTGAGAGTAGTAGTAAGTGATCAGGAGAAAATGTGGAGTATGACGTGATATCTCTCCCCCAGTTGAACATAACTTGTAAATGCAATCTAGCCAATTCACAGACTAGTCAATCATTACTCAGCTTTTATTATTTTTTATTTATTTAGAGGTAAAGCAGGGAACAGACTTTTCCAGCCCAACGAGCCGCATCACCCAGAAACCCACCTATTTAACACTAGCCTAATCACAAGACATTTGACAATGACCAATTAACCTGCAAACCAGTGTGTCTTTGACTGTGCGAGGAAACCAGAGCACCCAGAGAAAAAACCCACACACTCAAGGGGAGAACGCACAAAGTCCATTATGGTGAAATCGAAAGTCATGAACTCCCACCATGCAAGGACTGCTTAACAAAACATGCACAGCGAGCCAACTACCAGGCTGGAATATGCAGAAGATGTTTGGAGAAGGATCCACAAGTGCTAAGCCCTGTTGGCAGAGGATAAAAGATGGAGAGAGAAGAGGAAGCTGAACAGTTGGTGGTGCACTGGATGGAAGGCCAGCCAGCACCCGATGCTGTCCTGGATCTACTGGCCTGTAAATGTCCAAAAAAATTTTCCCTCCCAAGATGTATGTGTGTTGCAAATGGCCTCAGGTGTACTGACACGTGTAGACTGGCAGATTGTGAGAACCAGGCATCCACCTCAGAGAGTGTGGAAAGTTCAGATGAAGATGTGGAAGACTTGGAAAATTATTATGATTATTAAGCATAATTAATCATAATTATGAAAATTATTATGATTATGATAAAGCTACCACTGGTGCAATGCTATCACATACTTTCTAACTCTAGAGATGTATACCTTACCAAAAATCACTATGAGCATTATTCCCCTCAGATGGTACCGACCAGCCCTACTGGCTCATGGACTATTACAGGCAGCGCTGGAATTGAACTCCAAACTCTGGAATGCACCGAGCTATAATAGCGTAGTGTTTAATGTTAAAAAGACTAAACTCTCCATTTCAAATAAATGGAAGACATTAGGGTTTTGTTTCTGCATTTCTTTGGCAGCCCTTTACCCAGTAAGGATTGCTGGATTATTCAGTGTGTAGTGCTGCAGACTATAGGGAGAATGCTAAGGTCATGGAGAGTAAAACATAGGTTCAGAAACATGCTCAAAACTGAATATCCCAACAAACTTCTGGATAACGTCCCATCTTAAGAATACTCATATTTTAAAGTTCTCATCATTGGTTTCAAAAGTCTTCTCAACCCTCTCTCCTTCCATAGCCTAGATTCTTCCCCATCTTTGTAACCTATACCCCTCCAATGGGATGAGAATGTAGGTGGCATGTCAGACAGGTTTCCAAATGATATTTAAGTTGTTGGTACAGTGGTCAGTGAAAAAGGTTATCTATATTATATTCTGAGAAGTGAAACCAGTCAATAGCATAGCCCTGGAGAGTGCTGTAGAACAGAAAGATCCATAAATTTTTGAGATTAGTCACACAGATAGGCAGGGTGATGAAAAAGGAGCTTGGCAAACCAGTCTTCATCAGCGAGAGCACTGCATACAAGAGATAGAGCATCATGTTACAACTGTACAAGACATTGGTGAGACAGCGCTTGGGTATTCGGGTGCAGTACTGGTTGCCTAGATATAGAAAGGACGCCATTAGGCTGGAAAGGATGCAGAAAGGTCTATTTTTTCTCAAAAGTGTCGGTAGCTGGGGGATCCTCTTATAGAACTTTATAAAATCATGAAGAACACAGATACAGTAAAGTGAATAGCCACAGTCTTTCTCCCAGAGAAGGGGAGTCTAAAATTCAAGACCACAGATTTAAGGTGAGAGGGGAAAGAAGAGAGACAAGGGGCAAGTTTATGGAATGAGTTGAAAAGGGAGTGGAAGACATAAGTATAGTTACAACATTTCAAAGATATTTAGACATGGGAAAGTGCAAAAGGCCGAACACAGGCAAATGGGACTAACTCTGGTAGGCACCTTGCTCAGCATGGACAAGTTGAGCCAAAGAGCCTGTTTCCATGCTATGTAACACTACTCTAATTCTAGTCTTTTGATTCAAGTATGCCCATCATCCTTTCACTGCCAAGATATTACGATGATGAATTCCATCCCTAATGCTCTCTATTTTTCTCTTCATTTTTGATGTTTCTTACTTCTCTTTGAACAAGCTTTTGACCATCTGTGGAGAGAGGGTGGTGCCTTTGATTAAGCTATCTTGCTTTACTGAGACAGCAAGAAGTATAGTCAAGAGTTCATTGAAGGGAAACTGGTTTCTGGTATGTGCTGAGCTGTGTCCACAAGAATCTGCAGTTTCTTGCAGTCACAGGCAGTGTAGTTGTCATACCAAGCCATTATGCATCCAGACAGGATGCTTTCTATGGTGCATTGATAAAAATTCGAAAGGGTCAACAAGTTCACGGTGAATTTCTTTAGCCTCCAAAGGAAGTAGAGGTGCTGCTGAGCTTTCTTGGCTGTGGTATCTATGTGGCTGCACCAGGACAGGCTAATAGTGATGCTCACTTCGAGGAACTTGAAGTTCTCAATTCGTTCAACTTCAGCACTGTTCAGATACACGGAATCATGGGCATTGCTCCCCTTCCTGAAGCCAATAATCATCTCTTTTGTTTTTCTGGCATTGAGGGAAAGGTTGTTGTCATGACACCAGTTTGAGGTTTCCACCTGCTTTAACAAGACCCTACTAGCCTGGTACTTAAGAAAAGTGAGTACTCTCCAGTGGATCTAACATCTACTATCATTAAGTATTTTGAGGGACTGGCTGTAGCAGGCATTTCTTCATTTAGAATGTTGTGAAATTTCAGAATTTTCTTCCAGAGTTAATAATTCAAAGTGCAACCGGATAGATGACACATGGGATAGAGGATTATCGGAACAGAAAGGTTCAACCTGCACACATGGAGGGCAAATTTTGAATTGGACTGGTCAGGTTACAAGGCTTGCTACTAACTACTTAAAATGTGTTAAGAATAAGAAACTAGGAACTGAGAATACTGTTTGATCATCTTATAAAATAATGATTATAATTAAGACCATTGTTATTCAGTTATTTCAGTCATCTGTAGATACAAGATTGAAATATACACAGCAAGCTAAATTAAGTACAACCTGGTTGTGGATTATCCACTTCTTGGTAGAAGAACAAAAGACTTTGTCTGCCATCAACAATGAAAAAATTATCAATCTGTTCCAGCTGGAAAAGAATATTAATTTTATCATTATCATTATTTTTGGAATTAATGATACACCACTAGATGCTTTAACAGATACTTCATAAGAAGCTACAAGAATCTCATATCATATCTGTAAGTTCTAAGATAGAGAGCAAAATCTGACTTCGGTTTTGGAATAAAGTTAAATCAGAGTGAAATACTTCAGTTTGTTCAAATTCATCAAAATATTCCATTGTCAATATTTTCAAAATTCATTTGCTCATAATTTAACAGCTCAGCTTAGTCCAAAAGTGTTGAAGCTAATGTTATGAGTGTCAGATTGTGGCTTGGATCACTTGTGGCATTGTCCTACTTGTTGACCAACTTATACATCATGATCTGCCAGTAATAAGTTAGATTTCATTGGCTTTTTATCTTAATATAGTGCTTCTGCCAAATGCCTGCTATTCTGCAGCATAATTACCTTACATAATTTTATAACATAAATCTGTCTAAATAGGATTTGCGAAGAGAAGATGAGCTGTACTTACTTGAGCTCCTTCCAATATTGCATCCTCAATATCAGACCTCTCCAGAGGGACACAGGTTGACACCACATCAAAAATATATTCATGTCTGGGGTCCAGTTGCAGCTGCTTAGCTTCATGGTCCTCTCTTAGTTTGTGCTGTAATACAATATAAAACAAGAGGCACGCTTGCCGCACACTATTGTGCTGGAAATATAGGTTATCGCCCTTGTTACCATAGAGAAATCTCTCAGCTGGGGACAGCCCTGCACCTAAACCAAAGGAAGGGGTAGAAAGAAGCTTGCTCTGGCAATTACTCTGCCCGTATCTGCAAGAAACTGCAGACAGCTATTGACACGGCCCATCACATCATACCAGTTCTCCTCCATGGACCCTGTCTTTACTTCTCACTGCCTCAGTAAAGCAGCCAGCAAAATCAAAGACCCTACTCATCCTAATCATTCTCTCTTCTCCCCTATCGCCATCAGGCAGAAGATACAAAGCCTTGAAGCACATACCATCAGGCTCAAGAACAGCTTCTATCCCACTGTTATAAGACTATTGAATGGTGTCTTAACAAAATGGACTCTTGACCTCCCATTCTACTTTGTTACGACCTTGCTGCTACGTTTACCTGCACTGCATTTTGCCTGTAGCTGTTACACTTTATTCTGCATTTCATTACTGTTTTACTTTGTACTGCCTTAATGCACCGAGTAATGAATGAACAGAATGCAAGACAAGCTTTCCACTATTAAAGCCGATTAAAACATCAAGGAAAATTGAGACATCAAGGCGATTGCGGAAGGCAAGCAAGAATTCAGCACCAACTGCTTTCCTCTGATTGCTGGCGAGAAGGATTCTGTAAGCGGCCTATAGCTGTGTGGCTCACTGTGGCAGGTGAGTAGGCCTCTGCCTCATGTGGTGACCTTTGCTTTAGATGATTGTCGGTGATATCAGAGGATGGTATCATGGCTCTGCGGTTACAGATTGCCGTTCCTTTTCTGATTTGTTGTGTGAGGTGAGGTTGTTTGGGGGTTGATGTTCTGTTGCATTCTGTTAGTTATTTTTGTGTGGGGAGGGGTTATTTGGGGAAGGTTGAAGTTCTTGTTCTGTTCTGTGTGAAGGGAGGGGTTTTGGGGGTTGATGATTGGGAGGCCATTCTTTTTTGTGCAGGGGGTAGGTTTGATGTCTCTCTCTGAACAACTTTCATGTTCTTTCTTTGATTCGTGGTTATCTGGAGGACAAATTTCAGAGTTGTATATGGATACATGCTTTGATGATAAATGAACCTTTGAATCTTTTGAACTTTGTATCTTGGTACACATGACAATAATAAACCAGTTCCAATCTAAGAGGATGTACTGGGGAGAATGTAAGATCCAAGCAGCCTGTCAGCACATAGAGCATATACCACTGGTCAGGTCAGGCAGCACTTGTGGAGAAAGACCCAAGAGACTTGGTCAGAACTGATGAGGATTAAAGTTTGTCACTTACAAACACAACAGATTTATTAAGCAGGTTACATCCAACAAAAGGAAGAAACAATTACAAAAATGAGAGTCATAATCTATCCATTAAAACGTCAGAGACCCATACTCCAAATAATTGGGGCCTCCTTTGTCATGGTCCGGTCTGTGAAGTCCGCTTTCCGGTTCATGGTCCAGTCCATGGACTCAGGACTCCAGGTCTTCCAGCTGTCCCTTGTTTTGGTTGGGTTAATCATAGGCAACTGATTCCCATCTTGGGGCTTGGAATATAAGTGCCCTTGGGGTCGAGTGTGGGTTTCTGGTTTGTCTTGTCAAGATTCCCTGGGAGCAATCTGCCGGTGGAAGGCTACAGCGGCCACTTGCCATTTTAGGCCGCGTTGGGGAACCATCCCCTCATGGAGCCTTGCTGTCGGTAGTCGGAACTGTCTTTGCGGTATGGATTCAGCCGTTTCCCGGGCCAGCCCATCAGCCACTCCAAGCTAGGTAGGTATCCGGCTGTTTCCGTAGCCAGCCAAGGTCGCTGGCCATAACTGCGACTCAGAGCAACCCTGATGCAGAGATGGAACTGTCTGTCATTCTTCAGTGTTTGTCTCTTCTTGTCCTTGCCTCCGTGGGGTAAGTCAGGCCGTTCTGCCGTTGCCCTGCGAGGGGATCTGTCTTGTCTTGTTCTCGCCTCTGTGGGGTAAGTCAGGCCGTTCTGCCATTGCCCTGCGAGGGGATCTGTCTTGTCTTGTTCTCGCCTCTGTGGGGTAAGTCAGGCCATTCTGCCATTGCCCTGCGAGGGGATCTGTCTTGTCTTGTCCTCACCTCCGTGGGGTAAGTCAGGCCGTTCTGCCATTGCCCTGTGGGGGGACCTGTCTTGTTTTGTCTTGTCTTTGCCTCTGTTGGGTAAGTCCGGCCGTTCTGCCATTACCCGATGGATGGACCTGCCCCACCTTGGTGTGAAGATTAAGTTGAGTCCCAGCTTGTCTAAGTACAAGTCCCAGCTCTTTGTTCATGCACTGTCCTGTCTCATGTTGGTGTCATGTTAAAGAAGACTCCCAGCTTTTTGAAGGATAAGTCCCGGCTCCATGTTGATGTACAGTTCCCAGTCTGTCTCCAAGCTCAAGCCTCAAGACCCCAGCCTGTCTCCGAGCTCAAGCCTCAAGACCCCAGCCTATCTCCGAGCTCAAGCCTCTAAGACCCCAGACTGTCTCCAAGCTCAAGCCTCAAGACCCCAGCCTGTCTCCGAGCTCAAGCCTCAAGACCCCAGCCTGTCTCCGAGCTCAAGCCTCAAGACCCCAGACTGTCTCCAGGCTCAAGCCTCAAGACCTCAGCCTGTCTCCAAGCTCAAGCCTCTAGACCCCAGCCTCTAGCCTCAAGACCAAGACCCCAGCCTGCAGCCCCGAGCCTCTAGACCCCAGCGACGTCTTGTCCTGTAGTCACGTCATGTCCTTGCCTGGTTCTGGGGCCTGAGCCCGAGGCAAGACCCAGGTTCTGGGTCCTTGTCCAGTCTCTGGCTTGGAGCCCAAGCCCAGGTTCCTAGTGCATAGTTCCTTGTCCAGGTTCCTTGTCTTGTCCATGTCCTAGCCCAAGTCTGCGTTTTTGTCCCTGCTCCTGGTCTGTATCCTGTCACATCCCTACTCTAGTCAAGTCCTGTTCCTTGTACTTCAGTGTCTGTGTCTTGCACTTGGGTCCGTTCCCAATGCCCCCATTATGACAACCTTTCTTCTTGTTCTGTCCTGTTAACTGTAGTTCCTCATGCCAGACTTGTTCTTTTTTTGTTTTTCTTCCTTTTTTTCTTCTCTCTCTCTCCCTCCCCTCTCCCTCCTCCTCCCTCCCTCCCTCTCTCTCTCTCTCTCTCACTCCCTTTTGGTAAAGTTTTTCCCTCTCTAATTTTACATTGCAACTAAATTTCTTGAGGCTTCCTCTCAGTTTGATGAAACAATTTACAATTTATTATTACCCCTCTGAGGTTTTGAAAGTATATAGAACAAATGCTGATGGTTTCCCACAGTTTCTATTTTTGATTTTAAATGATATCAAAATACTATGACACATCAGAAACATTTTAAAATAATCATAAATTTAAAACATTTTACCATTTGCCTGGGATAACTCTTACAATAAAGAGTAGCAGAATCAAATCAAAAGCAGAGTTCAATTATTAATATAATTACTGCAACGTATTTGACTTCTAGATGATTTTAATTGTAGCTCTTTATATTAGACATGTTTGCAAATTTAATTACTTGTGTATTCATCATAAAACATTTATATAGATTGAGTAATTATTGTTTTATTTTAGATGAATTCTTGTGTACTTCTGTTCCCTGGTCACTGACTTTTGCAATTATTTATTGCTTTGTTATTTATCTCCCTTATTTCGCCTTTTAAGCTCTATTTTCTCATATATTCTCATTTCCTCCAAGCTTTTCCAGGTTTCCCTCATTCCTATCAGCAGGTTTTCCTGCTGTTACCTGATCTCCCTGCTCCTCCCATTTCCCCACTTTTACCAAATCCTACAATTTTCCAGCTCCCAGATGGTTACCTGCTTCTCCTTTGTTGCCATCAGGTATGCAAGAAACGGATGACACGCTGTTTCAGCAGGAAGTCGCAGATCCTTATAAATATTGGGAGGAGCTCCACACAAAACCAAGATTATGACAGAACTAGTGTATTGCTGAGGTCTTTGCAGTCCTTTCCAATTGACATCATCTTCATTTCAGAATAATAATTCTCATTTTAATGCACATTACTTTTTGTATCAAACAGCGTGCATGGATCTGGAAACCTCAGCTATTTGGGTCTTCTGAACTTGGTTCAGTTTTCCCCTTCATTAAAATTTAGTGCCAGTATACATTATCAAAGTAATTCAACGCAAAAGAGCCAGTCATGTGACCCACAGCAACTAAGTCATCTGAGAAGCTGCCATTGAATTTGGTCTGCAAAAACACAGAAGTCTATGTATTGTGGTACTTACAATGAAAATACTCATACAACAGAACTGTTTGAATTATCATCCATAGACATAAGGAATATACTTTAAATTATAAGCCTATTAAGAAAAATTAGTTAGATCAAAATAGGCTTTCTTTTCATTGAATACAAAATGAATAAGCCTTAAGCTCTGCATAAATAGCAACAGAGAAACATATAATTAATTCATAGACCACTCAGAGGCGAAGAAAGCTAGGTTCTGTTTCCAGCTGTTGTTTAAAATGGCTATTTCTTTTGCTAGTAACTTCATCATTTTATATTAAAAATTTGTATCAATTTGACCAGCAAAGGACTATCTTAAACACAGAGATAATGCAAACGTTGGAAATCCTGAGCAATACACATAAAATGCTGGAGAAACTCAGTAAGATAGGCAGCATCTATGGAATAAACAGTCGATGTTTTGGGCCAAGGCCCTTCATCAGTTCTGGAAAAGAAGGAGCAGAGTAAGAAGGTGGGGGGGAGAAGAAGTGTTAGCTGGCAGGAGAAAGGTGAAAGCATATGAGGAGGAAGGCGGGTGGGTGGGGAAGGGGGATGAAATATTAAGTTGGGAGTGATGTGGAAGAGATAAAGGGCAGAAGAAGAAGGAAACTGATAGGAGAGAACAGTGAACCCGAGATGAAAGGAAAAGAGGAGGGGTGCCAGAGGGAGGTGATGGGAAGAGAAGTGGTGAGAGGGGAACTAGACTGGGGAATGGAAAATGGGAGAAGAGGGAGGGAGAAGAAATTACCATAAGTTAGAGAAATCAATGTTCATTCCATCAGGCTGGATGGAAGCTACCAAGATGGAATTTGAGGCATTGCTCCTCCAACCTGAGTGCGGCCTCATCAAGCAATAGAGAAAGCATATTGACTTGACATGTCAGAATGGGAACGGGAAGTCAAAATGAAGTGTGTGGCCACTGGGAAATCCCACCTTTTGCAGCAGGGTGGGAAAAGGTTCTTGACAAAGCAGTTCCCCACTCTACGTCAACTCCCACTGATGTAGAGAAGGCCACACCGGGAAAACAGGATACAGCAGATGACCTTGATAGAAGGAATGTCTTTAAACAGCCATGCACAGACTCTTGCTTTGACTTGGTGCAGACCATTTAACATGATTTCACAATAAAATCTGCTGCATAGAATTCTCTCAAATAAATAAGCCTTATGGCTAGAAACTTGTAACTACTTCTCCATATGATAGCTCTCTATGAGGCATTGCCTCCGTCCATCTTAAATCATTTATCCAGGTTTATATTCATCCCTATCACACTAACTTTAAGCTTGAAACAATGTGGAAATGACAACATCTTCATATGGAATCTGTGTGGAGCACCTGGACAACTGTGAAACATACATCAGGCTACTGCTTATCAATTACAGTTCAGCATTCAGCAATATCATCCCTTGAACTAAGCACCAAACTTCAAAACCTGGGCCTCTGTACCTCCTTCTGCCAAATTTATCGGGAGACCACAGTCAGTGCAAATCAATAATAACATCTCTTTCTCATTGACAATCAACATAAGTGTGCTTCAAGATCCAAGATTCAATATTGCTTAATTGCTTGTGTCATTTCCAGTACACAAGTGTAACAGAAAACAAAATAACTGTTACTCTGGATCCGATGCAGTATATAAAAACACACTAAGATAAAGAACACAATAATAAAAAGACACAATAAAATATAAATACATAAGGCACCTTATATACTCACCAACTGCATCTACGTGTGGTATGGCAATTGTCCCATATCAGATCACAAAGCACTCCAGCGTGTAGTGAAAACTGCTCAGCAGATTATCGGCACCCAATTGCCCACCATTGATAACATCTACTATAAACGCTGCCTGGGCAGGGTGAAAAGCATTATCAAGGATGCATCCCACCCTAACCATGGCCTTTACACTCTCCTCCCATCCGGAAGGTGCTACAGGAGCCTCGGCTCCCGCATCAGCAGGCACAGGAAGAGCTTCTTCCCTGAGGCTGTAACCCTGCTGAACCTCACATCACAGCGCTAAGCAGTATTGCACCCAGATTGTACTGTCTCAGTACTTTTATATTTGTGTGCTGTAGCACTTACTTTTTATTCGCAGTTATTTTGTAAATAACACTTCTTTGCATTTCTGGTCAGATGCTAACTGCATTTCATTGGCTTTGTATCTGTACTCGACACAATGACAATAAAGTTGAATCTAATCTAATCTACATAGATTGATTATATAAACATAATATGATACTAGGTGCAGGACTGTCTGTACATAACTGACAGGAAATGATAAAGTAGTGGTGGTGGGGGTGTGCAGGGGTGTGTTAGTGGGTGGAGGTTTTGATCAGCCTTACTGCTTGGGAAAAGTAACTGTTCTTGGTGGTCCTGGCATGGATGCTATGTAGCCTCCTCCCTGATGGGAATGGGGCAAACAGTCCATGAGCAGGGCGAGTGGGATCCTTCATGATATTGTGGCCTTTGTCTGGCACTTTTCTGTACATATGTCCTGATGACAGGTAAGCTGGGGCCGGTGATGCGCTGAACAGTTCTGACTACCCGTTGTGAAGTTTTCCTGTCTGCAGCAGTGCAGCTTCTGTACCATGCAGTGATGCAGCATATTAGGATGATCTCTACTGCACATCTATAGAAGGTCGTGACTATTATTGTGCATAGTCCAGCTCTCTTCAGCTTTCTCAGAAAGGCATTGGTGAGTTTTGCTGATTGAGTGGGATGCCAAAGATGCATGCACAGTCCACTGTTATACTCTCCCTACACTTATGACTGTGAGGCTATGCACAGTTCAAATACTGTCAATAAATTCGCAATAAGTACACTGTTGTTGGCTGAATCTCACATGGAGGCAAGGAAGCAAACACTGGAGAGATAGATCAGCTGGTTGAGAGGTGATGCACTCAATGTCAGCAAGACGAACAAATTTATTGTGGACATGGAAGGGAAAGTCAGAAGAACACACACCAATCCACATTGAAGGATCAGTGGTACAGAGTGTGAGCAGCTTTAAATTCCTGGCATCAATACCTCAGACCCTACATGTTGATGCAATCACCAAGCCTCCTCCTTTACTCTCTGTATACCCATAACTGTGTCACCACCCACAGCTCCAATCTGCTAATAAATTTGCTGATGATACTACTACACTAATTGGCCTAATCTCAAATAATAACAAGGCTGCCTGCAGGGAAGAAGTCATTACCCTGATACAGTGGTGACCAGGACGTTAATGACCGGAACCGAAACACAATAGTCCAGGATGCAAATACCCTAGTACTGTCAAGAGGTGACAGGACAATTGCAACCTAGACAACTGTGTCCCAGTCAAATGCGTCCCTGTCATTGGCGTCCCTGGACATTTGCATCTGGTTTTTTTGCATCCTGGACATTTGTGTCCCAATATATGTATATCTCATATTAAATTTGTGTCCAAATATATGTATATTTCATAAAAGATATAATTTTACATATTCATGTAATTTTTTATCAAAAAGTTTTATTAATTAAAAAAGACATTGTGGCCTGCATTTTATTGATTAAAAAAATTAAGTTATAACTCCAAACATTTCTGCCATTGAAAATTCATCATGTTGTGACAAAGTTGTTCCAATGAGATGTCTTGTTGGTTCTTGTGAGGATATTGCAGTTTCTTTCAACTCTAAAATCGATTCTTTTGCTCTAATTGCAGCAGCAGAAGAACCATGGTTATGCTCATTAATTCATTTTGTTATTACATCGCTCTCGGTATGAACTCTTGCTTTGCAGGATTGTACCACACACCCCCAGTAAGTTTTCATGCCCGCAGCATTTTTCTTATGATAGTGATAGATATAATTTCTGTCATCAACGAGTATGTTTCCACCTTTGCTTGATCTCAAGAACTGTGACGTAGCTTAGTTTCTGAAAAAAAAAGTAAATTTAAAGCCAAATTGTAATAGGAAACATGTGGGGGTTTGTTTATAAGTAGCTCAGTCGCAAACGAGGCACCTCTCATTTGCCTATAGTTACCCTCATTGATTAGACGGTTGCTTTTTGAGCTGAGATAAGAGGCTTAACATATATAACACAGGGTTTGTTACCCAGTAATAGTTACATAGTTACTAGGATGCAAATGTTTAGGGACGCCAATGACCAGGACACAATCGTCCAGGATGCAAATATCCTAGTACCATGTCAGGAAAACAACCTCTCCCTCAATGTCACAAAAAAAAGAGCTGGTTGTGGTCTACAGGAAAAATGGAGACAGGCTAACCCCTATTGGCATCAATGGATCTGGGGTTGAGAGGGTGAACAGCTTTAAATTCCTCAACATACACATCACTGAGGATCTCAAGTGGTCCGTGTGGTGAAAAAAGCACAACAGCGCCTCTTTCACCTCAGACGGTTGAAGAAGTTTGGTATGGGCCCCCAAATCCTGAGAACTTTTTACAGGGGCAAAGTTGAGAGCATCCTGACTGGCTGCATCACTGCCTGGTATGGGAACTGTACTTCCCTCAATCGCAGGACTCTGCAGAGAGTGGTGTGAACAGCCCAGTGCATCTGTAGATATGAACTTCCCACTATTCAGGATAGTTACAAAGCCAGATGTGTAAAAAGGATCCAAAGGATCATTGGGGACCTGAGTCACCCCGACCAGAAACTGTTCCAGCTGCTACCATCTGGGAAACGGTAACACAGCATAAAAGCTAGGACCAACAGGCTCCGGGACAGCCTCTTCCACCAGGCCATCAGACTGATTAACACTGATACAACTGTAAGTAAAGGCATCCGTTAGTCTTGCGAGACCATGGATCTGCGCCTGGAAAGTCTTCAGTCTCCAGGGTTGTAAGGAAGACCAGCAGTTGCCCATGCTGCAAGTCTCCCCTCTCCACGACACCAATGTTGTCCAAGGGAAGGGCATTAGGACCCATACAGCTTGGCACCAGAGTCATCGCAGAGCAATGTGTGATTAAGTGTCTTGCTCAAGGACACAACACGTTCCCTCGGCAGGGGCTCAAACTCACGACCTTCAGGTCGCTAGTCCAATGCCTTAACCACTTGGCCACGTGACCACACGATACAATTGTATTTCTATGTTATATTGATTGCCCTGTTGTACATACCATTTATTACAAATTACTATAAATTGCACATTGCACATTTAAACAGAGCTGTAATGATAAGATTCTATTCCTCATGTATATGAAGGATGTAAATAATAAAGTCAATTCAACTCATTTCAAGTAGGCACTCCAGTGGCTGAACTTTATGAGTTGGAGAAGATTTGGTATGTCACCAAATAAACTTACTGTATCAAATTGCTATAGATGTACAACGGAGTGCATGCTGACCAGTTGCATCACAGCCAAGTGTGGAGACACCAAATCACAGGATCACAAGAGGATGTAAAGAGTTATAACCTCAGCCAGTTTCATCATGGGCACAACCCTCCCCACTTCAAGGTCATTTTCAAGAAGGTAGTGTCAATCACTAAGAACCCTCAGCATCAGTGACATGCCCCTTTCTCATTACTACCATCAGGGAGGAGATACAGGAGCTTGAAAACCCATACTCAATGATTCAGAAACTGCTTTTTCTTATCAAATTTCTGAATGGCCTATGTACACTACCTCATTATTTATGCAATTTATAGGCTTTGCACTGTACTGCTGCTGTAAAACAACAAATTTAAAATCATACAAGTCAGTAATAACAAATTTTATTCTGATAGCAAGAACAGGGTTGAAAGGAAAATCAGGTTTGGCAAGAGATAGGAACAGATATCAGAGTCTGGATAAAGTGGTTTATAGAGGTAGAAGATTGGCAGTAATTTATATATCACAGAAGTTTCAGAAATGTTTCTGAATATTGCAACCATTTCAGATGAAAATTGCTGCTCAGACTTGACTCACTAACAGCCTTGTAGAACTTGTATTATCAAGTGGCCATGTGCACACATTTTAGAAATGTGGAAGGGTTTCCATCTGCACCACTCAATAGGACAAGTAAACTCTTGGGAGAAAATATTTTCTTTCATTCCCCAAGGTTTTTGCCTCTACAATCTAATGTAAAAGTTCATTCCATACGTGAATAATTTTTTCCCTATGAAGTAGTTTCTCCTACCATTTTCCCTAAAATGTCTTATAATTACTGCTGACAAAACATCTTCCCGCATTTAAGTTACTGATTCATCCTCGGCCATTTTAAAACTTTATATTATTAAACTTTCACATCTTCATGATGACACTGTGCTCCTTGCAGCCACTGAAGGACCCTGTGCTGCAGGAGTTACTGGTGATGTAGTTGTCGTCATCAGACTTTAATTTAGAAGTCTGGACTAACAATCTAGAGACTCAAGTTCAACAGCTGCAAAGATCAAAAGGATATCAATAGGACATACTGTATTTATGCATTTACTTTGTTTCATAACCATGCTTCTCTGCACCTTGTATCCCCTACACCTTGATATCAAAAACATATTCATTTCAGCCTGTTCTCTACACTAACAAACAAGCACCCAAATGTTCTAAAGGAGGAAACTCCAAAGACCTACCAGAAAGAAAATTTGTCATCACCATGGGGCCCCATCCTGTAACTATGCCCCTAGTTTTAGATACTCTATAATGGGAAAGTAGTCCTTCAACACCTATTCTGCCACATCCTTTCAAAGAGATAATCTCTTATTCAGCAGTAAATACATGTTCACCCTATTCACAGACAAATAATCACTGTCCCACCACCCCATTAACCACTACTAATTCCACTCTAGGAGTTGCTATGTGCAGGCTAATGCAAAGTGCCACACGTGGCATACCTCAGCAGAGGCAACCTGCAAGGATCCTGAGATTAGAAACCCGAGAGAGGCGAACCAGACTTTCACTGAGAGAGCAACTGCAAGCACTGGCACCTCATCATTTCTCTGAGTTCAAAGGTTCATTTATTATCAAGGTATGCAACTCTGAAGTTCTTCTTCTCTGGGTAGCCATGAAACCAAGAAAGAAAAGAAAAACAGCACAAGCATCAACCCCCAATTTGCCCACCCACACAAAAACAAACAAAAAAGGAAAATGCTCATTAACCCCCAAATCCCCCTCCCTGCACAAAAAAGAATGAGAAAGATCAGACTAAAAACACAGAATATAAAAAAGTATAAGACTGAAAAAGAGTCTATAGTCCAAGTCCATATCTAAAATGCAGAAAACCTGGGTAACATTCTCCGGGCGCAGAGGCAGACTCTCTCCTCTTCGGTAGCAGAGCAATCATCTCCTGCATTCCACATTCAACTTAACGTTTCAATCTCCATCGTCACTTTAATCGGCACAGAATGGAAGATTTAATTGGTGAAATGTAGTCGAACATCAGCTTGCGTTCCATCCATGGAACACCCAAATGATCACCCAACAGTAAATCACAGTCTCTAACAGTTCCAGAATCATATCCAAGACAAAAAAAAAACAAATGTAAAAGACATAAAAGAAGTGAAATATATAGTTTCATGATCTATCCAGATGTTGACTGAAGAAGGATTGTACATAGGCACCATAGTTTTACCAGCAAACAAACACCAGTTAAAACTGAAAACACTGGAAATATTAACAGAGTTACTATTTTGGTGACTTAAATCAGAACATTGATCTGAAACATTAACTTTGTCTCTTTCTCACCACAGATGCTGCCTGACTTGCTGAGTATTGCTCACATGTTCTGCTTTTATTTCAGATTTCCATCATTTGCAATATCTTATTTTTGGCATTGCTAACACTACATTACTTAATTATATAAAAATGTAGAATAAAGAGCAGATGTCAACAAAGTGACCATATAATTTAGTATTATCCGGTTCAATACTACCCTTAACGGGAAAAATCTACCCTCCTTATCAGGTCTGTTCTCTAATTCCAGTCCTATAGCAAGCTGAATGCTTTCTGAACTGTCCAAGCAATCAATTCAGATTTTTTTTTAAAATGGCTTAATGTTAATTAAGACTCAATATAGAATATATAGAATAGAATATAGAGCAAATGATGACATCTGTTGAATGAATTATTTTAAAAATCTGTTTAGAAAATTATTGATTTTATCTTTGGCACACTAAACATCTGTTATTTCTTATTGCAGCTTTAAAAGTTTTCAAACTTAAAATGGCATTAAAATGAACCTGTAATGAGAATTTTTTAGCCATAGACTAGTGTGACATTACACTTGTACAAAGACTTGTGGGATTTAAGTATTTCAAAACAATGACATCATTTCAGGGAATATCAGAAACTCAAAACATTGTATTCAACTTTTCAACATGAACTTGTACCTAATTATTCAAAGTTATTAATCTACATCATAAAATAAGATTTCTGCAAAAAAAGACTACTTTTAAAAGGTATTGTTGTCTGTGGTTTCAAATATTTGGACTCTGATAGCTGAAGTGTTTCTGAATGGCATTAGCCCAAACAAGGCAGCGTCAAAATGTAGACTTAATTATCTGCCAACTTGTTGTCTGAAGATAATTTGCAACAGGCAAAATAAATTGTCTTGCACTCACAACACTTCATTCCAGGATTCTATTCTGTTGTCTTGACAACAGATGAATGATCTCTTTAAAAAAAGCCTAGGCTATCTGAAACTACTGAATGCAGGAAGATGGTAGCACAGGGTTCCTTAAGATTGGCATAGCTGGGGGAGGTAGTGGGAATAAGCTCCCACAACCTATAAAATACTCCTAAAGGTGTGCATCTCAAATAGCCCTTGACAACCAAGTCCACCTCCTGACCTTCACTTGTAGCTTAGCTACTAAACCCGGTGGAACTGTTTCTACTGACAAGAGAAGGGGTAAAAGGTGGATTACTGGTGACTTAAAACCAGTCACTTTGGGCAGATAGGCCTCATCGGCCATGGTTGGCAGCTCATTGAGGAGAAGAAAAACTGATTTCTAACCTTCACTGTCTTGTGGCTATACCCATTCACAGGGAAGGCTTCTGGAGTAAATCTTGAAGAAAAATCCAGAGCTGGGGTCCCTAGGACAGTCCTACATTGAGTTCATTGCTGACTAGCAACCCCTACGATGCCACTGGTGCCAAACTGTATCGGTCTCTGCCATTCTTTTGGATTCATCAGATGCGTGGAGAGGAGGAGCCTGCTCCATGGGCAACGGCTTGCTCTCAATATTATACAGCCCTGGAATGCATATCATATAGATAGCTAGGATGCAACATCCATGGTCAATCTTGACCAAAGGAGGGCTTCAAAGTGACACAGGGAGATGCAATTGATATAGTTTTGAGATGAGGGCAGTATTATTTAAATTTACACCACAGAGTATGCCATTCGGATCTTTGTTGGTTCCAAGGTGAAAAACTCATCAGCCTCATTGCCCAGCGATCTTTCAAACTCCAGTATTATTATTCATTATTTATTTATTGATACAGCTGGAATTGGCCCTTCCAGCCCTTCAAGGCATGTCACCCTTTAACCCTAGCCTAGTCACAGGACAGTTTACAATGACCCACTGGTACATCTTTGGACTGTGGGAGGAAACCGGAGCACCAGGAGGAAACCCATGCAGTTATGGGGAGAATCACACCTTACTGGCAACAATGGGAATCGAATACTGTAAAGTGGAGTGCTAACCACCACACCACTGAGCCAGCTCTGATCCAATTTCATTCCAAAGGCACTAACTTGTTGGAGACACAATAGGCTACAGATGATGGAATCTGAAGCAACAAACAAAATGCTGGAGGAACTCAGCAGGTCAGGCAGAATCTCTGGAAGTACAGATCGTCAACGTTTCAGATTGGCTGCAACTTTACTCATTACTAAACTTGTATATACAGGCAGATAATTCCATATCCTGATTGCCTTTGAAATTAAACTATTTGAAGTTATTTTTTCCTTACATATTCCATATTTTAGCCACAACTTCCAACTCTCTGCCTGTTAGTCCTTGGAGCACTCAAAAATGAGATACAAGTCAAGACCTCATATTGCAAACACAAGGAACTGCAAATACTATAATGAGGAACAACACACGGCCCACAGGTGGAAGTCAGCGGGTCGAACAGCATCTGTGGGGAGGAGAGGAATTGTCGTCCCAGTTCATTGCCATTACTTGGTTACGTTTCTTTGCGATAAATGAGGAACATAGAAACATAGAAAATAGGTGCAGGAGTAGGCCATTCGGCCCTTCGAGCCTGCACCGCCATTTATTATGATCATGGCTGATCATCCAACTCAGAACCCAGCCTTCCCTCCATACCCCCTGACCCCTGTAGCCACAAGGGCCATATCTAACTTCCTTTTAAACATAGCTAATGAACTGGCCTCAACAGTTTGCTGTGGCAGAGAATTCCACAGATTCACCACTCTCTGTGTGAAGAAGTTTTTCCTAATCTCGGTCCTAAAAGGCTTCCCCTCTATCCTCAAACTGTGACCCCTCGTTCCAGACCTCCCCAACATCGGGAACAATCTTCCCGCATCTAGCCTGTCCAATCCCTTTAGGATCTTATATGTTTTAATCAGATCCCCCCTCAATCTTTACGCAAGTTAGAGGGTTTGATCGTGATGGTGTTGAGAGCATAAGGTGAGGAAAGGAGCGCCCGGTGAAGGCGCGAAAAGCTGGCGCTAGAGGAGCTATATAAGCGCGCGGAAGGGTGGAGGCGCGTCATCGGTTATGTAAGCGCGTCCATGTGGTTTGACGGGGCCGCGCCGGAGCGAGCGAAGCGACCGCGATTGCGGGTGGCTAGCACCCTCCAGCGGTCGAGTCGCCGCCAGTCGCACTCGCACTCGCAGCGTCGAGTTGGACCTCGAATCCGCAGTCATAAATCTCCCGAGTCGAATGAGAGCAAGGGAGGTAGCGGTGCCAGGTAGGTGCGGGGCTCTCGGGGTTCCTGCTCTGTCTCGGCGCAGTTGTGGGGAGAAGCGTGGCCCAACAGCACCTGTGGACTAAAACACCATATCCCTGCGGCCTAGACACTAGCGAGGCCTGAGTTGGAGTTTTTACTTGCTTGGCCATGCACTCATTGGATGAATATGTAACCTAAAGGAATCCAGAAGTGATGCTGTTAAATTCGCCCAGTTCAGTAAACTCAATAAAATAAATATAACAATATTTTATTGAAAAAGTAGGTTCGATTTACCCCATCAATTCTTGTTTTTCATTAGAAACAGTAACCCTGGTCATATTTAAATGTGGAATCTAATTCCACATTTAAATTCCAAGTATTACTTTTCAACTGTGAATGCAAGCCTTAAACAAGAAGAGTGAAGATACTAAGCTATCTAGATGAAGTCACACATTCAACGATTCAGCATTAGCTTCCCCTCTGCCATCCAATTTCTGAATGCCCATTTGACCCATGGACACTACCTCACTACTTTATTTTTATTTTTGCACTATTTAATTATATACTGTAACACTTGCACTTACTGTAATTCACAGGTTTTTTCTCTTGTTATATATTGCATTGTACTCATCATCATAGCTTGTCACACCAGACAGCCAGCCACTCTAGTGTTGTTTGGTTGTTGTGAAGCAGGTCACTATCAGCTAAATCAGGTGTATGCTGCCACAAAGGCAACAAATTTCATGACGTATTCTGATTCTGAGATAGAATGACGGACCAACTCAGCAGTCGGGCAGCATCAATGGAGAAGAATAAACAGTCAATGTTTTTGGCTACGATCCTGTATCAGGACTCAATGTACATCCAAACCTATATACTGTAATGAAGAAACTACCACAAATGCTAGGAGTCTGCATCCAATTTTTTTTATGGTTATTAGTCCAATCTGGACTTTTCATTCATCCCTCCCACACACCTTCCTCAATAAGTGAAAGAATCCTGTTCCCCAAACTTAACTTAAGTTGTATTGGTACATTTATTTGCATCCTCCAATGTTCTTTTAGTTATCACCATTTGTTGCTTTTTTTTCTATGTTACTATGGCCGAAAAATTTACTGTGCACTAAGTTGTGCTCCTAAATATTCTTGTAAATACGAGTTTTTGTTCCTTTGCTTTTTGAAACCACTTTAAACAAATTTTCATTGGGCCAAATGTAATTGATGGAAATACACAACATTCACAACCACTGACATTGAGTTGGGATACATTTTAAGAACAGGTCAGATGTGATGACATATTATGTGAAATTCTGTTACCATGCTTCTTGTGTTCATAAATGAGTTGTTACGGTTTTCCTTAAACTTAAAACGCCTCATGTTTTATTTGCAAAAGTCTACATTCCTATGCTGTACTTTTCTAAGTATAGGGACGTGATAAAGGAGTTTGCAAGTGTCCAAAGCCTGGCTGTATAGTTGACATAGACATAAGTGATCTGATCATTTGAACAGATAAGCGACAAATGGAATTTAATCCGGAGAATTTAAAGTTGGAGGTGGGTGACAAGATTATGTACATGAGGGAAGGGTATTGAAAAGCATAGTGGAACTGGAGGGGCTTAAGGATTGTGTCTGTGTTTTCTTAAACATAGCAAGACAAATGGAAAAGCTGTTTAAGAAAGTATGCAGAATGTTTTTCTTTGCTGGCTGAGGAATAGAATACAAGCACGGAAAGTTTAATATTAAAATTGTATAGGATACTTATTTGACCAGATCTAAGTCCTGTGTTTTGTTCTGGATATTACAGGAAAGATATAATTATGTTAGAAAGGCACAAAAGATGTTTGAGGACATTGGCAAAACTGAAAGTTTTTAGTTAAGAAAAAAGGAGCATAGGAAGTGGAGAGGAGAGTGAAATAAAGTGTATTGAGTTAAGAGGGATCTTCAGCAGTGAGATCTTTTTTTAAAAAGGGGACATTGCTTTAAAATAACTGATAGGAGAAAAAGAGTGGAGGTGAGCAAACAAATTTTCACCCAGAGGGTGATGGGTGCATGGAACCTGCTGGTGGATGATTTGGTAGAGGCAGAATCTCCCATATTTTCTTTCAGAAGATATGACCCACAGGGCAACAAATAGGTGTTAATGGATGGTATATGGTTGTATAGCTCTTTTTGATTGGCACATAGTTTGATTAGGACATTAAACGACTTTGGAGGATTGAGTCTGACCAGAATGAGCCAGAATCTTGTCAAGCATTGATTTTCGAATTGTGTTAATGCCGGAGCCAAAATGAAAATGATTAATCTACGAAAACATGAGAAATGGTATGAAATGAAATCAACACTAAGGCCCATCAGTTAGTTTTGAGAGAAACTAATTTGACAAACTGGAACAGATGTAACTCCCATCGTCATATTTCAATTATTTCTCAGCTATTGTGCCTTTGAATTTTTCAGGATGATTTTTAAGTATTGTCCAGATTGTGGCCAGAATTTAGAAGCTACTTTCAAGTTTTGTCCATCATGTGGTTTCAAAATACCCAAAGGAGAAAAAGAGGAGGAAGTGCAGCCTGTTACCTTTCATTCCACGTCATCTTCAGGTACCTCCTACGCCACATTGTTTTTCCATCTGAGGGCAGAAGGGTTGATTATTTTAGATCAATAGGATAATGAGTTTCACTCTGTAGTATCCAGATTACATCAGGGTTCCGTTCCTCACAAGTGTTCGTAAACTAGAAATGAGAATAAATAGTTATGTTGGGAGACTGAGTTGACTCGGTGCCTGAATCTGTTCTGCACTGACAATTCTGCTTGGCTTTACCCAACTGTCAATTGTTGCAGTCTGGCGGGAGGGGTGGAAGAAGGCATTTGGAAATGCCCCTTTCCCACTCAACAGTCTGCAGTCTTGCAGCAGCCAGCCAATCCACTCGGCCACTCTCCTGAACAATCGGAGTGTACAAGGGGTCCTTAAATCAGGTATTCATAATCTGGGGAAGACCTGTATCTGAGGGAAAACTATCCACAAAAATAACATTTACTCTTATTTTTCCTCATTTTTTTTAAGTTACTAGTTGCCTCCTTTGTCTAATCTGTGAATATTAAATTAAGGAATTTCCTACCACTGCTGTCCATGTTGCTTGCTTCGACACCTTTATCCCATTGTATTACTTGTTTTTGCAATGATTCTGACTCCCATTGCTATTCTCACTTCATCTTTTACTTTGTCTTCTTGACTTCCATCAACACCTTCATTATAGTACTGTAACTTTATTTTAACAATAATATACTTTCTTCCTTTGATACTCCATCTTCAAGCACTGGCATCTGTTAAGTCATCCTAAACTTGCATATTTAACTTCCTTTAACCAAGCTATCAAATAGAAGCATCACCAATATCTGCAATCATAAGTAAGTAATTTAAGTGGGCTTAATAAGTTCAAGTCTGTTGCTTTCTTCTACTCAGTTAAGAAATTTTGTATGGCATTACAGGTGCCACCCTCACTTCCCACCCGACATGCCCACGCCCCCGTCAAAAATAAGCAGCCAATCATTCTTTAGAAAAATAATGCTCTTCGAAAATTATTTGGATATGTGGTTAAGTGGCAGCAAGTGTTGAAATTTTATTTAGTACTTCTACAACCTACTTTGTGTTTGGAATTTTCTACTGTCAACTAATTGAGTTCTTTGCTGCCAAAATTTTAAGCAGCAGCCTTACAGATCATTTACTTTGAAGCACAATAATCTTGTCTTTAAAAGTTGGTTCTTTCATTGTAATTACAGCACAAACTGAGCCGAGTCCAAAAGCACCCAATTCAAAGTGCTCCCCTGTGAAATTAATCTCTCCCAAAAAAGAAACGGCTTCTCCTAAGAGAAAACGAGAGAGCGATCTGAGCACTCAGAAATCCCCTGTCAAGTCACCACTTGGTAAGTTCTCACTATTGGAAGATCATGTCCTTAACCAGATAAGTGATATAAAGTTTTAATATCTCTGGTTCAGCTTAAAACTCTTTGCTTCAAGATATTTTGAATAATTTTGTTTCCTAAATACTGTTTCCAAAATTTCTACCAGGAATTTTGCTGTTGCAATCCAGACCAAAAAAATAAACTTTTTTTAAAAGATGATTTGTTGCCTGTTCGGATTATTCTGGGATGAATGCATTTCCTGGAAAAATGTTGTTCTTTCCTTAAACATAATCATAGGACTGTTGTAAATTAATAAGCATAGAAATTGTTTGTGTGGAATATTTTTCAAATTGATCTGAGGTCAACCAAGCTGTGTCAATTACGTAGAGTTGGCTTCTCAAGCAACACACATCAAAGTTGCTGGTGAGCACAGCAGGCCAGGCAGCATCTCTAGGAAGAGGTACAGTCGACGTTTCAGGCCGAGACCCTTCGTCAGGACTAACTGAAGGAAGAGCTAGTAAGAGATTTGAGAGGGGGAGGGGGAGATCCAAAATGATAAGAGAAGACAGGAGGGGGAGGGATGGAGCCAAGAGCTGGACAGGTGATAGGCAAAGGGGATATGAGAGGATCATGGGACAAGAGGTCTGGAGAGAAAGACGGGGGGGTGGGAACCCAGAGGATGGGCAAGGAGTATAGTCAGAGGGAGAAGAAGGAGAGTGAGAGAAAGAATGTGTGTATAAAAATAAATAATGGATGGGGTACAAGGGGGAGGTGGGGCATTAGTGGAAGTTAGAGAAGTCGATGTTCATGCCATCAGGTTGGAGGCTACCCAGACGGAATATAAGGTGTTGTTCCTCCAACCTGAGTGTGGCTTCATCTTTACCGTAGAGGAGACTGTGGATAGACATGTCAGAATGGGGATGGGATGTGGAATTAAAATGTGTGGCCACTGGGAGATCCTGCTTTCTCTGGCGGACAGAGCGTAGGTGTTCAGCAAAGCGGTCTCCCAGTCTGCATCCAGCACCTGCAGAATTCCTGTTGTTGTTTAGTTTCTCAAGCTGTGATTTGGAACATGAACTTAGGATACTTTTTCAACACGGTTAAGATTTAGTGGATCTACAGTTGAAATTTACTGGCAGTTTCCGTGAGATGCCATTTTGTACAAGAAGCTTATTTTGAATTTATGCGCATCAGTAAAAATAAATGTCTTATTTGAAATGAATTTAGAGTCATACAGTGTGGAAACAGTGTATTTTTTTCTCTTCCCTTCAGCGGTAAAAAGTCCAAAAGGAAAGCGGCAAAAGAATAATCTATTGGAACTGAATCTAGAAAATGAAGTTCTGACTGATCAGAACAATAAAAAATGGAAACTTATCAGGCTTCTTTCTCAGCATGAAACTGAATCTGGGTTGCTCTATACAGGTATTTTACCACATATTTGCTGAGTAAAATGCATTCTGCTAGACTAATTGGTGTTTACTTTTACTTAAAAGTAATCCAATATCAACATTGATGTCTTAAGTGCTGACATAACAAAGGCAGGGCTTTTTTATTTTTTTTGAAACAACAATTAATTTGGAAAAGTACTATATTTTATTTGAAACATATCTAACTGTTATTGAAAGCCTCTCGTAGATTCAGGAGAAACACTGGGCTTCATCTTTGGCTAGTAAAGCTGAAATTGTGCAGGTGATCATTATGGGAATAATGCTGACATAGTAAGTTTCGGGATGGATGTCAAAAGACATGTGGTTGGTGTTGAATTAGAAGAAGACAATTTTTATTTACAATATCCTGAGATAGGACATGGCAAATGTAGACTCGGAGCAGTAAATTTTGGTTAAGTTTACATTTGACAAGCTGGAGTCTTTCAAAAATGAAAATGGAGTTCGGGGCCAGTGGGTGTTCCTGTAAAGGTGAAAGGAAGACAAGTCTAGAAATCAAGGGATATTGTTTCTTCATTATATGCCATGTCATATGATGTGGTCGATCATGGTCTTTCCATCATCATGATTGTTCTGACAATTTTTTCTACAGAAGTGGTTTGCCATTGCCTTATGTGCAGTGTCTTTACAAAACCGGTGACGCCAGCCCATATCACTACTCTTCAGAGATTGCCTGGTGTCAGTGGCCGCGTAACCAGTTTTTGCGGTATGCACCAGCTGCTCATATAACCATTCGCCACTGGCTCCCATGGCTTCATGTGATCCTGATTTTGGGTGGTAGGGGGGTGCTAAGCAGGTGTTACACCTTGCCCAAGGGTGATCTCCAGGCCAGCAGAGGGAAGGAACACCTTATACGTCCTTTGGTAGAGACTTATTTCCACCCCACCACCTTCAAGGGATATAGAGGGTTTGATAATGAAAAATAAGAGCAACTACAGAGTCTGTAAACAAGTGTGGCCCTTCAGAAGTGCAGTATGTATAGAGGACTTAAAAATACCGACCCCTGTTGTACCAGTCTCTTCATTGCCTAAACAGCATGCAACATCTTTGTAATGTTGCCAGTGTCCATTTCTGTTTTGTTCCTTTTGACACTGAAATCTTCATTCAAACTTTCTTGCCTCTGACCTTAACTAATTCTTTATTGGCTGATCCCCTCATAATCTATCCTCCATAAAGTTCAGTTAATCCAAAGGTCTACTCTCAACATCCTGAGTTGGGCCACATCTACATTATCTCCCAGTTCAGCATTGTATAAAATTTAAACTCCTCTATGGGATTTCTGTTTAATTTCTATATCATTATGAATCGTGCAACCCTCTGAAATCTCTATGTATTTATAATTCTCCAGCATTTTGTGTCTGATACTTCTAATTCTGGACTTCTATGCATTCCTTTTTCCATAATTGTCCTGTTGGCGATTGTATCCACAGTTACTAAAATATCTTGAGCTCTGGATTTTTTTCCCAGATCTTTATATCAGTATACCTCTGACTAAGTTTTTGACCACTTAGTTGGATTTTTTTTGACACTTTTAAATATCATATAGTTATACAGCACAGACATAGATCCTCCAGCCTATTTCAACCATACTGACTATGTTGCTTATTTGAAGTAGTCCCATTTGGCCCATCCCCTCTAAACCTTTCCTATCCACGTGGAAATGCCTATCCAAATGCCCTTCAAGCATTGTAATTGTACCCACCTGTACTACTTCTCTGGTTGTTCATTTCCCATGTCTCTCTGTGTGGAAAAAGGATGCTCCAAACATGTCCCTATTTAAGTTTCCCATTCGCTTCTAAAACTTGTATCCTTCAGTTTTAGTCATACCAACACTAGGGAGGAAACCGTGATCATTCATGTTATCTATGTCCATCAAGATTTAAATAAAACTTTGTAAGATCACCCCTCAGTCTCTGAAGATCCAGGGGAAAAAGCCATAGTCTTTGTAGTCTGGACTTGTAAATGAAGCCCCACCACCTTCCCAATAAAATCTTTGTGAATCTTTTCTGACCTTTTCCAGCTTACTGATATCCTTTCTATACCTGAGCAACCAGAGCTGCACATGGTGTTTCAAGTGTGGTCACCTGATGCTCCTCTGAAGTGCCTTGGGATGTTTCAATATCTCATGATTCTGATTATTGATATGAAGTCTATGGTTATTGCACTAGCTATGTAAAAATTTTGTTTTAACTGTTTCAGCACAACAAGTGACTGGATCCTCACAGTGCAACTACATGGTTAAAGTGGTAAGTTGTAACTTGCCAAGCTTCCAAAGTTAGAATTTGTTACAATCTCTAATACTGATGCTGTTGTTCATGTAAATGTGTTTTCAGGATGCAAAGGATGGTCGAATTTTTAATGAACAAATTTTTCTCCAGCGTGCTGCAAAGCCGGTTAAAGGTAAACAGCATAAACTGAGATGTCTTTAAAACAAAAAATCATTTGATCTAGACTATAATTGGCAGCTTAATTACATGAAGGTTTTAGTAGGAATAGATTAGTGAAAACCTTTTTGCTGCCACCCATTCTATAAGCTATGTGTAGCTATCTTTGTGCACTGTACCTCATTTATTAATCTTTAAAACGATCCCAGATTTCCCTTTTGCTTGACGGTAAATGAGCAAATGAGAAAACAGTTTTCAACCCTGCCCACCTAAAGACTTGCTGCCTTTAGTGGATCATGAACTCGGTAATCATTGTCACATCTATATATTTTTAATTTTCATTCTCAATTACACTAAGCAAACTACTTGCTAGTGGTCTGAATTTCCATCTAGTACTTGCAGTAAGAACTTAAATCATTTAATTTAGTGGTTCCTTTGCTGTGTGATACGTTACTTAAGAGCCTAGCTAACTACATCTTAATGGCCTGTCATAAGCCAGTTGGGTCAATTTCTTTATAGTCTCAGTTTGTTAATTAATAAAATTCCTGCATTTAATGAATATATCGACTTGATAAAGCAATTTACTGCTAACTTTATGAAAACCAATTTTATTAAAAAGCATTTCAATATGTACGATTTTGTTTTGGCAGTTGACAAATGGGTGAAGTCTCGTGTGATGACATTTCTGGGAATTCCAACTTGTATTGGCTTTGGATTTCATGAAAATGCTTACAGGTAGGTGCAGTAGGAAAAGTATGACAGTAGTTGTCTTGAACGGTATCTCAAATGTGGGTGTCAAATAAGCATCTAATACCTACAAGTATTATGATTGGCTGCATTTAATTTTATTAATTTGTTTCTGTAATTTAGGATATTAGAAATGTTGTGTACTGTCCCCTGTAATTCTGGCATGTTTATACTACCCCTGTGACATTGCCTTCTCAGTCACAAAGCCATTCTGATCACTCCTTTATAGAGCACTCTATCCAAGTTCCTTATCCCCTCCCAACCTGACAATCCCTGGATAAAGCTCACCTAAATCAGTTCTTTCATATTCAGAATTTGAACTTTGGCCGTTATCTTAAATTTGCCAAAATGTTTAAAAAATCTTGCCTAGGGTTCTCTGACCCTATTTTTTTTTTCTTTTTTACATTTCTTTCACCATAGGTCACCCCCTCTCATGCATCCTATACTTTCATCAATATCAAAGAGGTAACTCATGGACTGACATGAGTAGTATTGAGGCTACAGTCAGTTACCTCTACTGTTCACCTAGCCCTGGGCCAGACCAGTGGGATTTGCCCCTTTTTTTCTCTCCCCAGCTCCTATTACCTTTTTCTCTTGACCCTGTTTCAGCTAAACTATATACTGGATTTCTCCTCTTCTCTCATCATAATTCATTGTTCTTTTTCTTTTCCTTCAAATTTAATGTCATATTTTTTGTGGCAGAAATAAAGGCTTAATCTTACCATCTTGGAATCGTGTCTTTTGTTACCTCTAAGGTTATCTGTTCCAAAGCATTCCTGATTGGCCTTCACGTGCTACACTTTGTAATTAGAGTTATCAAGATCCCATTCATCTTTCACCTTGCTGGCCTGTATTGGCCTCTAGTTTACAGCATTTTCGTTTGAAGTTTTTATCCTTATTTGCAAATCAATTCCTAGCCTATTCCTACCTTTAAATTTTCTCCATTCCTGCTACCTTTTGGATATTTCAATTTCCATTTTGGCTGATTGACTATCCACAGATGTAATGATTTCATCTATGGTGGCCGTGTTCTCAGTCCATGTAAAACAACTTGGGAAATGTTGCAGTTATTATTTGCTTGTGAAAACCAATCCATAGATGTGTCGGTATAACAATCAAACCCAAACCTCTAATTGGTCTTGCTATGATATGTAGTATAATTTTTCTGTAAGGCAAAGATTTTTAAAGCACTGACAATTATTGAACTTCATAGGTATTGATTGCAGAATCTTTGAAATTTTGTATTGGTTACACTTAGTCTCAAAATAATCAAAAATTAACAGGTATCGAGTTGGGGTCCCTGCTTATTGTTACTTTTCAGCTACAGGTCTCAACTTGTAACAATATAAAAAAAATTAATACAGCCAAAGCAAATCAATAAGTATTTAATTCTGGATTATCTGATTTTAGCTAAAGCAATGATCGAATGTACCACACTTAGTTTCTTGTTCCTGGGCTAAGTATGGGAACAAATTTGAAGAAGGTTTCATGCATAATTAATCCAGAGATTCTGAAAGGCAGGGGTAATTTTCTCTTCCATAGTGTTAACATCTAACTGTGGCGTGGCTGACATGCTAAGGGTAAATGGTGCTTCCCACGGATGCATATATCTGTTAATATGAATGTTTGTTTTGCTTAATCACTGAATTGAAATAAGCAAATAAGATTTTGAACGCATATAGTAATTGTAAATGTTGTTCCGTGCCTCACCCTTCACATTACCTACTCTCAACAGGCACAGTTTTCACCAAGTTCTTATAAAGTGTCACCAAACTTCCTCCAGAAAAGCAAGATTTTCTTATGAGTTAAGTAGGAGGAGTAGGGTACTCAACTTTATGATGTTTCCACACACTCACACCATTATAATAGATTTATAGATAGTTACATCTCAACACCTGCATGAATTTACTAAGGTCTCTGATGTAGAAAAAAATTTCCTAGAAGCTTAATCAATTTAGAAGTTGCTGAGCCAAAGTAAGGATCACTGAGACATGGCCCAAAACCTGTTTCAAGAAGGAAGTTCAGTGAATATCCAAAGAACAATGCATTGGCAGACCCTAACAAGTTTGTCGTTTTCCCTCTTCTCTTGCCAGGAAAACTTTAAAGTGCAGTCAGTGCGAATCATGCAGGAGAGAAAATAAAATGAAGGTCATGTATGGTGTGCTAAAACAGAAGTAACTTTATTCTTTATTAAATTGCCAATCTTACTTCAACACTTTCACTTTTAACTTTTAAAGAAAATTGCCGTCAAACTTGTTTGCAATCAGTACAAGTTCATTCTGAAGAAGAAACACCATCTGATATCTAAACATGCACTCCTTCACTATCTAAAATTTCTGCTGCTTGTAATAAAGTCTAATACAACTGTAGGATGTACTATATTTTCAACAATGTTCATTTTACTGTTTTATCAACCATTATTGAATATTAATATAAATTGCTTTTCATGTTTTGTTTTAGGTTCCTGGTATTTCCAGACATGGGTTACAGTTTGCAGTCAATTATTGAGAAAAACAAGAAACCTTTATCTGAAAAAGCAGTATTTCAACTAGCTTATAAAATTGTGAGTATTTCTTAAGCTTCTGTCCCCAGTTTAGACTAGTGTTACAGTTTTAACTAGTTTATTTCCTGTCTTCTATCAGATTGATGTGCTTGAATACATTCATGCAAATGAATATGTGCATGCAGACATCAAGGCAGAAAATATTTACGTGAACCCAAATGATCTAGAACAGGTAAGTAACATTTCAACATATAAAATGATGGAACTTAAGGCATATTAACTCTGGCTTTCATGCCTATCTTGTAGAAAATGGTGACACACTTTGGCTCAGTATTGTTTTAACAATGAGCAATTGGGCCATATGAAGCACAGAAGATTTGAGATTCGATTTTAAGATTTGTTGAGATCATTGGTTGCAATCATTAAACTGTATCAGCAGTATGGCTGAGGAAAATGACAGATTTTCCTCATTCTTAGTTGTTGAAAAGAGTTTGTAGATATTGGATGAGTAAAGGATTAAATTTTTATTATCTAATTTGCTGAAAACCTCTTGGCTATGGTAGAGTCACTGCATAGATAATAAAAAATGACTGTCACAGAAGATATTTAAAATATTTGGATCGATAATAATGAATTTGCTAATAGACTGCAGGATTTTAAACAATTGGCTGAAGAGGATTCAGACAACAGAGGAAATACTCTCTATTGGTTCTTGCACCCATTACTTTTCTCCTCTCCTGAATCCACCTATCATTTTCCAGCTCTTGCTCCACCCCTTCCCCTCACCTTTATCTTTCAGGCCAGATGAAGAGTGTCAACGCAAAACATTTACTGTCCATTTCCCTCCATAGATAATGCCTGACTCACTGAAATCCTCCGGTGTTTTGTTTGTTGCTGCAGATTCCAGCACCTGCACTCTCTTACGTTTACGTTCGGCATAAAGTATCTCTACCACACAAGCTATTGGTTTTAGATCAATTAATCAAAGCATATAGAAAATGGTTTCATGCTGGATGATATTTCTCCTTGCCAATTGGTGTGCAAAATGATCACTTGGCATAGATCAATTAAAAAAAAGAATCCACAATTTCATGGAAAATACTCTATTAATAGGAATATTGTCCATTATTTGTAACTGGGAGGTGCCAAGAATTGTCAACAACAAAATTGATTCATTTCTAATAATTAGCTATAACAAAGGAAAGTAGGTTCTGCCATGTATTCATAAAACAGATTATTTATGGATTGAAATTGTCCTGGATAAAATAGAAAATAAAAAACAGGAAACAAATGTAAATAAAACATGTATGAATCTTTTTGAGCAATATTTTAAAAATGCTTTGTTGGCATGAATTATTATAGAATTGATCCAATTCAATACAGTTCCTTTTCACTATGACCAAAGCTTGTTGCTGAGCTCGAACAATGCAAATGTTGTTGCATTTATTGTATCATTGACATTCATGTTTTGTAATTTTAGTTATTTTAAGCTATTTGGTAATTAATGCTGGATCAACTGTAGCACAAATTATCATGAATTTTCTTTTCAGGTGTACCTGGCAGGTTTCTCTTTTGCATTCAGGTACTGCCCTGATGGTAAGCATGTCGAATATAAAGAAGGGAGCAGAACACCACATGAGGGCACTGTGGAGCTGATCAGTGTGGATGCACACAAAGGAGCTGGTAATATGCCATTTATTATACTCTGTATGAGTTTCTAAACAGTAAACTCTTGGCTATCTTGGGGACATGTTCCAGAAAGGTAGCAATTCCCAAAAACTGTGAATATGATTTTAATGAAAATACAAGAAAACCTCACTTGCTGATTAATCCCAAACGAATAGCCAGTGGCTCTAACAGTCATCCACTCCTTAGTACAATGTTCGAAGTACCTTTTTGTCACCATATACTACCTTGAGATTCATTTTCTTGCGGGCATTCACAGTAAGACAGAAATAGAATAAAATTAGTTTAAAAAAAATACACATAAAGACTGACAACCAATGTGCAAATAATAAATAAATAATACTAAAAACATGAGTTGCACAGCCCTGAAAATGGTTTGGAATTATTTCAAGGTTGTGGTGAAGTTATTTATCCATGCTGATTCAGGAGACTAATGGTTGAAGGGTAATAACAGTTCCTGAACCTGGTGGTGTGGGACCTAAGACTGCTGTACCTCTTTTCTGAGAGTAACAGTGAGAAGACAGTATGATCTAGATGGTGGGGATCTTTGATGATGGGTGCTGCTTTCTTGTTCTGTGTAGATGTGCTGAATGGTAGGGAGGGCTTTGCCTGTGAACTGAGCTGTGTGTACCACTTTTCGTTCCGCCTTTGTGATGGCATTTAAGTGCTGATCCCTTGGTAATTCTGAGGAATTTTGAAGTTAGCAACCTTCTGCACTGCCTTTTGAAGACTGGCTCATGGACCTTTGCTTTCTTCCTCCTTGTCACCAATGACTAGCTACTTATTGATGACAAGGAGAAAGAAATCAGAGGTTTTACTGGTGGTAACTGGACATTCTACATTAAAATTGTCATTTTCTTTCCTCTTCTCAGTTTCATTTCACCGTCTATATTGGCATTCTTAAATGATTTTCTTTCAGGGACATATTAGGATCTACAAAGACAATAGTATGTGGGTGGTTATAAATGTGGGATGCAGAATAATTGGGCTGCATTTACTGCAATTCGATAAACTTTTTGGTGATGTTTTCTACAAATGTGCTATCTTAGTTCATGCTTCTGGAATTGATTCAAATTTAGGTGGTTCTACAATTTAATTGTGGTGCACATTGCTCTAATTAATGTTGAAGTTTACACAATCACAGGATGTACATAAGATTGATTTTGTTGCCCAGTTTTGTGTATAAATTCTTTAGTCAAATATGTAATGATGAAAAACTGCAAACATTTCAGGAATATGAACCAGGAGATCAAATTCATAGAAGCCCTTACCAAAAAGTATGGATATGAATTTTTGGATTTGGATCTATGTCAGATTTAATTGTACTACTGTCAGGATTAAATAGTGTGCCACCAGCTAGCATCCAGTCACATAGTGGAAAATTTCTTTTGATGTTCTGCAAATTGTTTCTCTATAGAACTTGACTAATATATGCAACAGGTGGCAAATTGTTTATTTATATAGATACTCTGCATGGAATAGGCCCTTCTGGCCTTTCTAGCCACACTGCCCAGCAACCCCCAACAATCCCAATTTAACCCTAACCTAATCACAGGACAATTTACATTAATCAATTAACCCACTTGGTATGTTTTTGGATTGTGAGAGGAAACCGGAGGACCTGGGGAAAATCCACGCATGTGAATTTGTACACACAGAATCTTCTATTGTCTTGATATAAAGGGTCAATTACACAAACAATTTGCATTAAATTTTGTAATAGTTCATGGGCTAACTTAGACGTGTATAACACAATCATCGAGGGGGTTAAAAATATGTCAAATAAATTTGAGGGTTGGAGATTATTCCATTGTTTGATAAAGATAAGAAACTCATGATACGCCATAGAAATTTCAAGAAACTAAACAGAACCACTTATGCATTATAGGACCTTCCAGACGCAGTGATCTTGAAAACCTGGGTTATTGTATATTGAAGGCACTATGTGGCTCGTTGCCTTGGTCTGATGATGTTGACTCCCCATATTCTGTTATGGAAACAAAACTGAAGTAAGTTTGTATATAGTTAAACTTATCCTAATTACATGTTTAGAGATACAGTGCAGAATAGGCTCTTCCAGCCCATGAGCTGTACTGCCCATCAACCCCTGACAGCCCTGATTTAACTCTAACCTAATCACGGGGCAATTTACAATGATCACTTACCCCACGCAGTACATCTTTGGACTATGGGAGGAAACTGGGGAACCCAGAGAAAACCCATGCATTCCATGGAGAGGACATGCACACTTCTTGCATGTGATGTCGGAATTGAACTCTGAACCTGGCATCCCAAGCTGCAATAGCATAGCGCTTACCACTATGCTACAGTGGTGCCTGTAATATAAAATAACTTTAAAATTTAAGTACTTAAAAATTGAAATTGTTGGATTTGGAAAGGAGCTACAGTGGCTTATTTATGTATGTGGATAGCAAACTAATATTCTGATCAATATCAGAATATGTAAAAGTTAGTGCATTATATCTTGAATCCAAGATTTCCAGGTTCACTAAATTCTGTGCGTTGCTTGTAGAATGAACAGAGTAGAAAATAGCTTAATTTCATTCCACTGTTTGAAGTAACAATGTAACATGGCATAACTGAGAGAGGAAACCATTCTATTTAATATAGAAAGCCTTTGAGTGGTTTTGGAAAGATCTAATTGAAGTAATATGTAACTTCAGAAATACACATAAGCAATTTTTATGTGGTTTGGTATTTCAACAGAAGGAATATACTTTTTGAGGATCTCTACTTGATGGTAAAATTATGCCCCTTTTAAGGCAGCAAATTAACCTTCATAAAAATAACTTTAACTTGACGGTTAATTGTGATTCAAGTGCCATTCAGAATTCTAATACATATTGAGATGAGATCAAATAAAAGCCTATAATTTGTCATTTCTATAGAATTAAATCATGAAAAGTTTTCCAAATTATAGTTGCTCCCCCATATTGATGAATTGTGTATTTTTTCTGTCATTAAGATGTATAAACTGACTTAAATGTTTTTGCACTAGATACAAGGATGACCTTCCAGGTTTCCTGAAGTCTTGCTTCAAGAAAAGAAAAATTCCAAGTAAGATGAGTTCTAGAAAACTTTGAATGTGGTTTTTTAAAAATTTAGTTGTGCCTGTATGTGATCTAAGCAAGTGAAACAACCTGGAGTCCTACATTCTCCAGTTTTACAGGAGTGTGTTGAGTGGTGTGGGAACTGTGTCCATAAGGGCAAGTTGGAATGTTCAGACAGCAAGAATGGTTACTAACCAATGTTTTCTGCTTGTCAACCTGCTATTTCCCTGCCAAACAAAATTTACAAAGGTGGGGAGAGTGGAAATTGTGGTTAAAATAGTGGGCTACTTACTAAATTGAAAGCAGTCGTTGTTTACCTTTTGCACATTGGCTGTGAAGATTTGAAGAAAAGCTTGTGCAAGCTCCATTTGTCCGTTTCTTTGGCTTATTCAGAAAAAAGATCTCATGAAGCTGTTGGAGCACTGAGGTTCAAAAGTACAAAGTAAGTTTATTATCAAAGTACACGTCACCATATACAACCCTGAGATTCATTTTCTTGCAGGCATTCACAGTAATAAAAGAAACACAATAGAAGCAATGAAAAACCACACACAACAAAGATGGACAAAAACAATGGGCAAGAGACGACAAACTGCAAATATAAAAAGAAAATAAATATATAAGCAATAAATATCGAGAGCATGAGTTCGGAATCAGGTTTATTATCACTGCATGTGAAGTGAAATTTGTTAACTTAACAGCAGTAGTTCAATGTAATACATAATATAGAAGAGAAAAAATATAAAATACTAATAGTAAATAACAATCAATTACAGTATACGTATATTGAATGAAAAATGAGCAAAAACAGAAATACTTGTGTATTTTTTTTTTAAAAAGTGAGGTAGTGTCCAAGGGTTCAATGTCCATTTAGGAATCGGATGGCAGAGGGGAAGAAGCTGTTCCTGTATTGCTGAAGAGTCCTTGAAAGTAGTTCATAGATTGTGGAACCAGATGAGTGCTGCGGTGAATGAAGTTGAGTGACATTATCCCTTCTGGTTCAAGAGCCTGATGGTTGTGGAATAATAACTGTTCCTGAACCTGGTGGTGTGAATCCTGAAGCTCCTGTACTTCATTCCTGATGGCAGCAGCGAGAAGAGAGCATGGCCCAGGTGGTGAAGGTCCTTGATGGATGATGCTTTACTATGATGTGCTGAGTGGCGAGGAGGACTTTACCCATGATAGATTGGGCTATATCAACTACTTTTTGTAGTCTTTTCTATTCAAAGGCATTGGTGTTTTCATACCTGACTGGTTGCATCACAGCCAGTACACTCTCCAGCACACATCTATTGACGTTTGTCAAAGTTGTGGTTGATATGCCAAATCTTTGCAAACTTCTAAGGAAGTAGAGGCTCTGCCATGTCACTTTTGTAATGGCAGATACGTACTGGACCCAGGACAGATTCTCTGGCATAACACCAAGAAATTTAAAGTTGCTGATCCTCTCCACCTCTGATCCCCTCATGAAGACTGGCTCGTGGACCTTTATTTTCCTCCTTCTGTAGTCTATAATCAGTTATTTGGTTTTGCTGACACTGAGTGAGAGGCTGCTGTTGTGGCACCATCCAGCCAGATTTTCACTCTCCCTCCTACATGCTGATTCATCACCATCATTGATTCAGCCAACTACAGTGGAGTTGTCAGCAAACTTAAATATGCCATTGAAGCTGTATACAGTAAGTATGAAGCAAGTAGACAGGGGACTAAGCAGACAGTTTTGTGGTGCACCGGTGCTGATGGTGATTGTGGAGGAGGTGTTGCCAATCTGAACTGACTGGGGTCTGCAAGTGAGGAAATCAAGAATCCAGTTGCAAAAGGGGGGGATTGAGACCTAAGTCCTGGAGCTTATTTATTAGTTTCAAGAGGATGGTAGTGTTGATGCGAAGCAGTGGTCAATGGAATGCATCTGAATGTATGCATTTTCATTGTCCATATGTTCCAAGATTAAGTGAGGAGCTATTGACTTGTTGTGGTGATAGACAAAACAGAGTGGATCCAAGTTGCTGCTTATGCAGGAGTTGATGTGTTTTATCACCAACGACTCAAAGCACTCCATCACTGTCAGTGCTACTGGAGCATAGTCATTGAGGCAGTTTACCATGTACTTGGGCACTGATATAATTGAAACCTGCTTGAAGCAGGTGGGTACCATAGACTGAAAGGCAAGAGGTTAAAGTTATCAGTGAACACTCCAGCCAGTTGATTAGCACAGGTCATCAGTACTCAGCCAAGTACCCCATCTGGGTCAGATGTTTTCCGCGGGTTCACCTTGCTGAAGGATGTTTTCTCATTGGCCTCAGGGACTGAAATTGCAGGATCGTTTGTGAAGGTACTAACATGTTTTGTCAGTCAAATTGAACATAAAAGGCATTGAGCTCATCTGGGAGTGAAACCGTGTTATCACATATGTCATTTGGTTTTACTTTATAGGAGGTGATGACCTTCAAGCCCTGCTCAGCTGTGATTCTCATCCTTCTGTGATTAAAGTTTGGTCTGGAATTGCCACTTCACATGTGAAATGGCTTTCCAGTGGTTGTACCTGGACCTTGTGTATTTTTCTTGGTCACCGTACCACTGATCTAGCACCCAACAGATTGTAGATCTCTTGGTTCATCCAGGCTTCTGGTTGGGGAATGAATTTTGTGGGCCACACTTGTCCATACTGACTTTATAAAGTCTGTGATAACTGTGATGTATTTGTTCAAATGCTTCGATGAGTCCTTGAACATGGCACAATCTATCAACTTGAAGCAATCCTGTAGCCGCTGCTCTGCCTCCTGCAACCACCTCTTTGTTGTCTTTACCTCTGGAGCCTTGCCTGTATGCAGTCAGATCATCAGATTTCTCGATGTACAGTCTAGCTATGAAACAGAAGGCATTCCTAATAGTTGTATAACAGTGTCAATTATGTTGAGACCCCTGCTACAGCAGGTGATATGTTGATGATAATTGGGCAGAGATTTCTTCAAGCAAGCCTGATTGAAGTCCCTGGCAATGATGAGGGGCATTGGGGTAGGCTTGTTTGCACTAATCACAGCACTCAATACATCGAGTGTTTGCGTAACATCAGCCTTTGGTGGCATGTAAACTACAGTCAGGATCATGGAGGAGAATTCTCAGTAGGTGGAACAGACAGCACTTAATCGACAAGACTGCTACGTCCAAGTACTACAAAGAGCTTATCATGAAACACAAAACCCTACCTTTCCCTTTCCTTGCATGTTCTGCAAATTGATCTATTAGGTAAATGCTAATCTAACTAATCTCATCTGTCTGTGCGTGGTCTGTATTCCTGCTTGTTGGTGTGTCTGTTTCAATCTCCCTATTGTCTGTCTCTACCACCTCCCCAACAGTACATTCCAGGTACCTAACACTGTTAAAAATAAGGAACTTTTCCCCATCACCTAAAATTTATTCCCTGGAGTATTTGACATTTCCACCCCAGGGGGAAAAAGACTCTGACTATCTGTCCTACATGTCCCTCACATAATTTATATACTTCTGTCTGTACAGTCCTCAGCCTCTTGACACTCCAGAGAAAACAGTCCTAATTTGTCCAAGCTTTCCTTGTAGCTACCACAATCTAATCCAAGCAACATGCTCTTGTCAATGGAGAACCTGTTTTAAACTCTCTCAAAGCCTGAATATCAGAGTATGGAAATGAGAACAGCGCACAATATTCCCAATACAGTGCATTTCAGTTGACTGGGACACATCAGGGCCAGTGAATTTTGGCACATTGAAGTGGCTGCTCCAATTAACCAAAGTTTCATGGAAATTGTTATAAAGGGTAAAACTACCATTTACATGAGTAACAAATTCTGGGTTTAAATGAAATATAGAACAAATTAGAACACTATCAACGCCACTACAGTACTATTAAACTATTAGTTCCTAAAAATTATCAATAGAGGAATTCATCTAGTGTGCGCAATGAAGAAAATTAGTGCAGACACCTAGTGCAGATAATGGACTGCCTTCATACAAAGTTATCGACGATTGCATACTCCAAGTCTTTATTTTCATTGTAACATTCAAGATGATTGTCGATACCTTCAAATTCTTCAAAGTTTCTAACCTGTTGAAGTAGGAAAATAGTTTCATTTTCCCTTTCACCCATTTCTAGCACATTGAAACCTGAATCCTTGAAACCACAGTGAACAAAACAGTTCAGAATTGTCTTATTGCTTATTTCTCTCCTACTACCAGAAACAAAAGTCACTTCTTTTTTTGTAATACAAGCTCCCACAGCTGATGATATTTAAAAACTGTTCGCTCTAAGCATGGTGTAGTGTCTAACATCCATAAAAGTACAATCATCTGATGCTAGTTAGAAGCTGTTCAGCAACGGTCTCTTGCCCCAATTAAGCAGCATAGTGTCCCAAATAAAGATTCCCAGCTAATTTCTCTTTAATTTTTGTTCATAGAGTTACCCTTCTTCTCTGATGTTATAAACAAAATCAGCCAAAATGCACGTGCCTTACTTGCTACAGTTGATAGGCTCACACATCCTCCTATATCAGTAGCATCTGAACTGCTATCTACAAAATCATATAATGATCTTGCATTCTTTTTACTGATAAAATTCATTAAGATGTCAGTGTTTCTGCATCAGGTCAGAAGTCAGTGTCATCCTTTCACTCAAAACTAATTTAGTTAAGATGACACAATTCAAATCTATTGACTATAAAGCCTTAGAAGAAATTTGCTACACCTGAAATCATCTTCCTGTTCCTTTGATATTTTACCTACAACCTTCTTTAAAAATGCCTTGTAAGGCATGAAAATGCCCGACGCAGGCCTCTCATGGTCTGAGTCGACGTTCCCTCCCTCCCTCCTTTTCAAAAAAATGTTTTTAGTTGCATGGCGCCAGACATTCTGCAAATGGTTAACACTTCTCTTCTATCAAGCTGCTTCCCAAAACCCCTGAAAACTGCAGATATTAAGCCTGTTTTTAAAAAAAACAGCCTAGATGCCTCAGTAATTACAGGCCTATATCAAACTTACTATGTTTATGTCAAATAATTGAAAAGGTTGTTTATCAGCAACTTACAGCTTTCTGGCACTAAGGAACTGTATGGATGTTTTCCAGTCTGGATTTCAACAACACCATAATACTGAGACTGTTCTGATCAAGGTTTTAAATGACATCCACTTAAACCATGATGCTCATGATAAAATTTCAGTTTTGGTTTTACTGGATCTCAGTGCTGCTTTTGACACAGTTGGCCGTGGCATATTACTGGACAGACTGAAAAATAGCGTGGGACTTTCTGGTATAGGCCTAAAGTGGTTTAAGTCTTACTTACAGGATGGACTATTTTGTATTGATTGATAGTTGCATATCTGACTGAACAAAAATGACGTGCAGTGTCCCTCAAGGGCGCATACTAGGACCTCTTCTGTTTAACATACACATGCTTGTTCCAGCTCAAATCATGGTAAGCAACGAAATATCTTGCCTTAAATATGTGGATTATACTCAGATTTATATAACAGTGTCATCAAGTGACCGGTCCCTTACAATCACTAAAAAAAACTGTTGAACAAATCACTGATTGGATGAGCCAAAACTTCCTCCAGTTAAACAAAGACAAAATTGAAATAATTGTTTTTGGTGCCAAAAAGGAATGATTTAAAAGTCAGTGCTCACTTAGAATCGCTGTCGTTGCAAACCACAAACCAAGTCAGAAACCTTGCTGTTGTGATGGACTCTGACATAAATTTTGACTCACATTAAGACAATTACAAAGTCAGCCTACTACCATCTTAAAAATATACCGAGAGTTAAAGGGCTTATGTCTCAGCAAGATCTAGAAAATCTCATCCATGCATTTATTTTTAGGAGGTTTGACGACTGTAAAGGCATTTTCACAGGTGTCTGTTTTTTTTTTAAAAAAAAGCCCCTCAGGCAGTTGCAGCTCATTCTGAACACTACTGCTAAATCCTCACTAAGACCAAGAAAGTAAAACACATCATTCCAGTTCTCAGATCACTACACTGGCTTCTTGTCCATCAGAGGATTGACTTTAAAATATTACTGCTGGTTTAGAAAGCACTCAGTGGTCTAGGGCCAAAATACATCTCTGATCTCTTGCTGCATTATGAACCTTCCTGAGCTCTCAGGTCACCTGGGGTGTGTCTTCTTACTGTCCCCAGGGTCAAAACTAAACATGGTGAAGCAGCTTTTAGTTACTATACTCCACGTATCTGGAATAACCTTCCAGAGGGTCTGAAGTCTGCTCCATATAACAATTACAGCACGGAAACAGGCCATCTCGACCCTTCTAGTCCGTGCCGAACTCTTACTCTCACCTAGTCCCACTGACCTGCACTCAGCCCATAACCCTCCATTCCTTTCCTGACCATATATCTATCCAATTTAATTTTAAATGACAGCATCGAACCTGCCTCAACAACTTCTGCTGGAAGCTCGTTCCACACAGCTACCATCTCTGAGTAAAGAAGTTCCCCCTCATGTTACCCCTAAACTTTTGCCCTTTAACTCTCAACTCATGTCCTCTTGTTTGAATCTCCCCCACTCTCAATGATAAAAGCCTATCCACGTCAACTCTATCTATCCCCCTCATAATTTTAAATACCTCTATCAAGTCCCCTCTCAACCTTCTACACTCCAAAGAATAAAGACCTAACTTGTTCAAGCTTTCTCTGTAACTTAGGAGATGAAACCCAGGCAACATTTTAGTAAATCTCCTCTGTACTCTCTCAATTTTATTGACATCTTTCCTATAATTTGGTGACCAGAACTGTACACATTACTTCAAATTTGGCCTCACCAATGCCTTATACAATTTCAACATTACATCCCAACTCCTATACTCAGTGCTCTGATTTATAAAGGCTAGCACACCAAAAGCTTTCTTCACCACCCTATCCACATGAGATTCCACCTTCAGGGAACTATGCACCATTATTCCTAGATCCCTCTGTTCTACTGCATTCTGCAATGCCCTACCATTTTTAAGCTCTCTTAAATCAAGGCTTAAAATGTTTTCTTTTCTTTTAATTAGAATCTCCTACACTGTAACTTCTATTTATCATGTATAATTTTTGTGTCATTTTATTGTCTTTTATATATTGTCTGAAATTTGATGTTTGATTTTTATATCTTGTTCTATGTAAAGCTCTTTGAACTGCCAGTGTTTGAAAAGTACGAAACAATAAACTTGCTTGCTTGTCCCTGATTAACCAATGGCCCAATCCACTGTATTTCATAACCAAAGTTTTATGTGATTGCAATTTTGGTTGATTGATGGGATGAAGAACTTGTCGTGTATGTTAGGCAAAATAGATCCTGAAAGGATTATTTCTGCTCGCGTGGGAATATAGAACTTGGAGGTATAGGTTTGAATTAAGGGCTGTCTACTTTAGATGTAAATGAGTTGTTTTTGTTAGGATTATAAATCTTTGGTATTAATGTTCTGTCTCAGGGAACTAAGTTGAGCCTACAAGTCCAGGTGGAATTGGTCATGGTCTTATTGATAAGTGGATAAGGCGTGAGGGGACATGTGGCTTACTTTGCTCCTAATTATTTGGTTCTTTTGTTTTGTTTTTGTTTCTCCTCTATGCATATGTAGTAATTTATTAACGTATTAAGTATCATTTTCAATTATTTTCCCACTAATCTAAAGAAAAATCCTTCAGCTACATTAAGAATTTATATAAATTCATTTTTCCTTTTTATTCTGACTTTCTCTAATATTTTTTTATTTCACTAATCTTAATCAGTTCCCAAATTTGCATTGCAATATTTTATTCTATCATTTTCTAATCTGTTATAATTCTTTGCTTCAAGTAAAACTTATTAAACTCTGAGTAGGTGTCTCTCAATCATAAATGTGTAGAAATTTTTTGAGATTGAAGGGGAGTTAATTAATTGTGAAACATGTTTCTGAAGAAATGTTGATATGAGAAGAGAGAAACAATGCACGAGATATTTAATAAGTTATTGTTAACTTAAAGATGAATTGAAGAAATACCTCCAGCATGTGGTGTCACTGAAGTATGAGGAAACACCAGATTATGAAGAAATACGTAAACAACTAAAAGATGGTCTTCAAAGGCTGAAAGCCTCACCAGATGATCCCTTGGATCTTACAATAACTACTGTAAGTAACTGTCTACATACACTTTAGGATGAGGACCTTACTTAGTGTCTTCTTGATGGTCCTCTGAGTCAAATGTCTGAGGTGCTTTGAGGTTGCTGATACTTGGTTGAGAGATAAAGAAAATATGTTGAGAACACAAAATCAATTCTGGTGTCAACAGAATTCTAGTCTGCCCTTCCCTCAATTTTGAATAACTACTGCATTTGAATTCCTATAGAAAGCCGGATTATTTATGAATGTGATTACTGAGCTTGCTGCTTGATTTTTTTATTAAGTATGAATTGATAAAAGTGGGAAAAATATAGGAAAGGAAAATGCCATTTAATTTTTTAAGTAATGCAAGCTATCATCTTTTTATCTCATGCTCAAACTAACTGGAACAGAATTATGATACGTGAACAACAAACATCTACATGTTCACATCTGTTTAACCTTCCTAATTAACCTGCATACCACCCCCAACCCTTCTCATCCATCCCTTGTGCAGCCACCAAACTATCAAAAACATTTTATTTAGTCTTTTGCTTAATCAGCTTATTTCCTGGATGCATATTTTTGAATTTCTGTCCCTCTACTTCAGTTCTCCCTTTCCACACATTTTTTGGTGGACAGATTTAATATTTTAAATTAAGACAGTTTCATATTTTTGAATGTTGAGGAAGCCAAGATAAACAAATGCCTGCACTTCACAGGATCTGCATTACATGAGATCATTTGTATGAAATATCATTACTGAATTCACCATAACTTTGTTTTGAATCTTAAAAAAATGAGTAAGGTTTAGATAGGGTCATTAAGATGTTTGTTTAAAAAAATTACATTGGAAGAAGAATATTATGGCATTTGATCCTTTTAATTACTATCTGCTAGGAATTAACACCTGGATTTTTCACTTTTAGAATATGCAAGGTTGAAGTGATTAGACAGGGGTATTTGGAAGTTCACTGTGTGGACAAATAGGAAAAACCTTGATATTCTCTATGGAATAGTTTATCTAGACTGGTAGCCATTGATTTTAGAAAGAATAAGAACAAGCAATGGATTACACAATGAGCAAAATATTGTAGTGTGTGGAATGCAGTACCAGTGTTAGTAATTTTAAGCGAAGAAAATCTCAGTATTGTGTGGGTAAGTGTTTGAAAAAAACTGAGAGAATGAGATATGACAGTAGCAATTAAGACTCGTCATTATTGAGGATTAAGCTTCTAAGGATTAATTGGGACAACCCCATTTTTACTATATTTATTTGCTATTCTATGTTTAGAAATGACAAGGACCTGCATTATTGCAGTAGCTCAGAATATGTATTTGTAAATGTTAGTATTTTAATCCCCTTTGAACATTCTGGTCAAGTAATATTATAAAGAGTTCATAATATGGCATTTAGAATGTCTTTTTTTAGTGCTTTTTTTATTGGCATATTAAAGAAATGTGATTTACTTTGTGTCAGCACATTGGTTGTTCCCTCACTATCCAGAGGTGATAGTGACACTAATTTTTCTCTCAGATATCACTGCAGTTTGAGGATTTTCATCCATTTGAAAGGTCATTTGTGGGTGCTGATGTTGTTGTGCAGCTCTCCTGTTAGAGAGACATCATAGGTTCAGAGGCTACTATTAGAAAATGAAATTCTTGCCAAGCAGCTCCAGTGCATCTTATATTGGTGCTACCGACTACTAGTGGTAGAAATCATTAGTTATCATGATGAAAGAGGGCATCAAGCTGTTCTGTCCTTAGCATTTAGTTATTGAATACTACTGTAGGTGCAGGTGAAATATTTTATTAAACTGGATTTCTGCCTTGTAGATGGTGCAAAGGTTCTAGGAACACATGAACTAAGATACCACAGAATAGCCAACCTCTTGGTTGGTCCTTTTAGCTGTAGGATTTCTGTAGTTAAGTTGTGTAGGTCCAGTTAAGGGACTTTGGGAAAGGTAATATAATGGAATGTTAAGAAAAGATATTATTCATTCTTTTGATAGAGCTGGTCATTGTCTGGCATAATAGGTGCAGTTAGCCATTCTTGATGAAGCTAAGACTGCCACTCTAAGAGAAAACCAACTCTAAGCCCTGCTACCTGACAGAGGAGAAATACTGACAAATTATCTCCCATATCTCTACATATCGTGAGCTAGCTGCCTGCTCATCCAAACCACATTAAAGACTACACAGCCCTGTCATAATTCTTGAAACAAAAACAGAAAATGTACTGACACGCTAGTCAGGCAGCTTCTGTGGAAAATGAAAGGCTTTGGTTGCAGAGAGATTGAACAAGAAATTGATAAAGCAAAGGGAATGTATCTGATTATAGTCAGGCATTGGTTGATGGAAATGAAATTTTTGATAGATTTTGGAGAACGTAATTTGTATGAGTTTGTTTAAATATTGAAGGGAAAGAATAGGGTGTGTAGTAAAACAATTTTTCCTGTTTGGTGATTCAAGGCCTGGAGAAAGTGGGGAAGTCCGGTGCAGGACATACTGAAAATACATGTCACATCTTTTGGGAGTGAAGTTAGGAACTAATTCTGTATGAATTGGGAAGACTCCTCAGCAACCAGTCATTATTTATAGTCATAGTCATACTTTATTGATCCCAGGGGAAATTGGTTAGTAGATTAATGTTAACAGTGGGCATTATGAGGCAAAACTGAATGAAAATGAAGTTTTATAGGTCACCTACAGTACAAGTTCATTGAATGATAGAACAACCAAGTGGAACTAATAGGCCTATTCCTGTCAATTAAAGATATTTGTGGAAGTATGGCCTACTGTAATGTACAATAATATTTTTATATATCTTCCCCTCCACAGATCTGAAAATTTCACTAGTCAACTGTGAAGCCAACATATTGAGATAATTGTCAAAACATATGCCTTACAAGAGGCATGGCGCCAGTTTGTTTTTAAATCATGCTTTTTTTTAGCTTTTTGATTGGAGTTCCTCTACAAGTTTTTCATGAACTTGGGTCAATGTATGCCTGTGTGACTTATCAAATTTCTATATTTACATTGTGTTTTTAAATAAAATTGAAAGGCACTTTGTGAAGGGATTTTTTTGTAGCTGTATTTTTTAATGTTGCTTCTCACCTGTAATGTATTTTTCTCCAGCTGGATCATTGCACCAATGTCACCATTGGCTAATGTCTGTAATCCACTTTTGTCCAAAAATAAACTATTTGAAAAGTTATCAATAAAATAAATTTGCTTCAGCAGATTTTCTACATGCACTCAGTTAAATTACAACTACTGTATTTTAGTGAAATGTGCTTTAGAATGGGCAGTGGCCCATCTGTCAGATGGATAACGAGATGAGATTTTAAAAAATTGTTCTCTTGTTTTAAAAAAAAAGGCAAAAGACAGCAGACACTAGCATTCTGAAATTTCAGCAGAATATGCTGAAAGTAAGTATGGAATAGATTAAGCATTTCCTGGAAGGAGAGGTAACTTTAAAGACCTAGAATTTAGTGCATCAGTGAATGACCCAGGTCTGCCCAGGAAAGTTGTAGTTATACTTAGTCAAACTCCTTTGCAAAAGCTATCTGATCCTCATTGCTTCAGGGTTTTCCATTGTGTGGTAGGGACAGAATAAGCCTGTCCACGAAAATGTTGAAAGAACTTTGAATGTTGTTGAATATCTGTCTCCCTCAAAGCAAACTACAAAAAATAAAAACTTGAAAGTCAACTAATGCAAAAACATAAACGAGAAAATATGCAGATGCTGGAAATCTGAGCAACACACAAAACACTGGAGGAACTCAGCAGGCCAGGCAGCATCAAGGGAAAAGAGTATCGTTGACATTTCGGGCCAGGACCCTTTCTGCTTAAAACAAAAAAAAAGTTTCAGGATATTCAGTTAGAACAGCGAGAAGAGTTTAAAATTTAGATGGTTACTACTTCAGCGGTTTGATCAAGGCACGACTGCGTAAGCACGTGGATGTCAGCCAGTTAGAACAGTGAGAAGAGTTTAAAAGGAGACAGTTTTATAGAGCGGGAGGCAGAGCAGGAGGGCTTTGGCTCAACGGGGCTTCAGTGATAATGGGTCGAGGCGAGATAGGTTGCCTGTGTAGAATACAGACCGGAAGTATGTGTGTGAGGCCTGTGTTCTGTGTGTCTGGGATAGACAACTCCCTATCACACCGAGGGTTTGAGACCCGTCGGCTACCCTCACCTGGTTTAGCCGGCTTGTCGAAGCCGTTGCCCAGGGTGCGGCCACTGTCACATGCAAACAGCTACGGGGAGCCACAGGTGAGAGCTGAGTGCCAGGTGGGGACCAAAGGTTGACTAACCGCCCTGAAAAGGACGTGACATGTTCCCCCAACAGAGGTGCTACCCCTCCCTGACACCCCATACATCCCAGCATGTGAAGACAGACTCCGGCGGATTGAGCGGACGAGACCTATGGAAGGTCCAACGGTCAAGAAGGCGGTCTCTGCAAGCGTCGTGGAACGTGTAGAGCAGGACAAGACACAAGACGTCCTGGTCGTCCACTGCGCCTAGTCCCATCTCCAGCCGTCTAGACTCTGTCTTGCCACTGGATCCAGATGGGAATTGGGAAGAGAGAGTGAGGCTGACGCTGCGCAACTCTCCCTCACTTAAATCCAAATCACCCGCAAGTCTCGACACCATCAGAATGGTGTCGAGGTCCTCATCGACGTCAACGATGGATGAACAACAACCAACCAATCTGTGTGTCTCCCAGTTGCCAGGGTCCAGTATCTTTCTGATCGTGTCCACGATATCCTGAAGTGGAAAAGAGAACAGCCAGAGGTCGTGGTACATATTGGTACCAACGACATAGGTAGGAAAAGGGAGGAGGTCCTGAAAACAGACTACAGGGAGTTAGGAAGGAAGTTGAGAAGCAGAACCTCAAAGATAGTAATCTCGAGGATTACTGCCTGTGCCACGTGACAGTGAGTATAGGAATAGAACGAGGTGGAGGATAAATGCGTGGCTAAAGGGATTGGAACGGGGGCAGGGATTCAGATTTCTGGATCATTGGGGCAGCAGTGACCTATACAAAAAGGATGGGTTGCACTTGAACCCCAGGGGGACCAACATCCTGGTAGGGAGGTTTGCTAAGGTTATTGGGGAGAGTTTAAACTAGAATTGCTGTGGGGGGGGGGGCGCGGTGGTGGGAACTGAACTGAAGAGACGGAGGAAGAGGTGGTTGGCTCACAAATAAAGAAAGCTTGGAGTCAGTACCAGAGGGAGGATAGGCAGATGATAGACAAGGGATGCACTCAGACCGATGGTTTGAGGTGTGACTATTTTAATGCTAGGAGTATTATGAATAAAGCAGATGAGCTTAAAGCGTGGATCAGTACTTGGAGCTATGATGTTGTGGCCTTTACAGAGACTTGGATGGTGCAGGGGCAGGGATGGCTACTTCAAGTGCCAGACTTTTGATGTTTCAGAAAGGAGGTGGGGGGAGGCAAAAGAGGTGGAGTGTGGCACTGTTGATCAGAGATAGTGTCACAGCTGCAGAAAAGGAGGAAGTCATGGAGCAATTGTCTACAGAGTCTCTGTGGGTGGAAGTTAAGAACAGGAGGAGGTCAATAATTCTACTGGGTGTTCTTTTAAAAACCTCCCAAGAGTAACAAGGACATCAAGAAGCAGGTAGGGAGACAGATTCTGGAAAGGTGTAATAATAACAAGGTTGTAGTGGGAGATTTTAATTCCCCAAATATCGATTGGCATGTCCCTAGAGCGAGTGGTTCAGATGGGGTGGAGTTTGTTAGGTGTGTTCAGGAAGGTTTCTTGACACAATATGTAGATAAGCCTACAAGAGGAGAGGCTGTACTTCATCTGGTATTGGGAAATGAACCTGGTCAAGTGTCAGGTCTCAGTGGGAGAGCATTTTGGAGATGGTGATCACAATTCTATCTTCTTTACCATAGCATTAGAGAGGGATAGAAACAGACAAGTTAGGAAAGTGTTTAATTGAAGTAAGGGGAAATATGAGGCTATCAGGCAGGAACTTGGCAGCATAAGTTGGGAACAGATGTTCTCAGGGACATGTGGCAAATGTTCAGGGGATATTTGTGTGGAGTTCTGCATAGGTACATTCCAATGAGACAGGGAAAGGATGGTAGGGTACAGGAACCATGGTGTACAAAGGCTGTTGTAAATCTAGTCAAGAAAAGAAAAGTTTACGAAAGGTTCAAGAAACTAGGTAATGATAGAGATCTAGAAGATTATAAGGCTAGCAGAAAGGAGCTTAAGAATGAAATTAGGAGAGCCAGAAGGGGCCATGAGAACGCCTTAGCGGACAGGATTAAGGAAAACCCCAAGGCATTGTACAAGTATGTGAAGAGCAAGAGGATAAGACATGAGAGAATAGGACCATTCATGTGTGACAGTGGAAAAGTATGTATGGAACAGGAGGAGACAGCAGAGGTACTTAATGAGTAATTTGCTTCAATATTCACTACGGAAAAGGATCTTGCTGATTGTAGGGATGACTTACAGCATACTGAAAAGCTTGAGCATATAGATATTAAGAAAGCGGATGTGCAGGAGCTTTTGGAAAGCATCAAGTTGGATAAGTCACCGGGACTGGATGAGATGTACCCCAGGCTACTGTGGGAGGCGAGTGAGGAGATTGATGAGCCTCTGGTGATGATCTTTGAATCATCAATAGGGACGGGAGAGGTTCTGGAGGATTGGAGGGTTGCAGATGTTGTTCCCTTATTCAAGAAAGGGAGTAGAGATAGCCCAAGAAATTATAGACCAGTGAGTCTTCAGTGGTTAGTAAGTTGATGGAGAAGATCCTGAGAGGCAGGATTTATGAACATTGGAAAGGCATAACATGATTAGGAATAGTCAGCATAGCTTTGTGAAAAGCAGGTCGTGCCTTACGAGCCTGATTGAATTCTTTGAGGATGTGACAACACATTGATGGAGGAAGAGCAGTAGATGTAGTGTATATAGATTTCAGCAAGGCATTTGATAAGGCACCCTATGCAAGGCTTATTGAGAAAGTAAGGAGGCATGGGATCCAAGGGGACATTGCTTTGTGAATACAGAACTCTTTGCCTACAGAAGGCAAAGAGTAGTTGCAGACGGGTCATATTCTGCATGGAGGTCAGTGACCAGTGGTGTGCCTCAGGGATCTGTTTTGGGACAGCTACTCTTCGTGATTTTTATAAATGACCTGGATGAGGAAGTGGAGGGATGGGTTAGTAAATTTGCTGATGACACAAAGGTTGGGGTGTTGTGGTTAGTGTGGAGGGTTGTCAGAAGTTACAGTGGGGCATTGATAGGATGCAAAAATGGGCTGAGAAGTGGCAGATGGAATTCAACCCAGATAAGTGTGAGGTGGTTCAGTTTGGTAGGTCAAATATGATGACAGAAGGTAGTATTAATGGTAAGACTCTTGGCAGTGTGGAGGATCAGAGGGATCTTGGGTTCCGAGTCCATAGAACACTTAAAGCTGCTGCGCAGGTTGACTCTGTGGTTAAGAAGCATACAGTGCATTGGCCTTCATCAATTGTGGGATTGAGTTTAGGAGCCAAGAGGTAATGTTGCAGCTATATAGGACCCTGGACAGACCCCACTTGGAGTATTGTGCTCAGTTCTGGTTGCCTCACTACAGGAAGGATGTGGAAACCATAGAAAGGGTCCAGAGGAGATTTACAAGGATGTTGCCTGGATTGGGGAGCATGCCTTATAAGAATAGGTTGAGTGAACTTGGCCTTTTCTCCTTGGAGCAACGGACGATGAGAGGTGACCTGATAGAGGTGTATAAGATAATGAGAGTCATTGATCATGTGGATAGTTAGAGGCTTTTGCCAGAGCTGAAATGGCTAGCACAAGAGGGCACAGTTTTAAGGTGCTTGGAAGTTGGTACAGAGGAGATGTCAGGGGTAAGTTATTTATGCAGAGAGTGGTGAGTGGGTGGAATGGGCTGCTGGCGACGGTGGTGGAGGCGGATACGATATGGTCTTTTAGGAGATTTCTGGATAGGTACATGGAGCTTTGAAAAATAGAGGGCTATGAGTAACCCTAGGTAATTTCTAAATGTTGGGTTCTCAGTAATATTAACTGTAATGTTAACTGCTAATAATAGAATGGCTTCTTTGTAATGTTAACTGATGAGCTAATGTTCTTTGTAGCTGAAATGTTTGGGTTATAATTATAGATAGAAGGGAACTAACCAATGGAAGTCATGTTATTCTATCTGTATGTGGGAACTGGATTGAATGCGCAGGAATTCGGCGAGGAGAAGCGAAGAGGAAGGACATGCGGGAAGCGCTCTGGTAGACCCAGTCCGAGGGTCAAGGAGTTCTTAGGAGATCGAATGGTGGAGAGACAACTCTGTTTCTTGAGCTCCAATGATTGTGCACAAACTGATTAATCCTGATAAGTGTGGCGCCTTTTTCTTTTATATTTGTTTCCCTACTAATCACATAGTCACAGTAAGATTTATAAAGTGTAATCTTTTAATTGTACATTGTGTACTGTCTGATGTTTTACGTTGTGGGATTTGTACCGGGGTGCACACACAGCAGCAACGCAAACGTGAGACACAGTTTGGTGGGCAGACGACGGTTTCTCCCTATACGAACGTGAGGTGATAGCACTGAGTGTTACAATTGTGGGCGCTCGTCTGGTGATTGACTTCTGTGGATGCTGTGTGACCACTCTGTTTAAAGTACAGTTGTGATGGCAGCAGCTGCATTTCAGCGATGGTTTGCGGCTGCAGGGGTGCCAGTGAGCAATGCGTGTGTGTTGAGGGGGGTGGAGACTAGTGTATCGGATGAAGTGTTACTTCAAGGTTTGAGTTCGGTTAAAGCTGTTGGCAAGGTGGAAATTGTATCACGAAATTTTGATTTTGAGGCAGGTACGGACATAGTGTTCGTACAGACAAGTGAGGACATAGGGGCAGAGTTGCCAGAGGAGATTGGCGTCCCAGGGGAGGCGGGACCATGGCGCCTGCAATTTGTCAGGGGGAGGGGCCAGAGCTCAGCGAACTGTGTCACCAGCGGTTGAGGGAGGGGATCTCAGGGAACGAATTCTCTCAGTGCTGAGGGATGAAGGGAAGGAGTGGTCAGATTTGGAAAATGTGGTTAGTTCCCGTCCCCCAGCGAAAGGGGAGAGTTCCGATTTGGCATCTGCAATCACCTCCCTGGCAAGAAGGGTAGAGGGGCCCTGCCAGAAGATAAGAATTTTCTCGGGGATAACACCCACCCCCGCAGGTGAAGAGGATTATGAGACATGGGTAGAGCAAACATCACAGTTGTTAAGTGAGTGGCAGTGCTCGGATGAGGAAAAGCGACAGAGATTGGTTGAAAGTTTGTGGGGGGTGGCGGCTGATGTAACGCGAGGTGTGAAGGTTAACCAGCCTTTGGCCACTCTGGATGACTATCTGGAGGCGTTGGAAAGTGCTTTTGGGTTGACTGGGAGCTCCTTGGGGGGGGTTTCAAAACATGCGTCAGGAGAAGGGTGAGAAGCTCTCCGTGTACCTTTTCCAGCTAGACAGATGGCTTAATGGGCTGCGGCACCGGGGGGGTCCATTCGGGCTGAGCTGGTGGATCAGGTAACTAGAGGTGTCCAGGCTGAGGTCAAGATTGCTTGGAGTCTCCGACAGTCCTATAACATGCGCCCTCCTCCCACGTTCGTTCAGCTGATCAGAGACATGAGGGGGGATGAGAACATGTTGAGGCCGTGGGAGGACTCTGTCAGTAGGGAGAAATCCTCAGTTGCAGCCCCTGGTGGGGAAGTGATCAGAGCCAGCTCCACCCGGAAATTGATAAAGGAGGTGGTGGCCGAGCTGAGAACTGAGGGATCAGTAGGGCGGGCCCCCCCCCCAGGGGACGGACAGCGCAGAGGGCTGCAGGTGGTGGGGGGTTCGCGAGAAGAGGGGTGGCTGGTAGCATGTGCTATAACTGGGAAAGAGGAGCATTTGCAGAGAGAATGTGAGCAGCAGGGGGTGTACTATAACCGTGGGGAAAAGGGCTACTTATGGCGGGAATGTGAGCGGCAGGGAGCCCCTCGGAGATCGCGTCCCCTGGCATCCAAGCAGGGAGAGGTGTTGGGAAACTTAGAGGAGACCCGGTGAGGGAACAGCCTGGTGTCTCTAGGGGAACACGTTCACAGCAATGTACCAAGGAACCTCCGAAAGCAAAAGACCCGATTCCAAAAGGATTAGTGGGACCCCACTCCAGCGTGTCGCTACGGATAGAGGGAATCTATGCTAAAACCATACTCAACACCAGGTTTCAGGTCACGTTACTATACCATTTGTTTTATAAGCAGTATTTAAAGCACTTGCCCTTGACCCCATGCAGTGCGCTGGAGATTTGAGGTGTCAGTGCTGGTGATTATCCGTATGACGGGTATTTGTCAGTGAGACTGGAGTTTTCAGAAGCCGAGGTGGAAGTGTCTGAAGTTCTGGAGACGTTAGTACTGGTTTGTCCGGACCCGGTTGAGACAGGGGGTGCTTCGGTTCTGGTGGGGACCAACACCCCTTTTGTGTGGAGGCATATGGGGGCCTGTAAGGAGAGGGCGGGTGAGAATTTTTTGGGGATCCTGGTTGTGCACCAGCTGCTTTTGAGGAAGTGCGGAGCTGCCCTGGGCCGGATGCTGAATTTAAACGAGGGATTGTGTGGTGCACCCAGTCAAAGCCTAAGGTAATAAGGCCCGGGCAAGTAGCGGGAGTGATGGGATCCCCTAGTGGACACCCCAGAAGACCTCGAGGGGGAGTCACGATTTCCGGCTGGGGTGCTGGTGAGGTCCGAAGTGCGGAGGCCCTCGGTGGTAGAGGCGAGCAGGATGGCAGTGGTTGTCCAGAACACTACGAAGAGGGAAATCATCTTTAAGAGAGGGATGCCTCTGGCGCATTTGTTCCCGGTGACGGTAATGTCTAGCGCCCCCGTGAGGCCCACTGGGGGGAAGCTATGGGAAAATGGAGGAAAGTTGACTGCTGAAGCCTTTAACGTTGGGGACTGTCCTGTGCCACCGGGTTGGAAGCAAAGGTTGGTGGAGAAGATGTTGAAGCTGGAAAATGTTTTTTCCCTTGGTGAGTTTGATGTGGGTTGTTCCAAGAGCACACGCCACACCATCCGGGTGACTGAGGACACCCCGTTTAGAGAGAGGTCGTGGCGACTGGCCCCTGCAGACATGGAAGATGTGCAGCAGCATTTGTGTAAGTTGAAGGAAGTTGGGATCATCTCTGAATCCCGTAGCCCTTATGCGTCCCCAATAGTAGTGGCCTGGAAGAAGAATGGAAAGGTACGCATGTGTGTGGACTATAGGACCCTGAATCGGCGCAGTGTCCCTGACCAGTATACAGTCCCGAGGGTCAAAATGCACTGGCCTGTCTGAATGGGGCGAAATGGTTTAGTGTGCTGGATTTGAGTGGATATTACCAGGTCCCGATGAGTGAGGCCGTCAAGAGAAGACAGTATTTATATGCCCGCTGGGATTTTTCCAGTTCGAAAGGATGCCCCAGGGCATTTCGGGAGCCCCTGCCACCTTCCAGAGGGTCATGGAGAAGACGGTGGGGGATATGAATTTGCTCAAAGTGTCGGTGTATTTGGATGATTTGATAGTAATTGGATCCACCTTGGAAGAACACGAAGCAAGGCTGCTGAAGGTGCTAAGCCGACTGAAGGAGGAAGGGTTAAAACTTCCCCTGGACATGTGCCAGTTCTGCGAGATGTCTGTTAGCTATGTTGGGCACATAATCTCACGGAATGGAGTAGCTACAGACCCGGCTAAGATAGAAGCGGTGACCGCAGGGCCGAAGCCCCAGACTGTGAACGCTCTACGCTGGTTCTTGGGGTTCTGTGGTTATTTTTGGAGATTCGTGAAGGGCTACATCAAACTGAGCCACCCCTCGAACCAGCTTCTGCGTGGCTACCCTCCCTTGGGGAAGAAAGGGAAAGGGAGGAGAGGATGGGAGGTTGGAGAATATCTCAACCCAGCGGAGCCCTTCGGACAGAGGTGGGATGCAAAATGTGAGGAGGCTTTTCAGTCGCTGACCCAGTCACCAGTGCTGACTTTTGCGGACCCCCGATTGCCCTATGGACCGCACACCGATGCCAACCGAGAGGGATTAGGGGCCGTCCTGTATCAGGATCAGGGCACCGGGTTGAGGCCTGTAGCGTTTGTCAGCCGGAGTTTGTCATCCTCCGAGAGAAACTATCCCACCCACAAGTTAGAGTTCCTGGCGTTGAAATGGGCGGTGGTGGATAAGCTGAGTGACTATCTCTACGGGGCCAAGTTTGAGGTGAGGACAGACAACAACCCACTCACTTACATTCTGACCTCGGCGAAACTGGATGCTACAGGCCATCGATGGTTGGCGGCATTGTCGGTATATGATTTCAGCCTGAAGTACCGGCTGGGGAGCCGGAATGTCGATGCGGACGCTTTGTTCTGATGGATGCGTGAGGAACTGGAGAGGGACGAGGAGTGGGAGAGCGTTCCTGCCCCTGGGGTGAAGGCCATGTGTCATTTTTTTCTATCGCCGTGAAGGCCGAGGAAAAGGAGAGGCGGACCGTGAAGTGGACCCATTGGGGGCTTCTGATGACGCCCTACCCCCAGTTTACTGTGACCTGTCTGCTCTGAATACCAAGCAGCTGCCGGAATTAACTCCTGGGGAAGTGGCAGTTGCTCAGCATGATGACCCGGGCATTGGCAGAGTCTGGTACGCAGTGGAGAAGGGGGATATGGCGCGGGTGGAGAAGACGAAACAAGTTTCGGTGCCTCCATTACTCAGGGAAAGGCCTCGTTTGAAGTTGGGGAAGCAAATTTTATACCGGGTAACATCACCCCTGGACTGACCTCGGTGTTGGCAGCTGGTCCTGCCTGAGAAGTATCGGAAGATTGCGTTGAAGTGACTGCACAATGATTCTGGACATTTGGGGGTGGAAAAGATTGCTTAAAGACCGGTTTTACAGGCCCAGAATGAAGTCAGAGGCCTACGCCGTGCATTTGCTGCATACGCTGGAAGACACTGCCTGTGCAGGCTGTTCCTCTGTCACACTTGCAAGGTGCAGGGTCCCTGGACCTGGTGTGTTTGGATTTCCTGTCCATAGAACCCGATGCCATAAACACGGCAAATGTCTTAGTCATCACGGACCACTACACTAGATATGCTCAGGTTTTTCCCACCAAGGACCAGAGGGCAACTACAGTGGCAAAAGTGTTATGGGAGAAGTATTCTGTGCACTATGGCCTTCCCCGGCAGACACATAGTGACCAGGGGTGGGACTTTGAGAGTAAGCTCATCTATCAGTTACTGGGCATGCTGAGAGTTGAGAAATCGAGGACCATGCCCTATCATCCACAGGGCGATCCCCAGCCTGAGAGGTTTAATCGGATCTTGCTAGGCATGCTCAGGACTCTGGAGATCAGCAAGAAGAGCAGGTGGAGTCAACATATTGGGCATCTGGTTCACTGTTACAACTGTACACACAATGAAGCTACTGGGTATTCGCCCTATTATCTGATGTTTGGGCGCGAGGCGAGGTTGCCCATTGACCTCTGTTTTGGGACTGACATGGGTGATGTACTACCGAAGATTTATCTGAAGTATGTGTCTGATGTGAGGAGAGAGCTGAAAAGGGTGTATGAATTGGCTGGAGTGGCAGCTGCCAAGCAGATTCAGGGAAATAAGAGGAGGTATGACCAGAAAGTGAGTTCTCCCAACTCCTGCCGGGAGACCGAGTCCTCATAAGGAATTTGGGATTACCTGGAAAACACAAGCCAGCTGACTGCTGGGCAGCCACACCCTATGTGGTGGAGAGTCAGATGCCAAACCTACCGGTTTTCTGGGTGAGGCCCAAGGAGGTCTGTCAAGATTCTCCATTGGAACCACCCGTTGCCCCTGGGACATGAGGTGCAGGTAGACCTAGAGCCCAACTTGGAGTCTACACCTAGTACGAGGACTCTGCGGAAGCACGGGGCGATGAAAGAGCCCACCGCGAAAGAGACTGGACCGGGAAAGGGATACTGATTCAGAAGATGATGATTCGGATGAGTGGTACATGCCGCCATTCGCTAACTTCTCCGTGACGGGGGAGGAGACTCCGGGCCCTTCTCCCACTGCATCAGGTGAGGTGAGGGAGGCTATTGGTGAGCAATAGGGAGTACAGCAGGGCTCTGGAGGAGAGGAAGTGGGGCCTGGACCCAAGACAGGGGGCTCTGAGTTGCAGAGGGGTTTGAGTGGCAGATTGCGGGAGGTTTCGCCAGGTAGCCCCAAAGTGTCTCCAGTAATGTCTGAGCTGGAGGAGCTAGAAGAGGGGGTACGGAGGTCTCAGAGGATTAGGAACCCCCCCCTCCCCCCGGAGAGGTTGGCCTATGTAGCGCCTGGGGAGCAGGGTGTGATCTCTACTGTTTTGGGGAGTTATGTCACTGCTTTCTGCACTTGGATCGGGCTCTGTGTTTTGCAGGAAGGGTTGGCAAATTATCCGAACGTCATGAGGGCATGACTAAATTCAGTGGGGGGAGAATATAGGATTCTCAGTAATATTAACTGTAATGTTAACTGTTAACTGCTAATAATAAAATGGCTTCTCGGTAGTGTTATAATGAAATGGCTTCTTTGTAATGTTAACTGATGAGCTAATGTTCTTTGTAGCTGAAATGTTTGGGTTATAATTATAAATAACAGGGAACTAACCAATGGAAGTCATGTTATTCTATCTGTATGTGTGGGAACTGGAGTGAGTGCTCGGGAGTTTGGCGAGGAGAGGCAAAGAGGAAGGACGTGCGGGAAGCGCGCTGGTAGACCACCGTGGTTGGTCCCAGTCCGAGGGTCGAGGAGTTCGGAGGAGATCGAATGGTGGAGAGATGACTCTGTTTCTTGAGCTCCAACGATTGTGCACAAACTGATTAACTCTGATAAGTGTGGCGCCTTTTTCTTTTATATTTGTTTCCCTGCTAATCACATAGTCACAGTAAGATTTTTAAAAAGTGTAATCTTTTAATCGTACATTGTGTACTGTCTGATGATTTACGTGGTGGGGTTTGTACCGGGGTGCATACACAGCATCTATGCAAACATGAGACACAGTTTGGCGGGCAGATGGCGGTTTCCCCCTTGACCAATGTGAGGTGATAGCGCTGAGTGTCACATAAGGTAGGGACATGTTCGGCACAGCTTTGCAGGCCAAAGGGCCTGTATTGTACTGTAGGTTTTCTATGTTTCTATCTATATTCAGTTTTAAAAATTAGCCTGCACAAAAATATGCTGTATATGTTCCACAGCATCAGAATGAATGATGTTTCTGATACATTTTTGGTCATAGATTTTATGGTATCCTACACCGAACAGTGGTCGACAAAACTATTAAAAACCTGCACAAAGATCAAGCCTTTCCATGTGCACAACCTGATAATTCTGGTTGGGGGGGGGGCAAATGATAGCATTTTCGTGGAGCAGCTCGAAAAGAAATTGCTTATGGAGTTGTAGAGTATGGAAAAAGGCCCTTCAGCCCAACCTATCAGTGCTGAGCCTGGTCTAAGTGAAACTTACTGCCATACACCTGAATACATATATGCACAGGTCCAATAGGAAAGCTCACTTGCGGCAGCATCATCAGCACGTAGCGTCATGTAACCAGTATTCACAAGAAAAACACAATTTAAGCTACATATAGTTTTTTACAAGAAAGAACAATTAGAATGAAAAAAATCCATTTTAGTGCAAAAGTACTCAGTGTTCATAGTGTTGCTAAGCTGTAGTGATAGGGTTTTGCTGGTTGCATCAATAACTAATTGAAGACAAGTGGCTGTTCTTGAACTTGTGGGACTTACGGCTTCAAAAATCCTCTCACTCGAAGGTAGTTGTGAAAAGATGGTATGAAGTGATCAGTGAGGAACCTTAGGATGTTTCCTTCATGAGGCTCCCCCTCCTGTAGGTAGTGGTGGTGCAGAGGGGCGTGTGCATGATCTTTTGGGCGGAGTGCACTATCCTACAGCTTCCTATACATTCAGACAGAATACTTCTAATAATGTATCTGTAGAGTGTTTGATAATAGGCTGAAGCTCCTTAACCTCCTAACAAAGTAAAGATAAGAGTGTGCTTTCCTTAAGATTGCATCCATGTGCTCAGCCCAGAGCTGTTCACATCTGATCTGTTAACACCCGGGAATTTGCTGACTCTCCACCGCCAATGTAGACCGCCGCATGTTCACCCTACTTCCCCTTACTGAAGTCAACAATTGGCTCTTTAGTTTTGCTGACGCTGAGCAAAAGCTTGTTGCAGCACCACATAACCAGAAGCTCTGTGAAGCTGATTCACATCGCTTGTGATTCATCCAACAATAGTGTCATTGGTGCATTTGCAAATATAATTGGAGTTGTGCTTAATATGCAATTGAGTGTATAAAGAATAGGGTAGGGGGCGCATGTGCAGCCTTGGGGAAGATGCATCATTACCAATCCTCACTGAGGTCTGTCGGTGAGGAAGTTGGGTATCCAATTTCAGAGGGAGGTTCAGAGGCTCAGGTCTTGAAGCTTGGTGATGAGTTTGATGGAATTATTTTGTTAAACCCTAAGTCGAAGTTAATGAACAGTGCCTTGACATACAAGCTCCTGTTGTCCAAATGATCCCAATCAGATTACTCCACCAAGTCTGGTGCTGACTGAGTGAGTCCCACTGGTGGCATGTGGCTCAGATCTCCCCTAAACCCCTACTATCCATGTACTGATCCAAATGTCTTTTGCATATTGTTATTGTTTTCACATTCCTTCATCAGACCATTTCTCATACGAAGTTATCAATTCCTTCTTTTCACTGAAGGCCTGCACTGCACTATTTAACTTGTCTGCAGTTCAGTTTATAGATATTTATAGGAATGCTGAGCAGTGGTATTAAACTTTGGACATCTCTCATTGAGACTTTTGTTTTTTGTAGGGTAACATCTTTGATTTAGAAGTATGTGCTGTAGTGACATATGTGGTAGAGAAAGCCAACGTCCAGTCCTCTGTTATGTGGTAGCAGTAGGTTACAGATGGAATTACAGATTACTTTTTCTTCCTCCAAGTAGCAGTCATGCAGCTTTTTCTGTCTATTTCCGTTAACAATCCTACCTAACGTTCGTTTTTGAATATACTCTGAAGTAGGGCAAGGAAGTCGTTCTGAAACAATTATCCTGATGGAAATTTTTGTGCATGTGTACAGACTGAAACTTGATTGTGATGATTTCCCTTGCTAAATTATTGCTGACCAAACTAGGTGAGTAAGTACTTGCTGAACATCAGTGTTGGTCTGTCATTTTACTCAAGAGTCCTAGAGACAAATGGCAGCAGAAGGGAAAAGGGTGATTTAATCACCCTGTGATCTGCATTGTGGAATATGATTAATTAATCCCAAGAGGTTACAGAGCAGTTAATCAACAAGATGCATTTCGTGCTTTAATAATACGTGAATACAGTTTGGTCTTTTCTTTAATTTTTCAAAAGAATACAAATGCTACAGCAAGAATTCCTGGAGAAAGATAATGGATGAAGATGGATATATTACTCACCTTGAAAATATTTTTTTCCATAACCTATACACTGAATATTTCAGCGAAAAACAGTACCAACTGTAGTTTTTTTGTGATATGTTAAAAAATATTAGACATGTTTCCATTAAAATTCATAAATATATGACAATCAATTTTAATGGCAAGACAACTAAACAGGTGCTTCCTGATAACATTATTATACTTATGCTTAATAAGCAGAGGGATTATGCTCCCATGTCCTGTTGAGCTGGAAGGAACCAGGCCAAAAGCTATCATGCCTCAAATAATCACTCATCCTGCTTTTCATCACCTTGGCTACTTTGAAAACTTGGAGTATGATTATAAATTTGAGTTATTTGCAAATATTTCTTATGGAATACAACTCCTGGACATGCATGCATGTCATTTTAAAAGTAAATGATTGACAATGTCTAAGAAGTTAGCCCAGAACCAAAATTACTATCACTGTTTTATGTGATGTGAAGTTTGTTGTTTATTGGCAGCAGTACCACACAAAAGCATAAATAACTGTAAATTACAAAATAAATTAAAAGGGCAAAAAAAATGTTGTTTTCATGAACCATTCAGAAACCTGATAGCACAGGGGTGGAAACAAATTCTGAATTATTGTGTAGGTCTTCAGGGTCGTGTACCTCCTCCCTGATGATACTAATAAGAAGAGGACATGTCCTGGATGGTGAGAGTCTTTAGTGATGACTGTTGCCTTCTTAAGGCACTGCCTCTTGAAGATGGCTTTAATGGTGGGGAAGGTTGTGCCCATGATGGAGCTGGTTAAATCTGCAACCCCTGCAGCCTTTGGCGATCCTGGGCATTGGAGGTTCCATACGAGGCTGTGTTGCAACCAGTCAAAGTATCTCTACTGTACATCTATAGAAATTTTTCAAAAGTCCTTTTAAATTTGCAATAATCCTTTCAAAATTGCAACTCTTTGGAAAATAAATTAGCACTGCATCATATTGATCTTTCCTCTTGCTAATTGCTAAGCTAGCTATAAATTTATCGTTAAAAGAAAAATAATTGGAAGACTGGATGGCTTGATAATACATTAAAACCATTTGTTATTTTCTTCAAACTCACTCGCGCTTCATTTGGTATCTTGGATCTACTGTTCAGGTATAAAACTATTTTATCTCATTATCAAGAAATTTGTTGCTTGGTATTTGATTAAACTGGAGTGAAAAAATAAATGAGAACTAAAGAAGGTAAGTTTCCAATCTTCCTGAGCAAATTTACTGGTGTAGCACATTACAGCCTGTAATTAGAACTTATTAATATTTTGCAGTTGGTGCATGCAGAGAATCAAAGTGTTATCATCTGGTATTGCCAGTATGTAGTTGACTGATCTCTCTTTAATATTATAACATACAAGTCTACGATGTATTTATTACAATCACTATAAATCAAAAGATGGTCCATACTCTGCTACTTTTAAAGAGAGTAGCCTTATTATAAAATGTTGTCATAATCATACCAGTTTCTTTAAAAAGTGGTTATCATTTTTCAACTATGGTTGTTCAAAGCAAATATCAGTAGTGTGAGAATGGTAATAAGTTTTAAAACACGAATACCTTGAATACCTTGTTCAAGTTCATGTTAATGGTTTGTAATAGAACATGCATCCTCACCTTGCTGATAATTGAAATTAAGATTTGTCTAGATAGCTCATGGATAGTTCATTTAAGTGGAGGATCAGAAACTTAACAATTTGCATTAATCAAGTAATTACTGTGGGGTGGGGGGGCAATGAAAAGAGTTAAACCAGTCTAAAGTTTAATTTCAGTCTAGGTATTGACCAGAACAATTGCATTCCATCACCTCTACTGATAGTTGAGGTTCTCGACCTGGAAATTACACAAACTTAGTATAAACATGAGATTCCGCAGATGCTAGAAATCCAGAGCAACAAACACAAAATGCTGGAGAAACTCAGCAGGTCAGGCAACGTCTATGGAGAGGAATAAGAGAACAATGTTTCGAACCGAGAACCTACATCAGGACTTGGTATGTCATGCTAGAACATAGCAAACAGCATTCAGATTCTTCTACAGGGTAATAAGTGAGGTGTGTCAAAATAATTCCATCTATACTTCCTTTCTGACCTTAACTCCCCCCCCCCCACTTCCTTCAGTTGGATTGACTGACATTTTCACTATGCTTTATCAATATGGTGGAATAATTATTTAATAATTGGAGCCAATGTTCCCTTATTGCCATACATGAATATGCAATAGTGATATTCATCTGTTAAGTACATATTTATATTATTATCCACCAAGTCCTTTACCTTTTTAAATCCTCACTAAGAGAAGTTGGTCAATCTGGTTGCATTAAATTAGCTTTAGGTCAAAGCACCATCAAATTTTGACACTGAAAAATTAGTTTTCTCCAAGACCACATCTATCTTGGGGTTATAATTTGACTGTTTGCTCACTTGCTGATGGTTAGAGATCGGTGACCAATCCCGTCAGTTAAAGCCAACTGGTTTGTATATCAGCAAAATAATTGGCTAAATCAAAACTGGAAACCAGAATAATCACTGTGGCATTCCTATCCTAGAAATACATGAAAAGTAATACAAGTAATGGATGAAGCTATTTTAAATCAATAGGAATTTGTCTCTGGATCAGTCAGGCTAGTTTAGTTTGCCATAATGGATGAAAATATAACATCAAGTCAGTGTAGTGTCAGCTGTTAGCTCAATATATTTTTTCAACTGATTAGCTATGCAGTTCCAGCAATTTTGAGAGCCCCACCACCAAACCACCATTCCCATCCGCCTCACCAACCATTCTTGCAAAGGTCTCTGGGCACGATGGTGTTACTATTATCACCGACATTTTAAGGTTCTTGTACTTGTATCTGGTGGTCCGTGCTGGAAACAAGCCATTAACTTTGTGTTGATGTTACCGGTTGTTGAATTAACAACTCCTATTGTCTTAATGCCAAACACATAATAGTGCACCGGTAGGGAAAAGTGCAAGCAGAAAGAAAAGAACACAAATACAGTATAGCCTTTATAAAATTGATTGATCAACTATAACATTTACTTTTATTCTTATCTGAACAACCTTGTATTTTTAACAGATCAAATATTTTAACCAGACAACTCATGTTGTGTATGAGCTGAATCTATCACAACATGTTTTGGGAAGAGGAAGATTGGCATCATTCATTATGCAGCAGGACACATGTGAGAGTGACTAAGCAAATGGAATGTTCTTTCCATAGCACTTGCTAACAGTACAAACGGGGGAAATGTACATTTCCTTTGTATCTTAAAAATTTCCTTTCGTGTTTACTCCTGTAAGAAAGAAAAACATTTCAAACCTCCCTTTTCAGAATAGTCAATGACCAGATGCATTGTTGCCAGCAAACTATTCTTTAACACTTGTCTGATAGCAACTAAGGTGTGTTTATGTAAAGTCATTTGTGATAATTAGCAATCGCAGTATATCCACAACTTAGATTTTGGGGCCACTTTTTATGGACAGGGTTGGGAAAAATTGTGATTAGAAAAATGTGCATCTGAATAAGTAGGCAATGGAAATTGTTTTCTGTAAATAATAGCATTCTTTAAAAATTATGTTGTATGATTACTTTTAAGATTGGAAGATTTGGGCACTGGTGCTGAGATCAAAGCAATGGATATTTTAATGACTTTGATTTCAGTCTAAAAGAAATGTTTTTAAAATTTACAGATGCCATTAAACTTAGAAGCATAATGAAAGGTAAGATGTTTAGGGATTAACTTTAGGACAAAACAGGCAGTCTTAAATATATGAACTAGCATGTGGCAGGTGAAATTTAATGCAAGAAGTAAAACAGCAGTCTATACATCCAGAATGCAGACAAATCGGTACTGATGAAAAGGGTCGTGAAAGACCACTTTGAATTCAAAAGATAATATTTGAAGGCAATGCAGATTAATACCATAATACTTCACTTGCTCAGTATTGATTTAATTTGAAATCACAAGTCTTATGTCCAAATAAGATGTATTTCAGTTGAAACAATGTCAGGTTTATTGTCATTTAACAATATACTTGTATATAACATGTATAACCATATATATATATATATAAAAATGAGACAACATTTCTTCGAACCAGGTGTACACATATCACTTGATAACTTATGAAGGTAAGGATAAAATCTACAAATGGATCACACATAACTAAAAACTAAAGTGCATTAATATTAAATATTCTAAGGTACAGAACAGATTAACCAGTGACACTTTGAATACGATGCAGCAGAGAGTTCAGAAGCTTAATGTCCTGGGGGAAGAAACAGTTTTTCGTCCTGACCGTTCTTGTTTTTAAGCATCGTGGTCTCCTGCCTGGTGGTAGAAGGTCAAAGAGGATACTGGGTGGTTGGGTGGATTCCTTAATAATACTTAATAGCAAGCAGCACTCCTGATAGATGTCCCTGATCATAGGGAGACCCGTGTGATCCTCTCAGCTGTTCTCACATTTCTTCTGGTCCAATGCTCAATTGCTCCCATCCCAGATGGAGATCCAACTTGTCAAGACTCTCTAAATGGTGTTGTAAAACACAGTTAAGATTGGGAGGAGGTGGGGGTCCGTGCTTGCCTCAATCTTCTCCAGAAGTGGAGGCTCTATTGTAACACCTTGTTCAGGGAGGTGATAATGAGGGAGCAGGTGAGGTCATAGGTGACGTGAACTTCCAGGAACTTAGTGCTTTTAACTCTCTCTCTATGGTGGAGTCATGTATTTACAGGGGGTGGGGGTGGTTTACATTTTTCTCAAGTCCACAATTATTTCCTTGTGAAGGAGGGGTAATAATAACGTGTGGAACAAATATACAGGAATGCAGGAACAGTGTGTCTGAGGTAAATATGTGCAGAAATCATTAAAGAAAGCTATTAAAGTGTACATAAATGGAGCATCAAGTATACAACCTAACAAGATAGAATGAACCTTTATTGAACTTTGTTTTCACAACTCGAGTTTTGAATTCAATCTGATCATCACATTTTGAAAATAATGCAAAGGTCTTGGAGATTTACTGGAGTGATCTTTAGGGATGAAGCACTTGGTTTAAATGGGATTTTCTCCAATAGGCAGGCAGTATTAAAAAATAACTCAGATATTCAATTTGTAAGTGGTCCATGCAGGATAAGAGAATTTGTTCTCATTGGTATAAAGGCCAAAGACCAGGGAGAGACATTGAGCATTTTTTTTAGATGATACCTTTAAATATTTTCATGAGATACCTTTTAGCTAATTCTTTTTGAAAATCCATATACACTAATGCACTTTGTTTATTTGTAGATTTTGTCCTTCAAAAACATATCGGTTAAACAGCTTTTTATTTGAAACTTGTAGGCAAGAGAATGATTTTATTCAAGCTGTATAATCTCCATCCCTGGTTGTCAAAAATGGACAAGTTTCTTTTGTCGTTACATAGAAAGAGTAGTAGTACTACTCAAGTAGCATCTCAAGCACATTTTCCCACTTAATATCATTTCTTAGCTATCCAATGTACTTTACCCTTTATCCTTTAGAACTCTGAATACCCTTTCTTTCAATTGAACCGCTTCTGTCCAGGTGCACTGAAGGCAATGGCATATTTCACATTGATGAGAGGCAGCTCCCAAGATATGGAAAGTGGTTCACTCTTTCCAGAGTCTCAGCATGTTCTTTTACTGTTGGAGTGTTGTTCAGTGTAAGGTCAATTCTCTCATATGCTTTACTGAATGAGTTAAAGATGTCTTATGCACACAAAAGCAGGTATTGGTGCTATATTGTGACTCAGTTGCTGAAGTTCATTTGCTCTTGGTTTTGAAATGTAACTATTGTGGATTGTATGGCTTCTTATTAGTTCTGAAAATTAGCTCCACACCTGGGGGGTGTTTCTTGGCTGTGAAGTGCTACATTGTGTCAAGGTACATCAAGAAAATTTGTTGGGGTACTTTGGTTGGTTGAAGAAAAGTTGTTTGAAGATAATAACTTTAGACTTCTGTGTATAATAAATGTTTAGTTTACCAAGCATCAGTATTCCCTACATTTTTGTTTACTTCTGAGCCTGGACTGTCTTCAGCAGACATCTCAAGATACTGGGAATGTCAGATCAACACTCTCTCTGCAAGATTCTCCAGATTCACTAGAAGAATAATTGAACTAAATATTAGTGATCTCTGCCAGGACACTGAGACCCTAGTTACATTTAACTGGCTATGTTAGCCAGACAACATTGCTGTATACCTCATACCAGACTCCTGAAAATTACGTTATATTTCAAGCTCAGTTACAGGAAGAGATAGAGGAAAGATTCAAAAATGTACTCGAGGCCTCCCCTGAAAACTGTAACATCCATCATTATTACTATAATTAGGTAAAAGCCTGAAAGCACACACTCAATTCTTTAGGAACAGCTTCTTCCCCTCGGCCATCAGATTTCTCAGTGGTCAATAATACCCATGGACACTATCTCACTATGTCACATAACAACAAATTTCATTATGTATACCAGTGATGTTAAACCTGATTTCTGATTAGTGCTCTCTTTTTGCACTACTTATTTTTAATATATCTTTCTTGTTATATAGTATATTTTATGTATCGCACTGCACTGCTGACGCAAAACAACAAAATTCATGACGTTAGTGATAATAAACATGATTCTGTTTCTCAGTAACTCCCATGATTGCAAATGTGGAGAAGGAGCAGTCGGACTTTGAGTCCCTGACCTTCCTAATTGGGAGAAGGAGTGTACTACTTCATGTTCCTGCCCCATCTGTGGAAAAGCATACAATTACCACATTGGTCTCATCAACTGCCACAGAACCTGCAAAATCAGATTGGAAGCAAGTCATTTTCCATTGTTGGACAGCCTAGGCAGAAAGAGAGAGCTACCCCTAAATAATTCTTGTTAATAAAAAACTAACAAATGTCTTTGACAAATTCATTGAAGAAATCCAAATGCCCACTAAATTAATAATGAATGTTGGGTTATTTAAGAAATGTGCCCATCATTGATGTTAGACAACTTAAGAACATAAGTTCTGAATTAACATTTTTCTGAATTCCAGCAAGTGACTCAATCTCTCCTCATAGACTAACCCCCCCCCCCAACTCCAGATGCAACCAGGTGAAATGCCTCCCAAGCCTCAAGTGAGAAGAACAGAACTGTGGTGCAGCCTCACTAGTATCCTGTACAGTTACAGCATGACTTCCATGTGCTTAAATTTAATCCCTCCAGCAATAAAGGTCAACCTTCTTGATAACCTGTTGCACCTACAAACCAACCTTATGCAATACATGCACAAGCACTCCCGAATCCTTCTGCATAACAACATGCTGCAGTCTTTGGCCATTTAAGTACAGTACTAATCTGATTTTCTATCTCTTCCTCCATTGTGGATTTACCAGTGTTGTATTCCATCTGCCGGGCCCTGCTTGTGAGAAGCTTGTACATTCTCCTCGTGACCGCGAGGGTTACCTCCGGGCGCTCCGGTTTCTTCCCACAGTCCAAAGACAACCGGCTGGTAGCTTAATTGGTCATTGTAAATTGTCCTGTGATTATGCTAGGGTCAGATGGCGGGATTGCTCGGCAGCGTGTCTCGAAAGGCCCGTTCCGCGCTGTGGCCAATGAACCAGTAAGTACTGTACTGTACGAGATGTCCAGTGCATCATTGAAAGGGTTTGGAGGGGTGGTGCCGGAGAGCAGTGGGCGTGTCGGTGGTGCTGAAGATCCTGAGACAACCACACAACTGCGCTCGGAGAGCCCCGTTCCTCTCCGCACTCATTATTTCGCCGATTGCCAGCAGTTTTTCTTCATTTTGGTAGCTGAAGACGGTGATCACGTTTCTCTCTATATAAAGTTGAAAGAAGCTGCCTGACCCCATTGACCCGTCTACTCAGTGTGGCAGTAGAAGGTAGGCTGTTGTTTAACCACCAGAAAGGCACATCACATTTAACTTCAGTAACGATTGCCAATTAAATGTTCGCAAGTTGTAATTTTAGCATTATAAAATGACTGTAATTACAGCAGATGCTGTCGGTGTTCTTTGATTTGCTTTCCACCTGCATTAAAATTGAAACTAATAACTATGGTTTGTGTATACACGTTACAAAGCACGTCGATTTATTTTAATGGTATAACATCGAACTTCGGCTGGGAGACGCAGCCTTGAGCCTCAGACCCAATATGCCGAGATATTTCTAAAGTTTCACTCCTTGAAGATGTCTCTGAAATTTATTTAAAGTTGTCTGGAGTGCCGCGCTGCTGCCAAACATTAAATTATGTCTTGGTTAAGGATACAAACTAGATTTTCGGTTTTCCCCTGCCTCTTCACGCATGGCAAAATTGCTCATATATTCGTATAAACTTTAATTCGGTATAACTTGTTTTGCAATTGCAGATTTCTTCATTATTGTGCGGCATTTAGTTAAGTAAACACAACCTTTTGATGAACCTTCCCGAGCCTTGATATTTTGTTTAGGTGTTTTAAAAAGTGGTATGCATTGAGCTGGAGACTTTGGTTGCTGTGGAGACCGGTCTTTCCATGGGTTTTATTATCAGTAAAGTGCCGCTTTGTTTAATGTGTTGTGCCCAGACAGTTATTAGTAATATCTGCTATTGTACAAAATTCGTAAAACAAAATACTGTATTTGGCTCTCAAACAACCTATAAATATTTTGCCTGAATACTGCTTCTACCTCTATGAAAGGACAAATTGCCATTCCCAAAACATTTCCTTTGCAATAGCTTTTATTTATCTTCGCAAATGACCACATGATTATCTCCTTTCAACGGCGAGATAAGTCCCTAATCCTCCTGAAGAGTCTACTTTATGAAGTAAGGAATGTCTCTCCCTCTTTGAGTATGATTTTTGAGTGATTACCACTTCATCCTCTGCTCCACCCCAGTTTTTATTTAAATTCTGAGGTGACTTTAAAAGGTCAAAGTAGACCCTACAGACTTTTCCACAGATAGTGGAATTTATATTTAGTCTGGGGTAGCTGTTGCACATTGGGTATCATGAATACAGAGTGAGGACTTGATCCAGTAACAAGGAGGCCTGACATGACCAGAAATGAAGTTCTGCTGCAAGGACATCTAGCTAATAGATCTACAGCTTAGTGGTTGTGTTGATGCTTGTAGAGTCTAATGATAGCTTTGTTGTGGATTGCATAATGTTTTAGCTGCAAACATCCAGGCTGGTGAAGCTTACTCCTGAATTATCCCATATTCCAGAGATCATCTGTCACTTGAATGTTGTCTCTTCACAAGTTACGTCAGTGACTTTTCAAATTCTGGTAGAATGCTATTTCAAAACATCTAAGCCCCAGAGGTGAGTGATTTTGTTTTGTTATAGCTTTGCAAGCTTTGGGGGAGGGAAAAAAGCCCTGCTTATTATTTAGAAGTGGTGTGTGTCAGCAGACAGTTGTTAAGGCACTGAAGCAGCAGAATATCTTGACTGCCAAGAAATTAATTTCATGAGTGATTGATGAGCTGTGATTACTCAATGCCGTGTTGTTTGTGTATTTACGCAAGAGTTGCAAGTTAAAGAGGTTAGAAATGGAAATTGCAGTTTTATAGTTGGAAGTCCCAGCATACTGAAGGACTTTGGTCATGCACTTTGGTAGAAGGTATAAGGGTGTAGATTATTTTCTAAATGGAGAGTAAATTCAGAAATTGGAGGTATAGAGAGACTTGGTGGTCCCCGTGCAGAATTCTCTAAAGGTTAATTTGTAGTTTGAGTCAGTGGTAAGAAAAGTAAATGCAATGTTAGCATTCACTTCAGTAAGACTAGAATATAAAAGCAAGGATGTAACAATGAGACTTTATGAGGGATTAGTCAAACCACACTGAGAGTATTGTGAGCAGTTTTGAGCTTATCTTTTTAAAAAAAAACATGCTGGCATTAGAAAGGATCCAGAGGAGAGTCACAATACTGAAAGGCCTAGATAGAGGGGATGTTGAAAGGATGTTTCCAATATGGGCGAGTCTAGTACCGGAAGGAACAACCTCAAATACAAGAATGAGGAGTAATTTATTTACCACATGACAGTGAGTCTGTGGAATTGACTGCCAGAGACAACCGTGGAGGCCAAGTCATTGGGTATATTTGAAGTGGAGGTTCATGGGTTCGAGATTAGGACGGGTGTCAAAGATTATGGGGGAAGGCAGGAGAATGGAGTTGAAAGGAATAATAAATCAGCCATGATCCAAAGGCAGAGCTGATTTGATGGGCCAGATGGCCCAGTTCTGCTCCTATGTCTTGTGGTCAGGTCTCTATCGAATGAAGAAAATACAAGAAAAGGATTACTGGTGAAAGTAGCCCCACTTTGGGACTATGTGTTGGATAAATGGAAAGTAAAAAGGCTGGTGTGACAGCTTGTCAAGAAACGCTGTGTGAAGAATCTTGGCACAGGCACTCTCCAAGGACCAGACTTTCCCCACTTAGTGTAGTTCCTCTTTCTCTTTGTTCACATAATGCTCACCATTCTCTGGCAGTGGTTTCTTCTTGCCCCAAGCTAAGTCTAGTTCTTTTGCTGCAAGGGAACCTGTTTGCGAGTGCCTTGTGATGTGCTTGCACAGTATGCCCTCAGTGATTCCCTGGTGACTATACAGCAGGTAAGATGCAAGGAATGCTGCTGAGGTGAGTGAGTGCAGAGAATATGGAGTAAAGATTTCCGCAGCAAGTTGTATGAGTGTGTTTTGAGTGATCAGTCTGGTGGTGTGCACCTCTAACACAGAACAATGCCTGTTGTCTTACCTTGGCTAAGCCTCTTGAACTTGTCGGGTCAATGCAGCCGTGCCTTGGGAATGAGTCACCTGGCACGGGCCTGCTTGGTGACCTCTTCTCATTGCTAAAGATACTTCCTGATGAGATTTCTGCCTTCTGGTGGGGGGAAAATGTTCTCCTTTTCTTTCAGTACCTGATACTTCCCGATGAGATTTCTGCCTTCTGGTGGGGGAAAATGTTCTCCTTTTCTTTCAGTACCTGGACTATACTTCATCAGTCTGAATTACTTTCAGTCATTTTCTGAAAATTCCTCTATCCACTAAGTGGTTATAGGCCTGCCTTACTCCCCAACCTCCTAAAACTGGCATGTAGCCATTGAATAGTATGGACAGCCTTAGCTGTGTGCCTGATTTATTTTCATGAATTTAACATGCCTTTGGAATGCAAAACATCCAGTACCCTACTGCGTTCCCAATTTTGAGAGCAATGAATTACCAAGGCCGAGATGCCTTCGTTTTGTGAATGCATCTAATTTATCAAACAATGTACTCTAATACTTGTACAAGAACTAGTTCTACAAAAGAATGTTGGAACAACAGCACACAGCCATCTTGAGAATGCCTTGTTCTTGAAATGCATTGCTGATGTTAGTGTTGCTGTGCTGATTCTGAGTAAAACCAGGTGTTTCCGTTGGGAAGGAAATGAGGGAGAATCGGAAGGAAACACTATCCTGGAATGTTGACAATGGACGTATTGGAAGGCAGTCTGCAACAAATAACACTCATTGCTATCTCCTACTTTGGCATGTACAGCTCCTCAATACCTCTACATGTGACAGAGTTACAAGTCAATTGATACTTTTATGCACTTTGCATTAATTATTTACCCAAGAGACAGTGGGCTTTTTAAATCTATACAGGTGTCCCCCGCTTTTCGAACGTTCGCTTTACGAAACCTCACCGTTACGAAAAACCTACATTAGTACCCTGTTTTCGCTTTCAGAAGGTGTTTCCATTGTTATGAAAAAAAATTTAGCGCGCGATAAAAAATCAGCGCACGAAAATAGTGCGCGATAAAAGGCAGCGCGCCCTGAGCAGCCGCTCTCCCCTGGATTCGGAACTGCTTTGCTTTAACACGTGCCTGTGAGCTGCCATTTGCAAGATGAGCTCTATGGCATCGGAAAAGCCTGAAAGAGCTCGTAAAGGTGTTACACTTATGGTAAAACCAGACATAATTGAGCGTTTTGATCGTGATGAATGAAGTAAGGACAACGTGAGTTTGGCTTGTGGAAGCTGACGAACATGATGTTGAAGAGGTTTTGGCATCCCATCACCAAGAACTGACAGATGAAGAGCTGATGCAATTGGAAGAAAAAAGGATAACAATGGAAACCGAATGAGTAATGATAAAGTACAACTTTAATTTTGAAAGGGTACGTCGGTTTAGGGGATATTTGCAGGATGGTTTGAGTCCTTATTAAAGAACTGTGTGATAGAAAAATGCGCGAGGCTCAGCAGTCAAGCAAGCCTTCCACATCAGCCACAGCAGACGAGGAACCTCGACCTTCGACATCGAGGCGGGCAGAAATAGAAGAAGATGAGCTGCCTGCTCTAATGGAAACAGGCGACGAGATGATACCCCAGTGTCCCACCACCCCAACCCCCAGGCCACGGACAGATACCAATTCACAGAGAATGCAAAGGTAGCCGGGAGGCACACAACACATCTTTAAGAAAAAAGCCGAAATAAACACGCTAATTAATTAGGTGCCGCCGACACATAATTGTCGGCTCAGATCAGAGACGACACAATGGGAAATCGGCACTGATCTGGGCCGACAATTACGGGCGGCACCTAATTAATTAGCATGTTTGTTTCGGCTTTTTTCTTAAAGATGTGCTGTGTACCTCCCGGCTACCGCTGGACCCCTGCGTTCTTCGCAGCAATGTATTGCTCAGCGGCCCGGAGGGTGGGGGCCACTGCACCACCCAAACTCCGACAAGTCTAACACACCGTGTGCTCAGCGCTGTCTTCCCGATTCCCGTAAGTGATACTACACTGTACATACATTATTTCTACTTTATATCGGCTGTGTATTTTTACATGTTATTTGGTATGATTTGGCAGCTTCATAGCTTAAAGGTTACTGGAGAGAGTGTTCTAGCCAACAGCACTTGCGTGAGATTTTCTGCTGACGGTGCTTGTGTGAGATTTTCTGCCGATGGCACTTGCATGAGATTTTCGCTTTGGCAAACAGTTCAGTAATGATTGTGGAAAAGTATTTCTACTTCATATAGGCTGTGTATTTATCATATCATTCCTGCTTTTACTATATGTTACTGTTATTTTAGGTCTTATGTGTTATTTGGCATGATTTGGTAGGTTATTTTTGGGTCTGTGAACGCTCACAGAATTTTTCAAATATTAATGGTAATTGCTTCTTCGCTTTATGACATTTCAGCTTACGAACCGTTTCATAGGAGCGCTCTACCTTCGGATGGCAGGGGAAACCTGTATTCACTGTACACAACCACTAATACTTTTTCAACAGATTATTGCAGTTTGCTGAACACTTTCTCAGCTATCATATATAGGTTCTCAGTGCCTCTAACATGACGCAATTTCTTTAGAATTTGATTTTCGTAACCAAATGTCACATGAGTTAAGGTAGAACCTCAATGAAAAGCAGTTTCTCTGGATGCTTATAGACTAAAGCGGATTCCAAAACCCCTGGTTGTGAAATAGAAGATGGGCTTTCAGCTCCATTGGGATGCAAATATTATGTAACAGAAAAATGGGAACAAATCATTTTGAAAACCATGCAAGAAAATAAAACTGTGAAAGAAATGATCAAGAATGAGGTAAAATTGCTGCCTCCTGTGATCTTGTTCTAATTTCAGGTAGCCTTATGGCTATTATCTATCAATGTCAAATTTTTTAAGTATTTTACAATTTAGTAGCCAAATGATACCTATCCCTGATGCGATTATGCAGGCACTTGCTTTAAAAATGTCAGGAAGATGTCTGTAGTATAAATCTTCCTTTCCACAACATGTGAATAAATGCATGAGATCCAAGGACACTTATTTGTCTCCTACTGATGTCTGATTTCCCAGGCATCTTTCCACATTTTTCTGAGAATATGTACAATGGGGTAGCTGGCGGTGAAATGTCTCTGTGCTTTCACTCTGCTGCCAGATTTTGGCTTTCAATTGTGCTTTCTGTAGCAGAAGACTGTGGTGGCTCAGAACAGAGGTGGGCAGCAAAGTTCCCAGGATATATATCTAATATTATACAGCATGGAAAAAGTCTCTTGGGCCCAACTCATGCATGCTAATCAAGATGTCTATCGGAGCTAGTCTTGTCTGTGTTTGTTTGTCTCCTATCCCTAAACCTTTTCTGTCTATGTACTTGTCTAAATATTTTTAAAACATTCCAATTGTACATGTTTCTATGGCTTCCTGTGGAAACTCATTTCATTTACCCACCACCCTCTATTGCAAAAGTTTTAAAAGAGATCTGAGAGGGAACTTTTCCTATTCCACCCTAAATCCGTGTCTTATAGTTTAAGACTCCCCTACCCTGGGAGAAGAGTGCAGCTATCCATCTTGTCTAGGCCCCTCATCATTTTATACACATCGATAAGGTTATCCCTCAGCCTCCTACATTCCAGGAAACAAATATCCAGTCTGTCTCCTTGTAACCGAGTAATACCTTTGTGAATCTTTATGTATCTAAATGCACGAGGGCTATTAGGTTGCGTTAACTTTGACCAGAGATTGCATCACTGGTTGGTTCCTCACAGATCTCAGATGTCATCAAATTCATTCTTGTGGAAATTTGTGCGCCATTAAATCACCCAAGAGTATTTGTTAACTGCTAAGATCTTCATCCATCAAAATGCAGCTTCTTAAGAGAAACACTGGTTCCCAAGGAAGTGCCATCATTCTTTCACCCACCTTAGAATTGAAGGCAAACCTAAGAGTTGACTGCTAGCAAGAAAAGATATTCCCACTGCAGAAACCCCTAATGATGTCCAATGAAATGCAAGAACACGCAGCAAAATAAAACAGATGTCATCCAGATGTAGGGTAGGATTAGTCTGGCCAAAATGTGATTTGGGTAACTATACAAATAGCAATCATTAGTTTGAAACATGTCTAAATTATTGAGGCCGTTCTATGCTGTTAATGATGGACAACATTTTTTATTAAGCTTTTTTTTAAAAAGACATGAATTTTTTCTATTGATCTCAATTTAGGTTTACAATATCATGTATTTCCAACACGAAGACAGCCTGAGCTTTGGACAGTATACTGGCCTTTTGTGTATGTGTTGCTTTTGGGGATAAGATCTGTCTGCACTTAAGGTATTAAAGAAAAATATTGTGTACAAAAATCCAATTGAAATGACGCTATTTTGTACTTGAGCACTGTTCCCTCTAAACTGCACGGGTGAGCGGCCATGCAGTAACTGAAATGCTCTTGCGCACGTAGCTTTTGTTGTCACGCAGATGGAATTTTCTTTTGTATACGATGCCTCAAAAATATCGCAGCAACACTCTGATTTCAAATTGTTGTTTCTGAGAAATTTAAGACTGGTTTAATTAAGATGTTCACGGACATGTTGAACTCTGTTCTTAGAAATGAAGAATTTGAAGAGCTGTCAATTCTGGTTGCATCATTGAAACATTTCAAGCTTCTAGTGTAGACTCTGAAAGTAGATTCAGTCTTATGATTTCAATCAAATATAAATCCAGAGACAGATTAGAAATGGACCATTTAATTAGATTATGAAGACACGCTTTTATTGTCATTTAGTAATGCATGTATTAAGAAATGATACAATATTTCCTCCGGTGTGATATCACAAAACACAGGACAGACCAAGACTGAAAAAAACTAACGAATCCACATAATTATAACATATAGTTACAACAGTGCAACAATACCATAACTTGATGAAGAAGTCCATGAGCACAGTAAAAGTTCAAAGTCTCTCAAATGTCCCACATCTCACGCAGACGGGAGAAGTAAGAAAAACTCTCCCTGCCATACCCGACTACGGTCCGACTCTGAGTCATCCAAAAACTTCAAGCTCTGATCAGCTCTCCAACACCGAGTACTGAGCGCCATCTCTATCCGAACAATTGGACCTCCATCTCGGTCGCCAACAGCAGGCAAAGCCGGGGATTTTGAGGCCTTCCCTCCGAAAGTTTCGCAACCGCGCAGTAACGACAGCAGCGAATGAGCATTTCAGAAAATTTTTGGATGATCTAATGAGGGTTAAGACATTCATCTGGATATGAAATTAGTCTGAACTGTGTTTATAGACAATGGGTTTGTAATAAAGACAGGCGAGGAAAAATTGTGGAAGATTTTCTTTGTATTTCATTATATCCTTCAATTAATAAGTAAAATCAAAACTTTTTCAGTTTTCTTTCTAAATATTCATAGTATGCATATTACAAACAACATTTAAAGTGATTCACAGTTTTCAGTCCTTTCTTTAATTCCTGCTTAGAGCAATGGTTGGTCTGTACTGTTGTAAACAAAATATATCAGAGGGAACATTGCTCTTGAGTTCCCACTGCCTTGAATTGCACACAAAATGAGCATGTTGAATATGGTTGGAATTAGGAATTTCATTTTTGGCTTTAACATAGAAAAGCAATAATGAAGTATTCAGTGCCTGACTAAACCTATACCTTTCTTGCATGGCAAACAGAAGGAGATCTGCAGATGCTGGAATTTCAAGCAACACACATAAAGGTTGCTGGTGAACGCAGCAGGCCAGGCAGCATCTCTAGGAAGAGGTACAGTCGAAGTTTCTGGCTGAGACACTTTCTTGCATAGATTATGTGTATCTCCAGGTGCCGAACAGTGAGCTGGAATTGCTTCTATACTCAAACAATTTCAGGCTGTCTTAACACTGATGTTCTAAGGGTATTCTGTGCATGTGTGATGAAAATCCAGTGTTTTCAGGTACAGTATCTGACACTTTTGGGTTTATCACTCTACGGAGTACTGGACACGTGCTAATGTTGCTGACTTAACATCGATGACTACACTTTCAAAAAGCTGAAGTACTTGATGTTTTTGGATTTCTAGACACTGCAGGGGGTACTATAAAAATGCAGGTTCCTTTTAAAGAATCATTTTGAATAGCGCTGTCTGTAACATCTCATAAGCTTAAAGACCTCGTGCTGCTCATTTGCTTTGGAAGTGAACAGACTGCATTCCTCTGCATCTGAGGATGTATAGTTTATAATTTTTTTCTTTTCTCAGTCGACAGTGCTGATTTTCTAAATGTTAAGCTTTCATACCCCAAGTACAATGTACTAGAAATAATCTTGCCAGTTGATCAACTTGTAGTTTCACTAGAATGATAACATTTTTCATGCTCAGCTATACCTGAAGTAGTGTTGTATTTATGTCTCCAATTTTAATGAATGCAAAGACACCTGAAATATTGGAAACATTATGCTTTATCGTTTTGTGTGTGTGTGTCCTTTCCACACCTTGTGGCACATCAGGCGGCAACCTTTGCCATTTCTTTCACACTTATCTATTTCCTTTTTGTTTAACGGGGTCAAATTGCTAGCTCAATGCTCAATCCAGCATGGATGGAAAGCGTGTAAAGAGTTGGCCACGTTCAAACCCGGGACCATTCGCCTCGATTTCCGGTGCTGACGTCACTACACCACTACACCACTGGCTGGCTTTTGTTTTTAATAATTGTGGCCAGTGGAATTTGTCATTTTTGTACAATGAGCTAACATTTTGCACCTGCTAGTGCGACTGTTGGTCCTTTACATCCTCAACGATTTCCAGTATTTGGCCATCGGGAACTCTGTACCTTCTCGAGCAATGTAGCATATCTCCAGTTTACTGCCTACGTGTTCCTTTTTTTTTCTTGCTGCTTTCCTCTTTTTAGAATGCATGAGCTACCCATGCTGGTAAACCCAATGACCAAAATAGGAAATGGTAAACCCAAACAATTACCTGCTAGTGACAAACAGTCCATGAAGCTGAATGGGAATATTCGCCTCGTTCTCCCTTCTGTGTAAGTTTTCCAGCAGTGAGTGTTTCTGTTTTCTGGAAGTGTTGTGCAGCTTCTCCACAATGCTGATTGCTTGGCGTCATTCAGGAAAATGCATCTGTAGCATCTTCCAGGCAGGAAGCTGATTCCTACCCTGTTTTTATAATGATAGACTTCCTTCCATTCAAAGTAACTCTTGATTAAAGTATCATTTTATTGTTTTTTTAATGAGATATTATCACAGCAAAAATAACAAAATTTAATGTTTTATTAATTTTAACTGAAATTTCAGGGCATTTTACCCCAGAATAGCCCGTTTATCCTCCAATATTTCAGTAACAATATAGACTGTCACACAAGACTTGATTTCAAACATGTTTTGCACTAGATGACACACTAAAACTCAGCTGGTATTTGAGTCACTATGGGTGTCTGTTGTACAGTGTATTGAAGAATGGCGAATTGGATATTGAGACCTGTACTCTTGGTCTAATTGGGGCCAATTACAAGAAATAATATGAATTTCGAAAGTACTTTTTATTTTTACTTGGTCAGTGGACATGGGAGTCACTGTTCACCCAACTGGTATTTATTGATCACCCTGACTGCATCCAGAACTTAGTAGTTTGTCATTTGAAGACAGTTAAGTGCCACAAACATTGATGGGTATGGAGTTGCATAAAGGCCAGACTAGGCAGGAACAACTGTTTTCCCAAGATAATTGGTGACGAATTTCATGCCCACCATGAGCAATGTGTAGGCCTTTATTGCTTCAAATTCTCTTGCAGCTCCTTTAATACAATTCATCAATTGGTTTGCATAGTGTGACATGAGAATTAGATTGGGGCAAGCCAGGGAAACATGTCTTTAATTGATAAAGCATTCATCTAAAATAGAACCCATTTTCAAAATAGACACAAAAGATAAAGACAGACAGTGTTTGTCTCAAAATCATTCAGGATACGTCTTCAAGGAGCGGTGACTCAGAAAGACAGTTGATTCCTAAATAGAACCCTTGGACACTACCTCACTTTTTAAAAAAATATACAGTATTTCTTTTTTTTGTGTGTTTTTAAAATCTATTCAATATATGTATACTGTAATTTATTATTATTTTTATTACATTTATTTTTTTTTCTGTATTATGTATTGCATTGAACTGCTGCTGCCAAGTTATCAAATTTCACGTCACATGCCAGTGATAGTAAGCCTGATTCTGAGGCTCAGATGGGAGGAAAATGGAGAGCTATGTTCAGGTCTGGGTTTACAGCACCAGGCAGATTGATGGTTTGGTATGGACTAGATGGGCCAATGGGCCTGTTTCTGTGCTGTGGTGAGTTATGATACAGTAGTTTTTGTAATAGCCAAAGTTTAAATTATACATGTCCAAAGTATTGAGGGGTCCATCATATGAAGACAGTTTGAATATATGAGCAAACAGTATTATGTGGAGTGGTTTGTATCACTGTGCCTAAATCACCGTCAGAAAGCCAAATCTGGTGTCAGATGTTTTGTGCTCTTTCCACCTAAATTTGGGTTTTGTGTGTTGCCTAGGTAGTGGGGTTAAAGCGCTTAAAGGGGAGGATATTTCCACTTGATGCCAAAAGTAGAGGTCAATTATTAATCCCTTGTTTGCATTCTGTCAACAGAAGGATAATGACAAGAGATTGATGATAAATTTTGACGAATAAACACTTCTCGGGCTTCCAGCCAGGTACAGGTATCGATTTTAACCGATGTTTCAAAGACACACTCTGCCATCTTCATCAGGGACGATGACTGGGCATGTATTTATCTCTTTTCCCTCTTCTCTCCCTCCCCCCCACTGGCATCTGTCCCTCCTGATGGGTTAGCCCTGATCCAACCAGGTTTCCACTCTCCCACCTTGCTTACAATCGAATTCTAGTTCTTAATTAGAGCGAGACCTTTGTCTTTGTTAAGAGTCTTTTCTTCCAGTTCTATTTCAAGGGTGTCCCTCGCCAGGTCATCCCAAAAGCCATTGGCGTGGCACAGTAGTATTGTGTTGTCAAAGTCAATCCCATGGCCATTGCAAATGCAATGTTCTGCTTCTGTTGATTTCTCCAGGTAACCCAAATGGATATGCCTCTTGTGCTCCTTGATGGGGGTTTCCAACATGCATCCCGTCTGGCCAATAAATGCTGCTCCTTATTCACAGGGAATCCTGTGACGGTCTCACTCTTAAGTAAAAACAAGGTAGAACAGCAGAAACCTCAGTGGATGAGGACTAATCACTCAGGAGGGATGGGTGACGGAGGTATGAATACCACCAGACTAGACGTGCCCAGGCATCATCCCTGATGAAGATGGTAGAGTTTGTCATTGAACCATCAGTTAAAATAGATAATTGTACCCACCTGGAAACCCAAGAAGAGCTTATTTGTCATATATGCCGGGAAAGCACTAGATCCTTTTACATGATAAATTTGGCTTTATCAATGGCTTGCGCTTTTGGTATAAACAGATATAATATCTGATGTCTGCCTTGTTATTCTAGTTCCCATTAAAGAAGTTGAATTCATGTTATGCTGCACCTTCAAAAGTGGGGGGGACAATTGAGCTGACATTTTCCAAGTTCCCAATCTGTCTAAGAAGGTGGAGTGAGGTACAAAGTAGTTGCATGGTTTAAGTAATACCACCTGAGCATGGTATGAAAATAAATCTTTACCTTAGTCAAGAGACTAAAAATTGATTGAAGCATGCAGATTTACTCCTTCAAGTTAAGGTTATGTTCTCCGTAAAAACAGCCCTCAATTTGTTTTTTGCTACAGAGCAAAAATTTGGATGTATAAACAGATTGGAAGTCTTTGTCTGTGAGGGTGCATGGTGGGGTGGAGATGCGCCTCTACCAAAGGAGGTGTAAGGCACTCCTTCCCTCCACTGGCCTGCAGGTCACACTTGGGCAAGGTGTAGCATCTGCTTAGCCCCCCCACCACCAAAGTCAGGATCATGTGAAGACATGGGAGCAGATGGTGAATGGTCGTTTGAGCATCTGGTGCATATCACAAGTCTTGGTTATGCACCACTGTCCCCAGGCAGACAACCACTGAAGAGTATTGATAATGGCTGGGGTTGCCTGTCTTGCAACGGCAAACCACATCTGTAGAAAAATTTGCCAAGAACCCAATCATGGTCCTGGGACCATGATTGCCTACATCATACAACATGACACATGATGATGACGATGATCTGTGAGGGAAGGATGTTATAAAGCAAATATTTTACTCTATTGTCATCATCTGCAGGAATGGCTATGTATCACTTCACAATCAAGATGCTGTACTGTGCTCTAGGAGCTTCGACTTCCACTGCTTTGTCCCATCTTCTAGTAAAAGCTGTAGAGGAATTTGTTTTTGTTAAAGGAATTGCTTTGGTACTTGAGACCAGAGTTTGATGCCTAGTGTTCAGGGACCCCATCAGCAATGAGACTGGAGTTTGAAACCTAGAGTTTGCTGTCAGTGGGACCTGGGATCAATGCCAAGGCCTAAGAGTCGATTGGAAGTCCGGAAACTGAGACCTATTGGCCTGAGCCTTAAATCTATGAGTCTCTGCGAGACAAGTCAAAGCCCAATGCCTGCAAATCTGAATCCACTGGAGGCTGCAAGTCCAAGATGCGCATCCCAGGGTCGGGGTGTGTGGGTAGATGGTAGGGAGAAATGTGGCTTGTTTTGATATTGTTATTTTATTGTCTGTGGGCATGCTATGTTGGTGCTGGGAAGTGTAGCGACACTTGTGGGTTGCCCCCAGTGCATCCTGGGGTCAGTTGAGTGTTAACACAAATAACGCACGAAGTTCGCCACGCAACCGTTCAGCGACTAGATTTCCTCCCCACATCAAAATTGAGTATCCAAAATGACAACCAATCAGCTGGTTGATAGGTATATAAAGGCCAAGCATTCAGAGGACACACCTCAATTAACAGTGCATTGATTATGTCTCCTCATATGGTGCTGAAACATTTGCAAGTAAATTTCCAAGATCGGAGAAAAACTCAACCCAATGAGCAAACAATGTGTTTCACTAAATGTTTCAATGTACACGAGATAAATAATTCTGAATCTTGACTCTCAGTATGAAAGAAATGAATGACAGACCTGTGTGCATATCACACAACCAAAATGTGATCCAGTCGCTGGGTCACTTTCCACTCCTTTTGGGCAGGCACAAAGACACAATGGCCAGGTAGAAATGGTCTGTCGATGAGGCACGTTAAGGTAGTAAAGATCAGATGGAGGAGAGGTTGGCTGTATAGTAGAACACACCAAATATGCTGGAGGAACTAAACAGGTCAGGCAGCATCTATGGAAATAAATTAGCGGATGATGTTTTGGGCCAGGACCCTTCCTTCGGACTGAAAAGGAAAGGGGAAGACGTCAGTCCTGATAAAGAGTCTTGCTCGAAACGCCAACTGTTTATTCATTTCCATAGATGCTGCCTGACCTGAGTTCCTGCAGTATTTTTGAGTGTGTTGCTCTGGATTTCCAGCTTCTGTTTTAAGTTATTTATATTTTATAGTCTTCCAGCAAGGGAACCACAGTCTGAATCGGAACATGATTATTGGTGATGCTTTCATATTCTCATAAGTTAATTGAAACCCTTACCTGTCAATGATCTTTGGTGTAATCATCCAAACTCATCCGAAAAGCTGAATCTGTGGAGAATGTTGAGTGTTTCGGGATGTTTGCTTTGTTACAAGTGGTGAACAATTTTTAAGGCACTTTACATCATTCTGTCTGATTTCCATGTTGACTTTTTCAGTAGATGCTGGGCACCGACCATCTGATTTGTATGAATCCAAAGTAAACGGACCCATGAAAAATCAACTATTAACATTTCAGGGTGATGGTGGTATCTATACTCTATGATGCACTCTCCTGCTCTTTAATAATAGTCACCATGACCCTAGTAAATAAATACTCCAGAGATTTGGAATGGATGATTGAGTAAGTAAAACATGACCCCCCTTTAACATTGTGTTTTTAGTGACTAATTGTTAACGTTATCACAATTTCTAATAGACATGATTTGTGCATTGTATTTAGTTTCAAAACTGAAGCCATGGTCAGAGTCTAAATGATGAGGAGCTACTGGTGTTTCAGAAGATGTACCCAGAGTTTCATTCAATTCTGAAAGTTTGAGTATTCGGTTTTCTCTGATGTTTTCATAAATGGACGTTGCAGAATTAAAACTAATATTTATTAATAGTGCATGTCATGTACACACAAGTCTATTGGTATTACCAGAATTATTCTCGCGTTCCTTGTGCCCTGGCATTCAGACCACTGCAGTGGTGGAGCAGTATGTTAGTTGTTACGGCTGAACATACCACCACGGTGGCATAGTGGTTAATGTAACACTATTGCAACAGGGGGCGTCGGAGTTGGGAGTTCAGTCCCAGTGTCCTGGTGGAATGCGTGGGTTTTTTCTCCAGATGTTCCTGTTTCCTCCCACAGTCCAAAGGCATAAAGGTTAGTAGGTTAATTGGTCACTGTAAGTTGTCCTGTGGTGAGGTTAGGGTTAAATCATGGGTAGCTGGTGGTACGGCTCATAGGGCCAGAATGACCTAGTCCGTGCTGTATCTCTTTATTTACTGAGGTTCACCAAATGTTGATAAGCTTTTCTTATTTTTGTCAGAGCAGAGGAGGCTGAGATGGGGACATGACAGTTTTATACATGACTGGATAGGGTAGACAGTTACCCCACAGCAGAAGTACTAAAAACACAGAGCATAGCTTTAGGTTAAGGAGAGAGAGGTTTAGAGAGGATCTGAGGAAGAATTTACTTTAACCAGATAAGGGATCGACTCTGTAACACATTGCCTGAGGGACTGGTGGAGATGAGTACTCTCTCAACATTTAATTAGTATCTGGATAGGTGCTTGCATCATTAGTAAATTGTATTAGTAAAGATGGGTACTTGGTGGTTGGCATGGCCATGGTAGTCGAGAGAGCTTGTTTCTGTGCTGTATGGCTTTGATTCTATAGTTTTCAGATCTTCACAAAAATACGTATTTTGTAGACAAGTTAGATGAAACCATACATGACAAAATTCTTTGTAGTTCAATAATTGTTCAAAAAGATGTATTTTTTTTTGTTGTCAGTGTTGTCCATTTAAAATTCAGATTCTGTTCCATTTAAAACCTATACTCCTCCATTCTCAATTTTCACTTTTTCTTTTATGTCTTTGTGGAATCTAAATCAAGCCCTATTTCATTTGCATTGCCTCAGTGATGGAATTTTTGGAAATTACAGTAATTAAGTAGTTTACTTGGACTATTTGGTTTGGGCAGCTTTCTGAGACTCCCACAGCCTTGCATTGTCCCCTTGGCTTCAAAATGTTTGTTTGTTCTTCCCTATGCAAGTTATTCCGTTCTCTGATTAATCCCACACGAATTTTTAAATGACTTCAAGTTGATGATTATCATTGAGGAAATGGTCCTTCCCTTTGTACGTGACCAAAATCTTGCATTATTATTTTTCTTTAAATATGTTGTTTTCTTTCAGCTTTTGGTTCCCTTGCTACAGCTATTGATAAACTCAAATAATTCTCTGATGAATCTCCATTCTCATCTCCACTATCACATATAAAGGAATCTAATTATCTTATCTATGTTTACACTGAAATTAGCATCTCCCAACCTCCAAGTGTGGTCTTACCAATTGGGTCTCCTTTCATTTGTGATATACTCGGGGGGGGGGGGGGGAATACTTTCCACATCCATGTATCTTTAGCATTCACATTTAACCCTTCTTGTCTTCCTTTTTAGCTCATCCAAATGCTTTCAAGATCAAAGAATCAGATTTATCACATGTACATCAAAATGTACAGTGACAAGCATTGTTTGTGTTAACAACCAAGGATACGATGGGGACAGCCCACCTGAGTAACCACACATTCTGGTGCCAACACAACGTGCTCACCCTGCTTGGCAGAACAACACAACAAGTGACAAAACAGCAGCAAACAAGCCCTGTTCCTCCCTTCCACCCACCCACATGTATACACAGTCCTCCAACCCCAGGACAAGCTTCAACTTCCTCAGCAGATTCGCAAAGATTTTGAGCCTCGATGTCTAGGCTTCCAATTGACCTTTAGGCTTCAGTGCCAGTAACCAAAAACTAGGCCTCTAACTCTGGACTCTCCAGGAATGGGACTCCAAACACTAGGCCTCGAACTCTGGTCTCACTGATTCATGTACCTAGAGGGTCACCTGGTCTTGTTCCTCTTACCCACATGGCACTCTGATTCCAGAACCCACCGACAACTCACTGACCTGGAGGGGTGGGGCCACCAGCCATCGTTTATACTGGTCTGCCAGTCCAACATCTGACCACGGATGTTCCACGTCCATATTGCTGACCTTCAAACATGAAGTGAGGCTTTGACACCAGCTTGAGCACCAATTCCCCCACATCCCTGTCTCTAAACCCTAATCTGACTCCTAATGCCCCTCTCTGTCCCCAAAATCATCCCGACAAACCTATTTTTTAAAAAAACACAAACTCTGAGCCATGACCTTGATGGAGACAGCAGCTTGGGCACCATCTTGCTTGGAAGACTAATTTGCTGATTTCCATCAATGAAATCCACAAATTTTTCCAACATATTTGGCCCTTGTTTTACTCTATTGATTCATAGTTCACTCTCCCATGAAATCATTTCCATTTTCATTTAAGAGTGAATCCAGTTTGTCCTTCAATCGCTTTGAATGACGCATTCAATCCCTTTCAAGTGGGGAAGCTGCACATGTTCAAAGAACAAAAAGAAATCCAACTTGACAAGTATTATGAACAAAGCAGATGAGTTTAAAGTGTGGATCAGTACTTGGAGCTATGATGTGGTGGCCATTACAAAGACTTGAATGGCTCAGGGGCAGGAATGGTTACTTCAAGTACCAGGCCTTAGATGTGTCAGAAAGGACAGGAAGGGAGGCAAAAGACGTGGGGGTGTGGCACTGTTGATCAGAGATAGTGTCACGGCTGCAGAAAAGGAGGAAGGCTTCAGTATTCACTACAGAAAAGGATCTTGGCGATTGTAGGGATGACTTACAGTCGTCTGAAAAGCTTGAGCATGTAGGTATAAAGAGGATGTGCTGGAGCCTTTGGAAAGCATCAAGTTAGATAAATCACCAGGACCGGATGAGATGTACCGCAGGATACTGTGAGAGGCGAGGGAGGAGATTGCTGAGCCTCCAGCGACGATCTTTGCATCATCAATGGGGACGGGAGAGGTTCTGGAGGATTGGAGGGTTGCGGATGTTGTTCTATTATTCAAGAAAGGGAGTAGAGATAGCCCAGGAAATTATAGACCAGTGAGTCTTACTTCAGTGCTTGGTAAGTTGATGGAGAAAATCCTGAGAGGCAGGAGTTATGATCATTTGGAGAGGCATAATAGGATTAGGAATAGTCAGCATGGCTTTGTGAAAGACAGGTTGTGTCTTACGAGCCTGACTGAATTTTTTGAGGATGTGACTAAACACATTGATGAAGGTAGAGCAGTAGATGTAGTGTATATGGATTTCAGCAAGGCATTTGACAAGTTACCCCATGCAAGGCTTATTGAGAAAGTAAGGAGGCATTGGATCCAACGGGACCTTGCTTTGTCGCACAAAAGTCAAAGAGTGGTCGTAGATGAGTCATATTCTGCGTGGAGGTCTGTCACCAGTGGAGTGCCTCAGGGATCTGTTCTGGGACCCCTAATCTTCGTGATTTTTATAAATGACCTGGATGAGGAAGTGGAGGGTTGCGTTAGTAAATTTGCTGATGACTCAAAGGTTGGTGGTGTTGTGGATAGCGTGGAGGGCTGTCAGAGGTTACAGTGGGACATTGATAGGATGCAAAACTGGGCTGAGAAGTGGCAGATGGAGTTCAACCCAGATAAGTGTGAGGTGGTTCATTTTGGTAGGTCAAATATGATGACAGAATATAGTATTAATGGTAAGAGTCTTGGCAGTGTGGAGGTTCAGAGGGATCTTGGGGTCCGAGTCCATAGGACACTCAAAGCTGCTGCACAGGTTGACTCTGTGGTTAAGAAAGCATACGGTGCATTGGCCTTCATCAATCGTGGGATTGAATTCAAGAGCTGAGAGGTAATGTTACAGCTATATAGGACCCTGGTCAGACCCCACTTGGAATACTGTGCTCATTTCTGGTCACCTCACTACAGGAATGATGTGGAAACCATAGAAAAGGTGCAGAGGAGATTTACAAGGATGTTGCCTGGATTGGGGAGCATGCCTTATGAGAAGAGGTTGAGTGAACTCAGCCTTTCTTTTTTGGAGCCATGGAGGACGAGAGGTGAGTAAGATGATGAGAGGCATTGATTGTGTGGAAAGTCAGAGGCTTTTTCCCAGGGCTGAAATGGCTAGCACGAGAGGGCACAGTCTTAAGATGCTTGGAAGTAGGCACACAGAGGAGATATCAGGGGTAAGTTGTTATTTTTAAAAAAACCGCTAAGAGTGGTGAGTGTGTGGAATGGGCTGCTGGAGATGGTGGTGGAGGAGGATACGACAGGGTCTTTTAAGAGACTCCTGGACAGGTACGTGGAGCTCAGAAAAATAGAGGGCTATGGGTAACCCTAGGTAATTCCTAAGGTAACGACACGTTCCGCACAGTTTTGTGGGCTGAAGGGCCCGTATTGTGCTATAGGTTTTCTATGTTTCTATACTGAACATTTACCTAACTGACCTTATCTCAATTGCCTGTTTTCGGCCGATATCCTTTAAAATCTCTGTTATCCATTTACCTCCAATTGCTTCTATCAAATTCTTTGGCAGCTCATTCCATTTATTTACCATCCTGTGTGGAAAATTTGCCCTTCAGATACTTTTTGAATCTCTTCCCTCTCCCCTTAAAGCTCTGCCTTTGAGCTTTAGACATCCCTACCCTGAAAAAAGACTGTTACCATTCATTTTATTTATGTCCCTCGCAATTTTAAATACCTCTGAGATTACCTTTCAGTCTTTAGCACCCTGGAGGGAAAAGAAGTCCTCAGCCTATCTAACCTCTCCCTATAACATAAGCCCTCCAATGCTGATAACATCTTTGAGGATCTTTTTTGCACCCTTCTCATCTTAATGATATGCTTCTTATGGCAAGGTGATCAGAATTGAACACAGTATACTCCACAGCAACACACACACACACACACACACACACAATGGAGGAAATCAGCAAGTCAGGCAGCATAAAAGAAAGGGAATAAGTAGTTAATGTTTCCAGCTGAGAGTCTTCATCATGAGTCCCGATGAAGAGTCTCAATCTGAAACGCCAACTCCTATTTCCCTCCACAGACGCTATCTGATGTGCTGGCTTCCTCCAGCATTTTGCAGAAGATTTCCACCACCTGCAGAATCTCGTGTTTACTGCACTCTAGGTGGGATCTCCCGACTCTTGTAAAAGTTTTCTGTGAAATGGTATCTAGTTTCCAAAAATATAGAAAAATTCAGAGTATTCAACAGATCTGAAAGGAAGTAATAAAGAATACAGTTAGAAGGAGTTCAGTGTTTAGTTGACCTGCATCGTGATTTTAATTGGTACCGAGTTTGCACTGGGAGGTGTGTGGCTTTGGGATATCCAGCGTTTATTTTGCTAATAGGATATCAATGAGAAGATCACTTTAACGTAGAATTTCCAAACTGAATTTGATGGCTCAATCTATCCACGCAATTAATGTTGTTCTGTATATCACATATCATAGATTGATATGTATGATTGAGATAAACACACACTCATCTGCAGTGTTAATAAGCTACCACGAAACAATCATAAACCAAGTTTTAATTAACCCCAGTGCTACCAGTGAGGAACCTTGGAGCACATTGATAACTTTGCTGAATTATTTTGGCTGTTATTTCCTTCCTTCTTCAGGTTTGTTCGTAAATGGATAAAAAATAAGCCCTCTGGAATCGTTGGGGGGTGGATGTGCTCCCAGGGCTTAGGCTGGCAGCATCCCCAGTTCTTCCAGCCCTGACCCCACTAGACTATGCAGGGACAACCAGTTACTGTGGGCTTCGTTGCTGTCCACACAGCACTAGGCACGGTAATAACCGGAACATGGCTTCCTGGAAACAAAAAGGGAAGGGACCAGGGGTATCCGACTTGTATCCTAGCACCGGAGTTTCACTGTACATCCAACAATCTTTCTGCAGTGAGGTTCAACTAAGTCTGTGCAGTTTACAGCCGATAGTTATTACAAAGGCTCCTTAAGGTTGTTATAGCTGGAGTGGTAATGGGATAAGCTCCCACTACCCAATGGTGTACATCTCAAATAGCCTCCAACAACCTAGTCCAGCTCCTGGCCTCGACGTGTGGCTTAGCTACTAAGCCTGGTGGCACCATTTCTACTGACAGAGGCAAAGGTGAGTTACTGGTGCCTTAAAACCAATCACTTTGGGCAGATGGGAGTCGTCAGCCGTGGTTGGCAGCTCATCAAGAAGGAAAAGGAAAACTCTGATCCCAAACCTTCACTGTCTTTCAACTATCCCACTCACAGGGAAGGCTTCCGGAGTAAACCCCGAGAGAAAAATCAGAGGCTGCATCGTCTCTGATCTGGGCCGACATTACACCTAATTAATTAGCATGTTTATTTTGGCTTTTTTCTTAAAGATGTGCTGTGTGCCTCCCGGCTACCGCTGCATTCTCCACGAATCGGTATCTGTCCGCGGCCTGGGGGTTGGGGTGGTGGGACACTGGGGTGTCATCTCATCGTTGCCTGTTTCCATGAGGGCAGGCAGCTCATCATCTTCTATTTCTGTCTGCCTCAGTGTCAAAGGTCGAGGTTCATCATCTGCAGTGGCTGATGTGGAAGGCTTGCTTGACTGCTTAGCCTCGCGCATTTTTAGATCATACAGTTCTTTGTATTGACTCTAACCATCTTACAAATATGCCCTAAACCGACGTACCCTTTCAAAATTGAAGCTGTACTTTATCATTACTCATTCGGTTTTCGACTGTTATCTTTTCCTCTTCCAATTGCATCAGCTCTTCATCTACCAGTTCTTGGTCATGGGATGCCAAAACTTCTTCAACATCACCTTCGTCAACTTCCACAAGCCAAACTCACTTTGTCCTTACTTCGTTCACCACAATCAAAACGCTTAATTATGTTTAGTTTTACGCTAAGTGTAACACCTTTACGAGCTCTTTTAGGCTTTTCCAATACCTTAGAACTCATCTTGCTAACGGATGCTCACAGGCACGTGTTTAAGCAATGCCAGTGAGAATGCCGTTCCGAATCCGGGGGAGAGCGGCTGCTTGGGGCGCGCACACTGCTTTTTTTCTTGCGCACTGCCTTTTATCATGCACTGATTTTCCCCGCGCGCTGCCTTTTTTCATAACAGTGAAAACATCTTCTGTTAGCGAAAACAGGGAACTAATGTAGGTCTTTCATAACAGTGAGGTTTCGTAAAGCGAATGTTCGAAAAGTGGGGGACATCCATACCCTCTATTTTTCTAAGCTCCATGTACCTATCCAACAGTCTCTTAAAAGACCCTATCGTATCCGCCTCCACCACCGTTGCCGGCAGCCCATTCATTGCACTCACCACTCCGAGTAAAAAACTTACCCCTGACATCTCCTCTGTACCTACTCCCCAGCACCTTAAACCTGTGTCCTCTTGTGGCAACCATTTCAGCCCTGGGAAAAAGCCTCTGACTATCCACACGATCAATGCCTCTCATCATCTTATACACCTCTATCAGGTCACCTCTCATGCTCCGTCGCTCCAAGGAGAAAAGGCTGAGTTCGCTCAATCTATTCTCATAACGCATGCTCCCCAATCCAGGCAACATCCTTGTAAGTCTCCTCTGCACCCTTTCTATGGCTTCTACATCCTTCCTGTAGTGAGACCAGAATTGAGCACAGTATTCCAAGTGGGGTCTGATCAGGGTCCTATATAGCTGCAACATTACCCCTCGGCTCCTAAATTCAATTCCACGATTGATGAAGGCCAATGCACCATATGCCTTCTTAATCACAGAGTCAACCTGCGCAGCTGCTTTGAGTGTCCTATGGACTCAGACCCCAAGATTAATACTATATTCTGCCATCATATTTGACCTACCAAAAGGAACCACTTCACACTTATCTGGGTTGAACTCCATCTGCCACTTCTCAGCCCAGTTTTGTATCCTATCAATGTCCCACTGTAACCTCTGACAGCCCTCCACACTATCCACAACACCTCCAACCTTTGTGTCATCAGCAAACTTACTAACCCATCCCTCCACTTTCTCATCCAGGACATTTATAAAAATCACGTAGAGTAAGGGTCCCAGAACAGATCCCTGAGGCACTCCACTCGTGACCAGCCTCCATGCAGAATATGACCCGTCTACAACCACTCTTTGCCTTCTGTGGGTAAGCCAGTTCTGGATCCACAAAGCAATGTCCCCTTGGATCCCATGCCTCCTTACTTTCTCAATAAGCCTTGCATGGGGTACCTATCAAATGCCTTGCTGAAATCCATATACACTACATCTACAGCTCTACCTTCATTAATGTGTTTAGTCACATCTTCAAAAAATTCAGTCAGGCTTGTAAGGCACGACCTGCCCTTGACAAAGCCATGTTGACTATTCCTAGTCATATTATACCTCGCCAAATGTTCATAAATCCTGCCTCTCAGGATTTTCTCCATCAACTTATCAACCACTGAGGTAAAACTCACTGGACTATAATTTCCTGGGCTATCTCTACTCCCTTTCTTGAATAAAGGAACAACATCTGCAACCCTCCAATCCTCCGGAATCTCTCCCGTCCCCATTTGTGATGCAAAGATCATCGCCAGAGGCTCATCAATCTCCTCCCTCGCTTCACACAGTAGCCTGGGGAACACCTCATCCAGTCCCGGTGACTTATCCAACTTGATGCTTTCCAAAAGCTCCAGCACATCCTCTTTCTTAATATCTACATGCTCAAACTTTTCAGTCTGCTGCAAGTCATCACTACAATCACCAAGATCCTTTTCCATAGTGAATACTGAAGCAAAGTATTCATTAAGTACCTCTGCTATTTCCTCCGGTTCCATACATACTTTCCCACTGTCACACATGAATGGTCCTATTCTCTCATGTCTTATCCTCTTGCTCTTCACGTACTTGTAGAATGCCTTGGGATTTTCCTTAATCCTGCCCGCCAAGGCCTTCTCATGGCCCCTTCTGGCTCTCCTAATTTCCTTCTTAAGCTCCTTCCTTTTAACCTTATAATCTTCTAGATCTCTAACATTACCTAGCTCTCAGAGCCTTTTGTAAGCTTTTCTTTTCTTCTTGATAAGATTTATTACAGCCTTTGTACACCACGGTTCCTGTACCCTACAATAACTTCCCTGTCTCATTGGAATGTACCTATGCAGAACTCCACACAAATCTCCCCTGAACATTTGCCACATTTCTTCTGTACTTTTCCCTGACAACATCTGCTTCCAATTTCCTGCCTGATAGCCTCATAATTCCCCTTACTCCAATTAAATGCTTTTCTAACTTGTTTGTTCCTATCTCTCTCCAACGCTATTGTAAAGGAGATAGAATTATGATCACTATCTCCAAAATGCTCTCCCACTGAGAGATCTGACACCTGACCGGGTTAATTTCCCAATATCAAATCAAGTACAGCCTCTCCTCTTGTAGGCTTATCTACATATTGTGTCAAGAAACTTTCTGGAACACACTTAACAAACTCTACCCCATCTGGACCCCTTGCTCAAGGGAGATGCCAATCAATATTTGGGAAATTAAAATCTCCCATCACGACAACTCTGTTATTATTACACCTTTCCAGGATCTGTTTCCCTATCTGCTCCTCGATATTCCTGTTACTACTGGGCAGCCTATAAAAAACACCCAGTAAAGTTATTGACCCCTTCCTGTTCCTAACCTCCACCCACAGAGACTCCGTAGACAACCCCCCCCCATGGCGTCCACCTTTTCTGCAGCTGTGACACTATCTCTGATCAACGGTGCCATGCCCCACCTCTTTTGCCTCCCTCCCTGTCCTTTCTGAAACATCTAAAATGCGGTACTTGAAGTAACCATTCCTGTCCCTGAGCCATCCAAGTCTCTGTAATGGCCACCACATCATATCTCCAAGTTCTCAACAAAGCTCATCCGTTTTGTTCACAACACTACTTGCGTTAAAACAGAAGCGCGTCCCTTCTCTATCACCTGCCTATCCTCCCTTTCATACTGTCTACAAGCTTCCTCTATTTGTGAGCCAACCTCCTCTTCCCCTGTCTCTTCAGTTCGGTTCCCATCCCCCAACAATTCTAGTTTAAACTCCCCTCAGTAGCCTTAGCAAACAGCCCCGCCAGGATATTGGTCGCCCTGGGATTCAAGTGCAACCCTTCCTTTTTGTACAGGTCACACCTGCCCCAAAAAAGGTCCCAATGATCCAGAAATCTGAATCCCTGTCCCCTGCTCCAATCCCTCAGCCACGCATTTATCCTCCACCTCATTCTATTCCTATTCTCACTGTCGCGTGGCACAGGCAGTAATCCCAAGATTACTACCTTTGCAGTCCTGCTTCTCAACTTCCTTCCTAACTCTCTGTAGTCTGTTTTCAGGACCTCTTTCCTTTTCCTACCTATGTCATTGGTACCAATATGTACCACGACCTCTGGCTGTTCTCCCTCCCACTGCAGGATATCTTGGACGTGATCTGAAACATCCCGGACCCTGGCACCTGGGAGGCAAACTACCATATGAGTTTCTTTCCTGCGTCCACAGAATCGCCTGTCTGGCCCCCTAACTATAGAGTCCCCTATCACTACTGCCTTCCTCTTCCTTTTCCTACCCTTCTGAGCCACAGGGCCAGACTCTGTGCCAGAGGCACGACCACTGTCACTTCCCCCAGGTAGGCTGTCCCCCCCCAACAGTACTCAAACAGGAGTTCTTATTGTCAAGGGGTACAGCCACAGTGGTACTCTCTGGTACCTGACTCTCCCCCTTCCCCTTCCTGACTGTGACCCACTTGTCTGTCTCCCATGGCCCCGGTGTGACCACCTGCCTATAATCTGTCACCTCCTCGCTCTCCTTGACCAGACGAAGGTCATCAAGCTGCATCTCCAGTTCCCTAACTCGGTCCCTTAGGAACTGCAGCTTGACACACCTGGTGTAGATATGGCCGTCCCGGAGGCTGGGAGACTCCAGGAGCCCCCCACATCTGACACCGAGCACAGAAAACTGGGCTCACACACATACTTCCTCCTTTCCGCAAATAATACCGGTAAACCTAGCTTGCCTCGTCTTGTTACCGTCTAAGCCCGTTGAGCCAAAGCCCTATCACTCTGCTGCCTGCTGGATATGGTGGTCTTTTTAAACTTTTCCCGCTCTACTAGCTGACGTCACACGCCTGCGCAGTCTTGCCTCTCTTTTACCCTGAGTGGTAAAAACAGCCTTGGCTCCGAAAACCAGCTGTTTACTCACAGCTTTCTTGCTCCGAAATGGAAACAGATGAAGTTTCAAAAATAAGGAAGCTCAAGTGTGTCGGGTAGAGCGGGGGGGGGGGAACAAAAAAGTTTATTCATATTAATTGGGCCACAGCAATTAGAAATTAAGGATGAAAAGGGGGAATCTTCAAAAGAAAGGTTTTTTAACTAGATTCCACTCAATGACCAAACAACTTTTCCTTTTTCCTCCTTTTATCTTTCGCAAGTGCAGCAGTTTGATAGTTCCATTAGTTTCATCAACCATTTGCCATTAGCCATTAGTCACTAGTTATTAGACATTAGTCACTAGACACTAGTCGCTTAGACACTAGTCATTAGTTATAAGACATAAGTCATTAGTTATTAGGTGAAAAACTGGCTACCTCTCTGGACTTTGTAGACGGATTCCAACCTGCACTTCTTCGCTCCCTCATAGGACCGTTATATTTTCAAACCGGGCGACCCTTCCCGAAGGTTCCCGAGCTCTTCTTAAACCTCACGCCATTTCCCAGAAGCACCTGCGCGCCATGATCCCCATGACATGAAGCTAGCGCTGACTCAAAACACAGTGACAGCAGTGCTCTTTCTTTCATGAAACAGTCTCTAAAGTTATTTAAAGTTCAGCATCTCACCGCAGATTCCAACGCTGCTCCTGGACCGCCGCTGTGATGCTGCCGGGTCCTCCCGATATTCCGGGCAGAAGCATCAGTCAGGCAGTGGGTTCCATCCGGTCTATCAGTGGATTCTTGCTATTACTTTTAAATTTCATTTTCTTTTGCCTCTAGGTCCCAGTACTTTCTAGAAACTCTAGTTTGACTTGACAATACTCCTTGCATTAAAATAGACGCACCTCAAACCATCAGTCTTGAGCGCGTCCCTTTTCTATCACCTGCCTATCCTCCCTCTCACACTGTCTCTAAGCTTTCTCTATTTGTGAGCCAACTGCCTCTTCCTCCGTCTGTTCAGTTTGGTTCCCACCCCCCCATCAATCCTAGTTTAAACTGTCCTCAGTAGCCTTAACAAACCTCCCCACCACGATATTGAGCCCCCTGGGATTCAAGTGCAACCCGTCCTTTTTGTACAGGTCACACCTGCCCTAGAAGAGGTCCCAATGGTCCAGAAATCTGAATCCCTGCCCCCTGCTCCAATCCCTCAGCCACGCATTTATCCTCCACCTCGTTCTATTCCTATACTCACTGTCACGTGGCACAGGCAATAATCCTGAGATAACTACGTTTGCGGTCCTGCTTCTCAACTTCTTTCCTAACTCTCTGTAGTGTGTTTTCAGGACCTCCTCCCTTTTCATACCTATGTCGTTGGTACTAGTATGTACCATGACCTCTGGCTGTTCTCCCTCCCACTTCCAGTTATCGTGGACACGATCTGAAACATCACGGACCCTGGCACCTGGGAGGCAAACTACCATCTGTGCTTCTTTCCTGTGTCATAAGTGTTGGTGCGTGGCCAAGTGGTTAAGGCGTCGGTCTAGTGATCTGAAGGTCACTAGTTCGATCCTCAGCTCAGGCAGTGTGTTGTGTCCTTGAGCAAGGCACTTAACCACACATTCTGCAATGACACCAGTCGCTGTATTGGCCCTAGTGCCCTTCCCTTGGACAACATCGGTGGCGTGGGGAGGGGAGACTTGCAGCATGGGCAACTGCTGGTCTTCCATACAACCTTGCCCAGGCCTGTGCCCTGGAAACCTTCCAAGGCACAAATCCATGGTCTCACGAGACTAACAGATGCCTGTAAAAATCCCATGAAGATTATACTTAGAGATTGAAGAGTTTGATACTAAACTAACCAGAGTTGGGGTGGAGGCATTCGAATGGGCGGTTATGGCAGCACGAACAGAACCTATGGCCGACCCTGTCTGTGCTAATAAGATGCTAAACCCATCCGCCTGCTTGTAGTCTGTATCCCCTGCCAGTCATGTTGTTTGCCTAAATCCCTTTTAAGTGTTGTCATCTTTTACCAGCTCACTTGGCAGCACAAACCATTCTGTTTTTAAAAAATCTTCAGATTTCCCTGTACCTCACTCCCTCCAACCTTCATCCAATGTCCTCCATTATTTTACTTTTTCCACCCTGGGAGAAAAGACTCTGGCTGTCAACACTTTCTATGCTTCATAATTGTACATATGTCAGACAAGTTGGTCCTGAGTCTCCAATGTACCGGTGGAAACAATCCAACGCTGTCCAAAACAGCTAATTCTCTCCAATCTGAGTAATGCCCGGTAAATCTCCTCCGCACTTTCTCCAAAGCCTCTACATCCTCCATTCATCATGGGAAGACCCAAATGGCCAACATCCATAATCACACTCAGATCTTCTGATGACCAAACCATCCATGCTCACCACTTGCACAACTTTGGGAGCACTCTGTTCTGTTAACATGGTCCGGACTGCAATCTCTCAGGGTAGGACACAGCATCCTCTTTGCCTGTACATAGTTAGCCCTGCCATGAACATCACCCTGATTCCAGTTGATCTCAGTGATGCTGTGAAGGGGCTCGAGGCCAACAGGGCTGGATGTAGCAGGGAGAAGCTGTGTATTGACTGGGCAAGGCCAGGGATTAAAAAGTTCAGGGCAGCTACAACACTTTTTTTTACACCTCTGGGATTGGATTATGGGCTTCTCAATAAGAATATGGACTAAAATAGCATTCAGTTCCTTGTACCAATGTAGATCTTTACACTGCACAAAATTTATAGTTACATTTTGCTCACCTTAGTCTGCACAAGGTGCAACCATACTCCCTGCCACTCAGATGGTCATGTTAGCACAAAGAGCAATTTAGAGAGGGCAGTGAGCTTTTTAATGAATTGTACCTGAAAAGCAAATTGGCAAACAGAAAGAGATCGTAAAAGTGTTGATTTACTATTACTTTGTGCTAGTTTGTATTGGCATAATACCTAGCGTCAAAACTCCTTTCAGCCAAATCATAATTTTCTTTAGGAAGAATACATTTCTGTAATGCAGTGTAAAAATGAAGAAAATGAACCCAATGATGTTGTTGAAAATGAATCAGGTAACATTGTTTCTGAAGACATTTCAGGAACAGCTTTTCTTTTGTGAATTGTGTCCACCTCCGATGGTAGGCAAGGCCCCAGTCTAATGGGTTCATTAAAAAAAAGCAATTATCCAACAATTAAGTAATTTGTCATTGCTGCTGTTGACTGTCAACTGAGATTGTGTTCAATCATAAAGATGAAGCAGTGAAATCTGAGGCAAAAAAAACCTGGCATACTATCATTCCATTGCGCTAATGTAAGGAAGACTAGTGGAATTATTCCTCTTATTCCAGCTAATATTCATTTCCAGCTATCAGATTACTATATGTAGAAGCTTACTATGTGAAAATTAGCTGCTGTGTTTCCTGTATTCTAGCAGTGACTGCAGTTCTGACAGTACTTCAGTGAGTTGTCCCAAGGTCACGAAAAGCTATTACAGAACTGGAAATCTTCATTTGAGCAACAAGCAATTCCTTCTTTACAAGAAACCAAGCTCTGTGTAACCACTTGTATGTGTCTAGTTATCAGCCGAGTCAAGGTGTGCTGAACTGTTGTACAAATACATGGAAGTGCCCATGAAAATTGGCCCATGACAGATTAAAACCTTAAAAAATCAGTGGAACAGTTGTATGTAATATACAGTCAATCACCAGGTAGAGAACTCTGGGCTAATGGACACCCTTTACTTATGAATGACCTCCCATAATATTATTAAATTCAAAAGAAGTTTCAGAAATATGTTTTCTCTCTCTTTTCACTTTTATTAATTGTTCTTCTTAGTCTTGTGTGCGATTGATACCATAGCAAATGATCTCGTGTATTTTCCAATTTATAGACAAAATCATCTGTAAAAACAGAACCCGGGACCAGCCAGTAACTAATTTTAAATCTTTTTTCTCTGTATATATTTTATGATTTTTTTTTGGGAACCCTGGCTGATGCATCCACATGTACCTTAGGTGTAGAACTGATAATCAAACTATAAAAAGATAAACATATTATTCCCACAATCTTTGGATTGAAACTGGCAAGTCTGCTATATTATCAGAGTGAATAAGCAATTAATATATGTAGCATATACATAAAATCCAGACAAATTGTTTGCTGAATGCCAGGTCCTGAATTTTATAATGCATCAATGGAGTTGAAACATCAATGGTGCCTTGTGCTTTGAGAAGGCAATAGAGAGAGATCTCCAAGATTCACTGCCACCCCTGCGCTTTCAAGAAGGTTGAGAGAGTGAAAATCCCCGGGCCTCAGGGTAAATGTTTTATTTTTCAGAGTAAACATTGACGACCTCTTTTTTCATTGTGCTGTGATTCAGAGTTCCCCGAAATTACCAACAGCCTGTGGGTGGACTGAAAGTGTCTGTCAGCAGATTTCCTGAGGTGATATTAAAAATACAAAACAGAGTTACAAAACGCTTCCTTCCATTATATAACAATACTATCAGGCAGTCCCTCTTGGTTCCCTTCATGATCTTAATTCTGATCAGATATTCCCAAGAAGAAACTCATTAAATCATCAGACATTGTTATTTTGTGGGAATGCTTTGCATACAATGTACAGAAGGCAATGGGTCTGTACAGAGATGACATTCTCTCCTTCTGTATCAATGGTTAGTTTCACCCAAGATAATAGACAAGAAAAACAGAATGTACTTGGTCATTAGACCCACCCTTGACAAAATTTGTGTACACTCAGCATTGCAGCCTCTCATTCATTAATCTTTTAAAAATAAAAACTTAGTTGTATACTGACACCTGGGGAGCTTCTCCTTCATGTGTAGGTTTTGTATTGAAAGCTTCAGTAAGGTGACTGAACTTTGTACTCAAATCATCAGTTATTATAATACAAGAACATAAGTGCCAAGTCTACATTCCCAATAGTTCTTTGTGTGTGGTTGTGACATGATCTGTAGTCACAAAGGGCAGTAATGGAAGTTTGTGTTCATGTTGTTCGTGATCTCCCAGCCATTTAGTGTCCCAAAACTTATTCGAGTTCCAACATTCTATTACCTGTAGGTGAGGTTGCTTTCCAGGAGTGTGGACTTGTGAAATGGATGGATAGTGTTTGGAAGAACCTTTTGATCTGTGGTGAAATCTTTTTGACACAATGCAAGCAATCTCCAGCCCTTGCATTTATTTATATCCTTTGGGACCTCAAAATGTCCCTATTGCACACTAGATTGTATCCCAAAGGTATTAATTTGGCCGTATTCTGAATGCTCAGTCTGGGACCTGTGTATCATATTTATTTGGTCTGCAAATGGGTGTAAATGTGATTAAAATATGATTATGATGTTGAATTTATTCTGCTTGTTTGTACTTATCCAGACTTGACCACTTGAACTCAGTTTCAGTGTCAACAACTCTGCACCACCGAATGGAAACAATTTTCTTTATCATTAAATGAAACCATGGGGTGTTTTCTGTACCGAAGACACCATTTCAGTACATCACATCTTCCTTTTGATGGTTGCCTAATTGCTTTAGCAACTTTGTGGCTTTAGCATACCCTTGATGATTGAATTTACTCCCTTCACCAAAACGACATGGATGGAATAATTCTAGTAAGCTCACATTCCTCATGAAACTTCACAAGTAATGGGGAAGATCCTTCTAGTAAGGTGGTAGCACGCTCAGGTGCAGCAATTTCTATGGGGCCAACCAAGGTGTTATTGTCCTTTTTAAACCTATTTTTTAGGATCGCAAGATTCTGTTTGACATTTTAAAAACATGTAGTACTGCAGATCTACACCATCAGCGAATTGCTGACTGGCAGAAAAACTGAAGCAGCTGGACTTGGTGTGGATCCTGCTGCTGCCTGCGAAAGAGACGAGTTGGTGTGTGAAGGCAGTTCGCAGTCTAACAGCAAGTGATCATCTTAGTCACTTTTCTTGTTGCAAGACCATGTTGGACATTGGTAATGTGGAATGTGGCAAGACAGATTCACTGTTTTATTGGACAGCAATGTGTGGCCTTGGTCTGAGGACTAGGCCTTGAACCAAAGTGTCACCTGTGGTAGCCACCCAGGAGAGAGGCATTGAAGTCGATGTGCTCCACCAGAGTGCCAGAGGCAGTGTGGCATGGTGCCCATACTGGAGTTGGTGCTGCCCTCCAGTGCTCGCTCAGCAGAGAGACAATGTACTGCATTCAATTGCAAACTGCTGCAACACTCATGGACTCGGGGACTTGGACAATTTTTTTTTCTGTGACCATGTTGCGGCTGTCTTATAGCTGCTATGTGTGCCTTTGTGTTGTGCGTGACTAGGTATACTGTGTTTTACACCTTGGCCCCAGAGTAACACTGTTTAATTTGGCTGTATTCATGGATATTCATATATGGTTAAACGACAATTAAACTTGAACTTGGGAAGAGAATTCTTCAGTTGAATTTAAGAAAATATGTTTGAATTTCCTGGGCTCTGCAGTTACTTGAAGGGCGGGACCCACAACATGTACATTATAGGTTATTTGACTGGAAAACTTGGATGGATGGTTACAGAAGTTGGTCACAGTACTTTTCGGCAACAGCTAACAAGAAGAACACCAGATTCTAAAACACAATTGGGTTCCAGTTAGGAGATTTAATTCTTCATCTTAAACCCTGAATATACCCCCTTCAACTTCACCCCCAAACCAACATACTTCAGCAAGTCCAATGACATTTCCTTGGTATGCCATGGGTTCCATGCTGGAAATTTATCAAAAAAAAACTGCAAAAACCCTCTTGCACCTGATGCAGAAAAAAAAACTGACCTTGCTCTGTTTTTTTTTCCAAGAAACCCTTAAGGATAAAGCAATAAGTAGGTGGATATTTTTCATCTATGTTGGACCCTTGTGCTAAGGTAACACTAATACTTAACCAGTACAAAAGACTGTGGAGCATGATGCATTTGATAATTGATGGGGGTGGAAGTTGGTAGGTGGAGAATGATTATTACCAAATGCCTTCCCTTGTTGATATCAAAGGCTCAGCACTCTCTCAAGTTGACTTGAAGGTTGCTCAGAACACACAGCTGTAAATTTTTACTACATCATGCTTGCTGTTTATAATACCATCTCATTTTGTCTTGTACTTCCAGCACTTCTTTGTCCTTTATTTTGTCAATCACCTGTCACAAAACATGAATTAGGTCCAATTGGGTCTAGGCATCAATCTTCTGTCATTCTGGGATAGATTTTGAACTTGATGTCGGGACAGAAAAAAACAATGTCGTGTTTCATCTGATCAATATAAAACCTGCCTACCTTCCACTTTCACTGTTGGATGATAAATATTGGTAGTTTAATTCTGAGGGGAAAAAACTGACACTACCCCGCTATGCAGTAGCTAGCTATTATGGCAATGCTTTACTCTGAAATCAGCTGTATTATTCAGTTACAACATTTAATAAAAAGAATAAAGAAAAGAAAACAAGGCACAATTATAGTGCATTGAAAAGGAGCTATAAGCTCTCAGGCTGCTGACAGTATTGTTTGAGTTAGAATCAATCACTTCAATCTCTGACAGCAACCTTGCCAATGGAAATGACGGGTCTGCATTAGTGAAGAAAGTGAACACTGGAACCACTGCTTATATTCCAACTCAAATCTGCTGTATGCTATATTAGGCTCTGGCTTCTCAGTAACATCAAACATTTAGCTAAAACCTCTCCAAACGTGGAAAATATTAGCTTTTTTAAAGATCCACTCTTGGGATCTGGGCACCCCTGGCATAGCCAGCATTTGGTGCTCTCCTCCTTAAGATGGTGGTGAGCCTACCTCTTAAACCTTCCCCATCAGCATTGTAGTACTCCCAAAGTGCTGTTGGGAGCTCCAGGATTCTGTCCTAGCAACATGAGAAGAATGGTAATTTATGTCAATCCGGCAATTTTAATTTCTAATCTTCCCTGCACGTTATCCTTAATAGTCAGGAAAATGTTAGGAACTTGATATGTGGGGGAGGGTGAGCAGATAGAAGTCATGGTATATATTAATATCAGCAACAAGAAAAAAGACGAGTTTAGGAATGGGTTTAGGAGAGCTAGAAGCAACATGAGAAGGCCTTGGCAAGTAGGACTAAGGAAAACCCCAAGGTGTGAAGAACAGGAGATGATTAATAAGAGCAGGATTGAACAGGGATAAAAGAGGAAACGTGTCTGAGACAGAGGAAGTAGGGGAGGTTCTTAATGAATACTTTGCCTAAGTATTCACCAGGGAGAGGGACCTGCATGTTTGTGAGGACTGCACAAAACAGGTTGATATGCTAGAACATGTTGACTTTAAGAAAAAGGGTATGCTGAAACTTTTGAAAAACGTTAAGACGTACCTATTGAATGTTGAAGGGCCTTTATAGAGTGGATGTGGAGAGAATGTTTCCTCTGGTGGGAGAGTCTAAGATAAAGAGGACGCAACATCAGAGTAGAAGGGCATCCTTTTAGAATAGAAATGAGGAGGAAATTCTTTAGCCAGAGAGTGGTGAATCTTTTCCACAGGCAGCTGTGGAGGCCAAGTCTTTATGTATATTTAAGGCAATTTGATAGTTTCTTGATTGGTCAGGGCATGAATGGATATGGGGAGAAGGCAGGAGATTGAGGCTGAGAGGAAAATTGGATCAGCTATGATGAAATAGCAGAGCAGACTCAATGGGCCAAATGGCCTAATTCTGCTCCTTTATCTTGTGGTTTTATAAGTCCCTGGGGCCAGACAGGATGTACCCCAGGTTACTATGGGAAGTGAGAGAAAAGGTTGCTGTGCCTTTGGCGATGATCTTTGGGCCATCACTGGCCACAGGAGTAGTACTAGATAATCGAAGGGTAGCAAATGTTATTCCTTTGTTCAAGAAGGTAATGGGGACAATCCTGGCAAGTGAGTCAGTGGTGGGAAAACTTTGGGGAGGAATCTTTAGAGATGAGATTTATGAGCATTTGGAGAAACATAGTTAGCATGACCTTGAGAGGCAGATTGTGCCTTACAAGCTTGTTTGAGTTTGAGGAAGTAACAAAGCAGGTTGATGAAGGTAGTGCAGAGGATGTGGATTTTAGTAAGATGTTTGACAAAGTTCCCCATTCAGAAGGCTCATTCAGAAGGTCAGGAGGCATGAAGTTCATGGAAACATGGCTGTGTGGATTCAGAATTGTCTTGCCCACAGAAGCCAGAGGGTGGTAGGAGATGGAGCATGTTCTGTCTGGAGGTCTGTGATCAGCGGTGTTCTGCAGGGGTCTGTTCTGGGACCCCTGCTGTTTGTGATCTATAAAAATTACTTGGACGAGGAACTGGAAGAGTAGGTTAGCAGAATTGCAGATGGCATGAAGGTTGGTGATGTTGTGGACAGTGTAGAAGATTGTCATAGCTAACAAAGGGACATCAGTAGGATGCAGAGCTGGGCTGAGAAGTGTCAGATGGAATTCAATCAGGAAATGTTTGAAGTGATACCTTTTGGCGGGTCAAATCTGGAGGTAGAGTACAGAGTTAAAAGCGGGATTCTTGGCAGTGTGGAAGAACAAAGGAATCTTGGGGTCCACATCCATAAAGCCCTTAAAATTGCTGTGAAAGTTGATAGGGTGGTTAAGAAGATGCATGGTGTGTTAGCCTTCATTAGAGCAGTGAGGTAAACTTGCAGCTCTATACAAACCCAGTTGACCGCACTTGGAGAATTGTGTTCATTTCTGGTCTCCTCACTATAGGAAGGATGTAGAAGCTTTTGAGATGTTGCAGAAAAGATTTACCAGGATGTTGTCTGGATTAGAGAGCATTGGGTCAAGCGAGCTAGGGCTTTGGAGTGAAGGAGGATGAGAAGTGACTTGATAAAGGTGTCTAAGAAAGATGTTTTACCAGAGCAGAAACACCTATTTGGAGGGGGGCATAATTTTAAGGTAATTGGAGGAGAGTATAGAGGGATGTCAGAGGTAGGATTTTTTTTTTACACAGATAGTGGTGCGTGCATGAACTTTCTGCCAGGGTTGGTAGTGAAAGCAAGTACATTGGAATAGAGATTCTTGGGTAGGCAAGTGGGTGATAGAACAATGGCAGTCTATGTGGGAGAGAAGGGTTAGAATGATCTTGAAGCAGGTTAAAAGATCAGCACAACATCATGGACCAAAGGACCTGTACTGTTCTATGTTCTATATACTGAGCTGCCAAAATAGCATGAAGGAGGTCCAGTTTGATCCTTCATAAAGATTCTTATTCTCAGCATTACCACTTCACATACTCAGGCCGGCAATATTCACGATTGCTGTCAAAGCTAATGCTCTCCACTGCCTTGCTGTGACCTGCTGACTGATGATCAATTTGGGTTTCACCTGAGACCATCTAGCTTCAGACCTCATTTGAACAATTGTCTTAGAACTAACCTCTAGAGAGAAACGTGACTGATTCGAGACACCAAGAGCTCTTAGTAAAACAGAAACTGAACGGGATTCAAAGGGAAAACTCTTGGATGGCTGAAGTCATTCCTCACACCATGATGTGGTTGTTGGATGTCACATCACTCCAGGAGTTCCTCAAAGGAGTGTCCCAGGTCCAGTTGTCGTCAACTGCTTCATCAATGATCTTCATTCCATCCGGTGTTAATCATTGGTGACTGGGCAATGTCTAATGTTACATCTCCACAGCAGATGAAGCAAGTCCATTCCTGAGTGCAGCAAGACCTAGCCTCTATTTAACATGGGCTGATGTATGACCTGTAACATCTACCCTACTTGGATGCCAGGCAATGACTATTTCTCACAACAGTGTCTGACTTCCACTCTTAGCGTTCAATTGCATTATCACCAGCAAGAATCCTGGGGGGCAGCACTGATGGGCAGGTTAACTAATCCAGCCAATCTTTCTAACTTTCTCTCCTCCTCTCCACCAAGAGCACTGCAGCTACACACCAAGACTACTTCAACTTTACCTTCCAAACCATTGACCTTCGGAGGGTATCAAGAGCAAAAAATATCCACACCTTCCATATCCCCTTCGCAACACCATACTGACTTGGAAACGTATTGCTGTTCCTCCAGCATCATTGCTTCTGAATTTGGGAACTCCCTCCCCAAAACTACAGTTGGTTACCTTCGCCAGAAAGACAACATGGTTCAAAAAAGCTGCTTACAGGCAATGGAAAGTAGGAATTAAATGCTTACCTTGCCAACAGTGCCAATATTCTGTAAATAAATCCAAAAAAAATTCCAATGTACATAATTTTCTTGTAAAGCACCATCATATGCACACACCCCTTTTTAAAGCAACTGTGGAAACCAGATGACAAGATCATAAGTACCCTTTATATGCTTTTTATCTTTAATCTGATCTGAAATTCACTGTATGGTAATAGAACAGTAAGAATAAGTCATGATGAAAGATGTGACAGCTGCTGTTTTGTGTCGGGTGGAGCTGTCACATCACAATTCATAGACCCAAATGGAAAATTGCTTTGCCGATACATCAATAGAATTAAAATGAGCTTAGCCAAAATTAAGCTAGAGAGGAGTCAGATTGGATAAACAGGGTCTATTTTCCCTGGAGCAAAGGAAACCAAGAACTGATATGAGGGGGATATAATAATATCCCTGATTAATACAAAAGCAACTTTTTTTTGGAAAATGCAGGTCGACCTTCACTAATCCGACTACCTGTAATCCGGTTCCTTCGATAATCCGGCACTGATTATGCTTAATGTGATCCTTCTGTAATTCAGCATTTTCACTAGTCCGGCACTCCTCAGGTCCCAATGGTGCCGGATTACTGAAGGTCAACCTGTACCTGTAATCTGGTTCCTTCAATAATCTGCACTGATTTCAAATTTTCTGGGCCACCGAACCAATCTGCTGCGCTAACTTGTTTCCCTGCATTTATTAATATCACTTGCGTGAGGCGCGGCTGCCCGGCACCCGCCCGTCTCGCCCGCCAGCGGCGGGGAAGCTGATGCACGCTGGGTCGGTCCGCCTTCTCGCCCGCCTGCTGGCAGTCGCGCACTGTCCTCTGGCGTCGCCCGGCCGGCGCTCCGTTCTCTTCTACCTACGACCTCAGATCAGACATGGAGACCCGCTAAATTTACACATATTACTAAGTGGAGGAAAAGAAACTAACGAGGATTCCCTCAGTAACTGCGAGTGCAATGTAGTCTTTGGGGTAACTGCAAGTCTGTGTCTTTGCTAATGCTTAACTCACGCTTGAGTGCTGGTAGTGGGTGTGCTTTTTTTTTGCCGGTGGGGAGGAGAGACGGTTGCTCGCTGCCGTTTACACGCGGGAGGGAGGGAAGCGGGGGGGGAACTTAGGGGTTTAACATTTAACTGTCGTTCATTCTTTGGGGCACTCCTCTGTTTTCGTAGATGATTGCGAAGAAAAAGCATTTCAGAATGTATACTGTATACATTTCTCTGACATTAAAATGAACCTTTGAAACCTTTGAATCCTTTGCTATTTTAATGGTATGATGAGGCGGTTAGCTATTGCTTAATGTGATCCTTCTGTAATTTGGCATTTCCATTAATCCGGCACTCCTCAGGTCCCAATGGTGCCAGATTATAGAAGGTCGACCTGTAGTCTATTTTTAACGGCCAAATAGTAAAGCATTTGATCCCTAACCTGGACCTTGATGGCCAAAGATCGTGACTTCCAGTTATCCACAATTTCTGTTAATTTGTTGCATATTTTATTCATTTATTTATTTAAATTGAGGTATAGCAAGGAATAAGCCCTTCCAGCCCTTCGAACACGGCTTATCACAGGACGTTTACAAAGACCAATTAACCTGCAAACCAGTAACACACACAAAATACTGGAAGAACTCAGCAGGCTCATCTATGGGAAAGAGTAAACAGTCGACGTTTTGAACCAAGACCCTTCTTCAGGACTGGAAAAAAGATGAGGTCAGAGTAAGAAGGTGGCGGGGGGTGGAGGGGAAGAAATACTAGGTGACTGGTAAAACCAGTTGAGGGACAGGGGTGAAGTAAAGGGCTGGAGAAGGGGGAATCTGACAGGAGAGGGCAAACTGCCACAGAAGGGGGAGGAACACCAGGGGGAGGTTTTGGGCAGGTAAGGAGATGAGGTGAGAGAGGGAAATGGGAATGGTGGGGGGGGGGGCATTACTGGAAATTCGAGAAATCAGTGTCCGTTTGAGGCTATCCAGGCGGAGTATAAGGCGTTGCTCCTCCAACCTGAATGTGGCCTCATCGTAGCAGTAGAGGAGGCCACGGACTGACACATTGGAATGGGAAGTAGAATTGAATTGGCCACTGGGGAGTAGGTGCACAGTGAAGTGGTCTCCCAATCTATGTTGGGTCTTACCGATAGACAGGAGGCCACACCGGGAACGCCGGATACAGTAGCTGAGCCCAACAGACTCGCATGGAAGGACTGTTTGGGGTTTGATTCTACCACAAACCAGTGGGTCTTTGGACTGTGGAAGCACCCAAAGGAGCCCTGCACGGTCTTGGGGAGAACGTACAAACTCCTTACAAGCTCCGGCAGGAATTAATCCTGGGTTGCTGGTACTGTAAAGCGTTGTGCTAACCGCACTACTGTGCTGCCCTGTTTGTGGAATTAGGTCCTAGAAAGATGTGGCATATTTCCGTAGTCCCTTTCATGTGCTTGTATTATATGAGGTTAATGTCTTTCAAAACTGTCTTGAGCCTGTTATGGTCAAATTTCCATGCTCCATTACAGATGATGAATCTGTACTCAAAATGTGCTTGTTAAGAGCCCTGTCTGATTCACAAGCAGTTGCATGGGGAAGGCCTGGAATGTAAATGGTGTTGGTTCAGGAAGATTAATGGGACAGTGCACAATGAACCAGTGAATATTTTGAGGACTGCCATTGCATGCAAGGCCGAGTCTTTCACAACAAAAGGCTTTTCTTTCTTACACTGTGTCAATACAAAACTAAACCAGCCGATTCTGAGACCAGGTTTGCAGGTTGGGGACATAAACACGAGGAATTCTGCAGATGCTGGAAATTCAAGCAACACACATCAAAGTTGCTTGCAGGTTGGGGAGCTCCGTTTGTGAATGCGAGCTCAGTCATGATAGTGTAGAACAATGTTGAAATCATCATCTTCGCATGTGTATTCGTGCTTGGTACACACTGCATCGGAGTGGAGCATAAATATCAGGTTAAACTTTGGAACTGAGTGGGTTTTTAGTTAGCTGGGATTCTCTTTTTTCCTTTTTCTTTTATAATTTTTTTTTCATTAGCATATATAAGTTTTTTCTCTTCAGCTTTATTAATTTTATATGTACATATATATATACTAATTTGTTGAATTTCTGTATTTTATAGCTGTAGAAGATTATATATTAATAAAAAGATTTAAAAATGAAAATGAAATGGAACTGAGCTTGTGCAGTTGTTCATTTTGCCATTACTATCTGAATGGTGCAGAGGAATTTGGGTGTTATGTATAATTTGCTAGAGCCTGATATGTAGGTGCTGCAGGTTATCAACAAAGCTAACAGAAAGTCTTGTGGAACTGAATACAAAGACTGATTCCCTCCCCCTTCCTCTTTCTATTTCCCACTCTGACCTCTTACCTGTTCTCACCTGTCTATCACCTCCTCCTTCCCTTTCTCCTATGGTCCACTATCCTCTCCTATCAGATTTCTTCTTCTCCAGCCCTTTATCATTCCAACCCACCTGGCTTCACCTATCTCCTTCTAGCTAGTCTCCTTCCCTTCCCCCACCTTTTTATTCTGGCATCTTCCCCACTTCCTTTTCAGTCCTGAAGAAGGGTCTCGGCCCAAAACATCGATTGTTTATTTATTTCCATAGAAGCTATCGAACCTGCTGAATTCCTCCAGTAATTTGTGTGTGTTACAGAAGTGGGGAACTTTTGATTCATTTAGGGCATTATTGATAGCAGTTCTGCAATGTTAGGTATAATATTGATCTATTTAAATATGCCAATGCATTGGCTAGCTTGAAGAAATCTCTGCCCAACTATCATCAACACTTCCCCTGCAGCACCAGAGAGCCCAACACACACTCTACCACTACTACAATATCATCAAGGATGCCTACCGTTCCATCCCTTGAACAGATTTCAGGGAATCTGACTGTCTGGCTGTCGTCCTCTTACCTGCATATATGCAGGGACATAAGAGCAAGGCATAAGAGGTAAGGACAACAAAGAGGTGGTCACAGGGAGCTGATGTGTGGTTACAGGATTGTCCGCAAGTCGATGGGCTGGGCCATGTTCAAGGACTCATCAGAGGATCTGATACCACAGTTGTCAGAGACTTTTTATAAAACACCAATTTCCAGGAACAGAAAAGGCTGCAGAAAGTACCCAGTCCATCACAGACAAAGCCCTCCCCACCACTGTGTATATCTACATGGAGTGCTGCCACAAGAAAGCAGCGTCCTTCATCAAAGACACCTGCCTTCCAAGCCATTCTCCCTTCTAACTGCTACAATCAGGCATGAGGTACAGGTGACTGAGCTCCCACACAAGATTCAGGAACGGTTATCACCATACAACGATCAGACTCCTGAACCAGTGAGAACAACTTCACTCCCCACAACTCTCAATAGATTCTGCAGCTGACAGGAACTCTCTACAACTCATGCTCTGTATTTTTTATTTGCAGTTTACCTTCTTTTGCACATTGGTTGTTTGTTAGTCTTTGTTTATGCACAGTTGTTTTTTGTAATTCCTGTTGTATTTCTTTAATTTATATGGTAACATGTACCTACTTTGATGTTAAATGTAGTTTGACTTTGAAAACAGATTGAAGATTTATTAAACCAGTGCCTGGAATGGACTGGTTGTCTTAGAAGGAATTTTTGGAGAGACCAGGCTGTATTGGGTGAAATTTGGAAAGTGAGAGAGAATTTGACTGTTACATCCTAAGATCCTGAAGGGTTTTGCGGGCTGGATGTGGAAATGATATGTTCTCTTGTGGAAAAATGCAGAACTATAGTTTCACTATGGCTCCTTAAGATTGTCATTGTCAAGGGAGGTTGTGGGGATATTTTCTCACCAGGTCCAGCTCCAGGCCTTCACGTTTGGCTTAGCTACTAAGCCCGGCGGAACCGTGTCTGCTGACTGGAAAAGGTGGGTTACTGGTGCCTTAAAACCAGTTGCTTCAGGCAGATTGGGCTCATCGACCATGGCTGGCAGCTCATCTAGAAGGAAAGCGCTGATCTCAAACCTCCACTGCCTTGCGTTTTAACTCACTCACAGGGAAGTCTTCAGGAGTAAGCCCTGGGGTGGGTGGGATCCAGAGCTGGAGTCCCCAAGGCAGTCCAACATTGAGTTCAACGCTGAATGGCAACTCCTGTGATGCCACAGCTTCAAACTGTATCGGTCTCTGCCGTTCTTCTGGATTCACCAGCTGTGCGGAGTGGGAGGGCCTGCTACAGGGGCAGAGCTCGCTCCCCGTATTGTACTGTCCTGGCTTAGATACCAGCTTGCGTATCACGTAGACAGCTATGATGCAATGTCCATCGTCAACCCTGGCCAACAGAGGGCCTCAGAGTGTCACTAAAATAAATATTAGGTAGAGGTGAAGCAAATGTCTTCCTGAGTCTGCGGACTCCCTTCCTCTAAGGGTGGTGGAAGCAGAGTCTTAGAATATTTTTAAGGCCGTGGGGTCCACTTGATGAAGCAAGATTCTAACGAAGGCTGGCAGGAGTAGAGTTGCAGTTCAGTCAGCCCTGATCTTATCAAATGGTGGACAAGCAAGAGGATCTGAATGGCCTACTCCATTCCTGCAGGCAAAATCTGTGGTTCTGCAAAGTAGAAGTCCACATTCAGCAAGTACACTATGAGAGAACAGAATACCCCATACCACACCTACAGGTTCAAGAACTGTTCGTACTCCTCAACCATCAGGCTCTTGAACCAAAGGGGATAACTTCACTTACCCCATCGCTGAAATGATCCCACAACCTATGGACTCACTTTGAAAGACTTCATGTCATGTTCAATAAGCAGTAAATTTATTTATTTTTGTACTTGCACAGTCTGCTGTCTTTTGCACCCTGTTTGATGCCCAATTCTTACATTGATTCTATTATGGTTATTATTTTATTATGGATTTATTGAATATGCCTGCAGGAAAATGACTCTCGGGCTTGTATAAGTGACATATGTACTTTAGTAATAAATTTACTTTGAACTTTTAACTATTGTTGCCCCAGCTGTATCAAATTATTTTGCTACCGTCTCGTTAACTAACTTGACAGTAAATTGCTCAAAACAAGTTGCATATATCTGATTCTGTCTCACTGACTTCATGAAGCATGTTCTATATCTTGGATGGACAGATTTTTTAAAAATAGCAAAGTTCAAACCAAATGTTATTATCAAAGTACATGTATGTCACCATATACAACCCGGGGATTCATTTTGTTGTGGGTATGCTCAATAAATCTGTAGAAGAATAAACATTACAGAATTAATGAAAGACCACCCAACTCGGACGTTCAACCAGAGTGCAGAAGACTGTAAATTTTAAAACAGTAATAATAAGCAATAAATATTGAGAACATGAGGTGAAGAGACATTAAAAGTGAATCCATTGGTTGTGGGAACATTTCAATACTGGGACAAGTGAAGTTGAGTGAAGTTATCCCCTTTGGTTCAAGAGCCTGATGGTTGAGGGGTAGTAATTGTTCCTGAACCTAGCGGTGTGAGTCCTGAGGCTCCTGTACCACCTTCCTGGTGGCAGCAGAGAGAAGAGAGCACGTCCTGGGTGGTGGGGGTCTCTGATGATGGATGCTGCTTTCCTGTGACAGCGTTTCATGTAGATGTGCTCAATGGTGAGGAGGGCTTTATCTGTGATGGACTGGGCCATATCCACTACTTTTTCCATTCAAGGGCATTGGTATTTTCTTACCAGGCTGTGATGCAGCCAGTCAGTATACTCTCCCCTACACATCTACAGAAGTTTATCAAAGTTCTAGATGTCATGCCTAATCTCCATAAACTCCTCAGGAAATAGAGACGCTGCCATGCTTTCTTCATAATTACACTTGCGTGCTGGACCCAGGACAGATTCTCTAAAATAACAACATGTTGGAATTTAAAGTTGCTAGCTCTGTCCACCTCAGATTCTCTGATGAGGACTGGCTTATGGACCTCCGGTTTCCTTCTCCTGAAGTCTATAAGTGGCTCCTTGGTCTTGCTGACATTGAGTAAGTGGTTGTTGTTATGACATGGGATTCAGTATGAAAGATTTCTGATCACTATTGTAACCAATACTATAATGGGTCAAGACAATATTTTAGAGGAATTTCACACTAATGGCAGTAAATAAATTGAAAGTTAGGAGTGTTACAAGGAGTGCAAGGCAGATATATTCCAAATAAGAAGTTTTCAAAGAGAAGAAGGACACTACCGTGGCTGACAAGTGAAGTCAGAGCCAAAGTAAAAGCAAAAGAGAGGGTAGACAAGGAAGCCAGGGCTAGTGGGAAGATAGAGCATTGGGCAGCTTTTGAAAACTTGCAAAAGGAAGCTAAGAATGTCATGAGGAAGGAAATGATGAATTATGAAAGGAAGCTGGCGACTAATATCAAAGAAGATACTAAAAGCTTTTTTAAGTATATAAAGGGTAAAAGAGAGTTGAGGGTAGATATAGGACCAATACAAAATGACGCCGGGATATTGTAATGAGAGATGCAGAGATGGCAGAGGAACTGAATGCGTATTTTGCATCAGTCTTCACAGTGGAAGACGTTTGCAGTGTACTGGACATTCAAGAGTGTCAGGGAAGTGAAGTTTGTGCATTGAAAATTACGACTGAGAAGGTGCTCAGAAAGCTTAATGGTCTGAGGGTAGATAAATCTCCTAGACCTGATGGAATGCACCCTCTGGTTCTGAAGGAAGTAGCTGGAGAGATTGAGGAAGCACTAATGATGATCTTCCAAGAATTGATAGATTCTGGCATTGTACTGGATGACTGGAAAATTGCAAATGTTACTCCACTTTTTAAGAAGGGTGGGAAGCAGCAGAGAGGAAAATCTAGACCTGTTAGCCAGATATCAGTGGTTGGGAAGCTGTTAGGGATGAGATTACGTAGTACCTGGAGGCACGTGACAAGATAGGCCAAAGCCAGCATGGTTTCCTGAAAGGAAAATCCTTCCTGACAAACCTACTGAAACTCTTTGAGGAAATTACAAGCAGGGCAGACAAAGGAGATGCAATAGATGTGGTGTACTTGGATTTTCAGAAGGCCTTTGACAAGGTGCTGAACATGACGCTGCTTAGCAAAGTAAGAGCCCAAGGAATTACAGGGAAGTTGCAAGTGTGGGTGGAGCTTTGGCTGGTCGGCAGAAAACAGAGAGTGGGAATAAAGGGATCTTATTCTGGCTGGTTGCTGGTTACCAGTGGAGTTCCACAGGGGTCAGTGTTGGGACTGCTGCTTTTTTACGATGTATATCAATGATTTGGATGTATATCAGTATAATGGATTTGTGGCTAAATTTGCCGATGATACAAAGATAGGTGGAGGAGTGGGTAGTGTTGAAGAAACAGAGAGACTTAGATAGTTTAGGGGAATGGGTAAAGAAGTGGCAAATGAAATACAATGTTGTCATGCACATTGGTGGAAGAAATAAATGGGCAGGCTAACTATTATTTAGATGGGGAGAGAATTCAAAATGCAGCGATGCAAAGGGACTTGGGAGTCCTTGTGCAAGATACCCTAAAGGTTAACCTCCAGTTGAGTCAATTGTGAAGAAGGCAAATCCAATGCACTTCTGGAGGTATAGAATATAAGGGTAGGGATGTGATGTTGAGGCTCTATAAGGCACTCATGAGACCACACTTGGAGTATTGGGTGCAGTTTTGGGGCTCCTTATTTTAGAAAGGATATACTGACATTGGAGAGGGTTCAGAGAAGATTCACAAGAATGATTCCAGGAATGAAAGGGTTACCTTATGAGGAACATCTGGCAGTTCTTGGACTGTATTCCCTGGAGTTCAGGAGAATAAGGGGAGATCTCATAGAAACATTCCAAATGTTAAAAGGCCTGAGCAGATTAGATATGGCTAGGTTATTTCCCGTGGCAGGGATTCTAGGACAAGAGGGCACGACTTCAGGATTGAAGGACGTCCTTTTAGAACTGAGATGCAGAGAAATTACTTTAGTCAGAGGGTGGTAAATCTGTGGAATTTGTTACCATGAGCAGCTGAGGAGGCCAAGTCAAGGTACTTGATTAGCCAGGGCATCAAAGGATATGAGGAGAGGCAGGGGAGTGGGGATGACTGGAAGAATTGGATCAGCCCATGATTGAATGGTGGAGCAGACTCGAATGGCCAAATGGCCTACTTCTGCTCCTATATCTTATCGCCTTAATATCAAATTAGTAAATTTGTAAACAAACATATTTATCTATTTAATTAAAGTTTCCATACTTATCTATTTAAATAAAGTTTCCCTACTATCACATCCAATTTGGTCTTCATTGCACTCGCATCTTTCTCTTCTTGCACAGAAGTATAATAGCTAATAAATGTACTCCAGTATCCAAAGCCATTGCTTAGGCTTGAGTCACTTCTGCAGTGATGTCATTAGAATGACTCTGCTAACCTTCAACAATCAAAACCATGTGATGTGACATCAGCTTTTCCTTTAATTTCCAGTGACCAATTTCGCCACATCTCCTTCCTGCCACACTCAAATCAGAAATGTTGCCTTGATGCCTATTTAACCAAATGCACCGCCTATCTGGTATTCAGCCCTTGTGTGTCTATGTTTGAATGAAAAATGTGTTAAGGACTGGAAATAAGTGGTCCTGGTTAAACCAGGGGAGGAGAAGGGAGAAGATGGTGGTGCGACCTCTCTGGTGAACTGATATCGTATTTGTTAAATAGGGGCTGTGCACAATCCTGATTTGATGGAGACGGACGTGAGAAGCACGGAGGAACATCTGGAGAAACTTCTGAAATGCTCGGTTCGCTGCCGCTGCTACTGTGTGATTGAGAATCTCCGGAGGGGAAGGCCCCAAATCCTCGGCTTTCTCTGTTGCTGGCGGCCAGGGATGGGGCCAAAGCACTCGGCAGAGATGGTGCTCAGTGTCGGAGGGCTGGTCAGAGGCTCAAAGTTTTCAGATGGACTGAGAGTTGGACTGTAGTTGGGTGCTTCTAGGATGCTGCATCAGCAAGTTTGCGGCGCTGGAACCTCATGGCAGGGAGAGTTTTCTTCCTTCTACCGTCTACATGAGATGTTGGGACTTTCAAGAGACTTTGAGACTTTTTTTACCGTGCCCATGGTCTGTTCTTCTATCAAGTTATGGTATTGCTTGCACTGTTGTAACTATATGTTATAATTATGTGGTTTTTGTCAGTTTTTTCAGTCTTGGTCTGTCTTGTGTTTCTGTGATATCACACTGGAGGAACATTGTATCATTTCTTAATGCATGCATTACTAAATGACAATAAAAGAGGACTGTGTGTCCTCATAATCTAATCTAATCATCAAACCAGTGTCTGTACACAAACAGTGGTGAGTGTCAATCGATAGCACTGTAAATGACAACTTCCATCACTTTAATGCTGTTCTTCTTTTATGAGCAGGTCATATAGCTGAGCATTTTTTCTACATTAATGGGTTCCTCCTGAGTTTGCATTCAGCTAAGAAAGTGGTTGAGGAGGGATTCCAATTCAGAGAGTTAGGCCGTAGAAGTCTATGTCACTAACCATTCATCTCTTCATAGATTCCTGATTCGAATTAGCAGCTCCCACAGGAGGAAGGGTAATACCTCAAACCTTATTGTTCCTTGGTATTCCCAAAGCTCCCACAACACTTTGTTCAGACCACAATATTCAGATCTCTCCTGAGTACTGTGGGCTGGAAGTACAGCACTGGAATTTAAGCTACACATCATAGGATCTGCTAATTTCTAAAGAAAACTGTATTTAATGGGTGCCTTTATGACATCCATTGCAATTTAATGTAACTAAATTCTAACAAGATTACACTTGTAGTTCATTGAATTATATCCTTAACCTATCATCATCATCATCATCATCAGGTGCTGTGCCCAGTTTGAGCTTTGACTGCCATGGCCCACACGCTCCTGTTTCAGGTCAAGTGGATCAATTCATTGGTATTCATTTCCAGTTCTATGGTTGCTGTCTCCATCATCATTTGTCTTTGCCTTGCTCTTCCTTTCTTCCCTTCCTCTTCCTTTCTTCCCTTCAATCTTTCCCATAATTACCGTGCATTCTAACTCCTCTTTCCTAATCACATGTCCAATGAAGTTACGTTGCCTTTTCATGATCTCATACATTATTTCTCCTTTTGTGTTCGCTCTGTTCATGACATCCTCATTAGATATACGTTTCGTCCATGATATTCTTTGCATCCTCCTCAAAAACCACATCCCTGCTGCCACAATTTATTTCCTCATGTTACTAGATATTGTCCAACATTCTGAGCCATATAACACAACTGGATAAACATAACATTTCAGTACTCTGAGGCGGGTTGTCATGCCTAGTTTAGTGTTGGTCAGTATACTCTTCATTCTCGTGAAGGTGTCTTTTGCAATCCCTATTCTTTTTCTGATGTCCAAGTCGCACCTGCCATCTGATGTCACCCAGCTTCCTAAGTAGCAAAAGTTCTATACTTGTTTTATGTCTTCCCCGTTTATTCTCAGCCTGCAGATAGGATTCTCCTTCTTTTTGGATATCACCATACAGTCTGTCTTTTTACAATTGATAGATAGACCCATTTTTGCACTTTCTTCAACAACTGTCAATTAAGTTTTGTAGTTCTTCCTCCGTACTTGCAATTAACACAGTGTCATCTGCATATCTGAAATTATTGATGTTTTCACTGCCAACTTTGATTCCCAAGATGCCTTTTATTTTTTGTAATATTGTTTCACTGTACACATTAAATAAATCAGGGGAGAAAACACACCCCTGTCTAACGCCTCTCTTGATTTTCGTAAACTGACTCACTTCTCCATCTATTCTTACAGCGGCAGTTTGTTCCCAGTACAGATTTCTGATTAGGTGGAAGTCTTTCGAATCTAGATCTAGAGTTTTCTGTAATATTTCAAATAACTTATTGTGCTTCACTTTATCAAATGCATTTGTGCAGTCGATAAAACAAACAAACAAATCTTTTTGCACTTTAAACAGCTTGTTCTGATAGTATCCTTAACATCAATATTGCATTTCTTGTCCTTTGTCTTTCACAAAAGCACATTGTTCTGTGCCTATTTCAGCTTGTACCTTACTTTTAGCTCTTGTCATCAAAATTCTTGTAAGTATCTTGGTGATATGACTTATTAAACTTATGGTCCTATGTAATTCACATTCTATTGCTCCAGGTTTCTTAGGAAGAGTGATAAATACTGACTTTTTCATCTCTTCTGGTATTATTCCAGTCTCATAAATGTCATAGATTAAATCAGTAAGTTTTTCAATTCCATAATCTTCAAGGGTGATAATTTGTTCTATTACTAGTTCATCAGGACCTGCTTAACCTATGGGACCTCAATTATCTCATTTCCTAATTATATCCCCTTTTTACTATTAATGATCAGTAAGGAATTTTGAATTCTGCAGTGTTAACTGGTAATCAATTCAGTGATAATGATTATTTGCACTTCTGTGGCCAAGAGCTAAACCTGACTCCAAGCCCCACTCCGGGCCCCGGTGTACTTTGTACTATTTATTCGTAGGAGGAGGGGTTACGGTAAACATTACTTTCGGTTTATAATTCACTAATTTGCTGCCCTGCTGATCAGGCGTCGACTGGTGGACCTAACACCTCACCTGTTCATTAGAACAAACAAAACTTGCTATGGACTACTGTTCATCACTTGGAGGGGCGACACATCTAACCATGCACTAAAGGAGCAGGGGCTTCCATCCAGGATCTTTTAGTTTGTTAGGAGGTCTGCTGCAAAACTAAAAAACATTCAAACGCTTAACCATATTACTCGGCGATGCAGGCGAGCGAGATGTCTCTTGTCTCACAGGCACCTGCCGATCGGTAGTTACATCTCCAGGTTAATCGGTCGCGCTTTTTTAAACGTGTAAAAGCGCCGTGATTTCACCATAGCAAAGCATATTCTCAGTCGGTTTTACACATCCTTGTTTGCCTATCCCCACCCCCATATTACACGTCCTCAGCCGAAAAGGTTACAATGGGGAACGCCCGATTAGTGTGTTTTCTTTCATGGTGATGTGATCCCTGGAGGATGCATTACAGGAACCAGAAGCCGGGGGCAGCGCCGGCTCCATCTAAAAGCACATGCTTCACTGCCTGCCTGTTGCACGGACCATCGCGTCCGGCTGCCCTCAGTTAAAGGACATGTGTCAGGCTGTGAGCCTGCTAGGTCCGCCACGTACCGCTGGGTGGCGCTGCGTTGGCTGTCAGCCCGTGACCGCTGCCACTGGCGTGCAGTTTGACAGCTGACTTGCGAAGCCTGCGCAAATGTGCATTGCAATATTTATATCCCAGGGTTCGAAGGAAGGAGGCCGGGGTGGAAGGTGATGATTACATTCGCCTTTCCTAATTCCATTCAAACTATTAAAAGACGAGTTTTTATTAGAGTTTTCTTCATTTGCTTTCCTACCTTTCTCTTGCGGCGAGTCATTGTATCCTCGCTGTCTTTTGTTTCATACACATCCTGTAATGAGCGGCTGATTCCCTTCATGTTGATTGCCGCAGGGCCTGTACGTACGCTATAAATTTAATGCACCATTCTGTTTGAACTGCCTTTTTTTATATAATCAGCCAAGGTCAGGAATATTTAGCTTTTGATCATTAAATGGAGTTAAGACTGGGCTGTGAGTAGGTATCTCCTTTCTCCAGTATAGCATCTGTGGAAAGAAACTGAATTGTATGGAAAGTGGCATACTGTACGAGTAAAGGTTAAAGATTTCTGCTACAGACTGTATTCTGCACTTTACTGAAAGAGCACACTTAAATGTTAATCTTTATAGTGTAGTACAAAAGATCTTGTAAAACAGATTAGCATGTCATATTTGCACGAAAGATCATAAGATGTAGGAGCAGAATTCAACCATTCAGCCCATCCACTCTGCTTTGCCATTCCATCATGGCTGATTTACTATACCTCTCAACCCCATTATTCTGCCTTCTCCCTGTAATCTTTAACGCCCTTACTAATCAAGAACCTATCAACCTCCATGTTAAATACAGTATACTCAATGGCTTGCTCTCCACAGCTGCCTGTGGCAAAGAATCCCACATAATCACTAACCTCTGCCTAAGAAGTTCCTCCTTATCTCTATTCCAAAGGGACTTTCTTGTAGTCTGAGGCACTGCCCTCTGGTCCTAGATTCCTTCACTGTAGGAAACATCCTCTCCATGGCCACTAGATCTAGACCAATCAATATTCAAGCAACACACACAAAATGCTGGTGAATGCAGCAGGCCAGGCAGCATCTCTAGGAAGAGGTACAGTTGACGTTTCGTCAGGACTAACTGAAAGAAGAGATAGTAAGAGATTTGAGAGGGGGAGGGGGAGATCCAAAATGAAAGGAGAAGACAGGAGGGGAGGGGTGGATCTGAGAGCTAGAGAAGGGGGGGAGGGGAGTCTGGAGGGTGGAGAGCAGGCAAGGAGTTATAGTGAGAGGGACAGGGAGAAAAAAGAGAGAGAGAGAGAAAAGGGAAACGAATAAAAAAATATATTAAATAAGTAAGGGATGGAGTGTGAAGGGGAGGAGGGGCATTAACAGAAGTTAGAGAAGTCAATATTCATGCCATCAGGTTGGAGGCTACCCAGACAGAATATAAGGTGTTGTTCCTCCAACCTGAGTGTGGCTTCATCTTGACAGTAGAGGAGGCCATGGATAGACATATCAGAATGGGAATGGGACGTGGAATTAAAATGTGTGGCCACTGGGAGATCCTGCTTTCTCTGGCAGACAGAGCGTAGGTGTTCAGCAAAGCGGTCTCCCAGTCTGCGTCGGGTCTTGCCAATACATACAAGGCCACACCGGGAGCACCAGACGCAGTATATCACCCCAGCCGACTCACAGGTGAAGTGTTGCCTCACCTGGAAGGACTGTCTGGGGCCCTGAATGGTGGTAAGGGAGGAAGTGTAAGGGCATGTGTAGCACTTGTTCTGCTTACAAGGATAAGTGCCAGGAGGGAGATCAGTGGGGAGGGATCGGGGGGACAAATGGACAAGGGAGTCACTTAGGAAGTGATCCCTGCGGAAAGCTGGGGGGGGGGAAGATGTGCTCGGTGGTGGGGTCCCGTTGGAGGTGGCGGAAGTTACAGAGAATTATATGTTGGACCCGGAGGCTGGTGGGGTGGTAGGTGAGGACAAGGGGAACCCTATTCCTAGTGGGGTGGCGGTAGGATGGGGTGAGAGCAGAGTTGATGGTGGAGGAAGGGAAGTCTCTTTCTTTAAAAAAAGGAAGACATCTGCTTTGTCTCTTTCTTTAAAAAGGAATCAATATTCAGTAGGTTTCAATAGGATACCCCCCCCCCCCGGCACAGAGCCATCAAACGTTTCTAATAAATTAACCTTTTCATTTGTGGGATCATCCTCGTGAACTTCTGGACCCTCTCCAATGACAGCACATCCTTCCTCTAGATAAAGGGCCTAAGACTGCGCACAATACTGCAAGTGACATCTGACAAATACCTTATAAAGCCTCAGTATTACATCCTTGCTTTTATATTCTAGTCCTCTTGAAATGAATGCTCACATTGCATTTGTCTTCTTTACCCTGCAAGTTAACCTTTAGGGAGATCTACACAAGGACTCCCAGGTCCCTTTGCACCTCTGATTTCTGAATTTTCTCACTGTTTGGAAAATAGTGTATGCCTTTATTCCTTCTACCAAAGTGCATGGCCACAAACTTCTCTAAACAATATTCCATCTGCCGTTTCTTTGCCCATTCTCCTAATCTGTCTAAGTCCTTCTGTAGACTCCCTGCTTCCTCAACACTATCTGCCCCTCCAGCTGTTTTCATATTGTCCACTAACTTGATCACAAATCATTAATTCAGTCAACCAAATCATTGATATATAACATGAAAAGAATGTTTTCATCTACGGAACACCAGTAGTCACCAGCAACTACCCAGAAAAGGTCCCCTTTATTTCTACTCTTTGCTGCCTGCCATTCAGCCAGTCTTCTATCCATGTTAGTACCTTTCCTGTAATGCGAGAGGTTCTTATCTTGTTTAGCAACCTTATGCGTGGCACCTTGTCAAAGTCCTTCTGAAAATCTATGCAAACAATATCCGCTGACTCTCCTTTGTTTATATTGCCTGTTATTTCCTTAAAGATTTCCAACAGATTTGTCAGGCAAGATTTTCCCTCAAGGAAACCATGCTGACTTTGACCTATTTTGTCATGTCCCTCCAAGTACCCTAAATTCCTGTCATTTGCTTCTCTCCTTTCTTATTAAAGAGTGGAATGACATTTACAATTTTCCAGTCCACTGAAACAATGTCATAATTTGGTAATCACTCCTAATGCCGCGACAATCTCTTCGTCTTCCTCTTTCAGAACCCTGGGGTATTGTCCATCTGATCCAGATGATGGTATCTACCTTCAGACCTTTCAATTTCCCAAGCATCTTCACCTTAGTAATAGTAACTACACTCACTTCTTCCTCCTGACATTATTGAATTTCTGGCATACTGCTGGTGTCTTACATAGTGGAGACTCTCTTATGACAGAGAAAAGGCCATTTGGCCCAATGAGTCAATGCCAGCTCATAGAGCATGCTGTGCCCTCGTTCATTTTCCAAGCATTCCACATAATTCCTCCCACATTCTACCATCCACCTACAGGAAGGGAAAATTACAGTGCGCAATCGACCTACCAACCTCCATGTTTTTAGGATGTGGGAAGGCAGCTTAGAGGAACTCACAGAATCTCACGAAGCATGTGGAAACACCACCGGAGGTCTAATTTAGACCATAACATATTGGAGCATAATTAGGCCTTTGGCCCATCAAGTCCTCTCTGCCATTTGATCAAGGCTGATTTATTATTCCCTCTCAATCCCATTCCCCTGCCTTCTCCCCGTAACTTTTGACACCATTAATAATCACGAACCCATCAACCTCCACTTCAAATATACCCAGTGACGTGGCCTCCACAGTGTCTCTGGCAATGAATTTTACAGATTCACCTCCCTCTGGATGAATAAATTCCTCCTCATCTCTGTTCTACAGGGATGTCCTTGTATTCTGAAGGTATGGTCCTTGACTGTCCCACCACTCGAAACATCCTTTCCACATCGACTCTATCCAGGTCAGATCCGTAGGTGGGTGTTGGTGAGTTTTGACAAGGGCCCAAGGTTGTTCTTTCTGTAATTCTATTGGGATCTTAAACACAAAATACTCTGCAGATGCTGGGGTCAAAGCAACACACACGACACGCTGGAGGAACTCAGCAGGTCGGGCAGCATCCGTGGAAACGATCAGTCAACGTTTTGGGCCGAGACCCTTTGTCAGGACTGAAGAGGGAGGGGGCAGGGGCCCTATAAAGAAGGTGGGGGGAGGGTGGGAAGGAGAAGGCTGGTAGGTTCCAGGTGAAAAACCAGTAAGCGGAAAGATCAAGGGGTGGGGAAGGGGAAGCAGGGAGGGGATAGGCAAGAAAGGTGAAGAAGGAATAGGGGAAAACACAATGGGTAGTGGAAGGAGGTGGAACCATGAGGGAGGTGATAGGCAGCTGGAGGAGGGGGGCGGAGTGAAACTGGGATGGGGGAAGGGAGGAGGAGGGAATACCGGAAGTTGAAGAATTCAGTGTTCATACCAAGGGGCTGGAGACTACCTAAACGGTATATGAGGTGTTGCTCCTCCAACCTGAGTTTGACCTCATCGTAGCAGTAGAGTACTTATCCCTGTAAGTGTAAGTGCTACACCTGTCCCTACACCTCCTCTCTCACCACCATTCAGTCCTTCCAGGTGAGGCAACACTTCATTTGTGAGTCTGTTGGGGTCGTCTATTGCATCCGGTGCTCCCGGTGCGGCCTCCTCTACATCAGTGCGACCCGACGCAGATTGGGGGACCACTTCGTCAGGCACCTCCGCTCCGTCCGCCACAACAGACAGGATCTCCCAGTTGCCACCCATTTCAACTCTGCTTCCCACTCCCATTCAGATATGTCCATACATGGCCTCCTCTACTGCCATGATGAGGCTAAACTCAGGTTGGAGGAGCAACACCTCATATACCGTCTAGGTAGTCTCCAGCCCCTTGGTATGAACATAGAATTCTCCAACTTCCGGTAATTCCCTCCCCCTCCCTTCCTCTATCCCTATTTCACTCTGCCCCCTCCCCCGGCTGCCTATTACCTCCCTCATGGTTCTGCCTCCTTCTACTACCCATTCTGCTTCCCCCATTCCTTCTTCACCTTTCCTGCTTATCCCCTCCCTGCTTCCTCTCCGCCACCCCTTTATCTTTCCCCTTACTGGTTTTTCACCTGGAACCTACCAGCCTTCTCCTTCCCACCCTCCCCCCACCTTCTTTATAGTGCCTCTGCCCCTTCCCTGTACAATCCTGACTGTTCGTTTCCATGGATGCTGCCTGACCTGCTGAGTTCCTCCAGCGTGTTGTGTGTGTTCCATGGGGATCTTTATAGCTTGTCTGAACTGTAAGCTATAAAGGTCCCTTGAAGAACCCCCTCCAAAAGGGATTAGTGCTCCCAGATCATTGCATTATCTGACAATACTTGATCTCATGCTCTTTGGTATTGGATTCGAGTCAACAATCGTCTGCCGTAGGATGCAACAGAAATAGCAACGCAGTACTATGTGTGATCCATTTCTAAGAGAGTGCATTTTCTTCATCCATTAAACCTTCCGGGATGGCTCGGGGCTCAAATTGTAATACAGTGGATTCCAGTTAATTGAACCATCAGTTAATTGGAGTAGCCACTTATTTGGGACAACTTGTGAGGGATATAGATAGGGTAAAAGCAAGCAGGCTTTTTCCACTGAGGTTGGGTGGGACTACAACCAGAGATCATGGGTTAATAGTGAAAGGTGAAAAGTTTAAGGGAGACGGTGAGGGAAACTTCCTCACTCGGAGGATCGTGGGAGTGTGGAATGAGCTGCCAACACAAGCGGTGCATGACAAGCTCTATTTCAACATGTAAGGAAACTTTGGATAGACACGTGGATAGTAGGGTTATGGAGGGCTATGGTCCCGGTGCAGGTCGATGTGAGTAGGCAGTTTAAATGGGTTTGGCATGGACTAGATGGGCCAAATGGCCTGTTTATGTTCTTCATGACCTTATGAACTCTTAACAAGCAAAAACTAATCGAGAAAATAGCAGGGATTCCCTTTGATTATTTGGGACACTGTGCTGCTTAATTGGGACAGGAGACTGTTGCTGAACGGGTTCTGACTAGTGTCAGCTGTGTGCACTTGCGTGGCTATTACAAACTACACCGTGCTTTGAGCAAGCAGTTTTTAATTAGCGCCAGCTGCGTGTGCTCGTGTTATCCATTTGGGCTGAAAGACACTGTTACGTACCCCGTAACTGGGTTGCCAAACCAGCAGAAATGGATCACTCAGTTGGAGTCTGGAGTACTAGAACGAAGAAAGTTTTATTAAAGAAACAAGCAACACAGTAATCGAAAGGATAATAAATGCAACAGTTCAACAATGATAACCACACGTGCACAGAATTAAGATAACAGCATCAATCAAGCTCCATCATTGTCTAGGGGTAAATGACCAAATTTCAAAATGACTCAAAGTTCAGTCCAGTTCAGTTTGCAGTAATCGTTGCCATGGCGATGGACAACGTGGGGGAAGAGAGAGATAGAACAGGAACAATTGATCATTCAGAACACTGCTTCACTCACAGACCGGCGAGATGGCTCACAAGCAACTTTTGGGCGGGTCCTTGGTGATGTCACCTGAGGTCACCGACTGTGACCCCTCCTCCAGATGCGGTCGATCCTCTGCAGTGAACCCGGCACCCAGGCAAGGGCGGACACACACCGGGTTCCCGCTGATCGTACCTTTCCACCCTGGTCGTTGTCTGATACTTCTCACCCACTCGTGAGAGGCGCACCGCTTCCAGGGTCTCGTTACCTCGGGTGGCGTGTGTGTGTCTGTCTTAACGAACCTGTCCCTTTTTATCCCCCTGCTGGGGTATCGCCTGTCCATCACTTCAAACAGTTCAGGGTTCAAAGGGGGAGCCGCTCCAGACAGCTCTCTCTCTCCCACGTCCCTTCATTACACATCTCCAGACGCTGCTCCATTGTTCCTTATCTCTCCTTCCCCTGAGGGCAGGTGGCAGACCAACTGCTGATGTCACTGGTGCTAACCCAGGCCAGCAAACATCTTAATTTTATGTGTATTCTCGTAACACTTCCCCCCTTTAAGGATTTTTACCGGGAGGTAAAAATTACAAACATGATTACATTATTTGATACATACACAATATACATCTTTATCAGCTATTTGGCTAACACAGCGAGTTTGAAGCTGTCAACACCTTGACAGACAGTCATCACATTCTCTGTTCCTTTTACACGTGTTATTAATAATCCCTTAGACCAGGCTCCAACTCAGCAAACTTCATAGTGGCCAAAAACACTGATGAATTGCGACCAATGTAACCTCTCATTTGGTTTTGTCCTGGACCACAACAACAAGGGTCGTCCCATTCTGACTCAATTTTCTCTCGCAAGGGCTTAGTAGGAGGGGGACGGGTATTGACCGCAGAGTTATTGCAAAACTTCCTGCAGTACCCCACCATCTCCAAGAGCCTTCTGAGGGCCCTCTTGTCTGTCGGGGTTGGGAGGTCAGCGATAGCCTGCACTGTAGCTTGCATCACTGCCAGCTGCCCCTGTGTCACCACAATTCCCAGGTAAGTGACCCTCGTGTGGCCGAATTCATTTTTTTCAAGGTTCACTATCAAACTGGTTTCAGACAGCCGTATTAAATTGCCAATACACACCTCTGTGTTCATCAGCCCTTTAGTCACTGAATTACTCAAAAAATATGGGTGTTGTTTACTTGGCTACCCTATTGTAACCACAATCACCCAACGTCCCAGTTCTTTGCATTTCCTCGGGACAATCAAACACATGGGTGCGAGTCGTTTAATTACTCCTTCTAAAGATTCGCTTTGCTCGGGGATTAAGGGAGAGACCTTATCAGTAGACCTGGCCAAAACAATAGCCTTCTCCCATCTGATCGATCCCATACTAATCTTTTCAAAATGTTTTTTTCCTCTTATCAGGGGGCCCCAAGCTTCATTGATTTCCACGCTAACACCGACTAGGTTTGTTAGCATATCAAAAGCCGGTGACCGTCTCAGTTCGCGTCGGTCATGATCAATAACATTTTTCCCCCTGGGCAGCCGGTAAATCTCTTTCATGATTCCACCAACTGTTTCCTCCAGCACCGCAAAATGTCCACCAGGGGGTACCTCGTGGGCCATGTTAAAAACCTCATCCCCATAACTCTTTTGCACCACCCCCCACTCCTCATCTGCGGATACTGTCCTTGATTTCCCTTTCTTCCTCAGCACTTCCTCATCCGCACAATAGCCTACTAGTTCCCTTGTCAAGGCTGTGTCAGAGAGAGCGGTCTCTGCCAAAACCATCAGCCCCTCGTCTCGCTCCTGCGTCTGCACAAATTCTTTCCCGGCTACTGCTACGTCCGTCCCAGCTCCCTCACTACCTCTTATCTCACTACACCCTGTCTCATACAAGGTTGGCAGAAACGTTTCAGCCAAATTCACCATCGCGGGCTCGCGATGAACCCGCGAGTCCATGGGCGGGGCCTCAATGCTGACAGGCTGACCCGTCAATCTCACGACTGGGAACACAATTCCTCCGGCGATGTCATTACCGAGCAAGACTTCCACGTCTTTCATCGGTAATTCGGACCTCACCCCAATCGTGACTAGTCCAGAGACCAGGTTGCTCTGTAAGTGTATCTGGTGCAAAGGGACTGACTCTGTCCCTTCTCCAACACCTTTGACCTCTACCTCCCCAGTCTGGGTCTCTGAGCTAAACTCTAATACACTCTTCAGTATTAGTGACTGACACGCTCCCGTGTCTCTCCAGATCCGCACTGGAACTGGTTTTAACCTCTCCTTCACTGACACCAGTCCGGCCGAGATAAACCTCTCGCACCCTTCCTGGACTTTTTCAGACCTGTCCTTCCCTAGCGGTTCGCTTAACAGCTCGATACAGCCATTCCAAATTTCCGCTTTTCCTTTCCCCGTCTCCTTCCTTGGGGCAAAGCACCTGGACGCAAAGTGTCCGACTTTCCCACAATTATAACAGACGACCCCAGGAGACTTCCGACCAGACTGCTCCCGGTCTACCTTATCCTTTTCACTAGTCCCCGGCTTACTTTCTGACTTTTCCGGCGGACTCTCCCCGCCGTCCTGACTACCCTTCTGGTAGCCTTTACTCGGGGCAAACTTCATTTTATGCGTCAACGCATACTCATCCGCTAACTTAGCAGTTGCGGCTAACGTGGCTGCCTCTTTCTCATCGAGGTAGGGTCTCATACCCTCAGGGACACAACCTTTAAACTGCTCAATCAGAATCAGCTGCAGCAGTCAGTCATAATCCCCCTCTACCCCCTTCGAGGCGCACCAACGCTCACAATATGTTTGCATCTCACGGGCAAACTCCAAATACGTGCGGTCCCACTGCTTCCTCGCATTCCGGAACCTCTGCCGGTATGCCTCCGGGACCAACTCATAAATCCTGAGGATGGCCTCTTTCACCACCTCATACCTCTGGGCATCTTCCGCGGACAAAGCTGAGTAAGCTTCTTGGGCCTTCCCTTTCAGCACACTCTGAAGTAAGACAACCCACTTATCCCTCGGCCAGTCCTGACTTATAGCCACTTTTTTGAAGTGGAAAAAGTACCGATCCACGTCGGTATCGTCAAATGGAGGAACCAGCCTAACCTCCTGGGTCGCCCAGAACCCTCCACCTTGGTTCGGCATGAGCCCCTGCTCGGCCCTTATCTTTAACTTCTCCAGCTCAAATTCCCTTTCCCTCTGTTTCTCCTCTCTCTTCAACTGTCTGTCCCTCTCTTTCTCTTCGTGTTCTAACTGCTGTACCCGGAACTCGTGCTCGAGTCTCAGTTTTTCAAGCTGTACCTGTACTGCGTCTCCAGCAGGTTTTTCAATAGACACCACCCCCAGCTCACCTTGGGGAAACACACCTTTAGATACATAGTGCTCTACAATAGCTCTGTGTATCTCCTCTCTCCTCATTGTCGACTTCACCTTAGCAAGATTCAACCGTTTGGTCACAGCTATCAATTCCGATTTCCTGGCATCCTCTAATGCCTCCAAGGTCGGCGCCTTTATAAATTCCTCAACCTCCATTTCTGCTGTTTGTCTTTTCTTTCTTTCGGGAATTTTAACCCAATCAATTTATTCAGTCCCAAATTTAGCGTTCAAAATCCCGGACGAGCCCCCACTTATGTTACGTACCCCGTAACTGGGTTGCCAAACCAGCAGAAATAGATCACTCAGTTGGAGTCTGGACTACTAGAACGAAGAAAGTTTTATTAAAGAAACAAGCAACACAGTAATCGAAAGGATAATAAATGCAACAGTTCAACAATGATAACCACACATGTGCACAGAATTAAGATAACAGCATCAATCAAGCTCTATCGTTGTCTAGGGGTAAATGACCAAATTTCAAAATGACTCAAAGTTCAGTCCAGTTCAGTTCGCAGTAATCGTTGCCATGGCAATGGACAAGGTGGGGGAAGAGAGAGATAGAACAGGAACAATTGATCATTCAGAACACTGCTTCACTCACAGACTGGCGAGATGGCTCACAAGCAACTTTTGGGCGGGTCCTTGGTGATGTCACCTGAGGTCACCGACTGTGACCCCTCCTCCAGATGCGGTCGATCCTCTGCAGTGAACCCGGCACCCAGGCAAGGGCGGACACACACCGGGTTCCCGCTGATCGTACCTTTCCACCCTGGTCGTTGTCTGATACTTCTCACCCACTCGTGAGAGGCGCACCGCTTCCAGGGTCTCGTTACCTCGGGTGGCGTGTGTGTGTCTGTCTTAGCGAACCTGTCCCTTTCTATCCCCCTGCTGGGGTATCGCCTGTCCATCACTTCAAACAGTTCAGGGTTCAAAGGGGGAGCCGCTCCAGACAGCTCTCTCTCTCCCACGTCCCTTCATTACACATCTCCAGACGCTGCTCCATTGTTCCTTATCTCTCCTTCCCCTGAGGGCAGGTGGCAGACCAACTGCTGATGTCACTGATGCTAACCCAGGCCAGCAAACATCTTAATTTTATGTGTATTCTCGTAACAACACCGATTCAAAAAGCAGTGATTTTTGATCATTTTGTGCCAGGAGATTTTGTTTTGGGTTATGACACTACTTCGTGCAGGGAGGCAAAGAAGGCGGTTCATTACCTGCACCAGGTGTCTGTGCTGACTTTGTTCACTTACAGTCAATCAAACGAACACAACAGCGTACACTGGATGAATTCCTCCAAAAACCATTAGGGATTAATACATAGTTTTATACTACTTGTAGTGGCATTGGTAGTGTTCTAATTTGTTCAGTATTTCATTTAATTTGTTACTCAGTTAAACAGAAGTTTGTCTTTTTTTATATATTTTTAACTGTTTCCATGAAACTTCGGCTGATTGGGGCAGCCACTTACTTGCGGCAAAATGTACGGTCCCAGTGTGTCTCAATGAACCAGATCCACTGTTTTTGTTAAAACAATGCTGAAACAACTAGAGATAAGGCATTAGTAGATCAGAAACTGCAACATAAAGGCTGCCAGATTATGCATGTCAAGAAATACACTTGTTGCAACTGTATTAATTTCCCTGGAATTCCATTAAGAGGCAACATTTTTGGTTCTTAAACCAGTTAAGGCAGGTTGACTGGCAACATAGCACTGACGTAGAGTGTGAGGCCTGAATTTGCCCATTGACCATTACTGTACACAGCAAAGTTTCACCTAGATGGTGTTCAGTTAAGGCAATAAGTTTCTTCAGAAGGGTAGTCACGCCAAGCCCATCTTGTACAGGTCCACTGACCACGTATGAAAAATTGAAGCTTTTTTCCTTGTCTACCTGAGAAAAAATCTCAGAAGAGAGAGTTCAAAGTGACAAAATAAAACCAATGGGTGGGAGAAGTAAACAGGAATGTATGCAGAGTGTAGACGTAAATGGAAAACAGTGCCACATATTTCAGTTATTGCTCAATTGATTAATAATCTGTCTACTGAAGGTTAACTAAGGTTATGGATTTCTTTTTTTATTTTGGCTTGTGTTCCCAGTTCACAGCCAGTTTTCCCAAATGACAGTTTGTTGCATTGAATTCCTGAGCACTAGGAGAAATCGTGGAAGACTTTCACTACAAATTCCTGGAAGAGGTTAGAGAAGGTCAGAGGGACCATTGAGTGAGCTGATACTAAGTAACAAGCTTTCTTTCTGTCAAGGAGTTATTTGAAAAAATGTATGCAGGAACAGGAAAATTTAATTTCTAAAAATGTAGCAACAATGACATCCTGGGAATTGTTTACTTGTGGGTATAATTGCAGCTGAATCTGAAAGTTGCTGGGCGGGGGTGGTTGTTGGTAATTTTCTGTCACTGGAGCTTCAGTTGAGCTGGAAATGTAGAGCCTTGGTAGGAAAAGACCTCAGTGTTTCTCAAATTCAAGTTCAATTTCAGGTTTGTTGTCATTCAACTAGACACGTATACGGCCGAATGAGACAACGTTTCTCCGGACCAAGGTGCACAACACGGTACATATAACACATAAAAGTATTATTACCACAAATAAATGAACAAATAATAAGGTGCATTTACAACACAAGTTAAAATGTAAACAGCATAATACTGCTGGTGTTATGTGATGAGACTTGGGTGGTGGTAAGTGTTATACTTTGTAATTTCAAAACATTAAATTAATTCAAAGGAAGACACTGGGAATCTGGAATATGGCTATAACTTAATTTTTAAGCGAGGTGCACACCTACCTAATGGTAGCGTGATGTCGTATGCAATTCACGGATTGAACATATAATCTAAAATGAATCATTTAAACAAGGATGCTTAAATTACAGAAGATTATTCAAACATTACTTAAATATTAAATACACAACAGCAGGGAGTTCACTGGTCCTACGGGAAGAAGCTGTTTTCCATTCTAACAGTTTTTGTCCTATTGATATGATACATCTGCCTGATGGTAGGGATTCAAAGACATTATTGGATGGGTGGGAGGGATCATTGACAATGCTAAGGGCCCTGCATACATAGCACTCTTGATAAATATCTCTAATGGGTGGAAGAGAGACCCTAATGATCCTATCAGCAGACCTCGCAATCTTTTGTAGTCAGATGCCTTGCGGTTCACAGCCAGTTTGCCCCAGAGGCAATTTATTGCATTGAATTCCTGAGCACTAGGAGAAATCGTAGAAGAATTTCTCTGCAAATTCTTGGAAGAGGTAAGGGGAGGTCAGAGTGACTATTTAGTGAGCTGATAACAAATAACAAGCTTTTTTTTCTGTCAAGGAGTCATTCGAAAAATGTATGCAGGAGCAGAAAAAGTTAATTTCCAAAAAAGTAATGGCAATGATATCCTGGGTGATATTCAGCTGTAGGTGTAATTGCAGCTCAGTCTGAAAGTTGCTATTTATTTTTGTGAGTTTCTGTCACTGGTGCTGGTCAGGACACTCTCAATGCTGCTCCTGTGTTCAAATGGGCAGGAGGGTAGCCTCACTTCCTCAGGAAGTGGTGACACTGCTGTGCTTTTTTGACCAAAGAGGTGGTGTTGAAGCACCAGGTGAAATTGTCCGTTATGTGCACTCTCAGGAACTTGGTGCTCCTAATTTTCTCTCCATGGAGGAGCCGTGTAAGTGCAGTGAGGAGTGGTCAGCCTGCACCTTGCTGAAGTCCACAACCATCCCTTCAGTCTGGTCCACATTGGGACTCGGCTTGTTGTGGTCGCACCATTCTACCAGACGTTCTACTTCCTCTGTTCACCGCCTCGCCGCTGATGAGGCCAGCCGCTGTTGCGTCATTGGCAAACTCGCTGATTCGGTTCGAACTGGATGGAGCAATGCAGTCATACATCAGCAACGGGCTGAACATGCGACCCTCAGGAGCGCCAGTGCTCAGCGTGACGGAGGGAGAGATGTTTCTGCCAGCATGAGCTGACACTGAACTTACTGCCAGGAAGCCCAGGATCCCTTTACGGACAGGAAATGACACCCATCGAGGACAGTTTACCCACCAGCTTCTGAAGTATGACCGTATTGAATGCAGAGCTGAAGTCAATGAACAGCATCCTGGCATATGAGGCACCATTTTCCAGGTGGGATAAGACGGAAAGTTGAGTGCAGAGGCTATGACATCATCAGTGGACCAATTTGAGAGATAAACGGTCTAGAAATGGTCTGATGTAGCAGGAAGATGGAATTTAATGCAACTCATAACCAGCTACACAAAGCACTCCGGTATTGTGCAGTCAGTGCCACCGAGCAGTAGTCATTGAGGCAGGTCTCTGTCACCCTTTTGGGCACCGGGATGATGGTGGCCGCCTTGAAGCCCAAGGGGACAGCGGACTGTTCTAGAGAGTAGTTGAAGATGTCTGTTAGAAGCTCGGTTAACTGGGCTACACAGTCCCTCAGCACCCAACCAGGTACGTTATCAGGCCCTTCAACACTGCACGGGTTGACTCTGTCTTGGGTCTTCCTCATGTGTGGCCAGACAGAGTGCCTGTTTCTCGGGGTGGGGTGGAGGGGGGAACTTCTGTCTCAGGTGTCTGTATACTTTCTGTAAATAATTCCATTTTGCCTTCCTGGTGGCACAGGAAAAAGCAGCTCTGGCTGACCTGACCTGAAAGCTGTCAAATCCCCCGATCTGAAGGCAGCATCCTGATCACTCAGCCATGCTTCGACCTCTGTTGTTAAATATGGCTTCTGATGTGCCCTTGCATAGACGTGTTTAATAACAGTGACATCCTCAGTGTATTTCTGTGTGGCCAGTCACAGATCTCGCATACTTGTCGATGTTAATGATGGTTGTAGGTAGCCGCCTCTCTGAACATGTTCAAGTCCATGCTTTCGAATCAGCTCTGTTACGCAAAAGTTCCTCCTTCGAACCTGCCTCTGAACTGGTTTGACAGGTTTGATTAGTGGGCAGTAGGCAGGAACTGGCGTAACAGATGAGTGGTCAGTAATTCCGATGTGGGGTGAGGAACAGCTTGTAGGTACCCCCACAGCCCCGATGATCCTGTGGTTTCAGTATCTGAGGATGACATGCAAGCATCCTTCAGGAAGGTGAACCCACAAAAAGCATCCGGCCTCAATGGGGTACATGGCCGAGTACCAAAGACCTGTGCTGATCAACTGGCTGGAGTTTTCACCGATATCTTTAACCTCTCGCTTCGGCAGTCTGAGGTACCCAGCTGCTTCAAGCAGGCTTCAATTGTACCAGTTCCTAAGAAATACAGAGTAACCTGGCTCAATGATCTATCATCCAGTAGCACTTGCATCCACAGTGATGAAGTGTTTTAAAAGGTGGGTTGTGAAACATATCAACTCCTGTCTGAGAAGCAACTTGTGTCTGCTCTAATTTGCTTACTGGGGCAACAGGTCCATGGAAGATGCCATCACATTGACTCTTCACTCAACACTAAAACATCTAAACAGCAAAGATGCATACATCAGAATATTCTTTAATGACTACAGATCAACATTCAATACTGTCATCCGCTCAAAACTAATCAAAAAGCTTCAAGACCCTGGACTCAATACCTCCGTGTGCAATTGGATCCTTGATTTCCTCACTTGCAGATGCCAGTCAGTTCAGATTGGCAGCAACATCTCCCTAATCTCCATCAGCACAGGTGCTCCACAAGGCTGTGTGCTTAGCCTCTTCCTCTATTCATTTCATACTTAGGACTGTGCAGTTAAGCACAGCTGCACTGCCATATTCAAGTCTGTCGAGAACACAATTGTTGTAGGCAAAATCATAGGTGGTGATGAATCAGCAAATAGGAGGGAGATCGGAAATCTGGCTGAGTGGTACCACAATAACAACCTCTTACTCAATGTCAGCAAGACCAAGGAACTCATTGTAGACTTAATGAACCCCCCCCCCCCACCTTCCACAGGTCTAGGAACCAGTCCTCATTGGAGGATCAGAGGTGGAGAGGGTCACAACTTTAAATTCCTGTGTTCCTCCTAAAGGAGGTAGAATGCAATGGTGCTGTCCAAGCAGAGGTACCTACCGTTTCCGCATTAGAAGCTGATGAAGAAGTTCCCTGAGAAGCAGGCCTGCCTGAACCCTCATGGGGTGACTTTGGCTTCAATGAATTCTTCAACGTGGAGGAATTCTGGACACTCATCGATGATTGAAGAGTTGCTTCATCCAGTCAGTTTAGTCAATAGTTTTCAAGGAAGTTAAGTAGACCAGGTGGTCATTTCAGTAGCCTGCGGTGTATCACACATGAAGAGAGACTTTCTGGTCTGGAACAGAGGATCCCAATTCCTGTTTCACAGCTTGGAAACTACTTCGCTCCTGTTCCATCATAAAAATATAATGAGATTAATAAAAAGGTTGATAGTTTAGATATACTGTGCAAAGCAAATGTGAATGTGAAACCACTACTGTCCAGTCTCACTGCCAACAAGGAGAACCTAAGGGAGGGTTCACAGTCGGCTGTGGTTTTGTCAGTGGAAGAAATGGAAGCAGAATTGAAAGGTCTCAAAATGGGATCTGTGAGGAAGCTTGCCTCCCCATTCATGGTACAGGAGCCTCGAGACTCAACACCAGGTTCAGGAACAATTGCTTCCTCTCAACCATCAGGTTCTTGAACCAAAAGGGATAAATTCACTCAACTTCACTTGCTCCATCATCAAAATGTTCCCACTATCCTTGGACTCACTTTCACGAACTCTTCATCTCATGTTCTTGATATTTATTACTTGTTTATTTATTATTCTTTCTTCCTTTCTTTCTTTTTGTATTTGCACAGTTTGTGATCTTTTGCACATTGTTGGAATGCCCCCAAAAAAAAGCAGTGTGTGTGGTTTGTAAGTCGGCAAACGTAGTGCTTCCCAGCGTTAGCAGTGGGGGATGTATAGAGTCACAATCACAATAACAGGGAACTCCCTCAGGAAATGGAAAGGTCTGAACTTCACCATTAAGAAGTCTACCATAGTCTAACAGTGGGTCGTCACTACCACTGTGTTCACACACCAGTTCCTATTACTGTAGATGCATACACCTCCATCGCATGTCTTGCCAGATATCATGGGAATTCTGTTGTTCCATAAAGAGATGAAACCCTCTAGCTGGATGACTGCTTCAGGGATGTGCATGCAGATACCTTTCATTTCATGCTGATTCAGTCAGATGCAGGTAATCTCGTTTACTTTCTAGCAATTGAACGCTTTTGAAAACAGAATCGACGGGAGAGCTGACCTAGAGGATTTTGCCTTTCATCTACCGGTAGTAATTTCATCTCCTTTGTTTTCTTGTGCACTGCTTCCGATGGTTTCTCCCCGGGTGGTTGTAGCAGGCGACAACATGGTGCACAATAGGCCCACGCTGTGGCGATCATCTGCTGTCTAATAACTCACTAGTGAGGTAGACTTGCAGTACTTGGTGTCCTTAAGAATCCAGCAGTGTCTTGTGATCATAAGAAAGACCTAAAAGACAAATAATCACACCATTAAGAGGAATAGATAGAGTGGATAGCCAGGGCCTCTTCCCCAGGGCACCACTGCTCAATACAAGAGGACATGGCTTTAAGGTAAGGGGTGGGAAGTTCAAGGGGGATATTAGAGGAAGGTTTTTTACTCAGAGAGTGGTTGGTGCGTGGAATGCACTGCCTGAGTCAGTGGTGGAGGCAGATACACTAGTGAAGTTTAAGAGACTACTAGACAGGTATATGGAGGAATTTAAGCTGGAGGCTTATATGGGAGACAGGGTTTGAGGGTTGGCACAACAATGTGTGCAGAAGGGCCTGTACAGTGCTGTACTATTCTATTAGTTGGAGCTGGAGTGACGGCTGCATCTGGATGTGCCGCCATCTTGAATCCTGGCCTTTCTCCAGGTATACTTTATCACACTCCATGTTTAATGCAATCAGAAATACCAATGGAAGTTTGGAATCTGAGCTAGTCAAGTGGACTTTACTTGCACATGGTTTTCAGTTGACTAGGTCATAACAGCAAGTACCTTTTATCTCCCAGTGTCTAGTTTTCTAACTTGTCAGATTCTCTAAGGTCCTTTTTAAAAAGCTCAGAACTTTCTCAGTTGGCACACATTCTGCGTCTATGTTTAGTTTAAATGTTTGCATAAGATGGGCAGAATGGGTGTCCCACAAACATTGGTATTACAGCCAGTCAAGAAATTTCAAAGTGCAAGATCACAGATCGTTGGATCAAAGATAATAGCACACCTTTCATGCAGCATCTGAGTGACAAGGTGTTTTTTTAAAAAAATAGCCATTTCACACTGTTATTCAACCTTCAACCCAAAAGGCAGTTTATCATTAGTGATCTTGCCTTCCCCCAAAGAGCAATTAAACTCTGATTGATCTCAGAATATTTTTCTTTTATGGTGTTCACTGGCTTTACCTTCCTCACTCTCTGTCTTCTTCACTGAACGCAGTTTCACAGGATGGAGTACGCTCTGATATGCAGCAAAACCCCCTTATTATTACAAACCAGTACATTATTCGACTCATGAATAATAGTAATGGAAATGCCGCAGTCGCTCGAAAAGGTTAGTAACAATGAATACTTTCACATGACAGGAAATTGTCCATTTCCTTTTCTGAAACTCCCTATAATGTTTTGTTTTGTTTTCCTGCTCATTCAGTTGGTACATAATGTGCATATATTTAGTCGTACATATTCCAAGGATTCAAACAATTCCTTGAAGTTCTACAAATCACAAAATTTCCCAAGGCCTCCAGAAATTCCTGGAGACGCGATTGTTTTTTGGAAAAAAAACCACTGCAATGCAGTCCTAAGAACCCTGGCAAACTGTAATATTTACATTTGTTTAATGTATGGATGTGGACATCAACTAGATCAGCATATATAACCTACCCACAAGTGCCCTTGATTAGTTGCTGGTAATTTGCCTCCTTGAAGTACTGCAGCCTGTGAGGTAAAGGTACTACCACATGTTGATAGAGATTTCTGGGATCTTGTATCAGTGATAAATGATGAAAGAATGGAGGACGTACAGCCAGGTGAGAATAATGCGAGTCCTGAGAGCGAGCTTGGAAACTAGTACTGTACCTCCCTAAGTGTTTTGCATTGTGCTGAAGCTTAAGACAGAAAAGATGGCACAACAATTTCATTCTTGAACCAGAGGCTATCTTTTAGTAATTCATAGATCCAAGTTCAAATCCTACCATGGCAATTAAAATTTAATTTTTTAAGAATTCAACTAATCTTGGTAATAATAACTACTGGATTGTTGTGAAAACCTGAGGGAACAAAAACTGCCAAACTTACCTAGTTTGTCCTGCACGGTTCTCCTCACAATCTGACGCGGTGGATTCTTAAAAGAAATGACTGAGCAAGCCATTCAAGTTCAATTAGTGATGGGCCTTGCTGGCAACACTCAACTCCCCAGAAACAAATTAATAAAATGTCTGCTGCAGTGCGTCCCACCTCAGCTCTGTCATGATAATAAATCAGGGAGCAAGAGAATGTGCTGCTGCAAACAACAGGAATTCTGCAGATGCTGGAAATTCAAGCAACACACATAGAAGTTGCTGGTGAACGCAGCAGGCCGGGCAGCATCTCTAGGAAGAGGTGCAGTCGACGTTTCAGGCCGAGACCCTTGCTGCTGGCTTTGTTTAAATTTTAATTAAAATTCAGCTTTGGGTGAAATCCATTTTGGAACATGTTCAAACTTGGGTTTTTATTACCGCACAATTTTTTTTTATTCCTTTTGACTTCCAACAGTAATGTCAGGCACCAAGGGCACTGGTAGCTTTCCACTTCAGTGATTAGAGGAGAAAACTTATCCGCAGAAATTTTATGATCAGTGAACAGTGCTGAGGAAGATGTTTTTCACAGTTGCAATTGCTGAAGCAGCATTACTGGATCAAATGCATCAACTGCATTAATTACATTTCAGCAATGCAGATTCCAGCCGAAGACTTTGCTTCAGCTTGAAGTATCATCGTCAGAGTGAATGAGTTGAACCATCCTGCATCTGTACTTAAAGTGTGTTAACACTTTCTACAGATAGAACATTTAGGTCAACCGGATTTAAGCTGTGTTGAAATGTTCAGACCGGCGGCATCTTAACATTCAAAAAACCTGGTTCATTGGCCACTGTAACTTGACAGGAGTGGTAGAATCTCTGAGGAGTTGAACCGTGAGATACAGGAGCAGAATTAGGCCATTCGGATAGTAGAGTCTTCTCTGCCATTCCATCATGGCTGATTTATTATCACATTCTTCTGTGACCTTTGACACGCTCACTGACCAAGAAACTGTCAACCTCCAGATGGGAGGTGACGGAATTGTGTCACCTGAGTTTCATTTTCTTGCAGGCATTCACAGCAGAACAAAGAAATAAAACAGAATCAATGAAATACTAAGCACAAGCAAAGACTTGCAAACAACCAACGTGAAAAAGAAGACAACTACACAAGCACAAAAACAATAATAATTAATAAATAATAACATTGAGAACATGAGCTGTAGGATCTGTAAATGTAAGTCCATAGGTTGTGGGATCAGTTCAGAGTGGAGGGGAATGGAGTTATGCATCTGGTGCTTGAAGGGGAAATGAGTGTCCCTGAACCTGGAGGTATGGCACCTAAGACTCCTTCCTGAGGGGAGAGTGGGAAGAGTGCATGACTTGGATGGTGAGTGCCCTTCATGATTGATGCTGCTTTCTTGTGGCCGTGCTCCTTGTGGATGTGCGCAATGATGGAGAGAGCTTTCCCTGCGATGGAGTGGGTTGGATCCGCTACTTTCTGTTGGCTTTTCTATTCTTGCTGGTTCCATGCCAGTCTGTGCCGCAACCAGTCAGGATACCCTCAAAGTTTGTCAGAGTTTTAATGACATGCTGAATCTGCACAAGCATCGAAGAAAGTAGAGGCCATGCTGTGCCTTCTTTGTAAAGGCACTCCCCAGGACAGATCCTGGCAAGGAAACTTGTTATAAATGAGACAGAAGCAGAACAGCAATGACAATCTATTTACTTAATAGATTTTAACATCGCAAAACCTTCCAGGAAACTTGAGTGAATTGTCAAATAAAATTTCACATTAAATTACAAAAGGAAAAATTAGAACAGATTACCAAAATCATGGTCATAGAAGGAGTTTATAAGGAGCAAGTTACTGGAAAAAATGAACAGCAAGAGAGACAGAGGGAGAAAGTTGTGGAGCTTTGAGGCCTGGCGCATACAGCCATAGACTATAAACTGAGAGTTAAAAATCTGGAATTGACAAAAGGCCAGAATTGGAGGATTGCAGCTATCCTGGAGACTGGCATGGCTGCCAGAAATGAGAGTGAGAGCTAAGGCCAAGGAAGGATTTAGAACATAGAAATTTACAGCACATTACAGGCCCTTTGGCCCACAATGTTGTGCTGACCATGTAACCTACCCTAGAAGCTGCCTAGAATTTCCCTAGTGCATAGCCTTCTATTTTTCTAAGCTCCATGTACCTATCTAAGAGGCTCTTAAAAGACCCTATTGTATCTGCCTCCACCACTGTCGCTGGCAGTGCATTCCACGTACTCACCACTCTCTGTGTGGGAAAAACTTACCCCTGACATCCCGTCGGTACCTATTTCCAAGCACCTTAAAACTATGCCTCCTTGTGTTAGCCATTTCAACCCTGGGGAAAAAGCCCCTGACTATCCGTCGATCAATGCCTCTTATCATCCTATACACCTCTTATCAGGTCACCTCTCATCCTCCATCGCTCCTGGGAGGAAAGGCCAAGTTTACTCAACCTATTCTCATAAGGTACGCCCTCCAATCCAGGCAACATCCTTGTAAATCTCCTCTGTTGAAAACAAGAATGAAAAATTTAAAACTTGAAATACGTGTAGATCACTGAGATAAAAACAGAAAATACTGGAAATGCCTGGTGGTTTAGGTATTATCTGTAGAAGGAGGACCCTATATCAGAGTTAAGAACAAGTCCAAAAGATGATTGAGATGAGTGAAAATAGCAGCAAAATTTTGAATGTCTTTATGGTTATGGAGGGTGGAACACGTGAAGGCATGCAGGAGAGAATCGGAATGATCATGTCCTGAGGTAGGATAGGCTGGGGTGAATCTTCAACAGCAGATGATCTCCTGCTACTAGTTGGGTATGGTTTTTATAAAGTTCAAGGATTGTACAGCATTGATGACTTTTTCTTAGAGGGAGTTTAACTCAAAGGCATCTGCATTGAATTTGTATCACCAGCAGGATGTGATGACGTGATCCCTTATTTAATCCAGGTGGAGGAGAATTTGATCTGTCTCTTGGGCCTTGGGGACAATGCATCGGTGTTTGATTGCTTATTCATGAACTTGCACAGCATGGATACAGGCCCCTCAGCTGACCTGGTCCATGTTGACCAAGATGTCCCATTAGACTCTATAATTTATTTGGAGTATTACTCTGAAAATTGTAACATTTCATTCTGAGTGAGATGTATTAGACTCCAGTGATTGTCTCCTGTTTCATTTTATAGGCATTTATTCCCACAAACTAATTTTCCATTGGCTAGTATTATCATTGACTGAATAGCTTGTGTACTTCAAGTGTTTTGATCCTAATCACTGATCAAAAGAATAAGAACAATGTAGTGTAAACTTGCAGTTGTCAGTGCTTTTCCAAGGTAGCTTTGGAAAGGATGTTCACTTTCTGACTGTGCGTTCAGATTAGATCTTCAATATAGCCAACAAATGATAAACGAGGACCTAAACATCAAATTCTTCTTCCTTCAACTAACCATCCAATATTAACCTAACAACTCAGAAATGATTGGCAGTTTTCTTATCTTCAGTCCAAATGGACCGATGAAGGAGATTCATAGATAGGCAACAGGGATAAATGGGCTTTAATACCAAGACTTGAGGAATTAAATGGATGGGGGAAGAGAAAAATATTAATACTGGACATCAGAGACAGCAAGAGATGCATGTTCCTCTGACAGTTTGCTTTTTGGTAGTGAGTTCCGAAGAATGAAAGCTGTTCGTGAGGGCATTCCTCTCCTGACCTGCAGAATTCCTCCAGCATTTTGTGTGTGCTGCTCTGGATTTCCAGCGTCTGCAGAAGTGTCTGTGTTTATTGTCAGGATATTGCTTGAAATTCTTTTTGTGCATATTAATGCTTCACAGCAAATTAATCCCATTTCTTGAAGCTTTGTTGTTTCTCTGGATTAATTTACACTTGAAAAAAATCGCACAATTAGCTGTCGATTTGTTTATGTTGATGACTGGGGGATGAACGTTGGCCTGGCCGAAATGATCCACGATGAGGAAGACTTTTGTGTCTTGATTTGCCTTTTTTACACATCTGAAACCAATCCGTGCTAAACCAGTGTATGGTTTCGTTGGGGGGGGGGGACACAGAGAGAAGGCATGAGCTGTGGGTTGGTGATAGTGAAAGGATCACATCGATGGGAGGAGTGACTCTGAAAATTCTGAGATTTCTGTGATTATTGGACTGTACTTTATATTAGTTTCCTCCAGTTTTTTGGTGCTTTCTTTCTTGTTGACCATTGGCAGGTGGGCAATCTGTTGATTTTTTTTGTGTGTGGGAGGGTTGGGATTTGGTACTAGTGTCACTGTTCTTTTCTACGAGTGAGGGGTCAAGGATTGTTATTGTCACATTTTTTTTGCAAGTGAGGAGGTCAGGGGCTGTTATTGTCACATTTTTGCTGAGGGGCTGGATTTGGAGAGTTTCTTTCTCGTGCCGGGACGTGGGGGAGGGGGCGGAAGCTGATGTCCCTTCATTTCATCAACACCCATGGTCTTTCTGTATTTCTATATTTGATGGCTATCTGAAGTAGACAAATATCAGAGTTGTACTGTACTTTGACAATAAAATGAACCTTTGAGTGGAGGAAGTGGGGTTCAGGTTTGGAGTCAGAGATGAAGAAAGGTTCATACAGAGTAGGCCGGGCAAGAGTTAGAGTGTTGCATTTACCGAATGTTTGCCCTCGTCTTGTAATGTGCTGCGCGGCTGCTGCAAAGTGTTAATTTTTGTGGCACTTGTACCCTGTGTATGATGTATGCCTGTGACAACATTGAACTTGAACTGGAATGTTGGACTCATCAGCATGTGAAAAGTGTCATGTGCTTCTTGCCAAATATTTACTGCATCAGGTCATTTGTATTGCCTAAGATTAATAAAAAGTTTAAAGTAATTGAGGATTGTCATTCCCTTTTACCAAGGTTGCAGTTTTATTTAAATAAATGATTTAAATAAAGTTATTTTATTTGTATTTGGAAGAAATGCTTCTGGGCAATTCATTTTACCATATGAACTGTCCAGAAACATATCTATAATGCTCGTCGACTTTCCATTGCCGTTTACAGTCTCTTTTGGCTTGTACTTTTCATTATTTTCAATCTAAGGTACAGCAGTTCAATTGACTACTTCAGTCATTTCACAAATACCATCTATCACCAGGGCATTAGCATGTTGATCCAAGAATGTGCGAACTTCATTCCTGATGTTTTATAACTGCCTGCGTTTCGTTTTTCCAGTAGTGAGATTGAGCACTACATGTGGATGAGGCATAGTCTTGGCCTGTATGCATACCATTGGCAGATTATTATGGGTAGTCTAGCACGACACTGTGCAGTCACCTCTAAACAACTTCCCAGCTATCATGCTGTAGCCTAAGGCTATCCTCCCCCCTGTCTAGAAAGCTACAATTCTTTGTGTTCTTTGCAACCTTTCTAATTGTACCTCCTACATTTTCATCTGTCCCTGCACCAATCCCAGTAGAATACCACAGGTCACCGACCTCCAGTCAGAAAAGCAAGTCTTCACCACCATCCTCTACTCCTATTCTGGATCCTGTTGACCAGCTTGGTTTGGATCGCATGGGCTCTAACCTTTTGGATCAGCCTATCATGCGGGAGCTTGTCAAAGGCCTTACTAAAATCCATATAGACAATATCTACACTGCTTTCTTCTATAAACCTCAAAAACTTCAACCTGTTATGTATTCCTGAATATTTTGACCCTTATGGTTGCCGTCGAGCTGCCCTGTGTGTTATGTAATGAGAGAGGGTACTCTGGGTAGGTGAAATAGACAGCTGCATGTCTGTTCCTCACCTCTCTGTCGCTCGTGTGTGCTATTCATGGACACCCAGCTTCACGGACGTAACTGGCGATGAGGTGACAAGTCCTCGCGCGATATTTACTGTTCTGTTCCCTTCGGCAAGAAAAGTCTGAGTGAGAGAAAGGTGGGTGGGGGGAGGGAAGACCCCGCCCACCACGAGAAGCATGGTGAGTGTGGTAAATCATATATATATGTTGTAACTGGGTTACCTGTCTGGACACGCCCCTCTGCTGACTGCTCCTGTGGCTCCTCCCACAGACCCCTGAATAAAGGCGATTGCGCCACTGCTTCTCCCTCAGTCCAGGGCAGATACTCAGCATGGACATCGGACCATTTACTGTTAATAAAAGCCTTTCAGTATTTACTCTGCTTCCAGTCTTTTGGAGTAATTGATAGTGCATCAGTGAGTAAACGATTGCAGGAAGCATGGTGAGTGAAGAATCCGAGGAGAGAGAATGAGACGGTTAAATAAAACAAATAAGGGAGAGAGACGGATAAGAGGAGTTAACTTTTCTGGGAACGTGATTGTGTTTGAAAATGGCAACAATATTTAGAAGTATGAGGCAATATGATGAAATGACAGAGTGATGTGGTTTATAGACTGAATTATTTCAATATTTTTACTGGCAAATCAAATTTCAGATGATATTCATGTTCCTACTTTCTGACTGTGATGGGTGCCGAAATGTTTAATTTATTATGCAGTCTCGTGCAATCTGGTAAGCCTTAGGAGGACATAAAGTGTTAAAGGACCACTATTCACCTAAACCTTTGATTATTGCTGAGAGGTTGAGGTTTCATAAAAGGAATCAAGATGAAGACGAGTCTTTTTCAGTTTGTGCTGGTTCTCAAGCATTATCTAAACACTATGATTTTGGGCAGTCACTGATAAGTTCAATGTTACGTGATAGACTCGTGTGGTGTTCACAGTGAGACAATTTAGAATCATTTGCGTACAGAAGACAGACTAACATTACAGAAGACAATTGTGATTAGTATGTCTATGCAGATGGCAGCTAGAGAAGCACAGCTATTATCTTCCCAAGTTCATAAAGTTTCGACTGACTTTAAGAATAAGACACTTATTGACACTGCATGTTACTGTTGTGGCAAAACTGGGCATTCAGCAAAAGAATGCTGGTATAAGGATTTAGATTGCCGAAGCTGTGGCAAAATGTAGCATATTAAACGCAACAGTAAAAGTAAGAAGACACTGTAATAAAGAAAAATGACACTTGGAAAAACAAAAAGAAATGTGTGAACAAGATGGAGGATACTGAGGATGGACAGAGTGACTCTCACTCTGTTGGTGAAGAAGCTTTGCATGTTTTTTCTGTTTCACGGCACAAAGACAACTACTGTGTGACCCTGCGACTGGATGGGGCCACAGAGAAGTTGCGGGTGGACACGAGTGCTGCAATATCGATAGTGTCAGAGACAGTTTATACGTATAAATTTGTGCATCTCACCCCAGAGGGGCAAGGTTGACTTCAAGACATACATACTTCAAGACTTCAAGAGTTTGTTCCAGTGAGGGGAGTAGCACATGTTACAAAGGAAATTAACGAACAGAAAGAAACTTCCATTCCATTGTTAAAGGTAATTATCCCGTGCTTCTAGACCACTTGTGGTTGGAGCAGAAAACTCAACTGGCACAAAGTGCACTTGATTGGTGGGAGCTCTGGTCTACAAGAGATATTGAAGAAACATGCAGAAGTATTCAACGGAGAACTGAGCAGTATGAAAGGAATCTCTGTTCAGCTGGCTGTTAAGCCCGGATTCTTAGTGGAGGGGTGTGGGTGGCTACTGAGCCTTGGTGGCGGCATGGATAGAAAGGAATGGATTGAAGAAAAAGATCAATTAAATGATACAATAAAAATGTGTGGCACAAAGAAACCATATACTGTGGATATTCCAAGGAAAAGCTGCTAGAAATCAAGAAGTACCCATATGTGAAGCAGAGACCAGCATGTTTTATTTTTTGAAAAATGTGACAGTGAAAGCCTCTGGGACCCTGAGAAGTGGCAGGCATCCTTGTAACCAGTTCTGGCAGGAGTTCGCACTGGACCGAACTAAGAAGGACTATGCTTCAGAGATGGAGAGATCACTTCTCAAACAAAGAATTGCAGATCTCTGAGAGGGAATGAAGGAAGGAGATCTTGATGTTGTACTTATTATATGTTGTAACTCCAAAACATAAAACCAATCCGAAAGCCGAACTACAGAACTGGGAATGCATGTTTTACTTTCATTTTCACTTTAAGTGAGATAAGCATTTATGATGTGGTGACATGGTAACGTATGCCGTTCACATGATTTTACATATAATTCCACAAAGTATTATGTAAATGACAAAGAATGCTTAATCAAACATATTTACAATATTACTCTGATATTGCTGAAATACAGAACAGTACTCTATCCTCAGCATTGGCGGTAGCTGTTATTTGACCAATACCTCCCATTGTTGACTACTTGGAAGCCCAATAGAAAATGAAGAGAAAGAAAATATTCGTGAGCTGGGTTGCCGGCGGAGAATTCAAAGTGGGCGCATAATAACATCAAGAACCTTTGATCAGGATGACAGAGACAAATACTTGAATGACAGAGGTGCTAGAGAAGGAAAGGAGCGAGACGACAAGGAAAAGCAACTAAGGAGATAGTTTGGTGATGGTAAACGTGTTTTTGGTGAGTGGAGACAGTGTGATTGCTGTACTGAAGAGGAACCAGAATGTCCCACTAGTCAATCAGAAACAATCAAGCTGACAGGCTTTGATGATGAAGTGCTATTGGAGGATTCAAGACAAGCAAAGAATCAGAATCAGGTTTATTAACACCGGCACGTGATAATAAAGAGGTAGAGGAAGTGATCATACACTCTTAAAGAAGGTAGAATACAATGGTGCTGTCCAAGCAGAGGTACCTACCGTTTCCGCATTAGAAGCTGACGAAGAAGTTCCCTGAGAAGCAAGCCTGCCTGAACCCTCATGGGGTGACTTTGGCTTCAATGAATTCTTCAACGTGGAGGAATGTGTACCTGGACTCGCAGCGATGATTGAAGAGTTGCTTGATGAAGGATCAGCTTCATCCAGCCAGTTTAGTCAATAGTTTTCAAGGAAATTAAATAGACCAGGTGGTCATTTCAGTAGCCTGCGGTGTATCACACATGAAGAGAGACTTTCTGGTCTGGAACAGAGGATCCCAATTCCTGTTTCACAGCTTGGAAATTACTTTGCTCCTGTTCCATCATAAAAAGAAAATGAGATTAATAAAAAGGTTGATAGTTTAGAAATACTATGCAAAGCAAATGTGAATGTGAAACCACTGCTATCCAGTCTCACTGCCAACAAGGAGAACCTAAAGGAGAGTTCACACACGGCTGTGGTTTTGTCAGTGGAAGAAATGGAAGCAGAATTGAAAGGTCTCAAAATGGGATCTGTGAGGAAGCTTGCCTCCCTATTCATGGTGGAACATGTGGAACAGACTCTAACTACGTCATCTGATACTAAACAAATCCAAAAAAAACGCACATTGACTGCTTTCAGTGAGCTAGCCTGTCTTTCTCCTCACTAAATACAGATGAGAAATGTTCATGTTAGACCTCACGCACGTCCTCTGGTTCCACACACCGATTCCCGGACACCTGCATTCACCCTATCTTTCCACCACCTTAACAGGGATGGAGTTCCTCTTGTCCTCGCCTACCACTCCATGAGCGTCCACATCCAACACATCATTCTCCACAACTTCCGCCACCTTCAGTGGGGTTCTACCATCAAACATTTGCCTCCCCCCAGTGACTCTCTGCTTTCCTTAGGGATTGCTCCCTCCACGATTCCCTTGTCCCCACTAATCTCCCTCCTGACACATATCCCTGCAAGTGACAGAAATGCTACACCTGCCTATTTACCTCTTCCCTTACCTCTGTTCAGGGCCCCAAACAGTCCTTCCAGGTGAAGCGACATTTCACTTGTGAGTCTGTTTAGATTGTCAATTGTGTTCAGTGATCCTGATGTTTCCTCCTGTACACAGGTGAGATGTAAATTCGCACATCCCCATTTAAATTCAGGGACTGTTTTGTCAAGCACCTCTGCTCAATCCACTAGAAGTGGAATTTCCTGGTGGCCAAAGATTTTAAATCCTATCCCCATTCACATTTCAACATGGCTGCCTCTTTTGCCACAATGAGGCCATTCTCAGGGAGAAGGAACAATGCCTCGTATTCCATCTAGGTAACCTCCAACCTGATGGTATCAACATCGACTTCTCCTTCCAGTGAGGATAAAAAAAACCACCCACTTCTCTGCTTCTATTCCCCACTCTGTCTTCCTGCCTCTTCTCCTCACCCGCCTATCACTTCCCCCGGTGCCCCTCCTCCTTTCCTTTCTCTCATGGTCCACCCTTCTCTCCTATCAGATTCCGTCTTCTCCAGCCCTTTACTTTCCCACCACCTGGCTTCATCTATCACTTCCTCGCTAGTCTTTCTTCCCCTCCCCCCACCATTTTTTATTCTGACATCTTCCCCCATCCTTCTCAGTTCGAAATATCAACCATTTATTCATTTCCATAGAAGCTGCCTGACCTGCTGTTTGTGTGTGTTTGCACTGCACGCACAGTTTGCCCCTTTGGTACCTGAGGGCACACACTGCAGGGTTGTAAACTGCCAGTGACATTTTATCACTCTTCATTGCTCTCCCTAATTTATTTTCTTACACTTTGTACACTCAGATCAGTCACAACACCTGCTGTTTGGTTCCATTTTTGTCTCCTTGATATGTGGATTTCCACGACCTTTCACCTTTACCAGAACATTTGGTCCTGAATTCTCAAAAAGATCTGCATGTGCTGGAAATACTCAGCAGATTATGGAGTGTCTGTGAGAAGACTAATAACATTAACATTTCAGGTTGCAGACCCCCAAGGCCTAACCTGCCAAGTATTTTCAGCATTTTCTCTTTTATTTTGGATTTCCAGTAGCTGCAGTTGTTTCCTTTTTGCATTTTTTACCACTTGCTCTACCTGAAACTTTTATTCCGAATCTATTTTTGCAAGGTCCTATCTTAAGTTATTGAAATCAGTTTTCCCTTACTGTAGAATCTTAACTTCCAAACCATCCTTTTTCTTTGCCATACCTGCAATGAACTTCTCAAAATAAGTCATGACAAGGCAAATGTTGTTATAGGATTATAGATAATCAGTTTTTTGTTCACAGAATCAAAGCATTGTTTCTCTTTAGTGTCATGGCCATGAAAGGTCTACTGAAGCTTCTTCAGGAGGTTAAAGAAATTTGGCATGTCCCAGTTGACGCATACCAATTTTTATTAGTGCACCGTAGAAAGCATTCTATCTGGACGCGTAACGACTTGGTATAGCAACTGCTCTGCATGTGACCTCAAGAAACTGCAAAGTTGTGGACACAGCTCAGCACATCAGTCTCCCTGTATAGACTCTGTCTGTACTTGCTGGGTCAGTAAAGCAGCCAGCATAATCTAAGACCCATTCTTCTCTGACATTCTCTCTTCTCCCATCTCCCATTGCTTATCACTACATCAGAATCTGACTGCAAGATCAGTGTGAGTGTATCCCCAAACCCCCTGGGCTGGGACCAAGAGAATCAGAACAGTTGCAACCTTGAATTCCACTTCCATAAATGAGTCATGATTTTCAGAAGTGTTTGGGGCAACACAGAAATCATTCCAACCTAAATTGGCATCTTGTTGGCTGTTCATGTGGTTCAGGTGAATTCTGGCTTGGACATATGAAAGCAAGATTATATGTTTGCTTCATCTTTTAATGAGAGTGATAATTATTGATGAAGAAACGGAGGTTTGAAGAATGGAAAACGTTTTATCTTAATTGAAAAGCTGCTGTGATTTCTTCAGAAGCAGTGTCAAAGCATCAAAGGACAATAAATCACCTCCATCAGTTACGATTGTTGCAACAAGATAAATTCCTATTTCTTCAGCTGGTTCTCTTGAACTATAAATGTCAGCATTATGAACTTGTCAGATGAATGTATGGGCATGCAGGCAAGCATATCAAAACAGCAATTAGATCAACAACGTGCTCTGTTAGATGTGCTCAAAAGCATAAATTATAATTGATTCATACTCACAATCAGCAAACAACCGAGGTAATTTTATTAGTTACATTTTCAAATATTTATTTATCTGTCCATTTTGGGAAAATATTAAACTTGACTATGAAGTGAATGCTGTCACGTTCGCCTGCCCAAATTATGCGACACTTGGATTACGCCAGTCAGTCCCCTCGAGCGTCGGTACTGTCTGCTGTCTTTGTGATCATGAGCCATCAGGGTCTGCCTGCAACAGCACCGTGCTAAACTCGAAAGGCAAACAGAGTGTGCATACGGAGATCACCCTGTGGGTGCAGTTTTGACATTGGCAACAGATTCTTTGCTTAAGATATACCGGGAGGACCATCTCGATACTTCCAGTATCTGTATTGCAGCTGCAGTCGTGACACAGGATGGGACTGGAGAGTGATGTGATTTGCCAATGATTGTAGCAAGCTCAGCCTTCTAAGTACATTTTCAACGGAAGGGGATTGGAATGTCACCGCCTTTCCCAACAGCTTCCAATGTATCTGAACAACATTAGATCCCCCTCTCATTCTTCTGAATTCCAGCAAGTATAATCCCAGATGTGACCTCATGTACAGTTGTAGCATAACCACCATGCTCTTACATTTAATCCTCATGGTAATGAAGACTAACGTTCTATTTACCTTCTTAAGTCCCCTCTTCCAAATCATTGATGTATATCATGAACAGTTATGGGCCCAGCATCAACCCCTGTTCTCCACTGATTGCCAACCGGAGAAATATCTATTTATCCCAGCTCTCTCCCTTCTGTTCGTTAACTGATCCTCTGTTCATGCTAATACATTACCCCCAACTTCATGCATCCTTTATCTTCTGGATAAGTCCTTTAATAAGAACAGACTGAATTTGCACAGCTACGAAAAGCTATTGATTGGTCTCTGCTGAAATTGAAGCCTGCTCCAGCTTTTACTGAGTCACCATGACTGGGTATTCACTCCACTGAAGGTCCTGTGAGCCATTGAAAATGTACTTGCATACTCCATGATAGCTCTCACAGTTTCTCATATAATACAATAAGTCAATTTTTGATGCTTTTTATCCCTCAGTAACAGAGGAGGTATTTACTTTGCAGTATTTGGTAATTACAATTCAGCAGTTCCAAAGAAAGACCTGTCAATTCATTCCGGTGTATTCCCTGTCCTGCCATTTTCATGTCTCTCTTCTCCCTGCTCCTTCATGGTTGTTGAGTGCAAATTCAACTCTACAGGCCTGAGCGCACATAGTTGTTAATACCATTATAGGCAGTTTGCAGTCTGGCAAATATTTATTTTATAAGCTTAAAACAGTAAGAATTAATTAATTTTACACATATGTAACATTTTTACAATGCTGTGGAGTCTTTTTTCTTCCTACTCCTGAAAGTTGACTAATGTGCTTCTGGGGCACTGCTTCATTGGGTAGGATTTCCCAATGGCCACCCATTTTAGTTCTACATCCCGTTCCCGTTCCGACACGTCAGTCCATGGCCTCCTCTACGGCTACAATGAGGCCACTCTCAGGTTGGAGGAGCAACACCTCCTATTCCGTCTGGGTAGCCTCAAACCTAATGGTATGAGCTTCAATTTATCTAACTTCTGATCATTTCTCTCCTCCTGCTTCTCTTATCTATTCCCCACACTGCCATACCCCTTCTCTTCTCGCCTGCCCATCACCTCCCTCTGTGCCTCTCCTCCTTCCTTCTCCTGCCCTGTGATACTCCTCCTTCAGCCCCTTGCCACACTTTACCCTCCAACCCACCCACCTTTCCCCCTCGCCTGGTCTCGCCTATCATCTGCCAGCTTGTACTCCTTCCGCTCCCCCCACCGTTCTGTGCAGCCGTTTGCACCCTTCCTTTCCAGTCCTGATGAATGGGCTCAGCCTGAAATGTTGATTATTTATTCATCTTCATTGATACTGCCTGATCTGCTGAGGTCTTCCAGCCTTTTGTGTGTGTTACAAGAGGCCTGTTGTGTACTCCACATTAAAGCTGCATGTTTTCTCCAGTTAGATTATTAACACTAAACTGGGATTAGAACTGATCAGCAGCATTCCTAATATAGATCCTTATCTGTATAACAAATAAAAGTTAATGTGGATATGATGAATTTGGTTAATTAATCAAGGTAAGTGAAAGATTAATTACTAATAAAAGCATTGTAGAACAATGACAGCCACACACAGGAAAGTTCTCAGAGAGAAGGAACCTGCTGGGAAATGTAGATGTTTCCATATCGCTGACATACCAGAATTATCATAGTAGAGGTCAGGAAGCTCTGTGTGTCGAAATTCCCGGATGGTTTGTGGGAATCTTCAGGAGCAGCAAGTTCACTCGTTCAGGTTGAGGTCACGCCAGTGAGGAGGAAAAGGTACTTCAGATTTCATAGTATGAAGTGCTATTTGTATATCTATATACACCCTGATCTTTATGTGAGTAGAGTCAAATTTGCATTCAACAGCTGTGGAAAGAGCGGTGGGGGGGGGCGGGAAGGGGAAGGTGGGAATTCATTCCTGGAACTGTGCCATGCTATGAACCACAGGTCCAAAAAAAAGATAATTTGGAAAAATCGGTTTCCAAAACAGCTTGACTTTTTCCTGGCTTGGCACTGAAGACGTGAATAAATTGAAACCTAGTGCTGACGCAGGAAAAAGGCTCCCACGGTCATTCAATAAAAACCCACTTTAGCTGGCTTTTGCTGGAATTTCTTTGGCCATGATATAAATTCCATGAATTTCATTTGAAATATCCTTTAGTCTTGACTTTTTGTTAACAGTAACACTTCAAATTATCGCCCCTTATTGTGCAGTGTGTGCTCACAAATGCACTTGCAAGAAGCTAACAGAAATTTTCCTATTTTTATTTTCTCTTCTGAACTAACACTCCACAAGTAGACAGTTTAATGCTGTGAATTTACATGAAAAGAGAAACACATTGTTTTCCTTTACCTTGGCCCCATGCACTAAACTGATAAATTATTATTCCTTGGCCACAATCATAGACATAGACATAGAAAATAGGTGCAGGAGTAGGCCATTCAGCCCTTCGAGCCTGCACCGCCATTCAGTATGATCATGGCTGATCATCCAACTCAGAACCCTGTACCTGCCTTCGCTCCATGCCCCCTGATCCCTTTAGCCACAAGGGCCATACCTAACTCTTGTTTGAAAGTAAGACTTCGTTTACTTGTTCTGCTGGTTTGGGAATAATTTGTGGACAAGGCTTCAGATAAAGATAAATTTCCCTTGTCAGACCTCCATGCTGAAATACTCATTGTCTCTTGAAATCAGTTTGCACTCCTGATTCATAAAGAATCTACCTCTGACGTACTGTATTGCCAATGGTTTTATTATGTTGTCCCTCAAGTTGTTTGTTCTTAAGATGACATTAAGACAGGAGGAAAGATGTATCTCTAACTGAGAAGATACCGTAACCTTCATTTAATAGTTTTGCTGCCCAGCAGTGTATTTCACCGCCAAAAGCGGACTTTCCCAGTGGCCCACCATTTTAATTCCAATCCCCATTCCCGTTCCGTCATGACGGTTCACGGACTTCTATTTTTGTCAGGATGGGGCCACTCTCAGGGTAGAGAAGCAACAACTCATTCCATCTAGGTAGCATCCAAACTGATGGCATGAATATTGATTTCTTCTTCCAGTAATTTTTTCCCTCCCCCTTCCCTCTGCTTTTATTCCTTACTCTGGCCCCTACCTGTTCTCCTCACTTATCTTCTATCACCTCCCCCTGGTGCCCCTCCTCCTTCCCTTTTTTCCATAGTCCACTTTCCCCTCTTATCAGATTCCTTCTCCTTTCCCACCTACCACCTTCTAACCAGTCCTCCTTCCCCTCACCCCCCAACTTTATATTCTGGCATTTTCTGCCTACCTTCCTCGTCCTGAAGAAGAATCTTTGCCGGAAATGTTGGCTGTTTATTCATTTCCATAGATGCTGCCTGGCCTGCTGAGTTCCTGCAGCGTTTTGTATGTGTTACTCTGGATTTCCAGCATCTGCAGAATCTCTTGTGCTCCCTTCCTTTCTGTTTTCCTGAATAGATCCAGAGAGCTGGGGACATGTGCTGAAATGTAAATATTCTGTAGAGGCCGAAGGTTGAATTACAACTGGAGAAAACTGAAATACTTGGCATTTTCAAGGATGAAGTGTGAATCTGATCGGAAGAAATACTTGTACTGAAGAGAACTGCCCAATCAAGATCCCGGAGTGGCTTGCCTTGATCAAGAAATCCTATAATGAATGAGAGTTTCACTCAGAAAGCATTGCATTAGAATATGAGAAACATTCGCGGATATAACAACATGGAAACACTCGGCCTCTCCATGATATTTGAAATGCGATGTACCCAATCCTTTTCTGAATGATCTGATTTGATTGTTAATTGCATTTCTTCCAGAATACATGTCACTGTCCATATATAAAAGGAAGAGAATTTGATATTTTTTTAAAGTCTTATCTATTGAACTCATCAACGCTGTTTTGTTAGCCATTTTCATATGTGGTTGAACGATAATGAAACTGAAACTTGAAATGACATCTTGAAAGCTCCAGTTGTCTCAGCTGTATAGTTAGAAAATTCCAGATTATCACTACCATTTTAGTGGAGAAAAGGCTCTCTGATTTCCACCCTTAACCATATAACAATTAACAATTACAGCACGGAAACAGGCCATCTCAGCCCTTCTAGTCCGTACCAAACTCTTACTCTCACCTAGTCCTACCGACCTGCACTCAGCCCATAACCTTCCATTCCTTTCCTGTCCATTTAGCTGTCCAATTTAACTTTAAATGACAACATCGAACCTGCCTCAACCACTTCTGCTGGAAGCTCATTCCACACAGCCACCACTCTCTGAGTAAAGAAGTTCCCCCTCATGTTACCCCTAAACTTCTGCCCTTTAACTCTCAACTCATGTCCTCTTGTTTGAATCTCCCACTGAGACAGTGCCAGCAGAAAGTAGATTCTATTAATTTTCCTCAGTTAATCCTTATAATGTTTTAAACTCCTCACTCAGGTCACCCTTCCACCTTCTGTATCAGACGTTACAAGGCAAGTTTGTGCAACCCATCAGGGAAGTTTGTCGGTTGCAAACAACTTCTGAAATTTGACTCCATTGACTTTAATGGAATCAAGTTTTGTAGAAGTGTACAGTGTAGCTGCTGCCTCTCCCAACAGTCGTTCATTTTTAAGGTGAAGCCACGAGATCGTATTTGACCTATTTTTGGTTTGTTCAGTTGGTGCAATGTCTAGAATGCATGCCAAATCAGGAGTCACTGAAAGAACCTATTAAATTGGAGTATGTTTGCTCAAAGAAAATTTTTTTGTGGTTTTTCTCCCACTTACAAGCAGTATAGGGGACTTTTTTTTTCTTTTTCATTCGTGTGCCAGGGTCACAGAGGTGCATTCTAGAGAGCAACTGTTTGAGTTGTTGAGGAATTGGGGAGAAATGGAAAGTGAAGGGGGTGTGGAAATGTAGGGACGGGGAGTAATTATGGAGGAAGCAGAGAGATGGGGGAGGAAAGGTGAACTGGCACCCTGGACTATGATAAAGGTTCCCACATTAGCCATTGGCCACTGACTGTGAACACACTAACAGCTTTTTCAAAGAAGATGACATTCCGAATAGCTGTCTTCTATGCTAAGTAATTCTTTGACATTGTATGATACCACGAGAGCCATGCTAGGTTGTAAATTTCATCTCTGAAAAGTGAACCTTATTTAAAGCTCTTTGTGTAATCAGTTTTGTGACTATATATTAAAAAAAGTGGGAATTACTATTTAAGTGCCAGAAGTTTTTCTCTTAAGCGCAGATGGCTAATGAAGTAATCCCCATTTGTTTTTGATCTCTGCAAATTCCCGTGCCTTTCAACTACTTCTGCATGTGGAAATGGTGTTCATCAGGCAGAGGAGCCAGCAATGGGGTGGAGTTTTCAAACTAGTCTGTCACCTGAACCTTGTTCCTAGTTGGCTGAAGCAGAGAACTTGCTCCGAAATTGGCAATCTGATTCGGAGGGACCACAATTGCGGTGGTCTGAAAATAAGGGGAAGTGTTTGGTGCAGTTGGGATGCATTCAGTCGCTGGGACTGAAGGCACATCAGTGGAGCAAAGCACAGGAAGCTGAAGTTGGCATTTGGCCTTTGCTATGTGCTATCAAGGTTGATGCCAGAAACCCAAGTATTTCATTCTGCCAGTAGAGAGGTTACAATGTGGAAATGTACAATTCCTGCCTTTCAGTAAGCATTGTCCTTGCTCTATTTTTGGGACAAACATTTCTGGGGTGTATGTTGGGACTATCCTGGGAAATGGTCTTTACGTGAGAATTGGAGCTTGAGCCTGACTTGCACTGAAGTTATCAGTGGTGGGAATTCACAGCCATGATTTGTAGAGATCGTTTTAATTTCTCCAATAAAACAGTAAGGATCCAGGAATGTAATCCACTGGATCTGTTTATTTTTTGCCTCCTTTTGGCCAACATAGTTTCACTATATATTTCATTCTAAATCTCCTTTACCCCTTCAGTCCTCATTGCTGCAGGTAGCTGCGGTGTCTTTCAGCTGAATGAGTAAAATTGATGGTGTGCCTCAGGAGATCAGTGTCGTGGCCTTGGTTATTTACAGACTGTGATTATGCCTTAGAATAAGGAACTGAGTGTTGCAGCCAGAGCAGCACACACAAAATGCTGGAGGAACTCAGCAGGTCAGGCAGCATCTATGGAGGGGAAGAAACGGGCGACATTTTGGGCCAAGACCTTTCATCGGGACTGGAAAGAAAGGGGGAAGAAGCCAGAATAAGGTGGGGTAGGGGGAAGAGTACAAGCCTCCAGGTGATGGGTGAGACTAGGTGGGAGGGTGGGGAAGAGGGGAATGAAGTGAGAAGCTGGGAGGTGACAGGTGGAAGAGAGTAAGTTCTGAAGAAGAAGGAATCTGATGGGAGAGGAGAGTGGACCATGGGTGAAAGGAAAGGACGAGGAGCACCAGAGGGAAGCGATGGGCTAGAATAGGAAAGGGGAGATTAAGTTACCAGACGCTGGTTTAGTTATCCAGCACAGTCAGTCATTGTTTGTGATTGAGAGAAAAACTTAGCTAGTTTGTCCTGTTTCTCTCAATGGCCAGTACTGGTCATATCCTCCTTCACCTACAAATCCAAACTAATTTCCAGGGTGCTACACAACTAAATGAGAGCAGGAATAGGGTGCCTTCCCCGTGATTCAATGTCACCTTGACTGATTTACCTCAGGCTTCAGCTGCTGTGTGCCAGATCCTCACATCCCTCAGCTCCCTATCGTTGAAAAGGGTGAGGAAGGTAAATGCAACGTTAGCATTCATTTCAAGAGGTTTAGAATATAAAAAACAAGAATGTAATATCGAGACTTTATAAAGCACTGGTGAGGCCTCACTTGGAATATTGTGAGCAATTTTGGGCCCCCTTACCTTAGAAAGGATGTGCTGAAACTGGAGAGGGTTCAAAGGAGGTTCACGAAAATGATTCCAGGATTGAATAGCTTGTCATGTGAAGAGTGTTTGCTAGCTCTGGGCCTGTGTTCACTGGAATTCAGAAGAATGAAGGGTGACCTCATTGAAACCTATTGAATGGTGAAAGGCCTTGATAGAATTGATGTGGAGAGGATGTTTCCTATGGTGGGAGAGTCTAAGACCAGAGGACACAGCCTCAGAATAGAGGGGCATCCTTTTAGAACAGAGATGAGGAGAAATTTCTTTAGCCAGAGAGTGGTAAATCTGTGGAATTCATTGCCACCTGCAGCTGTGGAGGACAGATCTTTATATATATTTAAGGCAGAGGTTGATAGATTCTTGATTGGTCATGGCACGAAGGGATATGAGGAGAAGGCAGGTGATTGGGACTGAGAGGAAAAATGGATCAGTCATGATGAAATGCCGGAGCGGACTCAATGGGCCAAATGGCCTACTTGTCTTATATCTTGCGGTCTTAACGACTTGGATGTTTTAAAGATGGGTAACTGAGGAATCTGGCTTGTTGGAGTGAGAAAGTGAGTGATTAATATCGCACTAATCTTCACAGAATCTCACTGGCAAAGGTCTGAATATATGGGGCAGATGCAGCCAGAGGAGCACCTAGATAAGTGAGAAGAAAACTCGGAAAAGAGAAGAAGGGCTAGATTATTATTTATTATGACCAACAGGAATGCTACAAAGTAAAATATTCATGTTGATACAAGTTGTATTCTGTACATTTTAAATGAAAAGAACCAGCTCAAGATAAAATAGAGCAAATGTAATAAAGGGAACAAGAGCCACCAGGCATCCCAAGGTGGTTAGGCTAATTGAATGCATATTGGTGGGCTGCTTTACACGTGGGAAGCACAGTTTCTGTTTGAAACCCAGTAGGATAATGGCAGTGGAATGTGAGCTGAATTGTGTACACAACAAACTGAGCATTGAGCTGTAAATAGAATTATAGAAAGAAAGCCAAAATGCAACTCGTAGATCCAGACTTTGCAAATGCTGGGCTCCAGGCCAGCTCTCAAAATCTTAACTGTAGCACATATTCCAGTCTTGGGGGCCCATCAATCTCACATTTCATGACTACTGGTTCAGATCTGCACATTTTAAACTGCAAGGTGTGGGAAAGTTGATGGTTTGGTATTTTTATTGTTTTTCTATGTATTGGCTGATAATTTGAATTAAGCGATGCAAATAGCAGAGCACAAATGAGAATATAGTACTAATATATTTCTGAATTATCATTTGAATTTGGCAACATTAGATGAAGGTAGACTATGCAGATGTTTACACACTCCACTTTAACTTTATGCTTGGCTCAGTGACATAGTTTTGCTGACCTCATTTCCCTCCTGGCTTCTTTTACCTTTCAATTATTACCTGCCTCTGTTCTCCTGTGACTTGTTAAGTCTCTGGTGCATGCCATTGTCATTTGAGGCCAGCTTCTTCCAGGCAATAGCAGTGAAATCACCCCAGCCCCAACATGCCGTGAGTTTCCTATCTCCTAGCTTTGATCTCACAACTCCTGACATGATCAGTCACACCTTCAGATCATTCATTTTCAAACTGTTCTTCATGCATTGCCTTTGTGACACAGCCTTCAGTGCGATGACAAAATGTACCCAGGATCCCATAATGTCCACAAAGGATTTTCCTCCCTTGTACATACAATACTTTCCCTCACATACAGATAGCCGTCCGTATCCCTTGTGCAGGTAGCCGTCTGTGTCCATCATAAGACCATAAGACAAAGGAGCAGAAGTCGGCCATTCGGCCCATCGAGTCTGCTCCGCCATTTTATCACGAGCTGATCCATTCTCCCATTTAGTCCCACTCTCCCACCTTCTCACCATAACCTTTGATGCCCTGGCTACTCAGATACCTATCAATCTCTGCCTTAAATATACCCAATGACTTGGCCTCCACTGCTGCCCGTGGCAACAGTGTTCTCTCTTTGCTTCTTGGTAATATTATCTGTAAGCAAGGAGTTTCCTTGTGTATAACTTTTACATCCAGCTTCATAACCTATTAGTCATGAATGCTTGACAGCACATCCAACAATAGGTTGTGTCCAAGCCAAAAATTTCTATAGCTTGGTGAAGAAAGGCCTAAAATGTCTTCTAGGGAAACCATGTAAATTTGTTTAGATCTATTTCTCCTCCCAATCTTCTCAGTGAAGCTCTGTCCAGTAATTCACAACCCCAAGATGAGCCATGCATATCTCCACACATTGGTTTCATCATTGAGCCCATCTACACCCAGCTGTGCAATATCACCTATGTTTGGCCTTATCTGTCCTTAATCTGGATGTTAGCCTGAACCATTCATTCATAACTTCACCTCTACGTTTGACTTGAACAACATGGTTCCCCAATAGACTTCATTGCATCGTCAGCCATGTTGTTTCCTTCATGTCACGCATCTATTACTCGTTCCCTTGCATTGTCTCCCTTTCCTCAACTGTTTGACTTTAACACTCCTCTTCTTTTCTGCAAATCCATCCTTATTCTATTCTGCACCTACTTTAGTTCCTGTTATGTTTATTTCCCTTTGTTTTGCCATGGCCAGTAGGCTTTCATCCATTTTATCCCACTTTCTAGAACCTATGTTAAAACGCTTTGATCCTTCTACACAGCTATTCATTTTCAAAGTCCTCCTTAATCCATTCATTCTTCATTTCAGAAACAATCCAAACCTGTCTCTTTGTCAATAATGTTTTTTAAAAAAAGCTTTATATTTTGCATGCTTACAGTATGCTTAACATCAACCACTGATTGGTGTTGACCAGATGTGTTTGTATCTTTGTCACCAAATGGAAGAGTTGTGCACATGTTAGCAATAATGCAATCATCATTTGAAATAATGCACACATGTACAGGCAAATTGCCTTCAACCAAATGCTGTGATCTTACTGTGGGTAAGAGTTACAGGGCAGAAGAGGGGATGAGTTAGATGTACAAACTGTGTTCAGTTGTGTATTATCAACAATAATTTGACGACTAGGTGGGATTTGGGATTTTGCTTGTGTGGATTATGTTCGTTTTTTTTCAGAAGTACTAGAAGTGTTAATGCAGATTGTTCAGCACCAGAGCTGATGGTGGGGGTGGGGTGAAGCCAAGGAGACCCTATATCTAAATGCTTCAGATATTTACTAATGCTCATTACTCCGAACAGAGCAGTAGGCAAAGAAGTACTTGTTTGTCAAGGAATGCTAGAGAGTTCAAGCATATCAGCATGTCGGCGTTGTTTAGTTGATGTTTAGAGATCTCTTGCGGGATGTCAGGGATAAATTTGTCCCGGTGAGGAAGATAAAGAATGGTAGGGTGAAGGAACCATGGGTGACAAGTGAGGTGGAAAATCTAGTCAGGTGGAAGAAGGCAGCATACATGAGGTTTAGGAAGCAAGGATCAGATAGGTCTATTGAGGAATATAGGGAAGCAAGAAAGGAGCTTAAGAAGGGGCTGAGAAGAGCAAGAAGGGGGCATGAGAAGGCCTTGGCGAGTACGGTAAAGGAAAACCTCAAGGCCTTCTTCAATTATGTGAAGAAAAAAAGGATGACAGGAGTGAAGGTAGGACCGATTAGAGATAAAGGTGGGAAGATGTGCCTGGAGACTGTGGAAGTGAGTGAGGTCCTCAATGAATACTTCTCTTCAGTATTCACCAATGAGAGGAAACTTGATGGTGAGGACAATATGAGTGAGGTTGATGTTCTGGAGCATGTTGATATTAAGGGAGAGGAGGTGTTGGAGTTGTTAAAATACATTAGGACAGATAAGTCCCCGGGGCCTGACGGAATATTCCCCAGGCTGCTCGTAGAGGCGAGAGAAGAGATTGCTGAGCCTCTGGCTAGGATATTTATGTCCTCATTGTCCACGGGAATGGTACCGGAGGATTGGAGGGAGGCGAATGTTGTCCCCTTGTTCAAAAAGGGTAGTAGGGATAGTCTAGGTAATTATAGACCAATGAGCCTTACGTCTGTGGTGGGAAAGCTGTTGGAAAAGATTCTTAGAGATAGGATCTATAGGCATTTAGAGAATCATGGTCTGATCAGGGACAGTCAACATGGCTTGGTGAGGGGCAGATTATGTCTAACAAGCCTGATAGAGTTCTTTGAGGAGGTGACCAGGCATGTAGATGAGGGTAGTGCAATGGATGTGATCTATATGGATTGTAGTAAGGCATTTGACAAGGTTCCACACGGTAGGCTTATTCAGAAAGTCATAAGGCATGGGATCCAGGGAAGTTTGGCCAGGTGGATTCAGAATTGACTTGCCTGCAGAAGGCAGAGGGTGGTGGTGGAGGGAGTACATTCAGATTGGAGGATTGTGACTAGTGGTGTCCCACAAGGATCTGTTCTGGGACCTCTACTTTTCGTGATTTTTATTAACAACCTGGATGTGGGGGTAGAAGGGTAGGTTGGCAAGTTTGCAGATGACACAAAGGTTGGTGGTGTTGTAGATAGTGTAGAGGATTGTCAAAGATTGCAGAGAGACATTGATAGGGTGCAGAAGTGGGCTGAGAAGTGACAGATGGAGTTCAACCCGGAGAAGTGTGAGGTGGTACACTTTGGAAGGACAAACTCCAAGGCAGAGTACGAAGTAAATGGCAGGATACTTGGTAGTGTGGAGGAGCAGAGGGATCTCGGGGTACATGTCCACAGATCCCTGAAAGTTGCCTCACAGGTGGATAGGGTAGTTAAGAAAGCTTATGGGGTGTTAACTTTCATAAGTCGAGGGATAGAGTTTAAGAGTCGCGATGTAATGATGCAGCTCTATAAAACTCTGGTTAGGCCACACTTGGAGTACTGTGTCCATTTCTGGTCACCTCACTATAGGAAGGATGTGGAAGCATTGGAAAGGGTACAGAGGAGATTTACCAGGATGCTGTCTGGTTTAGAAAGTATGTATTATGATCAGAGATTAAGGGAGCTAGGGCTTTACTCTTTGGAGAGAAGGAGGATGAGAAGAGACATGATAGAGGTGTACAAGATAATAAGAGGAGTAGATAGAGTGGATAGCCAGCGCCTCTTCCCCAGGGCCCCACTGCTCAATACAAGAGGACATGGCTTTAAGGTAAGGGGTGGGAAGTTCAAGGGGGATATTAGAGGAAGGTTTTTTACTCAGAGAGTGGTTGGTGCGTGGAATGCACTGCCTGAGTCAGTGGTGGAGGCAGATACACTAGTGAAGTTTAAGAGACTACTAGACAGGTATATGGAGGAATTTAAGGTGGGGGCTTATATGGGAGGCAGGGTTTGAGGGTCGGCACAACATTGTGGGCCGAAGGGCCTGTACTGTGCTGTACCATTCTATGTTCTATGTTCTTCCGTAACTCAGTTCACTATACTGTTAGTGTGTTCCATGGCTGAACGTTTAAAGAAGGAGCACAGTAAGTACAGGCACAGCCTGAGTGCTGAGGGAGTATTATTTTAAGGCCTTATCTTGTATCACGAAGTTTGTCCTTGCCACTGCTGTAACACAAGTTAGCTGCAGGGTGGCTCGGCCAAGCACATTAGACTCACAATCAGTCAGGCTTTCCTCTGCAGATAAATTACAATGCAAAAAGCAAACTGCTAGTAATTCCCACTCCATTTTTCCAGGACAAAACAGAAAATCCTATACCCACGATGCATATTTTTCCAATGATTAATTTCAATGTTTGGAAGCTCCCATGATGGAGATGTGGAATTTCCTTTGCACACTGCGCCCGGAGAGATGAGTTAGAGAGTGAGCTGCAGTCATAGCAGGTCTTTACCCTGGCACAAATCCACTCTAGGACCAAAATGCTCTTCACTAAAGTAACTCTTTAAATTTCTTTAACAAAAGTTGCTGGAAACTCCACAGGAGTGCATGAAGAAGCAAATATCTGTTCTAATCATAGCCAAGAGCTGATTACTGCACTGTGGGAATTGATCTGGCAAAGCAGAGACTTTTAAAAGTACTAAGGCATATAATGAAGTGCTGTCCTTTGTCTAAATACATAATAAATATATGCGTGTCATTAATTGCATTGGGCTTGGTAGTATTGTGCAACGATTGAACCAATGATTCCCAGGTTTGGAGAATTTGAAATGATGCTCAAAAATGTGAAAATTAAAAAGAAAATTAGCATCGATTAAAGTACTGTAATCTGCCAAACTGACTCAAGTTGCCTTAAGGAAAGAAGCTGGCTGTCCTTAGCTAGTCTGCTTCAAACGATTTTCTGGCATTTCCAACAATGAAAACAACATTAACTGCCCTGTGAAGTGATGTACTATACGTGGTTGTTGTGGTTGTGCCACTGAGCAGCCAGGCGTTTTGAGCAAGTGGCCCGACAGCACTACCTTTGAGCAACCAGTACCACACAATAAATGTTGGCCTTGCTAGTACAAAACTAATCAGTAACTTCAAGACCTTGGCCTCAGTACCTTCTCGTACAATTGGATCCTCGATTTCCTCAGTCAGTTTGAATTGGCAACAACATCTTCACAATCTCCACAAGGCTGTGTGCTTAGCCCCGTTCTACACCACTGTCGTAGGCTGAATCAAATGAGGTGATGAATCAGCATGTAGGAGAGAGACTGAAATAATAACTTCTTACTCTTACTCAGGACTCTCACCACCAGGTTCAGGAACAGTTATTACCCCTCAACCAGGTTCCTGAACCAGAGTGGATAGTTTCACTCAGCTTCACTTGCCCCATCATTAAAATGTTCCCACAGCCAATAGACTCACTTTCAAGGACACTTCATTGAAAAAAAAATTGTGCTCGGTATTTATTGTTATTTATTTAGTTATATTTTTTATTTTCACAGTTCCTTTGGTTCAGCTTACGTTGCTTCACTTACTGGCCCCGCCGGTTTTCTTGGGCAATAGCACGCCCTGGATATTGGGTAACACATCGCCCTGAGCGATAGTCACCCCTCCCAGCAGCTTGTTGAGCTCCTCGTCGTTGCAGACGGCCAGCTGCAGGTGTCGGGGGATGATGCGGGTTTTCTTTTTGTCCTGGGCAGCGTTGCCGGCCAATTCGAAGATTTTAGCTGTTAGGTACTCAAACACAGCAGCCAGATAGACCGGTGTGCCACCCACCCGCTCAGCATAGTTGCCCTTTCTTAGGAGTCTGTGAAACCGGCCGACCGGGAACTGCAGTCTGGCCAAGACGAGCGAGATTGTTAACCTTTGGTTGATGTGGTTATCCTATTATGTATTTATTGAATATGCCTTCAAGAAAATGAACCTCAGGGTTGTATGTGGTGGCATGTATATGCTAACTTACTGACTGTTACGCCACTGGCGTTACGGGCAGTAATGAAGGTCCCCCATTTCTGTCTGTCTGTCCATACCGTTGCACACTGATACAGAAGGATTCCTCATTGCTGTTTCTGTAACAAAATTTTTGACCAGTCAGGGTTGTTAGCCCTAAGCTGAACCCCTGAAACTAGAAGACTGGTAGACCACTTTTAGTCTTGCCTCAACCCTTTGACCTGTTTGGCATGGGTGACCCTACCAAGAGCCAAAGCACAAGGCCCTGACTCCAGCCAACATAGCTCCCTGGGTCATTGAGGCACCCAAGCCTCCAAATCCTGTGACAAGGTTGTGGTCCTCCTGGAGGGGATACACTTACTTACTTAAAATGTTGAACTTTGAAGCTCACAACCTGAGGGAATCTGATGGAGAGCCACTGAATATTCATTGAAGATAAAAGGAGCAGTCACGATGCAGTGACTTAACTTTCCTAGGGTGTTCTTAGAACTTCTGCAGAGAATAATGTGCAAGACATCTGCTATACAAAAAGAACTACGTCAGAGAGATTTGACACATGTAACAGATCGAACTGTAGTCTCAGATCAGGGCTTGGAATGCATTGCTAGTTGGGGGGCAAGATGGCCAAGCCAATGAACATACCTAAGAAACTGGACATGTGTGGATGCCTTCAATAAGATGGTGGCTGATCTAGTTTTATCCTCAACTACATTTTCCTGCTCTTTTCCCATAATCCATGACTCCCATGCAGCTTAAATTGCTGTCAATCTCTTCCTTGGATATATTGAAGGTCTTTGCTTCCAAAGATCTACGGAACTGAAAATTCATTCCAAAGACACCTTGACAAAAGTTCCTTCTCATTTCTTTTAGGAGTGTGATTCTTCATTCTGACACGATGCTAGGGGAATCGCTTTTTCAGTGACATTAACAAATAGGACCCAGGTCAAAGAGTTATCCATCAAGTAATTCTTTAATATTCAAAGAATTCTGATCAACCACTTTTCTTCCTGCTTCATTGCTCTTTCCTGCATTTTCTATTATACCCACCAGCAGCAAATTCACAGGTCTGTCTTCTGTAGATTGGCATTATGTGGCTTATCACTTGCCTTTTCTCATTATGCAGTTTATCAGAGCCAGATAACTGTGTTCTGTTTTATTTTTACACTTCCCCTTACTCACTGTTAGTCCCTGGAGTAATGTCTGTTTATCTTCCTTTTGTCCTGCAAATGTGAAGAAGATTAATATATCTTTGTTTCATCTCAAAACATTCACCGTGGTACTAAACAGCACAACTTGAGAATAGTGCACGCTGTTAATGGACTCAGTTTGAAGACAGTTTGGTTCTGTAGCTGGTCGTGATCCATTGGGGGGGGGGAGGAAAGAGAAGAATTTCAGTGAAGATTTGTTCTCATGATCTCTGTGATCTTTGCGTGAAATTAAATATCTGTGGGTGTGAGATAATGAGAAGATGGTATATAATACTTCTAGACCTCCCCCTCCCCAGCTACCTTCCTCCCATCAATAAAAAACAGAGATCTGCAATCTGCATTCTTGTCATCTTGCATTTGGGGAGCAGCAACAGAGAAATACTGCTTCCCATCGTCCACAAACACAAGAAAATCTGTAGATGCTGGAAAGCCAAAGCAACACACAGAAAATACTGGAGGAACTCAGCAGGCGAGACAGCATCTATAGAAAAGAGTAAACAGTCAATGTTTCAGGCTGAAACCCTTCATCAGGACTGGAAAGGAAGAGGGGAAGTCAGAGTAAGAAGGTGGGGGGAGGGGAGGAAGCAGTACAGGTGGCAGGTGATAGGTGAAACTGGAAAGGGGGAGGAAGCGTGAAGTAAAGAGCTGGGAAGCTGATAGGTGAACGAGATAAAGGGCTTGACAGGGGAAATCTGATAGAAGAGGGTAGAAGATCATGGAAGAAAGGGAAGGGGGAGGAGCACCAGCGGGATATGAGGGACAGGTAAGGAGATAAGGTGAGAGAGGGAAACGGGAATGGTGGGGGGGGGGGGGTTCAATTACCAGAAGTTCGGGAAATCGATGTTCACGCCATCAGGTTGGAGGTTATCCAGATGGATTATAAGGTGTTGCCCCTCCCCTCCAACCTGAGAGACCTCATCGCGGCAGTAGAGGAGGCCATGTCAGAATGGGAAGTAGAATTGAAATGGGAGGCCACAGGAAGGTGTTGACTCACTACACCTCCTCCCTCGCTACCAATTAGGGCCCCAGGCAGTCCTTCCTGATGAGGCAGTACTTCACTTGTGAGTCTTTTGGGGTCGCCTACTATATCCAGTGTTCCTGTATATTGGTGAGACCCAAGATAGACTGGGAGACCACTTCACCAAACACCTTTGCCTCTCTACCTCAAAAAGTGGGATCTCTCGGTGTCCACCCATTTCAATTCTACTTCCCATTCCTATTCAGACATGCCAGTCCATAGCCTTCTCTACTGCCACGATGAGGCCATACTCAGGTTAGAGGAACACCACCTTGTATTCCATCTGATGGCGTGAACATTGATTTCCCTAACTTCTGGTAATTGATCACCCCCCCCCCACCACCATTCCCCAATCCTGTTTCCCTCTCTCACCTTATCTCTTTACCTGCCCATCACTTCCCTCTGGTGCGCCTCCCCCTTCCCTTTCTTCCATGATCATCTACCCTCTTCTATCAAATTTCCCCTTCTCCAGCCCTTTATCTCTTTCACCTATCAGCTTTCCGGGTCTTTACTTCAACCTTCCCCCTCTCATTTCACCTATCACCTCCCACCTTGTACTTTGTCGTCCCCTCCCCCCACCTCTTTGCTCTGACTTCTCCTCTTTCTTTCCGGTCCTGATGAAGGGTCTCTGGCCAAAAAAATCAACTGCTTACTCTTTTTCCATAGATGCTGCCTGGCCTGCTGAGCTCCTCCAGTAATTTTGTGTGTGCTGCTTCCCATAGCCCAGTGTTTTTGAGTGAGGAGATGAGAGTAAAACTGGAGAGAATAAAAATAATTTTCTTGAGTTCTTATAAGTAGGCACTGGAAAGTTTAATGCCTATTGTCAGTTTGAAAGAAGGAAAATGTTACTTTATGGAATGCAGTAATACTAGGAAAATAATTATACAGTGATTTTAAATTAAATTCGAACACTGACCATGATCTTGGCTGAAGGTTTCCATTCCTGCTGTTCCAAAACACTGGAGTCCTGGATGCATTCTTCCCAGAAATGCTTTAAATGCCTCTTGTATACAGTATCAGATATTTCTTCTCCTTGCTGTAGTTCATATGTGAGAGAGAAAAAAGTTGCTAGTTAGCTTTTTCTTTCTTATACAAATCAAGATGGGGGATTTGGTATTTTGCCTGCATGGTCACCATTTAGAAAGTTCACACCTTACAGAAGGGAGGGGCTGTGCAATATTCCACAACAGAGCAAAAAATAAATATTTTGGGTTATTTTAACCAAATCTGCCTAGCAGGAAGCTGACTGGATCTCATTAGCCACGTGTTTTACATCCCATGTATCATATTTTCCAATGAAGTCTGTGGGTAGGGAGAGAGGTTAAAGTTTAATTGGAAGGACAATCTGATACTGTCTATTTTCTACTGACAGCGTTAGGCTAAAGCTTCCCACCACTCTCATAATCATGGATGGTGCCTCTTCGGTGAAGGAATGCAGCAAAATACTTTGCTCTATCATCTAAGCTATAAAACATAATTAACCCATGCATCTTAATGGTTTGAAATTAATATAAAATTTACTTTTGCCCACTCATTTTTATGTTTGTCAAGATTGTGCTGTTTCAGTATTTCTGCTTATCCTAGACAAAAACCAATAGACTTCTGAAAATGACCACTCTGTAAGTTCAGCTCTCTGGAACAGAAGGAATGTACATTGCCATAGTCTACATCTTGACTAATTCTTTGGGATTGGAAGATGGTGCATGTTCTTGTGACAAAGTTGAACATGGAACATAGTACAGCACAGGAACAGGCTCTATGGCCAATAATGTTGTGCCAAACCACTTAAATTAATAATCAAAGAATCGACTAAACTAATCCCGTCTGCCTACACAATGTCCATGTCCTTCCATCTGCCTCACATTCATGTGCCTCCCTAAACACCTGTTAAAATCCCTGATGTATCTGCCTCTGCCACCACTCCGGGCAGGGCATTCCAGGCACCTACCGCTCTGTGTCAAAAAGACTTGTCCCTCACGTCTGCTTTGAAATGACTCCCCCCCCCCCACCGTAAATGCACGCCCATGCCCTTTGTCAGCAACATCTGTCTACAGATGCATTTACACATGGGTGAGATGCAACTTGACCTACCACTCCATTTTTATAGCTCTTCCTCTCTTGGACAGGAGACACCCACTGGAGTAAAAAGAGTACCTTGGATACTAGACATTAGAATAACTACCACAAATGTGCATGGGTATCTTTAAATACCTGGTTGTTTAGTACATATAATGTTGGTAAAGAGAAAACTGTGTTTACACGCATGTTTAAATATTTTCATGAAGTTCCTACCTCCACTCTCCCCAGGCTTGTTAGAAGCCTTTAACAAGAGCAAGGACCCAACACTATAACGTTCTGAATCTTTATCCAATTCACTATGTCCTGTGAATTGCTACATGTGAGATATAAAGGACCTAATATTACTTGTCTATTACATTGTAAAATGTATAGACCTCTGCAGGTAGTTGTAATGTTGTGATTTAAGTCTTCCTTACTGACCTACGGCCTGTGAGTTGAAGTTTGTGGAATGTCTTAATACTTGGTTAGTTTCTCCTTTACCCTCCTTAGCTGATCTAACAAACAACACAGCAAGTTCGAACTGGTTTTATTTTACTTAGATTTTTTTTTGTCAAAACAAAGGTTTAAAAATCCTGGATAAAACTAGGAGCAATCAACAATAGTGATCTTGCTGACCTGAGTTGGAGGAGCTACAGGCAACATATTTAAACCAGTTCCACAGAGATAAATGGATGTTGGAAGGTATCATTGGGAAAGCAAAACACAGCAGTTTTAATTGTGAAATTCAGAGGCAGTCAATTGCAAAGTGCATATGGTGTGAATTTATTCTGTGTTGGAGCGGAATTGAAATTTCACAACTTTCATAGTTTAACTCAGCTTCAAATAAAATATAAATTTGGATCTTATATTGTTTATTCAAATTAGGGCTCACCTTTATCAGGACCAATAAACAGATTATTTCATGTCTTCCAGCACAGATGGTTGAGGTAATAAACAAAGAGAAGGGAAGATTATTTGTTTGTGGCTTCGTGGATAAGAGATAACTTCTCTTGTTATTATGGTGACTGTAAATGGGCTACTGCACAGGCATGGTCTTTGGCTCATTATCTTATTTAACTGTAATTCATTCACTCAGAATACTGACACCTGGATATTGTATTAATCAGTGTTTATGATGAACAGAACTACTGAATTCCACAGTCCTAGCAATCAAATGGGTGAAAAAATGTTCACCATGAAGGGAAAAGAACAATTCAATGTTGCAATGGAAAATGTTCAATTACTATTCACGGTATTTCAATATCAGACCAACACGTAATTGCATTTGTCACATTATTGGCTAGAAGGGCTATTTTATTAAAATGGAAAGATGCCTCTGCTCCCACTTTGATACAATGGTTCTCTCCGGTGAAGTTCTGTCTTAGTTTGGAAAAATCAGAAGTCAAACTTTTGATCCTAGATTTGACTTCGAGAAAAGGTAGGGTTCTTTTGCCCGTTACTATCACTTGATTTGAGTTAATTAATAGTCATAGTCATACTTTATTAATCCCGGGGGAAATTTGTTTTTGTTACAGTTGCTCCATAAATAATAAGTAGTAATAGAACCATAAATAGTTAAATAGTAATATGTAAATTATGCCAGTAAATTACGAAGTAAGTCCAGGACCAGCCTATGGGCTCAGGATGTCTGACCCTCCAAGGGAGGAGTTGTAAAGTTTGATGGCCACAGGCAGGAATGACTTCCTATGACGCTCTGTGCTGCATCTCGGTGGAATGAGTCTCTGGCTGAATGTACTCCTGTGCCCGACCAGTACATTATGTAGTGGATGGGAGACATTGACCAAGATGGCATGCAACTTAGACAGCACCCTTTTTTCAGACACCACCGTGAGAGAGTCTAGTTCCATCCCCACAACATCACTGGCCTTACGAATGAGTTTGTTGATTCTGTTGGTGTCTGCTACCCTCAGCCTGCTGCCCCAGCACACAACAGCAAACATGATAGCACTGGCCACCACAGACTCGTAGAACATCCTCAGCATCGTCCAGCAGATGTTAAAGGACCTCAGTCTCCTCAGGAAATAGAGACGGCTCTGGCCCTTCTTGTAGACAGCCTCAGTGTTCTTTGACCAGTCCAGTTTATTGTCAATTCGTATCCTCAGGTATTTGTAATCCTCCACCATGTCCACACTGACCCCCTGGATGGAAACAGGGTCACCGGTACCTTAGCTCTCCTCAGGTCTACCACCAGCTCCTTAGTCTTTTTCACATTAAGCTGCAGATAATTCTGCTCACACCATGTGACAAAGTTTCCTACCGTAGACCTGTACTCAGCCTCATCTCCCTTGCTGATGCATCCAACTATGGCAGAGTCATCAGAAAACTTCTGAAGATGACAAGACTCCATGCAATAGTTGAAGTTCGAGGTGTAAATGGTGAAGAGAAAGGGAGACAAGACAGTCCCCTGTGGAGCCCCAGTGCTGCTGATCACTCTGTCGGACACACAGTGTTGCAAGCACACGTACTGAGGTCTGCCAGTCAGGTAATCAAGAATCCATGATACCAGGGAAGCATCCACCTGCATCGCTGTCAGCTTCTCCCCCAGCAGAGCAGGGTGGATGGTGTTGAACGCACTGGAGAAGTCAAAAAACATGACCCTCACAGTGCTCGCTGGCTTGTCCAGGTGGACGTAGACATGGTTCAGCAGGAAGACGATGGCATCCTCAACTCCTAGTCGGGGCTGGTAGGCGAACTGGAGGGGATCTAAGTGTGGCCTGACCTCTTCTGGTCCTCTTCTGATTCTTGGGTAAATGGATTTGGTTGGTGGATTGGTGTCTTTTTTTTATGGAAGCTTGTATGGCGTATAGCTCCGTGTTTGTGCCCCAAATGGTTTTTTTTTGTTATCAGGGTTTTTTTTGTTTTAGTTAGTAGGGGTTCTTTTTTCTTTCTTCCTTTTTTTTAAAAAAAATAGCTTTAACATTTCATTTTTTATATTATTATTGATATATTGGTTAGCTTGGTGGATAGTTTAACTCTTATTCTACATATGGATATGTCTTGATTATTTTGATGTAATTTTCTTTGTTGTTGATTTTCAATAATAATTAATAAAAAAGATTTAAAAATGGAAAATGGTCAATTACTTGAATATTACTTTTTTGCTGTCAGTTTTCTCGAAATCCTTTTCTCCTAAAATTAACCTTTGATCTAGATATTTTTCCTTCGTTGTACAGCTGCTTGTCGATCTTGCTGAAGTGGTAGACATTGATTTATTATGCGCCTTACCATTGGCTCTCCAGATGTGCGGGGAAAGGTCCTGATTGCACAAGCGCACACCCAACAAGGATGACACTAGATTTCCTAGCAGCAGGAGACATCTTAATTTCTTTATCCCAAAGATAGCAGTACTTTTGATAGTGCTGGAGTTTACTTAGTTTGGCACAACTCTCGATTTTGATGAGGTGCCTACACTATATGGAAAAGATATATATCTGAGTCGATAGAACTCTTAGGTATTTTTCTGTACCAGACTTTATTCTCCTTTAATGTACCAAGATGTGGGGCTACAAATTAAAATTATTTTTTCTTACTATTTCTGGCTTGTATTCATAACAACCTGGAATACTTGAGCAGCAATCTTGACAGGGGAGTAATGAGATGGGAACCAGAATAACAGTTGTAGAAACTTGTAAGATTAGTCAGCTCAATCATGGGCCGTAGCCTCCATAGTATCCAAGACACCTTCAAAGAGTGGTGCCTTAGGAAGGCAGCATCCATCATTAAGGACCCCCACCACCCAGGACATGCCCTCTTCTCATTGTTAAAGTCGGGAAGGAGGTACAGAGCCTGAAAATACACACTCAGCGATTCAGGAACAGCTTCTTCCCCTCTGCCATCCGATTCCTAAATGGACATTGAACCCATGAACACTACCTCACTACATTTTTACTTTTTATATTTTTTTTGCACTACTTATTTTAACTTCTGTATTTAATAGACATACATATATATACTTAATATAATTCAGTTTTTCCCTATATTTATCTTATCATGTATTTCATTGTACTGCTACGGTAAAGCTAACAAATTTCATGACATATGCCGGTGATATTAAACCTGATTCTGCATATGTTGATTGTATATTGTTATGAATATGCTATGAATCATCGGCTCCTAGGGATAATTTTCAATCATCCATCTGTTCAGACGTTAGTCAAGTGGTGTGTCATTAGTAACCAACAAGTAAATACAAATGTGCTCAATAAATTTGTAGAGTTCTCTTGTGCCTTGGTGATCTCTGGACACATCTGGGCCTGATCATCAGGGAGGGTGAGAACATCTGCAGAAGCAGCATTTAGATGGTAACAGCTGGGGGACACTCAGTAACATGCAAGGGATAGTGCCATTTTGGGGTGAGTAAACTGGGATATCAGTAGCCTTTAGAAAGACTATTTGGGTAGAAATCGCTTGGTTGAAAAAAGAGAGAGTGCAGCAAAAAACAGTGCCTCATAAACACAGGAGATTCTGCAGATGCTGAAAATCTCAAGCAACAAGTACAAAGTGTTGGAGGAACTCAGCAGGCCAGGCAGCATCCATGCAGAAGAATAAACACGTGATGTTTTGGGCTGAGGCCCTTCATCAGGTCTGGAAAGGAAGGGGGAAGAAGCCAGAATAAAAAGTTTGGGGGAGCGGGGAAGGAGTGCAAGCTGGCAGGTGATAGGTGAATCCAGGTGAGGGGGAAGGTGGGTGAGTGGGGTAGGGGCCTTGAAGTGCGAAGCTGGGAGGTGATAGGTGGAAAAGGTAAAAGATAAGAGAACAGAAAGGTATGATAACATAAAACAGTGTCTGATGCCAACAGATGGATCTTTTAGGCTTATATTTACTAGCGGCAAAATTGGATTTGTTATATGAAGAATGATCTCTCTTTGTACTTCAGAGTAAGCTGCCTGATGGGCAGCAATGCAGTATTTTCTGGAAAGAGGCCGTGAAAGGGAATCTAAGGCTGCAGTTGATCATTAATTACCATTAGTTGTGCCAGATCTACAGTACAGGTTAGCTGCGACGGGCTAAGCCTTGCTGACCAAGCTCTCCAATGCAATTTTGTTTGAAGTTGATAACAGCGCAAAGACTTGTATGAAACACCTTTTAATGCACTTGAAAAAAAGAGGCATTATGTATAAATTATCATAGAATGCTAATATTGTACAATATCTTTGTATGGAACACACTTCTTACAGTTTTCTCTATATTTGGCTTTTTGTTTATCATTCCAACTTTATAATTACAACAGATTGTCCAGTAAAATATTACAGATCAGAAAATAGTTAGAATGACATTTATATATTAGGCACAGAGGAGATGTCAGGAGTAAGTTTTTTTTACGCAGAGAGTGGTGAGTGCGTGGAATGGACTGCCAGCGATGGTGGTGGAGGCGGATACGATAGGGTCTTTTAAGAGACTCCTGGACAGGTACATGGAGCTTAGAAGAATAGAGGGCTATGGGTAACCCCAGGTAATTTCTAAAGTAAGTACATGTTCAGCACAGCATTGTGGGCTGAAGGACCTGTATTGTGCTGTAGGTTTTCTATGTTTTTATGTTTATATTTAGAATAGCGTACCTTATGAGAATAGGTTGAGTGTACTTGGCCTTTTTTCCTTGGAGTGACAGAGGATGAGAGGTGACCTGATAGATGATGAGGGGCATCGATCATGTGGATAGCCAGAGGCTTTTCCCCAGGGCTGAAATGGCTAACACAAGGGTGCATAGTTTTAAGGTGCTTGGAAATAGATACTGAGGAGATGTCAGGAGTAAGTTTTTCACACAGAGAGTCGCGAGTGCGTGGAATATGCTACCGGCGGCGGCGTTGGATCCGGATACAATAGGGTCTTTTCAGAGCCTCTTAGATAGGTACATGGAGCTTAGAAAAATAGAGGGCTATGCGCTAGGGAAATTCTAGACAGTCTCGAGGTAGGTTACATGCTTGGCACAGCATTGTGGGCCGAAGGACCTGTAATGTGCTGTAAATTTCTGTGATCTATGTTTAAGCTTGCTCATTATTCCACTGATGATTGTTGATAAATGGTCCCAATTCCAAGGGAAATAAATATTCCAATGATTACCAGTGCATGGACAGCAAACCTGCTCATAAATTTCCTTTGGTTCTACCACTGAACTTGCATTAAGTGGTCAAGAATGCTTAAGGCACTTTATCTCCCATTATTGATTTATGTTCTTCTCTCTCCTTGTTCAAAAGCACCCCATATCTTCTGGCAGCCTGAATCTAAAATGGTGCTGCAAATATCTCACGTGATGGATAAAAAGACATCCATTTCTTTAATAATTAAGCATCCATTTTTCTGATGGATCAAACTCTTGTATTGTCTTTGCTTTTAAGCCCTTTGCTTATTCTTAATAAGTCTTGTGCTGACAGAAATCCATCTGTCTAACTCTGTTAGATGTTTGTGTAGTTACTATCAACATTCCCTGATGGCAGCCTTGTGAACTTATCGACAAAATTGCTGAACTGAATAGACAAATGAAATGATTAATCCAAACCTGAGAAAAAAATCAGACTTTAACTTTCACAAACAAGAGAAAATCTGCAGATGCTGGAAATCTGAACAACACATGCAAAATGCTGGAGGAACTCAGCAGGCCAGGCAGCTTCTATGGAAAAAATTATAGTTGATGTTTTGGGCCAAAACCCTTCTAGAATTTTAACTTTCATCATTTTTCTCATTATATATCTTTCCAGTACTGGTGAGATTTGGGCTAGGTTTCTGAGGAACTTTGAACTTCTGGAACCACCTGTATCTTCAGAACAGATAAACAAAATAATTAAAACCCAAATGTAATCAATACAAGTTTAGTTAATCTGAAAATGTAGTTTTAGATCTTTAATTATGAGTTTTTCAGATTGAAATAGAAACAAAATATTTTGGTTTGTTGGAACAACAGTATATTGCCCTGGAATATGGTATTTAGGGAGTCTGCACATTCTCTACCCACATTGAATACAGTTTCATTGTAAGATTTTATTCCTTGGAGTTAATGGTGTTCCTGCTGGGATCCGGGAATAAAAGTTGGTCTGTCTATATATGTGGAATAAGCAATAATCTTTGGGCCAATGCAATGTGGCCTGTGTAATGGCCTTTGTCTGAGTAGCGAGAAAGCAGATGCTTGTAGAAACTGCTGAAGGTTCCCACCTGGAGGAGGATGTCAATTCACAAACGTGGGCTTCAAATCTTTCCATGAACTGGGATGAACATTTACTAAAATGTGTTGTTGATGAAACCATATTGTCTTGGTGTTTCTATGATGTTGTTTGATGGTGGTGTTACTGTACTTACGGTTATCTTTTCACCAATTCGTGATTACCTTCCTTGGAATTTAGGTGATTCCTTGCCAGAGGGTAAAATCTCAGGATGGATATGACTCCAAGATGAAATGATAGCATTAGAAGCTCATTACCTAAGTCGGCCTTAGTCCCACACTATAATCCAGTGTGTAAGCGAGACAGCTTTGCCTTACTTGACAACACTGCAGATGGACTGGCCAACCAGATTCTCAAATGAAACTTCAAGATTGGATCCTTTACAGTGCTCCCTGAGTTTTTACTCCACTAACCCTGCTGATTAGTGTCCATGTGGGTAACGTCTTCTTTTAGAAAGAAAAAGCAATATCTGATGAATATCATGCATAGTTTTTCCAGCTTTATTTAGGGATGCTGAGATGTGGTGGTAGAGTATCAGATACTGAACTGAATGAAAAAAAGATACTGGCAATCATGGTCCCATTATTAAAGTTGTTCCTTGTTTAGCAGGACTAGGATCAAGAACGTTACAAGAGTATTCAAATTGCAAGGCTTTCCATTGTCAAATGCAGCGGTCCCCAACCAGAGGGCTGCGGACCGGTACCGGGCCACAAAGCATGTGCTACCGAGCCGTGAGGAAACCTTTCCTCATTCCCTGTCATGCATTATTGAGCTTGAACGCACATGAGGTCATTACCCGCGCGTCATCCATGTCAGCGCGGGAAGAAGATCAACTCCTCGAGCTTGCAAATGACAGCGGGCTGAAAAGTATGTTTGACATAACATCTCTGCCGGCATTCTGGATCAAAGTCAAGGCTAAATATCCTGAGACAGCCACGAAAGCACAGAAAACGTTGCTTCCATTTCCAACATATCTCTGCAACGAATGCAACGAAAACTAAATTGCGGAATAGACTGGGCATAAGGAACCCCCTTCGAGTATTGCTGTCTCCCATCACCCCTCGATAGGACCGTCTTGTTGCAGGGAAACAAGCCCAGGGCTCCCACTGATTCAGCGATATTGGTGTGTAGCAATGATTTTATATGTTCATACGGGGAAAATATGTGCTGTGTGTTTAATATCCAAATGCTACTTAAAATGTTATGATGCTATTGACTTATAAGTGACTTATATAACCTCATAACAATTACAGCACGGAAACTGGCGATCTCTGCCCTTCTAGTCCGTGCCAAATGCTACTGTCACCTAGTCCCACCGACCTGCACTCAGCCCATAATCCTCCATTCCTTTCCTGTCCATATACCTATCCAATTTTTCTTTAAATGATAATATTGAACCTGCCTCTACCACTTCTACTGGAAGTTTGTTCAACACTTACTTCAAGCTCCCCTGTCGTCCCCGGATAATTGACTTATCACTATATTCATGCCAGGAAAATGTGCGCTGTGTGTTTAATATTAAATTCGTTTGATAAACCCTTTTAGAAACGAAATTGAGTGCATTAGCCACTTATCACCTATATTTCGGTCATGATTAACACCCCCCCACTGCCCCCCCCCACCAAACAGAATCGCCAAAAACGATTTGCAGAGAAAAATCGGCACGTACACGCATGCGCACTGGTGCCCACGCAAGGCTTCATGGTCATTGTACTCTTTCTCGGGGTAAACCCAACGTATTTGACTGCTACTCTTGTCTGTTGGCAACCCTACCAAAGCCCCCCCCCTCCCGCACCCCCCGGGTCGGCTGGTCCGCAAGAATATTGTCAATATTAAACCGGTCCGCAGTGCAAAAAAGGTTGGGGACTCCTGGTCTAATGCACAATGTCACACCATAATGTACAGTTCCAGACACCTTACGGTTCCTCTGAGCAAAATTGCCAATTGTGGAGTGTGATCCATGCCCACCAATAACTGGGTTAAGATTAATTAAACATATTTAATGTATGAACTTCACAGGCTAGAGGTTGAAAAGAATTTAAATCCAGGTCCAAGCCAAGATTGTAATAATCTTGCACCACTGTCCTACTGTCTTAGTTATTTAGAGATGCTGCACAGTGCCAGACCCTTCCAGCCCAACAAGCCCACGCGCCTAGTTATATCCATGTGACCAACTAAATGGTATGTCTTTGAAAAGAGGGAGGAAACCCACATTGTCACGAGGAGAACACACAAAATCCTCACAGACAGCGATGGGATGGGAATTGTACGCGGGTCGCTGGTGCTGTAATAGCACTACACTAACCGCGTTATACCACCCGAATAATGTCTTGTGAAAATAATATGAATGTAATTATTGCAAAAGTAACATTGCAAACTGAATAAACTTGCAGAGTATTAATAATTTATTAAATACACATGGGTGCTAAAACGCTCTAAGCTGTTATGTTCAGAGAATGCATAGTCACAAGCAGCATATGATGTATATTCTTATTAGTATGTCTCTTAATGTACAACCAATTGAAGAGAATGTCATAATGGTGAATAACTTGTGCAATAGCATTTACCAGGATGAAAAACAGAAAATGCTGGAAACACTCAGCAGATTGAGGAGGGAAAACCTGAGTTAACAGAGTTAATGTTACAGGTTGGAGGCCCCTCTCTTTCCGCAGATGCTGCTTGACTTCCTGAATGTTTTCAGAATTTTCTGCTTTTTATTTCAGATTTCCAGAATCAACACTTTTTTGATTGCCATTACTGGGGGATCTTTGGTAAATTTGTGATTGAATAGTTGCATCTTTATTAGTTTTACATCACAATAAAAACTTCTATAGGTTCAAAAACTCAGTCCAGTTTTCTGTACCTTTATTAGAATCGTCATGGTTTATTTTACAAAATAGATATTTTTGGGAGATTAGCTGATATCAATGCACATGAGTGAAGACAAGTTCTTTCCTTCCCCGTGAACTACCTCCAGAAAGTAGTTTATCAGGTGGATATAAAGTTGTATTTAAGACAAAAGTTAATTAGAATTAGTTTCTACTCCAATTATGCATAAGGACAGCAAACTAATTTAATTGGAACCAATTAAAAGTCCATTGTACCTTAAATTCACATAGTGTATCTTAAATAATCAATCTTAATTCCTCCTCTTCTTTCCTAGCCTTTCTCCATTAATTTTGTTTTCAAATCAGATGGTAACTGAGACAGAGTTTGTCAGTTGGTTTCCACTGACCTATTACTGATTGGTAAAATAATCTGTAAATCTGTGTCAGGATAAAATGGGTGAAGCACCTTCAATTACTCCAAAAGACTGAGGTTTGGTAAAATACTGAAAGGCTTTTATTCGCTGTACAATACGACCTCCACAGTGAGTGTCTGCCCCCGGACTGAGGGGGAGGGGCAAGGCGAATACCTTTATACAGGACTCTGTGGGAGGAGCCACAGGGGCAGTCAGCAGAGGTGTGTGTCCAGACAGGTAACCGAGTTACAACATATATACATGGTTTACCACATTCACCCCTCCTTTTTTTAAAAAAAGAGTCCCGCAGGGTGAAGTGACTGACAATATTTACAAGAAGTATATTTACAGGTTAAGTCTATCAGGCGGTCGAGTCCGTCGCTGTGATCTACGTAGCACTGGCGATGGCGGTTGTGTTGGCTCCGGCCTGACTTCAGGTGCCAGCACGTTAGGCATCGGTAATCCCTCGTGCGAGTGCGTCGCGCCCGGTATGGGAGTGTCGTGTGGTGTCTGTATAGGGTTTGGGGTGCACAGTGTCTTGTAGGTACATACATTGGTGGGTATGGGGTCAATAGTCGCCACGGAGTGTTCAGGGTAGGGGCCCGGAGCTCCTGCGGGCGCCAGGTCGCGGATGGAGACCGTGTCCTCCCGCCCATCAGGTAAAACCACGTAGGCATACTGGGGGTTCGCATGAAGTAAGTGAACCCTCTCGACCATCAGGGAGTATTTATTGCTCCTCGCATGTTTCCAAAGCAGCACTGGCCCCGGGGACATCAGCCAAGTTGGTAGGGTGGTTCCAGTGGTCGATTTTCTGGGAAACGAAAAGAGCCGCTCATGCGGGGTGGCATTGGTGGCTGTGCATAACAGGGAGCGGATGGAGTGGAGTGCCTCGGGAAGGACCTCCTGCCAGCGGGAGATCGGCAGTCCCTTTGACCTGAGGGCTAAGAGTGTGGCTTTCCACACTGTGCCATTCTCCTTCTCTACCTGTCCATTCCCCCGAGGATTATAGCTCGTGGTCCTACTGGTTGCAATTCCCCTAGCCAGCAGGTATTGGCGCAGCTCGTCACTCATAAACGAGGACCCTCTGTCGCTGTGGATATAGCATGGGTATCCGAACAGAGTGAAGAGCTTGCGCAGGGCTTTTATAACTGACGTGGTAGTGGTGTCGGGGCAGGGGATGGTGAAGGGGAACCGCGAGTACTCGTCAATTACGTTAAGAAAGTACACATTGCGGTCGGTGGAGGGAAGGGGGCCCTTAAGGTCAACACTCAGTCGCTCAAAAGGGCGGGTGGCCTTGATGAGTGGTGCCTTTTCGGGTCGGTAGAAGTGCGGTTTGCACTCTGCGCCGACTTGGCAGTCCCTGGTCATCATCCTGATCTCCTCAAGGGAGTAAGGCAGGTTCCGGGCTTTCACGAAGTGGAAAAGCCGGGTGACTCCCGGGTGGCAAAGGTCTACATGTAAGGCGTATAGCCAGTCGATCTGCGTGCTGGCACATGTTCCCCAGGATAGGGCATCGGAGGGCTCGTTGAGCTTCCCAGGCCTGTACATGAAGTCATAGTTGTAGGTGGAGAGTTCGATTCTCCACCTCAGAATTTTATCATTTTTGATTTTGCTCCGCTGCTGATTATTAAACATGAACGCAACTGAGCGCTGGTCAGTTAGCAGGGTGAACCTTTTGCCAGCAAGATAGTGCCTCCAGTGCCTTATAGCTTCCACTATGGCCTGGGCCGCTTTCTCTACCGCAGAGTGCCGAATTTCAGGGCCTTGAAGGGTACGGGAGAAGAACGCCACTGGTCTTCCTGCCTGGTTGAGGGTAGCAGCCAGCGCAAAGTTGGAGGCGTCACTCTCTACTTGGAGGGGAATGGCCTCATCCACCGCATGCATTGCTGCTTTGGCAATGTCCCCTTTTATGTGGTTGAAGGCCGTGTGGGCCTCGGCAGAGAGGGGGAATGTGGTGGACTTGACCAGGGGGCGGGCCTTGTCTGCATAGTTAGAGACCCATTGGGCGTAATATGAAAAGAAGCCCAGGCCCTTTTTGAGGGCTCTGAGGGTATTGGGAAGAAGGAGTTCCAACAGGGGGCGCATACAGTCGGGGTCAGGGCCAATGACTCCATTCTCCACGACACACCCAAGGATAGCAAGTCGGGTGGTCCCAAATACACACTTGTCCTTGTTATAGGTGAGGTTGAAAGATTTGGCCGCTTGGAGAAATTTTTGGAGGTTGTTGTCGTGATCCTGCTGGTCGTGACCGCAGATGGTGATGTTATCCAGATATGGGAACGTGGCCTTCAGTTGGCACTGGTCCACCATCTGGTCCATTGCCCTCTGGAAGACAGATACACCATTCGTGACACCAAAGGGGACGCGCAGGAATTGATAAAGCCTGCCGTCCGCCTCGAAGGCAGTGTAAGGGCGGTCCTCCCAGCGGTTGGGGAGCTGATGGTAAGCGGATTTTAGGTCTATGTTCGAGTACACCTTGTACTGTGCTATCTGATTGACCATATCCGCGATGCGGGGTAGAGGGTTGCGTCGAGCTGCGTGAACCTATTGATGGTCTGGCTATAGTCCACGACCATCTTATTCTTCTCCCCGTTCCGAACAACGACCACCTGGACCCTCCAAGGACTTGTGCTTGCCTCAATGACCCCCTCCCTGAGCAGCCGCTGCACCTCCGACTTAATGAAAGCTCTGTCCCTCGCGCTGTACCTCCTGCTTTTAGTTGCCACAGGTTTACAGTCAGGGGTCAGGTTGGCGAACAGCGGTGGGGGAGGGATCCTGAGGGTGGAGAGGCCGCAAGTGGTGTCGGTAGTGCGGCAGTTGGCATGGTGTTGAGTGGGATGCACGGGTCGGTGTGTGTGTGTGGTCAGTAGTGGGGTACGTGACATATCTCTACAAAACAGGGGATTTATGACAGTAATTGGCGGGTGGGGCCCATCATACTTCATTGTCACGCTTTTCAGGTGGCTCTGGAAGTCCAACCTCAACAGCACAGGGGCACACAGTTGAGGCAAGACCAGTAACGTAAAGTCCCGATATTCTGTGCCCTGCACCACTAGCGTCGCTGTACAACCCCCCCCGGATGTCTGTTGTATGCGACCCGGAGGCCATGGTGACCCTCTGACTTACCGGCCGTATCATGAGTCCACAATGCTGCACCGCGGCCGGGTGGATAAAACTCTCCGTGCTGCCTGTGTCAAACAGGCAGCTTGTCCTGTGCCCCTCCACCAGGATGTCCATCATTGACCTTGAGAGTTGGTGGGGAGCGCTTTGGTCGAGGGTCACGGAAGCCAGGGTGGGGTCGCTGTCTTGGTCTGGCGCGGTGGGATGGCCCGTGAGCACCCGTTGGTCGTAGGCGGTGGGAGGTGGCGCCGACCAAGATGGCCGCCCCCATGTCTCGCACGTGGTGGCGGTGTGCAGGGAAGATGGCGGCCCTCATGTCTTGCATGTGATGGCAGTGTGCAGGGAAGATGGCGACCCCCACGTCTTGCACACGGCGCTGCTTGATCCCACTCGCGGTTTTGACTTACAGACCTTGGTGAAGTGGCCCTTCTTTCCACAGCTGGAACAGGTAGCTTGTTGGGCCGCGCAGCGTTTCCGGGGGTGCTTCTCCAGTCCGCAGAAGTAGCACTTCGCAGACTCACGACTGGCTGCAGCTGAGGTCGATTCACTGGCGGGTTGCGGGGTCTGCGGCGCCCACAAGGCCATCGGGGGATCGCGTGCCTGGAGAGCCTCAGAGTTATGCAGAGCGGCCTCCAACGTATCAGCCAGCTCGATCGCCGAACTTAGGGTAAGATCGGCTTTTTCCAGCAGCCGCTGGCGCACATACACTGACCTGGTCCCCGTAACGAAGGCGTCTCTCACTAGGAGTTCTGCATGCTGCGCCGCCGTCAGCTCCTGGCAATTGCAGGCCCGCACGAGTGTCTGTAGGGCCCGGACAAACTCAGTACTCGATTCCCTGTTGCCGTGTGGCTAAGCGATGCCGAGCATAGACGCTGTTTATCGGCCGCAGGTATTGTCTTTTGAGTACGTTCATCGTGCCGTCGTAGTTCGGCTGGTCTCTGATCAGCGAATAAACCCGTGGACTGACCCTGGAGAGTAGAACTCTGCGCTTCGCTATGGGGTCGGTCGCTTTAATCTCCTCTAGATACACTTCGAAGCAGGCCAGCCAGAGTTCGAAAGCGTTTCCAACGTCAGGCATTTGCGGATCGAGGTCTAATTTGTCTGGTCTCAGAGCCTGTTCCATGTTTTAAAATGTACAGCGAATAAAATTGAAGCAACTTCAATTACTCCAAAAGACTGAGGTTTGGTAAAATACTGAAAGGCTTTTATTCGCTGTACAATACGACCTCCACAGTGAGTGTCTGCCCCCGGACTGAGGGGGAGGGGCAAGGTGAACACCTTTATACAGGACTCTGTTGGAGGAGCCACAGGGGCAGTCAGCAGAGGTGTGTGTCCAGACAGGTAACCGAGTTACAACATATATACATGGTTTACCACAATGGGCCAGACTGATTATTGTTGAACTATATCACTGTCAGCATGTATTGCCTAGAACTAGTTGCCATGGCAACCAATGGCACTGCAAAAAGAAACTCCTTTAAGCTGTTCGGTAATTTTTTGTGAATATGGTGTTCAAGGCAACTTCTTTTGAATTACAGTTTGACTCACCAAAGATTAATAATATTCTGTGTAAACCAATATAAAAGTAGTCCAACTGATTCAATGCCCTAAACAGTTCTATTTCACAAAAAATATTTTATTATAAGTTAGCTACTTTTATGATTGAAAGAAATAGAATTTTAAAAACAATATTTTAACTTTATTTTCTGACATCTTTATGTTTATTAGATTTAGATTGTCACTGATTTCTCTGGTAAGTTTTCGTATTAATTCTACAGAATTGATGGTTTGGTGTATTTGGAATTTGGACAATATGGGAGTAATGAAGAATCTTGAACAGAGAATCCATTATTGATCATTTCAATTCCCAATCAATCAGATGTACTTGGATTGCTCCCACCACTGTTTAATTCCAGGAATGATTTCCTGAAAGGCTGTGAACTTGAAAGAGGAAAAGTTGGATGGCACTGATACTAATACTATGGAACAGTGCATGAGGTGTAATATCATTGCATGACAAGAGACTGCACAAATAATATATTGGTGTTTCAGTTCATTGATGGAAAAAACCCTTGGTGTCATTCATTAGTGTTGATAGCATTTTAATGCAGCGGCTGAGTCAAATGCTATCCATATGGAGAATCTGACTGTTGGTATATTGAATAACGATACAATAATTGAATACTCAAGAGAAAAATTGTTGATTACTATGAATTCTATTTGATGTTCCACTTTTTGAAATGTTACATAGTTGATCAATGTCTTTTGCTCATTTGATAACCAAACTTCAAGTGAACATTCATATTAATTTAGTGACACCGTGTTATAAGTCCTGCAACAAATGAGGATTTTGTGGATGTTGTGTATGTCTGACTTTGGTGAGGGGGTCATTCATATAAAGCTCCAGTTTATGTCATCAGATGCTGCCACTCTCAGGTACTTCAGAAGACATGTTGCCATAGAATGAGGGAAGTTATTGACAGCCAGGCTGTTCCCCTCAGGCTAATTTCCCCACTTTTGGAGGAAACGTAAATTAGGAACCTGGCATATTCTGCTGGAGGGTGGAGAAATAAGAAATAGAAAAAGACAACAAGCTACTTTATGACCATGGGCTTCCTCTTTACCAGTTGTGGTCATCAGCTGAATCATGTTGGCAGTTACTGGTAGCTTATGTAAATAAATAGCAAGAACAAGCAGCTGAAGGCAAAGGAATAAAATTATTTTGTGTGCTTTTTATTGACATTTGCCTTGTGTATATACAAAGATAAATGCATTAAAAGAAATTCTAACTATCGAAAATATTTGTATATATATTACATGCAATATTAATCTTGATTAGGGAATTGTTTACCTTTCACAAGCATAATCATGAGCAAAAAGGAAATGGTTGCTTTAACATGCATGTGAAGTTCATTCCTGCTATCTCATATAATACATTAGGAATAGGCTAGCAATCTGCTAGGATATCCTCACTGCAAATGGCTTTGATTGATAAGCACATGTTTCTATTCATTTCAAGGCACCGTCTTCAGAACGTTGCAGGGATTCAATTCATTTCACTGTGTCTTAAGAATGAATTTTTCATCAGATTGTGTCACATAGAAAGAAAACACTGATGTGATTGTCAAAATGTTAACATTCCAACATTTGATTTATCTGAAATATTTTCTTCAGTTGAGGAGTTTACAGAATTGTCTGAAGCATTTTTTCACATTGTCCTATACTAAGAAGCTTCCCTGATACTTGAGAAATAAGGACAATAAATCAGATTGGTCACAAGGTCACAGGTTTGATTCCTAAACTGTGCTGAACTGGCTGATGAGCATGGAGACATGGAGAACTTGTCATTGCCCAATCTTCACCCGAGTCAGAGAAGAGACAATCAGCCTTGCACTTCCATCACTGCAAATGGAATTAGAATGCCAACAGCAGTTAGAATCACAATGAGGCCTCACCACTCTGTTTAGAAGGGTGGCTGGCACCTGCAGTATTGAATCCTAGCAGGAACAAACATTGAGTGGAGCAAAAGAAAGAGATTTGGGAATTTAAAAAAAATCACAGATAATAGTGCAGGCACCAAGAACATGAGGGAGGGCTTCAAAATCAGATTAAGATAATAACTCATTGTAGGTGGTGAAAGAAACTTACCATGAAAACTATATGAATAAAAGAAAATTACATGGAATCTAAGGCAAGCTTGCTTATTGTTCTTCAGGATACCCTGCATAGAGAAAATACTTAATTATCATATGAGGGAATCATTTATTTGCAAAATTATTGTTTTTTTCCCAAGTTCAATCCACTTGCTTTCTCTTTTGGTTCTATATGGGGTGCAGTTCCATGCACATGCTATCCTCGATCTCGTGCTTATTATAACCTGACTATGACTGTCACCCTATTACATGGCCATTATGGCTTCACAGCTTAGCTTAATCCTATACTCACTGCCTTGCAACCCTCCTGAAGAGCTCCAGTCTTGTAACCAGGAGCTGGAAAGGCTGACTTTCCCCTTTAAAAAAAAAGTTTAATTTCACTATGATGAGTTACATCTGAGCAACTGAGGCATTATTTTCACAAAAATAAAATTATCCATCAGGAAGGCCTGAATGATACTCTTTGGTATTAAGGAAAATGCTCCAAAGAGAATGTTCCATGATCCTTCTCAGTTATTTAGACGAAGGCTCTGGTGAAGTTGAAATGTCCACACCTTCTAAGAGGTTTTGGGCTGTAAGGATTACGTTCACCTTGGTTTCACTGGATGGAGCCACTGCTGCAAATGAAGTGACAGTTCTTTAGCACTTGAGAGGAGGTGGTCAAGGAGATTCAGAGCGGTGACATTCTGTGTGGCAGTCAGTGAGGAGGTGCCATTGTAGAAATGGCAGTCAGACTTGTCTCTTGCAGAAAGACATGATTATATCTGAGATCTCCTGGAATGGTGACAATGAAGGAGATTTCTTGATGGGGAGATGGAATTGTGCATCTATGACTGAAGTTCTATACTGCCTCAGCAAAAATACCAACCACCTTTGAAGCTTTGTTGGTCTTAGTTGGTCTATAGCCTTTTCACTCATCAGGGGTGACAGAAAATAGGACCAGATAGTTTGCTCTGTTATGGAGTTGAGGGCTAAGCAGTGGCAGCTGAGATCATCAAAAGCTGCTTTCTTGTGAGTGCGGATCACAAATTCACTGGCAGGTTGAGTAAGCCAATATCAGCATGCTCTCCCAGAGCAATTGAGGGCCAGATTACATTGTTAGTTCTATTATGGGAGCCAGATCACTAACCTACAAGTAATAAGCCTCATAAAGCAGACACTCCATTCCATGGTCGGTGTTAACAGATACAGTGAGGCAATGATTCAAAGGTGTTTTTAATGTCTTCTTGAAAAAGTTTAAATGCCCATCTCTATACCAACACCTCGAACCCCTGGCCCATGATTACTCAAAATGGAAAGGGATATCTGAAATTTAGGAGCGTGCAGGAAGCTCAATGTTAAAACTCGAAGGACCAACCCACCCACTTGCTCGACAACTGTGTCCTTTCCCACCAATCTCAATCACCTCAAACCGCAAAGAAATGGAGGGAAGCTTTTTCCTCAATCCTGTCAGACCAGCTGAAGAATGGATCCAAGGCAGGTGGATGAGTTATTCAAAATCTGATTGATTAATGTTCAGTGTTATGACACTGCATGGGTGATATGGCGAAGTAAAGTTTGCTGGAATAAACCCAGTGTCATATTTTGAGGGGTACAAACCACCTGCAAGTTTGCTGAAATAAATTAACCTACATCAAATATTAATTTATATGTTGGGACAGGAGGTATAGTCTGAGGCAAGAAGCTATCCAAAACAGGAATATGATACAGTATGCCCCATTTTCCTGGCTCAGTACACTGCATGAATACGAAAGAAGAACCGAGACAAGCACTTAAATTACCAAGGGATAAAAGGCAACAAATGCAGTAAAGTAGATTAGTATACATAAGTACAATAGTTGGTACAGACGTTGGAGTATATTTTTCTGTGCTATAAGCTTGAAACCATCTGAGATAAATGAGCTCATTCAATTGGCTTTCCACCCAGCATCTTAGATCTTCACTCCTTCCAGTAGTGCACAGTGGCTGCAGAAGGCACACATTCGGGTCACTTTTCCAGCCTCTCCCAAAACCGTGGCACACGCCTGCCCCAAGTCATGTGCTTCCCTGATTTGGAAAAATCACTCCTCCTTAACTCATTTCCAACAACAGTGTGAATGCTTTTACCAGAAGTTCAGGAAAGCAGATTTTCACAACTGTTCAAGGGCACCAAATACTTCCCTTGTCAGCAACACCTTCATCCCATGAATAAAAACTGGTTCATAGTTAACGAAACATGAAGTGCGAACTGCAGTCATTCTTGACCCAACCTCCATACCTTTTGGGAGAGTTCCAGAGTGTCAGTATCATTGGGTAAAATAGATTCCAATGAGCTAAACGTATTTTGAATATTTGTGAATTTTTGGTTTATACCACAGATTGGAATTATTAAAGTGAATTCACCATGAGAATGATGAATGATGAGTTTGGCCATGGTTTCTCATTGATTATACGTACACAGCACTCTAATGTCAGGCAAATACACCTATTTGATCTGTACCTTGAAAGGCTTGAGTTCAGGTGTATACAAACAGACCTGAGTCAAAGGTGCCGAGTTCCCACGTCTACACTCACCATGGGAATTAGTTTCAGTTTCCCCATCAAGTAATTTGTAAAAATCTTAATGAAATCACTCCCTAATATTTTGACACGAGAGAACAAAAGCCTAAACCTCATAATTAGTTCCCATAGTTTAACCCTATCGGCCACGATTTAATTGGCGGATATCCATCAGCCTCTATAAAATTCACAGCAACTTTCCCGAGGTACAAAGGTCAGAAATAAGCCCTCTACTCAAGATGAAATATAAGCAGAGCTATATTTAGCTGTTACGTACCCTTTTGAACCAGAACCTTTTTTGGGAAAAATAATTTACAGAACAATTTCAACGTTTTACATGGCGGGGGGGGGGAATCATTCACTCACAACTACTAATGTAAGTTATATCCATAAATGGGTAATAGTTTGTCATTTATTCCATAAAGTTCGCTTTTGCATGCATGCATGCATATTGTTCACGCTCAGCAGTGGAACTTTGTGTTTGCATTGACTGCAGACGGCGGTTTGAGCCCGAGCCTGCTGGTGGTGGAGCAGATGCGGGTGTCTATCCCTAATACACAACCTACAATGGGACACAAACAGTCCGAACGGCAGCGAGAGGCTTGAGCTGCTGCCCCTCCCCCTGTGTCAGCTCTCCGTACGACCGGTGGCTCGGGTTCTGCGGCACTGACGAGAAGGGGGAGAACAGGAGCAGCAAGTGGAAGGGGAAAGGAGCGCCGAGGGTGGGGAGGGGAAGGGAAGGGAAGGGGGAATCGGCACCGCAGCGGGGCGGTGGCACGCCCGCTCCTCCTGCTCTCTCTCTCTCTCTCTCTCTCTCTCTCGGTGTATGTGTGTGTGGACCTGGACATGCTGCCAGTCTGAGCCTCGACCGTCTCAGAGGAAGCGCTGCCAAGCCGCGGATCTCCCGAACTGACTGCCACAGCTGGGTTCATCCGACCGACGCTGCAGCCATGTAAGAGCCGTTCTTTTCCCCCCATTTTTCTTCCCTTCCTCCTCCCGCGTCTCCCCCTCGCTCTTGCATTGCGCCGAAGGTTGCTTTCCTTGGCATCGAACCCCCTGCTGTAAGGGAGGTTGCAGTCAGGCCCGGGGGCTTCTGGCTTGGGCTCAAAGAAACCCTGTCACGGGGCGAGTGTCTGAGGAGGAGCAGGGGCTGGTGGTGCTCTCCTCGCCCGGGGGAAGAGGGTGTACCGTGACCGCTAGCTTCGTGCTGGCTGACGCTCCGCAGCTCAAACTTCTCTTCGGGAGTCTGCAGAGATGGTGGGTGTCTCACGGGCCCGACGGCGTGCTGGGAGCCACGGGGACGGGCCCGACTCCGGCTCCGGCTCCCACGGGGAGAGGCGCCGATCCCCCGGGTGTCTGGGCGGAGAGAGGCGCTCAACAGGCGGCTGGCTGGTGGTACTGCTGTGGCCGGAGGACAGGCAAGTTGTAGCTTCCTCTACCCTCACGCCTGTCGCACCGCATCGTGATGACACCCGTTTTTATGAGCACTATCTCTTTGCTGCTCGTTATTCCACTTGACTTCTTCCTCCAGACCCTGCGGTTTCTTCAACTGCACCTCCTCGGCACTGTATTTCTACTCTCTTCTTGTCTCTCGAGCCTTGATGGACATCACCTCTCCAGTAAAGCTGATGACCCTTTTTTCTCTTTTCCTCCCTCTCCTTACCACCTCTTTCAAACTCAAAATTAAGTTTATCTTTGGATAATAAAATACAGACTTCAGTGCAGTATCATAGTGGATTACTTTCTTTACCCCAATCTTCCAAAGTACTATGAGGCAAAATAAATTTCATAAATTAATCCCTGTAGGATTTATGTGCACAACTCCAGTCAGCTTGTGTGTCTGCCGGACTCTGGAACTATAACATGACAATGAATTGCACTCTGAATGGGCACGATTCCGTTCTCTCTTCCATGTTAGTACAATCACTATGTGCATTACTGTAACAAAATGTTGTCTGGGTTTTTACCAAGTAATTCTGATTTCAGTATACATGTATTAAGATTCCGGTGGACAGGTGTGCAGTGAATTGGTGCACTGTGTCTCTTTTGGCGCTGTCTTTGTCAAGGATTGAATGTAGTACCATTTTGAATGTAGTTTAGAATTACAATTAAAAAGTTACTTAAGTTTGTTTGGGACAAAGTGCTTCTAAAAAAAATTCAGGAACACTTGAGGGTATTTCTCAACTGATTTCACAAAGGCAGATTTTACTTTGGTAACCTGATACCATTTCTCCCAAGTAAATTGTAAGTAGTTTAAAATGCGTCTGTATTCTAAACTCTGTCATGGAAAGGATTTACTGAAAAGAAAAGATTCACTATAGAAATAATACAACATTCCTTCTGACTACTGGAAATCCCACTCAAATAGGAGAATAACATTCTTTGTGGCACCTAGAACCTAGAGTCAAAGCACAGTGGGCCAAGCAGAAGTGCTGAAAGGGGCATACTAATTCACAAGCTGCCCACCCAAGTATCCTGTGAACTGTGGATTCCACATTGGCCTCCTCAGTCATGTCAGAACCAAAGTGCGCAAATTATCTTCATTCCTGATCCTAAGCAAAATGTTCCTGTCACTCTGCTAATAATAACACAGATTCTTCAGATGCTGGAAATCACATACAATATGCTGGAGGAACTCAGCAGCTCAGGTTCTGATGAAGGGATTCAACCCGAAATGTTGGCTCTTTATTCCTCTCCAAGGATACTGCCTGACCTGCTGAGTTCCTCCAGCGTTTTGTGTGAGGTACTTCTGCTAATGCTGCCTTATAGTTAACTGGCTCGAAATTTACATCGGTGTAACTAGGGTCATTATTCCTCTCAATAGTGATGATACTGTCCAATAGTACGATGACTCAAATTGTTTAATTATAGAAATGTTCTGCCAGCATGGAGGCTTTCCCAGAATATAATACTTTAGCTGATTTTTGGAAAATGTTTTACAATGAGCAATCCTTGACTTGGAAAGGTTGCCGTATAAAAACATAGTGGCACACAAACCAGTAAATGTGACCTAGGACCAAGAAGTAATCTAAAAGCAGCTTTTAAAAAGTTTCTTGGAGAAGATGAAAATGACAGAGTATCTTATCAAGTACTGCCCGTACTTCAGCCCTGCTGTATTCTCTGTCTCAGTTCCAATTTTAAAAACATCTGTTACCAATCTCCATGTTCACCAACGGTAATGTACAGTATGTACGAGCTCAAATTTTTAATGTAGTGCCAGGAGTATAATGACATAGCGAATGACTTAAACATTAGCAACTTATTTATTATGCTTTCCCCAGTGGCATTGTGCCTATGTGCACACACCATAACTTTGCATGCATTACACACATCCACTCTTCGTTACATGGCTTTTGCCCGAATGAGCGAAAGGGAACGTTTTTGAGGAGTTCCAAAACCGGCTTTCAAAATGTGAAGTGCTGTGATTTCTCAGATGTAGGGTCTAACTGTGTTAGTGCAGGTAATTTGGATCTGATGACATTGTTCTTTAAAAAAAAGTATCAAAGCAGGCATGAGAATTTGGCATATCAGGGTCTTCAGTTCATAAATTATAGATGCGTCTTGAATCCGGACAGTTTCACACGCCAAGATAAAAATCCCTTTAATTTCTTTCATCAGACAGATCAACTGTGTAATTGTGTACATTATCTGTTTCAGAAGTTATTTATTAATCCCCATCTTCCTTCTTGTGGGAATTTTTAAATTAATTGCTACCTCCTCTGTAATCTGGCCATCATCTCAACTAGAGAAAAATGGTGCATGGAGTTAAAGATCATGAAATAGTTAATTAAACAAATTACCTAACTAAGTGTTTAACTTTTTGATGTGTTTCTGGAGTGTTAGCCACCTGTGCTTTGTAGATCAGTTAACTTGGAGTTTATATGTGCTTAAAACAGTTTGCTGTAAGTCTTTCAAAGACGTGGCATTTAATCTCATCAGGTCACCTCTTGATCTTGTTTCATCTGTATGCTGTGAGACACTAGTAAATTTAAATGTTGAGGCAGAACTTGCTTGGATGAAAATTATAAAATTTTCACTCTGAAATCTGCAGTTGCAAATGATAATGAGTCCTTTGTTCAGATCGCTAATAATGTTCTCAGAATGGTTAGTTTACACTTCATACAGTTACTAATAGTACCACCTAAATAGTTGATTAACATCCCCTGAAACTTTAATTCTGAGTTTAAGTGTTAACTCATAATTTGGGGCAGTATGCATAACAGATAATTCACAAATAGGTAGAGATGCATTCCTGCTGATTAAGACTTCAGGAAATTAAATGTATGAATGCAAGTGCACTATTCTGTGTTTCTACCACTTTTATAAGCAGAAGTGAATCTTCAAAAATGTAACATTTCATTCTCTGGCTGTGCACCATCCAATCTACATCTTGGGTGACATAGTGGCACAACTAGTAGCGGTGCTGCCTCACGGTTACAGTGACATGCATTCAATCTTGACCCTGGGTGTTCACATGTTATCCTGGTGACTGCCTTTTTTTGAGTACTGGGGTGATCTCCCACAACCCAAAGATAAATGGATTAGTGGGTTAATTGGCCCTGGTATTTGACTGAGTGATAGAATACTGGGGAGTGTTGACAGGAATATGACGAGAATAAATGGGATTACTGTGGGGTCATTGTAAGTGAATGCCTGACTGTTGGCATAAACTGGATGGGCCAAAGGTTCTGTTTGGTGTGCTGTGTAACTCTGTGACAATTTTGCCAGAGCAGTTCAGAAATGGCATTGCCAAAGTGGTGCGATTAAATTGCATTTTGCTTTTCATTTTACCACAGCTGCTTTGCATGTAATTTTGCTCCAAGCTGTTACATTCTGTGCCGGCATGTGCTTTTAAAAGGAGCGGCTGGTAGCCTGCAAAGCATTCCGGGCAGGTCTGTACAGGTGTAAAGAAAGACCTGCCCTTTGAACACTGACCCTTGTAGCTGATACAGTGAGCAGGACGGGTCAAGAGAAGGCATTTTAAATGAAGCCTTTTTACAAAGTAACAGTCAGGTGAGTTTTGTATACATGTACATTATTTGACTCAAAAACCCTAAAGCAAAAAAAAATTAAACTCAGACTTTGTACAGCTTGATGATATTTCTTTTGTAATTTTCTGTGCTGCATGGTACTTTTGAATCTGGTTAATAAGAAGGTACATCATTGAAACCTTGCTGGTTGCATCCTATCTATAACAGTTTCTCGTTTATATTCATTTTAAATGGCTTCAGGTGCAAAACCATTTTCCTCCACGTGAGGTTTGAGTGCCTCATCATTTTGACCAAAATTTGCATTGACCATGTGAGTTTTCAGTGAATACAACATCAATGCTACTATTATGGCTGTTATAAGTATGTGTGTTTGTGTCACAGTAAGGGGAGAGAGGGGCAGAGCTGGAATTGATTTTGGCTCCGTTTCTTTGCTATGGGCTTTTACCGTTGTAAGTACTAGTTTTCATCCTGAATAATGAGCTGTACTCCTGAGACATAGACTTCTCTGGAGTTATTTGAACACACAGTGCATAATCATAAAGATGCTGAAAGTAAATGCCATTTTAAAATGAAGCCTCTCCCAAGGCCAGAATCAATGACCACTGTGTAACTTTTCAGTTCAATTCTTTGTCCTGCTGTTGAATGAGTGAGATGCTGGGCCCAACAAAAGAGAAGACATTGTATTGTCTGGAAAAACATTAAATAATCATTTCGTAGCACTAGATGTCTCTGGCTAATATTGAGAGGGCATAGATTCACTGTCAGATTCTGCTGATGGTTTTTCCATTGGTACTTTGAAATGGATCAGTGTGTTGCATTGTTTTGGACTTGAATTATAACCTGCCATGACTTGGTTAAATAAGTGTGCCATTGTCCGCTGTAGAGCAGCTGAACGCTCAAGCATTTTTGCAAACACTTCATTGCTTTATGGGCTAGTTGTGAATGTGCCAAAGACACAGTAATTTGTATATTTTAATAATGTCAGAGATAATTACAAAATTTGCTTTTGAGTTAGGAGTAGGCTGAAAGGTGGCTCTGTTTGAGGATTGTGTTGCTTGTGCCCTGAATACTCTAGATGGTGATTCAAAATCGGGGATGCAGGAAGCTGCAGGTTGCTTTTTTCTGTAACTTGTATGTTTTGATTCGTTTAGCAAAAATTCAGTAAAATGTGTTTTATTGGGCTGAACTGGGCAAAGATAATGAAGAAGCTAGTTTTAAACATAGAACACTACAGCACAGTACAGGCCCTTTGACCTGTGACGTTGTGCTGACCTCCAAGATAAATCTAATCCTTCCCTTTTACACAGTTGTTCCATGCACTCGCCACCCCCTATGTAAATAAAAATAAAATAAATAAATCAAATATCTTGCTTCTGACTCTCCCCTGTAATCGGGGAAACGTATCAATAACCAATCACCTCCTGGTATAAGCCATTTCCACCCTAGGGAAAAAGTTAACTCAATCTATGCCCATCATCATTTTGTACGCCACTATCTTGTATTTGGAATGTTTCATTGTTTTACTGCCAGGGAAATACTACTTAAAGCTTTAGGGAGTCTTAAAATGAAGACAACAGAACAATTTTGTGCACAGCAAGGTCCAACAGCTGGATCAGTGGGGTGGGGGCTGGGGGGGGGTTGGTAGTGGCTTGTGGAGGCACAGTGAGAAGTGGTGTCTGTGTCTGTGACCACTTGTGAGTTACGTAGCAGGCATTTGTGTGCATCCGCAAATATGTTAATGTCCTTGTAGCAGAGTCTTGTTTGTCGTTGTATTGGACCTCTTTGCCACTGGATCAAGACCTTGCTCTCTTATGTTTGTTGTGCTAGTTGGTGTGTGATAGCTATTTCATATGGACAGAAAAGGTGCACAGGCAATTTTCACTCCTTGGTGAAATTTGGGGTCTGCACCTTTGGTCCTTCTTGGGTATCCCCAATAAGATACCAGAACATTGTTCCATTTCTGTCTCCCGGGAATTTGGACATCCTGAAATTGACATCATTATCTTGAATGAGAGCCAAGGATGACTTGTAATTTGACTCCTCCTACCCTCTGTTCCAGAGGAGACTAACTGATACATTCTGAGGTTCTCCATCACTAGGGTCAGAAAGGATCAAAGTTCCTCAAAAATCGGGGAAACTTATATCAATGAAATCTTTTCCTACTGAAACCAGCACCATGTTTCAACAGAGAGCGGAAAACAAGGTTCTGTGGCCACAACTCTTGTCACAGACATCGACACCTGTAACATCTGAGTAAGAGCTGGCAAGGATTTCTGCATCACCCTGCACTGTGACAGGTAGTGATGAAAGTGGGCTGAAACACCCTGAAAAGATCCCTCGTGATGACCGTTGACCAATGGGTCTTTCTGCTGGAGTGGATATAACTGGGCCATACGGGGAGAGCTGCTCAGCCTATGTCACCTCCTTTCCAGAACCAAGGTCATCAGTCATCAAGCTGAAGAAAGCAGATGGAGTGTGTGTGTCCATCCGGTGGTCACTGAAGCACACCTGTGAATAGGACTAACTTTTCTGTAAGCCACAGGTCCCCTGCCAGCCACTGGAACCTGACGGCTGACAATACAGGTTTTAGATGTGACTCTGGAAAAAGTGGTCCATCTTCCATTCCTTGGGAGCCACCTCTCTTTGAAGACCAACATCAGTGATGAAATTCTGTAGCGCATCAGCACATCTTTTGGGCAAAAGTACTGGTTGAAGATCTAGGCAGCCGTAATCCCTGCCCTTGCATTCTTTGCTGAGAAATTAGCAACCTACAGCAGGCACCTCAAAGCACTGGAGAAAAACTACCAATGCTGTCGCCTTAAAATCCGCAGGCAGAAAAAGTGAGCTAATGTTCCGAACATTAATACTATAATTGCAATCAGCTGGCACTAATAGGCAGGTCACATTGCTTATATGTGCAATAATTGCTCCCCAAATTGGACCCACTGCTCTGAGCTCCATCACGCATGTGGGCAGATGTTTATGGAATTACCTCAGCAAGAGTGGACCATTTATTTATTTTTTTAAAAATTGTGACGTAGTACGAAGTCGGCCCTTCCAACCCTTCGAGCCACGCCACCCCAGCAACCCCCGACAAACTTGATTAACCCTAACCTCATCACAGGACAATTTACAATGACCAATTAACCCACCCGGTACGCCTTTGAACTGGAGCGCCTGGGGAAAGCCCATGCATCCCACAGAGAGGAGGTGTAGGCTCCTTACAGAATGGCGCTGGAATTGGACTCCAGACTCCGGAATGCCACGGCGATGTAATAGTGTCGTGCTGAGCACTACACTACCACAGCATCCGATTTCACTGGCTCATCAGAATCACTGGGTTGTGGTAGCTCAAAGTAGAGAGGATAGCGCACAATATGGTCAATTCCATGGTAAACAGTCTGTGTTTTACCCGAGGGCACGTGGGGCCTCAGGCCATCAACAGTATTGCTCTGGATTTTCGTCATGGATAATTTGTACAAGGCTCTGGACTGGAACTTCAACACGCCATCTGATCTAGAGCCGAGAGATCTTCTTATCCCAGAGATACGTTGGGTCGTAAAAAGAGGCTTTTCTTGTCTGCCATGCCTCCAGTCTGCACGTGGGTGGGCTTAGCTGAGTGAATTGAAGGTTTCTGTTCAACTTGAGTGATATGTTTCACTATTTAGGTTTGCAAGCTTTTGATTTCAGGTGGGTGTTTGTTGAAGAGGTAAGTAATAAAACAGGTTTCTGGCCTATTTTCACTCTAGTTATTTTTTTCCTTTTTAGACCCTGTTTTTATTGATCAGCAGTGTAAGCTGTTAGTCCTTGAATGCAGTGGAAAGCTGCATTTTCTTTGGGTTCAATTCAAATGTTTCCCTCAAAGCTCTGATTTATTCAAAGTTTACATACTAGTTGTTGGATTATATAGTCCCTGTAAATTGTACCATTGGGAGGAAAAGTGACTGAATATTCCAACTGGGTGTTTTGTTTTGATTGTGGTAAACTGTGTAGTAGAACAATCCTTGTCTTTGTGGAGCTCCTTGTCTCAGACACGTTTTGGAACGTTTCACATTGTTTGGAGTATCGTACCTGCATTTGAGCTAAATGAAAGCATCCTTTTCCAACATAACCCAATATTTTCAAAAAAAAACTTGTTTGAGCAAATGCTAAGTGTGTGCATGATTCTGCAGGAAAGGAATTGCTCTGAAGTGTTCATACAAACATCTTCAGCCTTATAGAGCCTCAGCATCACATCCCTGCTCTTGTATTCTAGACCTCTTGAAATGAATTCAAACATGGCATTTGCCTTCCTCACCACTGATTCAGCCTGCAAGTTACTCTTTAGGGTGTTCTGCACAAGGACTCCCAAGTCCCTTTGCATCTCAGATTTTTGGATTTTCTCCCCATTTAGAAAATAGTCTATACATTTACTTCTACTACCAAGGTGCATGACCATGCATTTTCCAACATTGTATTTCAATTGCCATTTTCTTGCCCATTCTCCTAATCTGTCTAGGTCTTTCTGCATCCTACCAGTTTCCTCAACTCTACAAGCCCCTCCACCCATCTTCATATCATCTACAAACTTGGCAACAAAGCTATCTATTCCATCATCTCAATCATTTATATACAGCATAAAAAGAAGTGGTCCCAACACCAACCCCTGCAGAACACCACTAGAAACTGGCAGTCAACTAGAAAAGGATCCCCGGCCCCGGCCGCCAACCACCAGGCAAAGCCGAGGATTCGGGGCCTTCCCCTCTGGAGATTCTCTTTCTTTCTTTTCAAATCTTTTTATTGTTATGTTATACAGGAAAAATAACATGAGTTTTGAAAAAATTCCGGAGATTCTCGATCACACAGTAGCAACGGCAGTGAAGCGGGCATTTCAGAAGTTTCTCCAGATGTTCCTCCGTGCTTCTCACATCTGTCTCCACCAAATCAGGATTGTGCGTGGCATCCTACTTGACAAATACAGATATCATTCACTGGAGAGGCTGTGCGTGCTGCGTTGCGCCACCATCTTCTCCTCCTTTTATTCTCACTCACTGCCTCCTTCCAATCAGCCAATGCCCTAACCATGTTAGTAATTTTCCTGTAATACCATGGGCTCTTAACTTGGTAAACAGCCTCATATGTAGCACCTTGTCAAAGGCCTTGTGAAAGTCCAAATAAACAACATCCACTGCTTCCCCTTTATCTATTCTACTTGTAATCTCTTTAAGGAATTCCAGCAGGTTCGTTAGGCAGGATTTTCCCTGAAGAAAACTACGCGGACTTTGTATTATCCTGTCCTGTGTCATCAAGTACGTCAACACCTCATCCTTAACAATTGACTCTAAACATTTTCCCAACCACTGATGTCGGGCTAAGTGGTCTATAATTTCCTTTCTGCAGTCTTCCTCCTTTCATTGGGTGAGTTGTTTTGGTGGAAGAATGCTGAACTAAAGGTTTTAACATTAAAAGGTTTAGAGCTGGACATTTTGGGAGATGTCAGAATTAAAAATACCTTCTCAGTACTCCAAAGAGAAAAAGCAAAACTGAAAACATTTTCAAAACTGAAATTGACTGTTGCATGAAAATAATCTGGAATTGAAGCTGGTAAATGGAGTTGAGACATGGATCAGCCCTGAAGTAATCAATGATGGAATCTGCAACCTTTTGCATTACTGTATCCCCCGTATCTCTCTGATGCACGGCTAGGTGGGCAATTGTTATTTCTTCACTTCAATTCATTTCCATCCTGTGACACTTCAATGTGCCATTGGTGAGATCTGGCTGCAGGTACAATGAGAGTACCGGTTTTACTAACCTTCTGACTAGAGTTTGTTGGGCTCAGTAATGATAACTCATACTTGTGGAATAATTTACACACAACTGATTTAAACCTGTTTCAAAAAAGCTACAGTCACTGTTTTGGACTGAGAACTTTTTTTGTTTACCTTTTTTGCCCATGTCAGACAGAGTAAACTACACTTGGTATAACTTTTTCTGCCATTTACACTTCTGTACCGTTTTAATATCTGTGCAGGACATAATTAAATGTAATGGAAGCACTTCAGAAAATTGATTTCAGCACATACAGGATTATAATCATTGTAAAATGTTTGCTTGATGGTGATGATTTCATCTTCACTCCTGAAATAACAGTCAGGCATTCAATAATAAAGAGGTGTTTTTCATCAGAGCAGAATCAGATATATCTGCACGCAAGTACATGTTCCCGTGTAGATCAAAATGTAGGTGCTTATTCAGCAAATCTAAGTCAACTCTCCATATCACCACCTCTTAAAGGAATTTAAGGTGAGAAACATGGAATTCTGCATGTGCCACAACTAAGATACATTTCACTTAGAATGGAAAATAGGAAAAGGTAGAAAACTGAACAAGGAACTTGGAGGTGGTGTGGGGGAAACTGCAAAAATAACTTATCCCTTTTTAAGATGTGACATTTTTTTGTTCCTAAGTCTTGTATTTGGCCATTCAACTTTGCAGAGGATTTCTATTGATTTGTCTGGTTTTAACTTAATTCCCAGGTAGACAGAACTTGAACTGTACCTCAATGCCTTTCAAGTGCTGCTGAATTTATCCAGGAGGTTCTGGAGGATGAAAAGGGGTGGGAATTTTTGGGAGAATAGGGCTGTGTTTGTTGCTGTATTTCAGATTTAGTTGTGATGTTAATTTATAAATCCTATTCTCAGTAGTTTCCATGGACACAATGAAAAGGGATCTGACTGGATTTGTGATGATTCTGCACTTTACTGGTGACCAGTCACAGTAACAGAGATTTTGAAATCACTTTTACCATTGTTAATTGAAGTTGCCAATTTTAATTGCATCCTTGTGTGGTTTTGCCTGACAATAAATCACTTCACTTTTGAAGTTCATTTACAAAGTTGTGGGGAGGAGCTCTGCTCCGGGAACAAAGCTACCCTTGATGTGGGTGTGTGCAGTGAACATCAAGGGATGCCACCATTGTGTCCTTTTGTCTTCCAAGTTACAATGCTGTACTCTAATAGTGCAACCCTGCTGACGTTGTCCTCAACTCGGAGCTTTTTGTAATGCAGTTGCTGAAGGTCATCTGTCTGAGGCCCCCTTGCCTCCCCTTGCACCACCTTTCTGGTGGTGGCTAAAGCTGGCCCCTAGCTGTACGACTTCAGGCCACTGTATGGTCTCTACCCAAAACGTTGACTGTTTGTTCCTCTTCATGAATGCTGCCTGACCTGCTGGGTTCTTCCAGCATTTTGTGAGTGTTTCCAGCATATGCAGAATCTCCTGTACTTACATAAAACAGAATTTGCTTTGTGTAACACTTAGTTGCCAAGAAAGAACGGTTGACTATTACTTTATAGTCTTTAAGCCTCTACCTGCCTTCATGTACTGAGTAAGTTTAGTTGGCCAGGTCAGCTCATCCAAACCTCTGCTTCCTCCAGCAAATGAAATGGCTGCCATCAGCTCAGTAGTGGGAACGATCCTTCACATAAAGGCTGGATTCTCAACGCAACTGCACACTGCCTTGCCGCAGCTACAGTAGAGATGTCTGTCACAAAATTCTGGGGTAAATAAAGGTGCTGTGTTTTTTTAAAATCTAGTTTAATTTTATGTATTCTGCCTCTCAAGCTGTTTCCAGGGACACTTGAGCAAATGCCAGTTGATACTGGAAGATCAGCAGATTGTTGACCCTAAAGTACATTGGTCTTCAATGCAAGGAGCTGTTCATAACCACATGGCATTTAATGGCAGAATTTCCATGTTTATAGGAAAGTGATTCTTTAGGGCATCCATATCTCCAGCAGAGGAGAAAGGGCATGCACTTTGTATTTTGAACAATTGCTCAGTATTTGCATTGTTCAAGAATTATGCCCTGGTGTTTCCAAGTTATGCATCATGGATCACTCAAAAATTGCTGCTTCTCTATAGATGAAGTTTATATTGCATCAGGTAATTAATTTTGGAAAACTGTTACAATTTATTTAAATTTTTCATAATTCTGAATTCTTAAGTTATTGTATGAATCAGTGTCCAGAACCTGCCACCTTGTGCTTCTTCACCCCTCCCCCCACTTTCTCACTGACTTCTCATCTCTCTTTTCAGTCCTGATGAAGGGTCAACTGTTTATTCATTTCCATGGATGCTGTCTCACCTGCTAAATTCCTCCAGCATTTTGTGTGTTTTGCCTTGGATTTCCAGCATCTACAGATTTGCTCATGTTTGCTATTATAGTTGTTTTACAGGTTTCCCTCAAAATAAGACTGTAGACACTTGGGAGCAGTGGCTTGGTGTTTAAATCAAAAGTAATCCAAATGGAAATTGGGTGCAAACACCTCAAGAGCAACAAAGGAGTAGCGTGCTCTAAAAAGGGTCTTGGCCTGAAATGTTGACTTTTTATTCATCTCCATAGATGCTGCCTAACCTGTTGAGTTCCTCCAGCATTTTGCGTGTGTTACTCTGTACTTCCAGCATCTGCCGAATCTCTTGTCTTTTTATAATCAGTCTGTCCAATTAGGGACATAAGAGCCCAGTCACTTATGTGAGTCTTGTCCTAATTGTGGAGTTCTGAGAGCCTTAAAGATTCCTTGGAGTAAGTGGTGGGTGAGTTTTTGAAGCAACCTTTATTTGGTGACAAAGTGAAGATGTCTTCCCATTGACATCATGCTTTGAAAGGCCATTTAGTGATTCTGCCACTCCTTCCGTTCTGAGGGAGGCCTCATAATGGCAGAAGGTAGGGCCATGGACTGACATGTTGGAATGGGAATTAAAATGTTGGGCCACTGGGAAGTTCCACTTTTGGCGGATGGTACAGAGGTGCTTGGCAAAGCAGTTCCTCAGTTTACAAAGGATCAAACTGATGTAGAGGAGCCGCATCGAGATCACAGGACGCAATAGATGATCCCAGCGGATTCACAAGTGAAGTGTTGCCTCAGCTGGAAGGGGCCCTGGATGGAGGTTAGGGTGGAGGTGGAGGGGCAAGTGTGACACTTCCACCACTTGCAGGGATGAATGCCTCGAGGGAGATTAGTGGGGAGAGACAAATGGACAAGGCAATCTCGGAGAGAATGATCTCTGTGGAAAGTGGGGTTGGGGGAAGGTAAAGATGTGTTTAGTGGTAGGATCCCTTTGGAGATGGTGGAAGTTGAGGAGGATGATGCATTGGATGTGTAGGCTCTGGGTGGTAGGTCAAGACTAGAGGAACTCTATCACTGTTAAGGCAGCAGGAAGATGGGGTGAGTGTGGAGAATGAAATGAACAATGAAAGACCGAGATCAAGTGCATGTGGAGAGGATGTTTCCTGTATTGTGTGAGTCTAGCACCAGAGGGCACAGCCTTAGAACAGAGAAATTCCTTTAGCTAGATTGTGGTGAATCTGTGGAATTCATTGCCACAGATGGCTGTGGAGGCCAAGTCATAGAGTATATTTAAAGCAGAGGTTGATAGTTTTTTGATTAGTCAGGGTGTCAAGGGTTATGGGGAGAAGGCAGAAGAATGAGATTGATTTGCTTATTATAGATGGCCTCCTCAGCCATTTGCAGTAGTGAATTCCAGAGATTCACTACCCTTCTGGCTAAAGAAATTCCTCCTAATCTCTGTTCTAAATAGACATCCATTTTGAGGCTGTGCCCTATGGTCCTAGACTCCTCTATAATAGGAAGCATACTCTCCATATCCACTCTATCTAGGCCTTTCAGTACTCGATAGGTGGCAGTGAGATTTCCCCCCTCATTCTTCTAAATTTCAGCAAGTACAGGCTGGCATTTAGCACAGCAATGAAGGTCCTCTATCTCTGTCTGCTTCTCTGTCTGTCCTTGGCCATCTTCTCTGTTGTGCCCCACGTGTGGGTCAGTGCCCTCGTTTCTGCCTCTACAATACGACCTCAAGTTGTCTTTGATTTCCTACAGTTCCTCCACCCTTCAGGGTTCAGTAAAGTGGTGTAAACCAATTTTGTTCTTGGTCTTGGCTGTGTTCAGGACTTCCTTCATCATGCCAGTTGCTTCCTCTGGGTTTTCACTACTGTCAGCCCTGAGAGTCCTGGGTGGAGACTCAGGAATTATGTCGCACACAGATGTAGAAGGATTCTTCATGGCTGTTTACGTAACAGTTTTGTTTGACCAGTCTGGGTTGTCTAGCCCTGAGTTGAACCTCGAGGACTAGTGGACCACACTTAGCTTGGCCTCTACCCATTGACCTTTTTGGCATGGGTGACCCTACCAAGAGCCAAAGTGTGAAGCTTTGCTTCCAGCAGCATAGCCCTCTGGGTCATTGAGGTATAAAAGCCTCTGAACCATGACAAGATTGTGATCCTCTTGGAGGCAATTGAGAGGGTTCAGAGAATAACAGAGTGTACACGATGGGCCAAATGGCCTGATTCTGCTCCTATGTCTTATGCTCTTATAACCTCCAGTCAACATTTGAATGTGTTCTGTACAAGTGCACAATTCCTCCATTTTTTTCATGAAATCTTGATAACTCCTGAGACAACTTGATAAATGGTTTACTTATCCCTTTGAAGATGAACTGTGAAGCACTTTGGCTATTTCATACTTGAAGTGGAATCAGTCAGTTAATTGGACTGATTTGGAGGCACCAGGTTGTTTTTGTTTTTTAACATATTTTTTCCCTGCTCCCTGCCATCAAATTCCTTCTCCTCGGCAACATGGTAAACTCAACTGGTTCATCAAATAGAAAAGCACCCATTCCCCAAGAGTTGGGTTCTGTCAATATAGATTTGAGAGTTGAGTTTGGGAATGAACTGGATATTATTTTGGTCTCTGAGTCCTGATGAGTGGTCTTGGCCTGAAACTGACTCTTTATTCCTTTCCATAGACATTTCCTGATCCGCTCCAGCATTTTGTGTTACTCCTGATTTCCAGCACCTGCAGAATCTCTTGTGTTTTGGATATTATCTCGGGTGGGACTCCCTACTGCAACAGAATTCATCAGTTCCCAGTTTCCTAATTAATAGTTTGTTTTGCGATCACAAGATAAGAAATCCTTCAATTAACCCAGTGTATTGTTCTTTTGAGTACTGATGATATTCTTTCTTTAGCATGGTTGATTGTATATTAGTTCTTGGGGGTTCTGAGTGGTTTGATACTTAGCCAGATATATATTTGACATTGCATCACGTAAAGTGAAGTCATTGTCATCTGTGCCTCTTGAAATTTCGGACAACAACTGTGCTAGAAAGATGTCTTCAGTTTTCTCAGAGTCCTGAAATAATGCTTTTGTCACCCAAATGATTATTAAACCACACACAGGAAAGCAGGCCTTTTTTTGAATCTTCTTTCAGTGTAAAGGCTAATGTGATGTGGACTCCAGGTATTTTCTTGTTATGAATTGCATGAGAAACTGATTCTGCAGTGGGAGCATCTTAAAGAACAATTGCATGATTGAACTAAGTGGGGCCAGATAATAATTAGTTGAAATGCAAAAATATATCTTATGGCACACCCATATAATTGATGGTTTGTTTGCAGCAGTTAATCCAGTATACAAATATTTTTGTACAAATGATGTGCAATAGCTTACATGAAGTCATTGAGTACAGAGCATGGAAACAGGCCAACTTGTCCTTGTTAACCAAGTTTATCCAATTTGATTGCATTTAGGCCATGCACCTCTGAATCTTTCCTATTTATGTGGCTATCTAAATGGGTTTTAAACATACTTGTATCTTCCTCCAACAACTCCTTCCATTTGCTCACCACCACTTGGCCATCAGATCCCCTTTAGTCCTTTTCCTTCTCACCTTACATCTATGCTGTCCACTTTTGCACTCCCCTATCCTGGGGGAAAGACTATGGTCATCTACCTTATCTATGCTCGTCATGACTTTATAGAACAATGTAAGGTCACCCCTTATTCTTCTTCACTCCAGGGGAAAACAGTACTAGTTCATCCATCTCTTCTGGTAACTTAAGCCCTCCAGTCTCGGTGTCCCTCTGACTCTTTTTTTTGCACGCTCTCTACCTTATTAAACCACTGCTGAAAATTCTGAACTTTAGCATGTCTTCAAGGTGTATTTTCTTCAGTGATGTAACTTCACTTTCTAGAAATGAGGACTGATAGGTGACCGAGGAAAAAAATTGAACATTTTTTCCCTCAGGTTTTTTATGTTCAGATTAACACTTACTAAGGGTTCCTTAATTGCATGTAATCATGTAAAAATGACTGTGACCTTTTCTTTGGCTGGAAGAAGCAAGTTGCCTTGTTTATAGACAGGCTCTGGGTATACGATGTATGTAAAATACATTGAGTGAATGAATGCATCATTCTTTGCCATATTTTTCTGTTTTGAGCCTATGTATGCCTTTTTAAACAACTAGCTATTCTTCTACTCTTCTTTCATCTATGAATTTATTACTTCAGTGCTGGGGTGGGTTCTTGGAAGTCACCAATAGGAAATTTCTCCATGTTTCTGGTACAACAGAAAGTTGTTGCATACTGGTATATCAGAGAAATTTGTCAAAATGTTAAAACATAAAAGCATGTTTTATGATTTAATTCACAGTTTTAATCTTTCTGAAAGACAAATGTTGGAGGAGCAAGTGGGTTTAAATTTCCTGTTGATCTATGATGGCAGAGCTGATCTATTAGAATATTTTGTAGGCCGATTGTGACATGTGGCTGTGAGAGCTGTAAGGCTAAATACAGAAAGGTCAACGCCTTTGAACATAGAGACTGGAGGAAAGTGTTAAGAGCTCGCTGGACAGCAAGAAGATCCAACAAGTCAATACTTGAAGAAATACAGCCAGGCTGCTCACTAGGAGGCTTGATTATGAGACAAAAGTTCAAGTATTTTGGCCACATCATGAGAAGAATGGGGTTCCTTGGAGAAGACACTCATGTTAGGTAAAAGGAGAGGATGACAGAGGCTGCAATGGATAGATGATATTACTCAGACAGTGCGGATCCTTGGGGGGTCTCAGAGAGGCAGTTTCCAACAAGAAGGCTTGGTGTGTAGGAGTCCATGAGGTCACGAAGAGTAGGACTCGACTTAACAACTGAACAACAGAATCATTATCTTAAACCTTGGTTCATTTTTTTTTGTTGAATTCCTACCCATTCTCGTAAAGACTGTTCCTAAAGGCTATTTTAACACTGCCGCTAATGTGGGGATGGACAGAAATCGGCAGTTGATGTTTTGGGTCAAGACCCTTCGTCTGCACTGATGAACGATCTCAACCCGAAACACTGATTGTCCATAGGTGCAGCCTAGCTTGCTCAGTTCCTCCAGTGTCCTGTGTTGATCCAGGTTCCAGCATCTGCCATCCCTTGTGTCTCCATTCTTGTATTTCACCAGCCTTTAGTTTTTCAGATCAAGCATCTGCTGTCTCAGACTATGGTGATGTCAAAAGCAAATGTTCGGGTGTTTTGTACTGTTCTTGCAATGTTATTTCATGCTAATAGGAACTCAACGTTTTGTTTAAAATCCAGTGTCAATGCCTGAACAGTGAAATGCTGCATTGATATTTTATAGCTCTTCAGTGATATAAATAAGATGCTTAAATTACTCTAAAAATGTGAATTATATTAATTTAAATTGCTTTCCCAGATTTTTATATATTTCTTAATATTTTGCCTTTTCCTCCTCCGGTGCTTGATACCATCTCAATTCTTATACCTAGCCTTCCTAATCAGTGAACAGTACTTTTATTGGAGCACAATTTGAACTGATCTCCAAATTGGTTGCCACAATCATTATTTGATGTAGGCTGAATAAGTATAATATTTTAAATTGCTGTATTTGGGGAGTATTCTGGAGTTAAGTGAATATAGTAGATAGTAATTCAAACAAGAACCACTTTTCAATTAATGTAAATTGTAAACTGCAGGCAGTAAATTGAAGTTGGCTCACCTTTGCAAATAAACAATACTGTCTGTGTTACACAGACGAAGAGATATGGTTTGCAAAATTTTGACCATGATAGATTTGCTTGGCCTCATCAATCCAGGGCTTGAGTAATGAGTTTTGTAAACAAGTTTAAGGAAGCTTGCAATTAGTGTTTGAACAGAAGTGTCTTCCATTGTAGATATGCAATTCAAAGGAAGCATTGTCAACCCAAAGTATTGAAGAAAGCAAAATCATTGTAACTGTTGTAACCTTTAATCTTAAATTTAAGAATATGAAAAGCAACGCCCACAAAATACTGGAGGAAATCAGCAGGTTGGGCAGTATCTATGGAAAAGAATAAACAGTTGACGTTTCAGGCCGAGACCCTTCTTCAGGACTGAGAAGGAAGGGGAAAGATGCCAGAATAAAAAGGTGGGGTGTGGTGGCTGGGAAAGAGGCTAGCTGGAAGGTGATAGTGAAGCAAGGTGGGTGGGAGAGGTCAAGGGCACCAGGAAGTCCTGCTTGTGGTGGATGGTGTTGAAGTGCTCGACAAAGTGATCACCCAGTTTATGACTGGTCTCACCAATGCAGAGGAGACTGCATCGGGAGTACCAGACACAGGTGTTGCCTCAGGTGCTATTTTAATTCCAATTCCCATTCCCATTCCAACGTGTCAATCAATGGCCTCCACTTGTGCCAAGATGATGCCACTGTCAGGGTGGAGGAGCAACACCTTGTATTCCTTCAAACTGACAGCGTGAATACCAGTTTGTCCACCCCCTTCTATTCCCCACTCTGACCTTTACTACTTCTCACCTGACTATTACTTCCCCCTGGCTCCCCTTTCTCCTATGGTCCACTCTCTTCTCACCTATCAGATTCTTTCTTCTCTTGCCCTTGACCTTTCCCTCCCACCTGGCTTCACCTATCACCTTCCAGCTAGCCTCTTTCCCCTCCGCTCATCTTTTATTATGACATCTTCCCTCTTCCTTCTCAGTGCTGAAGAAGGGTCTTAGCCTGAAACGTCAACTGTTTATTCTTATCCATAGAAGCAGCCTGACCTGATGAGTTCCCTCAGCATTTTGTGTGTGTTGCTTTAGTTTTCCAGCATCTGCAGATTTTTATTTGTGTTTGTAATTAAAGTCATGCGTATTTGCGAGAGAAGTGTCAGGAGTCACGTAGTGTACAAATATTAGAGCTGCAGGGGGCAAGGGATGAATACAGAGAACAGTGAGACAGAGTACAAGTAGAGCTGGACAGATTGAAGGAACAGCTAGAACAGAGAGAGAGGAAGAGAGAGTTGTTGGTGAAAGACAGGAAGAACATTTAGAACAAGGCAAGAGTAAATTAGTCAGAGATCTGGACAGACTGGTAGGTAAATGTGATGAGGCCCAGCAGGTGGGTGCTCACTGGGAGGCAGCCATGGAGATAATTGCTGAGGAAGGTGAAGAGGTAAATGGAATATGCTGGACCAGGAAGTAAACAAGTGTGAAAGTAGCCACTTTCAGGAGAGGTTGTACCTTTCGGAATGGCACCTTTAGAGACCGGGCATTAGCAGGCTCAAAATGCTGATGATCCCAGCAAGCCTGTCACACTCATCACCACCATCTACGGGTCCTTTATGCCAAGGGAAAAGCAGAGCATTCTATTTGAATTCCCTGCACGTGGCAAGGCAGAATTGTGGCGTAAATGAGAGGAAATGATAGAAGTCCACAGAATGCTGCCCAAAGACATGCATGTATTGGTTAAAGCTAAATGCCAGAGAAATACGTGGAACAGCAGGATCCTAGAGGTGCGGGATTAAACATGGGGAAACTAGTGGGAATGCCAGTAATGAGGAGCGATGTCGGAACTTTAAGGAAGAAGTGAGGCAGCACCTTGTAGGAGTAGAGAGGATAACTGTAGTCAGTGTGTAACTGCAGGTCAGGGTCTTCAAAAGAACCCTGAAAGGGAAAAATAGAAATATTAAAGATAGAAATAGAGCTGTTTCCAAAGATGTACGCAAAGGAGTCGCCGTTAGATGCCATTAACTTTTCCAGTAGGTTTCTGGGTATGCCCAAACAATGGAGATACTGTCCTGGGGTGGATGCACTGAGTGAGGCAGATGCTGTCATAGATTCAGGGAGGGGACAGATTAAATGGACAAGTCAGGTCAGCAAACACTTAAGATTTACAGAGCAGACAACATGGCCACAGCAGCCCCCTATCAGCGGGCACTGGAGCCAATGTGGTGTTCCTGGATTATATCAAGAGATTCCAGGGGTATGGAACACAAGCAAGATTGTAAACCCGTCAGAGTAAACCAGATTAGAGTAGAGCCATATAAACCCACACATACTGTACACATCCCTGATGTAAATAGAAGCAAGGGTTTGGACTAATGGATGATCCTAAAAGGATGACTTGTTCTAAATTGGGACACCTCACCCAGGACTGAAAGAAAAACAGTTCATGTAATCAGAATTCTGTAGCTCAGAGATTTGAATTTGAGAAAGCTCAGAAGATGTTGGAATTTTAGTTGATGTGAGGGTGGTTGAATGTTTGCTTGTCCAAGACCAATAACTTCCAGCATTCATTGTTTCAAAGCTTAAGGTCTAAGATTGTGGAAGGTAGTTGTGAATGTGTAAACAAGAGAAAATCTGCAGATGCTGGAAATCTGAGCAACACACACAAAATGCTGGAGAAACTCAGCAGGCCAGGCAGCATCTCTGGAAAAGAGTACAGTCAACGTTTTGGGCCAAAGCCGTTCGGCAGTTGTGCATGTGTGTTGAAATGTTTTGCTGAATTTTATTCTTTGAGAGAAAGTAACCAAAAGATGAATGGTTTGAATTTGAGGAGGGTGTGAAATGAATTTGCAGGATGTCTTGCTTTAAGAGGCAGTCTCTTTAAGAAATTGTGCGAGTGTGAGGAGGGGTGGGGAAGCACCCATCCATCTTTTTTTCCTTTTAGGAATGTGTTTATTGTGTATTAAACATTTGTTCTGTATTTTTCAGTTTATTTATGAAACTTCAGAAGGAAGAAAATTGTAAACATAGATTTTTGTTTAGTGTTGTCTGTGCTTTAAGCTTGTGTCTATTTACTAATTTGCTTTGGCTGATGTTGGAGAGAGAAACCTGGATTCGGCACCATGTGGAATCCTGGTTAAGGTGATGGAAATGTGAATGTCTCTATTACAGATGTGAGGTTCCCATATTCTAGGCATTTTGAGAAATTGGTGATTTGTGTACATACAAGTTGAGAATTTGAAAGGTATATAATTTATTGGGTATTGTCAATATATTGATTGAGTTCTTTTGGAAAGAACTTTTCAAAGATGGGATGTAGTCACAGTGTGTGTCTCACCAGATGCAATTAGCCAGGATTCTGGTCATTCCTGCCTCCGAGAATGCAAATATAGAATGTGCTTTGAAGTCCAGCATGTGCTGGGTAAAATGCAAACATGAGTTCACCTTTGCTGACCACAGAGAACCAGAGGGAGAAGGCAGACTAAGTGAGTCAGCCCACTAACAATCTCATTATAGGAAATTAAATAATGACAAAGGATCTAGTGCTTTCCCGGTGTACATGATGAATAAACTCTTCTTGTGCTTCCAGTCGGGTACAGGTATCGATTTTAACCGACGCTTCCGTGACAAACTCTGCACCTTCATCAGTGATGATGCTCGAGCATGTCTAGTCTGGTGATATATGTATCCCTGTCGTCCATCCCTCCTGATTGGTTAGTCCTCATCCAATCAGGTTTCTGCTCTCCCATCTTGTTTGCAATCAAAATGATAACCATCAGCCTCCTGACTGAAGAAGACCTGCAAATGAAAAGAACAGGAGCGCGAATGTTGAAGACACACAGAAAGTGTGTCAGCAAGCAGTGAATAAAGTGTTAATGAATAATGGTAACAGTACTTTGTAATGAAGGCTGGTTCTGGGAGGTAGATCATTAGGTATATTGATCAGAATAGGAAGATGTTGGGAAGGTGAATGGGAATGGATGTGAGTTATGGCAGAGACATTAACCTCGATGGCAAGGCAGACCAAAAAAGAGAATGTCTGAAAGCAGCCCCATCCTGAATGGGGAGTGAGCACAAATGAGCTGAGCCCTTTCAGTGGCTGGGCCAGTGACCAAAACGACAGTCCGGGAAGAGGTGCTTGGTCTTGCAGTTATTCAAATGGAGACCACTCCAAACCCTCCTGCAGATCGATCAAAGAGACTGAGAGACTTGTCAGTTTATTCTGATAATCTTCTGTCATGGCATGGAATGTGAACTGTTGCCTATGAAGCTGAGACAAGGTTAGCTTGGTGGTGCTCCCTGCCCTCACAGGGACTACTGACAACCACGTCTGATAGCGTCAGTTATCAGAGATTGAAGAGGCAAGGACAAGGATGTGATTAAAGTGCATCAGGCCAGCAGGGAAGCGAGCAGGAAGCACACGAATGACAAAGCTGCATTTCAAAGACTGATTGAAATCGAGAAGGCAGATGTGTCCAAAAGAGGGTGATCAAAGTTCTGGAACATCTTATTGCCATCTGCTTGGTTTTGTAGATAGCCAATTAGGGATGACAGATAGTGTAGATGTAGATACATAGGGGCATGATGGGTTATTAATTGGGGAAGGAGTCTGAAGCACTCCGTACTTAAATCCTCCTCAGAGTTTGACTTTCCTAGGATTGATTTATGTCCAGGAGCCAAAAAGAGGGTATGTTAGGGAGTAACCTGGAGTTAAGTGAATATAGTAGATAGTAGTTCAAGCAAGAACCAGTCTTCAGTTCTTAATGTAAACTGCAGGCAGTAAATTGAAGTTGGCACACCTTTACAAATAAATAATTTTGTCTGTGTTACACAGACTAAGAGATACAGTTTGCAAAATGGTGGCCGTAGACGTTTGCATGCGCATTAGCCAAATGTTAAGACAATAGGGTTACGTTAATTGGTTTTATCAATCCAAGGTTTATCCATGGGTTTAAGTAATTTGCACCATTTTAAACAAGTTCAAGGAAGTTTGCAATTAGTACTTGAACAGAGGTGTCTCCCACTATAGATATGGAAGCATTGTCAACCCAAAGTATTGAAGTAAACAATGTCATTGTAACTATTGAAATTGTATTGAATCACCTACTGGGGTGTAAGCATATGATGTATTTTGAATTTATGCACTCTACCACGAGTGTCTGCACAAAAATGTCTGTTCGTTGTGATGCACAGGGACTTTTATATCCTCAACTCCAGTGTCTCTCCAGTGACTTTGATCACAGTCACAACATATGTCAAAAAATGAGTGAGAATTAGTCATGACTTCTGGGTTCTGTAATGTCATTTCTAAATATCCAATAGCAGGATGAAGTATTTATGGTGTCTTGTGCTCATGCCTTCAGTTCACTGTCTTTGGTGGAGAACCAGTTTAAAAGTATTAAATAAACAGAAAATGCTGGAGATGCATGGCAGGCCAGGTAGTATCTGTGGAGATAGAAATGGTTAATTATTCCTTTCAGTGACCTTTCATGTAGACGTTGCTGATCAGTTGAGAATTTGTAGCATTGTTTTAATTTCAGATTTCAAGTATCTTCAGTTTTGCTCTTAAGTCACTGTTTAAAGTATTGTTAAATATCACAGATTTTCAATACATTGAATAAATGCCATTTTCCTTCACCTTTATTTTTGAACATAACCTCCAGATGACATGGGTTCCTGGTCACACAGATTGAGCTTCTGTTCAACTATGAGTGTTTTATGTTTTGTGTTGGCAAATTATTCACTTCCAGGCAATCACAACACGTGTTGTGGGATAAGGACCAGGCTTATAGGTGGTAATGTTGCAACAATACTCTACAGAGATCCAGTATCATTTAGTTTCTTCGAGGCAACTGGCACATCACTGCTGCCCTTCCTTGCGACCCTCTAATTTGTTACTAATCTCGGGGCAATACTTGTGACCGTAACTCTGCACTTTCTTCTTGTCAAGCTTCAGAAAGCATCTTGGTGTGTAGGATCATCTCATTTGGAATCTATTGGTTAATAACTGAAATGCAGAAATTATAAGGTTAGAACTTCTACAGCAGTGTTTTTGAATCAATGCGATTTTTCTGGGACTAGTGCCGGCGAGATTGGTTGCTGAAGATTTGAAAAGAATAATTAATCATTTCAACCCTATCTAGTTCCAATATTTTCGTAATATCTAAATTTAGTTTCTGGTTCCTCTTTCATATTCTCATCTGCATTGAAGCATTCTGGTTAGGGTGTGGTATTGCAGAATGAAGTATGTTATGAATAGAAATGTGTTGTAGACTTTATTGTATGTTCTTCAAAAAGTTTACAGGGAAAGAAGTAATTTTAGGGGGAATTTGAATATCAGCTCCAACTTTGTAGCAGTCTGTGCCAACTGGACTGGTGTCCTCACTTTTTCTGGAGAAAGCAGTGTCATCAGGCCTTTGGTTGTCAGAGATATTAAAAATTTCTCATATGATAGGATGGCAACCAGGAGGGGTTTAGCACCAGAGTTTGATGGGGCTTGAGTGGAATGGTTGATTAAAAATATTAAAATCTGAGAGTCCAATATTTACTCCATTTGGCTTTTAAACAACTTTAAAATTCTAAAGTGAAGGGGTATTTTACTGCTCTCGGTATCTCTTGCTGATTCTGTGCTGTATTTTTAACACCGATAATCTCCAACCATAGAAATTCCTAGACCAGCCCATAAGGCCAATAACTTGGATTTATTTTTGGCACTGAGCTGCTGTCTCTGCTAAGCAGATGTGTGCATTAGTGTGTTGTTCAAATTAGTAAGAGAGGGTATTAGGAAATTGAAGTAAATTGGTCAGCAGTTCTTGCATGATCTTAATGTCTGAATGTAATAGGATTATTGCAGACAAGTGCCATATGCTGTATTACTATAGTGGTTGGTATGTTCATATCATTTGAAGGTTTGCAGTATGTCTAGCTCTAATGAAAACCTTGCCTATGGATAGTTTGTGGATGAGACGAAGTGTGAAAAATGAAAATCTGGCTTTAATCATTTGGCTGTTTATACAGTGCAATGTAAAAGTTTGGGCACCCCTGGTCAAAATTTCTGTTGCTGTGAATAGTTAAGTGAGTAGAAGATGAACTGATCTCCAAAAGTCATAAAATTAAAGATGAAACATTCTTTTCAACGTTTTAAGCAAGATTAGTGTATTATTTTTGTTTTGTACAATTTTAGAGTGGGGGAAAAAAGGAAAGGAGCACCATGCAAAAGTTTGGGCACCCCAAGAGATTTGAGCTCTCAGATAACTTTTACCAAGGTCTCAGACCTTAATTAGCTTGTTAGGGCTATGGCTTGTTCACAGTCATCATTAGGAAAGGCCAGGTGATGCAAATTTCAAAGCTTTATGAATACCCTGACTCCTCAAACCTTGTCCCAACAATCAGTAGCCATGGGCCCCTCTAAGCAGCTGCCTAGCACTCTGCAAATTAAAATAAATGATGCCCACAAAGCAGGAGAAGGCTATAAGAAGATAGCAAAGTGTTTTCAGGTAGCCATTTCGTCAGTTCTTAATGTAATGAAGAAATGGCAGTTAACAGGAACTGTGGAGGTCAAGTTGAGGTCTGGAAGACCAAGAAAACTTTCTGAGAGAACTGCTCATAGGATTGCTAGAAAGGCAAATCAAAACCCCTGTTTGACTGCAAAAAACCTTCAGGAAGATTTAGCAGACTCTGGAGTGACGGTGCACTGTTCTACTGTGCAGCGACACCTGCACGAATATGACCTTCATGGAAGAGTCATCAGAAGAAAACCTTTCCTGCATCCTCACCGCAAAAGTCAGCATCAGAAATTTGCAAAGGAACATCTAAACAAGCCTGATGCTTTTTGGAAACAAGTCCTGTGGACTGATGAAGTTAAAGTAGAACTTTTTGGTCACAATGAGCAAAGGTATGTTTGAAAGAAAAAGGGTTCAGAATTTTATGAAAAGAACACCTCTCCAGCTATTAAGCACGGGGTGGATCGATCATGCTTTGGGCTTGTGTTGCAGCCAGTGGCACGGGGAACAGTTCACTGGTAGAGAAAAGAATGAATTCAATTAAATACCAGCAAATTCTGGAAGCAAACATCACACCGTCTGTAAAACTGAAGATGAAAAGAGGATCACTTCTACAACAGGATAATGATCCTAAACACACCTCAAAATCCACAATGGACTACCTCAAGAGGCGCAAGCTGAAGGTTTTGCCATGGCCCTCACAGTCCCCCGACCTAAACATCATCGAAGATCTGTGGATAGACCTCAAAAGAGCAGTGCATGCAAGACAGCCCAAGAATCTCACAGAACAAGAAGGAAGAATGGGTGAAAATTCGCCAAACAAGAACTGAAAGACTCTTAGCTGGCTACAGAAAATGTTTACAAGCTATGATGCTTGCCAAAGGGAGGTGTTACTAAGTACTGACCATGCAGGGTGCCCAAACCTTTGCTTCAGGCCCTTTTCCTATTTTGTTATTTTGAAACTGTAAAAGATAGAAATAAAAAAGTAATCTTGCTTAAGGTATTAAAGAATGTGTCATCTTTAACTTCTTGCCTTTTGGAAATCAGGTCATCTTTTACTCACTTAGCCGTTCATAGTAACAGAAATTTTGACCGGGGTGCCCAAACTTTTGCATGCCACTGTAGAAGTGTTTTTAATATCACTGAGCCTGCTCTTTCCCATTTGCCCTCCGAAAATGACTTTTAAGTTCAAAATTCACTTTTGTTATTCAGGTTTTAAATGATTAACATTAAATTTGCACTCAGTAGTCACTTTATTAGGTACTCCCTGTATCTAAAAAAGTAGCCATTGAGTGTGTGTTCATGGTCTTCTGCTGCAGTAGCCCATCCACTTTGTTTGACATGTTGTGGGTTCAGGGATGCTCCTCTGTACACCACTGCTGTAACACGTGGTTATTTTAGTTACTGTCATCTTCCTGTCAGGTTGAACCTGTCTGGCCATTCTCCACTGACCTCTCTCATTAACAAGACATTTTTGTCCACAGAACTCCTGCTCACTGGATGTTTTTTGTTTTTCGCACCATTCTCTGCAAACTAGAGACTGTTGTGTGTGAAAATCCCAGGAGATCAGTTTCTGAGACTCAAACCAGCCTCTCTAACACCAACAATCATTCTACCATCACAGTCACTTAGATCACATTCCTTCTAAATTCTGATGTTAAGTCTGAACAACAGTTGAACCTCTTGACCATGTCTGCATGCTTTTATGTATTGAGTTGCTGCCACATTGGCTGATTTTAATATTTGCATTAATGAGCAGATGTACCCAATAAAGTGGCCACTAGGTGTTCTAACGGTTATTCAACTCTCAGGAAATCCTTAGGTCCTCTACAACCAGAGGGAACATTCCAAGTGTGGTCACTTTGTGAGGTAGAAGATGAGACGATCAGCTTGTATACATCAAACCAAGAAAAGTAAGGAGTTCATGGCCAAATGATCTTTGCCACTGATCTTGGCTGAGGGATAAATATCCCTTTTAAGCAGTGTCAAGGAACTCTTCACCTCCTGAGAAGCTGTCAGTTTCTTGTACAAAAGATGGTACCTTTTGGGGCTCTTGCTGTCCTTCAGTATCACGTTCAGTTACATTGTCTTTTCAATGAGATGTTAAACCAATGCTCAGAGGATGGCAGAAGATCTTGTGGCCACCCCTCATAATTGCACTGAAGTGCCAAACTTGATGAAATGTCTCTGCGTGCGCTGGAGTATAAAAATACTTCTTGACTTGACTTTTCCATTTATGGGACATTTGAATACTGGTTATGATCCATATTGCTGCCTTCTGCATCTTGCCTACCTTGTTTGCAATCCGATCTTGAGATTTTCAAACACTTAAGTGTGTAGCCTCCAGTGAAAGTCAAACTGGTAATTCTGTCTAATTGGTTGGGATGTATGATTGCAGTAGAATCAAGATACATTGTGGTGCTCTGTACATGAGGTTGTCCTTAATCAGGTAGCAATCAATTATACTTAAAGGAATATCCAGCTCTTACGACAAGATTTAATTTTGCATTTTCGATTGCTTCATGAATAAACCATAGTTCTTTATCTTGTACTTTGTGATGACATGAAAACAAAACTGCTGGAAATATCGAGCAAAATCTTGGAGAACCAAACAGTTAATATTTTAGGTTCTTCAGAACATACTGATATTCTGTTGAAATGTCATCAACGTGAAATGTCAGCTGTTTTTTTCTGCATATTTGCTGTCAAGCTTGACATATTTTTATTTCCGATTTTTGGGTTCTGTCCTGCCTAACTCTCAACAAAAGGCTAGTGTTTTGTGGTTTTAATTTGGAAAAAAATTAGCTAGAAAAATAAGTTTGTAGGAAATTCTGCAGAAGCTGGGAATCTTGATCAATACAGACAAAATGCTGAAGGAATGGGCAAGTCAGGCAGCAACTATAGAGGGAAATAAGCAGTCGACTTTTCGGGCTGAGACCCTTTATCATTTCTGGAAAGAAAGAGTAGAAACCAGAATGTGAAGGTGGGAAGAGGAGGAGGGGTACAAGTTAGCAGGTGATGGGTGAGACCAGGTGTGGGGGTAGGTGGGTGAGGGAGGGGTTATGAAGTAAGAAGCTGGGAGGGGAAGTTGGAAGGTGTAAACGGCTGACAAAGATGGGATCTAATAGAGCATAATGGACCGTGAAAGAAAGGGAAGGAGAGGAGTGTGACGGGCAGGTGAGGAAAAGAGAGCAACAAAGTAACAGAATGGGGAATGGAAAAAGAAGGAAACTACGGGAAGAAATTACTGGAAGTTGGCAAAATGGATGCTCAATGCCATCAGTTTTGAGGCTAACCAGGCAGAATATGAGGTGTTTCTCCTCTAAGCTGTGTTTGGCCTCATTGTGAGTAGACGAGATTCTCCCCCTATGAGGTGCCCAGAGCAGAGGCGCTCAACAAAGCGGTCCCTACGCCACCTCTTGCACCATCACTCAGGGCACCAAACAGTCTTCCCAGCTGAGGCAACACTTTCCCTTGCAAGTTTGCCGGGGTTATCTATTGTAGCCCGGTGCATCAGTTGGCCTCCTCTATATTTGTGAGACCCACTGTAGATTGGGGGAACCGCTTTGCCAGCGTGGACGTATCTGCTGAATGAAAACACCGTATTCTTTATTCTCTGGACCCTTCAGTCATTCTAATGGTTCGGCTAAAGGACCAGTGGAAACCTACTCATTATTATACCTTGTCAAAGGAATCAAAGGGAATATGGTTTGTACCAGGGTTATTATCTGAATTGCAATGTCTGACAATGTGGAGGAAACAGACTCAAAACTATTCAAGAAGATATCAGGTAAATACATGGAAAGGAAAAAATCATTCTGGCTGTGTAAAAATTTGGAATAGGAACTTCCTTTACTACTGTAAATGTTCAAACTTGGACAACTAAGGAAAGTTCTTAAATCTTATTCTGTGGAAAGGACAAGTCCTAAAATGTTCTGGTGTTAACAGGAGGTGTTTTGACTTATTTTTTTCCAGCTTAAAATGCTATGCTAAACTGAACTCTCCTTTCTCACATTTCAGTGCTTTCTGTCTTGTTTACCTTCAATGAAAAGTGTGGAGGAGTTGCACAATGCAAATGTAATTTGGTTTCAGAACTGATCTGCATGGGTGGCTTCCAAGAAGTGTTTGTCAAATTTGCAATATAGCAATGAACTCTTGATGGTTAGATTTACATTATACCAATGAACTCTGATGGCCTTACTGCGATTTTCACGGCAGAAACCACCTCTTTGTTTCCTATTGTTCAATGCAGAAATTGGCTGTGTTTGTTCAACTGATTTAGAAACATAGAAACATAGAAAATAGGTGCAGGAGTAGGCCATTCGGCCCTTCGAGCCTGCACCGCCATTTATTATGATCATGGCTGATCATCCAACTCAGAACCCTGCACCAGCCTTCCCTCCATACCCGCTGATCCCCGTAGCCACAAGGGGCATATCTAACTCCCTCTTAAATATAGCCAAAATGAACTGGCCTCAACTGTGTCCTGTGGCAGAGAATTCCACAGATTCACCACTCTCTGTGTGAAGAAGTTTTTCCTCTCAGTCCTAAAAGGCTTCCCCTTTATCCTCAAACTGTGACCTCTCGTTCTGGACTTCCCCAACATCGGGAACAATCTTCCTGCATCTAGCCTGTCCAATCCCTTTAGGATCTTATACGTTTCAATCAGATCCCCCCTCAATCTTCTAAATTCCAACGAGTACAAGCCCAGTTCATCCAGTCTTTCTTCATATGAAAGACCTGCCATCCCAGGAATCAATCTGGTGAACCTTCTTTGTACTCCCTCTATGGCAAAGATGTCTTTCCTCAGATTAGGGGACCAAAACTGCACACAATACTCCAGGTGTGGTCTCACCAAGGCCTTGTACAACTGCAGTAGTACCTCCCTGCTCCTGTACTCGAATCCTCTCGCTATAAATGCCAGCATACCGTTCGCCTTTTTCACCGCCTGCTGTACCTGCATGCCCACTTTCAATGACTGGTGTATAATGACACCCAGGTCTCGTTGCACCTCCCCTTTTCCTAATCGGCCACCATTCAGATAATAATCTGTTTTCCTATTTTTGCCACCAAAGTGGATAACTTCACATTTATCCACATTAAATTGCATCTGCCATGAGTTTGCCCACTCACACAACCTATCCAAGTCACCCTGCATCCTCTTAGCATCCTCCTCACTGCTAACACTGCCACCCAGCTTCGTGTCATCTGCAAACTTGGAGATGCTGCATTTAATTCCCTCATCCAAGTCATTAATATATATTGTAAACAACTGGGGTCCCAGCACTGAGCCTTGCGGTACCCCACTAGTCACCGCCTGCCATTCTGAAAAGGTCCCGTTTATTCCCACTCTTTGCTTCCTGTCTGCTAACCAATTCTCCACCCACACCAATACCTTACCCCCAATACTGTGTGCTTTAAGTTTGCACACTAATCTCCTGTGTGGGACCTTGTCAAAAGCCTTTTGAAAATCCAAATATACCACATCCACTGGTTCTCCCCTATCCACTCTACTAGTTACATCCTCAAAAAATTCTATGAGATTCGTCAGACATGATTTTCCTTTCACAAATCCATGCTGACTTTGTCCGATCATTTCACCGCTTTCCAAATGTGCTGTTATCACATCCTTGATAACTGACTCCAGCAGTTTCCCCACCACCGACGTTAGGCTAACCGGCCTATAATTCCCCGGTTTCTCTCTCCCTCCTTTTTTAAAAAGTGGGGTTACATTAGCCACCCTCCAATCCTCAGGAACTAGTCCAGAATCTAACGAGTTTTGAAAAATTATCACTAATGCATCCACTATTTCTTGGGCTACTTCCTTAAGCACTCTGGGATGCAGACCATCTGGCCCTGGGGATTTATCTGCCTTCAATCCCTTCAATTTACCTAACACCACTTCCCTACTAACATGTATTTCACTCAGTTCCTCCATCTCACTGGACCCTCTGTCCCTTACTATTTCTGGAAGATTATTTATGTCCTCCTTAGTGAAGACAGAACCTAAGTAATTATTCAATTGGTCTGCCATGTCCTTGCTCCCCATAATCAATTCACCTGTTTCTGTCTGCAGGGGACCTACATTTGTCTTTATCAGTCTTTTCCTTTTTACATATCTATAAAAGCTTTTACAGTCTGTTTTTATGTTCTCTGCCAGTTTTCTCTCATAATCTTTTTTCCCCTTCCTAATTAAGCCCTTTGTCCTCCTCTGCTGAACTCTGAATTTCTCCCAGTCCTCAGGTGAGCCACTTTCTCTGGCTAATTTGTATGCTACTTCTTTGGAATTGATACTATCCCTAATTTCTCTTGTCAGCCACGGGTGCACTACCTTCCTTGATTTATTCTTTTGCCAAACTGGGATGAACAATTGTTGTAGTTCATCCATGCAACCTTTAAATGCTTGCCATTGCGTATCCACCGTCAATCCTTTAAGTGTCATTTGCCAGTCTATCTTAGCTAATTCACGTCTCATACCTTCAAAGTTACCCCTCTTTAAGTTCAGAACCTTTGTTTCTGAATTAACTATGTCACTCTCCATGTTAATGAAGAATTCCACCATATTATGGTCACTCTTACCCAAGGGGCCTCTCACGACAAGATCGCTAATTAACCCTTCCTCATTGCTCAAAACCCAGTCCAGAATAGCCTGCTCTCCAGTTGGTTCCTCGACATGTTGGTTCAAAAAACCATCCCGCATACATTCCAAGAAATCCTCTTCCTCAGCACCTTTACCAATTTGGTTCACCCAGTCTACATGTAGATTGAAGTCACCCATTATAACTGCTGTTCCTTTATTGCACACATTTCTAATTTCCTGTTTAATACCATCTCCGACCTCACTACTACTGTTAGGTGGCCTGTACACAACTCCCACCAGCGTCTTCTGCCCCTTAGTGTTACGCAGCTCTACCCATATCGACTCCACATCTTCCCGGCTTATGTCCTTCCTTTCTATTGCGTTAATCTCTTTTTTAACCAGCAACGCCACCCCACCTCCCCTTCCTTCATGTCTATCCCTCCTGAATATTGAATATCCCTGAACGTTGAGCTCCCATCCCTGGTCACCCTGGAGCCATGTCTCTGTGATCCCAACTATATCATAATCATTAATAACAATCTGCACTTTCAATTCATCCACCTTATTACGAATGCTCCTTGCATTGACACATAAAGCCTTCAGGTGCTCTTTTACAACTCTCTTAGCCCTTGTACAATTATGTTGAAAAGTGGCCCTTTTTAATGCTTGCCCTGGATTTGTCGGCCTGCCACTTTTACTTTTCTCCTTTGTACTTTTTGCTTCTACGCTCACTTTACACCCCTCTGTCTCTCTGCACTGGTTCCCATCCCTCTGTTGTGAACTAACCTCCTCACGCCTAGCCTCTTTAATCTGATTCCCACCCCCCAACCATTCTAGTTTAAAGTCACCTCAGTAGCCCCCGCTAATCTCCCTGCCAGGATATTGGTTCCCCTAGGATTCAAGTGTAACCCGTCCTTTTTGTACAGGTCACGCCTGCACCAAAAGAGGACCCAATGATCCAAAAACTTGAATCCCTGCCCCCTGCTCCAATCCCTCAGCCATGCATTTATCCTCCACCTCATCGCATTCCTACTCTCACTGTCGCGTGGCACAGGCAGTAATCCCGAGATTACTACCTTTGCGATCCTTTTTCTCAACTCCCTTCCTAGCTCCCTATATTCTCCTTTCAGGACCTCATCCCTTTTCCTACCTATGTCATTGGTACTTATATGTACCACGACCTCTGGCTCCTCACCCTCCCACTTCAGGATATCTTGGACACGATCAGAAATATCCTGGACCCTGGCACCAGGGAGGCAAACTACCATCCGGGTCTCTGGACTGCGTCCACAGAATTGCCTATCTGACCCCCTTACTATCGAGTCCCCTATCACAACTGCCCTCCTCTTCCTTGCCCTACCCTTCTGAGCTACAGGGCCAGACTCTGTGCCGGAGGCAGGGCCACTGTCGCTTCCCCCGGGTAAGCTGTCCCCTCCAACTGTACTCAACTGTTGTTAAGGGGCACAGCCACCGGGGTACTCCCCATCACCTGACTTTTCCCCTTCCCCCTCCTAACCGTGACCCACTTGTCTGCCTCCCGTGGCCCCGGCGTGACCACCTGCCTTCCACTCCTCTCTATCAACTCCTCGCTCTCCCTGACCAGACGAAGGTCATCGAGCTGCAGCTCCAGTTCCGTAACGCAGTCCCTTAGGAACTGCATCTCGATGCACTTGGCGCAGATGTAGACGTCCGGGAGGCTTGGAGACTCCAGGGCCTCCCACATCCGACACCGAGAACAGCAAACTGCCCTCACAGTCATAATGCCCCTCTCCTCAAATAGCAACAGAAAATGAATGTCAAACCTTCCTCGCCTCGCCCGTTTCCGCCTAAGCCCGGTGAGCCGAAGCCCTTAAGTCTTCACTCTGCTCCCGGCTCACTCCACCGCCCGCAAACTACGCTGCCCGCTCTATGAGGCTTTGTTCCTTTTAAATCTGCCGCGCTGCACTGCCCGACGTCACACGCCTGCGCAGTCCCGCCTCTCAGAAAGCCGTTGGAGAAAAAAAATAACGAAAATTTCAAAAATCTCTTTCTCGGCACTCCCACTCAGACTCTCAGACTCCTTCTTCGAATCAAACCCGAAGCAGGATGTCTGCCCTTTTAAATCTGCCGCGCTGCACTGCCCGACGTCACACGCCTGCGCAGTCCCGCCTCTCAGAAAGCCGTTGGAGGAAAAAAAATAACGAAAATTTCAAAAATCTCTTTCTCGGCACTCCCACTCAGACTCTCAGACTCCTTCTTCGAATTTAGAAAGGCTACAGTGGAGTACAATTATGGAGAATTGTAGTATTTGGATTTTTATAAAGGTTTTGGCACTCTCTGCATTCAACTCGCATTATTAAACCAGTATTTATTTAATTCTGAAGTGCTAAAGTCTCTTGATTTGCCATTGGTGCTTCTTGCAATCCCTGCTCATCTCCCGGCCCCTACTACACTCCCAAAGATTGTGCTCCTCCAACAATGGACTTGCTGCCACTGGCTGCTAAATACTGAACGCTGGAATTCTTTCTCTGAACACTTAAACCTTCTCCCTGTTGTGTTGGTAATTTATCCGAAAAATATAAGCACTAGATGACCAAAGACCACAATAGATAAAATGACTCTATTGTCTTTGGTTTCTGGGAGAGAATCATAGGGTTGCCAGCGTTGAATTGGATTAAAATATCTGGAGATGTGACAAAACACAAGGATGCTTGGGCTAAACCCAGTCTACTCCATTCTGATCTGAATTTGATTTTTATCCTTCACCACAGAAGGGCTGCTCAAGTCCACAGCAGTTGGAGTTGACTGTGTTATCTCAGAGTTCACAATCTGATGTACTGCCAGATGCTTGGTGCTGGCTGTCTGTCAGCCATTTAACTTGCTTGAGTGATTTATTATACCTGGGCCTGATACCAGACTCTTTCTCCAAATAAATGTTGCATCAGCTCTGATGAAGTGATTTGAAATAAGAAGCTATTCAACTCCCTGAACCCTAGTCCCCCCACAACCTCAGGCCCGAAATTTAAATCATCTCCAGGGTTGCTAAAAAGCAGGTTTTAACAAGTGTCACAGCTGCTGTGTGGATGTCTGTGGTATTTTTATGAGCTATTTTGCCAAAACAATCTTCCTGTTTAAAGGAAGAGTGACTGCAGAAAGATCTTTTGTAAAATGTTGTTTTCTTAATCATCCATGTTTGTCATCAACCTTTTTGCATGTTCTTTCATGTCCCACATTGCCTGTGTTATAGGATTGGCTGGAAAAGCACCTTGGTGCTGTTGGAGCTCTGGCTCCATCCCCTGGTGCAGAAGGATCGGTCTGTTGGTCTTTTACTGAAAGAACTATTGCTGGATCTTTTCATTGGTGAGGTAGTGTTGTGAGGTTAAACCTTGGCTCGCTGCTCATGAAACAGGGGGCTGCTATATACAGTTGCAAAAAAGAAGTTTGTGAACCCTTTGCAATTACCTGGTTTCCTGCATTAATTACTCATAAAATGTCATCTGATCTTCATCTGGGTCACAATAGTAGACAGACACGATCTGCCTAAACCTAATAACACGCGAACAGTTGTACTTTTAATGTCTTTATTGAACACATTTTTTAATCATTCACAGTCCAGGCTGGAAAAAGTATGTGAACCCTTGTACTTAATAACTGGTACAGCCTCTTTTAGCAGCAGTAACCTCCACCAAATATTTCCTTTAGCTGCTGTTCAGATCTGCACAACGGCGAGGAGGAATTTTAGACCATTTTGCCATATAAAACTGTTTCAGTTCATCAGTATTTCTGGGACACCTTGCATGAATAGCTTTCTTCAGGTCATGCACAGCATCACAGTTGGGTTAAGCTGTGGACTCTGACTTGGCCATTCCAAACCACAAATTTTTAAAAACCATTCTGTTGTTGATTTACTCTTGTGTTTCGAATCATTGTCTTGTTGCATCATCCAACTTCTATTAAGCTTCAGGTGATGGACCAGTACCCTGACATTCTCCTATTAAAATGTCTTGATCCAGTTTTGAATGATTGCAAGCTGTCCAGGCCCTGAGGCAGCAAAGCAGCCCCAAACCAAGCCCCACTATGCTTCACATTTGGAATGAGGCTTTGGTGTTGGTGTGCAGTGCCTTTTTCCCTCCAAACACAGCAGTGTGCATTTCTGCCAAAAAAGTTCAACTTTTGTCTCATCTGTCCACCGAACATTGTCCCAGAAGTGTTGCAGAACATCCAGGTGGTATTTTGCAAACTTGAAACATGCAGCAATGTTTTGGTTTTGGAGAGCAGTAGTTTCCTCTCTGGCATCCTTCCACGAATATCATTCTTGTTCAGTGTTTTTCATATGGTGGACACATGAACAGAGACTTTAGCAAGTTCTAGAGATTTCTGCAGATATTTTGCTGTTACCCTTGGGTTCTTTTTCATCTCCTTCAGCATTGCACCTTGTACTCCTGGTGTGATCTTTGCAGGACACCCACTCTTGGGGAGAATAGCAATAGTACTGGATTTCCTCCATTTGTAGTCAGTTTCTCTTACTGTGGACTGATGAACACTCGCATCTTTAGAAATGCTTTTGTAGCCTTTTCCAGTTTCATGCATCTCTACAATTCTTCTTCTAAGATTCTTTGATAGTTGTTTTGATCAAGGCATGGTGCATATGAACGAATTTTTCTTGCAAAGAGCTGGCTCTATAACCTGCCTTTGTGTGTCTTTTTATAGGGCAGGGCAGGGCAGGGCACCTCGACACCCCACACCTCCAATCTCACCTCATTGATTGGAGCACGTGAATCCAAATAGCTTTTGTAGAAGGCATTACCCCAGAGATTCACCTAGACAGTGATTGTTTAAATGGTGTACTCAGTATTGAAGAGAAGTATAATTGTATGATACTAATTTAGGCAGATTGTGTTTGTCTATTATGATGACTTAGATGAAGATCAGACCACGTTTTATGACTAATTAATGCAGAAACCAGGTAATTGGAAAGCGTTCACAAACTTGTTCTTGCAACTATACAACTGCAAGCTGAAGTTTCTGTGCCAAAACGAAAGATTTTCAATTATCTGACTTTAAAACCAAACTTTATTCAAGGTGAAAGTAATTCAGAGGTTTGCAGGTATGGTGCCAATTGATTTCAATTAATTATTGACTGAAGTTCAAAAGATGTGAGGAGCTGCTCAGTGCTGTGAGTACAGGGTAATGTACATCTGCTTGATTTCAAAATACCTGAAATATTTTACTTTTTTTTTGCACAAAAAAATTGGCAAAATAAATTAAGTGCAAGTCCCTTCTTCAAGTTGACCCTGGGAGACTCACTTCACTTTTAAGATCCCATGTGCACACAGTGTTGTGTTTTTCATCCCATTCCTCATTAAGGTTTCTGTGAGGTGTGTCCTAAGCAAGTTGACTTGCCATTTCCCTTGTGTTGTGAGTGTAATGTGTGAGTTCAATGTTATTCAATGAGATTATAGACTTCAGGAGAAGGAAACCAGAGGTTCATGAGCAGGAAACCAGAGGCCCATGCGCCAGTCCTGTCGGAGGATCAGAGATGGAGAGGGTTAGCAGCTTTAAATTCCTAGATGTTATTATTTACCTGTCCTGTAAGTGCAATTACAAAGTAAGTATGGCATTGCCTCTACTTCCTTAGGAGTTTGCGGAGATTTGCCATGACATCTAAAACTTTGACAGGCTACTTCAGATGTGTAGTGGAGAGTGTATTGACTGGCTGCATCACAGCCTGGTATGAAAACACCAGTGCCATTGAATGGAAAATCCTGCAAAAAGTAGTGGATACAGCCCCGTCCCTCACTGGTAGAGCCCTCCCAACCATTGAGCATATCTGCATGAAACGTCACAGGAAATCAGCATCCATTGTCGGGGACCCCCACCACCCAGGATATGCTCTTTTTTCAATGCTGCCATCATGAAGAAGGTACAGGAGCCTCAGGACTCACGCCACCAGTTCAGGAACAGTAACTACCCCTCAACCATCAGCCCTTTGAACCTGAAGGGATAACTTCACTTGCCTCATCATTGAAATGTTCCCACAACCAATGGACTCACTTTCAAGGACTCAATCCCATGTCCTTGATATCTATTGTTTATTTATTTATTATTATTATTTCTTTCTATTTGCACAGTTTGTTGTCTTGTGCACTCTGATTGAAGTGTACAACCAGAGTGCACACTGAGTGCCCATCTAGAGATGGGCAGTCTTTCATTGATTCTGTTCTGGTTATTATTATATAGATATATTGAGCATGTCATCAAGAAAATGAATCTCAAGGTTATATATGGTGACACATAAGTTCTTTGATAATAAAATTTACTTTGAACTTTGAATGCAGTCCATGTTCAGTGTGTGACAAGAATGGGAAAGGGACAGTTTAAATCTAATGTGCATAGAGTTTGGAAAACAGTGAATCTTCTGCTCTGATTTGGTGTTGTATGTCAATTACCTGAACGATTCAAAGAAATTTAGTGAATTTTAAAATTGTAAAGAAAGAGCAAACATGCAACTTTTTGACCTCTAATGTACAGTAAAGAATAGGACAGATTAATTTGTCACTTTGAGCAATATCGTTTTATTTATGTGAACGTCAATGTAATTCTGAATGCCGATGGAATGGGTGTATGTAATGAGATTTCCTACTTCGTATTTCTTTATTTAGATGAATTAGTTGGTAACTTTCCTACCCTGACTTAACTTTAGTACAGAAGTAAACTTATGAAATTATTTGATTCACGAATGTAAGATGTTCTTTATGCTTCAGATCCAGTATCTGCAGAATCTCTTGTGTTCATGCTTTATGCTTGTTTTATAAATAGCGTAGTAGGATTGATGTGCACTAAATTGAAGTATAATGTCTTGCATGTCAAAAGATAAACTGAAATTGAGAACTGAGAATTGTAAAATGCTTCACTGAGATCTCAGATCACTGAAGGGAGCACTCCTTTAAAAAAGTATATGCATATCTCTGGACATTAATCACAAACGCTTTGGACTTAACAAAGGTAACATTCTAGGTTCAGGTGATTGAATCATTGCAGGATCAACAAAGTGAAAGAATTCAGAACAAACTCTTCTAGAAGCAAGAAGCCAAATGAAAAACACGAGATCCTGCAAGTGCTTAGGCAGCATCTATGGAGGGAAATAAACAGTCGGCATTTTGGGCTGAGACACTTCGTCAGTACTGGGAAGGGAAGGAAAGGGAAAGAAGACAGAATAAGAAAAAGAATGGGGGAAGAGGGTTTGTCGTAATGTGGAGCCTCTCTGCTTCCCATCCAATCTTCAGTCCTGCATTGTGATCACTTGTTATCTTGAGACCCATTGTAGTCGTCTGTGAGTGTATTATAGTGCTCAGTGTCAATCAAATCTTTAGGACTTGGGTTGTTGTAACTTAAATCAGTTTTTTCATTTTCTGTGCCCTCTGCCCCCACACATGTAAGCCATTACATCCCTTCACTTCCCATCTGACGATTTATCTGGTGTCACAAAGTTTTTCTCAACGAGCAGCTTGATGGCATGGGACAACATTAAATAATCAAAGTTCAAAGTAAATTTATTCACGATACTTTGGCTCACTTCAGTCCTGGATAATACAGGGGTGATTGATAAGTTCGTGGCCTAAGGTAGAAGGAGTCGATTTTAGAAAACCTAGCACATTTACTTTTCAGCATAGTCCCCTCCTACATGTACACACTTAGTCCAGCGGTCATGGAGCATACAGATCTCTTCTTTGTAGAAGTGGTCCACAGCAGGGGTGATTGATAAGTCCGTGGCCTAAGGTAGAAGGAAATGAGTTATACAGCTGTCGTTACATGCACGTACAGTTCAACTCTGAGTGAAAATGCAGAAAGTTTGAAGTTTTTCCTCATCTCCTTCTACCTTAGGTCATGAACTTATCAATCACCCCTGCTGTGGACCATTTGCTAGAGGTCCAAGTTGCCGACATCTACAAAGAAGGGATCCGTATGTAGGAGAAATAAATGTGCTAGGTTTTTTAAAATTGACTCCTCCTTTCTTAGGCCATGAACTTATCAATCACCCCTCGTAATTGACTAAAAACTTGGCGACATCCTAGTCTCATTCCACTTCCTCTTTCCATTGTTGAGATGGAACTATGATTTATTGCCAAGTTGAATTCTTTAAAGTGGCTTGGGTCATATTGCTTTATGGGTTTGGTGTATATCTTCAGTCCTTAATGTTCATTTGAAGAAAAGAAAAATTTTATGTGTCCTTTTAAGACGAGTTTCATTTTTCTTTATGGAGTGTTAAATAACACGCAATTAGAATTGCCAAAGTGAGGGAAATGAAGGGTGCCCTTGGATTTCTCAATGAATGCAAGAAGGTCTGTCAGAGTAGCAGTGGGCCATTGTATAACTGGATTTTTTTGTCTGCAGGGTCACCTGAAGAAGAGAATTTTTAGCATGTCCGGTGCTACACAGTACATAATACAGCCCTTTGTGTATACCCAGTATCTTCCCATCAATGTAACGATAAAATCGAGTTTGGAAATTAACTTGTAGCTGCTCGTCTTCTGTCATCCTCAGAATTTCATTTTTTAACTGACGTTTTAGTTGACTTATTTTACCAAGTCTAAAGACTCGCTTGCCATATTGTCACAGATAATATCGAAATCTGGTTTCTTGCTGTGCATTTGGCTTTACATTATCAGGTATCTGAAAAGCCAAGCCAGAGATGCTTAACAACAGTTTGAATGTGATGTTGGTGTTTACTCAATCTAGCTTGCCTTGATTATTTGAAGATTCTTGTATTGTTGTGCAGATAATCAGAGGTGTGTTAGTTTAGAGTTGACAATTGGGGTGAAGTTCAAAGTAAATTTATTATTAAAGTACATGTATGTCACCATATACTACCCTGAGATTCATTTCTCTGTGGCCATTCACTGTAGATACAAAGGGAAACAATAGGATCAATAAAATACTGCACCTGACAAAGACAGACAACCAATGTGCAAAAGACAACAAATTGTGTAAGTATTAAAAAGAAAGAAAAAAATAACTAAGCAATAAAGGCATAAGATGTGTCAAAATTGCAGTACTTTAAAAAGTAGAACTTATTTGAAATTTAATTTATAATGAAGATTTGAATGTGTCTGTTCCCATTATGCCCGCTGCACCACCTTGAATGCTGGTTTTAAGAGGTAGATTCAGTCTTTGATAGGATTTCTTTTATGTCAATCTTTTATGTTATTTATTTATTATTATTTTTATTTTTGTATTTGCACAGCTTGTCGTCTTTTGCATATTGGTTGTAAGTCTTTTTGTGTAGTTTTTCCGTTGATTCTATTGGATTTCTTCTACTGTGAATACCTGCAAGAAAATGAATCCCAGGGTATGGTGACAGAGGCATACTTTGATAACAAATTTACTTTGAACTTCTTATTTCCTTCTGAGAAACCCCTAAGGTGTTGTGTCTTTGAGTAAGAAAGTGATCTAGTTTAGGATTGATTACTTGGTAATCATTGTGCTCCGTACTTGATGGTATAAATGTGTAGAGACCATTTCTCCCGTGTAATATGCCATTTGAAGTAGATTTCACTGTACGGAAAGAGAAGCCAAAGTGTTTTTTGTTCTGATTCAACCCGATAGCCGTCAGTCACTGATGACAAAATCTTTACTGATGCTGTTTCCCAGCAGCATGACTCTTTTGATTTTACTGGCCCTGCAGTGGGGGTCGATAAGTTTGTTATTGGTACAATTGTTACGGAATGTGGCTTTTCTGTTTTTAAGCCAGCAGATCCATTTGAAGAGTGGTGTGAAAAGCTTCACTGGCATCACTGCTCTCTGCTTTCCTGCACAGCCTAGTTCTACTTCGATCTTGTGCCTAAGAGTCAGGCAGGTACACCGGAGCTTGTTTCCAATTCTGAGGGAAACAACTTCCCAAGAGCTGAATGAATGCAATAGTTGCTGGAGACTAATATCGAAAGATCTTGAGTGATTTTTTTTTTGCTTAAGAGGTTCACATTTTGTGCATTTTTTTTAGACTGATGACAACATTCCCAAACCTTTCTCATTGCTTGCCAGGAAGTTAGGGTATTGAGATTGTACTGTGTCACAGGAAGTGATGGCCTATGAGTGTTTCCCCTCATTTTGGCTATTGTTAAGCTTGGGTTCGAAGCTAACATTATGGTTTCATGTTCCACCAGAAAGGAGTCATTAGTGAGTGATCTCATACTTGGTGACACCTTGATAATGCATTCTACCATCTACCATGAGGCTGGGGAATCTGAAAGTTACTGAATTGTTTTGTTTCTGTTCTTATTTTAAAGAAAAAACTGATTTGTCACATGTACAGTACAGTGTAAAAGTCATTTTATATATATATCATCCATCCATCCCCAGGTTGCCCAAGAGTTTTGCATAGTACTGTAGCAATTTTATGTATTGCACTGTAAAAAATCAATGGTATATGTGAGTGATGATAAACCTGATACTGACCTGGGTCCCTATTGTGGATGGAGAGAGGAGTCATGGTCAGGAAGAGGGGAGGGAGCACGAAGCACCAGAGAGACATTCTGTAACGATTGTTCGGAGTGAAATGAACTTGCCTGGTGTCTCAGGGCTGGGTGTGTCTGCACCCCTGGCACTCCTCCTCAGCCACCTGTCCCAAACTCCACCCTCACCATTCCCAGCATCCTCTGCTCCCGCCAGATTTACAAACTCGTTTTCCGCTCTAATTTAACAAATACAGTACTGTGCAAAAGTTTTGGGCACTCTGGCTACATATATGTGTCTAAAACTTTTCCACAGCACTGTATTTGTTAAATTAGAGCGGAAAACGAGTTTGTAAATCTAGTCAGTGAGGATTGTGCTGGGGAGCTTGTGAGCATCGCCATGCTTCTGCTGCCAACATAGCACGTCAACAACTCACTAACCCTAACTGTATGCCTTTTGTAAGTGTGGGACCACCTGGACGAAACCTACGTGGTAACGGGGAGAACGTACATATTCTTATCAGACACCAGCGGGGATTGAATCCTGATATTGCACCTGGCGCTATAAAGCGTGGCACTGCCTGATGCACAGCTGTGCTGCCCGCCAAAGATAATGAAGGGATTTGGAAAGTCCAGCTTCAAAAGGAACTTGAGCGAGTGCCACGAAGTGGAAAACGTGTTTCAGGCCTCTTTCTGCCCAGTTTCTCCAGCTGCAAGTAGAGCAGGGTCCAGTGGTGCTCACCTTTGACTAGATAAAAGACACTTTCTGATCAGGCCAGTTCAGTTTAGGAACGGCTTCGGAGACCAGTTGATGCCAGTGAAGCCATGTCTTTGTAGGGGTCAGCGGGTCCATGCTTTGAGAAGGATCCAAAATGAGCTGTTTATAATTGGAAGCGTTTGCGTTGTGATGCTTAAGAATAGTTTATTCCGCAGATTTTTTTTGTTTAATACTCTGGAGGAGGAGGAGAAATTTCAGCAGCCGAATTGAATAAATATTTTGGGCTGTTTGTGTTGTGGATTCCCATTCCTCAATAGATTAACGGGATTACGTGAAGGAGTAGAATGCACATAGTCTGCCAAAGCAGTGAGTTTGGCTGTCAAATATCTTTCTTCTTGTTCTTTTTGTCAGATTGCAGCTTGTGCTGTCTGATTCAGGAAAATTTGTTTCAAGCAGATTTCAGATTCGGATTTATTTATCACCTGCATATTGAAATATACAGTAAAATGCGTCGTTTGCGTTAACAACCAACACACCCAAGGGTGAGCTGGAGCAGTCCACAAGAGTCGCCACAAGTTTCAGTGCCAACACAGCATGGCCACAATGTTCAGCAGAACAACATAGAACACAACAGAACAGAACATACCAAGCAACAACATCAAAACAACCTCCTTTCCTCTCTCCCACACACATACACTTGTCCTCTAAGCCCAGGACAGGCTGTCTTCCAACCTTCAATGGGCTCATTGATTCACAGACAGTAGGCCTTTGCCTTCCCCAGCGGAGATTCTCAGACTCAGAGCTCCGGTCGTCTGGCCTCGATTTCTGGACTTTCCCTTTCAGTTCCACTTTACACCAAATTTCAAAATCCTGAACAGCTGCCATTCTTATCCTTACAGTGGTTTTCAGAAGGGTTCTCAGGTTTTAATGTACAGTCTAGTTCTAGACTTGTGTATTTGCATTTGGTTTCCACTGGATGTGTGTGCTGAAGCTTGAGGAAGTTTGAACAGAGTTGACCAAACATTGATGTTTGCTTATAAAAATGGATGGCTAATCGACATTTTGAGATGTAAGTTAAAAAGCTAGCTTCCATTTGAAAGTGTGAAATTACAGACCGGTGGTTGACAATTTTGTACTTTGTTTTTCAGGATTGGGTGGTCACTGTGTGGTCAGCATTTATTACTCATCCCTAATTGCATGTGAAATACAGTGGTGACACCCATCTTGAACTGCTGTAGACCTTCAGAAGTAGGTGCTCCCAAAGTATTACTTGGGGAATTCCAGGATTTACACTGACAGTGGATGGTGTGCATCTTAGAGGATAGCCTATTGATGGTGATGTTCGTTCTCATGGTCTTGCGTTCCATGTTCTTGCAGGTAGAGGCTCTGGGAAGTGTTGTTGGAGCAGCCTGGCAGCACGTTTTTTGGATGGTACCTACTGCATTCATGGTAAAGGAATGAATGTTCAGGGCAATTCATTTGGTGCCAGTCATTCTTGTTGCTTGGTCATGGGTTGTGCTGAGATTCTTGGCTTGTAGCCTGGCACAGTGGTGCCGTTGGTAGAGCAGCTGCCTGGCAGTGCCTGATTCCTGGGTTCAATTCCCAACTCTGACGCTGCCTGGGTGGATTTTGTGTATTTTCTCTGTGAAAATGTGGGTTTTCTCCAGATGCTTCGATATCCTCCCACAAACCAAAGGTGATTTGCCCACTGTAATAGGTGAGTGGTAGAATCTGGAGTGAGTTCATTCGGAAACGAGGTGGGGGGGGATTAAACAGTGTGGTATTAATGTAAGAGGGGCTGCATCTCTTCATGCTTCATTGACTCTTATTTGTTGGAGTTGCACATGTCCAGACAGGTGGAGAATATTCCATCACGTTGTGCCTTGTAATATAGATGGAAGAGCTTTGTGTGTCGGGGTGAGTCACTCTACACAGGAACCATGGGATTTATTTCATTGTTCCATCTGAGTTTCCACTTAGTGGTGAGTGACAAGGCATATTGTTAGACTAACTCTGGTCACTTGCTGTTTTTGGGGCTACATTTGAATATTGTTTAGGTCTTCTGTGGAGCTGCTTCAATGGCCAAGGGATTGCATATTGTTAATTTATCAGCAAGTGGCCCCACTTTCACTTGTGTGATGGAACAAGATAATTGATGCAGTAGGTGTAGGTAGTTGGGGATGAGGCGCTGCACAAAGGAATGCTTACAGTGATGTCTTGGGGCTGGGATAATAGGACTTGGAGCAACCATAACCATCTCCTTTTTATGTGCGATATGTCTCAAAATCAGAATTTACTATCACTGACGTGTATGACATAAGATTTGGTGTTCTGCAGCAGTTGTTCAGTGTAAAGACATAAATTTATATGATAAAAAACAAAAAAAGGGAAAAAATCCTCATTCAGTAATCTTATGGCAGAGGGAAAGAAACTGTTCCTGATTCATTGAGTGTGGCTCCTGTACCACCTTCCAGTGGTAGTAACAAGAAGAGGATATGTCCCAACACACTGGCCATTGGAGTATCTCACCCTCCTCCCCCGATGCCTAATGATTTCAGTTTTACTAGGGTGGCTTGGTTCCACATTCATTCAAATGCTACTCTGATATTGAGGGCAGTCACACTCACGTCATCTCTGGAATTCACCTTCTGAGTCATGTTCAGACCAAAGCTGCATTGTTTCTGACAAGAGCTGTGAACAGGACATTGCAATAAGACGCTTTCTTTTTTTGTGTATAAGACCCACACTTAAGGTTTTAGCTTCTTTCCCTCTGCCATCAGATTTCTTGAACAGTCCACAAATCCAAGAGCACTACCCCACTATTCCCCCTTTGCACTCTTTATTTCTTTATTGTAACTCTCAGTAATTTTTGTTTTGCACTGTTCTGCTGTCACCAAACAACAAATTTCATGATATATGCCAGTGATAATTCTGATTCCGGATTTCAATAACATTAAATGGGCAAGTGTGTGTTTCTGCTGCTGGGTTCTCCATTTTTCCCTTGCCCCACCAGTCCTCCTCTGAATTTGATTCTGTTCTGCTTTGCGCATGGCAGTAAGGGCATTGTAGACAACCATTCACTTGGAAGGCTGTCTGGGCAAAGTGGCCTCCATTGTAGTCCAGAACTATCCTTTGAACTGCAGGACCATTTTCCATTTGGTTGATGGGGTGATGCAGGGAGAGGGACCAAGAACTTGTCTTTTGCTGAGGAATAAATAATTAGTATTGTTTAGTCTTTGTTTCACAATTACTTCTGCCCTAGAATGTTAAACAGCTAAGAATTATAGGCGTGCAAAGCCTGTAAACTCGCTGAGCTTCAGTTGTAAAGATTCCAAGTTTTTCTCCAGTTCTGACCATTCAAGGAAGGCAAGGAGACTCTTAGTCCAAGAGTGCTGCAGCTGTGATTAATGTTAGACTGAGGTGTGTTAAAGGAGTTGCTTAACAATGACTCATGGTGAATAGGCTCTTAGTTCCTGTGAATTAGTTTTACTGACTGCTGCTTGCAATATGGTTTAAAATAAACTCTTCCAAAGCATGGTTTGAAGATTACAATGCTGAATGAATGCAAGCTCATAACAAAGTTCTGTGTTCATAAGTTAAATTGCTTGTTGAATTCTAGTGTAAGAAACTTTTACAAAAATCTGCTTGTTGTATAATAGACGTCAGTTTCTGATGCTTTTGCAGTTGTATCAGTATCAATCCGTGGATAGTCGTTAAAGCAAAGAGCTCTGAGAGTTGGGTGAATCTAACTTTGTTAACCTTGTGTAGTACCAGTGAAGTTAGTTTATTTTTAGAAACTGGTTCATTCTGACTCAGGTTTTTAACAATATTGAAACGGTTTTCTTGTTACAAATAGACCTTTTTTTGGTAGGCTCTGGGGAAGTCACTGCTCGAGTCCAGATTTGTGGGTAGTGATATTTAGGTTAGTATTTTTGTTGTAGGACACTCCAAGGCTCATTACATGTGTGTAATCAGCTTGTCACTGGGCCAGAGGCTGATTTGGAGAATGGAGTGAAAGAGGAGGGGCGGGAACTGCTTCAGGTTTCGCACGTGAAGGTTCCACAAATAGAAGTAAGCGCGATACTGTTTGCTGGTGATGTCAGGTCGAAGGAAAGCTGTAATCAGCACATCAGTGCTCTTGTGCTTGTTTGAACAGTGCTGCCTGAGCCAAAAGTGAACCTGCTTCACTTACAGTGCAACTGCAAAATCAGCATCACTCTCGGCAGCACCCTCCATTTCCCTGCTCGTCTCTTAATCTCAGTGCATTTCTCTCATTCCCCTGAGATCACTGTTCTGCTACATTGTCGGGCACTGCACTTCAGGCTGTGAGTGTGATGGCGGGTGCGTGCCTGCCTGCTTATTGTCCAGAGTTCTTTGGACACCATTACCAACTTGTACTTTATTCTCAAGTCCAAGATCCCATGTGCTATTTAACAGCTTTCACAAACTCACCTTCAGAAGTCCCCTTGTTTCTCTCTGTTCTTGGTCCTGCTTTAGAAGTTTATCACTTGTACACCAGTGGATTGCGATCACCCCCATGAATGCATTGTTTTCCTGCCAGACTTACTGTATTCTGGTGCTGGACACTTCTAGAAAGGACTGTGTGCTGATGCTTTGGCAAGGGCAACTCCAACACGATCCAGTTACCAAGTACCATGATGGCTGTTATTCAGGAACAGATGGGTCGGTTGCAAGCTGCCCTGTAGACTCTTGGCACTGGCCCAGTAACCGGCGATGGAGAGGTATATTTATACATTAGAAAAGGAAAATGAAGTGCCATGTGAAATCTGGTTGTGAACAATGAAGGTATGGTGCAGAGATTTGATCTCCTTCAGCCTGTCTGCCAATGCAAGCTAGAATACAGATACAGAATTCACTTCCTTTTCCTTTCAAGTCTTCATGTCAATCAGTTTAATGACCACTGCCCAAGCACTTTAGCTTTAGACTCCCGAGTTTGACTGCCCCAGAACTCAGTAATTTATGAAAGGTAGTGCTGGTGTCTTATCAGGGCTTAAGAACCAACATTCATCTAGCCCTCACTAAAAATAAGCCCATCTCCAACTTCAAGCCCTGCTAAAGTAAAGCATGGGAGGCTTTGAGAAATGATTCATCATTTCTCAGAGATCTGGTGTTTCCTCCCATCTAAAGATAGCATTGTAGAAAAAACAAAGCAAGCCAGTGTCTACCACTTCAGCCCAGATAATAAATGGATGACTTCGTATTCGCCACACATATCCACTTAGAAACATCAATGCATGACAAGAATATGGGCATGCAATCTGTGGTCAGTGTATGCTAGCTGTAGAATGCACTGTATCCAGGCCTGCAAGTTCTTAGTGAAGTGGTGAATGAGAAAATACTGGAGTGCTGTAGATGTGAAAGCCTCTTGGCACTTGCCCTCACACAGAAACTTTGAATTTAAAGTCATTAATAGGCGAAATTCTGTTACATTGGCCATTGCTTCTCGGGGCTATGGGCTTTCCCTGATGCTGTGCAACTGCTTCAGTACAGCAGCATGTCCCTGATACCGAAGCTGCCGTGAGTGTTTTTGTACAGCACAGTAAAGGCCATTCAGCCTACAATGTTGTGCTGACCTTTAACCTACTCCCAAGATCCATCTGAATTTTCCCTCTCACACAGCCCTCCATTTCTCTTTCTTCTATGTGCCTGTCTAAGAGTGTCTTAAATGTCCCTTATGCATCTGCCTCTGCGACCAACCCCAGCAGTGCGATCCGTGCATTTATCACTCTTTGCATTTTAAAAAAATAAGACCTGCCTTTGACATCATCCCCTCCCCCCATGCTTTCCTCCAATTACTTTAAAATTATGCCATTGTTGCCCTGGGAAACAGTCTCTTTATCTATGCCTCTTATCGTCTTATACACCTCTATCAAATCACCTCTAATCTTCCATTGCTCCAGAAAGAAAAGGCATAGCTGCTCAGCCTTTCCTCAAAAGACATACACTCTAATCCAGGCAGCAACTGGTACCTCTCCTCTGCATCCTCTGTAAAGCTTGTATATCCTTCCCAGAATGAGGGGACCTGAGCTACACACAGTACTCCACGTGCAGTCTAACCGGTGTTTTATTTAGCTGCAGCATTATCTCATGGCTCTTGAACTCAGTCCCTTGACTAATGAAAGCCACACACCATGCACCTTCGTTGAAAACAGCTTTGCAGAAACGCTTTCCAGATTGTTTTGTTGTAAACAAAAGATGTGGCTTAAAAGCTGAAATGGGTTTTGGTGGCAGGGTGGGGGGAGATGGTGGACCCAGGCTTATGTTTATTCCTCATCAATGAAACGTTAGGACTGTGCCAGATGGACATCACTTGTCACTGTAAAGCAGCTTTGGCGTTATTGTCATTGGCGTGCTTATGTCACTGGCTCTGGAGTGTTTCTCCGGAAGGTTCTCTTGAGGTTGGCACTAGCCACATGCTTTGCAATTGTCAGAGTACTCCACAACCTTCTTTATAAAAGAAACCTTTTATACCTTCATTATAAAAGGAACTGGTGGCCGTAAAGTTTGAATTTGGAGAAACTTTTGTTTATGCCACTGATTCCAGCTCCCTCATCCAAGAGGCAGACTCTCACAAAGAAGTCCTTGATGTGTTTCCAAGCCTTTTATCCAAGTGATTTGGAAATAAAACCACAGGAAAAAACATGTTATGTCTTCAGTTCTGCTGTGTTTGCAAGCCACTTGGATTCAGGATTTATACTTGGGTACCGTGGGTTTTGGGGATCATCTGGTGGTATGATGGTCATCATACTGATGCCCAAGAAGAGCATGGTAACCTGCCTCAACGACTCGCCCAGTGCCACTCACATCCACACTGATGAAGTGTTTTGAGAGGATGGTGTTGAAGCATATCAGTTCCTGTCCGAGTGGTGACCTGGACCTACTTCAATTCGCCTACCAAAGCAACAGGTCTACAGCAGGTGCCATCTCGTTGGCTCTTCACACGACTTTTGAACATCTGGGCAGCAAAGATGCATACATCTGGATGTTCTTTATCGATTACAGCTCGGCATTTAACACCATCATCCCCTCCAAACTAATTAGTAAACTGCAAGACCTGGGCCTCAATATCCACTTGTGGAATTGGATCCTGGGTTTCCTCACTTGTCAACCCGATCAGTTGAATTGGCAAAAACATGTCCTCCACAATCTCCACCAGCACAGAAGCACCATAGGTATGTGTGCTTAGCCCCCTGCTCTGCTCGCATTACACCTATGACTCTGCGGCTAAGTACAGTACCAACACGTTATTCAGGTTTGCTGATGACACCACAGTTGTGGGTGTATCAAAGGTGGTGATGAATCAGCATACAGGAGGGAGATTGAAAATGTGGCTGAGTGGTGTAATAACAACACCCTTTCGCTCAAAGCTAATAAGACCATGGAACTGATTGTAAACTTCAAAAGAGTGGAAACCTGAGGTCCATGATCCAGTACTCTCAGAGATGGAGAGGATTAGTAACTTTTATTTCTTGCGTGTCATAATCTCAGAGGACCTACCTGAAACGTCAACTGTACTCTTTTCCATAGATGCTGCCTGGCCTGCTGAGTTCCTCCAGCATCTTGTGGTGTCACTTGGATTTCCAGCACTTGCAGGTTTTCTCTTGTTGGCAAATTTCTATATACGTCTGGCAGAAAGTGTGCTGACTGGTTGCATTATGGCCTGGTATTCGAACACTAATGTCTTTGAAAGGAAACTCCTACAAAAGGTGGTGGATTTGGCCCAGTACATCACGGGTAAAACCTTCCCCAACCACTGAGCACATCTACATGGAATGTTGCCATAGAAAAGCAGCATCCATCGTCAAAGATCCTCACCACCCAGGCCAGGCTCTTTTCTCATTGCTACCATCAGGTAGGAGGTACAAGGGCCTCAGGACTCACACCATCAGGTTCAAGAACAGTTACTACCCCTCAACCATCAGGCTGTTGAACAAAAGGGGACAACTACACTCATTCAACTTCTGGTGTTCCCACAGTCAATGGTCTCACTCTAAGGACTCTTGTTTTTTCATGCTCGTTATTTGTTGCTTTTTATTGATATTTACATTTGCACCGTGTGTTGTCCATTGTTCCTGTTTACAGTTACTGTTCTACATAGCAATATGCCCGCAGAAAGGGAATCTCAGGGTTGTATATGGTGACATGTATGTACTCTGATAATAAATTTAACTTTGAGCTTTGACGGTCTTGTGTGATCTGAACTAGAAGTGTGTCAGTAAAGACTCTTGTTCCTTTATGTTCTTCCCCAAATCTTCCACTGAAAGAAATGACAAGTTCAGACTTTGCTGATAAGCAAGGCAATGTGACTGATTGAAGTCACTGACTAGGTGGTGAATATGGACAAGATCAGCCTAGCCTCAGATTAAAATTGGGTATAGTGTGAGAAAACCTTGGTAATTGTGTGTCTATGGATGGTCTCTTTGACTATTAGGTACACATTTTGAATGATATAATTGTTGCAGATGAAGGGCCGGTTTGTTATTGGAAACTACCGTCAGAAGTATATGTGACTGATTTTTCTCTTGTCCGATAAAGCTTGTCATTGAAGTATTTACGTACAGTGAAATGTGTCATTTGCATTAACAACCCAGGGATGTGCTGGGGGCCGCCAGCAAGTGTCACCCCACATTCTGATGCCAACATAGCATGCTCTCAATGTTTGGCAGAACAACACAAAACAACAGAACATACCAGGCAACAACAGTGAAACAAACCTCAATCCTCCTTCCCTCCCGCCCATCCACCCACGCACATACACAGCTTTCTAACTCCAGGAAAGGCAGTCTTTAGTCTCCAGCAGACTTGTGGATTCACAGACACGGGCCCCAACTTCAGAGAATTGCAGAGTTGGGGTTGTGGGTGTAAGGACTTGAGTGGTCTTGCGAGCGACTTTCGGGCTTCAATCTGAAGTGCAAGTGGCAGTTTTTAAAAATATCTGTAGTATTGAAACCTGTAAAGCATCGTTCCCATCTGTCTGGGAATGGAAAAGTGTCTCTGGTTCTCTTGAAATCAATTTGAAAGTTATGTTTTGAAGCTTTGCAGGTGGCCATGAGATAAAAACACTCTTGATTTTGATTACCAGTGTTTGTTCTCTGTGGAATAGTTTGGATGCAGTTATGTCTTTGAGAACAATAGTACTTTTCCCTATGTTCTCATGGGTCTAGTACATTGTTCAGTCAATTCCAAGTTGTGTATTAGCTCAGTCAAGATGTACTGTGTATTAAGATTTCTTCTAGGTTTAAGTTGGAGAGAACTTTTTAGGTATAGTGTGAAAATACTAAATGTTTTGTCTTTGAAAGATTATTTTATTATGCCCTCATTTGCTAAAGTTCAAACTGAGGCAATGCAACTTCTGTGGATGTTGGTTATTTATATTTTTTTTAGATGGAAAAAATGGGATTAACACAAACAGCACCTCCCCATTTTATTAAACATTTAATTTGGAACTACTGAAGTTCAAATTTAATTGTCATTCAATCATTCATATGTATACAGTTAAATGAAACAGAGATCCGATGGGGCCAAGGTGCAAAACACAGTGCATACAGCACACAGCACATACAGTTACGATAGCACCTACAGTCACAAAACGCAATGTTAGCACAGTCCCTGAGTGACATGACTTGAAGATTGATGGTGTATGGGAGTTTGTCCTGGAGCCACGTTTCTGCAACAACAAGTACACGGCAGTTCCTCATCTCACATTGGTTCAGCAGACGAAGGTAAAACAGCTTGGCTTGCGCTGGGTCAGCCGCAGGCAACTCAGCTTGTCTTTCATGGAGTGAACACTGGAGAGCAGCACCAATGGGAGAGGCAGCCCCCAGCCCAGCACTGATTCCACTGTGCCCGCCGCGCCTCAGTTCCCTCCCACACCGCCTCCAGTGCCTCTACCCTGGGTGGCTGTAAAAGGCAGCGTCACAGCTTGAGGGCCTGGTTTGCGCACAGCAGTGGCCATGCAACTCCCCCGCCACTGGTGTTTCCAATGAACCAGACTCAACATTATTTTATATTACCAATGTCCAGCAGGTCTGGCGATCACAAGAAAAATGTTATTGCACATTTGCACTGTTTGTTGGACCCGGAGAGGTCGCTGTGACCAAGCACTCACCATCTTGCCAGAAGACGAACCTCCCGGTAGAAAGCTGTGTGCTCCCTGATCCTGATCCATCCTTTTAAAGTTTGTTGGAGTGCTCTATTGTTTATCTTTTAGGTTGAGTGCAGTTTGTGTATTATCTGACATGGTAAACTTGGTGCTGTCAGTGCTGTGGAAGGTCAGCAGAAATGGACTGCTTTATGTGTGTATGTAAGTGTGATTTTAGGCACAGGTGAGTGTGGAGATTGAGCATTCCGAACCTCATTCTCAATGTAATGTGAATCTGTCTTATTTTCATCTCTGAAAATCCACAAAGGATTTGGTTTCAATACTTAAAATTCCCTTCAGTAAGTTTGTTTTTTTTCCCATAAAGTTGCTTGGGGATTTCTTTGCCTTTTCTTTTTAATCCTCTGCCTCTGTACTTAGATTGTACTCCACTTAGAGCTGTCATATCTGATCATCAAAGTGCTTTGAACTGCACTTAGTTCTGCAGTTTCAATAGATATTTGTGGTCAGATCTGTAATACTATTTGGCTTTTTCTTGGTATAATGTAGCAAATGTTTGGGCTAGGAAATTTATTTTTATTCCTATATAACTGCGGCTTTTGCCGATAATGTACAACAAAATCAACGCAATACCTTATCCTAAAAATCATTTGGAGTTTGATGTCTGTCATTCTGCCCTGGATTCCAAAGGAGCATTCAGAAAACTGTTGTGTTCCTGTATCCTACACTCTCGATTATGCTCATTTGATTCATACTTCTGCCTCTGATTTTTCCCTTTGCGCCCCACACTTCTCCCGTGTTCTGAGGATCTAGTGCAGCTTTGGTTGTCTAATTTGGAAATGCTATAATTGGTTTATATTTACATTGTAGTCTGTGTGTGATCTGGGAACATGGGGAGATGTACATTACTTTTGTAGGTTGCAGATAGATCATGTTAGTGACAAATGCACTACAATGAAGGCAAAGTGGCTTTCTACTCAGCTGTACATAAAAGGAAGGAAGGAAGGATGTGGAATGCACGACAGAGACTTAAGCTTTTTCTTTTCAGTGAGGAGGTAGCCATTTGTCAAGAAATGGATCTGAACCTGCAGAGGCAGAATGCATTTTTACATCCTAGCATACTGTACTTCATAGTGGAGAGTAGAGAGGACTAAAGGTCAGCTTGATTTGTCACATGTACATCGAAACATACAGTGAATTGCATCGTTTTGCGTCAACGACCAACACAGTCCGAGGATGCACCCTTTTACTATTGTCAAATGTTGCGCATTGAGCAAAAATTGGGTTCTTCCCCAAGAAGTGAAAAGAAATTCTGAGAAACAATTTCTATGTTTCCACTTCCTGCCTGCAATTCTCCCCCCCCCCCCCCACCACCACTTGCAGCTGGGTGCATGGTAATTTGAAAAAGTAACATTAATTCAGTGGTTGGGTTGCCGTGTAAAATCCTGCACAAGTGAGGATGGGGCAATGAAAAGGCAGTCACAGAGTGGAGGAGGAGGAAGGCTTGTAAAAGTTAGATCATAACTTTGCATGTTCTACAGAAAAAGGATGCTCCAGATTGGTACAGAATCCTCTTTGAAATCTGACAGGTATCACAGATGATCTCCATCGTTTTGTATAATAAAGAATACAGGGCTCTGAATTTCAATGAAATCACTTTGTGTTTAATTAAAGTTCTCCAGGTTCCACCCCCCCCCCCGCCCCCGGCTGTGGTAGGAGTTGCCTTGTATATTTAATTGTAAAATATTATCAATTCAACATCTGCCTGAGATTTTTGCCGATGTGCTGATGACTTTGCAGGAACCCATGGTACTGTTTGGTAGTGTATCAGTGTATCAGTTAGCATAACGCCATGACAGTGCCATCCGTAAGATTACAGTTCAATTCCAGATTGGGGCAGAATCCCCCTTGAAATCTGATGGGTACTACAGATGATTTCCATTACCTTGTATAATAAAGAATATACTACTACAAATTTCAATGAAATCACATTGGTATTTGTTTAATTATTTCCTTTGTTTCCCTGTATATACATAAAATGTAGTCCTTTTAACTCTATATCTTCAAATTGGTATTCCAGGCAAGCAGCAACATTTTCAAATACTTTATTGAAATCATGTGCTCAGAGCAACTAGCTGCTTCAATAAGTACTTGTTTGTTGTGTATCAAATTTAAATTGAGACTGAAGGTATAATTATGATGGAGATACAGAAGCCTGAAGTGGTCTAGGAACAGCTTCTTCCCCTCTGCCATCCAATTTCTGAATGGATATTGAACCCATGAACACTACCTTACTATTTTTTTAAGAAGTTTGTTTTTTTGCGCTATTTGCTTTTAGTTTAACTACAGTACTTTATATACATATATATTTTAAATCAGTTTTTTTCTATACTTATCATGTATTGAATTGTACTGCTGCAAAGTTAACAAATTCCACGCCGTGCCGATGATGTGATTCTGATTCTGAAATCACCTATGGGTTTAGGTCAAGGAATGGGGTTGTTAGGAAGTTTCTAATCTTGAGACATCCTGGCCTCTGCCTTTGAATCTGCCTCTGGCCCTTCTCCTCCTCCTCCTTGTCACTAGACCAGAATGGTTCAATGGAAATGTTAGTGCAGGAGTCTTTGGGACATATAACTTGGCATTCATGCTTTCATTTTGTTACAAATTATCCTGACATGTCTTTTTAATGTGATAGTGATCCTAGTGACTCAGTAACTGCTGTTAATGCAACAGGTCAAATTTATTTAAATCCAATAATCAGCCTTGTAAATTACTATAATGAATGCTGCCTTAAAATGACTCACTTAAAGTGAGTCAGTTTGAAGCAGTGCTCACTAAGTGCTGGAGGAGCTCAGCTGTGAGTCAGTTTGAGCTCTTGGAATGAAATAACTATTTTGAGCAGCACTTGTGCTCATGTGGGACAGTACTGGGGCATGTTGGTTTAATGGTAGAGGGCTTTCTGAATTGGTGTTTCTTGGTTGCTAGGGTGATGAATAATGACGACAAGTGAAAATAAGAGACCTGTAACAGCTATAACCTATGAATACTGAAAGGCCCTTTTAAAATTATGATAATTCACATGAGTAACGAGCAGCAATTGCTCTTGGAGGGTCTGAGAGTATAATTGGATTTGATTTATCTTCCTTCAGTCCCCTCTAAAGCTCTTTATCGTTTACTGGTCACGCCAGCTTTTGAGCTTGTGAATCTTTCAGCATTATACTACAGAAATGATCTGAAGAACGACGTAGCAGCTTTATTTAAATTTTCTTTAAGCCTACCCTCAGACTAGGCAGTGTGGTCTTGCTCCATCCCTGTGGGTGTTTTACACAATAAAACCATGTTTCACTCATGATTCTTGGGAGCAGCAGGAAATGCATGATGTCAGTGTTTTTGTGTGGGAAGGATCCCAAAAGCTTCAAGATTTGAGTTTCATTCCTGTTCTGAGTGGTCAAACTACAAGCTAGAGCTGAATTATGTTGATTTAGACACAAAAGCTGTGCTGTCTTTGTGGAAGTGAAGGTAAATGCTGTTTTCATTGAATTGGTGCACTGCATTCTAAGCTGATACGGTGAGTAAATATAGATTAGAGAGTCTTATATGATAATGGTGAAAGGTAGAAGGTCTCGTTGGCTGGCTAGATTGAGCTCCAGGTTTGTTTCTGTAGAGTTTAACACACCAGGTTGTTTTAGTACTCTAGTGGGCTGACTACACTCCTGCATTGTGCCCCTTCTCCTGCTTCAGGGCTTCTCAAATTCTTTTCTTATCTGTAGTAAACATTGCGACCTGTGCCATTAAGTTAACAAATACCATATCCTTTTGTGAAGCCAAATAAGGCTTTCAGAGTCATTGAATCTGTGAGCTTGGAAACAGTCTGGAATTTTAATGAGTTTAAACGATTTGGAGAAAATGCCGTTAGTTCGTATTGGAAAGGTTTAGATTGGTAAATCACTTCACTGCAAGAAGCGAAATCTTTAAGATAATCTGCTCCCACAGAATTGAAGCACATAATGTCTTTACTAAAATGCAGACAGAACACGGCAGCATTTGCTTCCTTTAACCAGCTGTTGCTCATCTGATGTGTGGTAATAAATAGTTGGGCAGTTACTTTGCATAATTGGAGTTCCTAAATTAGACAGCTTTTTAAAAAAAAGTATTTTCTGTTATTTCCTCCCTTTGTGTTTGGGGACCTGACCTGAATACGGAGATCATCCTGCATTTTATTTCTATAGAATTAATCTGGTGATGATTTGTGTGTGATCTTTGCCCGTGAGTGTCAACAAGCTGTTTGTGATTGGACCTGCTCTTGCTAAAACCAAGTCTGTTGTAGTTGATGTTACACAAGACTTTGTTTCCCCAAAGGTCATCAGTCAGCAAGCAGAACTGATTGCCTTGGATCTTTTCCTTTTGTTGTCTTAACCAAAAGTTGCCAAATGTAACATCACATCCCGTAACTCAGCATAAACCAGGAATTGTACTGCACAACCAGAGTTAGACTCACAGAGCAGTGTACATGCATATAAATAATCTCTCTTAAAAATACATGTGTTGTCTCTCCTTGCTGAAGAAAAGCCCATGAACTTCATTGAGAACAGCATGCTGTAGTTGGTCACAGATATGATCATACAGTTGGGAACTTGTTTGTTTTCTGGGTTTATTTGGTCTGTTTGAGCTCAGAGAATAAGGAATAATTAGTTTCCTAACAATTTTTTAAAATATTGTTTGAAGATTAGGTAAAACTAACCTGAGACTAATGAAGAGTTTCTCTGGTAAAGCACTGAGGATAATTGCTTCTTAATTTTCTGATGCATCTGTGTATGATAAACAAGGTACAGAACTGAAAGATAGAGAAGATGGTTTCTGTTTTTTTTCATTGTCTGTGAAGATTTGGCGACTCAGGATAGATGCATGAGATCCAGCCACTTGTCAGCAACTGGGATTTGAGAGGGCAAAATGAATTAAAATGTACAGCATTCTACCATATGTAGCTCTGATCAGTGTGTTGTATAAAGGATGAAAATCTACCAGAGAGGAGGCAGAGACCATGAGACATCGTGTCTGCTCCGCCATTTCATCAGGGTTGATTTATTGTCCCTGTCAACCCAATTAATCTCCCCAAAATTTATGATCCTCCATCCCATAACTTTCGACACCACTTTAAATATACGCAGTGACTTGGACTCCATAGTTATCTGTGGAGAAGGCAGGAGAATGGGATTGAGGGGGATAATAAATCAGCTGTGATGGAGCAGACTCGGTGGGTCAAATGGCTTAATTCTACTCCTATGTCTTACAGTGGTTCCTTAAGTTCGTCAGAGCCCAGGTTGTTAAAACCTGTAGGCTTTGGGATTTTTTTGCTGCGTTTGTCAGAACATCGTAAGGTTGTTTAGATTAAAAATGGACTGTAAAGTCTGACTACTGTCAGCAAATTCGGAATCATTCTAGTTTCAGTGCAGCGTGACTTTTTATGTGAAGAATGTTGTTCTCGAGGCCCAAGGGTTCCCCTTGGGTTGGGGTGTACTTGTGCTATTTTCACTCTCATACTTCCTTTTTTAAAACACAGCTCTCCCACTTAAAGTTCCACTTGTAGAAAGTATTTTTAAATTTGAGTAACAGCACATTTGACTAAATCTCTCTGCATGTGTATGTGCTTATTAATTCTTTGCCTTACATGGAGTGCTGTAGCTTGATGAGAATGAAGTTAATGCTATTTTAGTCCTACTCTGCACTTTGTGTTTATACTGTCCTCTGAAGAACAATGTGCTGTTTACCAACTTGTGTCATCTCAAGGTCACATTGTTTCCTTCAGACAAGCAGACCTGTCTTTAAACTCTATGGGTAGTGGCTATTTAATTGCAACCAACAATGTACAAAGTAGATTCTGCACAGTGCACCTTTTGGATATTTCTGGAAACACTAGTGTGATAATAATGTTTGATTGCAACCTGTTTTTCTTTGGTACAACACCCACACAACACTGGAGGAACTTAGCAGGTCAGGCAGCATCTGTGGAGGGAAATGGTAGTTCCCCAAACTGCAAAAACAACCTATTTTCCAAAGTGCATGGTGGCTCTACACTACTTTTAGTGGATCAGGTGTGTCAAAAATTATTGTGTTTTGCTGCTTTTACCTTCTCTGAACCTCTGCCCCTGCCCATGTTTGTGTTGATATTGTCAATTGGACAAGAGCATGCAGCAAGTACAATAAAGGCAAGTTAGTTAAACAATGCACTTTCTGGTAAGAATGTAGGCAAAAGCTGTGATCGTGAATGATAGATGAAGTCAAAATGCCTTTAATTGAATTTTGCTTCCTCATTAGCCTTTGAATCCAACAGTATGTTTGATGATTTTACACAATGGCAAAGGCTCTGCTTCAACTTTTAGACTTGTCATCCATTGCAAAATAGGACTGAGGTAGATAGCATATTTATGGCAGGAAAGGTTTGACCCGGTTACTGACAGAAATCAAGACTGTGGAGTTGGGCTTTCCAGGCGTGGTTGATAAGGAATGCTTGAATGTTGAGTCTATGCGTGCATTTGGCTAGGCTCCAAAGCATTCCCAGATTGATTCAGTGAATCATGTATCGTGGTGAGGTTATGGGAAAAAACTTGAGTTTGTCTTTCCAGGACCCTGTCTGATTCTTAAGGTGTTAAAGATTCCAGAAGCCCCATTGTCCTGGCTACATTTTATCCAAAAAAAAATTGCAGCTTTTCTAGTTATCTTCACATTGGTGGTTGTGTTCAAACATTTGAGTATATAGCTATACCATTAAGTTCAATTTGTTAAGGGTTTTGTTGATTCTGAAAGATCTTGGGACCCTTAAGTACAGTACAGTATCTATGTAAATGCAGCCTTTTGCACCACCTTGCCAACTATGGGTATCCTGCAGCTTTACAGCTATGAAGTGAGGCTTCTTTTGTACTGGAAATAAACATGGCAGCCATTCTTCAGCAGAGCGACCTCACTAGCACCAAAGTCTTGCCAGTTAGTTTGTGTGAGCAGTGCTAAGGTGGTCCGTGCTGGTCAGGTAGTGTTGTGTCTTTTACATGCACCTTTTGGCTTAGACAGGATGTTGGTTCAATCTCCTCTTTGGCCTACATTGTAAGGATTTTTAACATAGTCCTGGACGGTCTCCCAATATCTTCAGAAATGGAACGTGTCACCACAGCCTTCTGACTTAAAGGGAGACCGTTTTGTTTTTGTTCTAGCTTGACTGTGCCACCATGTGCTTGGGTTTAGGACACATAACATAAGCAATGGAAACGGGGGAGCCCCTATATTTGCACTGGCTTTCAATAACTTGGTGATCTTTTATCTCAGGTCCACTTTGAATTTGAAATTTGAATTTATTTAAATCTTGCATCCATCCCTCAACATGAGGAAGTAAAAATCTTTGTGTTATGACTCTGTCTCAATGTACAGACATGTGAGTTTGTAAGTCTAGTGGCTTGTAGAAAGAGGGTGTCCTGTAGCTTGTAGGTCCTGGCCTTAATGCTGTGGTACCATTTGCCAGACGGAAACAGCTGAAACAGTTCCTGGTTGGGGTGACTGGTGTCCCCAGTGATCTTCCAGGCCTTCTTTATACACCTCTCCTCATTGGAGGGAAGTTCATGTCCACAGATGCTCTGGGCCATCCATACTACTCTGTAGTGCCCAGCAATCAAGGTTGGTGCACTTCACGTATCAGGCGGTACAGGAACTGCTGTGGTAACCCAAAAATCCTTTGATTAACTTGATAATAAAAATAGCCAATGATCTCTGTCAATGATCTCAATGAGCGTAACTTGGTGACTGAGCCTCCACGGCACCTTGGTTGGAAAATTACAATGAATCACTTCCCTCTGCGTGAGGAAATTTCTTTTAATCTCTGTCATGAATGGCTGAGCTCCTCTTATTTAGTGATTGTGACCTCTGGTTCAAGACATCCCTACCTCAAATGTTCTTGGTTCTGTCGAGCCCCATTAGAATTTTGTTTTCAGAAATCGCCTCTCACTATGGACATCTTAAGTCCCTTGTAGTACCACAGAAGGCTTCTTTATAATGCAGCGTAGATGCTTCCCATTTTCCTTGCTGTGATTCCTGAGTTAAGGCCCACTTAGACTTTGCAGAACTCGTGCCATGCAATCAACTTATAACAAACAACAAAAATATGTAAGACGAGGTGCAAGTTCACCTTTGACGTAGATACAGACTTGATGTTGTTTTGAACTTTGTGTCATCTAAAAGCAGAATGTGGAAGTTAGTGAAGTACAATGATGCACCATTGCAAGGTTTTAGTGCAGGCAACCTTATTTGAAATCCGTTCATCTGTAACCACTGTTTAGATTTGATTTCACATCTCACAGAAAAGAATGGTGAGAAATAAAAGTGTTGTTGTCTTTAATTATCTTTCTGGATCAGAGGTTGGTTATTGTACCATGAATGCTTTTTATATTGGTGTTTTACGTTCTCGAAAGAAAGCGTTGGAGCCTGGAATAATAAGCATACATAGGCTTGAAAAAGAACCAGAACAAAAAGACCACAGTGACCTTTTCCAGGTTCTGGTCTCTCATCATAGATCATCAATTATTCTTTGGTAGCATGATAAACTTTTTGGTATCTTGCTTGTTGAGTGAGTGGTGTAGTAATGGTTAATTGCATTTTAAGCCGGTGTTTTTAAAGATTTTACTGTGCTTTACTGGAGACTGCATCTTGAATGCTGAACTTCAGATAGTTTGCTTTGGGATCCTGCTATATCTTAGACATCTGCTTCCAGTAGGCTGAGGTTGCCCTGTCTCAAATTTGTGCTTGGCCGCAGAACAAAATTGTGGACCTCTGCAGCTGTTTCCTGTTCAGTTTATAACTATTTCATTGCCACCAAATGTTCTATTGGCTAGCAGGTTTTGTGCACTAACTCTTTCTGCATTTATGGAGAGAGACTGGAAAATTTAGCTTCTCTACAGCCATGTTCTTGATCTGTGATTCCAGCAGCTAATGCGTTGACCTTTCAGATCAGGGTTAGTGAGAAGGGCATGCTGTATTGGTGCCGGAAGCAGGCCTGGCCAGCGCAATCCTAAAAAAGGGCCTCGGCCCAAAACATCGACTGTTTATTCACTTCTATAGATGTTGCTGAGTTCCTCCAGCATTTTGTGTGTGTTGCTTTGGATTTCCAACATCTGCAGACTTATTTGAGTTTACAGTCCTCACAAATGTGATTTGATGTGAACAAAGCATTTCACTCTACGTTCTGATGTACATATGACGAGTGAAGCTAATCTTTATCTGAGGAAAAAGCTCCTAAGCCTCAGCCTTGTCCTACAGATGATTCTCACATTTTACTTTGGTCCTGGTTCCAGCTGTGGAAATTCTCAGTGACCCAGGTGGGCTTCGTATTGGGCACCCGGGTAGCAAACAGGAGGATGCTGCTGTGCAGGAAGTGGAGAGTGTGAGGGAGGAAAAACTCTTTTAGAAATGCACTCGAGTCAGACACATAATGAGCAACTTGGTAGGGAAAAACTGCAATATGCAGCTGAGCAGAGATAAAATGTTTGTCAGCACACTGAAGAGAACTCTGTTTTACTTCCATTACTATATATACAATCGGGTCTTCCACGTGGACTGGAGAAGACAGTAGGAGCCTGAGTTTAATTTCTCAGATGAAAGCTCTGTACCAACGTGCAAGCTGGACACTCTACTTAAATTTCTGAGTTGAACTTGTACCTCAAAACTTTTGACCTATACCAATTCAATCTGCAGTGCAGTGTCAGTGATTTATGTGTTAAATAAATCCACAAACTTCTGTCCTTTGTGATGTATATAGATGCCAACTCATGCACTTTTTCTTTATTGGCAGGATTTCTGGTGAAAATGCTTTCAAAGTTCAAAGTAAGTTTATTATTGGAATATGTATATGTCACCTTGAGATTCATTTTCTTGCAGACAGTCAGAGTAAACCAAGAAATGCAATAGAATCAATGGAAACCTGCACACGCAAAAACTGACACACAACCATTGTGCACAAGAAGACAAACTGCAAATAAAAAAATACAGAGAACATGAGTTGTAGAGGTCTTGAAAGTGAGTCCGTAGGTTGTAGAATAAGTTCAGAGCTGTGGTGAGTGAAATTATCCATGCTGGTTCAGGAGCTTGATGGTTGAAGGGTAGTATCTGTTCCTGACCCTGGTGGGTGTGGGACTTGAGGCTCCTATACTTCCTTCCTGATGGCAGTAGTGAGAAGAAGGGATGGCCTGGATGGTGGGAGTCCTTGATGATAGACGCTGCTTTCTTGTGGCACTGTTCCTTGCAGATGTGCTTAATGGTGCCACTGTATGTGTGCTTTGGAGCCAGTAGAGGTTTTTCTTGATTCATTTGGCATAGCTGTGAGGAAATACATCTATCTGTAGTTTGCACTGCAAATGGGTGACATGCTCCTCAGCATACAAAGGCATTCAACAAACAACCATGGGGTTAGAACCACATTTTGCACTGAGTGCTGCAAATTCTCTTGTTGAAGTCCTGATGAAGGGTCTTGGCCCTAAACATCAACTGTTTATTCTTTTCCATAGATGCTGCCTGGCCTGCTGAGCTCCTCCACCATTTAGTGCGTGCTTCTCCTGTTATGGGACCAGATGAATTGCCTACGTTATTCTCAGTAAAATCACAAACTTGTTGAACAACTGAGATTCACCCCAAGCTACTGGAGAGTTTATTATATTCCATGGCAGTGAGCACTGACTGACTTGAACATTTTCTGAATTTTTATTTTCTTTCCTTTCATCTGCTTTGTGATCTTTTCAACCTCCAGACTGCTTTTATTGGGTGCTGTGCCCTTTAGGAGGGTGACTGATTGGACTAAGCATGCAAGCCCTCAAGTGAGCACTGCTCCGTCAATTGGAAACTCTTGGCGTCAACCCTCACCATTCAGAAAAAGTATTTATAGTCAGATGTTGGCTGATGGGCTCTGGCAGAGAATCAGTTTGTGGAAGACTGCTAATTCTCATCCATAACTCTCCACAGCAATTTTCTATTAAAGTACAAAAGCTTTTAAATAGTGCCGAGTGGGTGACTAACATTTGGTATGTCAGCAGATATCCCCTTGTGAGCTGGTGTTAATTTATTTGGAATAACCAGTGAAGTATAGGTTATAAATATCAGACAAGCATAGCTCTAATTTTCAAAAGAAATGAATGTCTTCCACATATTCTTTGGTAATAGCCCAGCCCTTTCCTTTTCCTGCACCCTTCCCACCACCAACTTCTTTGAATAGATGTCTGATTCCTGACTGGAAGGAAAACAAAGGAATTGCCCAGGACTTGACTAAAGCTGGAAATATTTGGAGCTTGTAGGTTTAAAGTTCATCTGTAGGGACAAACTACAAGCTTTCTTTAATATGCAAGGTCTTCCTGTATTCATCCATGGTGCTGTAAGTCATCTTTTGACTGGTGCTCTGAAATGCAGTATTCAGCCTGACAATAGGTTAGAAATGATTTTCTGAAAAAGGTATTAAATGTTGTATGTGGGATTTTATGACTTCCCAAGGAATGGTTGAATTATATTATCCTGAATTACTTTCCTTTTTTTGTGAACTTGAAAATTTCTTACAAATGACTGTTGCTGTACAGTGGGAGAACATTTTGACTGGCTGCACCACAACTTGGTAAGGAGTTTTCCATGCACAGGATCGCAAGACGCTGCAGAGCGTTGTACACCCAGTAGCTCCAACACACACACAACCCTCTCCACCACTGAGGACATCTTCAAGATGCAGTAGCTTAAGAAAGCAGTCTCCATCATTAAGGACCATTGCCGTCTGGGACAATGCCCTCTTCTCATTACTATTACCATGCAGGAAATACGAGAGCCTGAAGAATTTAGGAACAGCATCTGCCCCTCCACCATCAGATTTCTGAACGGTCCACGCACACGACCTCGTTCGTATTTATTAAACAGTTTATTTATTTTTGTAACATATAGATTTTGTGTCTTGCACTGTTACGCTGCAGCAAAACAACAAATTTCTCGTCATCTCTCTGATAATAAACCTGATTCTGAACTTGTCATCCTCCGCTAAGACGTACAGGTGATGGTGAGCTTTAGATATGAACATACAAATTAGGAGTGGGAGTAGGCCACTTGATCCCTCAAGCCTGCTCTGCCGTTTAAGAAGATCCTGCCTGTCTGTCTGTAACCTCAGTTCCTGTCTAACAATAGTGACCTTAGAACTCTTGTCCCACTACACAATAAAACAACACTGCACCAACCACAGAGTTACCGTGCTATAACTGGAGTGCACAAAAACTTGGTTAAGAATCCTGCTTGTGCATTAGATTAGTCCCGCTGGTCCAGAATCTTCGTAGGCATCACGATGAGCCAAATTGAGGTGGATATGGCTGCAGTTCCCACCAAGCAGATGGGTGCAGTGAGTTAAATGGTTTGACATTCCATCTTATGGGACTGGGTGATAAGGTATAGTGAAGTCACCTTTGTGACCCGCCCTTACTTGGTATACAGCAAGGGCCTGACTAATACTTGACAAAAAGCAAGCCTGATGGTGAGGCCTCACCTTCTGTCCAAACTGAGCAGCATTTTTAGCTGCTTCTAAACATCTCTGGTGTTCAGTCGATAGCTAGAGGGGATCAGATTTCCCATTGTAACGCCACAGCTTGTCAGCACATCCAGACTCAAAGTTTGAAGTAAATTTATTATCAAAGATTTAATTTCTTGCAGGCATTTACATTAAAATAAAGAAATATAATAGAATTTATGAAAGGCTATATGTAAACAAATAGCCAGCCAGTGGCGTCCACGCCAGACCAGGAGGCAAGTGGTTCTAGGTTCGAATCCAGCTGGCTCATTGCATGCTTTCCATTCGTGCTGGGTTGAGTGTTGCTGTAGCAACTCGGCCTTGTAAAAAAAACGGACAAAATTACTGACAAAAATGGCAAGGTTGACACCCAGTGCGTCACAAGGTGTGAAAAGGAACAACATATATAAACAAAGACTGACAAACAGCCACTGTACAAAAGCAGATAAATTGTGCTAATAATAAAAAAAATGTAAATAAATAATACTGAGCGTGAGTTGTAGAGTCCTTAAAGCTGAGTCTATTGGTTATGGAGTCAGTTCTGAATTGAAGTAAGTGAAATTATCCACGCTGCTTCGGGAGTCTGATGGTTGTAGGGTAATAACTATTCCTGAAACTGGAGGAGTGGGACCTAAGGCTTCTGTACCTCTTGCCCAGTGGTAGCAGTGAGAAAAGAGCATGGCTTGGATGATGAATGCTGCTTTCTTGTGGTAGGGCACCTTGTAGGTGTGCTCAATGGTGGGGAAGGCTTTGCCTGTGATGGAATAGGCTGTTGGATTGGCTGTGAGTTCTTGTCTGGAGCAGTGAAAGGCAGTGGTTCTCTCTGGAATTTGGCAGTGCACCAGAAAACATATAGCCCATGAACAATATCCTTATACCCACCTATAAGAGAGACTTTGAAAAATGCTAGTTATCCTGGATGGGATTTCACTAGACTCTCTGGGACAAGATTTAATGCTCCAGTGTTGGGACAAGTACAGGGACAGAAATTGATCTATGAAGCAGTCAGATTCTTGCATTAGTAACCTGATTATTGACCCATTGGTGCAGCTTGCATTGGTTGAAAAAAAATAAGCTTCATGAAATTCAAATATTTGTGCAAGCTTTGGAATGGCACAATGATTCAGATGTCTAGCTGAATAGATCTGGCTGGTACAGTTGGAATGTCCTCTGGTAGCACAGTTGATAGTTATGAGATTAGTCCATTTTGTTATTGTATTTCAGCAACATTAGTCATCTCATTGAGCGGTCTGCATTTCATCAAATTGTCCTCACCCAGTTTGGTGGGGGGTGGGGGGGAGCCTCACTTTTCAATTCACGATCCTATACTTGTATTCCTGTCCTCTTCCAAATTCCCTTTTGAAAGTTGGCAAGGTTCCCATCTGAAACGCATTCTCTGGCAGTGGTTTATTTTGCTTTCTCCCAGCAATCTTTTATCTCTTGTTTTCTTTAAAAAAAAGCTCTGAATCAAATTCCTTACTGGATATAACACTTTTCTTGCTTTCTTCAGTTGAAGGCATGGTAGGAATTGGTAGCAAAGGATGATAATTAGATAGATGATTGTAGATACTGGGGGCCCTTGATAAGAAAATGCTGGAAACACTCAGCTGGTTAAGTGGCAGCTGTGAGGAAAATAAAACAGACTTGATGTTTTTGGTTGAAAATCCCGAGTCGGAATTCGGGAAAGCCAAAAATAAATATTGCAACCGTGGATGTTGAGTTGCAGTGTAGTATCAAGGCAAATTAGGAGTTCTTGCTGTGCCTTTATCCATGCCTGCACTGTTGGGCTCCTGACTTTGACATTCTCTACAATTGCATGACTCCCAGCCAGTTGGGGCTCCATTTTATTTCAGAAGAGAGAGAAGGGAAATTAGTGGGTCTTGAATATTCCATAAGGAAAGACTGGGGACAAACTAACGCTAGGTTGACCATACATAGCACGTGCCTTTTGGGTGCAAGGCGAAGTGAAAGGTTGAAACCATTTCGGCCTGTAACTACCCATTTTAATACAGAACATATGATTAAGTGTGTTTTGGTTCTGGGCAGTGAACTTTGTGTCCTCTCTAGGTTGAAAGTTTACTGATTTGAACCGAAGTTCCTCCATGTGTGTTTGCATGGCTCAGGTGGGCTGCTCCCATGTTCAATTAGTAAGTTCTATAACGAGTTCAAAGCTGAAAACTGAAGAGAACTGCGGGTGAAACCTTCAGCATTGCACTGATTTCCTTTAATTTATTTGGCAGCAACATCCCTGGACAATAAATAATGTCCTTATCAGCAAAGCTCCTGTTCTGTCAATGAATTATTGGAAAAACAAAGGGCTATCAGGAACATCATTTCTTGCTACAGTATATGACGTAATTTTCTGATGGTGTGATTTGTGGAATTGTGAACTTGGAGCGATTGTTTTCAATAGCAGAGGAAGCAAATGGGAACTGTTGGCTTCAGTGAGTGTGTTGCTGTGGTGCCATCTCTACCAAAGGAGGCACTAGAGCAGTAAGTGCTCTCATTTGGTTGGGAGTATTTGTGTGTATGTGTGTGTACATATGTATGTGACATGTACAGTTGATTCTCACTGTGCTTTCTCCATGGGTTTCTATCTTTAAATTACAAAATCACTTTGTAGAAGTGTCATTGAAACACTCTTAACATTGTTCTAAACCAATTTAAATGGGGTGAAGCCAAATAACCAAATTTGTTTTCAAGCCTTTTGTAAACTGCTATAGCTATAGTATTTTACAAAAGCAGAGTTTTAGTGCAGCTTATAAAATTGAATGTAATGCTGCTGTGATTTTGCTGATAACTTATTGCACTCTGTGGTCCATCTGAAACTTGTGTGTCTTCCATCAGAATTGATCAAATGCATGCTCTTGGCACTGTTCCCTAAACGAAACAACAAGCTGCTGCCTTATTCTTCACCTTCTGTGTTAGCTGGTCTCAACTGATCCAGTCATATGCAGTAGAGCGGACTCGGACTTTTTTTTTAACCAACTCCACTCCAAGTGTTTTTCTGATCTCTGGTTTTCCCTACAGAAGATATGACACCATTGAGGGCATATAGGGAGTATCCTCCCATCAGACCCTAATTGCTAATTGACATAGGCAAGTATTTCAAGAATGCCATTTAATTTGCTGGTACATATCAAGGATAGGAACCAGGCCTTTGTGGGGGGGAAAGAATATTCAGGATCTTTAGTTGCACAGAATGTGCAGTAAAAGCTGTTCTTTTACCTGGTTTACTTAATTGTTACAATGTATTTTCCTGCTCTAATCAGTGTATTTGGTTCGGACTGATGTACATAAATCCTTATTAACTCAGCTACACTGAAGCTTATAAGCTGTCTGGCAAAGGGAATTAATGTTCTGTTACCATTTTACAAATAGAACATTATAGCGCTGTGCCTGTTGTTCGGCCCACAATGTTGTGCTGACTTTTTAATCTACTCCAAGATCAATCTAACCCTTTCCTCCTACATAACTCTATATTTTGCCATCATCCATTTGCCTACCTAAGTTTCTTAAATGACCTTAACCTATTGGACTCTACCACCAAACCTGGCAGGGTATTTTATGTACACAGTACACTCAGTGGAAAGAACTTGCCTCTGACATACCCCTTATACTTTCCTCCAATCACTTGTATTAGCAATTTTTGCCCTGGGAAAAAGTCACTGCTATCCACTTGATCTATGTCTCTTATTGACATAAACACCTCTTTCAAATCACCTCTCATCCTCCCTTCGCTCCAAAGAGCAAAGCTCCAGTTCGCTGAACCTATCTTCTTAAGACAGGCATTCTAGTCCAGACAGTATCCTGGTAAATCTCCTCTGCACCCTCTATAAAGCTTTCACATCCTTCCTACACTGAGGTGACCAGAATTGAACACAATATTCCTGGTGTGGTCTAACAAGGGGGAGGGGAGGAACGTCGGCTCAGACCATGAGAGGCCTGTGTTGGGCATTTTCATGCCTTACAAGGCGCAGATTGGAAGTCTGTGTGGGGCACCACTCCCCGCACAGACACTAGAGCAATGTGTGGTTAAGTGCCTTGCTCAAGGACACAAACACGCTGCCACAGCTGAGGCTTGAACTAGCGACCTTCAGATCACTAGACAAGCACCTTAACCACTTGGCTACGTTCCCAACACAAGAGTTTTATAGAACTGTAACATTATCTTGTAGCTCTTGAACTCAATCCCCCGACTAATGAAGGCCAACGAGGCATATGCATTCATATCAATCCTATGAATTTATGCAGCGACTTTAAGGGATCTAGGGAAGTGGGCTCTAAGATCTCTGGACAGAGTATAGCTAAAAGAATTAGACCATACAACTAATAACAGGAATTCTGCAGATGCTGGAAATTCAAGCAACATACATCAAAGTTGCTGGTGAACGCAGCAGGCCAAGCAGCATCTATAGGAAGAGGCGCAGTCGACGTTTCAGGCCGAGACCCTTCGTCACAACTACATGTCTGTGCAGTCATCCAGTGAACTAATCCCTTACCTCAAACCTATGGCTTACCCAATGAAGAAGAAGAAAGCCCTTAATTCCGAGTGGAGTCATCGGGACGCCATCATGACAGCGTTTTTTTTAAGCTGACTTTCTTATTTTTACGAGGCCGAGTTGCTAGCTCGATGCTCAACCCAGCACGGATGGAAAGCGTGCAAGGGAGCTGGCTGGATTCGAACTCGGGAGCCTTCGCTCTGAAGTCCGGTGCTGATGCCACTATGCCACCAGCCGGCGTTATGTCCTACCCAATACTCAGTTCTAATTTCTGGTGTTCTAAGCCCTGTTTATGGTCCTTGATTGCTCTCTTTATTGATCTCTCAAATGATCTACTTCCACTGTAGTTCAATAGGATTGGAGGTGGAAGAAGTCTTATGTAGGTTATGCAATTACTACCACAGAAGGGGCAGTAGGTATCTGATGGGATAGATGGCAGGTTGTTTGTTGAAGATGTGGTGTTCGTAGCCTTTGCTTGTGCTAGTAGTAAAGACTCAACGTGCTTGGTCCTTTCCGGATTCAGTTACATAACTTTTAATAGTTGTGGCCAGGACTTCCATGAGTTGGTCAGAAGGTTGCATTTATTTTCCAAGAAAAAATTGGGAACATCTGGAAATACTTCTTCTATCCTCCTGGAAGTCTCTTCTATGTGACTGAGCTTGGAGTAGAGCGTTTGTTTGGGAGATTGAGGATGAAGTTGAGTTGTATGAGTGTGGGTGAGAGTGTTGTCCTGGGTGAGGGCATTGATGCGGATATCTGCCCATTCTATCCATGGATTTGAAATTTGTGAAGGTGACTGCTGTAGGCGTCTATGTCCTTGAAGCAAGAGGGATGGTGGGTCACTGCTATTGAAGCAAGAGGGGTGGTTGGTCACTGCTATCAAAGCAAGAGGGATGGTGGGTCACTGCTATTGAAGCCAATGCTGGTGTACTGAAGGTGGCTGCCTTCACTGAAAGGGGAAACTCCCAGATTATAAAGTAATTCCTGTCCTCCAGTGAGTGTTGGCTTTCAGGAGAGGAGCTGTTATGCAGTGGGAGGTCTTCTGCATCCTTGGTGCAAGGCCCATTCTCTTTTACACCTTGGCAAAGGAGTTATTGATGATTTGGAGTTTTGTGCAAGGACTGCAGCATCAACTGCAATTGCTTACAAAGATTGAGGTGATCTTTAGACTGGAGCTAACAAAGGCTGCTTGGTTTTCTGTTCATCCTATAGATTATCTCCACTTCAGTGGGATATTTGTTTGAGGCAAGCTGCAGTATTGGAGAGAAGAAGATCAGGACACGAAGTGGGACAGTGACGCAGCCTGCAATGGAATTGGATCTGTGTGTACCTGTTAGTTCAGATTACAATTTATCTCTGATCATATAGAAGGTAGAGAAGAATTTCTAATGGTGACTAAACTTCAGAAGAATTCTCAATTATCCTGCTTTTTTGATGGAGGATGAGGCTTTTGACAGGTTGAGAAAGATCGGGTACAGTGTTTTATTCTGTTTTCTACATCTTTATTGAAATTGTTATGTGGTGAAGGCCATACCCCTTCTATCTTTTGATGAACAGAATCCACATTGAACATGGTCGCATTTGTCTGTGATCCTCTTCTTTCCAGATGAGGAAAACAAGATCCAGATTTTGAGCTATCTTGGATGAAATCTTCCAGGTGGGGTGATGCCCTAATCTGTTAAACAGTGATCACTGAGTACAGATTATCTGACCAATGTTACAATATTCTTCTTGGGAACCTCTGTGTGAAGATTTACTGTTGCGTTTCTAATATGAAAGGGGTGGCACAACAACTTCGTTGGCTGCAAGCCTCTTTGCAACATCCTGAAAGGTACACCAGGTCAATTGCTGTTTGTGCTTTTAGCTGATTAAGGGTCTCGACCTGAATTGTCAACTCTCCATTTCACATCACAGATGCTGCCTGACCCACCGATTTCATCCAGCAGCTTATTTTTTGCTCCAAATTTCAGCATCCACAGACTTCTGTGTGTCCATCTTTCTGGAGGCGAGACTTTGCCTGCCTTGGCTGTGAGTGATCCCCATGTAGTTAGGTCAGCCAAACAGTTACAGGAAAGGTAATGGCATGGATAGAGTATTGGCTGACTGGCAGGAGGCAAAGAATAGGCCATTTCTGGTTTGCCGCTAGTGACTAATGGTGTGTCCACAGGAGCTGGTGTTGAGACTGCTTCTTTTCATATTATACGCCAATGATTGGATAATGGAGTTGATAGCTTTGTGGTCAGTTTTGCAGACAACATAATGTAGGCGGAGGGCAGGTAACTTTGAGGAAGCAGAGAGTCTGCAGAAGGACTTGGACAAATTGGGAGAACTGGCAACCAAGCGGCAGATGGAATTCGGTGTAGGGAAGTATATGGTCAAGCACTTTTGTATAAGTAATAAAGGTGTAGGCTAAAAGTATAGACTATTTTCTGAACAGGGAGAACATTCAGAGATCAGAAGTGCAAAGGGACTTGGGAGTATTCGTGTGGGATTCCATAATGATTAACTTGCAGGTTGAGTTGGCAGTAAGAAAGGCAAATGCAATATTAGCATTCATTTCTTTTTTTTAAATTTTATTTTTATTTGGATAGGGAATTCACAAATATCGTGTACTTTTTTCACACATATAACCTTTTCCATTTTTTAATATGTATAAAACTATAATTATTTATACATTCTTAAGTACACATTGAGATGATATAAAAGGAAATTAGACACTTAAATAGATAATTATGTACTGTGGTAATTCTAATCTATTAGGCTAAGTAATGGTATTAGTTGTTAAGAAAAATGGTAATAATAGTTTCCATATAACTCTTCTGGACCATTTCCACTGGTCCAAAATGTTGTATATAAGCCTATGTAACAACCATTGTAGGTGTTTATATCCTAATTTGTTCATGCTTGCTCCTGCCCGCAGACATAATTATCCAATCCCTATGTACTTATTTACTTAATTTTTTCATTTTTTATCCCTTTCCCAAATCTTTCCCTTTACTTGTGTTAATTCTCTATTTTCCAAAAGAAAACCAAAAAAAAGACATTTAGACTAGGGGTGCTTACGTTAGCAATATTACTGTGTTGATGAGAAGAGCAGTATAAATCATTAGGAGAGTCATCTAAAGTCTGCTCGCATTGGGGTTATATATTCAATCCATTTATTCCAGATTTGATAAAATGTTTCTTTTTGAATTCTGAGGGAGTAAGTCAACTTTTCCATTTTAAATATTTCCAAGATAAATTCGTGCCAATCTTCTAATGTAGGTGGTATTGGATTTAGCCACTTTCTAGTGATTGATTTCTTACTTGCCGCTAAGAGGGCCTGCAGCAACTTTATATCTTCCTTCTGTTCAAGAAACAATACATGCCCCAAATAGAGCGTCTCAAAGTTCAGAGGTATCTGGGACCTAAGTACCTTAACTAATGTTCTATGAATACCTTCCCAATATAGACTTAATTTAGGGCAATCCCAGAAAATATGAAAATGATTTGCCTCCTTGGAGCCGCACCTTCTCCAACACGTCACGTTTGTATCTTTATATTTTTCCTGATATGGGGTCTTGAAGTATCTTATAATGTTTTTCCAACAATGTTCTCTCCAAGTCAAAGAATTAGTCGAGGACCATTGAAAGCTGCAGATTTTCCCCCAAGCCTCCTCTGAAAGTACCAACTCCGCTTCTTTCTCCCACTTCTCTTTAATATACAGTGTATTTACATTTTTAGCATGGGAGAGTGCATTATATACTCGAGAAACTGATTTACTAGGTATTGAACTGCAAGCTGAATTCAGAATCTTGAAAAATTCTAATTCTACTGTTGATGGGACTGTATATCTACAACTCTGGTTAACATAGTTTCGTACTTGAAGGTACCTAAAAAAGTCATTATGTTCTAGGCCATGTTTGTCCTGCAGGATTTGGAAACTTTGTAATACTCTTTTATCTATAAATGAGAGGTAGGTTGTAAGACCTTTCTTTATCCATAGCTCAAATCTTTTATCTCCTCTGTTGGGAAGGAATTCAGTATCATATGCACACCATCTAAAGAGTTTTAACATGTTATTAATTCCACATGAATTAACCACCTTCTGCCATACTTTTAATGTAAGATTTATCCAACTGTTTTTAAATTTTTCCAACTGGGCCATCAATCCTTTGTCAGCTATTGAGGCCTGAAGAGGAAAACTGTCAACTAATCCAAATTCTATTTCCTTCCATCTAGCCTTATATTCCCTATTACACCAATATAACAGAGGGGTTATCTGTGAGGCATAAGAATAATTTCTCAGGCAAGGAAGAACCATACCTCCTCCTTCCTTCCCTAACTGTAAGGTGTTATATCGAATTCTAGGTTTCTTTCCTTGCCAAATGAAGCGGGAAATCCATTTGTCCCCTTCCCTGAATTGATTATCATCCACCTCCACCGGTAAAGTATGGAAAAGATACAATAACCGAGGAAGAATATTCATTTTTATAGTATTTATCCTTGAATTTAAACTTAAAAAGGGGATAAGATTCCATCTATGCATATCTGCTTTTATCTCTGAGATTAATGGCCCATAATTTACCTGTGACAGTGTTGAAAGATCCTTCGGCAGGATTATTCCTAAATATTTTAATGATTTATCTTCCCACTTAAGATCGTATGTATCCTGCAATTTTTTGGATGGTGTATAATTTAGGGACATAACCTGCGTTTTCTTTACATTTATTTTATAACCTGATATTTTCCCAAAGTCATCTAACAGTGTAAACAATCCTATAAATGATTTTTCTGGTTCACTCAGATAGACCAAAACATCATCTGCGAATAACACCACTTTCTGTTCAATCCCTGCCACCTTGATACCTTTTACAATTTCGCTCTGTTTTATTAGTTGGGCAAGCGGTTCAATATATAGCGCAAAAAGGAGAGGAGAAATTGGACATCCCTGTCTAGTGCCTCTCTCTAAGATGAAGGAGTCAGAGAGGTCTCCATTTATCTTAATTCGGGCTGTAGGGCTGTCATATAGAGTCTGAATTACTTTAATAAACTTTTCTTGAAAGCCGAATCTTCCTAACACTCTGTATAGGAATGCCCAACTAACAGAATCAAAAGCTTTCTCAGCATCCAATCCTACTACCATTGTCTCTGTCTCGTTCTTATTAACCTGTTCTAATATGTGCAGAGTTCTCCTTATGTTGTCCTGTGTTTGCACGTTATTGCTGCTTGACAAACAAAAATAGACTCACTGTTCATCTTTAGTGAATGTAGGTTCATCTTTAGGTTAGAATGCATGTAAGCTGTATTAAGGCATTGAATTCCAGCAAATTTGCTCCTGACAGTATCAGTGTTCTTTCGCCCCCCCCCCACCACCACGTCTGTGACCCTCTTTCACCCTCCTCCCAAGATGTTTCCTTGTTATAAAAATAATTTGGTGAAAGCTGTGTGTTAACCCTGAGGACTCCAAAGGGATTTGTGTAGTCGTGAGAGTGAAGCCAGGTTTTTGCATGGTGAGCTGGGTTTTTTCACAGCAGTCAGTTTTCACTGACCAAAAGTCAACAGGATCATGAGATGACTGAGTGAAATTATCACCATACTTTGGAGAGAACTTGTTCATAATCTACCCCTGCACAAGTGCACTGAATCACTTCAGTTAATTCACGTTGTGTTGTGAAGTTTGACTTGTTTCTGTCTCTGTCAGTTTCTCCAAAGTTGCTGTTTATCCTTTTCTCTGATAATAAAGCTGTGCTTCTGTAGGAAGCCACAAAGGGTATTCAGTGCAGCAAGAGTTTCTTGCCAAGCTATGTTGGATATGTTTGTGTTGATGCCTTCTCATGTTTCCATCACTCCATACACACCATAGTAAATGACGTGTAGATGTGTTGTAACAGTGACAGAAAGGCACAACCTCAACAGGCAAATGGGCAAGAGGATTCCAGAGGCTGCCGGTACCAGTTAGTTACTGTCACAGAGGTTTACAGAGCCATTGGATTGGCAGGAGGTCAGAGGCTGAAGTGAGTTTGCTTCAGAGGGGAGATAAAGGAAGAGATGATTTTATTTAAGTGATGGCAGCTGTAAATTCTCACACAAAAACTGATTACAGCAGGTTGGAGGCTGCATTACTTAGAAGACTACAGCCCGCTGTAAAACCTTTCAGTCAAGTACTGACCGTCAGCTGTGCTTTGTGCCTGAAGAGGGATCCAAACTCGTCTTGAGTAACTGAGTAAGCAAGCTGTGGGCTTTTGAAGCTTCGTTTATTTAATAGTTACCTTTGACTTGAAGTACAGTTTTATCACTGGATGACAGGTAATGGAAGTTTCCTGTGCAATTTAAGATTGCAGTGTTGTGTTTTCTTTCTGAGGTCTCTTATGTCAGCATAAAATGCAGAGGAGTTTGAACTGTGGCAGGTCAATAACTAGTTCTATTAGTTTTGAAATTCATTAATTGTTTTTTTCTGTGTCCATTGCACACAGGAGCAGAGAGTCCTTAAGCCAGTGGTTCACAATCTTTTTTTATGCCATAGACTCCGACCATTAACTAAGGGGTCCATGGACCCCAGCTTAGGAATTCCTGCTTATTATATGTTATTTCAAGCTCCTGGGTGGCAAGATCTTTGAGGATCCAACTTGTTTTCAAAATATCAATATAGCTATAAAGGCAAGACAGTGGCTATATTTCATTAGGAGTTTGAGGAGATTTGGCTTATCACCTAAGACACTTGAAAACTTCTACACATATACTGTGGGGAACAGGCTGCATCACTCTCTGGTATGCGGGGGAGATCTACTGTACAGGATCGAAAGAAGCTACAGAAGGGTATAAAATTAGTCAGCTCCATCTTGGGTACTAGCCTCCAATAGTTTCCAAGACATCTTCAAGGAGTGGTGTCTTAGAAAGGCGGTGTCTGTCATAAAGGACTCCTGTCACCCTGGACATGCCTTATTCACGTTGTCAGGAAGGATGTACAGAAGCCTGAAGGCACACACTCTGATTCAGGAACAGCTTCTTCCCCTCTGCCATCCGATTCCTGAATGGACATTGAACCCATGAACACTACCTCACTTTTATTATTTCTGTTTTTGCATTATTTTTAATTTATCTACTTAAAATATATATACGGTAATGTATTTATTTTTCTTTCTATATTTTCATGTATTGTATTCTATTGCTGCTACTAAGTTAACAAATCTCATGACGTGTGCTGGTGATATTAAACCTGATTCTGATATGTGTAGTGTAACAAAAGCCACAACAACTTATTTACTGTCCTTTCACTTGCCACCTTCAGCCATCTGAGCTGCATTGTGTCATCCCCGATCCTGAGTCCCTGTTTAAGAAACTGATGTTACTGTTTACTGTGCTCAAAGCAGTTACTCTTGTTCATGTTGTGGTTAAGTACATAAGAACTTAAGAAATAGGAGCAGGAGTAGGCCATCTGGCCCAGTGAGTGTGCTCCGCCATTCAATAAGGTCATGGCTGAATTGACCATGGGCTCATCTCCACCTACCTGCCTTTTTCTCATAACCCTTAATTCCCCTGCTGTGCAAAAATCTATCTAACCTTGTCTTAAATATACTTACTGAGATAGCCTCCACTGCTTCATTGGGCAGAGAATTCAACAGGTTCACCACTCTTTGGGAAAAGTAGTTCCTCCTCATCTCCATTCTAAATTTACTCTCCCAAATCTTGAGGCTATGTCCCCTTCATCTCTGGAATCAACCTGGTGAACGTCCTCTGCACCACCTCCAAATCCTTCCTCAAGTAAGGAGACCAGAACTGCATGCATACTCCAGATGCGGCTTCAACAGTACCCTATACAGTTGCAGCATAACCTCCCTGCTCTTAAATTCAATCCCTCTAGCAATGAAGGCCAACATTGATACCAGCTGCACCTGCAAATCAACCTTTTGCAATTCATACACAAACATTCCCAAGTCCTTCTGCACAGCAGCATGCTGCAATATTTTACTATTTAAATAATAATCTGCTCTTTCATTTTTCCTTCCAAAGTGGACAACCTTGCATTTACCAACATTGTACTCCATCTGCCAGACCCTTGATCATCCACTTAACCTATCTATTTCTCTTTGCAGACTCTCTGTATCCACTGCACAATTTGCTTTTCCACTCAATTTAGTATCATTAGCAAAATTAGGTACAGTCCTCAGGGCCCACTCTTCCAGATCATTAATGTATGTTGTGAACAGTTGTGGGCCCAGCACTGACCCCTGTGGCGCACAGCTCACCATTGATTGCCAACGAGAGAAACACCCATGTATCCCAACACTCTGCTTTCTATTAGTTAACTAATCCTCTATCCATGCTAATACATCACCCCAAACTCTATGCATCCATATCTTATGGATAAGTCTTTCATGTAGCATCTTATTGACCGCCTTCTGGAAATCCAAGTAAATAATGTCCATGTGTTCCCCTCTATCCACTGTGCTTGTTATATCCATAAAGAACTCCAGTATGTTTGTCAAACAGAACCTGTCTTTGCTGAATCCAAGCTGCATCTGTCTGATAGATCTATTTATTTCCAGATGCCTCGCTGCTGTATTTCTTAATGATAGCTTCAAGCATTTTCCCAACTACAGGTGTTAAATTAACTGGCCTATAGTTACCTGCCTTTTGCCTACATCCTTTTTTGAACAGTGATATGACATTCGCCTTCTTTGAATCCACCAGGACCTGCCCAGAATCCAGAGAATTTTGGTAAATTACCACCAAAGCCTCTACTATAACCTCTGCCATTTCTTTCAGTTTACTGGGATGCATTCAGACCCAAAGGTAAAGCAGCTCTTAATGCTGGAAGTGGAAACCTTGGTTCCATCTTCTGGACAGTTGGTATCAGCATGCTTCATAGTTATTGATGCTTACGTCTCCTTTCAGGAGAGCTTTTCAACAAAATGTCTTTCATTTTTAAAAGATGAGATCAAAAATGATCAATTTTGGATATCATCAAAAAATGTATGTTAGTGTTGGTCATTTCAGACTCCCATTCTGACTGGCTTCTTGTTGTATTAATGTATTTAGTGCAGAATATTAAGCTTTCCAGTTGGGCAGCATCCCATAATGGGCTGCAGTGATTTATGAGCTTTTAAACGTAACTCTTAAAGAAATAGATATGAAGGGATTTGGAGTTAAAATATGTACAGATTTTTGTTTTTATTTTAATTTTTTGTTACTGTGGAAAGTAGAGTGAGAAGTCTTTTGAGCTGACGTATTAGGCGTAGCAATATTTTGGAGGAGGTTAGCTTTGGCTCATATCCTCGAATTACTCAATTTTTGGATTTTCTAAGGCTTTGCTAAGGTATCCAGAGGTAACTAATATTGAGAAAGTCATTGTCTGCAACTGTTCATTCCACACAGACTCCAGCATCATGATATGTAGGCTTTTTGTTCCTGGTTGTAAAAACCAGACAGTCCTGTATCTTGTCCTCAGCAACCTTATGAATTATTGATGAAGTGTAGTCACATTATTGGGGTGGTACATTGGATTTGTTAGTTGTGTAGCCTTCTCTGGGCTCCAGTGATTCTGACTTCTTGGACTATCTGTATGTAGTCTGCACTTCCCCAGAGGCTTCCATTCCATAAAACGCATAGGAGCAGAATTAGGCCATTTGGCTCATCAGGTCTGCTGCACTATTCCATCATGGCTGATTTATTATCCCTGTCAACACCATTCTCTTGCCTTCTCCTTGTAACCTTTGACACCCTTACTAATCAAGAACTTATCAGCCTCTGCTTTAAATGTACCCAATAATTTGGTCTCCACAGCCATCTGTGCAATGAATTACACAGATTCACCCACTGGTTAAAGAAATTCCTCCTCATCTTTATTCTAAAGGGACATCCTTTTACTCTGAGGCTATGCCCTCTGCTCCTGGACTCGCCCATTATGGGAAACATCCTCTCTACATCCACTCTGTTTAGGCCTTTCCTCTCACAATGCAAAATGAATTATTTGATGGCTTAGTTCAGGGGTCCCCAACCTCTTTTGCACTGCGGACCGGTTTAATATTGACAATATTCTTGCGGACTGGCCGACCGGTGGGGTGGGGATGGGGTGTAGGGTTGCCAACAGACAAGAGGAGCAGTCAAATACGTTGTGTTTACCCCGAGGAAAAACTACCATGACCATGAAGCCTTGCACGAGCACCAGTGCGCATGCGTGTACGTGCTGATTTTTTTTTCTACAAATCGTTTTTGGCGATTCTGTACCGGGGGTGGGGGGGTGGTGTTAATCACGACCGGAATATCAGTGATAAGTGGCTAATACACTCAATTTCGTTTCTAAAAGGGTTTATCTAACGAATTTAATATTAAACACACAGTGCATATTTTCCTCGCATGAATATAGTGATGTCAATTATCAGGGGAGCTTAAAGTAAGTGTTGAACGAACTTCCAGTAGAAGTGGTAGAGGCAGGTTCGATATTATCATTTAAAGAAAAATTGGATAGGTATATGGACAGGAAAGGAATGGAGGGTTATGGGCTGAGTGCAGGTCGGTGGGACTAGGTGAAAGTAGCGTTCGGCACAGACTAGAAGGGCTGAGATGGCCTGTTTCTGTGCTGTAATTGTTAGATGGTTATATAAGTCACTTATAAGTCAATAGCATCATAACATTTTAAGTAACGTTTGGATGTTAAACACACAGCACATATTTTCCCCGTATGAACATATAAAATCATTGCAACACACCAATATCGCTGAATCAGTGGGAGCCCTGGGCTTGTTTTCCTGCAACAAGACGGTCCTATCGAGGGGTGATGGGAGACAGCGATACTCGAAGGGGGTTCCTTGTGTCCAGTCTATTCCGCAACTTAGTTTTCGTTGCATTCATTGCAGAGATAGCAACGTTTTCAGTGCTTTCGTGGCTGTCTCAGGATATTTAGCCTTGACTTTGATCCAGAATGCCAGCAGAGATGTTCTGTCAAACAATACTTTTCAGCCCACTGTCATTTGCAAGCTTAAGGAGTTGATCTCCTTCCCGCACTGACATGCGTAATGAGATTGCGTGCGTTCAAGCTCAACAGTGGGTGACGGAATGAGAAAAGGTGCGCTGACTCATATCGCCAAATCATATCGTTTCCTCACGGCCCGGTAGCGCATGCTTTGCGGCCCGGTGGTTGGAGACCGCTGGCTTAGTTGGCTGCTGTAAATTATCTATTGTGAAGGTGGGTGGTACGAAGATCGGTGAGAGGCAGTATTAACGGGCATTCATGAAGGAATGGACTGCAGGCAGTTAGTGGGGAATGAGGCTGATGTGATTTCTCTGAGAGCCAGTATACTTGATGGGCCAAATGATTTCCTTTTTGTGTTGCAAGGGAATATAAGAAAATAATAATATCCTATTATCTCATTCATGATGTCCTGTAGTCATTGAACACCTTTTGGTTTATAACAATCTATCACTCTCTCCCAGTTTAAAATTATAAACAGCAATTGGTGTAGAGTCAATTGCTGTTTGTGGTAGGGATATTCTAAATCTCTGCTAAACTTAGCATAAAGGAGTTTTCTCAATTTCTTGAAAGGACCTCAAAATTGAGACCTGCACTCATTCCTAGACTCCAGCAAGTATTGTTTTGCCTTACTACCTCCCCTTAATATCGTGGAAACTTTGATCGAATCCTGAAGTCTTGCTGGGAATAGGAACCTGTTTGCATAATCTCTCCCAGTAACTTAATCTTTGGAATCCAGGCATCGTTTTGGTAAAACTATGCTATAGTAGGCCTTCACTGAGGTGTGGAGACCAGAACTGCTTCAGAGGGGTCGAACAGTGAAGTGTAATTGCTGCTTTTTTTAATGGAAGTAAAAGTCTGGTAATCCATTATCCTTTTGTTAAAAATCCAGATGGTATGACATCTGGGATTCACTGAGACTCCGTTTCCCATGCTCCTTTTAAATTTAGGGGGTACAGTGGAAAATTTATTGTGCCTCTGTGTAACGTATTAAAAATGAGGGAAGAAGTGTTCTGTAGTAATAACAGGAATAACAGGAACATTTTCCAGTCTAATAGGAACAAAGTGTCAAAGCTACTGGATTCTCAAATCTTTATTGCACTTGTCCTAGGTGTCAAATGCAGCAGAGTACCCTAACATGTATTGGTTTGTACTTGAACATGACTAGCAATGATATATGCACGTGGACCTTCAAGTCTCTGCACTTGCATCTGGCTTTTGAAGAATTCTGTTTTATCCTTTTAAAATTCCAAGGGTTGATTATATTCCATTTACCACCTCAGTTATATTTGTTTTTTGTTTGATGCAGTCAAATTCTTCCTATCTACTTAACGTACCTACCATTGTGTAAGGTGTTAAGTTGAGTGGATGGTATTTATCTTGTATTTATTATATATGGTGAGCATGTGTAGGCCCAAAAGCAGCTTTGTGAAGAAGGCATCTGCATTTTTACATGGACTATGTCCTATAAAAGCCAGAGTTGGTGTTATGATTTCATTAATTATTTTTGGTTTATACAGATTTTACTTTGGAGAGCCAATGTCACAGACTGAATTGCTGCAGGCTTCATGGCCATTGTCTGTCATACAGATATGTAACAGGTCCTTCAGCTCACCCTATCCTTGCAAACTGTCAAACACCCATTTACACTAAGCATTCAGTAATCTCTATTTTTATTCTCCCCATATGCTCATCAATGCCAATTCTACCACAAAAGAGGCAATTTACGGTGAGCAATTAACCTACCAGCCTGCATGTCTTTGGGGTGTAGAGCACCTAGTTGAAACACATGGTCACAAAGAGAACGTGCAAACTCCATGCAGACAGCACCAAAGTCAGTAAGGATTGAACCTGGGTCACTAGAAGTTGTGAGGCAACACCCCACCAGCCGTGCTACTGCACAACCCTTTGTTGCAATTTCCTGTGATGCCGAAGGAAACTTTAGGAACTCTAGGCTCCTTCTCTACTCCACCGTATAAGCTGCTAACTGTCCAAAATCTGCCATCGACCAGCTTAATCTTGCCAAGGACCATTGGTTTAGATACTCAACTGGCCATGGGCTACTCCTTCATTCTCTGGTGGTAGACAGGATGAATTTGAATTTATTTAAATCTTACATCCATCCCACAACGTGAAGGAGTAAAAAGCTTTGCGTTATGAGTCTGTCATAATGTACATACAGGAGAATTTATGTGTAATGGGTTGTGGAAAGAAGCTTTCCCGTAGCCTGTTGGTCGTGGCTTTAATGCTGCAGTACCGTTTGCCAGACGGAAGCAGCAGCTGAAACAGTTTACGGTTGGGGTGACCGGTGTCCCTGATGATCTTCCAGGCCTTCTTTCTGCACCTGCTGTAAATGTCCTCAATGGAGAGAAGTTCACATCCACAGATGCGCTGGGCTGTTCATACCACTCTGCAGTGCCCAGCGATCAGGGTTGGTGCAGTTCCCGTACCAGGTGGTGATACACCCAGTCAGGATGCTCTTAATGGTGCCCCTGCAGAAGATCTTGGGGATTTGGGGAGCCCATGCTGATCTTCTTCAGTCTCCTGAGGTAGAGGAGATGCTGTTATGCTTTTTTTGCCAGGTAGCTGATATGTATAGTCCAGGTGAGATCTTCGGTGATGCGTATACTGAGGAACTTGAAACAACTCACCCTCTCAACTGCAGACCCATTGATGTTGATCAGAGTGAGCCTGTCCCCGTGACTGTTCCTGTGTGGAAAAGAGCAGGACTGAAGCCTTGGGCATTGCAGGGAATAGTCCAACCACCTGCCTTCTATCTTGGACTATAGCAAGGAGCTAACATGAGAGCTGTGTTAGTTTGAGTATAAAATATTACTTTAGCATTTAATCATAAAACTGTTCCATAGAGGCCCAAATGCTGCTGAACGCTCGATGACCGTGTGTTCATATGAAAGGTTGGTGGGCTAAGAGATCTGTAATTTATTCCTAAAGTGAGTTATGAGTTCACTCCGGACAACTCCCTAGTTGAATATTTTGAATATTTTCCAGGTTAGTTTTTGACGGCTTATGTTTTGGGTTTCATCTGTGTGTAGGGGTTACTTTGACTCTGAGTTCCATTCAGTGTGAATCACAGGTTGATTGCTTAGCACTGGGTTTTCTGTTACTTTGCTCCTATCCTGATGTTCATTCTTTACTTACATGATGGGTCGGTTTGATTTTTACTGCATATTGGTAATCCTTTTAAAGAAGTATATGGCTTGTGTGTAAGAACTTAACCATCTAGCTGTACACACCAAATCCTAACAGATGTGAATGAAGGTGGCTCCCTTTTAAGACGTTAAAAATAGTGGAAAGATCTAGGCTATTCAATCCCTTAATGCTGTACATAGTGGTTATAATGTAGTAGATGTCTGTATAGCCTGTTAAGCCTATACTGATTGTATGTAAGTGCAGTCTGTTTAGTGTCACTACCTTGTCCTCTCCCGTAGCACTGTAAATTCTTACCTTTCAAAAATTAATGAAATATTACTCCTAGCCGTGCATTCCAGACATTAATCACACACTGTGTTAACTTTTTCCTCATGTTGGTATTGGTTCTTATGCCAATCACCTTTGTTCTAAAAGCAGACAGAAACTGCAGATGCTGTAAAAAGAAACTGCTAGAAACGCGCAGCAGCTCAGGCAGCATCTATGGATAGAGAAACAAAGTTGGTGTTTGGGTTGATGGACTTCCATCAAATCTAGGAGGAATGCTCTATGTCCCCTAGTTTTTGATCCTTCCATCTTTGGGAATAGTTTGTCTCCTAACATCTTTGGAATGGTTTCTCTCCTTTTGTCTTTGGAAATGGCTTCTCTGTTTTTATCAAGTCTAGATTTTTCAAGGGTTTTACAAATCCTTATTGTATCCCTTTCAACGTTTTTTTCCCAATTTACCTGTGCAATTAATCTTCTAATCGCTATAATTGTTTTGATAACTTCTGTCTCCTCCCTAAAGCTTTTCAATCTTTGCGAAAACGTGGTACACAGTAGTGAACACAGTCTGCAGTTATGTATAAGTCAGAGTTTACAAAGACTCGGAATATCTTCCTTGCTCCAGCATGCTATTGCATCTCTTTCTAAAACCTGAACCCTTTTCCTTAAACGCCTTGGCTACTTTCAGTGATCTCTGCACGTATACCTCCAAATCCCTCTGTTCTTGTATATCTTATAGAGTTGTGCTCACTGGTTTATATAATGCTTCTTCTCATTCCTCCTATCAAATTTCACATTTCTCAGCAGTTTAATTTGCCATGTTTTCACCCATCCCACCAGCAAGACTGTTTCTTCCTGCTCTTACCTACCTTACAATTTGTCACACATTCTGGTTTTGAAATTTAGAGATTTTGCCGTAAACACTTAAATACTGAATTTACCAATAGATACTAAGCAAAGAGGCAGACTTAGCGCTGACCTTTGGGGAACTCCAGTGCAGACCACATCCGCCTTTTTGGTAACAAAAAACTCATGATGTGAAATGTTTTTTTTAATATAACCAATTTCTATCTCATTCTCTCCTTTTCATTCATTGAAAGGATGAATTGATCCATTTTGGCTTAGTGAATGATAACACTTGTCATGGCTTGATGGTCTTTAATATTCTTAACCAGCAAAGACGGTCCATCAATTTAAAAGGATGTAACTTTCACTGTTTTGTATTGGAGAGAATTCCATGCTTACTAATACCTGTTTTCCTGAAGATATATTTCCTAGCTTTTGTGTTGAATGGCTTGGCCCCAGTTTAATGGTTTTGTCCTCAGATCCTGCAACCTTAAACTGTGGAAAATTTCTGTCCACCCTATCAATTCTTTGTGAGTTCTGCAGAAAACCCTCAGTCAAATGACCCTTCGTCTTTTATGTTCTACTGAATACAGGATTGTTTTTGTTGTAATGTTTCTTAATAGTTTAACTCTTGGAGCCCTGTTATATATGGGTGAATTTGTGTTACATCCTTGAGGAATATATCATCTTGTATATCATTGGGTAATATGTATCTGTGGTGATTTAAAAACCATTCGTTGTTCAGGCAAGGTATTTATGTATAGTGGTTGAAACACTCCTACATGCTTGTCTTCCAAACACTCAATGCAGAGACCAGCATTCTTCAGCCTCTTCTGAAGGTCCCATCCTATTTGCTTTCAATGTGGTTAACCTCTGCTTGTACTAAGGCCAATTTGCAAAGGATTTGCCAATCACCTAATTTATTAATATTCATATAATTTGATCCTTCCTTCTACTCTGCAGCACAAGTACTGCGTTGTCACTTTGCATCACTGGCGAACTTGAACACCTTCCCTGCTGTCAGTAGTTGATGAGGGGTTGTGGTTCCACACAGATAATCACTTATTAAGTCCTCCCAATTTGTTTAAGTGGCCATTATCACTGCTGATTTGCCTTTGGCAGCTTAGCCGTTTTCTCAGCCAGCTCAATAATTTTCTTCTGGCTCAATCAACTTTAACTTCAGTTGACAGCCTCTTTACTAAGAAACATTCTCAAATACCTTCTGGAGTACCATAGAAATAACATCCATGACTATTCCCCTTCTCTGCTACTTTAGTTAACACTTCAAAACATTCAGTCTGCTTTATTAGATGTCATTTATTCATGCTAAATTCAAAGTAAATTTAAAGTACATATATGTCACCAAACATATGTAGGCACGTGGCCAAGTGGTTAAGGCATTCGACTAGTGACCTGAAGGTCGTGAGTTCGAGCCCCAGCCGAGGCAGTGCGTTGTGTCCTTGAGCAAGGCACTTAACCACACAGTGCTCTGCGACGACACTGGTGCCAAGCTGTATCGGCCCTTGCCTGTCCCTTGGACAACATCGGTGTCGTGGAGAGGGGAGACTTGCAGCATGGGCAACTGCCGGTCTTCCATACAACCTTGCGCAGGCCTGCGCCCTAGAGAGTGAAGACTTTCCCAGCGTAGATCCATGGTCCCGCAAGACTAACAGACGCCTTTATATATGTCACCAAATACGACCCAGAGAATCATTTTCTTGCAGGCATCCAATGAAGAAATACAATAGAATCAATGAAAAACTGCACACAAAGGCTTACAGCCAGCCAATGTGCAAAAGAAGACAAGTCTTGAAAATACCAAAAAATAATACTGTGAGTATGAGTTCTAGAGTCCTTGAAAGTGAGTCTATAGGTTATATTCAGTGATCAGTTCAGAGTTCAGGTGAGTGAAGTTATCCATGCTGGTTCAGGAGCCTGATGGTTGAGGGGTAATAACTGTTCCTGAACCTAGTGGTGTGGGACCTAAGGCTCCTGTATGTCCTTCCTGATGGAAGCAGTGAGAAGAGAGCATGAGAACATGGCCTGGATGATTGGGTTCCTGGGTTGTAGACTTGTTCTAAATGCACTGCGCATTTAACTTGATGTGATTCATGTACAAGAACACCAGATCCAACACCAATATTTTTCAGTCTCTCACCAGTTTAAAAAAAAGTTTAAGCCAGTTACATCTTCCTCACAGCTTGCACGTCACCCAGTTTTGTCTCTTCAGAAAACTTTGATGCAATGCACTTGGGTTCCTTCCCAAGTGATTGATATAGATTGTGAACAGTTTGAGCTACAACACCAATCCCTGTCACACCCCGATAACCATAGCCTCCTCACGTAACCTGGACAAGGTTGTATGGAAGACCGGCAGTTGCCCATGCAGCAAGTCTCCCCTCTCCACGACACCAATGTTGTCCAAGGGAAGGGCACTAGGGCCGATACAGCTTGTCACTAGTGTCATTACAGAGCACTGTGTGGTTAAGTGCCTTGCTCAAGGACACAACAAGCTGCCTTGGCTGGGGCTTGAACTCACAACCTTAAGATCGTTAGTCGAATGCCTTAACCACTTGGCCACGTGCCCACGCTGATTTATGTAATGCAGTCTTTAAATTAGTTAACTATTTTTCCAGACCATTTTTCCACTTGTGTTTTTATGCCTTAAAGGGATTATGTGTCATAAGCTACATATTAACTCTTTAAAGGCCAGGCATTTCTTGTCTCATGGGTCTATGTGGTTAATTTGTTGAGTGGGAACACAGGAACCAATCTGAACAGGGGTACACAACTGGAACCTAAAACCCTTACAGACAAGACAGAGTACTTTTCATTTTAAATGGTAGATTGAGAGGACTTGGAATTAAAATAGTTTACTTTATGTAAATTTTTCTTTGCATTGTTTATATCTCCCTTGGGTCTTTGCCCTGTTGTGCTTCAGGAAGCATCAGAAATTTCCTGACAATTTCTCTGTGTGGATTACAAATAGTAACCATCTAACCCTTGGGGCACAGCACTGCTATTAATACTCTTGAGAAGGGAAGATTTCTTACGGCTTTGAGTCATTGAGGCTTCTGTCTTCATTACATTTGTAGAATTGTCCAAAATCCCATATAGAGTAACTTGGGATGTTCAGTGAAATCTGTTGCTCAGATTTTAAAAAATTTTATAACCATGATCATGGCATTAAATGTAACGGAGCCTTTTCTCCTGGAGTAAATAGCAGGTCTTCATATATCACCAGATTTTGTCTTGTGTAACTGAACTGAAGTAAGTTTATTTTTTTTTATATTTTGTGTTCCACTTTGCAGTGTTGATAATGTGTGATAATAGGCAGACTATTGACCAACCATAGGTCTTTATAGATGATACTCTGTATATAGAAACACCGACTCAGAGAACAGAGAAGTAGAGAGTTTGAAAATTAAAAAAAGATTAAAGTGGGAATGAAAGGCTACACTTGTTTCATTACTGTTATTGAAAGGGCTCTCCCAGTACTGCTGAAATTATGTATTTCAAATAACAGCAAAATGAACTGTAGTGTATCTCCTGTTGACTCAAACTTCCTGAACATATGTAAGAAAGGTGCTTGTGGCAAGAGATAACATACTCCCGCCGTTAAGTCTCGAATAATTTGTATATTTAAGTTAAATTATAGAATTTGGTGTAATTACTCTCTCTCTCAAATAAAAACATAATTTAGGAATTCTTCTTTCTTTGGTGGTCCCTTGGGACTACTTGCTTCCGCTTCAATTTTGTGATTTCTGAGGCAGCTAATGAGGCCAATGTGGGAATCCCAGATTCATAGAGTCGCACAGTATGGGAACGGGCCCTGTGGGCCATAGAGTCCATGTTAATTATCAGGCGCCCCAAGCTGAAGCTGATCCTACACAAATCCTTTTTATTTTCCCTCATGTTCCGATCAAACCCCGCCGGATTCTATCACTCATTTGCACATCAGGGCCAAGTCACTACAGCTAGTTCCCTGTCTTTGAGACGTGGGAGGAATTCAGAACACTCAGTGGAGGTCCATGTGGTCAGGGGGGGAGAATGTGCCCAGAGGTCGTGATTGAACCTGGGAACCTTGAATTGTGAGGCAGCAGCTCTGCCATTGCACCACATCACCCTCTACCCCAGACAGCGTAGGCACTACCTAATGCAGCAGACATGTGGCTAGTATGCTGTACTTGAGGTTTTCGGTGAGTGCCCCTAACCTCACTTTCAGTTTTTGTGGGCCAGAAACGCCCAAGAATCAGTGGAAAAGTTTAATTTCTTTCAGTTTGCACAGAGCATGGGTTTGATAATCTAGGTCCCTACTTAGATTAGATACCCGATAATCTCTTCCCGTGGTAAAGCTGGTTGCCTTTGAGAATCTGGTATCGGTGATGTGCCTAATGGAGCTGACCGTGTAACTGGAATCTCGGTGCTGAGGATGTTAGCCCTGAGAGAACACTGACATTGCTGTCTTCCAGTTAATTCAAAGGGTTTTTGCAAAGGCAGAGCTGATTTGAGCCTTCAGATTTGCCACTGCAGGCAATTTAGCAACACAGCAGATAACTCAGCTGGCCCCACGGGTTGTCCAAAAATTGTGCTGGCACATTGAAAATGAGGGCAAGGGTGTTGCTGAGATAGGGGGGCAGTGTTTCGTATTTTCTGGAGTCTCATCATGGACCTTCTGTTATTGCAGAGATGTGTGGTGTAACAAGGGCTGGCGGTGAGAGGATTTTTGTTCTGTGGTTTCCTGACTGCTGGCTCCAACTGGCTGGAAATACTCATCAAGCTGGGTAACACCTGTGCAGAGAGAAACAAGAGTTAATGTTTCAGGTCGACAGCCTTCACTCAGAATTGGGAGAATTTAGAAACTAAGCATTTTTTGTAAAGTTTCTGAGAAGGGGAAAGAGGGTGGAGTGAATAAAGAAAAACATATGATGGGGTGAAGACCAAGATGGTGCAGACTGGAATCAACTAAGGCTGGAGGAAGCTTGTAAATGGCAGCCAACGTGTTTGAAGGAGGTGTAAATAGAGGCAGGTTAGAGAGGAGAGAAATTGAACACAGCCCATGCTGGAGGTCTGAATAAAGGAGGATGCTGGAAAAGTCCAGCAGGTCAGGCAGCGTCTGTGGGGAGAGGAAAATCTTGTGAAGCGAAAGCAGCAAGGGACTGAAAAGCACCAAAGTGCTGACACTAGAAATCTGAGGCTTAGTAGAAAATGTTGGAAGCACTCATCAAGCAAGGCCGAATCGATGGAGAGAGAAATCAAGCTAACGTGCTCCCCAGCTATGGAAGGTAATAGACCAGAACTGTCAACCCTGTCCCCTCTCCAGATGCTGACTGACCCACTGAGCTCCCCCAGCATTTCCTGTTCCTGCACCAGGGCTAGCCAGCTCCGAGCCCAGTCAGGAAGACAATGATTTGAGATTGTGAGCAGAAGCCTGGTTGAGTGGAAGTTGTTGGGCTTCACTGGAACAGTGTAAGAGGACAAAGGCAGAGAGGTAGGAATATGATGGGGAGTTGATGTTCTCAGGATATCAGTTGGAACGACTGTTCGTGTGGGGTCACTCTTGCAAACTCAGTGGAGATTGGCAGAGCAGTCCCAGTTTTGTTTCTCCGGTGCTCAGCTACTGTTTCCCTTATTTGATACACGTGCCAGTCTGTAAAGTACTTGTCAGTTAAGAAATCCAGATTGATTTATTGATCTGTCGTGTCCAATAAGCATTTGGGTGTCTTTCAGCTATGTGGTGAAAAAAAAGCACAACAGTCCCCTTTTCACCTCAGACGGTTGAGGAAGTTTGGTATGGGCCCCCAAATCCTAAGAACTTTCTACAAGGGCACAATTGAGAGCATCCTGACCGGCAGCATCACTGCCTGGTATAGGAACTGTACCTCCATTAATCGCAGGACTCTGCAGAGAGTGTGTGGACATCCCAGCGCATCTATAGTTGTGAACTTCCCATGATTCAGGACATTTACAAGGACAGGTGTGTAAAAAGGGCCTGTAGGATCACTGGGGACCCAAGGCATCCCAACAGAAACTATTCCAGCTGCTACCATCCGGGAAACGGTTCCGCATCATAAAAGCCAGGACCAACAGGCTCCAGGACGTCATCTTCCACCAGGCCATCAAACTGATGAATTCACGCTGATTTGAGTGTACTCTATATTACATTGACTGTTCTATTTATTATAAATTACTATGATTGCACATGGTACATTTAGATGGAGTAACATAAAGATTTTTACTCCTCATGTATGTGAAGGATGTAAGAAATAAAGTCAATTCAATTCAATTTTTGGACTTCATATATTATTGAAGGCTGTTTGTGTGTGAGAGGCCTCCCTCGGTCAGAGTTGACCATGGTTATTGTGTCCTAGCTGTCTAGATACGCAAGCCTGAACAGTACAATATGGAGAGCAAGCTCCCCCTCTCTGCATCTGATGAACCTAGAGAAACGGCAGAGACCGATACAATTTGGTACCAGCAGTGTCGCAGGAGTTGCCAATCAGCATTCAACTCAATGTAGGACTGCCTTAGGGACTCCAGCTCCGGATTTTTCCCTCGGGTTTACTCCTGAAGCCTTCCCCATGAGTGGAAGGCAGCTGAGGTTTGAAATCAAGAGTTTTCCTTCTCCTAGATGAGCTGTAACCACGGCTGACAAGCCCCATCGGCCCGAAACAACTGGTTTTAAGGCACCATAACCTGCCTTTGCCCCTTCTCCTGTCAGTAGAAATGGTTCCGCCAGGCTCAGTACCTGAGCCACACATGAAGGCCAGGAGCTGGACTTGGTTGTCAGAGGCTACTTGAGCCGCACGCCATTGGGAGCTTTTAATAGGTATTGGGAGCTTGTCCCCATTACCTCCCCTGGCAAAAACAGCCCTGGGGCTCTTTACTGTATCTGATTTAGAGCAATATATGTAAAAAGGCAACATATAATAACAGCTGTCAAGACCTGGCCACTCAGACTTGCCACGCGTTTTGATGACAGGTTTTGGATCATAACTGAATATGCTTGGTTATGTACCTAATGTAGCTCATTCTACTTGTAAGTCATCAGCACTTAAAGCTTGTGTTGAATAATGTAAATGTGTAATGTGACTGTACAACAAATAGCAAGCAGTATTCTCACTTAGCAAGAACTGGCATTTCAAAGTGTTGACTGCAAACTCTCCATCAGTACAGTACTGCAATAAGACAGTCTTCCTTCCTGTGTTGCTTCCTGGCCTGATTATGTATTCTGCATTGAACTGATGAGAGAATTGAAGCCTGAAATGCATGATGTGTGGTTTTGCTGCCAAGCAATAAAGCTGCATTGCGGGGTCTAATTAATTTATACATAAATCCTTGTGGCCAATTATAAAATCAGTTATAGCTTTCTGTTTTTTTTACAAAAACCTTTGGACAAACTGAAGGATTGTAATTACATAAATATTTTTGACTCAGCTGTATGAACCTGGATGGGGAGAAGTTGATCATTGCCTCTCTGTTTCTCCAGGGCTCTGAGCCGGGACACGGTTCGCAATGTCACTGTCCGTGCGGCCGGTGCGCCGCATTTTCTGCACTGGAATTACTAGGAGTCATTCTTTTGCTGGAGTCACTTCGCCAAAGGACAAAACATTCAGGTTAGTGAAATTTGCATACGGGATATGCCTTTGGTCATTCGCACAAATGAACCAGAATTCCAGTACAACACTTTCATTTTTATTGGAGTGATGTGGAAAAGCCATAAATTTTAGGGGTATGCTGCACTGAAGATTCTGTCTGTTAAGGCATTGAACCATCATGGTCCTGGTCTGTCAGAGAACAGAACAGCTGTGACCTGCACTGAGTCACAGATTCTGGTTAGACCAACAGCAAGAGCCCGAAGACACCAAAATGTCAGGCGTTGTTGCCACTATCCCAGAACCCTTTGGCTATGAAAGGACCCCCCCCCCCCCCCACTTTTCCCAGTGGCCACCTCTCCCTTTCCCATACAACAGATGAGTTCTTTCAGGAAGAAAGTGTCATTGCTGAAACCCAACAATTTAGAACAAAGCGTTCTGCTTTCCCATAGTGTCTTTCAGAGCATCAAGCTGTCCCAGATTATTTAAATGCAATTGAAATGCAACATATTTATTTGGAAGAATTTATTTCTTTAAAGAAGAAACACATTTCAAAAAGGTGGTATTCATCATTAAGGACCCTTATCACCTAGGACTTGCTTTCTTCTTTTTGCTGCCATCAGGGAGGAGGTACAGGAGCCTGAAGACACATACTCAACATTTTAGGAACAGCTACTTCCCCTCCACCATCAGGTTTCTGAATAGACAATGAACCAACCCATGAACACTACTTCAGTGCATTTGTCACAATCTCGAGAAAATCTGCAGATAATGGAGGAACTCAACAGGCCGGGCAGCATCTATGGGGGAAAAAAAAGTACGGTGGGAGTACAGTCTCTGTCTCTTTCACCAATCAACTTCCCAGCTCTACTTCATCCCTCCCCCTCCAGGGTTTGCCTATCACCTGGTGTTTCTCCCTCCCCTCCTCCCACCTTTTAAATCTACTCCTCAGCCTTTTTTCTCCAGTCCTGCTCTGAAGGGTTCCGGCCCGAAACATTGACTGTACTTTTTTCCATAGGTGCTGCCTGGCCTGCTGAGTTCCTCCCGCATTTTGTGTGTGTTTCGCTCTATTTATTCTCTTTTTGCACCACTTATTTAATTTAATATAGATGTGTATTTCATATTGTAATTATATTTATTTCATGTTTTATGTGTTGCACTACTGTTGCTGCAAAACAACAAATTTCGCAACGCGTCAGTGATATTACTCCTAATTCTGGATCACACTGTCTATGGAAATAAATGGATGTATTGCATTTCCAGGAGGTTATAAGACCATAAGACAAAGGAGCAGAAGTAGGCCATTTGGCCCATCGAGTCGGCTCCGCCATTTTATCATGAGCTGATCCATTTTATCCTATTTAGTCCCACTCCCCCGCCTTCTCACCATAACCTTTGATGCCCTGGCTACTCAGATACCTATCAACCTCTGCCTTAAATACGCCCAATGACTTGGCCTCCACTGCTGCCCGTGGCAACAAATTCCATAGATTCACCACCCTCTGACTAAAAAAATTTCTTCGCATTTCTGTTCTGAAAGGGCGCCCTTCAATCCTGAAGTCATGCCCTCTCGTACTAGACTCCCCCATCATGGGAAACAACTTTGCCACATCCACTCTGTCCATGCCTTTTAACATTCGAAATGTTTCTATGAGGTCTCCCCTCATTCTTCTAAACTCCAAGGAATACAGTCCAAGAGCGGACAAACGTTCCTCATATGTTAACCCTCTCATTCCTGGAATCATTCTCGTGAATCTTCTCTGTACCCTCTCCAACGTCAGCACATCCTTTCTTAAATAAGGAGACCAAAACTGCCCACAGTACTCCAAGTGAGGTCTCACCAGCGCCTTATAGAGCCTCAACATCACATCCCTGCTCCTATACTCTATTCCTCTAGAAATGAATGCCAACATTGCATTCGCCTTCTTCACTACTGACTCAACCTGGAGGTTAACTTTAAGGGAATCCTGTACGAGGACTCCCAAGTCCCATTGCATCTCAGAACTTTGAATTCTTTCCCCATTTAAATAATAGTTTGCCCGTTTATTTTTTCTGCCAAAGTGCATAACCATACACTTTCCAACATTGTACTTCATTTGCCACTTCTCTGCCCATTCTTCCAATCTATCCAAGTCTCTCTGCAGACTCTCCGTTTCCTCAGCACTACCGGCCCCTCCACCTATCTTCGTATCGTCAGCAAACTTAGCCACAAAGCCATCTATTCCATAATCCAGATCGTTGATGTACAATGTAAAAAGAAGCGGCCCCAACACTGATCCCTGTGGAACACCACTGGTAACCGGCAGCCAACCAGAATAGGATCCCTTTATTCCCACTCTCTGTTTCCTGCCAATCAGCCAACGCTCTATCCACGTATGTAACTTTCCCGTAATTCCATGGGCTCTTGTCTTGTTAAGTAGCTTCATGTGTGGCACCTTGTCAAAGGCCTTCTGAAAATCCAAATATACAACATCCACTGCATCTCCCTTGTCTAGCCTACTGGTAATTTCCTCAAAAAATTGTAATAGGTTTGTCAGGCAGGATTTTCCTTTAAGGAATCCATGCTGAGTTCTGCCTATCTTGTCATATGCCTCCAGGTACTCTGTAACCTCATCCTTGACAATCGCTCCAACAACTTCCCAACCACCGACGTCAAGCTAACAGGTCTATAATTTCCTTTTTGCTTCCTTGCCCCCTTCTTAAATAGCGGAGTGACATTTGCAATCTTCCAGTCTCCTGGAACCATGCCAGAATCTATCGACTTTTGAAAGATCATCGCTAATGCCTCCGCAATCTCCACAGCTACTTCCTTCAGAACACGAGGGTGCATTCCATCTAATCCAGGAGATTTATCGACCTTTAGCCTATTCAGCTTCCTGTGTACTTTCTCTGTCGTAATTGTGAATGGCACACTTCTCTTCCCTGCCACCCTTGAGTGTCCGGTATCCTGCTGTCTTCCTCAGTGAAGACTGATGCAAAATACTTGTTCAGTTCTTCTGCCATCTCCTCATCTCCCATTACAATTTCTCCAGTATCATTTTCTATTGGTCCTATATCTACTCTCACCTGTCTTTTACTCTTTATATACTTGAAAAAGCTTTTAGTATCCTCTTTGATATTATTTGCTAGTTTCCTTTCATAGTTAATCTTTTCTCTCTTAATGACCTCCTTGGTTTCCTTTTGTAAGGTTTTAAAAACTTCCCAATCCTCTGTCTTCCCACTAATTTTTGCTTCCTTGTATGCCCTCTCCTTTGCTTTAACTTTGGCTTTGACTTCTCTTGTCAACCACGGTTGCATCCTTTTTCCACTCGAAAATTTCTTCTTTTTTGTAATATACCTGTCTTGCACATTCCTCATTTTTCGCATAAACTCCAGCCACTGCTGCTGTGCCGTCTTTCCCACCAGTGTCCCTTTCCAGTCAACTTTGGCCAGTTCCTCTCTCATGCCACTGTAATTTCCTTTACTCCACTGAAACACCGACACATCAGATTTCGGCTTCTCTTTTTCAAATTTCACAGTGAACTCAATCATGTTATGATCACTGCCTCCTAAGGGTTCCTTCACCTCAATCTCTCCAATCACCTCCGGTTCATTACACAATACCCTATCCAGTACAGCCGATCCCCTAGTGGGCTCAACTACAAGCTGTTCTAAAAAGCCATCTCGCAGATATTCTACAAATTCTCTCTCTTGAGATCCAGTGCTGACCTGATTTTTCCAATCTACTCGCATGTTAAAATCCCCCACAATTATCATAACACTGCCCTTCTGACAAACCTTTTCTATTTCCAGTTGTAATTTGTAGTCCACATCCCTGCAGCTGTTTGGAGGCCTATAAATAACCGCCATCAGGGTCTTTTTACCCCTGCTATTCCTTAGCTCAACCCATAAAGATACTGCACCTTCCGATCCTATATCACCTCTTTCTAACAATTTAATATCATTTCTTACCAATAAAGCCACGCCTCCCCCTCTGCCTACCTTCCTATCCTTCTGATACACCGTGTATCCTTGGACGTTCAGCTCCCAGAGACATGCATCCTTTAGCCAGGTCTCAGTGATGGCCACAATATCATACCTGCCAATCTGTAGCTGTACAAGATCATCCACCTTATTCCTTATGCTGCGTGCATTTAAGTACAACACCTTAAGACCGGTATTTGATACTTTTTGCTTTGATTTCACTGCAACTTTATTGCACTTCAACTCATCCCAATGACTACACATTTGCCCCATCACCTGCCTGTCTTTCCTGACATCTTTACTGCTCACTATCTTAGATTTATTTCTGTTATCCCCTTCCTCCACTCTATCATTCCGGTTCCCACCCCCCTGCCAAATTAGTTTAAACCCTCCCCAACAGCTCTATTAAACTTACCCGCCAGGATATTCGTCCTGGATATTAAGGAAGACATAAGTTCATGGTCCAAAATAACATGTTGGTGGGATAGAAGACTGGTTAGCTTGTGGGAAACAGAGACTAGACAACATCGAATCTTCGAGTTAGCAAAATGTAACAAAAAGAGTGCCACGCAAATCAGTGCTATTGCTTCAACGTTTTACACTTTGAAGGAACTGGAGAAAAAGTTGCTGTTACCCAAGGATGGATAAGTAATATGTAAAGTGGATGTAAGGATATTGTAGGTTAGTGTATCGCTGATCGGGGTTCAATGTCCGTTTCTTCCGGATGTTCTGGTTTCATAGAAACATAGAAAACCTACAGCACAATACAGGCCCTTCGGCCCACAAAGCTGTGCCGAACAGGTTCTTACCTTAGAAATTACCTAGGGTTACCCATAGTCCTCTATTTTTCTGAGGTCCAAGTACCTGTCCAGGAGTCTCTTAAAAGACCCTATCATATCCGTCTCCACCACTGTTGCTGGCAGCCCATTTCACACACTCATGACTCTCTGTGTTTTAAAAAAATACTTACCCTGATAGCTCCTCTGTACCGACTTCCAAGCACCTTAAAACTGTGCCCTCTCGTGCTGGCCATTCCAGCTCTGGGAAAAAGCTTCTGACTATCCACGTGATCAATGCCTCTCATCATCTTATACATCTCTATCAGGTCACCTCTCATCCTCCGTCGCTCCAAGGAGAAAAGGCTGAGTTCACTCAACCTATTCTCATAAGGCATGCTCCCCAATCCAGCCAACATCCTTTTAAATCTCCTCTGCACCCTTTCTATGGTTTCCACATTCTTCCTATAGTGAGGCGACCAGAACTGAGCACAGTATTCCCAGTGGGGTCTGACCAGGGTCCTATATACAGTGGCATGCAAAAGTTTGGGCACCCTGGTCAAAATTTCTGTTACTGTGAATAGTAAAGTGAGTAGAAGATGAACTGATCTCCAAAAGTCATAAAGTTAAAGATGAAACATTCTTTTCTTTAAGCAAGATAAGTGTATTATTTTCGCTTTGTACAATTTTAGAGTGAAAATAAGGAAAGGAGCACCATGCAAAAGTTTGGGCACCCCAAGAGATTTGAGCTCTCAGATAACTTTTACCAAGGTCTCAGACCTCTATTAGCTTGTTAGGGCTATGGCTTGTTCACAGTCATCATTACGAAAGGCCAGGTGATGCAAATTTCAAAGCTTTATAAATACCCTGACTCCTCAAACCTTGTCCTAACAATCAGCAGCCATGGGCTCCTCTAAGCAGCTCCCTAGCACTCTGAAAATTAAAATAAATGATGCCCACAAAGCAAGAGAAGGCTATAAGAAGATTGCAAAGCGTTTTCAGGTAGCCATTTCCTCAGTTCGTAATGTAATTAAGAAATGGCAGTTAACAGGAATGGTGGAGGTCAAGTTGAGGTCTGGAAGTCCAAGAAAACTTTCCGAGAGAACTGCTCATAGGATTGCTAGAAAGGCAAATCAAAATCCCCGTTTGACTGCAAAAGACCTTCAGCAAGATTTAGCAGACTCTGGAGTGGTGGTGCACTGTTCTACTGTGCACCAACACCTGCACAAATATGACCTTCATGGAAAGGTCATCAGAAGAAAACCTTTCCTGAATCCTCACCACAAAATTCAGCATCAGAAGTTTGCAAAGGAACTTCTAAACAAGCCTGATGCATTTTGGAAGCAAGTCCTGTGGACTGATGAAGTTAAAATAGAACTTTTTAGCCGCAATGAACAAAGGTATGTTTAGAGAAAAAAGGGCTCAGAATTTCATGAAAAGAACCCTCTCCAACTGTTAAGCACGGAGGTGGATCGATCATGCTTTGGGCTTTTGTTGCAGCCAGTGGCACGGGGAAGATTTCACTGGTAGAGGGAAGAATGAACTCAGTTAAATACCAGCAAATTCTGGAAGCAAACATTACACCGTCTGTATAAAAGCTGAAAATGAAAAGAGGATGGCTTCTACAACAGGATAATGATCCTAAACACACCTCAAAATCCACAATGGACTACCTCAAGAGGCGCGAGCTGAAGGTTTTGCCATGGCCCACAGTCCCCCAACCTAAACATCATCGTGAATCTGTGGATAGACCTCAAAAGAGCAGTGCATGCAAGACGGCCCAAGAATCTCACAGAACTAGAAGCCTTTTGCAAGGAAGAATGGGTGAAAATCCCCCAAACAAGCAGACGACTAATGTTTAATATTGTTTCACAGCTACACAGACTAACCATTTCACTGAACAGGAAATTTTTACACGGTCTGAAAACTGCGCAGCATTTTGAATGTTTTATTGTATGTATACTTTGAATATTTGGAATAAAATTCAAAAATCTGATATTAATTGGAGGGTATAATGAAATGCAATGCAACAAAGAAAATCTTTTCCTTTTTGTAAATTTTTTTCCTCACCTTTTTTTTTTTACTAATCCTTTGTCTATAAATGCTGTTCAGATCAATTTCACATCCAGATGAAAAATACGTCTTGATCCTCATTATATCATCCATATGTTCCACTTCTACTTCTGTGTTTCTGGATTCATATTTGAATAAGACAGAATCCACATTAATAGTCTGCACTGGAAGCTTGAAATGTTCCAACAATTTGCAACTAGAATTGACAGGTTTTCAAATTCTTCATTTCTAAGCACATAGTTCAACATATCAGTGGACGTCTCAATTAAGCCAGTCTTAACTTTCGCAGGAATGATAAATTTGAAATCACTGTATTAACATAAAACATTGAATAGTACAGCAAAGTACTATCTGGCCCACAATGTTGTGCCAACCCTCAAACCCTGCCCCCCATATAACGCCCCACCTTAAATTCCTCCATATACCTGTCTAGTAGTCTCTTAAATTTCACGAGTGTATCTGCCTCCACCACTGACTCAGGCAGTGCATTCCACGCGCCAACCACTCTCTGAGTAAAAAACCTCCCTCTAATATCCCCCTTGAACTTCCCACCCCTTACCTTAAAGCCATGTCCTCTTGTATTGAGCAGTGGTGCCCTGGGGAAGAGGCGCTGGCTATCCACTTTATCTATACCTCTTAGTTTCTTGTATACCTCTGTCATGTCTCCTCTCATCCCCCTTCTCTCCAAAGAGTAAAGCCCTAGCTCCCTTAATCTCTGATCATAATGCATACTCTCTAAACCAGGCAGCATCCTGGTAAATCTCCTCTGTACCCTTTCCAATGCTTCCACATCCTTCCTATAGTGAGGCGACCAGAACTGGACGCAGTTCTGGACACTCCAAGTGTGGCCTAACCAGAGTTTTATAGAGCTGCATCATTACCTCGTGACTCTTAAACTCTATCCCTCGACTTATGAAAGCTAACACACCATAAGCTTTCTTAACTACCCTATCTACCTGTGAGGCAACTTTCAGGGATCTGTGGACATGTACCCCCAGATCCCTCTGCTCCTCCACACTACCAAATATCCTACCATTTTCTGAATAAGCCTACCATGTGGAACCTTGTCAAATGCCTTACTAAAATCCATGTAGATCATATCCACTGCACTACCCTCATCTATATGCCTGGTCACCTCCTCAAAGAACTCTTATCAGGATTGTTAGACATGATCTGCCCTTCACAAAGCCATGCTGACTGTCCCTGATCAGACCATGGTTCTCTAAATGCCCAGAGATCCTATCTCGAAGAATCTTTACCAACAGCTTTCCCACCACAGACGTAAGGCTCACTGATCTATAATTACCCAGACGATCCCTACTACCTTTTTTGAACAAGGGGGCAACATTCGTCTCCCTTCAATCCTCCGGTACCGTTCCCGCGGACAACAAGGACATAAAGATCCTAGCCAGAGGCTCAGCAATCTCTTCCCTCACCTTGTGGAGCAGCCTGGGGAATATTCCGTCAGGCCCCGGGGACTCATCCCTCCTAATGTATTTTAACAACTCCAACACCTCCTCTCCCTTAATATCAACATGCTCCAGAACATCAACCTCACTCATATTGTCCTCACTGTCATCAAGTTACCTCTCATTGGTGAATGCCGAAGACAAGTATTCATTGAGGACCTCGCTCACTTTCACAGCCTCCAAGCACAGCTTCTCACCTTTATCTCTCATCGGTCCTACCTTCACTCCTGTCATCATTTCGTTCTTCACATAATTGAAGAATACCTTGGGGTTTTCCTTTACCCTACTTGCCAAGGCCTTCTCATGCCCCGTTCTTGCTCTTCTCAGCCTCTTCTTAAGCTCCTTTCTTGCTACCCTATATTCCTCAATAGACCAATCTGATCCTTTCTTTCTAAACCTCATGTATGCTGCCTTCTTCCGGCTGACTAGATTTTCCACCTCACTTGTCACCCATGGTTCTTTCACCCTACCATTCTTTATCTTCCTCACTGGGACAAATTTATCCCTAACATCCTGCAAGAGATCCCTAAATATCGACCACATGTCCACAGTATATTTCCCTGCAAAAACAGCATCCAAATTCACACCCGCAAGTTCTAGCCTTATAGCCTTATAATTTGCCCTTCCCCAATTAAAAATGTTCCTGTCCTCTCTGATTCTATTCTTTTCCATGATAATGCTAAAGGCCAGGGAGCAGTGGTCACTGTCCCCCAGATGCTCACCCACTGAGAGATCTGTGACCTGACCCGGTTCGTTACCTAATACTAGATCTAGTATGGCATTCCCCGTAGTTGGCTTGTCAACATACTGTGACAGGAATCCATCCTGGACACAGTTAACAAACTCTGCCCTGTCTAAACTCTTGGAACTAATCAGGTGCCAATCAATATTAGGGAAGTTAAATTCACCCATGATAAACAACCCTGTTATTTTTGCACCTTTCCAAAATCTGCCTCCCAATCTGCTCCTCTGTATCTCTGCTGCTACCAGGGGGCCTACAGAATACCCCCAATAGAGTAACTGCTCCCTTCCTGTTCTTGACTTCCACCCATACTGATTCAAAAGAGGATCCTGCTACATTACCCACCCTTTCTGTAGCTGTAATAGTATTGCTGTGATGTTTTTTGAGGCACCACCTTGTGTATAAAAGAAAATTCAAGCTGCGCAACAACGAAGGATATTGCGTGGGAGCATTTCAGTTACTGCACAGCCACATACCCACGCAGCTTGAAGGGAACAGTCCAGATGACACATTACAGTGTATGTTTTGATATTTGTGACAAAGAAAACAAATCTTTTTTGGAGACGTTGATCTGTTAAGCAAGTAGGCAAAGATCTAGCATACGAAGTATGAGGATAAATGTCAAATTGTCCATTTTGACCAGAAATATAAAAGTTGGAATGATGTGGAGTGGGATTCGTGTATCCTCGTGCAGGATTTACAAAAGCCTAGTGAACAGGTATGGTGAATTAGCTGATCCAACCTTGTGCCTCAAAATTGTGCTCGCCTGTGGCAGTTGGAATGAAGACTTGGAAGTCTGCTGAAGCCTACAGAATTATAAATGGGCATAGAATAACTACCATCAGGATGGGTGGGACAAAAGTAAATATATTTTGTTGGGATTCTTTTTTGTCTGGCAGAGATTTCTGGTTTCCTTGAATGATTGTTTAAATTGTGTGCTTTAATGAACCAGAAATGCAGGGCATCCATTGGTACTATAAGTATTTAACAAAATGGGTTACGTAGTCATTCAAATCCGCTCTATGGTCAGGCCACACTTAGATCCCCTCCAGTTCACCTACCAGCCCCAACTAGGAGTTGAGGATGCCATCGTCTACCTGCTGAACCGTGTCTATGCCCACCTGGACAAGCCAGTAGGCATTGTGAGGGTCATGTTTTTTGACTTCTCCAGTGCGTTCAACACCATCCGCCCTGCTCTGCTGGGGGAGAAGCTGACAGCGATGCAGGTGGATGCTTCCCTGGTATCATGGATTCTTGGTTACTTGACTGGCAGACCACAGTACGTGTGCTTGCAACACTGTGTGTCCGACAGAGTGATCAGCAGCACTGGGGCTCCACAGGGGACTGTCTTGTCTCCCTTTCTCTTCACCATTTACACCTCGGACTTCAACTACTGCACAAAGTCTTGTCATCTTCAGAAGTTTTCTGATGACTCTGCCATTGCTGGATGCATCAGCAAGGGAGATGAGGCTGAGTACAGGGCTACGGTAGGAAACTTTGTCACATGGTGCGAGCAGAATTATCTGCAGCTTAATGTGAAAAAGTCTAAGGAGCTGGTGGTAGACCTGAGGAGAGCTAAGGTACCGGTGACCCCTGCTTCCATCCAGGGGGTCAGTGTGGACATGGTGGAGGATTACATATACCTGGGGACATGAATTAACAATAAACTGAACTGGTCAAAGAACACTGAAGCTGTCTACAAGAAGGGTCAGAGCCGACTCTATTTTCTGAGGAGACTGAGGTCCTTTAACATCTGCCGGACGATGCTGAGGATGTTCTACGAGTCTGTGGTGGCCAGTACTATCATGTTTGCTGTTGTGTGCTGGGGCAGCAGACTGAGGGTAGCAGACACCAACAGAATCAACAAACTCATTCGTAAGGCCAGTGATCTTGTGGGGATGAAACTGGACTCTCTCACGATGGTGTCTGAAAAGAGGATGCTGTCTAAGTTGCATGCCATCTTGGTCAATGTCTCCCATCCACTACATAATGTACTGGGTGGGCACAGGAGTACATTCAGCCAGAGACTCATTCCTCCGAGATGCAACACAGAGCGTAATAGGAAGTCATTCCTGCCTGTGGCCATCAAACGTCACAACTCCTCCCTTGGAGGGTCAGACACACTGAGCCAATAGGCTGGTCCTGGACTTATTTCATAATTTACTGGCATAATTTACATATTACTATTTAACTATTTATTACTATTTTTCTATTACTATTCTAGTACTATTTATTATTTCTATGACTATTACTATTTACTAATTACTAATAGTAATATTACTATTTCTATTACTATTTATTATTTAGGGTGCAACTGTAACGAAAACCAATTTTCCTCGGGATCAATAAAGTATGACTATGACTATGACTAAATCGCAAATCGCAGTCGGCATCCAGGCAGTGTGAACCATCCGGTAGTTCAGTGCATATGCAGCCAGTATCATTTTACTGGATCCATAAGATCTTGTACCTGCAAAATACTATGTCTGTTTTCTTTCCAGATGTGATTGAGTAGGCTGAACAGTTCAGGAAATCCAGTCTGTTCTGATAGTCATGAAATGTGAATTGTTTATATAAGATATACAGGGCTATCAGGAGTGTGAAAGTGATTAACTATTTACTGAAGGGATCAGCAGCATCAAAATGTTAGAGCTGATGAATTGCACAGCCACTGCTGTCCCAGTCTTCTTCTGGAAAGCTAATTGCTGGTTCCTACTTGAAGGAACAGTACAGGAGTGAGATAGATTGGCTGTTGAGTGGTGTCCCAGCAACCATCATGCACTCAAAATCAGGAAGACCAACAAATCGATTGTTGACTTCATCAAGGGGAAGTCGAGGGAACACACACTGGTCCTCATGGTGGGGTTGTCTGCGGAAAGGATGAATGGTTTCAGTTCCTGGGTGTCAACGTCTATCCTGAGCCCAGCATATTAAGGCAGTTACAAAGAAGGCATGCCAGTGACTGTATTTCATTAGGAATTTGAGATTTGTTACATCACTAAAGACTATAGAAGGAACAGGGAGCATTCTGATTGGCTTCATTACCATCTGGTATGGACGGGCCAGTGCACAGGATCGGAAAAAGCTGCAGAGGGTTGGAACCTCAGCCAGCTCCCCGCCATCGAGAAAGTGATGCCTCAAAAAGGCAGCATCCATCGTTAAGGATCCCCACCACCCAGGGCATGCCCTGTTGTTGGTACCATCAGGGAGGAGTTACGGGAGCCTGAGGACACACTCCTACCACTTTATGAACAGCTCCTTCTTCTCAGCCATCAGATTTCTGATGTGTCTATTAACCCATGAATGCTACTAAACTACTTAGCAACATACATCAAAGTTACTGGTGAACGCAGCAGGCTAGGCAGCATCTGTAGGAAGGGGTGCAGTCGACGTTTCAGGCCGAGACCCTTCGTCAGGACTAACTTACTACTTAGCCCTTTTTTTGCAGTACCTATTTATTTATATATATTTGTTATTGTAATTTATGGTAATATTTATGTATTTCACTAAAATGTTCTGGAAAAACAACAAATTGCATGACACATGCCAGTGATAATCAATCTGATTCTGTATTTCACATTTTCGTACTCCTGAGTTTCTGAAAGTCTGATCTTAATTGTGCTGTGAAATGACTTGTTTGTCTTGTGAAAGAGGTAAACAGCAGCCTTCATGTGAATCTGAGTGCATGTTCACACAGGGGATGGGTAATTCAGCATGTGTTTTCTCACCTTAAATGCCGAACTCATGGTTCCTTGGGAGTTTTACTATGGTCCAGAGACCACAGTACAGAGCCATGTTCTTGAAATGATTTGAGTATTGTTTGAATCTTTCATTCGCAGTCTGCGATGCTTTGTCTTTGGGGTTCTGGAGAGGGGATAAATGGAGCTGAAATTGATTTTTGACAAAAGTTTTTGTTCTTTCACAAACGTTTTGTTTCCCCTCTGCACTTGTGTCCGGATGCATCGTGAAGGAGGGGAGGGAACTTCGAGGGGGGAGGGCATGTGGCCAAATGGTTAAGGTGTTCGTCTAATGATCTGAAGGTCGCTGGTTCGAGCCTCAGCTGTGGCAGCGTGTTTGTGTCCTTGAGCAAGGCGCTTAACCACACATTGCTCTAGTGTCTGTGCGAGGAATGGCACCCCACACAGACTTCCACAGTGTGCCTTGTAAGGCATGAAAATGCCCGATGCAGGCCTCTCATGGTCTTGAGTCTACGTTCCCTCCCCTCCCATTACGAAACTGAGCACAAACCATTCGTGACATTAAAATAATCTGAATTTTCGGCTGTATAAACTGTAAGTGCACCTGCATTTTTCCCCTCCAACTATCAAACATTCCATCAGAAATAGTGTTGTCAAGGTTGGCTACACCGTGGACTTAAAAAAAATGGAATATTTTCCAATTGTGGATACTTAGGGAACAAACAAAATAGTGTCCAGATTTTTCGATGTGCCAGTAAATGGTAATTCCAGTAATGAAAACAAAAGTTTGCTATGTTTACTTCACTGAGACATCAATAGTTACTACGTTTGCACATCTTGTAAATCATATTTTAAAATAAGAGTATCCTTTGCTGATGGCAGGTTCTTAAACAAGGATAGTGCTGGTGGTAAAATTAAAACTGAAAATTTAAACCACAGCTTAGGAAACAAAAGCACCAAATCCAAAATAAAAATGGCTGTAGCTGGAAATGTGACATCTGCAAGGAAGAAAAAATAAGGTTATTAAGTTTCACATTTATTACTTTCAACTAGAACAAGGGATAAAGTAAAGTGGGGAAAATAACAAGTAGGGAAAGTGTATTACTCGGGAGGAATTTAGTGACTGGATAACCAGGTGTGCACTCCTGTGTTGTCACACACATATAACAATTCAAATGAAGACCTCAGCTTGTCAGTTTACTACACAGACACTGCACACATCTGTGTTTCTCACTTTCTTGGCATTTCATCTATTGTTTCGACGTGTAGTGGTTGTATTTCTTTCGTAATAGAAAAACACGCACTGTCTAGTCTTCACGGTTATTGCCAATGTAGTCAAATCAAATCTTTTGAAATTAAATCCCTCATGTTTTATTGCTGATCAGAAAATGTAGACTGTTACCGCCATAGTGATCAGTTTAACAATGCATTGATTTTGTTCGTGTTATGTTTGCAAAGGCAGCTCAGCTCAGTTGGACTGCGTTTATTGATTCAGTCTTTGTCTTGCAGAAAGCTGAAGGTGTTTAGTACGCCAACAACGCAGCGGAAGACCCCCTCTCGAGCTAGCAAAATGTTCAACATTTCTCACAAGTCACTTCCACCCAAGAACCCTCAGCCTGAACGACTGGATGAGGTTTATGAAGCTTTGAAAAAGGGCCTAAAGTAAGTTTTGTCTGCAGTCGGACGGGAGTGGGGTGGTGGTGTAGTGTTGTGGGGAAATGCTACAAATATGTGACAATAATAACAATTGAAATATTTGTTCTTGGGACTTCAAAACAAAAATACCCCAGGTTTGAATCATCAGCAAACTCATTTCTGAAGAGTGAAGAGTACTTTTGAGACCAAAATGCCCGGTAATCCAACAGAGCAATGTGACATTTTGGTGTTTTTTTTTTAAAAAAAATGTTGCAGTTAATCCAGTTGTTGCAATTGGACCAGGCGAAATTTCTTTCTTGAGATTTTTTTCCCCAAAATTCTTTGTGTCAGTGTCCTCACCACCGCAAGAACAAGGTTTCCAATTATTAACCATGTTACCATGTCAACAAATCCTGTCACCCACACTTGCTCCTGTAACCTGCTGACAGCTGGCAAACAATCTTGAAAAACTAACGCACTTCAGTTAGTCTGCCAGTGAAGGTCAGTGAAAATAGAGAGTTGCAGTGAGTTTTAAATTTGAGTGTATTGGGACTCACCACATCTTTGCTTTGAGGGTGTTTAGATCTTTCTTGAACAGTCACCACTGTTTAGTTGTTGAAGTACTTTGTGTCACTTAAAATAAAAGAGGTAACAATAGCTGAGGGTTCTAATTACTGGATGCTTGATGAAAAGCTCCCACACAATACCATCACTCTCTGTACAGAGGCTGTCTGTACATAGTCTTTATAATGGCATGTATATTCAATCCCATATAATTAGTGGATACAATGCTTCCAAGAGCCTGACTTTAAATATTTGTTAAACTTTCATACTTATCTATTCACTGTTTTGCAAAAGTGGCCCAAGTCCTTTAATTTCACACTGTGGTATTCACGTAGAATAACTGTAATTTTGTAGGTGATTTGAATGCAATAACTGGAGGGGAAACGCAGTGTGAGATTGAATGGCATTTTGCATACTGAATACAGCAGTTTGAATGTTTCAAATCTGATCTTGTTCCCTTTCTGAAATGAAATTGGATATACTTTGAACACTCAGCAGATCAGGGAGAAATATTGGAAAGAGAAACTGCGTTAATGATTCAAGCTGAAGACTCCAGACAAATTGATCTGTCGAATAACTGAGAAAATGCTAATGTCTTAACAACTGAATTATCAGTGTGAATTATTTCACACACACAAGAGATTCTACAGATGCTGGAAATCTTGAGCGACACACACAAAATGCTGGAGGAACTCAGCAGGTCGAGCAACATCTGTGGAGGGAAATAAGCAGTGGATGTATCAGACCAAGCCTCATTGATACCAGGAACAAAGGGGGCAAGAGCCTGAATAACAAGGTGGGGTGGGGGGATATGAACTTAAGCAAAAGCAGACGTGTTTCTTTTTCTACTGTTGTTATCAGTAATGACTGGGGAAGAAATGCACTATTCTTTGGGAATTGGAAAGTACTTGGACATGCATAATCAAACCTACAGCTTGATGCCAAATGCAAAATAGAGTAATACAGTATGGAAACAGCCCCACTGGTCCATGCTGAGCAAAGTGCTCATCCAAACTTGTGCCATTTACCAGCATTTGGCCTGTAACCTTCTAAACCTTCCCAATCCATGTACCTGTCCAAGTTATCTTTTAAAAGTTATTATTGTACCTGCCTCAACCACTTGCTCTAGCAAAGTTCAAAATACATTTATTGTCAACGTATGTAACATTATACAACTTTGAGATTTGTCTCCTAATAGACAGGCATGAAACAAAGGAACCCAAAAACAAATCCCATATGTATGAAGAAAGACTGTCTAACACCCAATGTGCAGAGAATAAACAAAACTTATCATGTCCATAAGAAAATAAAAGAATAAAATAACCCATAAAAAAGCAGCTTATTCGACATGGATACCACCCTGTGGGGACAAAAGTTTTGCTCCTCGTGTTCCTCTTGAATCCTTCCCCTCTCACCTGTAATCCTGTGCTGTCTAGTTTTTAAATTTTCAAATTGTCTGGGGGAAACAGACTGATTCTATGACACTCAAAATTTTTATGCACTTCTGTAAGATCACTGTCAATTTCCTACACTCCAGGAAAAAACCTAATCTGTTCAGCCTGTCTCTATAACAAGTCCTGACAGCATCCTTCTAAATCTGTTTTGCACTCTTTCCAGTTTAATAACTTTTTTCCCCTTATCAGAGCAACTTATACTGAACACAATACCCAAAGTGCATCCACACAAACATCCTGTACAAACACATCGTTATCTCCCAACTTCTGTACTCAATGCCCTGACTTGTGAAGGCCAGCATACCAAAACACACCTTCATCATAACTTTTGGCTGTGACTGTACTCTCAGTGAACCATGTACTTGCACCCTAGGCCCTTCTGTTCTTCAACACATTCCAGGACCATGACATTCATTGTGAAAGTATTTGACTTTACCAAATAATACATCCCATGTTGTTGTCACCATCATAATCATTGATGACTCCATAAATTGCCATACCGCAGCACATTTACTCAGCTGATCAAAATCTTGTAATTTTGATAACTTCTTTCATTGTCCACTACAATCACCTATTTTAGCATCATCTGCAAACTTACTATCCTGATGAAGGGTCTCTGCCTGGAATGTCAACTGTTTACTCTTTTCCATAGATGCTGCCTGGCCTGCTGTTCCTCCAGCATTTTGTGTGTGTTGCTGTAGATTTCCAGCATATTATCTTCTCATCTAAATTGCTGATATAGATGGCAAACAGTGGGCACTGAGACACACCACTAGCCACGGGCCCTCAGTTTGAGAAGCAACCTTCTTATCATCACCCTCTGCTTTCTACCATCAAGTGAATTGTCTGTCCAGTTGGTCATCACTCATGTGATCTAAACTTCCAGAACAGCCTACCAGGTGGAACCGTATCAAAGGCCTTACTGAAGCCCATATAAACCACATTTGCCCCCTACCCTTGTCAACTTTCTTGATCACCTCATCAAAAAACTCCTGAGTTTGTAAGATCTGCATGCAAACTCATGCTGATTACCCTTAAATACTACAAATGCTAAAAATTTGTGATGAAACAAAAAATGCTAGAAATATTCAGCTGGTAGGGCGACATTTGTGTAGATCAGAATGGAGCTACATCAAAGCGTTTCTCATTTGTTGGTGTTTGACCTACACTTAGTGGCCACTTTATTTGGTACACCTGTATACCTCATTAATGCAGATATATAATCAGTCAATCATTTGGCTGCAACTCAATGCATAAAAGCATGCAGACATGGTCAAGAGGTTCATTTGTTCTTCAGACAGGGAAGAAATGTGATCTAACTGACTTTGACCATGGAATTAATGTTGGTACTAGACAGGGTGGTTTCAGTATCTCAGAAATTGCTGATCTCCTGGGATTTTTACACACAACGGTTTCTAGAGTTTACAGAGAATGGTGCAAGAAACAGAAAAAATCATTCTGTGAGCATCAGTCCTGTGGGTGAAAAGGCTTTGTTATTGATAGAGGTCAGGGAGAATGGCCAGACTAACAGGAAGGTGAGAGTAACTCAAGATAACCATGTGTAACAATAGTGGTGTGCAGAAGAGTATCTCTGAATGTACAACATGTCAAACTTCGAAAAGGTGGGCTACAGCAGCAGAAGATCGTGAACATACACTCAGTTTCCACTTTATTAGGCATAGGAGGTACTTAATAAAGTAGCCACTGAGTGGAAAACATTATTTTTTGCATTTCTACAGTTGCCTCTAAGACCTGCTGAGAAAAGTTGCAGAGCTTTTCTTTCACATCTCCTGCCAGTTGTCAGAAATTAACAACAGATCTGGGGAACAGGATGTAGATCAGCAAGGGATGATCACATTTTTTTTATTTGATCTATTAAATGAAATGGTCAGTAGTTCTTTACAAGAAGGGAATAAGAATTCTTTCTCTATTTGACTGAGTTTTCTTACTAAATAATTGTTTGTGCTGTTCTAAAATATTTTTCTTATTTGGTTCTGGTGGCTCATAACAAATGTTGCTTCTTGTATACCGACAGTGCATACTTACAAGTTCATCAGGTGGAACTGGACAGTTTAACAGCCCAGCTCAAAGATATGAAAAGGAATTCCAGACTGGTAAGGATCATTGCACAAGTTGTATCTGAAGTTCGCTTGAAGGTTGACAGTTGCTGTGGTGAATGACTAGAGAAAGACTTTGCCAAATCATTAATCTCATTGCAGCGAGAGTTCTTGCTCTATGTTGACTGGGTTTTCCTGTTAACTAATTGTATAGAAAGATGCAGGATCCCAGATTCATTAGTTAAAATCAACTCGCCGGCATTCTTGCTATTGTATGTTTCACTCTGGGTCCCGACAGAATTTAGAAAGAATCTCTACAGTTATTTTGTTTACTTGTTAATTTTGGCACTTGACATGGAGATTGTCTCATCATGTTTACTGATTTCTGGTTATGTTTTCAGTTGCTATTCCACATGTCTTAGCAAGGGTCAGCTTTATTTGCCCAAAACGTTTACATGTATTAGGAATTTGCTCTGGTGTGTTGGTCTGGGTGCGGCATACAACACAAAACTACATTTAATAATTTTACGAATGCAAGATTATATAAAAAGATAAAGGATGATATATAAACTTAGAGAGTTAATAAAATTAGAGGAAGGATGTAGAATAAGTAAATAAATACCAGCGGGTATTTATAATGGAAGTAACATTATAAAAAGTGATTTAAAGTGTCCACATTGCAGTGACGGGCGTAATAGAGAGAGAGGGTGGGGTAGCTAACTAGAACAATTGATCAGATTAACACTTAATTCTGGGCCTTTTGCAACATGTAAATGTGTATCAGTTTAATTTTTACTTTTAAGGCAACGTCAATTGGTTGTTTAAAAAAAATGAAGTTTTTCATAATGTAATTTGGAGATGGCTTTCTTAAGATTGTACTCTGAACCTTTTTTATATGTCAATAAAATTATGCAATATCTGAAAAAGAAATGAAGTTGAAATTTGCATGATGTATTTATACTCACATGAATAGAGAAAAGAAACTCTCTTTGTGGAAACCTGAATAACCTCACTTGCATTTTAGGCTGTTTTACAGTAGTTACTTGCAGAGTGCACTTTTAACTCTTGTTTTTTTTATTGTTTCAGGGATTCCTATATGATCTTGACAAGGTAAGAACCTGCAATATTACAACCATAATATTAAATTGATTGTTGGCATCTCAACTGTAGAGGTGGTTATGTTGCAGCCTAAGACACAGATGGCTTGCCGTTTGTCATGTGACTAATAAGTCCAGTCTGAGATCTGGAGGATCTTCAGCTGTGGTTGTAAGTTCAAAAGTCTACAAGTACGTCAACCTGCATTGTTTGACAGTTGCCTGCTGCTTCTTTTCCCCTCTGTGAGCCAGTTTCTTTGACGCTCTGCTGGAGCCAATGCTGCAACGTACCTTGCTACTTACCAGGTCAGACAAAAGATCAGGGTCAATTCCAAATGTCTTTACTTGCACATCTTCTTATTACTAAGCTGAAGTCATCCTGTTCTTTTCAAAAGTACCCATTTAACATGTACTTTCAATCTACTCGGATGGCTGGACCAGTTGGATAGTCTCTGCTGTCACATTTGGCAAATTTGAATATGTGATACACGCAACACAGCTGGACATCCACGGCATGCACCTTATCTAATTTTCCCCACCTGTGCAGCCACGTAGGCTTGTGTGCTCTCGTGTGGTGGAAACCAGGCTAGACACATAAGACTTTGTGAGCCCAGTACTCTTGAATTCTGGTCTTGCTGGTAAGCATGAAGTTGCTCACTGTTCTTTCAGGTAGCTCGCTGAAGATGATAGTAACTTTTCTCCTGTGGATACAGAGTTCAGTGAAAGGCTGGTGGTTATTGCACACCTTGGCAGGTGAACCTTTGACCTACTGGTGCTTATCAGTATTCATCAATGGATCTTGCAAAAATTCCTTCCATTATAAAAAAGTTTTCTTTTAAGCTGGCGGTAAGGTGAGCAAAAATGTCTTGACAAGTTCTGAAGGTAGAAGCACAGAAAATAGGTGCAGGAAGCAGGCCATTTGGCCCTTCAAGCCTGCACCGCCATTCAGTATGATCATGGCTGATCATCCAACTCAGAACCCTGTACCTGCCTTCTCTCCAAACTCCCTGATCCCTTTAGCCACAAGGGCCATATCTAACACCCTCTTAAATATAACCAATGAACTGGCCTCAACTGTTTCCTGTGGCAGAGAATTCCACAGATTCACCACTCTCTGTGTGAAGAAGTTTTTCCTCATCTCGGTCCTAAAAGGCTTTCCCTTTATCCTCAAACTGTGACCCCTCGTTCTGGACTTCCCCAACATCGGGAACAATCTTCCTGCATCTAGCCTTTAGAATTTTATATGTTTCAATAAGATCCCCCCTCAATCTTCTAAATTCCAGCGAGTGTAAGCCTAGTCGATCCAGTCTTTCATCATATGAAAGTCCTGCCATCCCAGGAATCAATCTGGTGAACCTTCTTTGTACTCCCTCTATCGCAAGAATGTCTTTCCTCAGATTAGGGGACCAAAACTGCACACAATACTCCAGGTGTGGTCTCACCAAGGCCTTGTACAACTGCGGTAGTACCTCCCTTCTCCTGTACTCGAATCCTCTTGCTATGAATGCCAGCATACCATTCGCCTTTTTCACCGCCTGCTGTACCTGCATGCCCACTTTCAATGACTGGTGTATAATGACACCCAGGTCTCATTGCACCTCCCTTTTCTGAATCATCCACCATTCAGATAATAATCTGTTTTCCTGTTCTTGCCACCAAAGTGGATAACCTCACATTTATCCACATTAAATTGCATCTGCCATGAATTTGCCCACTCACCGAACCTATCCAAGTCACCCTGCATCCTCTTAGCATCCTCCTCACAACTAACACTGCCGCCCAGCTTCGTGTCATCGGCAAACTTGGAGATGCTGCATTTAATTCCCTCGTCTAAGTCATTAATATATATTGTAATCAACTGGGGTCCCAGCACCGAGCCTTGTGGTACCCCACTGGTCACTGCCTGCCATTCTGAAAAGGTCCCGTTTATTCCCACTCTTTGCTTCCTGTCTGCCAACCAATTCTCTATCCACATCAATACCTTACCCCCAATACCATGTGCTTTAAATTTGCACAGCAATCTCCTGTGTGGGACCTTGTCAAAAGCCTTTTGAAAATCCAAATATACCACATCCACTGGTTCTCCCCTATCCACTCTACTAGTAATTAATAATTAGCTGATGTAGGCTCGTTTGTTGTGACAAGGGAACATCATAATGATGAAAGCACTCTTGAATTAGGATCTTTCTGACTCTCAGAATCAGAATCGTGTTTTTGTAAATAGTCCTGAGGTGACTTGATCAAGGTGTATAAGATGATATGAGGCATTGATAAAGCAGCCGGCTAGTGCCTTTATCCCAGGGTGTGGTGAGAGGATATGTGTTTAAGGTGAGTGGAGGAAAGTACAGGGAGATGTCAGAGTTAGCTTTTTTTTTAAACAGAGTGCGTGACGAACGTCCAGAATGCTTGCCATGGGTGGTGGTTGAGGCTGATCCATTAGTAACATTTAAAAGTCTCTTAGATCAGTGCATGGATAAAATAAAGACAGAAGTCTATGTGGGAGCAACACACATCAAAGTTGCTGGTGAACGCAGCAGGCCAGGCAGCATCTCTAGGAAGAGGTACAGTCGACGTTTCAGGCTGAGACCCTTCGTCAGGACTAACTGAAGGAAGAGTGAGTAAGAGATTTGAAAGTGGGAGGGGGAGGGGGAGATCCAAAATGATAGGAGAAGACAGGAGGGGGAGGGATGGAGCCAAGAGCAGGACAGGTGATTGGCAAAAGGGATACGAGAGGACCATGGGACAGGAGGTCTAACTTGCCAGTTGGTGGCGAAGAGGCATCAGTGCTGGACTTTGGAGCGAAGGCTCCCGAGTTCGAATCCAGCCGGCTCCCTTGCACGCTTTCCATCCGTGCTGGGTTGAACGTCAAGCTAGCAACTCAGCCTCGTAAAAATAAGAAAAAAAAATGCCGTCATGACGGCATACCGATGACTCCACTCAAAGCTAAGGGCTTTCTTCTTCAAAGAATAGAAGCTGACTGACTTGCCAAGTATTTTTACTTTCCTGTCTTTTTGGTAGGGGTGATGCACTATTCTAAATGTATAGTGCCCTGCTCATTCATTTTCACCACATATTTTCAGGCTAAATCCATTTAGCCAATGTTCATGCTTTCCATTTGGTTCCTACACTTCGGCACGTTTTGAAAAGCTGCTTATATCTGGGTGCATCTCAGAATTTTGTGTTTTGAATCAGATAACTTTTGTGTATAGGGGAATGTAAATACAATATTGGACTTGCTATTACGTAAAAACATCACAAATTTACTTATTGTGCTTCAGTAAAAAGACTTGCCAATTACATTTAATTTTGTCTCTTTCTTTAATCCTCCTCCTACCTGGCAGCAAATCAAGTCTATTGAAAGGTTTATTCGCCGATTGGAGTTTCACGTCAGTAAGGTAAGAAAGTACAGTACCTAATGATATCTTGTAATGAAGTTCTTGTATTTACTTTACTTTATTGTTGCCAAACTAGAGCGTACAATCATCACAGCGATATTTAATTCTGCGCTTCGTGCTCCCTGGATTACAAACTGATAGTAAATATTAAAAATTTTAATTATAAATTTCCTTCATAATGTGTTTTACACCAGAGTGAAACCAACAGCTGAGAGTTTTGTTTTGAGCAAAAAGCTGTAAGATAGAAGATTGTAGCTGGAGAAGTTTTTAATAATTTACTGTGTCTGCTTGTGAACTCATTATGGATGTCAACCCATTTGTGTTTTCTTGAAGGCAGTCAGGTAGTGAAAAGAGCCACATTTTGTGCTGGTCTCGAAATGCATGAGTTTTGACTAGTGTTCTTGTGGAAGTTTTCATCAAAGGCACGTGAAGGCATCGACTGGTTTAGAACTTAGATGGTTGCCTAAGGGCTGCTTGCCACGTGTCTTTTCCAAGTGAGGTTACAGATGGTGCAATGGCTTTCGAAACCTGTTGTAGCAATACTCCATTGGTCTTTATACCATGCATGCCTATCAGAGTGAGGAAAGCTGCCCCCAATTCCCCCTGAGCCTACTGTTAATATTTATATAATCTGTTACATCCCTGTTTTGCAATACGTCCTAGCATCCAGAAAGTGATGATAACAGCATGTCTATAGTTTAATCATTTGATGGTTGAAATGATGCAATGTTTAGTAGCGTTATGCTGTCTCTTGAATCTAACCCTGAAGATGAAGATTGATTATACTGTCTACATGATTACATTGTAGTACACAACAGTGTGCCAATGAGGGCAAGGTTAGCTGCTGCATTGTGAGATAATGCAGACCAATTATAAAGAGTTTGCTGCAGTGAAGGAACAGAGTCTGTAAAGGCCAAGCCCCAGGATATGGCAAATAATAGGAGGTGCAGTATGCTGATAGATTATCTGTTTGGGGCACATCCGGAGAAGCCATTGGTTTAAATAGGAGTTTTGTTGTCAATGTGTGAATATTGCTTGTCACATGAGTGAAGATTATTGTTGGAAGGGTCATTATTTTTCCCAGTGGAGGTTGGACCGTACTTCCCTTTTGGGGTTTAAAATGTCTCCATTCATCATTGGCTGCGGCCAGGAATGTCAAAATCCCAATGAACGTGATTGAGTCTGTTGGAGAATCTCGACATGTTCACTCTATGCTAACTGTCCAGACTCTGCAGACAGTGAGCTGCCTCTTTATTTGTCTTTAGGGATAGAAAATGTAATGTTGAACGTTTACATTCCGTGCAGTTTAATTATATTCAACTATAAAGCTGCGGCTGCTCCAATAGGCACCCACAAGTGAGATCAACAAAGTTTGTTGCAGCATTAGCCTCATAAAAAGCTATTGACCAACGATAGCAGGCATGTGGGAGGGGGAGAATTGAACCCTGCACTTGAACCACTGCCATTCACTAGTTATGTGCAATTGACCTTTGTAGTGGATAGCTGCATATTTAATTGTTTACAGCCGGAGTTTTCAAGGACTAATTAACATGTGTCAAACATATTCCATTCTATGAAAAATTTCAGCCGATGATAGATTTGAGCACTGTACGTCATAGACAGTTACTGAAGGCTAGCTACAACATTTTCCTGATGAGCCCACACTCTTTGCTCTACTGCGCTACTTTTTGTACAAAGTCTTTGCTCCTCTACTGTGCTTTTGTTTAGATAAGCATTGTGGCTGGCATTTCCAAAAATTAGCATCCACAGTGAAATGGGACCTGAGTGACTTTGTTGCGAGTGTGAATCCTTTTCTATTTGTGTGGTTCAACTGACTTCCATAGGAGCTCCCATAAGTGTCCACATACGTGCCTCTGGATGGTTGCTAATAAGTTGAATGTAGACAGATTTGTCACCAACCTGGTTGACCTGGACTTTGTGGTTAGCCACAACCCATTGTGTTTCCTATTATATCAAGAAAATCTGCCTACAAAGACACGAGGGTGTCTGATGTGAATTTCACCTTTACCTACATCAGACGTTTGACGTCATGAAGCTGGTTGAGAAACCTGTTGAAACCATTCTCAATCAACAAGAAAGCAAAAAAAAAACAATTTCTAACTTGTTTTTAAACATTTTGGAGCACCCAAAATGAAATTCAGAGCATGCTCATGCGATATTGGAAGATGCTGAAATTATTTTTTTAAACAACAAAGTTGTCTGATAGGGATGACATCCGCACGCATTCAATTACAGTTAATAAAGTGAGTTTTTTAACCAATGACAGTATGACATCAATATGTTGAGTTGTTGACTGTTGCCTGATCTCTGCACCTTTGACTGCAGACTGTTGTATATTTAACCTCAGAGTGATCCATCCAGCAGCAACTGCTGGGCAGAATTACTCAGTGCACAGCCCTACGCAGTAGCCTCACCCGCAGGTTTGAGAGCAGCCTAGGTCATGGAGGTAACTCAGCCAGCTGGTGGTTTCTGTTGCCGGAGGTGGAGAAACAACAACCACCAAGCGTGATTCTGCAGCTGCAGCTCTTTATCTCCATTTGTTTCATGTTCTTGAACCTTAGCAACAGCCTACTCAACCTTTTGCCCAGTAGTCATTTGTGGCAAGTGATTTGAACTTTGCTGTGTTGGGAAAAATATCATTTGCTGGTGCTCTTTTGTCAGTCATTCATTTTGGGGGACAGCCTGGAAAGTTATGTTATAGAGTTCATAAGACATAGGAGCAGAATTAGGCCATTGAGTCTGCTCTGCCATTCTATCATGCTGATTTATTATCCCTCTCAACCCCATTCTCCTTTCTCCCTGTAACCTTTGATGCCCAAGAACCTTTAAATATATCCAACAACTTGGTCCCTACAGCCATCTGTGATAACAAATTCCACAGATTAATCACCCTCTGGCCAAAGAAATTTCTCCTCAACTTGGTTCTAAAGTGATATCCTTGTATTCTGAAGCTGTGCCTCTTCTGGTCCTAGACTTCCCCACTATCAGAAACATTCTCTCCATATCCACTCTATCTAGGCCTTTCAACATTCAGTTGGTTTCAGTGAGATTCCCCTTCCTCTCATTCTTCCAAATTCCAGCAAGTACAGGCCCAGAAGCATCAATTGCTCTTCATACGTTAATCCTTTCATTCGTGGGATCATTCTCATGAACCCCCTCTGGACTCCCTCCAATGCCAGCACATCCTTCTCAGATAAGGAGCCCAAAACTATTCCAAGTGTTGTCTGACCAATGCTTTGTAAAGCCTCAGTGTTATGTCCTTGCTTTTGTATTCTAGTCCTCTCAAAATGAATGCTAACTAACATACGGTGCGGAGTTGTGTGTCGGGGGAGGTGGTGGAGGAGTTTTAAGGTGATGGGGTAATGATATTGAAGACCTGATATTTTGTGGGAGATGTAATGGGTGGAGCCCCAGAGTAGTGGATCTAAGCAATAGGACTTATGGGGTTCCTAGTTAGGGGAATCTGATTAAAATGCAGATTTTCTAAAATTACCCCACAATGGAACAGATTACAGGAATTGACTTCATTTGATGTGCTTCTGAAATGCAAACCATGTTAGAATTGCAACTCGTCTTTGTAATTTGAAGCGTCTGCAGAATTTCCACAGAGGCCCAATTTAATTTAAAATCTCTGTAATTAATCAAAAGGAAAACGCTGTATCTTACACATAGTGCTAGGAAAAATAAATGTTTTTTGTCCAACTTTCCATGCCTCTCATTATTATTACTTTCCTCTTCAAATGCACAGTTTTTGTAAATTAATAGATTTCCCCAACTGCTTGAGAAATAAAGAGACAATTTCTTTGACCCTTTATCACTGAAGCCTCTGTTTTTAGCACCTCTTTTTGAAGTACTGCTATTGATGAGGTTCTTTATACGGTATTGGCATGTAAATTGCTTAATGCATGCTCTGAAATGTTTCTGTAATGACTAGATGTCCTTTAAAGCAGATGTGTGCACACACTTGCGTCCTTTTTACAATCACCATTAATGGATACTTTCTTGAGCTGATAACTTGGCAAGTACCCATGGAAAGGTTACACAAACATGCATTGAAGCTATTGAGATGAATTGCATGGTGCCTGTTTTTGTGGTGTACCCTGCTTCTGATGCTGAATTTGTGTTTGGTTAAACTGTATCATGCAAACAATTGCTGTTTTTTGTTCTACAACAATGTTTTTGTCTCTGAGAGGAAGTGGTTAGAAAGGGTCTCTGGTTCCAGTCTTACCATTGCCTGCTGTGTTGATGTGTCTGTTCAAACTAGAGTCAGATTTATTATCCCTGGTTCTGACTGCCTCATTTTCACTATCGATCTCCAGTCCTGATGTACTTCTGTCCCCCATCAAGCAGGTATTAAAGCTGTCTGCTACTTTCTCAATAGAAGTTCTGGCCCTCACCACCTCATTTTCACCATGGATGTCCAGTCCCTATACACTTCTATCCCCTCATCAGGAAGGCATTAAAGTTCTCCGCTTCTTTCTCAGTAAAAGTTACAACTCCATTCTATCCCCCTTGGTTCAGTCCTTTTCCACCAACATCCATGACACTTCTCATAGTGACCCCTGTTTCCATCCAGGGGGTCAGTGTGGACATGGTGGAGGATTACAAATACCTGGGGATACGAATTGACAATAAACTGGACTGGTCAAAGAGCACCGAGGCTGTCTACAAGAAGGGTCAGAGCCATCTATATTTCCTGAGGAGACTGAGGTCCTTTAACATCTGCTGGACGATGCTGAGGATGTTCTACGCGTCTGCGGTGGCCAGTGCGATCATGTTTGCTGTTGTGTGCTGGGGCAGCAGACTGAGGGTAGCAGACACCAACAGAATCAACAAACTCATTCGTAAGGCCAGTGATGTTGTGGGGATGGAACTGGACTCTCTCACGGTGGTGTCCTGAAAAGAGGATGCTGTCCAAGTTGCATGCCATCTGGGACAATGTCTCCCATCCACTACATAAGGTACTGGGTGGGCACAGGAGTACATTCAGCCAGAGACTCATTCCACCGAGATGCAACACAGAGCGTCATAGGAAGTCATTCCTGCCTGTGGCCATCAAACGTTACAACTCCACCCTTGGAGGGTCAGACACGCTGAGCCAATAGGCTGGTCCTGGACTTATTTCCTGGCATAATTTACATATTACTATTTAACTACTTATGGTTTTATTACTATTTAATTATTTATGGTGCAACTGTAATGAAAACCAGTTTCCCCTGGGATCAATAAAGTATGACTATGACTATCTTCTCGATCTCCTCACTAATTTTCAATTCAGTGGCCCTGAGCATCTAACTTTCACCATGGACGTCCAGTCTCTAGACTCTTCTATCCCCCCTCATCAAGAAGGCCTTAAAACTCTCCACTTCTTTCTCAATAAATGAACCAACCAGATTCTCTCCACTATCATCATCATCACCACCACCACCCTCCATCTGACAGAACTGGTCCTCACACTCAACAGTTTTTCCTTCGGCTCCTCCCACTTCCTGGACTCGGGGGAGCTGTGGGCACCTGCATGGGCCCCAGCTATGCTTGCCTTTTCATTGGCTATGTAGAACAGTCCATGTTCCAAGCCTTCCCTGGTAATGCTCCTCAACTCATCCACTGCTACAATGGCAAGTGCATTGGTGCTGCTTCATGCACCCATGCTGAGCTCATCCATTTCATCAACTTTGCCTCTAAGTTCCACCCTGTCCTTAAATTCATTTGATCCATTTCTGACAACTCCCTCCCCTTTCACAATCTGCTGTCTCCATCTCTGGAGACGAACAGTCGATTGACATCTTTAGCATTATCATGGAAAAGGATAAAATCAAAGAGGACAGGAAAATTTTTAATTGGGGAAGGGCAAATTATGAGGCTATAAGGCTAGAACTTGCGGGTGTGATTTGGGATGATGTTTTTGCAGGGAAATGTACTATGGACATGTGGTCGATGTTTTGAGATCTCTTGCAGGATGTTAGGGATAAATTTGTCCCGGTGAGGAAGATAAAGAATGGTAGGGTGAAGGAACCATGAGTGACAAGTGAGGTGGAAAATCTAGTCAGCTGGAAGAAGGCAGCATACATGAGGTTTAGGAAGCAAGGATCAGATGGGTCTATTGAGGAATATAGGGAAGCAAGAAAGGAGCTTAAGAAGGGGCTGAGGAGACCAAGAACGGGGCATGAGAAGGCCTTGGCAAGTAGGGTAAAGGAAAACCCCAAGGCATTCTTCAATTATGTGAAGAACAAAAGGATGACAAGAGTGAAGGTAGGACTGATTAGAGATAAAGGTGAGAAGATGTGCCTGGAGGCTGTGGAAGTGAGCGAGATCCTCAATGAATACTTGTCTTCGGCATTCACCAATGAGAGGGAACGATGACGGTGAGGACAATATGAGTGAGGTTAATGTTCTGGAGCATGTTGATATTAAGGGAGAGGAGGTGTTGGAATTGTTAACATACATGAGGACAGATAAGTCCCGGGGGCCTGACGGAATGTTCCCTAGGCTGCTCCACGAGGCGAGGGAAGAGATTGCTGAGCCTCTGGCTAGGATCTTTATGTCCTCGTTGTCCACGGGAATGGTACCGGAGGATTGGAGGGAGGCGAATGTTGTCCCCTTGTTCAAAAAAGGTAGTAGGGATAGTCCGGGTAATTATAGACCAGTGAGCCTTCCATCTGTGGTGGGAAAGCTGTTGGGAAAGATTCTTAGAGGTAGGATCTATGGGCATTTAGAGAATCATGGTCTGATCAGGGACAGTCAGCATGGCTTGGTGAGGGGCAGATTGTGTCTAACAAGCCTGATAGAGTTCTTTGGGGAGGTGACCAGGCATATAGATGAGGGTAGTGCAGTGGATGTGATCTGCATGGATCTTAGAAAGGCATTTGACAAGGTTCCACACGGTGGACTTATTCAGAAAGTCAGAAGGCATGGGATCCAGGGAAGTTTGGCCAGATGGATTCAGGTTTGGCTTGCCTGCAGAAGGCAGAGGGTCGTGATGGAGGGAGTACATTCAGATTGGAGGGTTGTGACTAGTGGTGTCCCACAAGGATCTGTTCTGGGACCTCTACTTTTCATGATTTTTATTAATGACCTGGATGTGGGGGTAGAAGGGTGGGTTGGCAAGTTTGCAGACAACACAAAGGTTGGTGGTGTTGTAGATAGTGTAGAGCATTGTCAAAGATTGCAGAGAGACATTGATAGGATGCAGAAGTGAGCTGAGAAGTGGCAGATGGAGTTCAACCCAGAGAAGTGTGAGGTGGTACACTTTGGAAGGACAAACTCCAAGGCAGAGTACAAAGTAAATGGCAGGATACTTGGTAGTGTGGAGGAGCAGAGGGATCTGGGGGTACGTGTCCACAGCTCCCTGAAAGTTGCCTCACAGGTAGAGAGGGTAGTTAAGAAAGCTTACGGGGTGTTAGCTTTCATAAGTCGAAGGATAGAGTTTAAGAGTCACGAAGTAATGATGCAGCTCTATAAAACTCTAGTTAGGCCACACTTGGAGTACTGTGTTCAGTTCTGGTCGCCTCACTATAGGAAGGATGTGGAAGCATTGGAAAGGGTACAGAGGAGATTTACCAGGATGCTGCCTGGTTTAGAGAGTATGGATTACAATCAGAGATTAAGGGAGCTAGGGCTTTACTCTTTGGAGAGAAGGAGGATGAGAGGAGACATGATAGAGGTGTACAAGATATTAAGAGGAATAGATAGGCTGGATAGCCAGCGCCTCTTCCCCAGGGTAGCACTGCTCAATACAAGAGGACATGGCTTTAAGGTAAGGGGTGGGAAGTTCAATGGGGTTATTAGAGGAAGGTTTTTTACTCAGAGTGGTTGGTGCGTGGAATGCACTGCCTGAATCAGTGGTGGAGGCAGATACACTAGTGAAGTTGAAGAGACTACTAGACAAGTATATGGAGGAATTTAAGGTGGGGGGGGTTATATGGGAGGCAGGGTTTGAGGGTTGGCACAACATTGTGGGCCGAAGAGCCTGTAATGTGCTGTACTATTCTATTTTCTATAAACTTACTGATTCCAATGGCTATTTTGACTATACATACTCTTCCCTCCTGTAAAAATGCTATTCCCTTTTCTCAGTTCTATCTCTGCCATGTCTATTCTAAGGATGCTGCTTTCCTTTCTAGTACATCAAAGATGTCCTCCTCCTGAATGTGGCCTTCTGTACGTTAGTGAGACCTGTTGTAATTGGGGGAATACTTTGGTGAGCACCTCTGCTCCATCTGACAAAAGCAGAACTTCCCAGTGGCCAAACATTTTAATTCTGATTCCCAATCCCATTCCAACATGTCAGTCCGTGACCTCCTCTTCTGCCAAGATGAAGTCACCCTCAGTGTGGAGAAGTAACACCTATATATTTCGTCTGGGTAACCTCCAATCTGATGGCATGCATATAGATTTCAACTTTTGGTTAAGAAGTATTTCCCTCCTCGTTCCCTTTTCTTCTGTTCCCCACTGTGGCCCCTTACCTCTTTGCACCTGCCTGTCACCCCCCCTTGGGTCCCGTCCTCCATCCCTATCTCCTATAGTCCTATCAGATTCCTTCCTTCTCCAGCCCTTTACCTTTTGTACCCACTTGGCTTCACCTATCACCTTCTAGCTATCCTCCTTCCTCTCCTCCCATTTTTTTATTATTTGATCCTTCCTCCTTCCTTGCCAGTCCTGAAGTAGAGTTTCGGCCCAAATGTCAGCTGTTTATTCACTGCCTGACCTGCTGAATTCCTCCAGCACTTTGTGTGTGATGCTTTGATGTAAAATCTGTTGCTCTGCACCAGTGCAAATATATAAAAAATTATACATTACAAAAATATTGCATCAAAAAGGAGTAACAAAATAGTGTTCATGGGTCATGGATTGTTCAGGGATCTGATGGCAGAAGAGAAGAAGCTGATGCATGCAAAATTGAGTTTTTTGGAAGATGAATTCGTTTGTGGCTGCAATCTGCAATTAATTTTCTCACAAAGTTGCCTCTAGCTGAATTTGCAAATCCATGATACCATGTAAAAGGTCCAGAATGGTTTTAATTTTATGCTTATAGTACATTCCAGCAACCCAGAGCCTGCTGAGTTATCTTTGCATTTTGACTCAGTGACTCACTGAGTGTATAAAATCCTCTGAAGACCAAATACCAGCAGCCAGGTTTCCAACACTTGCCCTGATCTCCGAATAGATCAAGTTCATGTTTACTATCATTCATGCACATGCATGCTGCCAAGCGAATCAACATTCCTCCGGACCAAGGTGTACAACACAGTATGTATAACTTACACACAGCACAGATATTAGCTATATTACCACAAATACCAGAAATAAATTAACAAATGATAAAATATATTCTGGAAGATTGACATTTAGCATAAGGTGCATTTACACCACAAGGTAAAAAGTAAACAGTATAACACTACTGGTGCTTCATAAGTAATAAGACCTGGGTGGTGGAAGGGTGTTCAAGAAATCTCACAGCCTCGGGGAAGAAACTGTTTCCCATCCTAATAGTTGTCCTAATGCTGCAGTAGGAGGTCAAAGAGATTGAGGGATGGATGGGATCATCTCCATACTTTGCTAATTTTTTTTGTTTTTAAGAAGAAACGTATGGCTAAATTCAGAATGCCTTTACCTATTCAGCGTTTTTTTTACAAAATGGGAGGGTATTTCTTTGCATCATTTCGTTGCAGGTTTTTGTAAACCATCCATGGTTTCTTGCCAAATTATCATCCTCAAGTAAATATGTTAGCAGATTTGGTATGCCACCAAAGATTCTAGCAAATTTCTACAAGATGTACTGAGGAGATCATTGTAACTGGTTGCTTCACCCTCTGGTATGGAGGGCCTACTGCGCAGGATCGGACAGCCTTTCTCAATTTTTTTCCCCTGGAGGAACCCCTGAATAATTTTCAGGTCTCAGAGAACCCCTGCGTAAAAAAAAAATACTGTATCTACAGCTTTCAGTACGTTAGGGTGATCAGTAAGTTGTAGATATAATAATCCAAAAATAATTGACAATTCACTTTTGAGTAGAGAATGAAGTTTTAGCCAATCTTTCTTGAAAAGAAGCAAGCAGGTAAGCTTAGCTTGCCTCTCTTGAAATTAATCTCTTTCTTTCCTTTTCATAATTTTTTAAAACTCATAAGGCAAACATAATAAATTTCTGTTTTCAATAAGACGCAAAACTTTCTGATATCCTTCCTCACTCTCAAGCCCAAGCAGCAGTGGAAACATTTCAAGATTACCTTTTGCAACATGATTTTTCCAGAGTCAGTTTCCTTCTAAATCCGAGAATCTTGTCACTTGAAGTCAAAACATTTTCTCTAGGACCTTGTAGAGACATGTTTGACTGATTCATATGATGAAAAATGTCTGCTAAGTTGGCTAGTTTCTGCAGCCATTCTTCATCTTCAAAGCACTGAGCAAAGTCTGGCCCATACTTTTCTTGAAAGTACTGCTGTAATTCACCTTTCAGCTCAGGCACCCTGTTGAGAACTCAGATTTCTGTATGTAGCAAGAGATTGGTGTGCCCCTTGTCCAGGTTTTCACACAGTTTTTTAAATATTCTCGAGTGAACTGGTCTTTGTTTCATAAAGTTATCCATTTTTGTAGCATCATCCAGAACTTTCTTTTAACAATTCATTTCCAAGAGTTTTTGACATCAGCACCTCTCTGTGAAGAAAGCAGTGTGTCGTGATGACGTCAGGATTTTCTCTTTTCACAAGAGAAACAAAACCTCTTATGGAGCCAACCATTGATGGCGTACCATCAGTACAGATGCCAACACAGTTCCTCCAAGACAGACCTTTTGCTTCCAGATATGAAGACAAAACATTAAATATATCTTGGTCTTTCTTTGTTTTGGGTAGCTCTTTGCAGCAGAAAGGGTTTTTGAATTTCACCATCATTTACAAATCTTTCAAATGCTACAACATGACATTTATTGGTGAAATCTGTTGAATCATCAACCTGGATAGAGAAGCTGTTGTTTTTCAGTTTAGCACAAAAAAAACCTCTTCAACGTCTTGTGACATGTCATCAATACGTCGACTTCCACTGTTTGAGAGTGAAACCTTTTCAATTTCTCAAATTGCATCTTGTCCTAACACGAAGTTAAACATAAAAAAGGATGGCATAATAAATAACTAAATGAGGAAACAGCAAAAAAATATGAGAACTTCACAATACAATCATTTCTAATCTACACGAATCACCTCCTGCAATGCGGCAGGCCAGCAGTTGAGACATGGCACGTAGAAGTTCCTTCTTTAGAACGAAAATTTCCCTCCAATTTTCTACTACATTGGTAGAGCTTGATCGTTTCCATAAGTTAGTCAGCGGCGTGTAAGGGGAAGTTGGAGCAGGTAATTTGGGAGGGAGAGGCTGACATCACAGTCCAAGTTGGAGGAGTCTATGCAATGCTCAGAAAACGCACTTCACGTTCTGCATCAGCCTACTGTCCCCCTCTCCGTGTAATACAGCGCTCACCAGTAATCAGCCCACAGTCCTCCCCTCTGTGCAATACAGCGCCCACCAATTATCAGCTACCATCCTCCCCTCCATACAATACAGTGCTCACCAATTATCAATGGCCTCCCTTATCTCACATCAAAAACTGAGAATGGACGAGTGAATAAACAGAGCGCACTGCCATACTGGGCTGAGAGAGCTCTAACAGGGCTAACAGCTCTAACAGGTCACTGCCCACCACTACGTGTGTTAGCATCAAGCGAAGTTCAAAAAACAATGCTTTTTTTAAAAATCATAATCTCTCATTGAACCCCGAGTGACCTCTCTTGGAACCCTGGGATTGGTTGAAGCTACGGAAGGTTGTAAACTCAGCCAACTCCATCATGGGCACTAGCCTCCCCACCATCAAGGACACCTTCAAAAGGCAATGCCCCAAAATGGCAGCATCCATCATCAAGGACCCTCACAACCCTGGACATGCCCTCTTCTCATTACCACTGATAGAGAGGATATACAACAACCTGAAGATACACACTCATCGTTTTAGGAACAGCTTCTTCCCCTCCACCATCCAATTTCTGAACAGTCGATGTACCCATGAACACTACCTCACTAAGGGCCCAAAACGTTGACAGTATTTTTCTCCACAGATGCTGCCTGGCCTGCTGAATTCCTCCAGCATTCTGTGTGTGTTGCTCACTAATTTTGCTCATTTTGCACTATGCATTTAATTCTTTTTAACATGTTTCTAATTGTAATTTATAGTATATTTTATGTGTTGTTCCATATTACTGCAGCAGCACAACAAATTTCATTGCATATGTTGGAGATAATAAACACCATTCTGATTCTGAATCAACTGATTATATTAGGGCACTGAATTGATTTCTCAGAATTTTGGTTTTTTGCTCGAATATGTGAAGGAAGTACACCTTTAAACATACAATGCTTATCCAATGGATGAAGCCAGTTCAAGAATTCCTCCCTGGGTAATGTGTATGTATTGTGTTGTGTTAGACTGAGCAGAGAGGCTGCTTCCCACTACAATGACTAATGGCTAATCTTGCAGTACTGTTAATGATTTTCACCAGGGGAAGAAAAACGAGGCACTGATTACACATAAACTGCTGTGATTATTATCTCAGGGACATGAGCTCATCTCTGCTCCAGATGCAGTTGGTGTCATGTGTGGCTTTGTGGCTTATCTAAAACTTTTTAAAGAGGATTCAAGGGGCATGAAAGAGTGGTGTGCTTTGAACATAAGACCTGATGTGTCATCCCAACATGCTGTGTTAGTTGGGGAAGGGTCTGTTCAGTCATTTTTAGAAGGATTACTTCCATCAGTCTAATTACTTTAAGTAAAACTAGCTCTGAAATTAACATGTCACTGTGAAGAAATGGTGTGTCTGTACAGGTCACTGTTCAATGCTGGCTACTGGCTGAAGCAAAAGGATTTTAGTTCTCAGAACACCGATACTGATTTGCATATGTGCATTAATGTTTTCCTGTCTTTCTACTGCTCGTTTCTTTCACTGGCCTCTTTTTGGCACTGCAGTTTTAAATGCTGACAGTTGGGCTCCTTTGGGAATATGTGGCTCACAGCCTTTCAGATTGAGCTGGGTAATGGTTGTCCAAGAGCAGAGATAGAAATATTTACAAGTTGGAACTTAGAAACCAGCCATTTAAGTCTGTGTTCATTTTTATCTCTCGCACAACCAGAGATTTCTGAGCCAGGTTTTTTTTTTAAACATAAAGTATGAAAATAGATGACCTTTTAACTCGAAACGAAAGATGTTTAAGATTAAATCCTACGGGGAAAAAATGTTTTGTTCGGAACTTGGATATTTGGAGTTAATTGTGGATGAAAATAGGTTCACAGCATGTTGCATCTCTTGGTAAAGAAATGCATCTCATCTCTGCTGAGCTCTGTGTTGTCCTTAACTCGGGTCTAACTAGAGCATCATTTTGCATTAACTATTCTTGTTACCCAGATCAACAATTTGTATACTTTTGAGCAACAATTTTGTAACCCAAAGTTTGAGAACAACAGAAGACTGGAGAGTGGTTGATTTACGAACATCTCTCCTTTTTAAAATGCGGAGAATTTAGTGAAAGTTTGTCTGTTTATGGATAACAGTCATTGTTGGGTCAGGAACAATTTCTTTCCACTTATGGCATAAAATCCCTGGTAACTGAACATTACCGCCTCTATGATACTCATTGCAAAAGTACACTGTCGCCACTTTATGAGTTACACCTATACACCTTGTTATTGCAAATATCTAATCAGCCAATTGTGGCAGAAAACTTAATGTATTACAGCATGCAGACATGGTCAAGAGATTCAGCTGCTGTCCAGATCAAACGTCAGAATGGGGAAGAAATGTTATATCAGTGACTTTGACTATGACGATGGAATGAATGTTGGTGCCAGATGGGGTAGTTTGAGTATCGAAGGAACTGCTGATTTCCAGGGGTCTCTAGAACAGGGCTTCCCAATCTTTTCTATGCCTTGGACCCTTGCCATTAATCAAGGGGTCCATTAACCTCAGGTTCGGAACCGCTGGTCTAGAGTTTACAGAAGTTAGTGGGGGGGGGGCGGAGGAGAAACATTCGGTGAGCCCCAGTTCTTTTGGCAAAATTGCCTTGTTAATGAGAGAGGTCAGAGGAGGATGGCCAGACTGGGTCAAGCTGACAGGAAGGTGACAGTAACTCGAATAACCGCGTATTACAGCATTGGGGTGCAGAACAGCATCTCTGAACGCACAGCATGTTAAACCTTGAAGTGGATGGGCTACAGCAGCAAAAGAAGCACAACCATACACTTTATTAGAAGAGGGGGATGGAGGGTGTACCTAATAAAGTGGCCACTGCATGTATGTCTCAGTGACCTAATGCATCCTAGAAGGAAGCAGTTTCATCCTGCTGACATCGACCTTTGTCATTGTGTCACTGTCTAGGAAGAGTGAAGTCAATGGATTTTTAAAAATGTTTCATTGGATTTTTTCTACCTTCCTCTGTATTAGAATTAAAAATTCCAAGCTCTGTAATTCTAGCTTGCTATCTGTATGTGTGGTTCTGTCGCTAGTCTGTAGTTGAATCAGGATCTGGTGTTTTTTATCACTGATGTTTGAAATTTGATGCATTGTGGCAGCAGTACTGTAGAATACATGAAGTATTGCACTGTACAGCAGAACGGTGGAATAGATTTAAAAAAATAGTATAAGTTATAATAAAAAATGTCAATAAAAATAAATAATGTGAACTGAGAATAAATGAGTTAGTTAGTGTTCATGGGTTCATGGGCTGTTCAGAAATCTGATGGCATAGGGGAAGCAGCTGTATCTGAAATGTTGAATGTGTATTTTCAGACTCCTGTATCTCCTCTGTGATGGTAGTGATGAGAGTCCTTAATGACCTTTGTTGAAATGCAGGCATTGCCATCGCAGTTGGTGCAGTTAAATAATTAAATTGTCAAGTGTTATCACTAATTTAAACAGACATAATCAGTTTTTTGCTCGGTGAGACTTTGCAACCTGAAATGACATAAATGATAATCTAATGTCTCTGGGTTGCTCGTTCAGGGGCAAATATTCCAAGGGTGATAGTGAACTCTAGTGTTTCCTTTAAACAACGCTGTTTGGTTTTGTACATTCTCTAGAATAAGTAGGCAAAAACATGATTTAATGTTTCATCCACGAAGTGGCCCCTTAGACTTAATATTGCTATGTGTTGTCAGTTCTCAAAATAGGTACAAGAATTATAAAGACTGAATGAGGAGAGGATCACTAACAGGTCCATTCTAGTGAACAGTGTCCACTTTGGCAGGGAAATGAAATCAGAATCAGGTTTATTATCACTGATGGATGTCGTGAAATTTGTTGTTTTGCACGTGTGTGTGTGTGTGTGTGTGTGTGTGTGTGTGTGTGTGTATGTGTGTGTGTAGCAAGGAGAGCGAAAGATAGGTAGTTTACATGGGTTGGTTCATTTCCATTTAGAAATCTAAAGATGGAGGGGACAAAGCTGTTCCTATAATGTTGAGTGTGTGTCTTCAGGCTCCTGTGCCTCCTCCCTGATGGGAGCTATGAGGGTGGTGCATCAGCTGACAGAGCTGGGCTTTCATCAGTAAACCTGACTGAGAGAAGTAGACTGGGAAGGAAGGAGAGCATTGCAGGATAATTGTCAATGGAATGTTTCAGCTGTGAATCTTCTGAAGCAGTATTGGGGCTTAGTCATTTAGAGTGCCTCAAAAATTACATAAATCTACAGTTACAAATTCTGCTTAATATAGTCTGATCTTATTGATTGCTTTTAACTTGCAGATTGATGAACTATATGAATCTTATTGCATCCAGCGAAGATTACGGGATGGTGCCAACAACATGGTCCGGGCCTATTCTACTTCGCAAACCAGCAGAGAAGCAAAGGAGAGCTTGGCTGAAGCTAACAAGGGCTACAAAGAATACACTGAGGTAAATCCAGCAGCTGGAAGATTGGAATCAAGAAATAATGACTTTCCATTCCAAGATCTTTATACGTAAAGATCATTTGTCAAAAGTTTTGTTGACACATTTAGTAAAACATAGAATATATTTACTTTAGAGATTTGGAAGATTCCAGCGGCAGCCTTGCATTTGTTTGAAGTGCAAAAACTACAACGATCAAACGTAACAAACTAACCTTTAATAATTGTAGAAATGAAAATTGTCCAACTTAATCAAGTTTATTTTTTACTGGGTTTAAGGTGGCCTGTCATCCCCATTCTTGATGTCATCTGGCTATCCTTTGTGCCATTTCAGTATTTATTTCAAACAGTTCTTCATTGCCCACCTCCTCTCCAATCAAGATCCGGAAATGTTTCAGTGTGTCTTTTCCAGTATTTGTGTTATATTATTAACAATTAAAACTAAATAAGTATGGTCTGAATATTTTTTGTAGGGCTTTCTAGGCATTCATGAAAAAAAAGATCTTCGCATTCAAAGTGCTTTTGTAGTTTCAGAATAGTGAAGTCTAGTCACTGTGGTAATGTCAGAAACACAGCATACAGCAAGGTTATTTAAAGAATAATATAATAAATATTTAGGTATTAGTTTAGGTAGGCCAGCTGATTGGAAGAGTTCTGCTGCTGTGTTTCAAGATGGTGTCCAGTGTCACTAACCCATCAGGTAGTCTGAATTTAACCTATTGCCAGAAGGACTCTAATAATAGAATAATGTTCTGTCACAATATCAGCTGGAGTATGCCTGCACATCTCTGGGAGTTGTCTCTGAACTAGAAATTTGTGGGGCGAGGAATCCTGTCACTGAGCTAAGGTTGATCCCAGTGTACAGTGTGCCTGCCCAATAGCACTGTATTAATCCTCACGTGGTGAGGTCTGGCAGGAACATCTTGTGTCTACTTTTCTAAATTCAACAGCTGTTTTTGTTCACCAGTGTAAACAGTCACCCACTCATTGTTGACTTCTCCCTTGGGAGGAGGGGTAGGTTCCAGCTTCTACTCTGTTTTTAGCAGTACAGCCAAACTGCAGCTTCCCGCTGAGAACTTACAGCAAGCAACTTTATTCTGTCTTTGTATATATGTTTAACTGATGTGACCAGAATGCTAAATGACTAACCAACTGTGTTGACTGAACCTCAGCAAGCATCAGAGCAGCTGGAATGGGCCTTGCTTCCACAGCAATTAACCATTAGAGTACAGTCGCTGTTTTATCTTCAAAATAAAACTGTTCAACTTTGTCCTGGAGTGTAAAAAGCTCTTATCTTTCACTTAGAGTATGTGTACAATGGAGAGTGAGTTGGAGAACCAGTTAGGAGAATTCCATGTCAAAATGAAAGGTGAGTAACATCCTGACAAAAATTTGATTCATTTATTTGAGGATTAAAAAAAAGGAATTATTGAGATTTTGATCATCTTCAGGTGTCTGTCTATTTTGATAACTGCTTGCCTTGTGTACTCTTGTCCTCAGCAAGAACATGCTATTTTATTGTGTCATCTGTGTAGTACTTAGAGGCTGTGTCACATGTGTTACTGCAGTGGTTTAGATGAGACAGCTCCTAGAGCAAATATTTCTAAATTCATGTAATTTACATCATGGGCAGTCTTTGCTTGCACAGTTTATATTTATTTTGGCTTGCTTCTAATGCACATCCGAATCAGGTTTTGCTATCACCAGCCTTGTTATGCGGCAGCAATACATAATAAAAACTGTAAATTACAGTAAGTATATATGTTTAAAAACGTTAAGTTAAATAAGTAGCTCAAAAAGAGAAAAAAAAAGTAGTGAGGTAGTGTTGTTCGTTCATGGGTTCAATGTCCATTCGGAAATCTGATGGCAGAGGGGAAGAAGCTGTCCCTGAAACATTGAGTGTGTGGCTTCAGGTTTCTGTACCTAATCGCATCAAGTGATTAGTTAATTACAATGCTGAACACAGGATTATAAACTAATAGCCTTTCTTTGTAATACAGCAGTTTTGTGCACTGAGATTGAATAATACTTCAGTTACTAACACAAGTGTTCAGGAGGTCTCTTGTCTCCTCCCCAGTTGGGTGCATGGTGTCCTCAATTTGACTTTACTGAACAATATCAGTTTTGACTGGATTGAGATGATGGCATTGAATGAAAGCTTTGTCTTTGTTCAAAATGCAGCAGTGGAAGAAAAGGATCGGTGGTTTACGTTGCACGCAGTAGCAGTGCTGACAGTCACCATCACAGAAGCATTTAATCATCCAAACCTTGCTAATTGAACACTGATTGCTGATCCTTGCCAAGCGATAAATAATTTCCACTTTATTGTCTCACCTTTACATCTTCCTTGCTGTGCAAAAGTACAGTCAATGTGCCTCAGACCTGGTCAGTTTTATTCAAGCTGATTTGGGCTAACTTAGGTTTTCTAGCCCATTTGTGTACCTGATTTTCAATACCCAAAAGGCACTTACTATAAACCAATTTCAACTGAGTTTTGGCTATTTTTAAAGTATACTTCCTTGGATAGGTGGATTGTTTCCTTTGAAATCATTTGGAGGGTGACCAGGCCATGGAGAGGTGGGAGTGTATGTCAGGCAATGGCTTGTGGCAGAAGTGTTGTGCTATAGGCTCATTCGTGTACAGTAACTGCAAATTGCACTGTCACAGCAGTGGTTTAAAATGGTGCTTCAAAAAACGCTCCTTAAAGCCAGCCCATCCTTAAAGGGGAGATGGACTGTGGAAGTATCAGGCACCAACAAGCATTCCAGAAAGTCTTGTCAGAGTCAGCAGATATTGAAGAAGTACACTTTCGAGGATTGCCATTGCCAGATTGGAGACCCGGGTAGAGCAGAGGTATGCTTTCTACTGAGGGAGCTAGAGGCCCTGTGGATGAACCTGCTTAGGAAAGTGGCTGTCAACACCTGAGTCCAGATACCAGGAGCTGTATGCAGTGCCTCAATGTTGCAAGCGATTGACGTCTTAATTTCATGAAAAATGGTTTTGCTGCTGTAAGAACAGTAATTGTGTTTGAGACCAAGTTGTCTTTTTAGAGGGTTTCTTGTTCCAGGTGGTAACCACCCATTGTTACAATTCCCACTGATAAACAAAGCAGAGGAGGTGGTGACCTCACCTAGACGTTTTGTAAAATGTGAAGATAGAATCAACACTGCCAGACTGGCTCAGGGTTGCCAGGCACCAAAAAAACTGCATTCTAATCTGGAGTTGTGGTTGGACAGCATGTCAGTAATAAGGATTACCACCAGATATATAATGCAGTTTCTTTTAGTGCCTTTTGGCTGATGAAAGCAGAAGGTATGTGAAATACAAAGAATCCTGCGTCAGAAGAGTGAACAACTTTGCTCTTTATATCGAAAACTTTCCTGTTGACAAGGTATGAGAACGTAAAGGGTAACTTTTCAGTACGAGTGCAGTTCTGTTAAAGTAAGATTAATTTCGAACTAACTGGATAGAAAATTCCTACTTCACATGTGTATCAAAAGTGATTGTGATCAGGTGACCCTGTTGCATTTGGCGGTGAGGGTAGGTGAGATGGGGGGAAGTAAATACAGCAGTTGATGCCAAGTCCAGGTTCAGTGCAGAAGATCAACACGCCACAGGTCAGACAGCATCTATGGAGGGGAATAAACAATCAAAGTTGTGGGCCGGGTCCCTTCATCAGTACTCAATATAGTGGATGCCAGAGCTAGGTTTGATGTTGTGTGGTAAATGTGAAAATGCTTAGTTCACTCTGTTACCAGCTCTGCTGATTCCTCAATCATGTTTAAATTCTTTGTTCAAGACTGGGTTTCCTCCAACTATTTATCAGAAAGACCAAAGCCATCATTCCAAACCTTGTTCCCAGCTGCTGGCTATGCTCCTTTCTGACAACTGTGTTATCAGATGCAGTTTGAAACTTTAACTCCACATTTGACCCTCTTTTGTGCCTCAGCAGCAGAAACTCCATTTTTTTTCCAGAGCTAGTGAACCCTAATGGGTCACCTTTGTTGTATTCTGAGGTTATGGAAAACGCTTCCATTTCCTACCTCTTGCTAACTCCTATTTGCCCAGTGCTTGCTGATTATATTGGCTCCCCAATAAGCGATGGTATAATTTTAGAATTGAAATCTGCCTATGGTCTTGCCCTTTCCAAATTCTGTAATCTCTTTGAAGACTAAAGTTCAAATAGGAAAAGTTTAGAAGGATACAGGCCAGATGGGACTAGAATTTTGGCAGGGTCAGTTAGGCCAAAAGACATATTTCCATGCTGTGTGGCTCCATAACTAAAACCCTTTGCAGTGTATTTGTTCCAGTCTCCTGAGCATCCCAGATTTTAATTACTGCCAGCAGTGGCGTGCCTTCAGCTATCAGAGTCCAAGGCTCTGGAGTTCTTTCGTAAAACCTCCTCATCTCCATTTCACACTATTTGTACACAATGTTCCCTAAAACCGATCTCAATCCAAACCCATGGTTATCTACCCAGAAATCTTATTTTGCTCAGGGCAAATTTGTTTGATGAAATTCATGTGAAATGGATGATGCTATGTTTGGGGACAACGATTGATCCAGCAGGCAAGTCACGCGGTAATGGATATGAATGAATGGGAAAGTCTACATCAGGACAGATTTTATCCAACCGGTGAGTTACAGAGGCTGGATTCAAATCATCTGGCAAGTGATATTAGTTTAGCTTCGATTCATTATGCCAGTGATTATGGCCAGATTTGATGGAGCCTGTAGAGAAAAAAAAGTTAGGCAACTTTTTCCTGGTACCTTGCCCGTGCATCCAGTGCTAGTTCCTGAGTAACTATGGAGTGGCTTTACACCAAGAGCCAAGATTTTCAGAATAAGATAAAAGGCATCAGTAAGGCAGAAAGAGCACAAGAGAAAATTTACAAACATGTTGCAGCAGCATGAGGACACCTGAGTTACAGGGAAAGCTTGAATAGGTTAAGACTTTATTCCCTGAACTGTAGGAGATTATGAGAGCTATAGATAGGGTAAATGCAAGCTGGTTTTCCCCCACTGAAACTAGGGGTCATGGATTAAGGGTGAAAGGTGAAATGATAAAGGGGAATGTGGAGGAACTTCACTCAGTGTGTGGAATGAGCTGCCAGTGGAATTGGTGGTACATGGATGGGAGAGGAATGGAGGGCTATTTTCCAGATGCAGGTCGATGAGACTAGGGAGAGGAATAGTTCAGAACGGACTACATGGGCTCAAGGGCCTGATTCTGTGCTGTGGTGCTCCATGACTCTCGATACATTATTACATAATCTCAGATTTAATGGCATTTACTCAGTGGTAGGGCACTTTGTGCTTGGAACAGCATTGTCAATAAAATATGGTTACCTGATGGCAGTCACATTGATCTATTACTACCTGAGTTAACGTCATAGAGTTTTGACTATAAAATACGTCAAGGATGTATAATCTTGAGATCAATTAACTAAATGGCTACACAGGGAATTAGTGATGTCCTGAACAACAGATTTTAAACTTCACCTGTATATCTTGCAATGAGTTATATTGTTCAACTAACCAATAATCAGTCAATTGATATGAAGTATTTCTGAATCTTGGCTCTTAACAGTAACTGCTTCCCATTAAATGGGCAGTTGTAAAGAACTCTGACCATAGCTAAAGTGTCCCAGAGTGCCTCATAGTATTGACATGAAACCAAAACAGTGGTAGCTGGGCTCATAAGGGAGGGATTAGAACTAGTGACCATAATCTAATTCAAGAAATGATTTAATGAGCATCGTGAAGTAGGAAAATGAGTTAGGGAAGGAAATCAGAAGCTTATGACCTTGCCATTCAGAACCACAGGCAACAAAGTGGGCATTTGAATTTAGGGATAAGTAAAATGCCAGAGTTAGAGAACTATCTGCTGGTTCTAGGTCAGGTCATTAAATGATCTACGAGTAAGGATATTACAGTCAAGCTATTGCTCATGAGACATTTCAGCAGAATTAGGCCAAATGACCCATCGAGTCTGCTCCACCATTTAATAATGGCTGATTTATTTTCCCTTAAAACCCTATTCTCCTGCATTTTCTAGTAACCCTTGATGCCCTTATAATCATGAGCCGATCAGCCTCTGCTATAAGTATACCCAATGACTTTGCCTTCACAGCTGTCTGTGGCGATGAATTCCACAGATTCACCTCTCTACAGTTAAAGAAATTTCCTCCGCATCTCGGTTCTAAAGAGAAATCCCTCTCCTCTGAGCCTGTACCCTCTAGTCCTGGACTCTTCCACTATTTGAAACGTCCTCTCCATGTTCACTTTATCTAATCCTTCCAATATTTGATAGGTATCTAATTGAAACCTAATCATAATTCTAAACTCCAGTGAGTATTGGCCCAAAGCCAACAAATGCTTATGCATTAACCGTTTCATTCCCAGGATCATTCTCATAAACATCCTCTGGACCCTCACCAAGGTCAATTGATCTTTTCTTAGATACGGAGCCCAAAACTGTGCATAATACTCCAAACATGGTCTGACCAATGCCTTAGAAGGCCTCAGCATTGCGTCCTTGTTTTCTATTGTAATGCTCTGGAAATGAATGCTAACATTGCATTTGCCTTTCTTACTGCTGTCTTGCCCTGAATATTAACTTTTAGGGAATCCTGCATTAGGACTCCCAAGTCCTGTTGCACCTCTGATTTCTGAATTGATTCCCCATTTAGAAAATAGTCTATGCCTTTATGTCTCGTCCCAAGGTGCATGACCGTACACTTCCCTACACTATATTCCATCTTCCACTTCTTTGCCCATTCTCCTAATCTGTCTAAATTATTCTGTAGACTCCCTGTTTACTCAGCATTACCTGACCCCACCTATCTTTATATCATCCACAAATTTGGCCAGAAAGCCATCAATTCCACTTTCAGGTCATTAGGTAGCAGGCCCAAAACCAACAATGGGTGTTAATTGCCTCCTGAAACACCATGTTCAGGTAACTCTCCCTTCCCCTATGCATCATAGTGTTTGAATTGCAGATTGCTGAATGCTAATTGCTATATATTAGCAAACAAATATGATCAATTACTAGGACTTGGTATAAATTTAAGAGAACACAGCAGTAATGTAGGTGACCAAGTTGAGTAGAATGAGAAAGATGGCCAGAAATACTCTGGGAGTGGGGAAAAGGTCTAGTAAAGACATGTCTGGTGATAACATTTGCACAGATGATAATTTGAATAAAAGATAAGGTAGGTCAAGATTGGAATTAGATGACATTGCAGATGTGGACTGGATTTGATCAGATGTGACACTATTGTTTCACTTGTTCTGGTTCATTTGGGACAATTGCCTGAGAGAAGTCTGGAACCAGCAACAAGGGAATGTCAATTGAAAGTGATGGTTTTGGTCTTCCTGTTCTTTGGAGGATTTCTGCTTAGTTGGTGCTGGATGCCAGCGAAAAGGTCTGACAACTTAGAGATGGTGGAAGTTTTGGGAGAAGTAACTGTGTAGTAAACTGGGGATCAAACACATGACGTGGAAGCTGCAGTCCATTGTAAATAAGATTGCTGAGATGCACTGTGTCAATGTAAACCAGAGACAGCTAAGTAGGGAATGATGCATGAAGAGGAGCCATTGTTGGTGATTCTCAGGATGTGATTGGATAGATTATTTTAAAGTTTTTTTTAGAGACATAGTGTAAAATAGGCCCTTCTGGCCCTTTGAGCTGCGCTGCCAGCAACCCTCGATTTAACCCCAGCCTAATCATGAGACAATTTATAATGACAAACTAACCTACTAACTGGTACCTCTTTAGACCATGGGAGGAAACCGGAGCACCTGGAGGAAACCGGAGCACCTGGAGGAAACCCATGTATTCTACGGGGAGGATGTACAAACTTCTTACAAAGTGGGATTGAATTCCATACTCTGACACCTCCAGCTTTAGTAGCTTCACAATAACTGCTATGCCCATATAAGATTGGGAATATGTTTTTGCTTAGGAATCTTCAATTATCATGCCCCAGAACTGGTACTTGTACAGATCTGATAAGGTACAAAGAGGTCTGATTTTAAAACTCCTATTTAAAGGACTTATTATATAATAGGCCAAAGTTGTGCTGGTTGATTTCACATGAACAAGAATGTTGCTTTTCACCCAAATGAAAGCCATAGTGTGAGACTGGTGTTGCCAAGGTGTCAGACTAAAATCTCTTCGTTTATGGAGTTATCGGCCACTGTCTCTGAAAATCCCAGCAGCCTCTCATGTTCAGGGAACATGGGAAAGACCTAAAAACCCACTGTTGCAAACTCATCACAAACTAGACAAATGTGTTTTTGTACAGTCACCAAGTTTGCTCTTTGCTTCTTGTTGCCATCAGAAAGTAAATTACTTTTGGTATATTTTTAGCACAACTCAAATTTTAAAAACTTTAAATGAGCTAGTGTTGCCTTTGAGAAAATTTGTGTAGGGTATGAGAACATCTTTGTTTGAGAGTTGGGGGGGAGTTATGATGTGAAGGAAACATCTGCTGTAAATCAGTAGTGACGTGGTACACAAGCGGCTGTGTTAGTGAGGAGACTGTCACAGCGGGAGTCTTTGAGCCTGACCTCATGTTTATGTAATTAAGTTTGGCAATGAAAGATTTTTGCAAAAATACTTGTATCTAAACACATTCTTCCACAGGTCAAAGACAGTAGCTTAACTCATAATTAGGAGTTTGAGATCATTAATGATCCTGGACATCGTTACTTGAGATAATGTACACCTCGGCAAGCAGAAAGGACAAAATTCCAGACAAATAATCAATGTTTGTTGAACCAAGAGAAATACTGTGTCATTTACATAAATGCCATTTGCACTATAGAACACGTAAAGAGGCTCAGGCAGATGTGCAGTCCTGAAATGGAAGTGGGGCTTGTATTTACAAAGGATGTTGACATGTAATTTAAAATGTGTCAATCCAATAGTTGCTACTTCCCATCTTTAGATATTTTTAATTGTTCTTTTGCTGGCCTCAGACACATAATCAACCAAAGCGTCAAAGGAATTTAAATTAAAGTAATTACATTAAATTTAGGATTAAAAGCTTGTATCGATAACTGTAGCCATGAAATGATTAAAATGAATCCAGTTCACTGCCCTTGGGGATAGATATCTGACATCCTATGGTCTAGATGCAGCAGTGGCGTTGATATTTAATTGCCTCCACAATTCAGGGATAATTAGAGATGGACAAAAGGCCAGGCTTGCTTGCAATATCCGCATTTTCACAAACTTAATAAAGAACAAAATTTAATAAGTAACCAACTGTTGCACGAAATAAAACAGGTCGATATTGCTGCACAATTGGAGGGCAGACAGTAATTGTGGGGCAGAACTCCTGTTGTAATTGCTTGAATTTTCTACTTTGTTTTTGTGTTAGTTCCCTTCACATCTTTATTTGAAAGCTGCTGACTCTGCAGAACAAATGGTGTTTGAATTCTTGCCCCTTGCCCTGGGTAATTGCTTGACATCGTCGTCGTCGTTTTGCAATTTGAAGTGCCATCAGTTCCGGTGACTTTTATTCATTGCGTGTCCAGTACGAGAACTGTACCTGTTCAAGTGATTCCTGTATGCAAACTAGGACAGAGGACACTGTATGAAAACTAGGGCAAAACAAACATAGGGGCACCATGGTAATGCAGTGCTATTGCAGCTCGGAACGTTGGATGGAGTGCAGAGTTCAGTTCTGCTGCTGCCGTCGTCTGTAAGTAATTTGTGGCCGCGTGGGTTTCCTCTGAGTGCTTCAGTTTCTTCCCACAGTCCAAAGGCGTGCCAGTTGGTCGTTGTAAATTGTCCATTGTCCTGTGATTGGGCTAGTCTACAATAGGTGGGTTGCTAGGCAACAAGGCTCATTGAGCCCGAAGGGCCTGTTCTGCACTGTATCTCTGAGTAAAATAAGAGTGACATCAGCTGTGGTTTTTGGCCGGGGTAGAATAGCAAATATGCAATACGTTGCACTGGGTTGAGAAATAATAGGTGATGCATGAGAGTACAGAAAGGTTGTGGAGTCTTAAGAATTTCTAGCTCCTCAATTATTTGTGCCGTGGTGACTTAATAAAAACTCTGCTGACATGACTGCATTTACCTTTTGTGCATTCAGCAAAATCTTCTGATTAGATATTGTGCAAATACAAACCACGCGGAGCACTGAATTGTACTGAACAGAATCCCCGAAGCTTTGTCAGACAAAAGGGACCAAGGTGTTTCATAACCCATGAGAGGGTATTGCCAAGGAATTGTGCTTGGTTTCTTTTTTGTAGTCTTATCAAATTTACATCATTTTGCCTACTGATGTGCTTGCCCCATGATCTTTGTGCGCTAAGGTCCTCTCACTGTCGCTGTGCTTTCAGATTGGTTACCTGCCAGTTTCAAATTAACCATCTTTCCTCAATTTAAATATTAGGCCAAAAGCATTGTTCTTTCTACTATCGTAAGATCCAATATCTTGTGACAGATTCCGTTTCAGCCCTGGCCCATACTCAATATAAATCAAGCAGTTTGTGTTCTCAATGTTGTCTTCTTTCCTGAGCAATGTTACCAACACCATATTCCCTCTACCACAAGCAATAATAAAAACACAAAAACTAGAGAAACCTAGCAGTTCAGGCAACACTTATGGGAAGAGAAGCAGTTAATATTTCAGGTCAAAGACCCTTCATTTGCTGTGATTTTGCAGTATTTTCTTTTTGTTTCAGATTTCTACCATCTGCGTTTGATTTTTTTTTTGTTTTATATTCTTTTAAATCCTGGAATAATCTAACTTTGCCCCTGTCACAGTCCATGTGTCACTAAATCCTATGGGTATGCTTCATTCTTATAAGAGTTAAACCACTCCACACTTGCTCTGTCGTCGCTCACACTTTCAAAACAGTTTAAATTCTTACCTCAAACATGAGGAAATCTGCAGATGCTGGAATTTCAAGCAACACACATAAAAGTTGCTGGTGAACGCAGCAGGCCAGGCAGCATCTATTGGAAGAGGTACAGTCAACGTTTCGGGCCGAGACCCTTCGTCAGGACTAACTGGAAGAAGAGCTAGTAAGAGATTTGCAAGGGGGAGGGGGAGATCCGAAATGATAGGAGAAGACAGGAGGGGGAGGGATGGAGCCAAGAGCTGGACAGGTGATTGACAAAGGGGATATGAGAGGATCGTGGGACAGGGGGCCCAGGGAGAAAGAAAAGGGGGAGGGGGGGAAACCCAGAGGATGGGCAAGGGGTATAGTGAGAGGCACAGAGGGAGAAAAAGGAGAGAGAGAAAAAGAATGTGTGTATATAAATAAATAATGGATAGGGTACGAGGGGGAGATGGGGCGTTAGTGGAAGTTTGAGAAGTCAACGTTCATGCCATCAGGTTGGAGGCTACCCAGACGGAATTCTCCCGATGTGGCCCTTCATATATTGGCAAGACCCGACACAGACTGGGAGATCGTTTTGCTGAACACCTACTCTTTGTCCGCCAGAGAAAGCAGGATCTCCCAGTGGCCACACATTTTAATTCCACGTCCTGTTCCCATTCTGACATGTCTATCCACGGCCTCCTCTGCTGTAAAGATGAAGCCACACTCAGGTTCGAGGAACAACACCTTATATTCCGTCTGGGTAGCCTCCAACCTGATGGTATGAACATTGACTTCTCTAACTTCCGCTAATGCCCCACCTCCCCCCGTACCCCATCCGTTATTTATTTATATACACACATTCTTTTTCTCTCTCTGCTTTTTCTCCCTCTGTCCCTCTCACTATACCCCTTGCCCATCCTCTGGGCTTTTCTCCCCCCCTCCCCCGTTTCTTTCTCCCTAGGCCTCCTGTCCCATGATCCTCTCATTTTTTTCCTTTTGATTTTGCACAGTTTAACTTTTGCACATTGGTTGTTTCTCCATCCTGTTGGCTGAGGTCTTTCATTGATTCTATTGTGTTTCTTGGATTTACTATGTATGCCGCAAGAAAACGAATCTCAGGTGACATTTGTATCAGGGTTGTATGTGGTGACATTTGTATACATTGATAAGAAATGTACTTAGAACTTTTCTTTTAGCTTGGTAGAAGGGGCTTCACTTGGTTCTCCTGTCAAGTAGATTTTGACGTTTTGTATTTTTCTTACCATTTATTAAGATCTAGCTTTCCTCTTGATACTTTCTGTACCTGCTGTGGTCATTGTTTTGATGTACTAATGCTTTAGGTTCTGTAAGTGCTGTGGTAAAAGTTGTAGCTTTTGCTGTGTGGAGTTTGTATTCAATTGCAAAAATGTTTTTCCATGACTAACATCCTTGTCTTGCTTTAGGACTTGCAGGTTTTGCACGTCTCTGCCCAGGAGATCAGTATGAGGTGAGGAAACGTTTTTTAAAACACGCTCAGTACATTAGAAGTTGTAAATCTGAAATAAGAACACATGCTGTGCAGGTCATGCAGCCTCTGTTGGGGAGGTGCTTCTGTATCAGTATTTCTCATTTTTCCGTACAACACAGGAGGTGACATCAGTCCATCAAGTCAGTGTCGTCTGTCAGAGCAATCCCATCAGTCCCATTCCCCAACTTGTTTCCATGTGATCTTCTTTCTCAGTCCCGATTCTCCCACTAGGGATAACTTGCAGCAAAAAATTATAGCAGCTTGCATTTGGGATGTGGAAAGAAACTGGAGTACCCACACAGTCCTAGGGAGAAAGTGCAGATGACACGCAGCATTGAACCTGGTACAGTGGGGTAGCTATGCTATACACTGCACCTCAGTGCTGCCCAAACAGGCTGCCAGCTGGTCCCTCCAATCATCCAGCGTTAGTCCAATGGTCACTTAGCTTTGAACTGTTATGGTGGGGTCTTTGTTAATGGGCCGAATGGCCGACTTCTGCTCCTTTGTCTTATGGTCTTAATTCCAAAGATCCCAATTAAAGCTGATCATTGGAATATGTGCTCACTCCCACTGGGGGATATCGGAGCTCAGGTTCCAAGCCTACTTATTTCCCTTTTAATTCAGGGAGTGAGGTGAGCAGCAACATTGTCACAGCTAAAAATAGGATGCAAAATGTGAATTTGCGTATCGGTTTGGTTTGACTGCTCAATGAATGAACTTGCAGAGATAACAGCGCAGAATGTTTTATCATTTTAACAGACATTTATAAAACAGCTGTTTTTAAGTTACAATATAATAACTTAAAAGCTGTGACATTTAGAACAGGAGGTTAAGGATTCAATGCCTTTAATATTTTATCGTCATATGTTTTGATCTGAGGAAAAAATGAGGGATGAAAGCACTTTTGACACAGCCTAAAACCATTCTGATGTTTGTTTCCAGATATTTATGAAATATGGTCGTCAACGGTGGAAATTGAAAGGTCGCATTGAAGCTAATGGGAAGCAAGTGTGGGATAGTGAGGAGATGGTCTTCCAGCCTCTGGTTACGGAGTTCCTCGCAATCAAGGTAAGGGGTTTGGACCACCCCCTAGCCTGCTTCCCTTGGAGAGGGACTGTGGCAAAGTGCCCAGCTCTCCATTGATGTAAGGACCCAGTACAATGCAACTTTGTTTACAAGCTGTTTTCCTGTTTACAAAGGGAGGTTCTCCCGTAGGGGGTCAGTCTGTAATGATGAGCCCTTCCAACTGGAAAAAATGACTCTGCAGCCTTGTTACTGCAGACTGCCAGACTCTCAAGCTAAATCCTGGAGCCAGAACTTGAGCCTGTGACCTCATAATAATAAAAATAAAACGGCAGTAATGAAAATAAATTCCTTTAAAGTAAAATAAAATTAAATGTAAACAAAACGAGAGGATAAAATTTCTCTTCTGTTCCTTCCAGCTGTGTCCTTCTCACTCCATGTTTTCCATAAAGGAAACTGGGCAATCCCGTGCCCTTCCACGGCCTCAGGCACTGACTGTGCAGCAGAGACACGGAGAACTGTGGTTGTTTATCTGTCTGTTCCCACCCTGGCACAGATCTTTTCACTATTTTCTTAATGCTTCAAGCAAATCATTTGGTCCCATCCCTGATCTTTAAATGTAATTCATATGGTCTCCATGTGGAGGAGAGAGACTTGTAAAACAGGGGCTGGTAGCACAAAAGTTATTTCACCAAACTAGCTAACCTGGCCTAATAATCTGGTGACTAGAGTTCAAGACTTGCCCCATCAAACGAGGAATTTAAAGTTAGATGGTTATGCAACAAACTGTCTGCTCTTGAAGCTCAGCAAGTCAAGCAGTGTCTGTGACAATGGAAAGGAACTGTCAACATTTTAGGTTGAAACTTTGCATACCGCTCAAACTGCTGAAGTCCTCCAGCACCTGTGTCTCCTAGTTAATTGTGCATTCTGGGTTAGTAATGTTAACACACTGTATTTGAATATATTGGTTTGTTTCATACAGTGATTAACATGATGACATGTTCCAGTTGTGTGAATGAATGTATTTTAATAGTAAATGGACTTCTCAGTCGTAGGATGTTTGATCCTGTGATGATATAACAAAAAAACTTCAACTAAATATAATGTTGTGTACGGTGAATTGGCTATATCTTAATATCTTGTATATTTGCAAATATTATTGTAAGTGGTATATGGTACTGCTTGTGCATGGGAGGGGGCAGCTGGGGGGGGTGCTTTGGGGTTCTAACATTTAATTGTCATTCTTTCTTTGGAGCACTCCTCTGTTTTTGTGGATGTTTGCGAAGAAAAAGAATTCCAGGATGTATATTGTATGCATTTCTCTGACATTAAATATACCTATTGAAACCTATGTTATAAGAAAACAGATAGGAGAGACTGCAGATGCAGGAAAATAGAAAAAAAAGTGTTCTAGATTTTCAAAGTCCTTGCCTAGTATGCATTGTGTGACCCCTTCAAACACACAGCCTACATCAGTTCAAGAACGGAGTTCTCCACGGGGACGGCTAGATGGAGTTGGCAGTAAATTTTCATCCTACTCAGGAAAAACCTCTGTAATCTGGCTCCCTTGTATCTTGGTGGTGCTAGACTAGATTTTCTGGACTTTTGGACATTACTCCTGTGACCACCCAAACATCTTATTTCATTTTTGTATATTATACAGCAGTACGATAAATTTTCCAGTAAACCCAATGAGTTTAAAGGGGTCAGAATATACAAGCACTCTACACTCTGTGGCCACTTTAATGAGTAGGTATATGTCATTAATGCAAATATCTAGTCGGCCAATCATGTAGCAGTAACTCAATGCATAAAGACATGCAGAGCTTCAGTTGTTGTTCAGCCCGAACATCAGAATAGAGAAGAAATGTGATCTAAGTGACTTTGACCATTGGTGCCAGATGGGGTGGTTTGAGTATCTCAGAAACTGCTGATCTCCTGGGATCTTTACACACAACAGTCTCTGGATTTTACAGACAAGGGTTGAAAAAACAAAAGGCATCCAGTGAGCAGCAGGTCTGTGGGTAGAAACATCTTGTTAACGAAAGATGTCGGAGGGGAATGGCCGGACTAATTCAAGCTGACAGGAAGGCGACAGTAATTCAAATAATCATGTGTTACAACAGTGGTGTGCAGAAGAGCATCTTTTGGCAGCGGATTGGCTGAAGACCACACTAGGTTCCACTCCTGTACCTAATAAAGTGCCCACGAGTAGTGCAGAGGTTAGCGCGACACTATTACAGCTCAGGGCATCAGAGTTAATTCCGGTGTCATTTTAAGGAGTCTGTACGTCCTTCCCGTGGAATGCATGGGTTTTCCCTGGACGCTCCGGTTTCCTCCCACAGTTCAAAGATGTACCAGTTAATTGGTCATTGTAAATTGTCCCATGATTAGGTTTGGGTTAAATCGGGGATCGTTCGGCAGCACAGCTCAAAGGGCTGGAAGATCCAATTCTGCACTGAATCTCAATAAACAAAAAAAAAATTAAATCTCCAGTCACAAACCTCCCTGCATTCCTGATCTCTGCCATTCTAGATCCCCATCCCCAGTTCCCCCCAGACCCCCAGCCCAGCTGCATTCTGAACCCCAGTTCTCACATCTTGACTTTCTGAATCCCATTCAAACTAACGAGTGAACCAGATGCCAAACCATGAGCATTTCTGAACAATCAGATACCAGAGTACCAGAGTTTATGAGATATATATGTGTATAAAAAGTTTAGTGCTCAAAGTAAATGGGATTCAGATTTTGTACTATGAAAGTTTGGCCATTGTTTAATTAGAAGTAATCTGAATTGCAATAGCAGCACACAAAATGCTAGAGGAACTCGGCAAGTCAGACAGCATCTATGGAAATGAATAAACAGTTGACATTTATAGTGTTACAAGTGAAAAATGTCAAAATATTCATCTCAGTTCACAGAGGTCTTGGGGGAAAGTGATGAGGGTATGTTTTGTTGTTGTGCACTATGAACGGGTTGATTCCTTGCAGTGTGTTTACTTTGACAGACTTCACTTGCCCCTCTGATCTGATAAAGTCAGCCTAGATTTCCTTGTTTTATATTTTGTTCTTCCCAATGTGGAGGATGTTTTGATGGGAAAGTGGGTCAGGGGTTGGAAAAGAGAAAATAGGATGAAATAGAAGCTCACAGCAAGGAAGAAACTTATTGAAATTGGGAAGGGAAGAAACTTCAAGAATAGACCTTAATTTGGATGTCTGCCAATACCAATATGTACTGTGAGTCTGCTCTGACCCCAAACATTGTGCATTATAATGAGCAGCACACACAAAATGCTGGAGGAAGTCAGCAGGCCAGGCAGCATCCATGGAAATGAATAAACAGTCGACGTTTGGGGCTGAGACACTGATCCTCCTCCCAGCAGATTGGATGAGTTGCTTTGTATTTCCAGAACCTACAGATTTTCTTGTGTGTGTGCATTATAATGATTTACTCGGTATTATATAATAATTAACAAAACATTTACAGTAAGCATCAAGTTCAGTCATACGGACTGAGATGCATTGAAAAGCTTGTTTTGCATACTGTTCATAGAGATCAAATCATTATACAGTGCAGTGAGGTACAGTTCTGATGAAACTTCGACTCTTTCTTCTTTTCCATAGTTGCAGCCTGACCTGCTGAGTTCCCGCAGCGTTTTGTACAGCCTGTGTTACGTTAAGCAGGGTAAAACAATAACAATGCAGAACAGCTGCAGAGCAGGTGGTTAAAACAATAAGGTGCAAGGTGGATTGTGAGGTCAAAGGTCCTTCTTATTGTGCTAAGGAATCATTCAGTAGTGTCAAGGTGTCCTTATGCCAGGTGGTACGTACTTTCTGGCTTTTGTATCTTCTGCCTATTGCAGGACGGGAGAAGGGAGAATGTCTGGGGTACTCGTGCATTTTTAGACCAGAGAGAAAAAATAGAAATCTTCAAAGTTGTTAATTGGTTCATTGTTGCAGGTAACGGAGCTGAAAAGCCTGGCAAATCACGTCATAGTTGGCAACGTCTCCTGTGAAACAAAGGATTTATTTGCGGCCTTGCCTCAGTCTGTCGCTGTGGACATCAATGATCTGGGAACTATTAAACTTAGCCTGGAGGTCATCTGGAAGTAAGTCTTTCAAAGTCTGAAACTGGGAAGAGTTTAGCCTTTTGCACTGGAAATGCTCGGTTTGCAGCAAAAAAAAACTTGCCAGAGTATTTTGTAGTCCAGGGGCTATTTTCATCTGTGAACTTTGACAAGTATGTCGTTCAGAATGATTGCACAAATGCAAATAATTTGTTCAGCTCTGTCCCTTCAATTAAATTTGTTGATCCTCCTGCCCCACACTTGGTAGGGATCCTTTCAGCAGCGTTGTATTGATTTACATCTTCAACATCTTCTTTGTTCACATGTTTAAAGCAAAAAGGTGCCGTAACCAAAAGGAAGACGAGATGGGATAGCTTACAAGACCTGCCCTGTGCCACATGGAGCAACCTGCTCACCATTAACCCCATGGCACAATTCCCTGAGGGTCTGGCCAATTCAAGGTCGGATATTTTGGGATATGTCTAGCTGACTTTTTGGGAGATTGCAGTCCTGGGAGCTTAGACACCTAAATCCATGTTAGCTCACCCATTGTCTTTAACTCGATGTTTCTGTAGACATGGTGTCGGAAAATTTTGGAAACAAAGCCACAAGACTATGTCCACTGTCCCAGGTTAACACATTTAATCAAGGAGCAACTGCCTGGCATTTAACCAGTATTCTGATAACTTTTGTCACCCCTTGTTAGCTCCTGCCCATCAAGTTCTTTGGTTGTCTATATTTTAACAACTTCAGTTGCCATAGCCAAAAGCTGCAAAGCCCATGAAACCAAGAGAATTACAAACTTTTCAGTGAAAGAAGATTGGTTTGCAAAGTTCTTTAAATAAATAAATAGATAGATAGATAGGTTAATAAATGTAACCAGCTCACAAATAAGAGTTAATTAGCTAGTTATTGGATTTGAAAGATGTGACATGTTGGAGCTGTGTGGGGACTATTGTGATCCACTGTAGCCACATCTGAAGTTACTGTTGGCAAAGGGAAGAAATTCAGCTCACAATCAGTGAACTGGAATCTGAGTTTCGGAAACAGCAACATATCCAGGAGGGAGAAAAGTATCTGGATGCTTTGTTCCAGGAAATAATCAACCCCTCCACCCTTCTTGGGCTGGAAAAGAACTTGGAGTTGGGAGGAGGGTGCAGTGATGGTGAAGCGGATGGAGCTGAGGAGGAAGATTCAGTTACCGTGATACCAATATCATTGGTAGGATTAAGAACGAGGTCCTGCTGAGGGAATTGGAGTGACTACCATTGGAATTTGAAAGCAAGGCTACTGGGGTATTAATCTTAGCGTAAGGGCACCGCGGTAGCATAGCAGTCAGCATGACGCTATTACAGCTTGGGGCATTCCAGAGTTTGGAGTTCAATTCCAGCACCGTTTTTAAGGAGTTTCTACGTTCTCTCTGTGAGTACATGAGTTTCCTCCAGGTGCTCCAGCTTCCTCCCACATTCCAAAAACGTGCTGGCTGGTAGGTTAATTGGTCATTGTAAATTATCCTGTGATTAGGCTGATATTAAATGGGCAGGTTGCGGGGCAGTGTAGGTCATTTGCCCAGAAGGGCATGCTCCATGTTGTACCCCTAAAATAAAATTGAACATTACTACATTGGTAGTGTGCAAAATGGTGTAGGGCAATTACATCAGGACGTTGGGCGTGTGGCTTGGAGATGGTGTGGGAGAAGTGACATTGGTGCCAATACTGAGGAGAGTGACAGATGAATTGAGCTTCGCCTGCATCAGAGTGGGACCAGTGTCTTGGTGAATCAAGTAACTTAGTGGTTCCTGAAAATAAATAGTCGAGGGCAAAGATTGGGTGATGGAAGCATTAGAATATTCATGTTATTGATAAGAGCAATGCTAATCAGTGTGCGACTGGAAGGGGTAGTGCACACACATAAGAGCGCAACTCCGAATAGCGTCAGAATCGGAACAAGTTGTTAAATCAGTTTATTATTGTCACTTGTACAAAGTTACATGAAAAACCTGTCTTGTGAATTAGTTCATTGCAACAGTGCAATTGAGGTAGCACAAGGTTAAACAATGTAAAATAGTGGCAGAAAGGTTCTTTACCTGAACACACAGAGCACTTGCAATAAGCTGAAATTGTACACAACTGGAATTAAATTGGAACGATCTGATGGGCATTTCAGGGATGTGTTACAAGGTGACACCAATCCTCTGGAGCACCTTGAATTTCAGAAGAAAGAGAAAAGGTAAAATGGGTGTCTGGTTTGGATGGAGATGAGATCAGTAGTGAGAACAGATCATAGCAGTGAGAGATTTTGCAGTCAAGTCAGTTTGAGAGAGTGGGGAGGGATGAAAACTAACAAGGGAAATGGTAGGGATCTGCATGACAATAATTGTGGATGACTTCATTCTTAAAAATTTGACAAATCCAATTAACATATGTTGAGGATGAGGTTAGAGAACGTATTTGGGGCAATTTCTGAGAGCAATATGTTGTTGCACCAACCCAGACTATTTGAGTCAAGAGACAAGGCTAATTAAAGATCTCATGGTAAAGGATTCTCTGGAGAAGAGTGAAAATAACAAAATAGATTTGCATGGTTTGGAGCAGGAAATGTAGATCCGGAATCAGGAATAAAAGCATTTCTAGAACCATGAAGGCAGAATTGACTTAAAAATACTGGAAAACATTGATTAAGACATCTAAGTAGCCACAGACTTGTGAAAACACATTTTGTAATTCACAACCTGGAACTTCTTGAGCCAGAGGGTGGTGAATCTGTGGAATTCATTGCCACGAACAACTGTGGAGGCCAAATCATTGGATATATTTAAAGTGGAGGTTCTGGTTCTCAATCGGTAAGAATGTCAAAGGTTACGGGGAGAAGGTAGGAGAATGGGGTTGAGAGGGATAATAAATCAGCCATGAGATGGGCTGAATGGCCTAATTCTGCTTCTGTGTCTTATGGTCTTATTTTGTTGAGGCAGCAAGAATTAGGAGCTGTTGGTGGTTAAGCAAGGAAGTTTAAAATAAATTTATTATCAAATTGCATGTCCCCATATACAACTCTGAGATTCATTTTCTTGAGGGCATACTCAATAAATCCCTAATAGAACAATAACCATAACAGAATCAATGAAAGACTGATTACACCAGAGTGCAAAAGACAAGAAACTGTGCAAATACAAAAAGAAAGAAATAATAATAAATAAATAAGCAATAAATATCTAGAACATGAGATGAGCTTTTACCTTGTTCAGCAAACTTTTACAGGGAGCTTTATTAAATTCCGCTAGTTCATAGGTTGTGGGCAAGTGAAATTATCCCCTTTGGGTCAAGAGCCTGATGGTTGAGGATAATATCAAGCTGAAAGGGACGCAGATTGTTGGAATGGTTAGTAGTAGACTAGGAATGTGGCAAAGGCGGAAGAAGAAAATAGATGATGTGAGTGAGCTATAAAGAAATGTGAAAGTAGACAGTTTGAGTGTTTTGCAGGCATGTAAAGAGGAAGAGAGTAGCTAATGTAATTGGCCCCTGAGAGGGTTAGTTTGGGAGCTGAGGATATGGCAGCATCATTGAACGAATACTTCATCTTTTCCTTGTGAAAGATACTAAAAATCATCTTAATTAGTGCATTGTTCAGTTTGTAAATTAAATCTGACACAATCCATCCGCACCATCGTGTGAGCCCCAGAATCCATTATTAAGCAAATGGTAGCAGTGGTTTCTTGAGGAATATGAGGTAACTAATAGGTATTGTAAATTTGGGTTTCCAGAAGCATTTGTTAAAGTTCTGTGTAGAAGTTTGCTGAACAAGGTAAAAGCTCATGGACTTTGCAATTAGTATATTAACGTGGACCAAGGGCTTTTTGGCTTCTCATTTAATCATACTAGCAATCTGTCTGGATTATAATACTGGAAAATATGATGTTAGCAACTTTTAAGTTTGAGCAAATTCCAGTGTTAATCCCTGTTCTGACCTTTAAAATGAGTTTTATCAAGGCAAATGTAGCATTTTATGATTGAACTTGGCCTTCTTGACTTTGGGATGAAGCCAGTGAAGTCAGCAGCTCCCATGGGAGACATTGTATCAGTGTGTGCCTTCAGGAAAGGAAGGGAGAAGGGTGTGAGTGTCCCAAGAGTGTGCAGAGTTAGATTATTATCCTTTTGTGATAGTGATTGTTTGTTTTACTTGTATTTAGATGTTTGATAAAAGTCAAACAGAGTAGCATTGATTTGCCTTGGCCTCCTACATTCCCATAACCTCATGCTATAATTGAAGGTTAAAAAAGGATTCCTTTTTTATTTTGAGAGCAATATTTTGTAAGATGTTTAGAAAGAAGATTTACGTAGCCATCTTTTGCAACCCTGAGGTCACCTAAAGGCCTTTCCTGCCGACGATAAATTGTAACCCGTTATTGTAGTGCAAGGAAACACAACACTAATTTGTGCATAACAAGCAGCACTGAAATGAAGGACTAAATAAATGATTTTGTGATCTCAGTAAAATATTAGATATTCTCCAGCACACTGGAGATAACTGCTCTGTAAATAGATTTCTATGTCCACCTAAAGGAGTAAATTGTCTCTGTTTAATATTTAAACCTCTGGAAGTGCAGTGCTCCCCGGTACTCTGCACTGGAGTCTCTGTGTAGCTTCCTGTGCTGGGTTCCTGGAGTGAACTGGACCGAACATTTTCCTTCTCTCTGTAACATTCACCCTTCCCCAGACCCATCAAAGTTTTTTTTTGCATGATTATTTTTCTTAAATAAAGTAAGAGAAAACTACATTGCCATCTTGAAATAGAAACTGATACTATCCATCAGCAAGTACTAGAGAAAGTAGACTTGCTTGAATCCTCACTGTGTGTATGATCCTCACCTCCGACCTTTGATGCAGTTGACCCCCCCACTTCCATCATGGCATGGCCTGACACAGGACTGCACTCAGCTGGTTTCATCCTTCACGAAGCAGTCATGGACAACAAAGCATTCCCTTCCCTGTCTGAACCGTTATCACAAGAATGTATTCTTGGCTTCCTTCCATTTCATGTTTCGTCCCTTGACAACAGTATCGAAAAACACAACCGTCAGTCTCCATGTGCTCTGGTGAAGCCAGCTTCACTGCATCACTTCCTGCTCACTCCCAATTGTGGCACTGCTTGACTAGATCAAAGTCATCAACTTCAACACCCATTGCAAGCTTTCCTCACCTGCCACCAGCCCCAATCCTCTCCCTGGCGTGAACCGGGGTCTTCATTGTACGGAACTGCATCCGATTTGGAGCATCTGAAACCTGACTGTACTCCACCAAGACCAAGTATTACCACCTGCCATGTGTTGTTTGATCTCCGTCACTACTTCCGCTCAGTTGCTTTTGGAGGTTGGAGCCAAGCTGTCATTTATGTAATTGTTTCTAGATACGATTATGGGAATGTATTCCTTCCTGACCTTACCTGATATTCATAAACCTGAGCTGTCCAACTCTCTGCTGTTCCTCTGATAACACACCATGTTCTTGTTGATCCATGTTGCTTTCTTGTAAAGGATAATTCCCACATGCAAATCCCTTTGTAGCCTTGCTTAACTGAACTGGGCTAAAGCCTCCTTCAACTCTTTGATGCTCTAAGATCTCCGTGCTGCTCTGGTTCATGAATTTAATGCATCGCCAGCTATGTTGCAACTACCAAGACTCACTAAAAAAGAGGATCCTCCACCTTTTCTGACATTCTTTAAAACCATTTGACCAAGTTTTTATTCATCTTCATAGTTGCCTTTTGTGGCTTGGTGTCAAATTTTGTTTGATAAAGTTTCTGCCAATGGTCAGAATGTTTTACATTCAAGGCCTGGGAACAATAGTAACTTGTTCTAGATTTGGCATTAATCATAGATCTTGTACAGCACACACTGATCTGCAAAGTTTAAAAAATGTGTGGGAAAAAATATGGGAAGAATATCTTATTTTGTGGCCTGAAGTGTTGGCAATGTTGCTGTGTCTTTTCTTATTTTGTTTGATTTGTTCTCTGTCTTCTAGTCCGTTTGACAAAGATGATCAAGCATCTGCTGCAAGCTCGGTGAACAAGGTAGCCACTGTAAACAAACGATTCTCCACCTACAACCAGAGTCCACCAGATACTCCGTCCTTGCGAGAACAAGCCTTTTACGTAAGTGTCTCTGCGCTTGTTCACCTGTAATGTAGTGCTGATGAGGCAGGTAAATTCCCTAAAATATCTCTTGAGAAAATACATTTTCCCTGACAAAATCCTTCAGAAAAACACACAATAATCCAGATAGCAGGCTAACTTTGGTACAATCCTGTTACTCTCCAGTATTCAATTTATGATTGCTCTCAGAGTTGTCTTTGTATCATTTGGTAGTGGGCACGGTAAATGGAGTTCTACCACATGAATAAGGATTGATGAGAGGTGATGGTCATCAGCTGTTCGAGTACTGCGATTAATGTTTGGTAAAGAAAATGAGTGGTCCTGTACACTTGTGGAAGGGAAACAAGCAACCTTTGTTCTTGAACCATTTATAACAAAATTATCAGTGTCCTTCTCAACATGTTTACAATTTCACTGCCCCTTGGGCGCTCAATATCTTTGTCTCGAGTTTTATCATTTGTACATTTTAAATGGACAACTAGTGTGGAAAAGGGAGCCCTCAAAAAAAAATTAAATTGAAACTTCTAATAAATCATAACATTTGGATTTGCTTCTGCAGCCTTGAACATAAGATGTGTCATACATTGTGTTCACCAGCTACCATTGCACATAAAAATAATACTGAGCACGTGTTCAAAAAGAGTCCTTGAAAGTGAGTCTGTAGATCCCTTACTAACTCTTCCTTCAGTTAGTCCTGACGAAGGGTCTCGGCCTGAAACGTCAACTGCACCTCTTCCTACAGATGCTGCCTGGCCCGCTGCGTTCACCAGCAACTTTGATGTGTGTTGCTTGAATTTCCAGCATCTGCAGAATTCCTGTTGTTTGCCTGTAGATTGTAGAATCAGTTCAGAGTAGTGGTGAATGAAGTTATCCATACTGGTTCAGGAGCCTGATGGTTGTAGGGTAATAATTGTTCCTGAAACTGGGGGTATGGGACCTAAGGTTTCTGTACCTCCTGTCCAATGTAGTAGTGAGCAGAGGGCATGGCACTGAATGCGGGTGTTTGATGGTGGATGCTGCTTTCTTCTGGCAGCGCACCATTTAAGTGTACCCAATGGACTGGGATGTATCCATTTTTTTTTGTAGATTTTTCCATTTCTGGGCATTGGTTTTTCCATACTAGGCCATGATGCAACTTGTTACAAAATTCTCCACTGTGCATCTGTAGAAGTTTGTCAAAGCATTTGGTAATGTGCCAAGTCTTCAGAAACTCCTAGGAAAGTAGAGTTGCTGTCGTGTAATCTTTGTGATGACACTTTGATGGTGGTCCTAGGACAGATCCTCTGATATGTTGATGCCAAAGAATTTAAAGTTACTGACCCTCTCCACATCCACTATGACATTTTGCTTCATCTCTTCACAGGTAATGCTGGCAAATAAATTTTTTGGTGAAAATCTCTATGTTGAGGGTTTGAATTTGGATATAATTGTTCCATTTTCAAATTAACAATTGTGTCTGTTTGCTGTGGAAGTGTTGCTGATACAGAAGGAGTGCAATATACAGCAGTGGTTCCTGTTCTTATTATATGGTCAAATTTCCGTATCTCTTTGTCATCCATTTGTTTTAGTCTTTGGACATCATTTAAGGATATTCAGTTTTTTTTTAAACCTGTTTCGGGCATTGCTTTGAGTGTGAAAGTTGTTCAGTTTAGGCCTCGTCAGGAACTTTCTACCTGCTTTGCTTAGCCATGTTGTTCTTTTATGCTTCAACTTTCCGAATCTAAAGCAGAACATGTAAAAACTCATAAACATGAAATTCTGCAGGTGCTAGATATTTTGAGCAACACACACAGAGTGCTGGAGGAATTCGGCAAGTCGGGCAGCATCTATGGAGAGGAATAAACAGTTGATGTTTCGGGATGAAACCCTTAATTGGTATATCTTCAGCTAGTTAGGCAGTATTTGTGGAGGAAGAAGCAATTAACAATGACCTTTCAACAGATAGAAGTTTCTCTGTTTCTCCAGATGCTGCCTGACTTTCTGAGTATTTCACCATTAATTTTTTTCAGCTCTCCAACGTGTACAGGCGTTTTTTTTTCATTCGTGCTTTAGTTTTATAGTCTGCGTATAGTGATTCGATAATCATCAAGTATAACCTGTTCCGAAGATTCTTTGGAGCACGTGTTATGCGTCAGTCAAATATCTTAATTATTTCTCAATGCTTTGGAGTTTTTAATTGCTTCAATTTTAATACTTTTTAAATAATTTTGTGAAAGTTTAAAATCACTCACAGCTTTGACAAATGGAAACGCCCCACCCCACCAATTCTGTATTTATTTGGGCATTTTGGCAGCAGGAACTCAGTTTCTCACTGCCTGACACCTGGTCACTAGGTTTCCTGACACAATCTGTCCTTACGTTGGGGTGGTCTTGCTTCCTTTCAGTCCTGAAAGTTGGGTATAATATCTACAACATGGTTGTTCACATTTCCATTTTTATACCCAGCTAGACTGTAGGTTTCTGTTTCAGCATTGATTTAGTATGTATAAAACTCCCCCGGCCACCCCTTGTCCCATACGATGTGCCGTTCTGCACCTTGTCCATGAAGCCAACTAAACTGCTGCTCTCTTTTGTTTAGAACATGCTGCGGAGGCAGGAAGAGCTGGAGAACGGTGCTGCCTGGTCCATCTCCTCTGATTCTTCGGATGGCTCTTCTAGTCCACAGTTGTCCATGAGTGTTCGGCATTCGCCCAAGACACTGGTGCAGCCGGAGATCCAGGGCACGGTACCTAGGATCACCATAACGTTAGCGCACACTGCAGAGGCTCAGTCCGACAGTGCTGTGGGAAGCAGCCATTCGGACAGAGTGAAAACAGCGGGAGAGACGGAGCACACAACCTGGAACGGAAACGTGCCAATCTCCAGAACTCTCAGCCATATCAGTGAAGCAAGTGTGGATGCTGTAATGGACTTGAAGGCCCCAGTGAGCACAGTGCTGGAAGCACAGGCGATTGCCACGACGAGTTTGGCAGCCTCTCCGCCAATCCCAGAGGTCATATCTGCTCCGGCTTTGCCTGAGGACAGCGTTGATGCTGCACCGCAGTCTGAGGCTCCACTGGTGAAGTCGGAAATCCCTCGGGTCCTATGTAGTCCACAAACTGAGGCTGCTGGTGCTGTCAGGATAGTGCAAGGTGCTGCCCCCATGGAGGAGAAAGTCAAAGTCAGTAGCGAGAAGACTAGGCCAGCGGAACCAGTCAAAGTGAAGCCCATAGACCCAGGCATTGAGGAAGCTTTGATGATATTAAATTCCACACTTGATGATTATCGAGGCCAGTTCCCTGAGCTCCAGAAGTTGGAGATGGAAGTCAAGCATTTGGAAGAAGTGCTGTTGGTAAGTGTATTTGGTTTGTGTTGGTTGTTATTTGGGAGTGAATGTTCTGATGCAAAATGTAAGTTGCGAGCAGTGGTATGCTTGAGCTGGTTTATCATTGCAAGTTTCGCTACATCTTTTTCAGTTATGTTTGCTCAATAATTTCTCTGAGATGGATCCCTCAGTGCGCATTAAGTAATTCTGGCCATTGCCAGTTATCTTCAGTTCCCCCAAGCTGGATGACCTAGTAATAAATCAAGTGAAATCACAGGTTGGAGTTCTTTAATCAATCAGTTTCTTCTCAATTCCCTGTTCTGGCATGTTACCTTGCTTTACCCCAAGGGTCATCTGATTTGTATAATGAGAACAGTAATTGCCTTCTCTGTCTGAGATGGTATCAGTCTGCTTGGCTGTCATGTGAGGGAATGAAGCGTATTGTGTTGCACTCAGTTGAGTCTTGTTGATGGTACAGTGATAGGGTCATACAGCATGGAAATGGGCCCTTCAGGACAACTCATCTGTAACCACCAAGCTAGTCCTGTTTGGACCACGTCCCTCTCAACACTTCCTATCCATATACATATCTAAACGGCTTTTGAACATTGTCATTGTACCTGACTCAGCCATTCTCCCTTTGGCAATTCATTCCATGTACACATCACCCAATGTTTTACAAAGGTGCCCCTTGTGTCTCCTTTAAAACTTTCAGTTCCCACATTAAACCTCTACCCTCTAGTTTTGAGTTCCCCTTTCCTAAGAAAGGGCTGTGTGCATTCACCCTATCAATTAACCTCAGCAAGATCATCCCTCACTTTCCTATGCTCCGAGGAATAAAATCTAGCCTGCCAACCTTTCCATGTACTCAAACCGTTGAAATCCTGACAGCAAACTCATAAATCTTCCCTGTACGCTTTCCAATTTAACGATACCTTTCTTATAACAGGGTGGCCAAAATTGTACACAATATTCCAGACACGGCCTCACCAATGTTCTGTGCATCAAAGTTCAAAATGATTTTATTATCAAAGTATGTATATGACACAATATGCTACCTTGAGGTTCATTTTCTTGCAGGCATTTACAGGAAAATAGAGAAATACAGTAGAACTTTTGGAAAATTGTAAATAACAAAGACTGACAAACAGCCAATGTGCAAATGTTAAAACTGTAAATGCTGTAAGTAATATGAGTTGTAGTGTCCTTGAAAGTGAGTGAGTGTGTAGGTTGTGGGGTCAGTTCAGGGTTGAGGTGAGTAGAGTTATCCACACTGGTTCAGGAGCCTGTCGGTTGTAGGGTAATAAACCTGGAGGGCGAGACCCAGGGCTGCTGTACCTCTTGCCCAATGGTAATAGTAAGAAGAGACCATGGATGATGGGGGTGCTTGATGGATGCTGCTTTCTTGTGGCATGTAAATGTGCTCAGAGGTGGGGAGGGTTTTGCCTGAGATGGACTGTGTTGTATCCACCACTTTTTGTAGACTTTTCTATTTCAGGGCATTGGTGTTACCGTACCCGGCCGTGATGTAACCAGTTAGGATACGCTCCACAGTGCATCTATAGAAGTTTGTCAAAGTTTTAGTATGACATGCCAAATCTATGCCCTGGCTGATGAAGGCCAGCAATGCCAAACACCACCTACTCCACCTGAAACGCTGCTTTCAGCAAACTATGTACTTGTACTCTTTAGTCCCTCTGTTCCACAACACTCCCCAGGGCCTGACCTGTAAGCCTTTGCAGAACACACAGTCTCACCTCAGCTCTTCCTCTCCTGATGCTGATTTGTTGACTTTTCGTCCAGTAACGATCCACTGGTGTGCACCGCTACATCTGGGCCAAGGTGAATGACTGGTGGGTCGGTAGGGATTGAGCCATTGAGCTGGCAGTGCCAGGTCACTGCTCGTCATTTGTGCAATCTGAATGTTTGCTTCCACTTGTCATTTTCTCCAACCCTGCTGTTTACTGAATTAATCTTTCTTCTCTGTCAGTGTGGTTGTGGATGGCACCTCTACTGGCTGCAAGTTAAAACACACTTGTGCCACAGTGTTTGTGCTCTGGCTGTTGGTTGGTCTGAATAGGGTTGCATTTGCGTGGCTGGCCCTTGCTCTCTGAGTCCGGTTTGTCCCTGAATCTATGACTGGAGCAGAGGCAATGGGAGACACAAATGAGTTTTGTGTAGTAACTAGAAGAGGCCCCTGACCCAGCAGTAGTTCACCTGGGATTTGCTGTAGTGGTGCACACAACAAACACCCTGAAATCTGGCCAAGTGAAGTCAGCTGCCCCAATTGCTGGCATTCACCCAGATGCTGCCAGGTCAAGGAACTGGCCTGCCCACTTTCACCTGTAAAGTGTACACTCACTGGTAAATAACACAAATGCAGAGTTCCATGCGCAGAACAACCTGGTGGCATAACATTAACATCTCTCATTTCTGGTCATTTCTCCCCTTCTCTTTCTGCATTCCCCATTTTGGCTTTGCTTTTTTCCATTACCTTCTGCTCACCTGCCCATCTCCTCCTTGTTCCTCTCCTCCTTCCCTTTTCTCAATTGTCCACTCTCCTATCAGGTTTCTTCTTCAGCCCTTTAGCTTTTCCTATCATCTCCCAGCTTCTAACTTCATCTCCCCTCCCCCAGTCACCTGCCTTCCCCCTCACCTGGTTTTACCTATCACCTGCCAGCTTGTACTCCTTCCCCTACCCACACTCCTTATTCGGGCTTCTTCTCCCTGTTTTACAGCCCTCAGCCGGAAACATTGACTGTTTATTTCCCTCCATAGATGTTGGTTGACCTGCCGAGTTCCTCCAGCATTTTGCGTGTTGCTCTGGATTTCCAGTATCTGCAGAACCTGTTGTGTTTATATACAATGAAGTTGTGGTAGAGTGTCTGACAGTTTAGTTAGCTTAGTTCTGTTCGGCTGCTGATGTTTAGGGCAGCAGTGAAGGTCCTTCTTCCCTGTCTGTCCCTACAGTCTCTCACACAGATCGAGAAGGATTCTTCATTGCTGTTTCCATAACTCTTTTTTTGACCAGTCATTGTTGTTAGCCCTGAGATAAACCCCCGAACCTAGAAGACCGGTGGACTGCTCTTTGTCCGGTCTCTACTCTTCAAACTGTTTGGCATAGGCGACTCTACCCAAGAGCCAAAGCACAAGGCCCTGACTCCAGCCAACATAGCTCTCCGGATGACTGAGGCATACCAGCCTCCAAATCCTGTGACAAGGTCGTAGTCTGCCTGGAGGTGAGCACTGGATATTCACTGGGTTACTTATAAAAAAAACACCAGATGAGTCAGAGTATTTTGCCAGGTGAGGAATCTAAGAGGTCCTTTTTAAGGAATTAACACAGTAATTGTTGGGAAGTGGTGAAACAAGTTGAGAAGTGAGTATATAGCATCTTGAACAGAAAAAGTTTCAATCCTTTAAAGTCTTTAGTGTTGTTTCACTGTTCCCACTCAGTGAACCTGTCAGTAATTGAAGAGACCCTGACTGCTTTCTTGGCCTCTCAACGATTATAAGCACATTCCCTAAAATCGGATTTTTCCCATGCTTTTGCGGCACGGAGTAAATGAATAGCTTGTACAATCCTTTCCAAGTTAGAGCCTTGTTCTGGTTAGGGTAAGGCATCCTGTGTTGCTCCTTGTCTCACTGCCTCTGTTGCCACCTCACTCTCTGGCACACAGTTTTCACACATAACACGTGTCAAAGTGATCTTGTAGTTCCTGTGTAAATCAAAGTATCTGGACTAACAACAAGGTTAAGTGATCATTTTTATTCCTCTGAGGCCACAACATCAAACCCTTCAGCTGTACTTGTGTGAAAAGCTCAATTTTTCAGCAAATTTGAAAATTTTGTGTCAAACCCAGCTACAATAAAAGTCTGGTAATCCAGCACTTGACAAATGGATTATTGTATGCACTTCCTAATAACACCCCAAATCACTTTTATTTCACTTTTCACAGTAGGGCACTGAGGAGTGCGGTAGAACAGAGGGATCTGGGAATACAGATCTATAATTCCTTGAAAGTGGCATCTCAAGTAGATAGGGTTGTAAAGAGAGCTTTTAGCACTTTAGCCTTCATAAATCAAAGTTTTGAGTGCACACAGTTGGGCTGTTATGTTGATGTTGTATGAGATGTTGGTGAGGGCCAATTTGGGGTACTGTATTGTGTGCAATACCGGTCACCTATGGGAAAGATAATCAGTAAGATTGAAAGAGTGCAGAGAAAGTTTACAAGGGTGTTGCCAGGACTTGAAGACCTGAGTCATACGGAAAGGTTGAATAGGTGAGAACTTAATTCCCTGGAGCACAAAAGAATGAGGGATTTGACAGAAGAATACAAAATTAAGAGGGGTATAGACAGGGTAAATGTAAGCAGGCTTTTCCCACTGAGGTTGGATGAGACTAGAACTAGAGGTCATGGGTTAAAGGTAAAAGGTGAATTGCTTAAGGGAAACATTACGGGGAACTTCTTCACACAGAGGGTAGTGGGAGTGTGAAACGAGCTGCCGGTAGAAATGGTGGATTCGGGTTCAATTTCAACAGCTAAGAGAAGTTTGGGTAAGTACATGGATGATGGGGGTATTGAAGGCTGTGGTCTGGGTGCAAGCCAATGGGACTGGTCAGAGTAATAGTTCAGCATGGACTAGATGGATCAAAAGGCCTGTTTCTCTGTTGTAGTATTCTATGAGTCAGTAATGTAATAAATCTTCCAGTGAATTGGTGAGTTTAAAGTGAGCAAGACATAGACAAGTATGCCAGACCCTGGCTTTGGTTGCTAATGTACCACACACCACCTGACCCCTAGTGTTCTGAATCCCAGCTGCCGATCTGACACACACGAGCCCATAGTCTGGGCCCAGCCCTGAGCTCCCTCCAGACCCCAGCTCTGGCTGCTAACCTACCCATGTTCCAAACCCCAACTCTGGGTCCGGCACACACCGGCCCGTAGTCTGCACCCAGCTTAGGCAACACTCCAGCACACTGACTCTGGGCCCTGGCTCACTGGAATCATCACAGATTTCGGCACAATCAGATGCTGGGTTTTCAGAGCTTTGCTGTACTTGGTGTTTAACGTAGGAGAATATCCCTAGGTTTCAGTTCCACACCATTGAGGGCACCTTCAGTGCCTCAGAAAGGTGGCATCCGTGAAGGACCCTCACCATCCAGGACATGCCCCCATCTCATCAGGAGGAGATATAGGAGCCTGAAACCGTAAACTCAACGTTTTAGGAACATCATCTTCCTCTGCGCCATTAGGTTTCTGAACACTACCCACTACGTCCCTGCTTCGCTCTCTTTCTTTATTTTAGTTATTGTTTATATACAACTTACAATTGTAAATTGCACAGAAACAGGCCCTTTGGCCCGTCTAGTCTGTGTTGTTCCTCTCCGTGCCTTGTGGTACATCAGGAGGCAACCATGCCATTCCTTTGGCGTTTTTGTCGGTTTTTTTACGAGGCCGAGTTGCTAGTTCGACGCTCAACCAAGCACAAATGGAGAGCGTGCAAGGAGCCGGCTGGGTTCGAACCCAGGACCACTTGCCCTGAAGTCTGATGTGGATGCCACGACACCACCGGCCGGCTAGTCCATGCCGAACTGTTATTCCGCCTGGTCCCAAGGACCAGCACCTGGACCATAGCCCTCCATACCCTCCATACACCCCGCCCCCCCATCCATGTATTTATCCAAGCTCCTCTCAAATCTTGTTGAAGATTCAGTACTTTTACCTTGTATTGTTCTTAACTGCTGGCCCGAAACAACAAATTTCATGGCATGTGTCAGTGGTAATAAACGTGATTCTGATTCTGAAATCCAAATACAAAGAAGGCCTGATCTGGAGAACTGCTTTCATCTGGCTGGTAGAATTGGACGAATGTGACTTACATAGGGAGGAAGCCAAGGCAAGGTGCTGTTCAAAGGCATTGATAGGAGTAACTTCAAAGTGGAGCTGTTAGCAAACTGGGAGTCAGTGTAGGGCAGTGAGCTCAGGGGCGATAGGTGACCTGAGGGTCATGAGAGGGTGTGCGAGGCAGAGGGTTAGATGAGCTTAATTGTGGAGTGTAGAAAATGGGAAGCTGGTCAGAAATGTAATTCCTGGGGGGGGAGGTGCTAGGAATATTGAGATTGACAGAGTAGAGGTGTTGAGAATTACCGCCAAAAGGAGTCCCCATGTAAATATCATAGTCATAGAGCATGACAGCACAGAAGCAGCCCTTCAACCCGTCTAGTTCGTGCTGAACTAATATTCTCCCTAGTCACCTTGACCTGCACTTGGTTTGTAGCCTTCTATGACCCTCCCGTCCATGTACTTATCCAAACTTCTCTTAAATATTGAAATCGAAACTGCATCCATCACTTCTGCTGGCAGCTCATTCCACAATTCCATCATCCTCTGAGTGAAGAAGTACCCCCTTAAACATTTCACCTTTCACCCTTAACCTAACCTCAGTGGAAAAAACCTACTTCAATTTAACTTATTTATGCCCCTCATACTCCTCTATGCCTCTATCAAATCCCCCTTCAGTCTGCTCCAGGGAAGCTCTCTAAGTCTTCCTGGATGCTCTATTTTTTGACATGACCCAGTTTGACTCAATGAGGTGAGTAGAATACTGTTTGTTGTGTAGGTGTTCGATTTCTTATTAAACACTGGCCAGGACAGCCTGCCCTCCTCAAGCAGAAGCCAACCCCATTGATTCTGAGTCACTATCCACTGTAGTGGAATGAAGGGAGATCTGGCAGTGTTCCTGTACAGCACCAGGCAAACTGACTTTGTATGCATGCCTTTTGTTCACCATGTGCACACAGAGGGCGTCTCTGATTCCTATTGAAATTGTTCTGGAATCCGTTTTGACATTTTTGAGAGATTAGGACTAGAGGGCAGCAATGAAGGGGCTTAGAAGTGCTGGCCCACCTTTTTGTCTTTACGGTGGCTGATGAGGGAGCAGCCAAATCGACTGTAGCTTAGCTTGCATAACTGTCCTGGGGCAAGGGGACACACAGTCTCCGGTGACATTGCGTGCTGTTTCTGGAGAATCGGGGAAAATTTATTGACCTTGGCACTAACTGCATAAAGAGTACGGATGGTCTCACAGGGCAGAGTCAAGGACAAATTTCCTGTCACGGTAGTCGAGGCCATCTGGCATCTGCAGAGAACAGTTCTTTCCTGATGTGAACTGAGCGTTGCAGCCCTGTTATTCCAGTGATGCTTACAAGATTCAGAAGTGATTTCCATTGTGACAGAGTTAGAAACGGCTTGCAGGGAGACCTTTGAGACAAAGTAAACGCTTATAGGAGGGTCAGATAGGGATAGGTAGGACCAAGCGGATATTTCTGGTAGGGTGAGTGCAGGATTAGCGGGCAGCGTGGTAATGTAGCAGTTAGTGTAATGCTATTACTGTCACAGCGACCCCCGGTTCAGTTCCTCCTGCAGCTTGTTGGGAAAATTTGTACCTTCTCCCTGTGATGGTGTGGTTTCCTCCACTTGCCCTGGTTCCCTCCCACGTTCAAAAATTGTGATTGGTTATGGCCTGTGTAGGAGACTTTTTAAAGTGGGAAGTTTAAACTGGGGCAGTTCCAGTCTCTCGACCTTAGGAGTCTGGGTCCAGTGGTGTGAGTGGTCGTCACAACTGGGGTTTTCCCTGGTTGCAGTGGATGACCATGGCTCCTCCTGTGCTTCGTCATGCCCTTCGCTCCCCACAAAGTGTTGCACTTCCTGGCTCTTGATCCCATGCGCCCAGTCCACTGGAGATGCCTTTGCATGCGCGGCCGGGCATGCCCGCATCTCACCGGGTATAAAACCCACCGGCTACCCTCACTGCCTCTCGAAGCAGTGCTGCGGCCTGTGGCCACTGCCGTGTGCAGATACTTGGAGCCACAGGTGAGAAATGAGTGTCTGGTGTGTGAGCTGCCCAGAGGGACATGACCAGCCCCTTCACCAGAGCTGTTACCCCTCCCTGGACCCTCCATACGGGGGGTGGGGGGTGGGGGGTCACAGGGGTGTAATTGGGTGGTGGGGACTCTGGGCTGGAAGGGCCTGTCACCATGCGTGCTGTATCTGCAAAGAAAATAAAAATAGGGTCTGAGTGAGCCCATCCGATTGAGGGGCTGCGGATGGCTGAGGGGGGAGCTGGTTGCAGGTGGAGAGGTAGAGCAAGTTCTTTATCATAAAAGCTATGAAGTGAAGGCAGTCATCGAGTAAAGACAAAGACATGGACAGAGGAGTGTGTTGATGGAGTGAGTGCAGGGTTCGGGGGCACCCAGCACGTCGGGCTGTGCTGATGGAGTGAGTGCAGAGTTCGGGGGACACCCAGCACATCAAGCTGTGCTGATGGAGTGGGTGCAGAGTTCTGGGGGACACCCAGCACGTCAGGCTGTGCTGATGGAGTGGGTGCAGAGTTCTGGGGGACACCCAGCACGTCAGGCTGTGCTGATGGAGTGGGTGCAGAGTTCTGGGGGACACCCAGCACGTCAGGCTGTGCTGATGGAGTGGGTGCAGAGTTCTGGGGGACACCCAGCACGTAGAGCTGTGCTGATGGAGTGGGTGCAGAGCTCGGGGGGACACCCAGCACGTCGAGCTGTGGTGATGGAGTGAGTGCAGAGTTCGGGGGACACCCAGCACGTCGAGCTGTGCTGATGGAGTGGGTGCAGAGTTCTGGGGGACACCCAGCAGGTCGAGCTGTGCTGATGGAGTGAGTGCAGAGCTCGGGGGGACACCCAGCACGTCAGGCTGTGCTGATGGAGTGGGTGCAGAGTTCTGGGGGACACCCAGCACGTCAGGCTGTGCTGATGGAGTGGGTACAGAGTTCTGGGGGACACCCAGCAGGTCAGGCTGTGGTGATGGAGTGGGTGCAGAGTTCTGGGGGACACCCAGCAGGTCAGGCTGTGGTGATGGAGTGGGTGCAGAGTTCTGGGGGACACCCAGCATGTCGAGCTGTGGTGATGGAGTGAGTGCAGAGTTCTGGGGGACACCCAGCACGTCGAGCTGTGCTGATGGAGTGGGTGCAGAGTTTGGGGGACACCCAGCACGTCAGGCTGTGCTGATGGAGTGGGTGCAGAGTTCTGGGGGACACCCAGCACGTCGAGCTGTGCTGATGGAGTGGGTGCAGAGCTCGGGGGGGACACCCAGCACGTCGAGCTGTGGTGATGGAGTGAGTGCAGAGTTCGGGGGACACCCAGCAGGTCAAGCTGTGCTGATGAAGTGAGAAGAACTGAGCCAAAGCCACAAACGAATGACTTGTCCATTCTGATCTGGACAGACTGAGGTAACTGAAGTTATAGGATTCCATGCAGATTCCAGAAGGCTGCGATGTGCTTAGGTAGAGGACGAGAAGCTGTTCCTCACACTTACACAGACTGGTCAAAGTGGGCACAGTGTAGAGAACTGAAGTGGCGGAAGGAATTTCTGAGCCAGCCGTGTAGAATGAATGTGGGAGCTGTGCAAAGCAGTTCCCGATGCATTTGATTTCTGCGTTGCAGAGGAGACTATGTTGTGGTCTCTGAACTGGACTAAAGAAAGTGCAAGCAGGCAGCAGATACATTGAATAAAATCCTCCAAATATCCTTAGATTCTTGAGAAGCGTGGGAGGAATGGAAAACCACCAACGTGATTGCCTTATTCAAACAGGAAGGCAAAAACTGGCCAATCAGCCTGATATCTGTGGTTGGAAAAAATGTTAAGATTGATTTGTACAGAAGTAGAAGCTGTGGAATTGGAAAATTATTGTTGGTCAAGCAGAGTCGAAATGGCTTCATGTAGGGAAGTCACATCTGCAAATTGGTGAGATTGCTATGAGGAAATCTTAATTATAATCGTTAAGAGCAGGGTTTGCCAATCTTTCTTGTGCCATGGGCCAATGCCAAGCCAGGGATCCGTGGACTCCAGGTTAGGAACCCCTGCATTAGATGGTAACTTAGATTTGGACTACCAGAAGATGTTCAGCAAGGTCCTCGTAAAAGGTTGTCACAAGATAAGAGCCCATGCTATTGAAGATAATATACCGGTGTAGAAAGAGGAGTGGATAGAAGCAGGAAGCTGCAAAAATGTGTAAGGAGGTAATTTTTAGGTTGGTAATCGGTGCCAGGGTTGTATCTCCTTACAGTTTATCTTAATGACTCAGAGGAAGGAAGCAACTGTACAGCAGCGAAATGATTGAAAAGTGGGTGGGAAGGTGAGTTGTGCAGAGAAATTTTGAAAGATTAAGTGAATTGGCATTTGGGAAAATGTGAAGTTGTGTAATTTAGAAGGCAGTGCACGACTACTTAAATGGAGAACTGCAGTACTAAAGGGATTCAGAGTGGTTATGCATGTAACGTAGGGTCCTGATGCACAGCTGCAGCAAGTAATAGGGAAAGCAAATGGAATATGGACCCCTGTTTCAATACAGCTCGAGTATAGAAGTAGAGAACTCTTACTGCAACTGTGTAAGACTTTATTGATACGATGTACGGAGGACTACGATCAGCTTTGGAGGGATCATCCACTGAGTCAGGCGTGCTGGAAGTCAGAAACAAGAAGGGTGCAATCGTTCTATTTGTGCTGTTCTACAGACCTCCCAGTAGAGACACTGAGGAACAGACTGGATTGATTGATGACATGGGTGACTTCAGCCTCCCTAGTATTGATTGGTACCACCACAGCACAAAAGGATTAGATGGGGTATCGAGGAGGGATTCCTGACACAGTGTGGACAGCCTGTCTAGAGGGGAGGCCATACTGGATCTAGTATCTGGTCACGTGACAGATCATTCAGTGGGTGAGCATTCCAGAGATAATGACTACAACTCCCTGAACTTTACCATAGTCTTGGACAGGGATAGGAGCAGATGGTATAGAAAAGTATTTAAATGGGGGGAGGTGGAATTATGCTACTTAGGACCTTGGCAGTGTAAATTGTGAACAGATGTACTCGGGGGAAATGTGAAGGTTGTTTAGGGAGCACTTACATGGGATTCTGGACAGGTTTGTCATACTAAGGCAGAGAAAGGACCGTAGGAACCATGGTTGACGAAAGAGATGTGGAACATCAAGTCAAGAGAAAGAAAGAACTTTAAGGTTTAGGATCACACAGGGCTCTGGAGAGTTATAAGGTAGCCAGGAAAGAGCTTAAGAAAGGACTTAGGAGAGCTAGAAGGGGACATGAGGAAGCCTTGGAGAGTAGGATCAAGGAAAACCTCAAGGCATTCTGCAAGTACGTAAAGAACAGGAGGATGACTGAGTGAGGATAGAACCAATCGGGGCTAAAGAGGAAACATGCCTGGAGTTGGAGGAGATAGGGGAGGTCCCCAATGAATACCTTGATTCAGTATTCCAATCACAAACGAGAAAATCTGCGAATGCTGGAAATCCAAGCGACACACACACAAATGCTGGAGGAACTCAGCAGGCCAGGCAGCACCTATGGGGAAAAAAAAAGTGCATTTGACGCTGTAGGCCGAAACCCTTCAGCTGGACTTCCTGCAGCATTTTGTATGTGTTGCTTCAGTATTCACTAGTTAGAGGGACCTTGATTTTGAGGACACTGTAAAACAAGTGATAGAACATATTGATGTTAAGAAAGAGGACGTGCTGGAACTTTTGTGAAACACCAGGGTGCCTTGTACCCCAGGTTACTACGGGAAGCAAGAGGAGAGACTGGCGTGCCTTTGGCGATGATGTTTCATCCTCACTGGCCACAGGAGTAGCGCTAGAGGATTGGAAGGTGGTAAATTTTATTCCTTTGTTCAAGAAACGTAATAGGGATAATCCTGAGAGCTATAGACCACTGGGTCTCCTAGTTTTGGTCTCCCCTACCCCGAGGAAAAGTGTTAATGCCCGCCTTATCAATGACTCTCATCATTTTAAACATTTCTATAAGGTCACTGCTCATTCTCCTACGTCCCATGGAACACAACAAGCACCTGTCCTGGCCTTCTCCTATAACCCAGGCCCTCTAATCCTGCGACATCCTTGCTAATTATTTTCTGCAATCATTCCAGTTTAACCACATTTTTCCGATAACAGGATGACCAAAGCTATACAAAGAACTCCCAAGTGCGGCCTCACCACGACTACCACAACTGCAGCATAACGTCCCAACTCTATACTCAGTGCCTTGACTGACGAAGGCCAGTGTGTGAAACAGCTTTCTCACCACCCTGTCTACCTTGAGGTACCTTGAAACACCTACGTCCCTCTGCTCCATTACTCTTCCTAGCACCCTGTCACCATGGTACAATCCTACACTGGCTTGACTTTGCGAATTGCATCACCTCTTTCTTACCCCTATTGAAATCCATTGGCCCACTTCCCAACTGATCAAGGTCTCCCAGTAGCAAGATTTGGCCGTGCAGAAACTGGAGTCTTTTGCTACCATGCAAGGGAGTGGGTGTGAACCTAAAGACCAAATAGTACCCTGAATTTACAGAGAGTAGGGTTGTGCCTGGAATTCCAGATGCTGGCTTGTAACCAGTTAGCACTTTGACTACTGCTGTAATCCCTCAGTAACTCCATATACATCTCCCTTTTCCTCATTACCAAAGGAAAGACAGTAGGGTGGGGGGGGGGGTGATTGACCAAAGGTGCCTTGGGTACCCTGTGCGGTGGTTGTAGAGCTCTCCAACGTCAATGCAGGTTAGATTAATGTACTTTATATGTCTCACACTCACTCTGAGACACCCAGCATCTTGCAAAATGATGTGCAGACAGATCGACAGTGGCATTACTGCCCAGTTCAATGGAGACGGGCTCTGTCCGAGTGCTGTTCAGAGCAGTGATTACTCAGTGTCCCACCAAAGTTCTTCCCACTCAGAAATTTAACTCATGGAAAAGTATTAGCCCGTCAATAGTGGGATCTGTGTTGTCTTCATTTGTAAGTACTGAAGATTCCAGTTAATTAGGACACATTGAGACCGGTACGTTTTGGCCCAATTAAACGGCTGCCCGATTATCTGAAAAGGCTAACTACTGTTTAACTGAGTAACAAATTGTGTATTTAAATGAAATACAGAACAAATTAGAACACTACCAGTATTACTACAGTACTATAAAGCTGTATTAGTTCATAATGGTTACTGACAGGAATTCATCAAGTGTATGCTGACAAAGTACTCAATTGGTAAACCATCCATTCTTAGCGCCTTAAAGCTTCAAAGTTTAACTTCTTTCCCAATAAACCACAATTTCTTAATATCAGTTCCTGCCATATTTGAACAACACAGTTATGTGATTCATTGCTTTCCTTGAATCTGATAGTGTTGAGCGTTTGTAGCCAAGGGAACTGTTCAGCATGATAAAAAAAAGCCTGTTTCATTGGCATTGTAGATAACATCTGCACAACATTTTTGAAGCAAGTTTCCATGTTTCTGCATTTACAGCATCAGCACTACGAGGGGTGATTGATATGTTTGTGGCCTAAGGTCAATTTGACTCATCTCCTTCTACCTTAGGCCACGAACTTATCAATCACCCCTGATGAGTTATTAACTTCAAACTTTCTGCATAATCACTCAAAGAGTTGAACTGCATGTGCATGTAACGAGAGCTGTATAACACATCTCCTTCTACCTTAGGCCACGAACGTATCAATCATCCCTCGTACCTTTCTTGTCATGTGCTTTCTTCATTTTAATGTGGTGCCAACATTTCCATTGAGACAACCAACCATCTGTTGCTTTAAAATCCTTTGTGACCAGCTCCTCTGACTCGTTTTTTAACGTTGGTCCACTGACATGCTCACCTTGTCCAGTTATAATAGAAAACCATTGATTGAATCTGGATCCTCACCTTCACACTCCCATTGTTGTCCCTTCTTCGTGTAATACCCATTCCTCTCGCAGTGTATCTTTCTGATGTATCAAGCAGTTGCAGATTTCGGCACTCCAGTTATTTCTGCCGGCTGTGGTGTTAGATGGCTGGCTTTTAATTTGGTCCAGTGCAGTAATATATTCAGCTAGTGTCAAATCTTTTCATCTTTAAGTTTAAAAAAAACCCAAAGTGATCAAAAATCGCTGCTTTTTGGATTTGCGACCCAAATGGATAACACAACACAAGCACGAGAAACTGACACCATTTGTTTCCTCTAAGCACAGTATAGGGTCTAACAGCCACACAATTCCTTGTGACTGACCATCGTCTGCCCCAATCAAACAGCATAGTATCCCAAATAAACGAAGGGAATCTTGGCTATTTTCCCCATTTGCTTTTGTTCTTTAAGAGTTGCCCCAAACAAGCAGCTGCCCTGATTAAACAATGGTCCAATTAACCAAAATCCACTGCATTTGGCAAGGAGCAGCAGCAAGCTGATGCAGGAATTCAGGGCCTTGCGATTCAGCAGTATTTGCAATCTCTCTCCGTAACCATCCCCGATACCTGCTTTACTTTGATATTTCTTTATTCACCTTGTTATCTACAATTTTTTTGTGTTTGTAAGATCCTGTTTCTTCAAGTTTAAAAAGCCATTGTATGATAGAGTGGGCTTTATTCAGGAAATCATTGAGGCTTCCATTGAAGTTACAAATATCGTTGAGTAGTATGTACATCCACTATGATGAATGGTTTTGAGAGGCTGGTGATGAAATGCCTGAGAAGCGACTTGGATGCACTCCATTTGCCTACCAGTACAACAGGTCCATGGCAGATGCCATTTCATTGGCTCTTAACTCAATGCTGGGACGTCTGGACAGAGAAGTTGCATACATCAGGATACTCTTCGTCAGCTACAGCTCGGCATTCAATACCATCACCCCCTCAAAACTAATTGATAAGCTTCAAAAACTTGAACTCAAAACTTCCTTGTGCAATTTACATCCTCAATTCCCTCACTTGCAGACCCCAGTCTGTTAGGATTGGCAACAAAATCTCCTCCACAATCTCCATTCACATAGGTACACTACAAGGATGTGTGCTTAGCCCCCTGCTCTACTCACTTTACGTTTATGACAGTGTAGGTAAGCACAGCTTTACTGTCATATTCAAGTTTGCTGATGGCTATCATAGGCCAAATCAAAGGTGGTGAAGAATCAGCACGTAGCAGGGAGATTTGAAAATCTGGCTGAGTGGTGTCACAACAACAACCTCGCACTCAATGTCAGCAAGACCAAGGAGCTGATTATTGACTTCAGGAGGAGGAGGAGGAGATCCATGAGCCAGTCGGGAGATCAGGGGTGGAGAGGGTCAGTAACTTTAAATTCCTCAGTGTTATCATTTCAGAGGATCTGTCCTGGGCCCAGCACTTAAGTGCAATTAGGAACAAAGCACAGCAGTGTCTCTGCCTCCTTAGAAGTTTGCAAAGATTTGGCATGACATCTAATACTTCAACAAGCTTCTATGGAGGTGTGGTGGAGAGTGTATTGACTGGTTGCATCAGGGTCCAGTATGGAAAAACAATGACCTTGAATGGAAAATCCTACAAAAAGTGTTGGATATGGCTCAGTCCATTATGGGTAAAGCCCTCCCCTCCATTGAGCACGTCTACATGGAGCACTGTCACAGGAAAGCGGCGTCCAGCATCAGGGACCCCCATCGCCCAGGTCATGCCCTCTTCTCACTGCTGTCATCAGGAAGAAGGTACAGGAGCCTCAGGAGTCTCACTTCCAAGTTCAGGAACAGTTATTGCTCTTCAACCATCAGGCTCCTGAACCAGTGGGAATAACTTCATTCAACCTCACTTGCCCACCACTGAACTGTTCCCACAATCTAGGACTTTTCATCTCATGTTGCCAATATTTATTATTTTTTTTCTCTTTTGCATTTGTACAGTTTGTTTTGCACACTGGTTATTTGTCAATGCCGTTGGGTTAGGTCTTTCATTGATTCTAATATGGTTCTTGGATTTGATGAGTATGCCCACAAGAAAACAAATCTCGGTTTTATCTGGTGAAGTATGTGTATTTTGATAATAAATGTACTTTGAACGAACATTGAGAAGTTTTAAAATAAACACAAGCGACTGTACGGATGCTGGAAATGCAGAGGAACACACACACACACAAAATGCCAGAGGAACTCAGCAGGTCAGGCAGCATCATTGGGAATGAATAAGCAGTCAATGTTTATTCATTTCCATTAATGCTGCCCGATCTGCTGAGCACCTCCAGCATTTTGTGTACGTTGTTCAAGTTTTAAAGTTAACATTTTTTGCGTGGAAGTGACTGAGTACAGCATGCAGCCCCACCTGCTGGCAGCACCTTGCATTACATGGGGAGTGAGGATGCAACAGTCTCCAGTGACTCACGCACTTGTAGGTTTTGGGAGAATCAGAGAGACCAGCTCCACATCAGCACTGAACACTCCATTGTGCCTACAAATACAGATCATAGAGTTGCATAGGCACAGAAACACCCCACCATTTTCTTGCTGACCATCAAGTACTTTAAATAATCCCATTTATTTGCATTTGGTTTACAATCTCCTGACCCTGGCAGTTCAGGGGTTCTTTGTGTGTCTGCCTTCACCACCTTCTCAGGCAGTACATTCCAGATAGCAACCATACTCTGGGTGAAGATATTCTTACTTGGATCCTTTAAACATTTAATCACCTTAAACCTGGTCCCTCTGATTAGACACCTCTGCCAAGGGGAAATATAGCTTTCTATCTCTGCTTCTCCTAATTATGTACGTTTGTACTGGGTCCGCTCTTTACCTCCTGTGCAGCCAATTCAATTTCTCTTCATAACCAAAGCATTCCATCCCAAGCAGTGTCCAGGTGAGTCTCCCCACTACTTTCTTCAGAGCAATCACGTCCATCCGATAGCGTGAGGCCAACTTGCACGTAATATTTCAAACTTGTGGTCTAATCATTGCTGTGTAATTGAACCGAATATTCACTGAATTCTGTGCCCTGCCAAGCATCCCTTCTGCCTTATCCCTCACCCTTTCTACCTGTGCTCCACCTTAAAGGATCTTTGGCCCCTTTTAATTTCTCATCAATGCTCCCCAGAGTGTGTGTCCTACCCTTATTAGCCCATCCAAACTCATTAGTATACATTTATCAGGATTGAATTCCATCTGTCATTACCCTACCCAACTTTCCTACTGATCAAATATCTTCCTGAGGCCTACAGGTCATCCCTTCTCAGTCTAAACAACACCACTGATATCCGTGTTATCTGCAAACTTACTAGTGATACCTCCTTCATTCACAGATGGCTTGGCATTTCAGTCATAACCTAATCAGGTCTTGGGTACACATTAGAATTCACACTATAGGTTGTCCCCAGGTTAATAAATGCCCAACGTGGGCTCTTCCCTAGGTATACTCAGAGTCCTGTAATATTCTTCAATTCAGAAAACACAAGCATGTATGTGTGTTCATTGCAATGAACAGCAGAGTAGTTGCTTTCTCTCCCACTTCTAGTATTCATTCTTTCTTTAAGTTTCTGCATTTTTGATTCTATCCATTGCAGTGCTGTGGAGATGTGGTTACCATGTCGAGTGATTGTTGTGAGATGCTGTAAAAACGGAACCTGCTTATTACCCAGGATGACATGTACTTAAAAGTTTGTGCTTCACCAGGCCAATGCTGTAATAATTTGCAACCATTTCGGCCCCTCAGTATATTTGATTCTTATTGGTGGTGGATTTCAGTGCCACTCTGTGCTAGTATATCCAATGATCCCACCCGCTTTCCCTCACCATTGTGGTCACTGCTCCGCTCTGTGTGTGAATAGGGGAGTTGTAGGAGCTGGTGAGAGGTAGGGGGACACTGTAATCAAGTCCTCCATCAGGACTGTGGAGTGTTTAGCTGTCGGGGTATTTATAAAAACTCTTCCCGGTGTATCTGAAGGATGGGGGTGCTGGGGAAGCCCATGGAGCTGTGATTGTTGATGGGGTTGCACAAGATGACAGTGGCTGTTTAATTTGCTGAGCAGTGTGTGCTGTGTTCTTGCAGCAGAAGCAAGGTGTAAACAGGAGCAGAGCCTCGAGCTTCAGCCTGACTGTAGAACACGCACTGGAGAGCTTTGATTTCCTCAACACATCAGACATGGAGGACTCGGAATTCTCGGAAGATGAGGCTGATAAGACTGCAAGGTACGGCCAGCTTCTGTGGGTTCCACAAACTCACGGGTTATCAATGCTCACCGTGTGGGACTTCATCCTACTGGCAAATGCTGGCTGTTCTATGCCAATCTGATAGCAATTTGCAGCTCCGATAACTACAGGTTTGGGATTCTCACACCAGCAGGAAGTTCCCACTTCACGTTACTGCTGGTGTCCTTATAGTGTCTGGCAGCTGGATGTGAATGATGCAATTCCCTGCCGGTTATCTTGTTAACATCAGAAAGTAGAATTGAGCCACGTGTTGGACTTGCGTTCCTTTCAACATCTGGAGATGCTCCTGTCCACCCATTCACCCGCTTCCTATCCCACTTCCTCGTGAATTCTTTAGTTCTGATCTCTGCCTCTTCCCACCCTCCTCTTCTCCATCCCATCCCCAAAAGCCTATAGCTTTCCTCGCTCTGAACCCCAGAATTTGTCCCTAAACCTCCACAGCCCTTTCCTGGGATTGCTCCTGTTTTCTGATGTAGCCTGTAGAAACCCATCCTGATGTGTCCCACTTTGGCTTGGTGGCAGTTTTATTTGTTTCGGGCTTGCAACATTTGCCTGCCTTGATAATTCTGACAAGAGGGCATAGTCAGAGCTCATGAGGACTTATATTAAGATCCCATTGCCTTGGAAAGACCAAAGCAAAAGTACTTTAGTTACTGGAAATACACAGTAGGTCAGACAGCATCTGAGCAGAAAGCAATAGGTGACATATCAGGCTCTTGACTTTCTGTCAAAACATGAGTCTGAAGTGTTGTCAAAAACAGAAATGTTGGAAGAACCCAGCCAGCCAATGAGCATGTGGATGAAGAGGGACACAGGTAGATAGGGTCATAAAGAGAGCTTTAAGGCAAATTGGCCTTCATAAATCAAAGTACTGAGTACAGGAGTTGGGAACATATGCTGAAGTTGTATGAGACATTGGTGAGGCTTAATGTGGAATATTTTGTTCTACCTAACTACAGGAAAGAAAGCAATAAAGTTGATAGTGTATAGAGAAAATTTACAAGGATGTTGCCAGGACTTGAGAAATGAGTCATAGGGAAAGGTTTGAATAGGCTAGGACTTTATTTCCAGGAGCGTAGGAGAATGAAGGGAGATTTGATCGAGGTGTACTAACTTAGGAGGGGTATAGATAGGCTAAATGCAAGTAGGCTTTTCCCGCTGAGTTTGGGTGAGACCAGAACTAGCGGTCATAGATTAAGGGTGAAAGGTGAAATGTTTAAGGAGAACTCTAGGGTGGTGAGAGTGTGGAGCAAGCTGCCAGCTGAAGTGGTGGGTGGGGGTCCAATTCTAACATTTAAGAGAAACTTGGTTAAGTACATGGAGGGGAAGGGTATGGACGGCTATGCTCCAGGTGCAAGTCAGTGGGGTAGGCAGGGCTAAATGGGCTGAAGGGCCTGTTTCTACACTGCAGTGCTCAGAGACTGCAGATGCTGCAGCAATACACAAAACGCTGAAAGTTTTAAAAAAGTTTGGTTGGTGGGGGCCACCAGCATTTTTTTGTGTTGTGGTGTAGGAACCCTTCCCTGTAACTGGTGATCTCGAGGAAGGTCCCTGACCTGAACTCTTTCCATTGATGCTGCTTGACCTGCTGAGACTTACAGCGTCTGCAGTTTTGTTTTCATACCTGAAGAATAAACTCTTTTTAAGATTTTAAATTGTTTAATGTCAGTACCAGCACACAAGTGTAAAGAAGAATGAAATGTTACTCTGGATTCGATGCAGTACAGAAAGAACACAATTGTTAGCATAATAAATATAAATAGATTGATTGCATGTACATAAAGTGATGCTGAGTACAGGAGTGTCTGTTTAAAAAAAAGGTGACTGAGGGGAAATGGTGAATTAGTGGTGACTGGAGGTGTAGAGGGGTGGGTTCGTGGGTGGAGGTGTTGATCAGCCTTACTGCTTGGGGGTTCAAGTGTGAGTCTGGTGGTTCGAGCGTGGGTGCTACGTAACCTCCTCCCCGATGGGAGTGGGACAAACAGTCCATGAGCAGGCTATGTAGCATCCTTCATGAAATTCCGGCATCTTTCTGTATTCACGTATGTCCTTGAAATTGAGTAGGCCCTCTAAAGATGCTGCCTGACCTCTTGTGCATCTTTAGCATCTTCCCGACTGAGATCGTAAATGTGCATACACATTGGCCGGAGTCCTGAGTACTGAAGTAACTTTGGGTTTGCTGCTTCTGACAGGCACTGCGGGAGTGCGCGTGGACTTGCTGCTGGGCCCAGTGAAGCACTGACGGAGGATACTGGAGTTGGTAGCGGCTCAGAAGGGAGTCCAGTTCCAATGACAACAGGGAATGAATACTTGGACCAGGTTCTCACCCTGCACTTGAATAACTGCAGCAGACTTCTGCTGGTAAATAATGTTCAGCTTCTCACCTTATCTGGAGTATGGGTGTTGCTGAGAGCTTGACATGCCTTGCATAACTTTTATTTGGCGGGCCATGCATAGTTCTCTGTTTTTTTTCTGCTCATACTGTGAAGTGCTACTCAACATGTTTATAAAGTCGGGAGGCTGTCAATAAAATCTGCTACTGAAGCAGAAGTTTAACCCCGCCTTTGGTGTATGTGGAGAGAAACATTACCGATAGGAAAACTCTCTTAAAGTTGTGGAATGATTCATGTGATGGTCTCCAGGCAACTATTGGTTTAATTGAATAGCTGCCAGTTGGATCCTTACTAGGACAGTAAATAAGTGAGTGAATTAGTGCCTTCTAGTAACGACAGAAGTTAAATTGCACATTTTCAAAACTATTTCCAAACTTCGACATATTTTCCTTCTCCGAAAGTGGATGCAGGATGATGCAGAGATACTCCTTGAGGTTGGCACCACCTGAGACATGTGTCTGGTGGAAGCTTGTCAATGGTTTTCACTCAGCAATCTATTCATGAGCAAGCCATTGTGCAACAGTAAAATACCATACTGATCTTGCCCAGCCCCTCTTCTGACTGGCACCGAGCCATTTTCATTCATTAATGCCTACATTTGGAAAATTAAAGGAAACCAGTGTTATAAAAATAATATGAATGCATTAGTTGACTGTTCTGCAATATTCTGTTTGGCCTGTAGATGGCAGCAGTACACAGGTACTGTAATTCCACAAATTTACTTCAATTCCCTTTGCAACACACACAAAGCCCTGGAGGAACTCAGCAGGTCAGGCAGCATCTATAGAAGTGAATAAACAGTTGATGTTTTAGGCCAAGACCATTCATCAGGACTAGCAGGAAAGGGGGAAGATGCCAGAATAAAAAGGTGGGGGAATGGGGAAAGAGGTCAAGCTGGAAGGGGATAGTGAAGCCAGATGATGGGAAAGGTAAAGGGCTAGAGAACAAAAAGACTCTGATAGGAGAGGAGAGCAGACCATGGGAGAAAAGGAATGAGGGGCACCGGGGGAGGTGGTAGGCAGGTGAAGAGAAGAGGTAAAAGGCCAGAATGGGGAATGGAAGAGGGAAAGGGGTGGAGAAAAAAAAACTAATTTAAAAAGTGACTAGAAGAAGAAATTGATGTTCGTGCTATCAGGTCGGCAGCTCCCCAGACAGAATATGAGGTGTTGCTCCTCCATCTGAGAGTGGCGTCATAGTGGCAGAAGAGGAGGCCGTGGACCGACATGGCGGAACGGGAATGGGGCTAGGGATAGGAATTGAAATGGTTGGCCGCTGAGAAATTCTGCTTTTGGTGGCTGGAACTCAACAAAGCAGCACATCAGTTTACGTCAGGTTTGACCAGTGTAGAGGAGGTCCCAGCAAGAGCACTGGATACAATAGACCCCAGCAGATTCACCAGGTGAAGTGTTGCCTCACCTGGAAGGACTGTTTGGAGCCCTGAATGGAGGTGATGGAGGAGGTGAATAAGCAGGTGTAGCATTTTGATGGGAGGGCCACTTTGATACTTGGAATCTGAAGACCACATAGTAAAACCATAGGAACAGAATTAAGCCATTCAGCCCATCAGGTTTGCTCTGTCATTCAATCATGGCTGATGTATTTTCCCCCCTCAACCCCGTTTGCCTGCCTTCTCCCTATAACTGTTGGTGCCCTTAATCAAGAACTTAACAATCTCTGTTTTAAATATACCCAATGAATTGGCCTTGACAGCTGTCTGTGGCAATGAATTCCACAGATTCAACACTCTCTATTTAAAGAAATTCTTTCTTATCTCTGTTCTAAAACTCCTTCTATTCTGAGGCTGTGCTCTTCTTGTCCTAGACACTCCCACAATTGAAAACATTCACTCTATCTAGGCCTTTCAATGTTCATTAGGTTTCAGTGAGATTCTTCTAAACTCTGAATACAGGCCCAGAGCCATCAATCCCTCCTCATACATTAACCCTTTCGTTCCCGGGGTCATTCTTGTAAACCTTCTCTGAACCCTCTCCAATGCCAACACATCCTTTCTTGGGTGTGGATCTCAAAACTGCTCACAACACTCTAAATGTGGTCTGACCAATGCTTTATAAAGCCTCAGCATTACATCCTTGCATTTATATTCTAGTTCCCTTGAATATTAATAAGAAGAGACAAATCCCAAATCTCCCCAAGGGGCCTTTGCTCCTTTCATTGCAACAGTGTCCTGACATTTCAATGTCCTGTATTTTCACTGGGTTATCTGTTACATATGTGCCAGGGTAGACTGAACTCATGTCCAGCTGAGTTCCTCTAGCATTTTGTGTGTTACTTCAGCAACTCTTATTCATTACAATGGAGAACGATAGCTGAAAAAGAAAAAAAAAGTTTAGAACTCTACGTTAAATAATGCATTAATTAAATGCACATAATATGAAGATATCATTATAAACTTTTAAATAAAGTCTCATAAATTTTAAGATGCAAAATCTTTTCCAAAGTCAGAGATATGTTCTGCATTTGACAGTACAGCATGTGGCTTGGTTCTCAATGGGTACAGTCATGCTGTTTACTCTGGAAAAGGGCTTGTCTTGTACAGAGCTTTGCTGTTTGGAAGCTGACTTTGGAAAATTGCTTCTGCTAAGCCTGATATTGGGGGGGGGGGGTACCTTACAGCTTGCTCTGATCTGATGGGGGGGCAGCAGGTGGGGCGGGGGCACTTTGCAGCTTGCTCCTGGTGCGCTCTTGTGCATCAATGCTAATATTTCTCATTGCAGCATCTGGGTATCTACGGACCTCTACGATGTCGGGAGATCTATGCACTGGACAAGCTTCTGCGAGAAGCCCAAATTCTAGAAGTGATCTCCAGACTGAGCGAGGACAAATCTGGATACATAAGCACTGCTGAGGAGGGTGAGTGAGATATCTCACAGACCTGCCTTCACCACAATGCACCGGCTCTTCCTGCTCCATCCCTTCCCCTCTTCACAGTCATTGCGTTGATCCCCATTTGGATCGGGCAGGCTTGCCATGTCAGTCATTGTTCTTTTCCCCGTGAGCTTTGATTGACCAGTGGCTCTGCAGGAGGTGCACGCCTTGGCATCTCACTGCAAGCTCTCCCCTACCCTGAGAAACCAATACCTCCTGGTTTTGTTGCTGCTTTGTAAATAAATAAAACTGCCGCGCAAGTGGAAGTTGTTTGCGGCATTTTTCTTCATTGTGTAATTGCTTTTCCCTCAGTTATGCCACTGATGAAAGACAAAACTGTCTTCTCGTTCTGGACGCACTGTACTGAGAGCCCAAACCTCTACAGCGCCACGGTGGAACGGGTCCTCCAGAAGCTGAACTCTAGTTTTGGCAGCAGAGTGAATGAACAGTACTCTGGCCCGGCAGAAGCAGGTGAGTGGCCACAGTCAACTCGACAGCAAGACATAAATCGTGTCAAAGCAGAACTCTTAAAAAAGGTATGATGTGATATTTTCATCCCCAAGGTTGGTGTCTATGGAATAGGTGTTAGATAACAGCAAGCAGGCTACAGAACAACAGATCGTAAACACGAGAGGTTCTGCAGATACTGGAAATCCAGAGTAGCACGCATAAGATGCTGGAGGAACACAGCAGGCCAGACAGTGTTTATGGAGAGGAATAAACAGTTGAAGTTCATCAGGTCCCTGATGAAGGGTCTTGGCCCAAAACTTTGACTATTTATTCCTCTCCATAGATGCTGCCCGACCTGCTGAGTTCCTCCAGCATTTTGTGTGTGTTGTAAAACAACAGGCATTGGGATTGAGGACAATAACTGTGCTTTATGTAAAATTACTGTACAGCCCTACTTGGGGAGATCAAGTGAAGATTGGTTGAGAAGCAGTTTACAATTTAGCTTTGGAATCGGAAATTCAGTACCTAAATTTGGAGGGAACACGAAGTAAGTCCTTTCTCTTCTCGCTTTCCTCCAACCGAAAACCCTGTAATCTCTGCCCTCTATTCGATGTGAAAGGTTGAGTGATTGATGAAATGTTAACCGCTGCCTGATCTTCTGAACGTTTCCACATTCATTCATTTTCTTCGCTAAAGTAGAGGCTGTAGTCATCACAAAGGAGGCTCAAAAATAAAGCAAGAACCTGATAAATGAGGCTCATAGGGGAAATTTTAACAAAAAGTACTTGTGAGGTGGAGCATTATGTTTAGAACAACACAGAGCCTCAACATGTTTAGGTATTTATCAAAATATAAAAGAACAAAGAACTCTAAGGGATAAACATGATCATTTATTAAAAACAATAACAGATTGACATAGCATTTTTAAAACAAAACAATCTTAAGTACTGTGTTTATTAACAAAAAGATAAAATTTAAAAGTCAGAAGTTGTATGCTTTCATCGAACTTGATCTTCCCAGGGAGGGCTGTGTATATTTGTACATTTTCTATAGAGCTGCTCTCCCCCCAGCCCCATCACAAAGTCACTCAGGAAAAGGGAATTGCATTGCACAGAAGGGAAGACCTGATACAGAACTTTAAGGTAATGAAGCGGTTTGTTTGGGTTGATGCAGAAGTCACCGTGTGATGAGAATCTGCCCTATACAATCTGCCTGAGGTATCACAGATTTAGGTACTTAAAGTTCTGATGCATTTCCGTCTGCCATGTTTCTGCAATTATGTGTGATTCATAGTTTGGACAAGTTATTGCCATCTGAAAGCTGGTTTTCTATGAACTTGCATGTAAAGTGTTTGTTATTATGATGTAGAATTAGATTAATTTAGCACTTCAGTTTGGATTCTGCTAAATGTAGATGATGCTACAGTTGGCTATTTATTCTACAGGTAGGATTTTATTAATATCTCAAAATATTTTGATTTACCCTTGCAGTTTTTATCAAATTAGTGGAAAGGATTTTGGACAGAACGTTACCAAAACGTGCCCGAAGCGGAAATGCAGAGCTGCTGACGATCTTCCAGTACTTGGGCCACATTGAGGAACAGAACGTTCCCTCCTTGCCGGCCTACATCATGGAGCTGGCAGAGGAAGGTACAATGTTGCTTTTTAATGTCACAAAACGACACAGTGGATCTTGTGCTGCAGCTTTCATTCTTCAACTCCAGATCTTTTCAACAAATCCATCCCTCCCTGAGCCGGTTAGCATGGAAGCGGGAACTTTGACCCACCAAGTTCCAGCTGACCGTCAACTAACCATTTACAATCCCCCTATTTCTGGAAAAAGGATCATATCACATTTTCCACAATGCAAAGCTGTTTCATCTGCATTCATCAAGAAACACAAGTTGATCAAAAAAAAATTACTTTATTTTTTTCTCTCATACATACTTCCTGAGCATTTTTCCCTATCTCATAAGCTTTTGGAATTTGGATTTTCCAAAGGCGCGTTTCTGTTATCCAAGCAACTATAACAGGAAGGCAACATACATCAAAGTTGCTGGTGAACGCAGCAGGCCAAGCAGCATCTATAGGAAGAGGCGCAGTCGACGTTTCAGGCCGAGACCCTTCGTCAGGACTGGTCTCTTCCTATAGATGCTGCTTGGCCTGCTGCGTTCACCAGCAACTTTGATGTATGTTGCTTGAATTTCCAGCATCTGCAGAATTCCTGTTGTTTGCGTTAAAATAACAGGAAGGCCCCTGTGCTCCTGTGTTAATCCCACTTTTTGTTCTCCCCACATGGTTGTCAGTTTATAAAGTCACAGACTAGTGGGGCACGGGAACAGAAACTTGTCCGTGCTAACGAAGATGCCCATCTAAACAAGTCCCATTTGCAAGCGTTTGATCCACATCCCTCCAAATCTTTTTTGGCCGGTTATCTTTTAAATATTGTTACAGTATACCTGCCCCTTCTCTTCCCAGATTCTTCGTGCTAGTGGCAATTTGCAGTGGCCAATACGTTCCTCCTTTTTTATGTGAGCTACCTTGGGTCCTCCCTCTAGAGTAGTACAGCGGTCAGTGCTGCAGAGTTGCAGGACACGTTGCATTGCTGTTTAGCAGAGACTGGCAATATTATATGACAGACATCCCACCCTGCAAAAACTCATTTCAGGGAGGTAGCACCATCAATTTGCGGGAGACTTCCTGGAGAGGTGGGATGTCTGCAATAGAGTAGCTCCTTAGCAGCTGGCCAGCTAGTTTAATAACGTTAGCTATGCTAATGAATGAATAACACCTGTTAAACTCACCTCAACATGTCTTTTACAGTCTTAACCCACTGTGGGCAATAGAAAAGTCACCTTTGCAAACAGTGCAGCGAGCAACACTGTCATTATTTTGACCCCTATTAGGCAGGGGTACACTTTAGTGTAGTCTGGGGCGACGTATGTTTTATATTTTCTTTGGAACACTCTGCCATGGCGCGCTCTCGCTCTCTCTCTCGTGGTCACTAGCGTGCTGTCAAGTGCTCTGGCTTTTTCTCTCTCGCTGGCTCTGTCCCCCTCTCTCACTCGTGCTCTCTCGCTTTCTCTCTCGCTCTCTCTCGCACGTTCTCTCTCTCTCTCGCAGTCGCTCTCGCGCTCTCTCTTGCTTTTCTCTCGCTCGCTCTCAAAAAAATTGATTTCTGTGATATTGTATATAATTTGCGGGCATCAGGGAGCCACTATTAATATGCAGGAGACTCCTGGGAGAGGTGGGATGTCTGATATGATTAGTGTCTGTGGAGAGGCCTGGTTTAATTAACCAGAATTGGACAGCTGCCAAGATTATGAAGTCAGTGCTTTCACTTACTGACAAATAAATTACATCTATTATCTGAAGCAAAATCATGATTTTTAAAAGCGAAAAACACAAGGTTGAGTTTAGTTGTCGAGTAAGTTGTCTTGCATCTCTTGGTCCTCTCACAAGCGTGCAGTGTTGCCTCCGATCTGTGCAGCTGTATCTAAACAGAAGGGAAGAGAGGTGCTTGCCGCAGGGGATGTGCCCAAAGTATATTATCTATATGCGGTTTGAACAGAATGGGAACTGCTCCACATTTAAATGGTAACCGTGGGAAACTATTATTACTATTTTTCTTAACAACTAATACCATTACTTAGCCTAACAGATTAGAATTACCACTGTACATAATTATCTATTTAAGTGTCTAATTTCCTTTTATATCATCTCAATGTGTACTTAAGAATGTATAAATAATTATAGTTTTATACATATAAAAGATGGAAAAGGTTATACGTGTGAAAAAAGTACATGATACTTGTGAATTCCTTATCCAAATAAAAATAAAATTAAAAAAAAAAATAAATGGTGACCGTGGCCAGTGTGGCCACAACTCTTTACTTGTGCCAGTTCCACATGGTTCTCAATTCCTACCTCTTTCTCAAGTTCCTCATGCGATCTAGCCTCAGCCTGCTGGGGCTAGAAAATTCAAAAGATTCAGCATCCTCTGCAAGACAGAGTTCCCATGCACCTCAGTTTTAAATGACTGCCCCCGTACTTTTAACTAAGTTCCCCGTTGAAGACTCTCCTGCCAGCTAAAACATCACTATATCTATCCTGCCCCATTGCGTGCTTCAGTGAGATCACACCTTGTTCTTCTAGATTCCAAAGAAAGTAGATGCAACTTTGTCAGCTGCCTGCTATAGGACAGCCCTGTCACCCTGTGTATCAGCCTGGTGAATGAATCTTTTCCGGCTAGCTGCCAATGGGCTTGGAGGTCCTTAACTCATCTGAGAGAGTAGAACTGTTGGCGAATCTTAGATTTCTGTGTGTGGTCTCACTCCCAGCTGCACTCTTTCCGTATCTTGCAGTATTCCTGGTGCAGAACCTGCAGTCCTCTGATAAGGATGTGGTGCTGAGGGCTCTGAAGCATCTCTCAGGCAGCCAGCTGCAGAAGGATGGACTGAAGGCGGTTGGCCTACTGCTGCTGGAAGAGAACACCAAGATATGCAACACGGCCGCTTCCCTGTTGAGAAACCTGGCAGAAGACCCTAAGTTCCGTGAGAAGGTCAGGAGTGACAAAACTGCACACATTTTCACTTTGCTTGCAGTAGACCAGCAGCTTCTGGGGTCGGTGGTGAGGGAGGGTGATGGATGCGGGGGGGGTGGGGGGTGGTCAATATACCATGCAAACACTTTTCCTTCAGAGCTCAGAAGCTTAGCTGAGATAGAATACCAGGCAGCTGAGCATGTCACCATTGTTGTGTATTGTACCTGAGCAGGAGACGGATGGCCCAGTACTGTGTAAAATGCCTGGGCAGGCACTCTACCAAAAAAAGCTCAAGAGGCTGTTGACAGGGTCATGTCAAAGCAGGACAGAGTGTTTTCACTTGAACATGTTACACTTCATTGACGTCTTGATCCAGATGTTTCACATCATGAAAGAAGTTGAAAGAAAGAGGGAATTGTTTTAGAATCTAGAATGTCACTGTTCATGACGGCAAACACGAAGCTCTGTTTTACACAGATGATAGGGAAGGGGGTGAGAGTAGTGGGATAATTGGACTATCAAGTGGAAAATCAATAGGATTTTTAGTGGGTTGCCATATAAAAAAGACTGGGTTGTATCTAGCAGTGCATAGGCTGAAAAGTTTGTATGACCTGTCACAGCTTTTCAAGTTGTTTTAGTGTAGTTTACTGCAGTTTGAATCCACTTTCAGAGTCTGATCAGATGTTGGAATGGATAAGATTCTCTGCTCATTGAATTGATAAGGTTACTCCAAATCGTAGATTTCCCGGTAGGGTACTTGTGCAGGGCATGGTGCTGGCTGTTTTGTTATAACACCTGACTAATACTTCTCCAGTGTCTTTCACTAATCACTGCCAGTAATGTCCAATAATGTGCCAAGAGGTTGGGCAGTAGACTCAGCAGGCAAAGGTTGGCACTGCGCGATGAATTATGAATTGTTTTTTTGTGGCAAACTAATGAAAGCGCATGTTTGTACTCAGGCCTTGGTTTGTTACTTGGAGCTGCTGGAGAACGAGGACGGACAGCTGAGGAAAGCAGGCTGTACTGCACTTGCACATCTCAAGGTAAACCCACCCTTCACGAATCACTATAGAGGAGAAAGAGCTCTCAAACCCAGAGGACCAGTGCCTCAGCTTACTGTGGAAATAGTTGTCAAAGAAACAGTCAAGGTGTACTTATTATCAAAGCACCTTGAGATTCATTTTCTTGCTGGTATTTACAGGGGGACAAAAAGACAGTTGAATTTTCCCCCCAAAAAATGGACATAGACAGGCAAACATCCAATGTGCAAAAGAAGACAAATTGTGCAAAAAAAGTACTGAGGACACGAGTTGTAAAGAGTCCTCGGAAGTGAGTCTGTAGGTCGTAGAATCAGTTCAGTCTGCTGGTGCATGATATTATCTGCAGCAGTTCAGGAGCCTGATGTTCCTTCTGCTCCCACCCAAACCCCTCTCCATTGTGTTTGAAAGCCGTTATGTTGCAGAAATATTACATATTTCACTGAATAACTTTTAATACAACAAAGTTTTTCCACATACTTGACCTAGTTATTCTAGTTGTAGAATTGATATGATTTCTTCTTAGTTGTTTTATTTTCTATAGTGATTTGTGGGGCTGTTCCTTACTTGACTAAGTTTAATCTTGTTATCTTTATGGATTCTGAGATCTTCGTACAACAGTGAAGATGTCTTGAACTCATTAAGTAAGCTATCATTAAGTAAGTTATCCTAATGTGCACAATTTGAGGCTTGACATATGCTACGCACACAAAATGCTGGAGGAACTCAGCAGGCCAGGCAGCATCTATGGAAAAGATAAACAGTCAACATCTCAGAAACATCAACTGTCTGCTGTTTTCCATAGATGGGTCTTGGCCCGAAACATTGACTGTTTACTTTTCCATAGATGGGTCTCAGCCCGAAATTTCGACTACTCTTTTCCATAGATGCTGCTTGGTCTGCCGAGGTCCTCCAGCTTTTTTTGTATGTGTGTCTGATATTCAGCATCTGCAGATTTTTTCCTGTTCTTGACATATGCTACTTGACAGGTTTTTAGTGATCTAGCACAGTGTATAGTGTGTGGCAGAGAGGACCAGGATGATGGTCAAAATAGCTCAGAACTAACGTGAATGCAGAAATCTAAGGCATCCTGAGGGTTTGTCACTGTTGTCGTGGCACCTGGAATGAAAGCCTCCTCAGAGCCCCAATGTCCTGCAGGTTCCCAATAGTTAAACTGGTGTTCTTTCCACTGAAAAAAAGGAAAGGTACGTTGCATCCGGAGTTTCTCCATTTGGCGGACTATTTCCCTCCATGCCTCTCTGATGTAGCGGGGAACCGCGTACGAGGCAAGTTACAGCAGTGGTTTGCCATTGCCTTCTGCCAGGTGAGTTTCCAAAGAGATCACCAGCTCATATCCCAGCACATGTGGAAAGCGTGCAGGGGAGCCGGCTGGATTCGAACTCGGGACCTTAGGTCCCGAAGTCCACCACTACACCACCAGCTGCTTTCCACTGAACCTGGATGAATTAGAGCTGATGCAGACTCGGCAAGACCATCCAAATTGCCCTGAAAGGTATTTGCAGGTCGCAAAGCAGAACGAGCATTGTGGCTTGCCACTCAGAGATTAACTCTACAGAAACGTCCCTTAGGCGAGGTGTGGGCTCTGGGTTGTATGTGCTGTGGAGCATGTAATTCCTCTGGTTTTTTTTTAAAACTTCTCCCAAAAAGGTAGTAGGAGACGTGCTCCAGCTGTGGCTGAGAGAAGAAATTAAGGGTGTTAATAAATCAAAGGAAAAGCTCAAAAGTGGCGACCAAGACAACAATTAGAAAACATGGTGTAACATGAAGAATTTACAGATATGTGCAAAGGCAACTATAAGGTGAAACTAATGAGGGATCCTTACAGATTGAAACAGGCGAAATTAAATTCATGATAAAGAAAAGGCAGAGAAATTCTGACTGCCTTCACCAAAGAGAAAACAACAAATCTGAAATTAGGGGCAAACAGGTACGTCCACAGTGAATGAGGTCTTGAAAGAAATTAGCATTAACAAAAAAATATATAATGGAGAAATTTAATGGGACTGAATACCAATAAATCCCCAGGACCTGCAGACCAGCACTCCAAGGCTTTGAAGGTGCTCGCTTTAAAGCAAGTGAATGTACTAGTTGTTACTTTATAAAGTTGTAGAATTCTAGAGTAGTTCCCACAGATTGGAAGGCTACGAATGAACACCTTTTTTTTTGAAAGCAGGAGAATGAAAATTGGGACTCACAATTGAGTTTGGTTAATATATAAGGGCAAACTAGTTGATGTGATTTTGGACTCATCATCATCATGTTGTGTGTCATATTATGTGGGTGATAATGGTCTTCCGTCTGTCTTTAGTCTGTTCCCTGTGGGGAAAGACGCCCTTCACACTGTTATTTTTTTCTCTATCCATGACCATGAATGTTCTTGGCAAATTTTCGACAGAAGTGGTTTGGCATTGCCTCCTTCTGGGCAGTGTCTTCACAAGACAAGTGACCCCATCTATTATCAATACTCTTCCGAGATTGTGTGCATGGTGTCAGTGGTCGCATAACCAGGACTTGTGATATGCACCAGCTGCTCATACGATCATCTACCACCTGCTCCCATGGCTTCACGTGACCCTGATCAGGGGGCTGAGCAGATGCTACACCTTGCCCAAGGGTGACCTGAAGGCTAGCAGAGGGAAGGAGCACCTTACACCTCCTTTGGTAGAGACGTATCTCCACCCCACCACCCTAGATTTAGGACTAAGGAAGGATAAACTTGTGAAGTTCATTATATTGGTTCCTGGGATTGGGGAATTTCTTTTTACCTGTTTGGGTAGCTACAATTTGGAGTCATAATCTCAAAATAAAGGAGCCAACTTTCAAGACTGAGATCACTCGAGCTTTAGTGAAATCTTCAAATTCTCCACCAAAAGTAGCTGTGGAATTGCAGTCGCTAAATGTATTCAGGACAGAGAGAGGGAGTGAGTTGTTTATATATACTAAAGGAATTTAGGAGTGCTCAGTGCAAAACAAAATACCACTGAAGTTAAAGATTAGCCATACTACTCTTGAACAGTTCAGCAGGTGCCCTACTCCCCAAGTATCTTGCACTCTTGTTCTGAAAGTTACTTTGGCTGTTTGAATTTTATTAGTTGGGTTTTGGAGAGGGTGTCACAATTGTACAGCATAATACTGGCAAACAGATTCCAAATTTCATAAAACTCTTGATTTTCTTTCTCCATCCCCGTTTAGATTCTCTACTTCTAACATTCCTATAGCACTTCACAACCTTGGTTTTCAATTTTGATTTTGGGAACATACCTAAAACTTTGAGACTTGTTGCTGTAGCCTCACTTTAAAAACATTTGCAGCTTGTGTTGCTTGTGCTCAGATGAAGGTGTTGGGAGAGCGAATAGTTCTACTGTCCTGCAGTTAGATTGAAGTTTTCTTCAGTGATCCCTTTGCGAGGTTGGGCACTGCGGTTCCATGTGCCCTCTAGTGGCCAATCAACCTGAAAGCAGCCTTCCCCCTTGCTCTTCCTCCAACCCGATCAGAAATAATAAATCGCCCTTGAAAACTGTTTAACCACAAGATTACAGGAAATTCTTAACTATTTTTCTGCTTCTGTTTCTCAGGCCAAAGAGAGCATAGATCAGTTAGTCTACCTTTGTCAGACTGATAAAGAAGTCCGTGATGTTGCAAAACAGACCTTATTTTCCTTTGGTAAGTCATTAACGTTACGCTGCAAAATGCCGTTTCATTGCTGGCGTAGTATTTTGATTTTCTTGTTTTAAGGATAATATTATTTAATGGTGCTTTATTTTTGAGAATCTTCTGATTTACTGGTTACACCATGTGAACTTGCGCCGAAGTTATCTTTTTGAATGTTATGTATAAATTCAGACTTCAATCTACTGTATGTTATTTGTTTAAATTACTAGTATAGCAACTCGAGATCTGGACTTTTAAATCCAAGATACAAGTTCAATTCCAGCAGGAACCCAAAATTAAGAAAAACGGCTTTTCTTGGTAATACGGGTCTTAAGACCACTGGATTGTTGTTTCAAACCTCATCTGGCCCGTAATATAACTTAAAAGGAAATCTGATACTGTTGCTTACTCTGAGCTCAATGTGACTCCAGATCTATCTATGCAGTTGAATGTTAAATTGCCTGTACTGTTCAGAAGTGGTTAGAAATGGACAATGAATGCCCAGACAAAAATACTAGAAAAGAAGTACTTTTGGATGTTGGTCATTTTTGGGATGTGGTGGAAATAATGCCAGATCCACTGGTGATCACTTGATATTTTTGTTTGGATTGTATTTCCAGAATAGGCTCCAGAAAACAGCCTCCTTCCCAGCATCTAACTTCTCCTGAATTCTCCTCTCAAAGCCCTTCCAACCTTCATCTTTGGATATTTCTTTCTGGACCATTTGCCCAGAGTGAATAGAGTAGAAATGGGAGAAGGCACCGAGTTCATCCTATTCGTCCCCATTCGTGTCCTCTACTCCCATCTCAAATTTGGTTTCAAGTCATTCACACCCTTAGCTTTCCCTATCCTGTAACCTCCTTAAGCCCCACCACTCTCTAAATGTTCCTTGTTCCTCCAGTTCTAACTAATTGTTAATCTCCAGTCTTAATTGTTCCTTTGGCAACTGGCTGGGCACTAAACTTCAGACTGCAGAGTGCAGTATTTTGCTGACTTTGATTGCTCCTAAGAAGTTTAGTGTTTGCCTATGATCTTGCACTGCACAACTGGAAGTTTCAGTTTTGATCCAAAAAGGACCGGACAATCTGATTAAATTCATGATTATTTATGTATCATTACAGACTGCTCTCTCACCACCGATTTCTTACTTGGAGATTAAATTTCTCTCCAAGTATTCAAATGATGTGTGTTAGTCATAGAGATTTTAACAGACCTAGTAAATGATAAGTAGGGAAGATGTTACTTGTAAAACTAGTCTGCGTAGCAATTTCTGTGATTGATTTAAATGAGCTTTACACCAATGTAAACATTTATTATGAACACTTCTGATTGCTTGACAGGTGAAGAAGGTAAAATTGCCTTTCGGCAGATGGAAGAATCATTGGACGGTATGCAGAGGCTCTTGGGGTCGGTCAGCATGGCTAGCACAGCCTTCTAAAATAAAAAGGACCTGACTTAAGTATAATCGAAAAATGGCCCGCTTCCTGCTGAAGAGAGTTCCTAAAGCAAGTGGCTTTTATTGTCAAAGTGTCAAGTAATCTAAAAGTTGAGCTGCTCCTGAGTTGAACACAGCAACACTCATAATCTGTTTGTAAGTTCAGGAGTGAGGCTTGAAGGGAAGTGAATGGTGCCATACCAGACTGTTGCTTGCAATAATATCACTTTCTGGGAATAGTCACGTCACAATGCCAGTATTTCACATGAATGCACATGTCTTGACTAAAAAGCCAAAAGCCTATCCGAAAAGAAGGCCTCCCTGTAAAAGAATCTACAGCCAAATTAGGACAATTTGTGAAAATGCACTTTGAATGTTGAGTGATTGAACGTGTGAATGAACCACATGGGACAGGTGGACCTTGATGAAGGGGCTGTCCTGGTCGACAGATGTCTCCAAAAGCCACGGCTAAAATATTTACACTTCTGCATGTCTCACTGCTCTGAGGCAGGAAAGAAACGTGCTGCGCCACGTCCAAGTGCCTAGTGTTACGGTGAGGAGCATACAAGTATTATGTGTACAATAGTTTTTTTTAATTTAATGTTGACTTAATTTGCAGTAAGGGAGAAACTGCAGCAGCATCAAATTTGTTTATTTGTTATACTATTTTCCAGATGGTGCAGTAAAGTTTCAAAAGATATACTTTGATTTTCTATATAAATGTATTATGTAAGTAAGAGTGAATTGTGGATCATAAATAAAGCTTCATTACATGCAATATTGTATCATATCAATAATGTACATTATTTTGCTATTTTTGCTTTACAATTATAAATACCCAATTCCATGTTTATCACGAGGATTTCATAGTACTTGGCATATATTATTGTACTTACACATACTAGCTACAAGATGATTGATGAACTTCTCTCTTTTGTATGGTGCTGGTTGAGGGAAGTATGTTACCTGTGCACAGGAAAAACCTCTGGGAGTTTAACAAAGCCATTAAATCCAACATAATCCCCAATCAGATTGTGCATGGCACCACTTGACAAGATGTCAGTTTTTCTGTGTCTAATCTAGCATGCATGTAGTCATTTAGCACCAAACATGTGCTTTAGACCACCGTGTCCACGGTAGTCATCAAATATCAGTCCACAGTAAACTTATTGTTCGGCACTGTCTGATCATCCGAATACCAACTAGATGTTGTGGGAGCATCCTTTGACTACCTGCTAATGCAGTGCTTTCAGGTTTCAACAACCTCTAAATATCCTGCTGCTTTACCTTAAATATATGTTCTCCATTCATAGTCTATACAGCCACTGCTTTTTATATCATCCGAATATAACAAAATTCCTCCCCGTCTCTATATTTTTAAAAAATCCTTCTCACTCATTGCGAATAACACTCTGAGCTTGCTTTATCCTTGCAATCTTATTTTTGTCAACCTGAATTACATTTCCCCACTCCTCCCCGGCTCCTTTCTCTTATCCACTACCTCAATTTCCTCAGTTTATCTTTTCTTTAAGGACCTGTTGCTCATCTTTGCACTGCTCTGATATGTGCAGTTTTTTTTTGACACCTCTAAGCTAGTATTATGAACAACTGTGCTCATTTCTACAGTAAGAGCCACATTGCAAAGTCCATAAAGTGTGAAACTGGAATGAGGAAAAATTTGGCTTACAGAAAGTCCCAATGAAAGGCATTAGATGGTGTGAAGTTAGAGTACTTGGAATTCCAAAGGATAGGACCTGTCTGGGAAAAGTAGAACTCCATCAATGTTTGAAGTTTGCATGGTCAAACAAGCGCTGAGCGATTAATTAAGCATATTGACAACTGCTAAGGTATTGTGAAGGGACAAAGGCTAGAGAACTGTGAACTTTGAGACTGCAGTTGTAGGTTATTTGTTGAAGTGAAACTTCCTAGGGGTAGGTCCAAAGGGATTTGATGCTGGAAGATTGAGTAACTGGAGCAACACACGTGAAACGTCGACTATTCATTTCATAGATGCTGCCTGACTTGCTGAGTTTTTCCTGCATTTTGTGATTTCCAGCAACTGCAGAATCTCTTTGTGCTCAGGAGTAACTGGGTGTGCTGATATGGGATTGGAGGGGAAACGCGCACATTGAAACTATTGCGAAATTGTGAATATTGGTGGAGTTTATTGATAGAGTCAGAGGTTTGTAGAGAGTGAGGTCAAGACTGATGTTGTTCTGTCAGGATTAAAGGAAGAAGGGACACAGAAAGTGGGGCATAAAAGGAGATTGAAACATTCAAGGAAGAAAACTGAAAGGAAGAATATGGGGGAACATATGATTTGGATTTGGTAGCATGCAGCATTGCTTCTCTTCAAGAAACGATGCCTCAAAAAGGCAGCATCCATCATTAAGGACCCCTGTCACTCAGGACAAGGCCTCTCCTCTTTGCTGCCATCGGGGAGGAGGTATAAGAGCCGGAAGATACACTTAAATGATTCAGGAGTAGCTTTTTCCCCTCTGCCATCAGATTTCTGAATGGACATTGAACCTATGAACACTACCTCACTACTTTTTTCCCCCTCTTTGTACACTACTTAATTAATTTAAGTTTATAATATATAATGTAGTTTACGGTTTTTATTATGTATTGCAATGCACTGCTGCCACATAACAACAGATTTCACAACATAGGCCAGTGATGTTAAACCGGATTCTGGGAGAGTGCACGCGTTGTGCCACCACTCTGCCTTCAGATTTCAGGTAAAACAAGGAAAATAGGATAATCACTCGCAATAAAATTGTGGCCTGTTGTGATTTGGTTTGGAAGTGAAAACAAATTCGGGGAGGGCAGGGGGAATTGCAGAACGTCAACTTGTTCATGTGAAGACGTTGACCAATGGTTTGGAGGTGGTGGCAGGGTGCTGAAAAGTGAGAGCACAGTGCAACTGTACTTGGCAAGAAGACGATGACCCTTTTGGAGTTTGAGAGGAGTGATTTGGTGGACTTTGATGGAGAACGCTGAGGAGCAAAACTGATTTTTGCCTTAAATTTGCGCTAATTCTGGAGAGAAAGAAGATGGAATAGAATGGGTAAACTAGGGGGTATGCTGAAAATAGACTGAGGTAAAACCCTGAGGCTCCAAAGGAGAAGCTTGTCACACAAATGAGCAAGTAACTCCAGCTACATTAGTACATTGGTTATTTGCTGTGCTCATTGCAATAGCAGCATCACAATTGGTAATGCTGTTTCACTGTTCTGGTCACACATTACATTGTCTTGTTGCCTCGTTAAAGTAAGTTTTCTGATAAAAATTAACATTTCTTTGCAGTAATGTAACTAAAACTCAACCAGGGTCCAATTGCATAACTGGTGTAGGTTCCCCGAGTATACACTGGAAGATTTAGAGCTTGTGAGGCTGTAAAGCCTGCCCTTGGCAAATCAGTTTCATATTTCACGTTCTTTTCATTTCATTGGATGTAATTCATTTTTTAAATGAAATAATGAGTTCTGATCAAGGCTTTTTTGTTAATTAATTAGTATCTTTATCTAACCTTCCTTACCCAAACTTTCAGCCGTGAATATCAGAGAATTAACCTTTGCAGTAATCTGTGTTGTGAAGTCTGTCAGTATCTTCCCCACAGCTGCTAAAAGATTAGCTTAATGATGGTGATTGCTACAGCATTCATGTTTGTAGGTACAAGATATTCTACAAGTGAGAATCCAAAAAATTGTTGTACGAGTACTGTTTTTCCCACAGATCTCAAAAGCAGCACATCTCCGCAAAATGACAAATGCAGTCCAGTCCTGAGCTCTTGTAACCTTCTGGGAGTTGACAACTGGCCCGTAGTTCTGAAAATGTGCACTACTGTGTGACTGATTTCACTAGAGGTCAGAAAGGTGGTTGTGTTGCTCCCTGAATGATGTAATGTTTATATACCAACTGAAGGGTGTGAAGATAAGTCTGTTAAATGGATGATGACAAAAAAATACAGTTTTATTGTTTGAACTGGGACACCTGTTCTCAAATCCATCTTAAAAAATCAAAACATGAATCATTTCTGGAGTCTCCTACAGCAAGCACTGCTATTTACAGGCAACCAACGACAATGCACAAAGACTGCTTAAGAACTGAAATATTTTGGTGCTGTTCAATTAGAAATGCTGCCTTTGTGCTGGGTTAATTACTTCTCTTTTAACCAAGAGGACAAATTTTCTATTTAAAGACCAACCTGCCAAACACATGAACTGCGATGCATTTTGAGGTGCAGAGGGAATAGGAGTAGGGAAGAGGATACAAGATTTTTTTGAAGTAGTCTCTTTGCCCTAAAGGCTTTCATCTCATTCCAATTCTATTGTAAGGCAATTTGATGAGACAATCAACCTTGAAATGTCAATTCTTTCTCAATAGAATGCTGTCTGAGCAGCTATGTATTTTTTTTATGTATCATTAATCTTTTGGTGCTTGTGATCACTAGATTCTGGAATGGTTCCAGAGAACTGGGAAATGGTAAATGTCACTCCTTTTCTTTAAACAGGAAGCGAGGCAGAAGACAGGAAATTATAGGCTAGTTAGCCCGACCTCGGTGGTTGAGAAGGTGGTTGGAGTCCATTATTAAGTATGAGGTTTCTGGGTACTTAGAGGCATATAATAAAATAGGCCAAAGTCAGCATGGTTTCCTGAAGGGGAAATTTCATCTGATGAATGTACTGTATTGGAATTCTTCAAGGAAATAACAAGCCGGATAGACAAAGAAGAGTCAAGTGTGTGTGTGTACTTGGATTTCAGAAAGCCCTTGACAAGGTGTCACACATGAGGTTGCTTAACAAGATAAAGCCCATGGTATTACAGGAAAGATACCAGTATGGATAGAAGACTGGCTGACTAGCAGAAGGCAAAGAATGGGAGTAAAAGGGGCCTTTTCTGGTTGGCTGTCCGTGACTAGTGGTGTTCCGCTGGGGTTGGTATTAGGACTGCTTCTTTTTACGTTATATATCAATAATTTGGATGACAGTATTGTTGGCTTTGTGGCCACTTCTGGGATAAGAAGAAAGGTGGAGGGACAGGTAGTATTGAGGAAGCAGGGAGGATTTGGACAGATTGGGAGAATGGGCAAAGAAGTGCCAGATGGAATGGTATAGGGAAATGTACAGTTATGCACTTTGATAGAAGGAATAAAGGTGTAGACTATTTTCTAAACTGGGGGGTGGGGAGATATTCAAAAAATCAGAGGTGCAAAGGGGCTTGGGAGTCCTTGATCAGGACTCCTTACAGATTAACTTTGTGGTAAGGAAGGCAAATGCTAGCATGCTGGCGTTCACTTCAAGAGGACTAGAATATAAAAACAAGGATGTAATGCTGAGGCTTTATAAGGCATTGGTCAGACCGCACTTGGAGTATTGTGAGCTGTTCTCGGTCCCTTAGTTAAGAAAGTGTGTGCTGGCATTGGAGAAGGTTCAGAGGAGATTCGTGAAAATTATTCTGGGAATGAAGGGGTTAACATATTAGGAGTGTTTGATTGTTTTGGGCCTGTACTTGCCAATGTTTTAGAAGAATGAGTGGGGATCTCTTTGAATTTTGAAAGGCATAGATAGAGTAGATGTGGAGAGGATGTTTCCTACAGTGGGTGAGGCCACAGCCTCAGAGGGATGTCTATTTACAACAGAGATTCATTGCTAGAGACAGTTATGGAGGGCAAGCCCCTGGGTCTACTTAAAGAGGAGGTTGATAGGTTCTTAATTAGTCATGGTGTCAAAGGTTACAAGGAAAAGGCAGGAAACTGGGGTTGAGAGCAATAATAAATTAGCCATGATGGAATGACGGAGCAAACTTGATGGGCCGAATAGCCCTAATACTGTTCCTATGTCTTATGGTCTCATGGTCTTGTGAGCCCTTTGAATGTTTTCCAAATGTACCGATAAAATTAACCCTCCGTCATGGGTACATTATTGGTTAACAGTGTTTACCAGTTTCTACAGTACATATAAAGATATGGCTTATGGAATTATCTGGACTGTCGTTAATATAATCTGACATTTTTAATGTTTATAATAACAAATTTCATTTAGACAATAATTTTATTTCCTGATTTCTATCCTGATTGGAAAAAGGAAGAACTTTGATTACCAGTACAGATCTCTCCAAAGGTCTCAGCAAATACTTGGACAACAGCCAAACCATGCAGACCAGTGCCTTCCCAGTCTAGTTACAGCCACTCTACCAAAAGAGGCGGGACTCTAACTTGGAGTGAATACTTGACCTGATTTTCTTCTCTTTTTACACAGCAACTCATCCTGGATGTCTATATCCATGTGAAAATCATCAAATAGCAAAAATGGTCAGCTGGTAAAATAAATATTAGTATAGCTCAGCATAATTTGAACAGGCTTTTAATCAAAATTTGTACCATATTCCAACAATGAGGAAGAAGAAAACTCAGAATGAAATAATTTTCTTTATTGGCCTAAAATGCTAACACCCTCTCTCTAAAGATGCTATCTGACCTTTTGATTACTTCCAATATTGTATTTTTTTTAAATCTCAGGCTTCCAGGCTCAGCATTGCTTTCTCGGTGGGTGTTGGATAGAGCCACCATCTGTGTGTGGGTCAGGCCATGAATGGTACAGACCTTTCCAAAGGTCTCAGCAAGTATTACCCTAGTGCAGGGTAAGGAATGGGATTGCCACTGTATGCCTGAGATCCCGGACTGCTATTTGCTGCTAGGTGGAAAGAGAAGAGAGTTTTTTTTTGACACATCATTGGAAGGGAATTCTGACAATAACAGGTTGTGTAGAGATGCTGGGTGCATATCTTCTAGCCCCAGTAACATAAGCTTCAGGAGCAGAATTATACCATTCATCCTAACGAGTCTGCTCCACCATTCGATCAGGGCTAATTTGTTTTCCCCTTCATCCCCATTCCCACTTCTACGCTATATTTCCGGGATATTTCTGATCGTGTCCAAGATATCCTGAAGTGGGAGGGTGAGGAGCCAGAGGTCCTGGTACATAGAGGTACCAATGACATAGGTAGGAAAAGGGATGAGGTCCTGAAAGAAGAATATAGGGAGCTAGGAAGGGAGTTGAGAAAAAGGACCGCAAAGGTAGTAATCTCGGGATTACTGCCTGTGCCACGCGACAGTGAGAGTAGGAATGCGATGAGGTGGAGGATAAATGCGTGGCTGAGGGATTGGAGCAGGGGGCAGGGATTCAAGTTTTTGGATCATTGGGACCTCTTTTGGCGCAGGTGTGACCTGTACAAAAAGGACGGGTTACACTTAAATCCTCGGGGGACCAATATCCTGGCAGGGAGATTAGCGGGGGCTACTGAGGTGACTTTAAACTAGAATGGTTGGGGGGTGGGAATCAAATTAAAGCGGCTAGGTGTGAGGAGGTTAGTTCACAACAGAGGGATGGGAACCAGTGCAGAGAGACAGAGGGGTGTAAAGTGAGCGTAGAAGCAAAAAGTACAAAGGGGAAAAGTAAAAGTGGCAGGCCGACAAATCCAGGGCAAGCATTAAAAAGGGCTAAGAGAGTTGTAAAAGAGTGCCTGAAGGCTTTATGTGTCAATGCAAGGAGCATTCGTAATAAGGTGGATGAATTGAAAGTGCAGATTGTTATTAATGATTATGATATAGTTGGGATCACAGAGACATGGCTCCAGGGTGACCAGGGATGGGAGCTCAACGTTCAGGGATATTCAATATTCAGGAGGGATAGACACGAAGGAAGGGGAGGTGGGGTGGCGTTGCTGGTTAAAAAAGAGATTAACGCAATAGAAAGGAAGGACATAAGCCGGGAAGATGTGGAATCGATATGGGTAGAGCTGCGTAACACTAAGGGGCAGAAGACGCTGGTGGGAGTTGTGTACAGGCCACCTAACAGTAGTAGTGAGGTCGGAGATGGTATTAAACAGGAAATTAGAAATGTGTGCAATAAAGGAACAGCAGTTATAATGGGTGACTTCAATCTACATGTAGACTGGGTGAACCAAATTGGTAAAGGTGCTGAGGAAGAGGATTTCTTGGAATGTATGCGGGATGGTTTTTTGAACCAACATGTCGAGGAACCGACTAGAGAGCAGGCTATTCTGGACTGGGTTTTGAGCAATGAGGAAGGGTTAATTAGCGATCTTGTCGTGAGAGGCCCCTTGGGTAAGAGTGACCATAATATGGTGGAATTCTTCATTAACATGGAGAGTGACGTAGTTAATTCAGAAACAAAGGTTCTGAACTTAAAGAGGGGTAACTTTGAAGGTATGAGACATGAATTAGCTAAGATAGACTGGCAAATGACACTTCAAGGATTGACGGTGGATATGCAATGGCAGGCATTTAAAGGTTGCATGGATGAACTACAACAATTGTTCATCCCAGTTTGGCAAAAGAATAAATCAAGGAAGGTAGTGCACCCGTGGCTGACAAGAGAAATTAGGGATAGTATCAATTCCAAAGAAGTAGCATACAAATTAGCCAGAGAAAGTGGCTCACCTGAGGACTGGGAGAAATTCAGAGTTCAGCAGAGGAGGACAAAGGGCTTAATTAGGAAGGGGAAAAAAGATTATGAGAGAAAACTGGCAGAGAACATAAAAACGGACTGTAAAAGCTTTTATAGATATGTAAAAAGGAAAAGACTGATAAAGACAAATGTAGGTCCCCTGCAAACAGAAACAGGTGAATTGATTATGGGGAGCAAGGACATGGCAGACCAATTGAATAATTACTTTGGTTCTGTCTTCACTAAGGAGGACATAAATAATCTTCCAGAAATAGTAAGGGACAGAGGGTCCAGTGAGATGGAGGAACTGAGCGAAATACATGTTAGTAGGGAAGTGGTGTTAGGTAAATTGAAGGGATTGAAGGCAGATAAATCCCCAGGGCCAGATGGTCTGCATCCCAGAGTGCTTAAGGAAGTGGCCCAAGAAATAGTGGATGCATTAGTGATAATTTTTCAAAACTCGTTAGATTCTGGACTAGTTCCTGAGGATTGGAGGGTGGCTAATGTAACCCCACTTTTTAAAAAAGGAGGGAGAGAGAAACCGGGGAATTATAGGCCAGTTAGCCTAACGTCGGTGGTGGGGAAACTGCTGGAGTCAGTTATCAAGGATGTGATAACAGCACATTTGGAAAGCGGTGAAATGATCGGACAAAGTCAGCATGGATTTGTGAAAGGAAAATCATGTCTGACGAATCTCATAGAATTTTTTGAGGATGTAACTAGTAGAGTGGATAGGGGAGAACCAGTGGATGTGGTATATTTGGATTTTCAAAAGGCTTTTGACAAGGTCCCACATAGGAGATTAGTGTGCAAACTTAAAGCACACGGTATTGGGGGTAAGGTATTGGTGTGGGTGGAGAATTGGTTAGCAGACAGGAAGCAAAGAGTGGGAATAAACGGGACCTTTTCAGAATGGCAGGCGGTGACTAGTGGGGTACCGCAAGGCTCAGTGCTGGGACCCCAGTTGTTTACAATATATATTAATGACTTGGATGAGGGAATTAAATGCAGCATCTCCAAGTTTGCGGATGACACGAAGCTGGGTGGCAGTGTTAGCAGTGAGGAGGATGCTAAGAGGATGCAGGGTGACTTGGATAGGTTGGGTGAGTGGGCAAACTCATGGCAGATGCAATTTAATGTGGATAAATGTGAAGTTATCCACTTTGGTGGCAAAAATAGGAAAGCAGATTATTATCTGAATGGTGGCCGATTAGGAAAAGGGGAGGTGCAACGAGACCTGGGTGTCATTATACACCAGTCATTGAAAGTGGGCATGCAGGTACAGCAGGCGGTGAAAAAGGCGAACGGTATGCTGGCATTTATAGCGAGAGGATTCGAGTACAGGAGCAGGCAGGTACTACTGCAGTTGTACAAGGCCTTGGTGAGACCACACCTGGAGTATTGTGTGCAGTTTTGGTCCCCTAATCTGAGGAAAGACATCTTTGCCATAGAGGGAGTACAAAGAAGGTTCACCAGATTGATTCCTGGGATGGCAGGTCTTTCATATGAAGAAAGACTGGATGAACTGGGCTTGTACTCGTTGGAATTTAGAAGATTGAGGGGGGATCTGATTGAAACGTATAAGATCCTAAAGGGATTGGACAGGCTAGATGCAGGAAGATTGTTCCCGATGTTGGGGAGGTCTAGAACGAGGGGTCACAGTTTGAGGATAGAGGGGAAGCCTTTTAGGACCGAGGTTAGGAAAAACTTCTTCACACAGAGAGTGGTGAATCTGTGGAATTCTCTGCCACAGCAAACTGTTGAGGCCAGTTCATTAGCTATGTTTAAAAGGAAGTTAGATATGGCCCTTGTGGCTACAGGGGTCAGGGGGTATGGAGGGAAGGCTGGGTTCTGAGTTGGATGATCAGCCATGATCATAATAAATGGCGGTGCAGGCTCGAAGGGCCGAATGGCCTACTCCTGCACCTATTTTCTATGTTTCTATGTTTCTATTCACTCTGGGAAAGAGCTCCAGGAAAACCCAGACCAGTACGTTATGGACACAACATCAATGTCTCATGGTATTGATAGGATTGGAAACTGTGTAGGTTTCAATGGTTTAATTATGGGTAATGTTACGGCGATTATTAAATTAAAGAATTGGAGCGAGTGAATGTAGAGTGATACAATACGGGTTACCATAGAAAGTGAACATTTCTGACTTATGGAGAAATCAGTTTATTGACAGTTCTCACTTACATATCCCCTGGACTGTTTGTATTCCATTTGTTTTTTTTTAAATGATTAACAGGTTTTTGTGAAGCATTGCCAGCAGTTGGTTGGTTTTAGGTTTACACTCTGTAAAGGTCTGGTTAATGAAGCTTGTCCCCATCAAGGGGTGTAACAGAAATGATACAGTGGTCGTTATACCTCAGCCAGAATAATGTGTATAAACTTTACAATGGGATATAGATCACGTGTTGAAGGAGCATTTTCTTGACCAATATCCAAACACTGAACTGTTACTTCTTGACCAACCCGGGATGAGAGTCCTGCCCCTGGTAAGTATCCAATGATAAAGATCCTTTTTGATCCGGCCAATCCTGTGCTACGTTCCTTCAAACGTCCTTTGTACTCAACAGGCTTGCTATTAACAGCAGCCACCTTTCCTCCCATGATCAGTTGTGTTCTGAAAGCTATCATCGGTCCCTGCATTCCTGTAAAGTTTAATGCACGTGTCTGAGAACACGTTCCAGTGGACTGTTCATTCTGCTTGATGTGTGTGTTTAAAAGGATAGGGAAATTTTGATCTGTTGCATCATTTTACTGGTTATGTAATGTCCCAAGTGCCACAAAAAAATACTACTACAGAGTATATTCAAGACTGAGATAAATAGATTTTGTATGCTAAGAGAGTAACAGAAGTGGGTTTAGTGCAGGAAAGTTGCTAAGATTGTACATGAACCATGATGTCACTGAGCGCTAGAGCTGGCAAAAGAATTTTACAAGAGAATGCACATCATAGAAATTTTGTCAATCTTCACTACTGGCATTGAAATAGAAATATTCAACAACAAATTTCATGACATACGTCAATGATGATAAACCTGATTCTGAATATATTCAGAAGCAATTTTGCTTTCCCCTGATTGCTGTTGTGTTTGAATTTATTGCAAACCTGCCCTGTCCCAAAATAACACCTTTGCCAGAACTTTAGAAAGCATTTGCTTGTCTTTCTAAAACTACTTGTAAAATTGTCTTCAAGATAATAGAATAGCTAGACGAGATCCTTTTTTGAATATCAGAGTGGAGCAGATTAACAACATATTTGTACAGACTGCATGAAAGTACTAATGAATTATTCCTCTCTCCAATTACTGCCTCTAGTGTAAAACAACAGAATTGTAAAACAATTCTAGTGTAAAACAACATTAAGGGAATTGGATTTGAATTGATTATTTTAGGCAATGATCTAACAACAAACAGAAGAATTATTAATTATCACCCCTTGAAATTGCTTTCCTCCTGTTATTGAAAGTAGCAGAATCCTAATCTGATAGTGAAGGATTATGGATAAGTAGAGGGATTTGCAACCTCTCTACATATGGACTTTGTAAAGATATTTATGATTCCCCTAGATACATCCAGGTGCAGGGATTTCTGGTTTTGCTGCAAAATTAAGCCAAGTTTTCATTCTTCCTTTGTGTACCATCAGGGGGGTTTGCAATCTCCCACCTTACAAGGAGGTATGACTCCCCTCTGCATGAAAATGGGTTATTTTAGGGAACTGTTTCTGACAGTTTAAGATACAAGAATAGAGAAATGGTAAACATCAATGGACCATCTGCACTAAAATGCATGAAACATTATGACTTTGCTACCCTAGTCTGTCTGCAGCCAACTACTCACCCGGAAAAACAATAAAATCCCTGCTCCAATTTGGAAAATTTCTCTTCATCTCCCTCAGGCATTTGTAAACATGCTTTTTTTTCGCCTTCGCCTGTCTGCTGCAGAATTCAAATACTGAGCAATTGCTGGAATATTTATTTATAGTGTTGCATTGTCTACATTGGCTCTTAAATTAAGCATAAACATCACTGTTTAAAAGACAAACAGAGCACTACAGCACAGAAAAATAGCTGAGGCTGAAATCCAAATAGGCTAATGTTGTTATTGGTTGTAGTCTAATCAATAAATTGTGTTTGCTAGAAGGATAAAATAGGATTCTTGTCGGTGAAAGTTAGGCAATAGTTTGTTGCAGAGGATAGCATGGAGTTAGCACTGAAGGATGCATAAACCAGATGAAATGGTGAACAGATTGAACACCTCAGTCTTGTATGATGCTCTGCCTTGCCATTTGTAATGGAAGAATTCAATGGCAATGTCATGAAATAACTTGAGTTGTAGTGCCTAATCATAAAGAAATAGTCTAATGATTACACATATTAATTCTCAATTACGCTATGGATTTCTTTCTACTGCCAATAAATGCCGCTGGGGTTTAGGTCAGCAATGAGGATCCTTCATCTCTGGTGGTGTTCAGAGCTTCCTTTATCGTGTCAGTGGCTCGGTTTTCACTACTGTTAGTTATGCAAGTTCTGGGTGGAGGCTCAGGAATACTGTCACACCCAGATATAGAAGGATTCTTCATTGCTGTTTCCATAACAATTTTGTTTTACCAGTCGGGGTTGTTAGCCCTGAGCTGAACCCCCTACCTGAAGGACCACTCTTAGTCTGGCACCTACTCTTTGATCTGTTTGGCATGGATGACCCCACCAAGAGCCAAAGCATAAATCTTGAATCCGGCCAACATAGCTCTCCGGGTCATTGAGGCACACAAGCCTCCAAACCCAGCAACAAGGGGCGTGGTCTTCTTGGAGAGCTGTGGATTTCGATCCACATGTATTTTACCTCATGTCAGTTACCTCAAGCAGTCTAACAGGAGGGGGTCAACACTTACCCCGTATATAGGCATCTATTAGTCTCGTGGAACCATGGATTTGTGCCTTGGAAGGTTTCCAGGGTGCAGGCCTAGGCAAGGTCGTATGGAAGACCAGCAGTTGCCCATACTGCAAGTCTCCCCTCTCCACGCCACCGATGTTGTCCAAGGGAAGGGCATTAGGACCCATACAGCTTGGCACCGCTGTCGTCGCAGAGCAATGTGTGGTTAAGTGCCTTGCTCAAAGACACACACACTGCCTCAGCCAAGGCTTGAACTAGCGACCTTCAAATCACTAGACAAACACCTTAACCACTTGGCCACGGGCCAACACTTACCCTGTATAGGTTGTCTCATTATAGAGCTTATTGGCCAAGGGTAATAATGACCTGATATAGGATTCTTTGGAGCAGCACAGTTGTCTTAGTCTATTACTAAAAGTGCTCCTCTGTTCAACTAATGTGGCATGCAGAGAGTGAGAAACATTGCCCAGAATTGCTAGGATTTTCCTTGGGGTCCTTTGTTCTACCACAGCCTACAGTGTGTCCAGTTTAACTCCTATAACAAAGCCAGACTTTCTAATCAGTTTATTGAGCCTGTTGGCATCACCCATGTTGATGCCATTGCCCCAGCACACCAATGCATAGAAGGTTGTACTGGTGACAACAGACTGATAGAACATGTGAAGGAAAGGCCTGCATACTCCAAAGGAACTCAGTCCCCTCAGGAAGTAGAAATGACTCTCATCCTTCTTGTACACAGCTTCAGTGTTGGTGCTCCACTCCAGTCTGCCATCCAGGTGCACCCCCAGGTACTTGCAGGTCCTCACCATCAATAGTAACAGAGAGCAATGCAGGCTTAGTCTTCCTAAAGTTCATCACTATCTCCTTTGTTTTACTGATGTTGAGCTGCAGATGATTCAGCTTGCACCATTTGATAAAGTCCTCCACCAGGGCCCTGTATTCATCCTCCCATCCTCCCTTCATACACCTAACTATTGCTCAGTCATCAGAGAATTTCTGCAGATGACACGACTCAGTGTTGTATCTAAAGACCAAAGTGTACAGGGTAAACAGGAAGGGAGTCAATACATTCCCCTGTGGGGCCCCAGTGCTGCTTATAGCCATGTCTGACACACAGCTCTGAAGCAGCACAAACTGTGGCCTGTCACTCAGGTAGTCCATTATCCAGGATACAATGGGAGTGCCAGCCTGCACTGTATGGAGCTTTTCCCTCAACAATGAGAGCCGGATGGTATTGAAGGCACTTGAGAAATCAAAAAAACATGGTCCTCATGGTGCTGCCCTGCATATCCAGATGGCAGCAGGCTCTGTTACTAATTCAGTTTCTAATCTTGATTTCAATGAGATAGGATTTGACTTCATGGGTTAGTACACGGGAAATACATCCAAGATACTACTACTTACTATCCTAAAGGTTGTGTCAGTCTTTAAAAGCTGTTGCCCAATTTTTGTAATGTCTTACTGTTTTAAAAAAACAAATATTCCACGAAAATCACAGCCTTGCAATAGAGAGACTAGCTGGCCAGCCTACCACTACCGAGATATAATCTTACCAGTCTTTTTTAAAATTCCACTCAATTTTTGGATTATCATGGATTGCAATATCTCTGAGACAATAACAGCATAAAATTTCAATGGTAGGTCATCTGAAAGATATAATGAAAATTTATTTGATAGAAACTAGATTCACTAAAGATTTAATGGATTCCAAATAATACTTTGGGTGCATTTTCAACAATTTAACATTTCAGAGCTGTTAACTATAATGAAAGTTAATAAATACAACATTTTATTAATTCTTAGAACATTTCTTTCTAGTTAGACAACACATCACAAATAGCATTACAATCTTCCACTGCCAACATAGTCTATGCCTTTTGCAACATCCAAGCCACCACATTTGGCCAGATTTTACTGCCATCATCAAAGTTTCTTTTGAAATTGCTGGCATTCAGCCCCACCCAGATAGGTAACACGCCATCCCTCTATAAATCTGTCATCTGCTCAGTGACAGGTGCTGGCACACGTCACTTTGCTTCTTCCAGATGGGCTTCAAATGCAAAGCCCAAATGTGAAAATTGGGAAGAAATGAAAGACTAGTGTATTGCTGAACTATTTACTTGTATTTTAATGTGTTCTAATTTTATTAAACTTTTTAAGTGCAAAAACTTCAGTTTAAACTAAAAATACCTTCATTGACAGAAGGTGAGGTTCTACTTTTCCTCCTTTAATGGCAGTCAGGAGATGTAGGGACAGGTCCTCAAATGTGTATCTGCCTCAGACTTGTTATATCTCACTAGTAGACTCTCAAATGTGTCCAGTTCTCCACATCCACCGAGGTAAATATGGCTGGGTAAGAGTTCCAAGGCATGTCCAGCTCAATCCAATGGGATCTAACAGTCCACAGCACAAGCAATGAATTATACCACTCCAGAACACAGCCAACTAACTTCCTCTTCCACAATCAATCCCTGCACTCTTCCAATGTACAACTAGAGGGCACAGGTGATTGATCTGTTGTAGAAGGTACGTATTATGCTGGACAATGTCTCCGCCTGTGCTGTGTGCCTGCTGGAACTTAGAACCACTGGCTATTCTCCACAATCGTGCCTCAGCAGGAAGTTTGTTAATTCTGGTCAGTTTAGTCCTTAACCCACCTCTTATGTCAAATTATTGTAGCAGATGACAAACTGTAATTGGGGCACTCCTCTGTTTTTGTGGATGTTGACGAAGAAAAAGAATTTCAGGATGTATATTGTATACATTTCTCTGACATTAAATGTACCTGTTGAACCCTATTGAATAAATGTTTACTCCAAAGCATAAATACTTTGGTAGTGAATCTGCAAGGGGCAAATTTCCATTACCTTAGATGCTGCAACATGAGGGTACCTAGAAACTGGACCCATTAGTTAATGCATAAAATTAATCCAGTTTAGCTTTAGTTCTGTTTAATATATAAAATTAATCCACCTTAGTTCAGTTAATTTCCAGCTAAATTTCCATGGATCAGGAAATTGTACTTAGCGTTTCTAGGCATGATTCACCCAGATGCGGTTGTCAATTTTCAGGGCATCAATGTGTGCATTTAATGATCTCATTAATGATTTAATTGTGCTTCATATGACACAGAGGTAAACCCCACAACAAGTTGTCAATCGTACTCAAATGCAAATGTTTTTGCAGGACATTGATACTTTGCTCTCCTATTGTTCTTGTCTCATTGTAGCAGATCCTTTCTGTACATTTAAGTGTTTGCAGTCGTACTTCACTGCAGAAGTCACAGTTCTGATTTCTGCTTGTATTATGATCTCGCCTCACAATGGCTTGGAGCTACTTCGAGCACAGGATGGATGTGTGCTACGATGATGACGTGTGGTTGGAGCAGGGGCAGTGTGTGTGTGTGTGTGTGGTCAAAGTGAAGACACATTGACCCATTCCCCAACAGTTTACCTCTGTTCCAGCCTTTTATATAATTCTATGGCTGCACTGAAGTCAATAGGTCAAGTCTCTGGCACACTTCCCATAATGCCTAGTCATTGTCTCAGCAGCTGGAATCTCCCAGCAATCAGAATCAGGTTCACTATCACCGGCATGTGTTGTGAAATTTGTTCACTTAGCAGAAGAAGATTAATAATAAGTCAATCAATTATGGTATACGTACATTGAATATATTAAAAATCATGCAAAGAACATAAGAAAAAGAGTGAGGTAGTGTTCACGGGTTCAATGTCCATTTAGGAATCGGATGGCAGAGGGGAAGAAACTGCTCCTGAATCACTGAGTGTGTGCCTTCAGGCTTCTGTACCTCCTACCTGATGGTAACAGTGAGAAAAGGGCATGTCCTGGGTGCTGGAGGTCCTTAATAATGGATGCTGCCTTTCTAAGACACTGCTCTTTGAAGATGTCCTGGGTACTTTGTAGGCTAGTACCCAAGATGGAGCCGACTAAATTTACAACCCTCTGCAGCTTCTTTCGGTCCTGTGCAGTAGCCTCCCCATACCAGACAGTGATGCAGCCTGTCAGAATGCCCTCCACTGTACATCTATAGAAGTTTTTGAGTGTATTTGTTGACATACCAAATCTCTTCAAACTCCTAATGATGTATAGTTGATGTCTTGCCTTCTTTATATCTATATTGATATGTTGGGACCAGGTTAGATCCTCAGAGATCTTGACACCCAGGAACTTGAAATTGCTCACTCTTTCCAATTCTGAGGATTGGTATGTGCTCATTCGTCTTACCCTTCCTGAAGTCCATAATCAGCTCTTTCATCTTACTGACATTGAGTACAAGGTTGTTGCTGCAGCACCACTCCACTAGGTGGCATATCTCGCTCCTGTACACCCTCTCGTCTCCATCTGAGATTCTACCAACAATGGTTGTACCATCAACAAATTTATAGATGGTATTTGAGCTATGCCTAGCCACACAGTCATGTGTATAGAGAGAGTAGAGCAGTGGGCTAAGCACATACCCCTGAGCTGCACCAGTGTTGATCGTCAGCGAGGAGGAGATGTTATCACCAATCCGCACAGATTGTGGTCTTCAGGTTAGGAAGCCGAGGATCCAATTGCAGTGGAAGGCACAGAGGCCCAGGTTCTGTAACTTCTCAATAAAGATTTTGGGAATGATGGTGTTAAATGCTGAGCTATAGTCGATGAACAGCATCCTGACATAGATGTTTGCATTGTCCAGGTGGTCTAAGGCCGTGTGAAGAGCCATTGAGATTATATCTGCCGTTGACCTATTGTGGTGATAGGCAAATTGCAATGGGTCCAGGTCCTTCCTGAGGCAGGAGTTCAGTCTAGTCATGACTAACCTCTCAAAGCATTTCATCACTGTCGATGTGAGTGCTACCGGGTGATAGTCATATAGGCAGCTCACATTATTCTTCTTAGGCACTGGTATAATTGTTGCCTTTTTGAAGCAAGTGGGGACTTCTGCCCATAGCAGTGAGAGTTTGAAAATGTCCTTGAATACTCCTGCTAGTTGGTTGGCACAGGTTTTGAGAGCCTTTCCAGGTACTCCATTGGGACCTTCTGCCTTGCGAGGGTTCACTCTCTTTAAAGACAGCCTAACATCAGCCTCTGAGACAGAGATCACAGAGTCATCAGATGCAGCAGGGATCTTCACAGCTGTAGTTGTGTTCTCCCTTTCAAAGCAGGCATGGAAGACGTTGAGTTCATCTGGTAGTGAAGCATCGCTGCCATTCATGCTACTGGGTTTCACCTCGTAGGAAGTAATGTCTTGCAAACCCTGCCAGAGTTGCCGTGCATCCGATGTCGCCTCCAATCTCGTTCAAACTTGTCTCTTCCCCCTTGAAGTAGCCCTCCATAAATCAAACCTGTTCTTCTGGTACAGATCTGGGTTGCCAATCTAGCCTTCAGCAGACGACGTGCCTCCTGGTTCATCCACGGCTTTTGGTTTGGGAATGTACAGTAGGTCTTTATAGAATCACAAAGGATGCCAAAATGGTGCTGGGTTGGTGAGGGCTCTTACTGGCCCTTTGAACAACAAACGTTTGTAAATGTAACGCTGTACCCTTTAATCACTATAGTTTATGACCACTTTGATCATGTTATACTTGCTCTAACTGAGTTCTTTCTTGGGAAAACTGTCTAACTTGTTTTTATTTTCCTGATTATATAATGCTACGTGCCTGTGATGCTTCTGCAAGCAAGTTTTTCCATTGCACCTGTTCAAACATGTACTTGTGTATATAACATTAAACTTGACTTTGATTTTGTCTTTCTGTTTTTGACCTTCAACTACTACTAGTAACTACTGGACTGAACTTACCTTATTTGAAGCCAAGGTGCCAATGCAAACTCATTTGATTTTTTTCTAATAAAATGGTCAATCAGATCGATTGATTGATTTATCTGTTTATTTATTTATTTATTTACTTTCTTGCTTTATTTAATTATTTGTTTATTTGATTATCACATGTACATTGGAATATACAGTGGAATGCATTGTTTGTGTTAATAACCAACACAACCTACAGATGTGCTGGGGGCAGCCCACGAGTGTTAATGCACATCCTGGCACCAATGTAACATGCCCATAATGCAGGCCAGAACAACACAGATCACAACAAGCAACAAAACCAGCCCCTTTGCACTTTTATACATACACACACACACACACACACACACACACACACACACACACACACACACACACACACACACCTACCTCCAATCCAGGACAGGCTCCAGGCCTCCAGTGGACTTCACCATGTAGAACCAGGAATTCAGCCTTCAGGGTTCAACTTCCTCACCTCTGTTTGACTTCCAGGACTAACTGATGATGGGAGCCTGAACTCTGGACTCACTGATGAAGGGGTCCAGACTGGCTGACTTGCAGACCAAAGAGGATCACCAGCCCTCGTGCCTCCTGCTTGCACAGCCGTTTGAACCTGGGACCCCCTGACTTGGAGAGACTTGCTGACCCAGTGGACCACGAGCTCTCATTCTCGTCCACTGCACTTCCCAGCCCGGCACCCAGCATCCATGTCACTGGCCTTGGAGTGCAAAGCAGGGGCCTAGACTCTGGCTGTCCTTCCTCCCATGACCACACCACTGGTCTTCATGCGGGGAGCAGAGGACAAGACCATCTAATTCCTCAACATCCCGGTCCGTTAACCCTAACCCCCTCTCTGTCCCCAAACCAATCCCTATGATTTTGAAAAAAACGCTAAATCTGAGCCACGACTTTGATGGAGATCGCCATCTTGACTGGAAGTCTAATATCAACCCAGTGACAACATAAGGTTTATGGTTTTTAAAAAAATTTTTACAAGCAAAAGATAAATTAAGAACACATTTGATTATTACAGTTTTAAACCTTTCTTGATATGTTGACATGATAGACTGTAAATGCTGGAATCTGAAGCAAAAAAATGAAGTGCTGGAGGAATTCAGCAGGTTAGGTAGGGTAGGGGGAAATTTGTGGTCTCGGCCTGAAATGCCGACTGTCCATTTCCCTCCACAGATACAACCTAACAATCTCTCCAGCAAATAAGAGAAACATGTGGGATCTCCCAGTGGCCAGCCATTTTAATTCCACTTCCCATTCCCATTCCAATATGTCCATCATGGCCGCCTTCAGTGTTGTGATGAGGCCACACTTGGGTTGGAGGAACAGCACCTTATATTTTGTTTGGATAGCCTCCAACCTGATGGCATGAATATCAATTTCTCAAACTTCCGGTAATGCCCCTCATTCCCCATCCCCTTTTCCCTATCTCACCTTATCTCCTTGCCCACCTATTGCTTCCCTCTGGTGCTCCTCCCCACTTTTCTTTCTTCCATGGCCTTCTGTCTTTTTCACCAATCAACTCCCCAGCTCTTTATTTCATCCCTCTCTCTTCAAGTTTCACCTATCACCCTGTGTTTCTCTCCACTGCCCCCCCCCCCCACCACCTTTTAAATCTACTCCTCAGCTTTTTTTCTCCGGTCCTGATGAAATGTTTCTGCCCGAAACATCGACTGTGCTCTTTTCCATAGACGCTGCCTGGCCTGCAGAGTTTCTCCAGCGTGCTGTGTGCGTTGCTAAGTCTCTCCAGCAGCTAGATTTTGTTCTTCATCATGCTGCTCACTTATGAGTCATGAATAGCTCACTGAATCTGGACTCTGTTATGCAGGCCACGACTGGGTCTGAATCTTCACAAACCAGGACTGTGCTGATGAAAAGGTCATTAGATTTAAGGGTTGTGGGGAAAAAGGCAGGTAGGGGGAGATGAGTCCATGGTCAGATCTTATTGAAAGGATGGCAGAGTGGGCTCAACAGGTAAGATGGCCTACTCCTGCTCCTATTTCTTATGTGCTTATGTAGATGGTTAAACCTTTAAAACAAAGTCAAGAGATCAGTGGTAAGCCCCAGGGACAGAATATTGTTTTCCTGGACAGAATGTTTTAGCTTGTCTTTAAATGGGCTTGAGGAAGGAAAGAAATTCAGTGAACCTTAGTGATAGGAATCAATTAACCCTCGCTGCTCAGTGCACGTGTTTAGATGTTGTGAAAACAGAACTGGGCCTAACTTAGCAATGATCCCTCTGTTCCAGGATGACCTCTATCATATGCTGAATTATTGGTTACAAGAAAGCTCACACATCCAGTCCTAAATTCACACACATCCTAGCAGAGGAATACATATTTCTTTAATGGTCAATTGTGTGGTGGTCAGCAGTTATTTTCTTTTCCTTCACTCTATTTGTTTTAGATGAGCCCAGAGCACACCTCAAAGCAGCCCACTACCTCAGAGTACATGGTGTCACTGAGACCAATCGATTGTTTACTCCTTTCAATTTTTGATGTCCACAATTTTTTTTTCTTAAGATACACATTCCAAGTGAAAGTATCCTTTTGCTGGAGGACGTGGAGGAGAGTGATATCAGTGAGGAACTTGTTAATATGGTTTGGCTTTTTGAGTTAATTAAATCTCTTAAAGAACAATGAGGTGGCTAAGGCCTGATGGGGTATACCCCAGGTTTTTGAGACAGGCAAAAGAAAATGATCTTTCAAAAATCATTGGACTCTGGCATGGTGCCAGAGGACTGGAAAATTGCAAATGTCACTCCACTCTTTAAGACTCCACTCCACTCTCTACTTTCTGCGAAAGCTGAGAAAAGTCCATCTCCCACCCCACATCCTCACCACATTCTACAGAGGTTGTACTGAGAGCATCCTGAGCAGCTGCATCACTGTCTGGTTCGGAAATTGCACCATCTCAGATCACAAGACCCTGCAGCGGATAGTGAGGTCAGCTGAGAAGATCATTGGGGTCTCTCTTCCCGCCATTAGAGACATTTACACCACACGCTGCATCCGCAAAGCAAACAGCATTATGAAGGACCCCGCGCACCCCTCACACAAACTCTTCTCCCTCCTGCCATCTGACAAAAGGCATTAAGTATTCAGGTTCTCACAACCAGACTATGTAACAGTTTCTTCCCCCAAGCCATCAGACTCCTCAATACCCAGAGCCTGGATTGACACCAACCTACTATACCCTCTACTGTGCCTATTGTCTTGTTTATTTTTTATTGTAATGCCTGCACTGTTTTGTGCACTTTATGCAGTCCTGGGTAGATCTGTAGCCTACTGTAGCTTTTGTGTTGTTTTACATAGTCCAGTGTAGTTTTTGTATTGTTTCATGTAGCACCATGGTCCTAAAAAACGTTGTCTCATTTTTACTGCGTACTGTACCAGCAGTTATGGTCGCAATGACAATAAAAAGTGACTTGACTTGACATGAAGAAAGGAAAAAGGCAGCAGAAAGGAAATTATAGACCAGTTAGCCTGACCTCAGTGGTTGGAAAGATGTTAGAGTCAATTGTTAAGAATGAAGTGATGGAGTACTTGGTAACACAGGACAAGATAGGACAAAGACAGCATGGTTTCCTTCAGGGAAAAGCCTGCCTGATGAGCCTGTTGGAATTCCTTGAGGAGATAGATAAAGGGGATGTAGTGGATGTTGTATATTTGGACTTTCAGAAGGCCTTTGACAAGGTGCCACACCAAGTTAAGAGCCCCTGGTATTATAGGAAAGTTACTGACGTGGTTAGAGCATTGGCTGATTGGTAGGAGGCAGTGAATGGGAATAAAAAGATCCTTTTCTGGTTGGCTGCCAGTGACTAGTGGTGTTCTGCAGGGGTCGGTGTTCTGACCACTTCCTTTTATGCTGTATATAGATCAATTAGATGATGGAATAGATGGCTTTGTTGTCAAGTTTGCAGATGATGCAAAGATTGGTGGAGGGGCAGGTAGTGTTGAGGAAACAGGTATGATGCAGAATGACCCAGACAGATTTGGAGAATGGGCAAGAAAGTGGCAAATGAAATATAATGATGGAAAATGCACACTTTGGTAGTAGAAATAAATGTGTGGGCTATTTTCTAAATGGGGAGAAAATCCAAAAATCTGAGATGCAAAGGGACTTGGAAGTCCTTGTGCAGAACATCCTGAAGGTGAACTTGCAGGTTGAGTTGGTGGTGAGGAAGGCATTTGTCATGTTAGCATTCATTTCAAGAGGTCTAGAATACAAGAGCAAGAATGTGATGCTGAGGCTTTATAAGGCACTGGTGAGGCCTCACCTTGAATATTGTGTACAGTTTTGGGCTCCTCATCTTAGAAGAGATGTGCTGGCATTGGAGAGGGTCCAGAGGAGGTTCACAAGGATGATTCCAGGAATGAAAGGGTTATCATATGAAGAACGTTTGATAGCTCTGGGTCTGTACTCACTGGAATTCAGAAAGATGAGGGGGATCTTGTTGAAACCTTACGAATGTTGAGGACCTAGACAGAGTAGATGTGGAAAGGATGTTTCCCATGGTGGGGGAGTCTAGGACAAGAGCGCACAGCCTCAGGGTAGAGGGGCTTCCATTCAAAAAAGAAATGCGGAGAAATTTCTTTAGCCAAAGAGTGGTGAATTTGTGGAATTTGTTGCCACATGCAGCTGTGGAGGCCAGGTTGACGGTGTATTTAAGTCAGAGTTTGATAGGTTCTTGATTGGACATGGCATCAAAGGTTACAGGGAGAAGGCCGGAAAATGGGGTTGAGGAAAAAAGGATCAGCCGTGATTGAATGGCAGAGCAGACTCGATGGGCCAAATGGGCTATTCTGTTCCTATGTCTTATGGAGATGAGATTGCAGGGGCTTTGACTAGGATCTTTGTTCCCTCTTGGCTACAGGTGAGGTCCCAAAGGACTGGCAAGTAGCTAATTTTGTTCTCTTGTTCAAGAAGAGAAATAGGAATAATCCTGGAAGTTATAGACTGGTCAGTCTCTCCTCAGTCACAGGAAAGTTATAAGAGGGGATTTTTTTGGGATAGCAACTTTGAGCACGTGGAAAAGCACAGCCTATGTAGGGACAGTCAGGATGGCTTTGTGCAGGGCAACTCAACTTGATTGAGTTTTTAGGAGGTGACAATGTAGGAGGTTAACAGGTGTGGATGTTGTCTACGTGGATTTTAGTAAGATGTTTGACAAGCTCCCTCATGGTAGGCTTATCCAGAAGATTAAGATGGATGGGGTTCACAATGACTTGGCCATCTGCATTCAGAACAGATTTGCCCATGGAAGACAGAAGGTAGTGACAGCTGGGTGGAGGTCCGTGACCACTGCCGTACCCAGGGGTACACTGGGGCCTCTACTGTTTGTGATGTACTTAATGATTTGGATGAAAATGTGGTTGGATGGGTAAGTTTGCAGATGACACAAAAAGATTGGTAGCATTTTGGCCAATGTAGAAGGTTCCCAAAGGATACAGAGAGATATAGGTCGGCTGCAGATGTGGATGGAGAAATGGCAAGTGGAGTGTAATCTAGGAAAGTGTGAAGTACTGTTCTTTGGGAGATCAAATGTAAAGGGAAAGTACACAATTAATGGCAGGACCCTTAAAAGCATTGCTCTTCAGAGGGACTTTGGTGCCAAAATCCATAGCTCCCTGAAGGTGGCTGCTCAAGTTGATAAGATGGTGAGGAAAGCATAAGGCACATTTGCCTCTCTGAGTTAAGGCACTGACTTCAAGGCTTAGGAAGTTATATCATAAAGATGTGAAAGTCTACAGATGCGGGAGATCCTAAGTTACACACATAAAATTCTGGAGGGACTCAGCAGGTCAGACAGCATCTATAGAAGTGAGTAGATGGTCGGCGTTTCGAGCCAAGACCTTTCTTCAGGACTGAGGAGGTAGGGGGAAGATGCCGGATAAAAAGGTGGAGGGAGGGGAAAGAGGCTGGCCGGGAGATGACAGGTGAAGCCAGTTGCGTGGGAAAGGTCAAGGGCTGGAGAAAAAGGAGCTTGATAGGAGAGGAGGGCAGGCCACAGGAGAAAGGGAAGGAAGAGGGGAACTAATAGGCAGGAGGGAATGTAAAAGGTCAGAGTGGAGAAATAAAGGAAGGGATGGGGTGAAATTTTGTTTATTGGAAGGAGAAATCTATATTCATGCCATCAGGCTGGAGGGTACCCAGACGAAATATAAGGTGCTGCTTCTCAACCCTGAGGGTGGCCACACCTTGGCACGAGAGGAGGCCATGGATCGACTTGTCGGAATGAGAATTGTAATTAAAATGTTTGGCCACCAGGAAGTCCCATTTGTGGTGGATGGTGTGGAGTTATATGGCAGCTTCATAAAACTCTGTTTAGGCCACATCTGGCAAACGGCATTCAGTTCTGGTCACCCCATTATAGAAAGCATGTGGAGGGCACAAAAGAGGTTCACTGGGGCACTGCTGGATTAAAGGCATCAGGACAGGTTTGAGAAGCTAAGGTTGTTTTATCTGGAGTAGCGGAGTAGACAGAAGACCTGATAGAAACTTACAAAATTATAAGAAGCATAGAGTAATCAGCCAGTATCTTTTTCCCAAGGTCAAAATGTCTAGTAATGGAGGGCATGAATTTAAGGTGAGAGGAGGAAAGTTCAAAGAGATGTGAAAAAAACAGAGAGGGTGGTGGGTAGCTGGAATGTACTTCCGGTGGTGGTGATGGAGACAGGTGCGACAGAGGTGTTTGAGAGGCTCTCAGATGGAATATGCGGTGAATGGAGGGATATGGACCATGTGCAGGTTGAAGGGATTAGGTTCATTGGTTTAATTAGTTTTGCACAAGATCATGGCTGAATGGCCTGTTCCTGTGTTGTACCGTTTCATATCATGTGAATGCAAGACAGGAAATTGTTTGTAGAGACAAAATTCTGGCAACCACATGCAATCTCTGATGTATGGATTTGACATGGGAGAATTATTATTTTTACCTTAATGTTTGTGACATTAGGTTCAGTGGCTGATAAAGTTAAGGCTTTTTCATTATTGTTGGTTACAGTGTGGCATTTCTCAAGTTCTCTGGAATCCTCTCATATTGCTTCCACATCACTTTTTTTTACTTCAATTTCATAGACCCAAGCTGTCTGTCATCCAGACCTCCAAACCTGCTGATAGCATGGTTTTTTTTATGATAGCATGTCTTATTTCCTCAGGTAACAGTGGGTTGGCAGGTATATCCGTGAACAATTCTCCTTCAACATTGAAAAGCGGATAAATCATGACACGACATAGCTGATCTATGGTTCAAAAGTGTTCCCAACTGCTCCTTCCATTATGCTTTGATCAATTTCTATTCCTTGGAGCTTAGCGTTGCGTTGCCTTTTGTGTGTGCTGCTCTCTAGCTTTGGCTCAGGAGTTTTTGGCCACAACTGCCGAGAAAAAAAACCTCCTAACTTCAAGTTTATAAATATGAAGTTCAATCTTTTCATTTTTTTCTTGCAATCAATTACTTTTGATAACCCAGATCTTTCTTTGGACCTACATCTCAAACTGCTGATGTGATTCTACTGCTAGAAGAGAATTTTAGTCCTGCAGTATGTTTTTTTTTATTCAGCAGGTTTGGACATCTGCACCATTCTTGTTGAACTAATCGTAGTGATGACAGATGACATAGTTCAAGTTTATTGTTATTCAACCATACACGTGTATACCGCCAAATGAGATAATGTTCTTACGGACTTGTCGGAGGATGGATGTTACTATAGTTCTGTGATTTATGGATTGGACTGGACTCTTTTCGGTTCTATATCTATTACATTCTGTGTTTTCGCCAGTTCTTTCTGAGCAATTAATTTTGGCATGATCTGCGTGTTTTTTTTGCGGGGGGGGTGTGGTTGTTGATCTTGCTGCTGCTGTATGATTTAAATTTACCGCAATTTGTGCTTGGAGTTAATGTTCTCGCAGTTCAATTTGTTTTTCTGCATTGTGTGGTTTGATGTTTTCTTTGAACCTCTATGGTTTTCTTTTGTTTCATGGCTGTCTAGGGAAGACGAATCTCAGAGCTGGAAACTGCATATATACTTTAATAATAAATGAACCTTTAAACGTCACAGTACATATAACTTAAACATATTACACAAAGTAAGATTACTACAAATAAATTAAAAAATAATAAGATGCAGATATGGTACAAGTTTATAAAGCAAACAGGATAGCACTACCGGATCTTCATATGCGATGAGACGTGGGTGGACACAGTCCGTTCAACAGTTTTATGGCCTTGGGGAAGAAAGGTACCTCCTGCCTGATGGGAGGAGGTCAAAGGGATTCTTGGACATATGGGAGGGATCATGGACAATACTAATTGCCCTGCATAGCTAGTGCTGAGAGAAAGAAACACTTTCAGATATTTTTCTTATCATTAGCAGCTGTAGGCTTGATGGATAGACCCCCATAGAGACGCTGTAAGAGTCACTAAACTTGAAATGACTTGGTATTGAAATTCCTTCCCATTCATTTCAGCCGCTCATGCCTAAAGCAATCTGGATATTCATGGCTGTTTTGACAAGGTCATGATTTGCCCATCAGTGAGTGTTTACATGCACAACCCCCTATGATGCAAATGTGCCTCCATTCTTAAAGTCTGTTGAAAATCTCATCCTATATTGAAATCTCAACAAAGAGATACCAGTGTTTGGAATGAGTATACCTCAAAGTAATCTTACACTTTCCACTCTGTCTGAAAATAGTTTCTGAAGACAAAGCTACATTTCATGCATTTACTCTGAAGTGGTTTGTCATGGGAGTTGTTTTCAGTGTACATTGATAGGAGTCATAAACTGTGACCTGACCACAAAAAGCAACTGAAGATTGTCAGCTCTAAAAGATATCCTTTGGTCTGACCAAAGCTTGTTGGTCGTCTAACACAAGGGGCTTATCATAACCAAGTGTAGCAGACTGACAGAACTAATCACTCAGAGACACATTGTGCCTCCACCGTACCCTTAAGGCTCCTTCAGACGGCCAATAAATAGGCTGTTGATGGAGACGGTGAATTGACAAGAAAAATACAATGACCACTTGTGCTAATGTCATGACGTGAGAGCAAACGACAAGGAGAGAAAGTGTTGGCATTTCAAGTCTAATGGATGTTCACTGAGCTATAATTTAATCTTATTCACAGATGCTGCCTGACCTCATGAGTAACTCCAGCATTTTCAGTTATTTCATGTTTCCAGCATCTGCAGAATGTTTCTCCATGATTCATTATTATGATTATAGAAAAAATGTAGTACAGACTGTCAAATTTAGTCTGTCCTTATCCAAAATACTCAGACTTACTTTGCTACCTGCTGATCGTTGAACCATAACGGATCTCCTTATGCAAACAATGAACCACAAGACGGTTATGACACACAGCAAAGAACACAAAGAAATCAGTTTAATTCAGATTGTTTTACTTATCTTTAGATTAGTGAGAGAGTGATAACATAATGTATTGTAATGATCCCACATACAGCCAGTGAAACTGGTTTTGAAATACAGAATTTAGCATTTTTACACTCACAACACGCTGGAGGAACTCAGCAGGTCGGGCAGCATCCGTGGAAACAATCAGTCAACGTTTCGGTCCAGAACCCTTCGTCAGGACTGTAGGGGGAAGGGGCAGAGGGGGCACATCCTGACTCTTACAACAGGAATTCTGTAGATGCTGGAAATTCAAGCAACACACATCAAAGTTGCTGGTGAATGCAGCAGGCCAGGCAGCATCTCTAGGAAGAGGTCCTGACGAAGGGTCTCGGCCTGAACCGTCGACTGTACCTTTTCCTGGAGATGCTGCCTGGCCTGCTGCGTTCACCAGCAACTTTTATGTGTGTTACATCCTGACTCTTCGCATTTTTACATCACTGAACCATAAATAACCATGTGGAAAATATTTAGAAAATTAATTAATTGTAATGTCAATGGCAGCAATTCTAATGATTATTTCATTTTGCTATTAGTTGAAACACAACGGAGGGAATGATTTAAATTGTGGGAAAAATTCTCTCTTCTCAATTGTCTGAAAATATTGTCAAAGTGTCGTGCTTTAGGATCGCCCAGTCGGTATCCAGTCACCTTTGTAAGTGCACATGTTGATTTTGGTTGAATCAACATGGTTATTATGTCCACATTCTTTTCTTCCGTATATTAGTCCCTCCCCTGCACCACCATGGACCGAAATCCCACTTCCCTTCAGCACTTCTGCACTAAAACCCACCCGGCCCCTGCTCCCTTTCCTCTACCATTCCCACTTCTTGCTCATTCCTCCCGTCCTCTTCCTACTTGACCCCTCTCGCACCCTTCATGCCTCCTCCTACCTTCCCCCTTTCTACCAAACCTTCTTGTCATCTAGACTCTCCTTTCTACATTTCTCACTCAGCCGCCATCAATCCTCCCTACCACACAATTGTGCTCTTAATCCCCCTTGCCCTCTCCTTCCTCATTCTCTTCCTCCCCGTACCCAAGGCATTTCCCTCCCCTCCCATTCCCTTTCCCAACCTTCTCCTTATCCAATATTCCTTTCCCAGCACCCTTCCCTCCTTCCTCCTTTGCCCCAGTCCCCTCCCACCCTACCTGCCCAGCTATCCCTTTACCATATGATTGCCCATTCCCTATCTGTATCCCCTTCAACACACACAAAATGCTGGAGGAGCTCAGCAGGCTTGCAGCATCTATGGAAAAGAGTACATTTGATGTTTCAGGCCGAGACCATCCCCTTTCCAACTTGCATCCTTGCTCCTTTCTTTTTCCTACGTTGCCTCCACAATCCCATGGTCCCCATCTCTTGCCTCATCACTTCAGCTGCACCCATTCCTCGTCCCCAAAACTTCCACCCAGCCCCATTTTCTTCCAATGTGCTCCTAACACGTTCTTCCCTTCACCCACATTGTTTTCTCAGCACCCCCACCAAAGCACCAAACTGCAGCCTCACCAATAGCAATCTGCTTTTGTCCTCCACCGAAAGAAGGCCCACTTTGACCCCACTCATCCCTCTTTGCAACCCACCAAAATTCACCCCCTGCATTTCTCCACTTGCCCCCCAATATTCCCACCCACCCCATCACCAATACTCACCCTCTGTCCCCAGCAATTCTCCCCCCTTGCCTCCGTCACTGATTCTCCCATTGCCCCATCACCAAATCTCCTCCCTTGCTGTCACTGATTCTCTCCCCTTGCCCCCATTGATATTCCCCCTTGCCCTGTTATTGATTTCCCTCCCTTGCCCCCATCGACTCTTCACTGCCCTCCAGATTCTCTCCCCTCTTGCCCCAGTCCCCGTTTATTCTCTCCCCTCTTGCCCCAGTCCCCATCGATTCTCTCCCCCTTGCCCCAGTCCCCGGCGATTCTCTCCCCTCTTGCCCCCAGTCCCCATCGATTCTCTCCCCCTTGCCCCAGTCCCCGTTGATTCTCTCCCCTCTTGCCCCTAGTCCCCGGCGATTCTCTCCCCTCTTGCCCCCAGTCCCCATCGATTCTCTCCCCTCTTGCCCCCAGTCCCCATCGATTCTCTCCCCCTTGCCCTTCACCCCCATCGATTCTCTCCCCTCTTGCCCCACCCCCATCGATTCTCTCCCCTCTTGCCCCCAGTCCCCATCGATTCTCTCCCCCTTGCCCCAGTCACCCCCATTCGATTCTCTCCCCTCTTGCCCCAGTCCCCATCGATTCTCTCCCCCTTGCCCTTCACCCCCATCGATTCTCTCCGCTCTTGCCCCCAGTCCCCGTCGATTCTCTCCCCTCTTGCCCTTCACCCCCATCGATTCTCTCCCCTCTTGCTCCGTTACCAATTACCCATCTGTGTGCAGATTGGAAACATGAATTAATTTGTGGGTTAAAATGTCCTTCTGTGATAGGCTGGAAAGTTTTGCCCTGTGCTTTAAACTATCTGACTGAATGCACCACGTGTTTGATAGGCCCACCGCCACCCCTCGGGGAGTAATGCCAGTCGGGCCAGAAAATTCCTGTCTTGTAATTGCTGAATCATGCAGAAGGAGGCGCCATGCCCCATTACCTACGTCACGCCCGATGAGCCCCTCCCCCTCCTGCCGCCGGCGACCGTTTAAAACGTTTCTTTTAAAAAAAATGTTGGCGCGATTTTTCCCCACTACCCAGCGTGCTCCGCGCGCTTCCCCACAGTTGTGGAGCTGCCGAGCATGCGCAGTGGCGCCGGCATCCGCCATTTTCCATTCCCTGCTCTAATGGGAACGTTTTAACCGATCGGTGCCGCGCTTTCGGGGTGTTTCGGGCTGCCGGGAACCTCACGCAGGCACCGAGAGACACCGAAAGGGACTTTTTCTGCAAGAAAAGACGGTGAAAATGTAAGTGAAGGCGGTTATAGGGGCCGAATGCAGGTCCTTTGTGCCGCCTCTAGGTGTCACGGTGGGGCTTGTCGGCGCTGGGTGTGTTTGTCTCCCTCTATCGTTATATTCGGACAGAAAAATGCTCGGGAAAAAAACCTGTAATCGTGCAGCTAAAGAAACCCCAAACGGCGAACACAGCCGCCGAGAAAACATTCACCTGTGCGCCCCGGGGCGACACGGGCGTCGCGGCTGTGCGGGCGGCAAGGCCTCTCTTTGTTGGCGGCTGCGCTTCGCCTCGGCTCCCCGGCTGCAAACGCTCCAGCAGCGCCTTTGCCCAGTGTGACCGCCTGCCTCTCCCTCTCCCTCCCCTCCTCTCCTCTTGCGTGTGTGTCGATTTCAAGGGCCCGCTCGCTCGGTGGCAGTAAACTGAAAAGAGCTCCCTCTACAACCGGGCTGATCGCAGGCGGCTGGGCAGTGGCGGGTTATTTCTAACGGAGGTGGCGGGGGGGACCTGGCCTGGCGGAATCGGAACATATGCTGCTTTCGCCCTCCGTCTCGTCGCCATTTTATGCAAACCGGACACATTTTAATGAAGCTTTTGCAATCTTTTTAATCTAACGTACAATGGCAGTGAATTCCACTGCACTGTTGTATTTTCGTTGTTTTCGACCCGAACGAATAGATTATGCAACTATCTTCCTTAAAACTTTTATTTCAAATAAAGAGAAAGAAAGGATGGCTCCCTTAATCGCAAATGCAGCATGAAAAGGAAGTAGTGTGTAGACTGTGGCCTGTACTCTTCCTCCGGCGTTAAGCCTACCCTGAGCAGACCTACGATAATCTAAACTCCCAGATCTTGAACTTGCAAAAATTAAAGTCATACTTCATAAATATATGCATCTGAGTCAAATTTACTGTGAGCTGATATGTAGATTATCATCGATATTTAAAATTGGTTTGGATCTGAGACTAGACCATGGTAACATTAATGAAAACTTAAATATTTGTTGTATCAATTATTATCTATGTGGTAGATCCAGTGAAAATAAATTCAATAATCTTCATATAATTCAGTAATTTCTTTGCATTTCTCTCGGATTGCCGCTTACAATGAATTGAAAATAAAAGACACCCTCTGATGTTATAGTTGTGCTGTCAACAGATAATCCATAACTCTGGAAGGTTGTCTTTGATGTCTCAAGTGGGTGTCCTGCCCATTTTGGGAAAATTTACAGTAGTCAGTACAGAAAGGCTTTTTTGAAAGAAGGGCGCTTTCGAAGAAAGCTTGGTTCTAATTTTGGGCTTGCAAATCATGCATCTTAATAGTACAAAAAAAACCTACAGGTTATCAGCCAACTGGAAATCAGTAAATATATTTCTGCAGGAAAAAAACACTAGATCCTTTTTTTAGTTCTGCTTTATTAATAACAAAAGAAAACATGTGAGTTATGTTTCAGTTCAATTTGACCTGATAACATAGATGTCTGCAGATTTAGTGTACATAACATAAAGTAGGTTTGAAAGAATCCTACATTTTAAATTTCTTTTTTCACGTTTTTGAAGTTTATGTCACCAGTTTTTTTTTACTTGCACTGAAAATGAAATGGGAAAGTGTGAACTTGCACGATGAAATCTCCCAAAGGAACTGGTTTTGTAGCAATTATGTTGAGATGTCTTTGAAAAAGTTAACCATTTCAAGCTGGCAACATTATAGCCTTTGCAAAATTAAACTTTGAGTTGTAAGCAAGAGCTGCAAGTAAGTTTTGTACAGGCTGACCCCAAGTAGTGAGCAGGTTCTGTTTATACAGAAGTCCATTTGATAACTGATTTAATTGGTTTGGCACAACATTGTGGGCTGAAGGCCCTATCCCTGTGCTCTACTGTTCAATGTATATGTTGATTTTATCCATAAGTTGAAAAGAACACAAAATATCTCAATATAGTAACCATACCTCCACAGTATTGTAATGAATGGCATCCGGAGATAAAGGAGAACTATTTTCGTAAGAAGAGGGAAGAAACTAGTTCTGTCATTCATGGGCAGGAATGTATGTACAGAATTTTAATTTTTGCATTTTATAGTTTTGGACCTCTTTTATATATAATAGGTGTTCATGAGTTGGGCATTTGTAACCCAGGGATAGTCTGTATTCAGAAGAAAGTGCCAATGTCGAGTGTTCGTTGATCGAAGCAAGATGCAACATGCTGGTAGTTGACTGTAATGTAGGTTCAATAAAATGGGATGAGTGTAAGACGAGTGAAAATGGGTACATAACTATCAGTGCGAACTCAGGTGGACTGAGGTGTCTTTTTATTCATGCTGTGACTCAATAATTCCATGACTAAGATAGCTAAAATCACTGACCAGATTGCTACTTCGTATTCCTCATGGTAGCAAAAAAAACCCTCAGTATCTCAAAATTAATACTTTGTCTTACAAGAATATTCACTATTCTCTCAAAATATAAGTTAGCAGTAAAGTGAGCTCATTGATTGCAGGGTTTGTGGTCTTACACATAAAAGGGAGTAACATATTTCAGGAGAATTTAGTTGCTGAACTTCTGTTGATAAATTTTGGTAAAAAGTAAGAGGAGAGACTGATTGAAATGGTTCAATTTTGAAGAGTGAGCGAGAGTAGAGGTATCGGAAGGCATGTTTGTGTACCTTTTGAACATGAAGCTAAGAACTGCTTTATTTCTGATTCATAAGTTTTTTTAAAAAAACTATTGATTTTAGGGCTTATGTTGTGAAACTGGAGAAGATGAACTCTGCAGGAAGATAAGAGATTTGATGGAAGGAGAATTGTGAAAGGCTTTACACAATAAGGGGAAAAGTGTTGCTCATCACAGAGCAAAGGTTAAGGTGATGGGCGAGCTATGTCAGTTGCTAAGTTACCTTTAATTTTTAAACTTTTCAAAGCCATTTGTTGGACTTGGGAAGCATATTCAATTGGAACATATTCAAAGACTAAGGGGAAAATTGGGAAACAGGGAAGTGACACTCAGCAGATTTCTTTTAAATTGTTCGTAAGAGTCACAATGGGCTGACAGCTTCTTTCTGTGCTATTTGTTGTTGTTGTTCAGTCATTAAGTCGAGTCCGACTCTTTGTGACCTCATGGACTCCTGCACATTAAGCCTTCTTTTTGGAAACTGCCTCTCTAAGATCCCCCAAGGTCATACACATTGTCTGAGTAATATTATCTATCCATTGTAGCCTCTGTCGTCCTCTCCTTTTACTCTCTGTTTTACCTAACATGAGGGTCTTCTCCATGGAATCTTGTCTTCTCATGATATGGCCAAAATATTTGAGCTTTTGTCTTGTAATCAAGCAGTCTGGCTGTATTTCTTCAAGTATTGACTTGAACTCCAATCCATGATTGTGTATGAATTAAACAAAATATAAGTTATTACTGAAATGGTTTTTAAACTGAGGTATTGTGTTTCACCCACTTATATTTGCAGTGTAGTTTGTTATTGTATGCATTTTTATTTCTCTAGATTTGAGGCAATCACAAAAAACATTAGCTGTGGTATCTTAGCTATAGATTTTAAATAATTGAGTTTCAAACCTTTTATTCTTGTGTTCCTTAATTTATATTTCTTCTTATAAAATTGCCTATATCTCAATTTTCCATTGCACAAACCCACTTTTTCCCCATTGAATTCCATATTATAAATGGAGATGCATTCATGTGGGGAGTTTTCTCTCAATAGAAATGCTCTCGATGAAGGGAAGGGAATTCTGATTATATTGCAGGTAGATGAGATATGGTTGTTACATTGGTTACAAAGTATTGTACAATTATCAATAGAAAAGATTGATAGTTTCCAAAGCAGTCTTTCCTATTGATAATTGAACAACAATCGCAGGCTGCCATTTCACAGTGGGAGAGAAGTCACTTAAGGGATTTGCTCTGGAAATTATCAAGGTAAATCCCTTAAGCCATCTTCTACTGTGAACCAACAGCCCTGTGATTGTTGTCATTATTCTCTGCATACATTTTATGTTTATTTTCTTCTACGTAAAATTCCGTAAGAGGAATTTTTAAATTCTATCTTTTTTTGTAATTTGTGATTTCCATTATACAAATTACCCTAATGTGGGTGTGTACTGACTAATTAATTTACATCCAATAAGTTTACTTGTTTGCTTACTTTCACTATGGGTGAAGGGGGGGGGGTACTGCTTCCACAAACTAAACTACCAATGCAGGATGCAGTTCATAAATCAGATGCAGTAGATAAAACACACATTGCACTGAAAATGTTAACTTTTGAATAATATTCAAATATTATTAATATTATACACTTGTACAGAAAATACTTTTTTCCTGCTTTAGATGAATAGCTGTTTTTATGCAATGGAATGGTTTGAAAGACAGGTAAGCAAGTTCTGGCTGGCAGTAGTTACAAATCTAAAGGATACTTAAGTATAGAAATTGATAAATTTATTTTTAAATTGTGTGGTCTGCAGTCATAAAGTGAAATTTAAGAACAAAATTCTGTATTTATAGTTAATCATTTTCTACTTAAATTTCAGTTGCCATGGCGACAGAATCAGATAATGTGCCGGTGGAGGATTCTGAAATGTTTACAAAGGTCAAAGAGCACAAAACGTATCATAGGCGACGAGAGGGTGGACAACCAGAAGATTCTGATGGGCAGCAGAAAGAGCCAGATGGTGCTGAGGTAGCACAAGACATGAACAGCAACATGCAGGTGGTAATGATGCAACCATTGGACCCTACGTTACTACAAATGAAGCAACCGATGGAGGGGACAGCTCATGAGTCAGAGACAGTAGATGATACACAGATCATCACACTGCAAGTGGTGAACATGGAGGAGCAACCAATAAACCTTGGGGAACTGCAACTAGTTCAAGTAGCCCAAAGTAGCATTGATGAACTGCAAGGAAATTATGACAATGAAGCTCCCAAGGATGGGCTTCAGGAAGGAGACCCTGTAATCTGTCACACCCTTCCTTTGCCAGAAGGTTTTCAGGTTGTTAAAGTAGGTGCTAATGGTGAAGTGGAGACGGTAGAGGATGGGGCAATAGAAGTAAGGGAGGACGAGAATGCTTCTGCTGCTTGGCAGAAAGATCCTGATTATCAACCACCAGTCAAAAAAGTTAAAAAGAAAAAGAATAAACTGCGCTACAAGGTGGATGATTCTAAAGACGTTGACTTGTCTGTATATGATTTTGAAGAGGAGCAGCAAGAAGGTTTGCTCTCAGAGGTTAACGTGGAAAAGGCAGTTGGAACCATGAAGCCTCCAAAACCAATGAAAATTAAAAAGAAAGGTACAAAGCAATGTTATATTCCAAACTAACATGTTGATTACAGGTCACAGGTAAAAAAAAGTACTGACATTTATTTAAAATGAGTGAAACTTTAATGACCACTTTTTAGACATTTCTTCAGTTACTTTGGTGAATGATTTCCTTTTCCTTCCCTCTTTCATTACCTTCCTTCTCCTTCCCTCTTTCATTACCTTCCTTCTGACTGTCCTACTTCTTTTTCTCATTCTATTTCAATGCACTCCGTTGTCTTACTCCTGGGTACACTTCCATTTATATCCATCTTTGTTTTGGGGAAGTGCCCAGTCCAGCTTAAATTATTTGATCATTATTGCTGAGACCATCATTGAACTGGGTCAGTATTAACTTAGCATCTTCATTTGTAATATGTTTAAAGAATTTGTGTTTATTTTCCCCTCTTGCTTAAATTTGGTTATTAGGATTTTATTCATTTATAGATGTAGTTATCATTAATGAAACCTGCCCTGGTCTTTCTCTATTGTCTTGTAAAATGAGCCTGAGTCTTGAGCCATTGAAGAACGAGCTCCCATGGTACTCTTGAGTAGAAAGTTCCAGAGTTTGGTTCCAGTGACCTTGACACAGTGATGACATATTTCCAAGTCAAGGTAGTATATGGGTTGTAGGTTGTCGTGATCCCAAATGCTCTGCTCCTGCCTTTGTCGCTGAGGAGGCAGTACTGGGTTAGAGTAGCTCTGCCTAATAACTGCAATATATTTTGTTCTGTTTCCATGGTATATCATAGATAGGAGGTGATACTGATTTGACAGGAGTGTTGGGAGTCAGTGATGGGGCTGCAGATAGGGATGTTGGTTTACGGGCAGAGGTAGTGTATAGTGAGACTATCAGGGAGGACAGGCAAAATTGCTGTCAGTGAGATAGTTGCAGTGTAAAAGGGGGACAAAATTGAAAAGGGTGACATACAGAACTGAAGTTGTTATATTTGAGTGCACAGAGTATATAAAATAAGGTAGGTGATAGAACATAGAACAGTACAGTACAGTACAGGCCCTGGAACAGTACAGCACAGTACAGGCCCTTCAGCCCACAATGTTGTGCAGACCCTTAAACCCTGCCTCGCATATAAACCCCCACCTTAAATACGTCCATATACCTGTCTGGTAGTCTCTTAAATTTCACTAGTGTACCTGCCTCCTCCACTGACTCAGGCAGTGCATTCCACGCACCAACCACTCCCTGATCTTCCTCTAATGTCCCCCTTGAACTTCCCACCCCTTACCTTAAAGCCATGTCCTCTTGTACTGAGCAGTGGTACCCTGGGGAAGAGGCGCTGGCTATCCACTCTTATCTATTCCTCTCAATATGTTGTACACCTCTGTCATGTCTCCTCTCATCCTCCTCCTCTCCAAAGAGTAAAGCCCTAGCTCCCTTTATCTCTGATCATAATCCATACTCTCTAAACCAGGCAGCATCCTGGTAAATCTCCTCTGTACCCTTTCCAATGCTTCTACATCCTTCCTATAGTGAGGTGACCAGAACTGGACACAGTTCTGGACACTCCAGCAAGTGTGGCCTAACCAGAGTTTTATAGAGCTGCTTCATTACCTCGTGACTCTTAAACTCTGTCCCTTGACTTACGAAAGCCAACACCCCATAAGCTTTCTTAACTATCCTATCTAACTGTGAGGCAACTTTCAGGGATTTGTGGACATGCACCCCCAGATCCCTCTGCTCCTCCACACTACCAGGTATCCTGCCATTTACTTTGTACTCCGCCTTGGAGTTTGTCCTTCCAAAGTGTCCCACCTCGCACTTCTCTGGGTTGAACTCCATCTGCCACTTCTCTGCCCACTTCTGCATCCTATCAATGTCTCCTCTACACTATCTACAGCACCACCAACCTTTGTGTCGTCTGCAAACTTGCCAACCCACCCTTCTACCCCCACATCCAGGTCGTTAATAAAAATCACGAAAAGTAGAGGTTCCAGAACCGATCCTTGTGGACACCACGAGTCACAATCCTCCAATCCAAATGTACTTTCCACCACGACCCTCTGCTTTCTGCAGGCAAGCCAATTCTGAATCCACCTGGTCAAACTTCCCTGGATCCCATGCTTTCTGACTTTCTGAATAAGCCTACCGTGTGGAACGTTGTCAAATGCCTTACTAAAATCCACGTAGTTCACATCCACTGCACTATCCTCATCTATTTGCCTGGTCACCTCCTCAAAGAACTCTATCAGGCTTGTTAGACATGATCTGCGCTTCACAAAGCCATGCTGACTGTCCCTGATCAGACTATGATTCTCTAAATGCCCATAGATCCTATCTCTAAGAATCTTTTCCAACAGCTTTCCCATCACAGACGTAAGGCTCACTGGTCTATAATTACCCGGGCTATCCCTACTACCTTTTTTGAACAGAGGGACAACATTCACCTCCCTCCAATCCTCCGGTACCATTCCCGTGGACAGTGAGGACATAAAGATCAGCAATCTCTTCCCTCGCCTCATGGAGCAGCCTGGCGAATATTCCATCAGTTCCTGGGGACTTAACCGTCCTAATGTATTTTAACAATTCCAACACCTCCTCTCCCTTAATATCAATATGCTCCAGAACATCAACCTCACTCATATTGTCCCCACTGTCATCAAGTTCCCTCGCATTGGTGAATACCGAAGAGATATATTCATTGAGGACCTCGCTCACTTCCACAGCCTCCAGGTACATCTTCCCATCTTTATCTCTAATCAGTCCTACCTTCACTCCTGTCATCCTTTTGTTCTTCACATAATTGAAGAAAACCTTGGGGTTTTCCTACTCGCCAAGGCCTTCTCATGTCCCCTTCTTGCTCTCCTCAGCCCCTTCTTAAGCTCCTTTCTTGCTACCCTGTATTCCTCAATAGACCCATCTGATCCTTGCTTCCTAAAACTCATGTATGCTGCCTTCTTCCACCTGACTAGATTTTCCACCTCACTTGTCACCCATGGTTCCTTCACCCTACCATTCTTCATCTTCCTCACCAGGACAAATTCATCCCGAACATCCTGCAAGAGATCCCTAAACATCGACCACATGTCCATGGTACATTTCCCTGCAAAAACATCATCCCAATTCACACCCACAAGTTCTAGCCTTTTAGCTTCATAATTTGTCCTTCCCCAATTAAAAATTTTTCCTGTCCTCTGTGATTCTGTCCTTTTCCATGATAATCTTAAAGGCCAGGGAGCAGTGGTCACTGGCCCCCAGATGCTCACCCACTGAGAGATCTGTGACCTGACCCGGTTCATTACCTAACACTAGATCTAGTATGGCATTCCCCCTAGTCGGTCTATCAACATACTGTGACAGGAATCCGTCCTGGACACACTTAACAAACTCTGCCCCGTCTAAACCATTGGAACTAATCAGGTGCCAATCAATATCAGGGAATTTAAAGTCACCCATGATAACAACACTGTTATTTTTGCACCTTTCCAAAATCTGCCTCCCAATCTGCTCCTCTGTATCTCTGCTGCTACCAGTTTGCCTATAGAATACTCCCAATAGAGTAACTGCTCCCTTCCTGTTTTCTGACTTCTACCCATACTGACTCAAGAGAAGATCCTGCTACATTACCCACCCTTTCTGTGGCTGTAATAGTATCCCTGACCAGTAATGCGACCCCTCCTCCCCTTCCCCCCCTCTTATAGTGCAGTGAGAGATTGGCATGTATGACATTGTGGGTATCACAGAGTCCTAGCTGAAAGATGTTTGTAGTTGGGAAATTAATATTCAAGGAATCACAATTTATCAAAAGGACAGGCATGTGGTCAGGAGAGGGAGTGGCTCTGCTGGTAAAAATGAAATCAAATTCTTAGAAGGAAGTGATATAGGATCAGAATATGTGGAATCCTTGTGAGTGAAGTTAAGAAACTGCAAGGAAAAGCAGACCCTGATGGGAATTATTGCAGGCCTCTGAACAGTAGCCAGGATGCAGTCTACACATTGCAGCAGGAGATAGAAAAAGCATGTCAAAAAGTCAGTATTAAATTAGTCATGAGGGATTTCAATATACAGATAGATTGGAAAAATCAAGTTGATGCTGGATTCCTAGAGAGAGAATTTGTGGTATACCTCCAATATGGCTTTTTGGAGCAGCTTGTGGTTGAGACCACTAGGGAATCAGCAAATCTGGATTGGGTGTGGTGTAATAAACAGGTAATGATTAGGGATGAGCCAGGTATGAGATAGACTGGACTTGTAACGTGAGAGGGAGAAGCTAAAGTCAGAGGAATCAATATTATAAAGGGAAATTCGGAGGCATGAAAGGGGACCTGGCCAAAGTTGATTGGAAGGGGACACTGGCAGGGATAATGGCAGAGCAGCAATGGCTAGAGTTTCTGGGATCAATTCAGAAGGCACAGGATAGATACATACCAAAGAAGAGGAAATATTCTAAAGGCAGGATGACGCAACTATGGCTGACAAGGGAAGTCATAGCCAACATAAAAGCAAAAGGTAGGGCATATAATAAAGCAAAGATTAGTGAGAATTAAAAGATTGAGAAATTTTCAACAACCAACACAAAGCAACTTGAAAATAAAAGTAAAGGTGAGGGGAGAAAATGAAATATGAAAGTAAGCTAGCTAATAATAACAAAAATGATAGAAATTGTTTTTATATAGGGAGAAAAGAGAGGCGAGAGTAGATATTGGACTGCTGGAAAATGACACTGGAGCAATAGTTATGGGAAAGAAGGAAATGGTGGATGAACTGATTAAGTATTTTCCATCAGTCTTCACTGTAGAAAACACTAGTAGTATGCCGGAAGTTTGAGGGAGTCAAGGGGCAGAAGTTGCTCTTACTAGGGAGATGGATTTTAGGACAGTGAAGGTAGATAATCACCTGGACCTGATGGTTCTAAATGAGTTCAGTTAGCTTGATCTCAGTGGTTAGGAAGGTATTAGAGTCGTTCATTAAGGATGTGGTTTTGGGGTACTTGGAGGCACATGATAAAATATGCATGGTTTCTCAGGGGGAAAATCTTGTCTGACAAATCTGTTGGAAGTCTTTGAAGAAGTAACAAGCAGGATAGACAAAGGAGAATTGGTGAATGTTGTGTACTTGGAATTTCAGAAGGTGCTGCACATGAGGCTGCTAAACAAGGCAAGAGCCCAGGGTTTTACAGGAAAGATACTAGCATGGATAGAGCACTGGCTGATTGGCAGGAGACAAAGAGTGGGAATAAAGTGATCCTTTTTGGATTGGCTGCTGGTAACTAGTGGTGTTCCACAGGGGTCTCTGTTGAGACCGCTTCTTTTTATGTTGTATGTCAATGGTTTGGATGATGAATTTGATGGGTATGTGGCCAAGTTTGGCTACGAGTAAAGATGGAGGGGCAGGTGGTGTTTAGGAAGCAGAGAGGCTGCAGAAGTGCTTATACAGATTTAGAGAACGGGTAAATAGGTGGCAGATGGAATATAGTATCAGGAAGTGTATGGCCATGCACTTTGGTAGACAGAATAAAAGCATAGACTATTATCTAAAAGAGAGAAAATTCAAAAATCCGAGGTACAAAGGGATTTGGGAGACCTTGTGCGACATTCCTTAAGGTTAAATTAAGGATGAATTGGTGGTGAGGAAGGCAAATGCAGTGTTAGCATTCGTTTCATGAGGACTAGAATATCCTGTCAAATCGCTGGCAGGTGGTAAGAATGGGCTCCCTCACCTCTGACCCTCAACACAGGTGCCCCTCAGGGCTGTATACTAAGTCCCCTCCTTTACTCTGTATACCCATGATTGTATCGTCACCCGCAGCTCCAATCTGCTAATTAAATTTGCTGACGATAGTACACTGATTGGCTTAATCTCAAATAATAATGAGGCAGCCTATAGAGAGGAAGTCATCACCCTGACACAGTAGTGTCAAAAAAACAACCTCTCCCTCAATGTCGACAAAACAAAGGAGCTGGTTGTGGACTACAGGAGAAATGGAGACAGGCTAACCCCCATAGACATCATTGGACCTGGGGTTGAGAGGGTGAACAGCTTTAAGTTCTTTGGCATAAACATCACCGCGGATCCCACGTGGTCTGTACATACCGGCTGTGTGGTGAAAAAGGCACAACAGTGCCTCTTTCACTTCAGACAGTTGAAGAAGTTTGGTATGGCCCCTCAAATTCTAAGAACTTTCTATAGGGACATGATTGAGAGCATCCTGACTGGCTGCATCACTACCTAGTATGGGAACTGTGTTTCCCTCAATCGCAGGATTCTGTAGAGAGTGGTGCGGACAGCCCAGCACATCTGTAGATGTGAACATCCCCCTATTCAGGGCATTTACAAAGACAGGTGTGTAAAAAGGGCCCGGAGGGTCATTGGCGACCCGAGTCACCCCAACTACAAACTGTTCCAGCTGCTACCATCCGGGAAACAGTACTGCAGCGTAAAAGCCAGGACCAACAGGCTCTGGGACAGCTTCTTGAACCAGGCCATCAGATTGCTGAATTCATGCTGATGCATGAATTTTTATGTTATATTGACTATCTTGTTGTATTTATTATAAATTACTATAAATGCACATTTGATTGGAGATGTAACGTAAAGAATTTTACTCCTCGTGTATTTGAAGGATGTAAGTCAATTCAATTCATAGATCTTTGCTTTTATAAGGCACTGGTGACGTTTCACTTGGAGTATTGTGAGCAGTTTTGGGCCCCTTATTTAAGAAAAGATGTGCTGGCATTGGAGAGGGTTCAGTGGAGAATGATTCCGGGAATGTAAGGGTTAGCAAATGAGCAGTTATTGAAAGCTCTGAGCATGTACTTGCTGGAATTTAGAAAAATGAGAAGGGATCTCATTGAAACATCAAATGTTGAAAGGTCTAGATAGAGTGGATGTGAAGAGGTTGTTTCCTTTTGTGGGTGAGTCTAGGACCAGAGGGCACAGTCTCTAAACAGAGGGACGTCCATTTAGAACAGATGAGGAGGAATTTCTTTAGCCAGAGGGTGGTGAATCTGTGGAATTTGTTGCCACAGGCGTCAGAGGAGACCAAGTAACAACGCATTTAAGGCAGAGCTTGATAGGTTCTTGATTAGTCAGGCCATAAAAGTTTATTGGGAGTGGCAGGAGGATGGGGCTGAGAGGGTAATGGATCGGTCGTGATGAAATGGTGGCACAGACTCAATGGACTGAATGGCTTAATTGTGCTATGTCTTTTGATCTTATCATGTTCTGATCCATTCATGTTGACTGAGTAGATACATAGCACTGTAGAGCCAGGAATTGTTCTTGTAGCTATAGGATGCCCTATAATCTAGTAAAAGGGTATGTAGTCTTTCAGGTCTATAATGTAGTGAGATTGTGGCTGATTGTATGCCTTGTCCATTTTCCCAGTAGTACCTTGACTAAAAGTCTGGAAATGTTACCCGTGAAAATACTTAATTCTGCCCCAGACGGGGAATTCCAAAGATTTGTAAACACCCTTTTTAAAGTTAGTTTTCATAATGATCATTTTCCCAGGTTCTAAACTCTCTGGCAAGCTACATACCTTCTCAGTTACTCAATCAATCCCATTTATTAAGTCGAATGCGTGCCACCCTGGCTTACTGTCTGTTTGCATATCACTGCAAGTCCAACTCTGTTAAGACTTGACTGTTGCAGCTATTCCATGAGATGAAGTTCGCAAGTGGGAAGTTATGCCCTCACCCTGTCTTGATGGTGTTCTGACTGTTCATCTGAGCCATTGAAAGATCAATCAAAAAGGCTGAAATAATAAAAAAAACCTAAAATCATATTTACACAATACTCTAATATGTTTATGCTCAAAGTTGATAAAAAGGCATTTGAAGCTTAAATGTGAAATATTGCATCCTGCATCAGGTTTGCCCTCCTGTGATAATTTATTGCTCCTTTGGTCCACTGACACAATTCTCACCTGAATAATGCTGGGAACTTCAACAAGACTAATTCAACTGTCAAGTCAGTAAGTCACAGTCAGTTTGCATTTCACACTGTAAGTGCAGAAATATATTACTTTGGTTTCAGCAGTTGAATGCAAACATCAGGAAAAATGGTTTTTAATGAAAAGTAAGTCAAAATATTTGTTCAAGTTTTCAGGTGTTTCTTAATGCCCATTACAATTTCTCCTGTTTTTGTGTCTCGTACCTGCATTTATTTTCTTCTTTTTTTAATATAGTCATGGGTGTTTTTACAGTCTTCTAAATCTCCTGCTCTCAAACTCTCTGGTTAATAACTTTGTTAGTCACGTGCTGCCACTTCCTCAGATGATTTCTGATTTATTTACTGTACACCTTTTTAATCTGATGTGATGCTTAAACTCTGTAATTAGGTCAGATTTTATCACTTTTCTCATTGACTTTTTCTCAGCGTAGTGATTCAACATTTTTATATTGTTTTGAATGCTTGCCTTGACTTACAGACAAAATTCCGAATTTGATTTCTCCATCTACATTGGGTATCTGTCTTTATATTCAGCACCCTCGTTTCTGAGTGATTAATGCCTTTTGAGTTCCAAAGGTTTATTCTCTTATCACTTGTCCATGTGGAATGGTCTCACCAAAGCCTTGAAGAGCTGTAGCAAGATCTCTATCCTATTTTAATTTATAGGCATTTTTTGGGTCCTTTTCCAACTTATTTTTCAGCTTTTTTAAATCCCAAGTTTGCAAAAAAAAATTTGCTTGGACACCTCATCTAATTCACAACAATAGATTCTAAGTGGCTCAGATCCAGCAGTGATTCTAGTGCCTTGCTTGTTGCAGCTTTCCTTCTTGAAGGTGAACCATTTATTTCAGTCTGCTACTCAAGTTAATGTATTAACCTTCAGTTTCATGAACCAGTATATTGCTTATCTAATTCAATTAAATTATTTATTGACTAGTTATATTTTCAAAAGTACTCAAAATTGCTTGTTAATGTTAGGAAAAATAGAGGGCTATGGGTAACCCTGGGTAATTTCTAAAGTAAGTACATGTTCAGCACAGCATTGTGGGCCGAAGGGCATGTATTGTGCTGTAGTTTTTCTATGTTTCTTTCCTTTCATAACCATATTGATATTTTTTTTAAAAACTTGACGGGGTGTGTGTCAGTGGCAAGGTTATCATTTATTGCTTATCCCTTTTTTTTGATAAATTCCTACAGTTTGGTAGAGTGTTTGAGGAGACACAAGAAAATGTAGATACGAGTATCTGGAGCTAAAAACAAACCACTGAAGATACCTGATAGGGCAGGCAGTTTCAAGGAGGGAAATAAACTGAAAGAGCAGAGGCAAGATAACCAATCTAAAGAAGTGAGCGGGAGAGCTGGGAAACAATAGATGGATCCTGGTGGGTTGGGATTTATTGGCGATGGGTGGCATAGAGACAGTGACAGGCTGAGTTGCGAGGTAATCAGTGAGGACAATGAACGGTTCAAGTTATGGAATGTGATAAGAAAGAACGTGAGGAGCGCAACCAAATGAAGGAGGGAATTGACGGGGGAAGGATAGGGGTCCAGTGGGATGATTGTTTAGATGATGGGCTGAAGGGGGTGATGGAAGAAACTAGGCGATAGGATTTATGGGAGGGGGGAGTAGGGTAGAATTTGGAAAGATGGGTGTGTATTATGGGACTTGGGTAAATCAGAAAGAGAAAAAGGGACCAAATGAGTGCAAGTTACTGAAATGAAAGAATTCAATGTACATGATGTTAGATTGTGCACAACCTGACTTAAACCAGATGAAGAGTCTCAACCTGAAACATTGATTCACTATTAGCCTTCACAGATGCTGCTTGACCTGTTGGGTTCCTATAGAAGCTCATTCTCCAATGTGTTCTTGGTGATGAAGGAATGGCAGAATTTTTCCAAGTCAAGAATAAGTCTGACTTGGGAAGGAACATTTGGGTGGTTAATTTCTCTTATGCCATGGAGGTGGTGGCAGAAGTTGCAGTTTTGTGGGGAGCTGTCAAGAGTTGTCTGCTATTGAGATGAGGCAAACTCGGGGATTGTTGTGGAGTTGTCTGGTAGAACACCAGGGACTTAGAATTCTAAATACAACATCAGGCTTTTGTTACTTCAGAACTATCCCAATATAGACACTAGTTATCTGATTTTACAAAAAGTATCTAGCCAGGTTGGTTGGGCTGGGTGTGTTATGCTTTGTACAAATTTGTTGCTGAGGTGCCAATGATGTCTATTTAGTTTTATCTCTTTACTGTTAACATAAAGTTTATTGTACAAATAAGTATATCTTTAAAACAAAATATTCTGCAAGTACAAACCGATTGAGGGTTTTCAAAGTGCAAAACACAGTTAATATTTTGGTCAATGGTTTTGTCTTTCTTTATTGGTGCTGCTTGAACTGAAATTTCCGTAATTTTTTGATAATAATTTAGATTTCTACCATCTGGAGTAGCCTGTTTTTGTATAAATAGGGCCTTGTTATCTTTGTAGGTAATATTTTCAGCTAAAGTTTCAAGACACCTGCAAGATTATTACCAGAATCAGTTTATACATTGACTTAGTGGAGCTTACCCAGTAGGCCATGCTGAATTAACTGAGAGAGGGAAAATGAAGTTTTTCTTTTGGGAGGGACCAAAACAGACAAGAATCCTTACTATATTTTGCTTCACAAAAGATGGAAGGGTACCTCATAGCTAATGATCTTGGCAACTTTATTCCTTGTTAGATGGTTATACAAAACACTTTCTATCTGTTGTAAGAATTTCATTAACTGGATCATTTGTCTTAACATGGAAGCTCTTTGTTTCTGTGTCCTTACTCAGATGCTGTGAGTGTGATACCTAAATTGTTCATAAATATTGGTCCACTTTTAAATCATCATTAGTTCATATTTGATAGAATATTTCAAATTCTGGTCATGGTGGTAAATTTTTCCATGAATGCTGTTTTTAGAATTGATATGTTTTTTGTCTTGTGTATAATTCCATCAGTTTATAAATGTATCATGCACTGCTCAGTGCTTTCACTATCATAGACAGTAAAGTATCCTCGATATAAGTCAAGTCAAATATTATTAAAATATGCATATGCTGTCATTCACTACCTTGAGATTCATCTTGCAGGCAATTACAGGAAAATAAAGAGATACAATAGAATTTATGAAGTACTATACATTAAAAAACTGACAAACAGCCAATGAGCAAAAGAAGACAAAATGTCAAAATGAAAAATAAATAATAGTGAGAACATGAGTTGTAGAGTTCTTGAAAGTCATTCTGTAGGTTGTAGAATTGGTTAAGAGTTGTGAGTGAAGTTATCTTTGGTACAGGATCTTGATGGTAAAACCATTCCTGAACCCAGTGGTGTGGGACCTGAACCTCCTCTACCTTATGCCAGATTGAAGTAGCTAGAAGTTGGTGTGATATACTGTGTCCGGTGCTCCCGATGTGGCCTTCTATATATTGGCGAGACCCAACGCAGACTGGTAGACCGCTTCGCTGAGCACCTACGCTTTGTCCGCCAGAGAAAGCAGGATCTCCCAGTGGCCACACATTTTAATTCCACATCCCATTCTCATTCTGACATGTCTATCCACGGCCTTCTCTAAGTCGAGATGAAGCCGCACTCAGGTTGGAGGAACAACATCTTATATTCCGTCTGGGTAGCCTCCAACCTGATGGCATGAATATTGACTTCTCTAACTTCTGTTAATGCCCCTCTTCTTCTTCTTACCCCATCCTTTATTTATTTATTATTTCCCCCCCCTTTTTTCCTTTTCTCTTTTTTCTTTCTCTGTCCTTTTCACAATCACTCCTTGCCTGCTCTCCATCTCCCTCTGGTGCTCCCCTCCCCCTTTCTCCCTAGACCTCCCATCCCATGATTCTCTCCCTTCTCCAGCCTTGTATCCCTTTTGCCAATCAACTTTCCAGTTCTTAGCTTCATCCCTCCCCCTCCTGTCTTCTCCTATCATTTCGGATCTCCCCCTCCCACTTCAAATCTCTTACTATCTCTTCTTTCAGTTAGTCCTGATGAAGCATCCCGGCGGGAAAGGTCAACTGTACCTCTTCCTATAGATGCTGCCTGGCCTGCTGCGTTCTACCAGCATTTTGTGTGTGTTGCGAGAAGAGATCATGGCCGGATAGTGAGAATCCTTACTGATGAATGCTGCTGTTTTGTGGCAGCACTCCATGTAAATATGCTCAATGATGGGGAGAGATTTGTCTGTGATGGACTGGGCTATATCCATCTCTTTTTGTAGACGTTTATGTTTTTGGGCATTGTTTTTTTTTCCATACCAAGTTGTGATGAAGCCAGTTACAATACTCGCCACTATGCATCTATAGAAGTTTGTCAAAGACTTTAGTGACATGCTGAATCTGCACAAATTTCTAAGAAGAAAGAGGTGCATTCATGCTGCCTTTTTGATGGCGCTTGTGTTCTGCTCCCAAGGAATTTAAAGCAGCTGATCCCCAAGTGGGACTGGCCGGCTTCCTCCTCCTGTAGTCAATTATCTTTGCTTTTTGCTTTTGCTGATGTTGGGTTAGAAGTTGTTGCATACACAGAAGGTATAGTAGACTCTGAACAGCAAATTTTATGTTGAAGACAATTGTGAACAGTGGCTTTTGAAATCAGTTTTATACCCTATCTCCTGTAGAAAAATGTATTCTTAGGCATATAATTGAACATAAACGTGTTTCTTTTTACTTTAGGGGTAAAGAAAACATTCCAATGTGAATTGTGCAGCTACACTTGCCCCCGACGTTCTAATTTAGATCGTCATATGAAAAGCCACACTGATGAGCGGCCGCATAAGTGTCACCTTTGTGGGAGAGCTTTTCGAACAGTTACATTGTTGAGAAATCATCTCAACACACACACAGGTAACAAAACTAACTTTGAATTAAGTATTTATAGTGTTGGAATATTTCAAAATTATCAATGCCAGAATATAGTTCTATGTTTTTGCACAAGATTTATGGGAAAAAATCCTGTGTATTGTCTTAAGTTCATGTTTGATTTGTACATTAGCTCAGAAAATAATTTGTCACACAAGTTAGTTTATATGTATATTCATTGTTTAATTCAAAAGCTACCTATTAAACTTTTTTTTCCATGTACAAACAAATTAAAATCTCATCTGGGATGTAGGGAAAAGTTTGCAGTTTCAGTTGGCAAAAAGTAACTCTACTCATTTGGCTAGAAGAAATGAAAAATAACTTGACCATGATGGAGACATAATTAAGAAGTGATCAGGTTTCCTTTAGAAGACATTTATATCAGTGCATAGCATGCAGAACCAATCTATGCCAGAGGTAGTCCATTCATTCATAGAAGTGGTGCAGCTAGTTGACAAAAATATCTAACTTTGTCTTAAATATATTAAATAAGGTAGCCTCTACTGCTTCCCTGGGTAGAGAATTACACAGATTCACTACTCTGGGAAAAACAGCATCTCATCACCTCTGTTTTAAATCTATTCTGAATTTTGAGGCAATATCTTCTAGTTCTAGTCTAACTTATCAGTGGAAACATCTTTGCTGCTTTTATCTTAGATATCTCTTTCATGAATTTTGATTATAATCCATTGGTTAACCATTTTATTGCTTACAGAAATGCAACCAATACAGGACAGAAGTATAGAGAGGTTTACCAATTAGTATAACACTCTACAACTCTGGCAATCAGGGTACAAATCCCCCTGCTGTTTATAAAGAGTTTGTATGCTCTCCCCATGACTGTGTGGGTTTGCTCTAGCTGCTCTGATTTCCTCCCATATTCCAAAGATTAACCAGTTAGGGTTAATAAGTTGTGGGCATGCCATGTTGGTGCCAGAGGCAGGCTGCCCCAAGCATGTTCTTCGACTGTGGTCGTTGATGCAAGTGGTGCATTTCACTGTGTTTCTATGTGCATGTAATAAAGCTGATCTTTCAACTATGTATGGATCTGCATGAATGAAAATTCTCAATGGGATTATTTTGAAAAATAAGTTTAGTTAAATTTGACTAGTAAAGTTTAAAAAAAAATTTAAAATAGTAGGTGATAAATAGATGGTTTAAGTTCATAAAGCTAAAAGTTAAGGATTCACTACTAATAATTTTGCACGTAGTAAGAGGAATGATATGAAATGAGAACAATATGATGTTTGTAATTGTAGGTACTAAACCACATAAGTGTCCTGATTGTGATATGGCATTTGTGACCAGTGGGGAGTTGGTACGGCATCGTCGCTACAAACACACCCATGAGAAACCTTTTAAATGTTCAATGTGTGACTATGCTAGTGTGGAGGTAAGAATAAAATTTTAAATCTTTGTCTTCATTAGGTTCATGAAACGATAGTAAATGGCAAATTGAAATTCTATTTATGCATTAGAATAAAATTAAAATTTGTTGTCGTAATATCTGCAAGGTTCAGATAGAATTCCCTCATCACGAAAATCTTGTGTATGTGTGATGTAGGGTGCAGATTTGCTGCATCATCTGATTTTGACCCTTCATTTTCTTGACCTTTAAGAACATTGTTTGCCTTCTCTACCTCACTTCATTCGTTGAAGTTTCCATTCATTCAGTTTCTACTCCGTCTTGTGCTTTTCTGGCCAGTTTCCCATGCTGCATTTTCCACAAGGCTACAGATCTTTGACTATCTATCCTGAAAGAGTCTACATTAGGCCATATCTCACACAACCAAAAGTTGGAGTACAGGAAGGAGATAGAGTGTTTAGTAATATGGTGTTATGACAACAACCTTTCCATCAGTGTCACTGAAGCAAACGAGCTGGTCATTGATGTGCTTCTCTCAGCATCAATAATATTAAGGTTGAGAGCTTTGAGTTCCTAGAAGTGAAAGCACATACCACCAGTCTCAAAGACAGCTTCTACTTTGCAGTTATCAGATTTCTAAATGAATCCTTCCCTAGAATGATAAGAAGGACTCTTGACCTCGCAGGCTACCTCGTCATGATGTTGTACCTGCACTACACTCTCTCTAGCTGTTATGCTTTATTTTCCATTATTATTATTTTACTTTGTTCCACCTTATTACATTTTAAAAACAGTCCTGAAGAAGGGTCTTGGTCCAAAACGTCGACTGTTTGTTTATTTCTGTAGATGCTGCTTGACCTGCTGAGTTTCTTCAGCATTTTGTGTGTGTTTCTATAGATTTCCAGCATCTGCAGGATCTCTTGTGTTCGTAAAATTATAATGCATTTTAGGGAGTTTGTTAGTGATATTGGGCAGCAAAATGTAAATACTGGCAATAGTTAGAATTGATTATTGGTCAAACAAATTAAAAGGGAGTGAAATATCTGTTTTGGTTTTCAGGTCAGTAAGTTAAAGCGTCACATTCGCTCTCATACTGGAGAACGCCCGTTCCAATGTAGTCTTTGTAGCTATGCCAGCAGGGACACCTATAAACTGAAACGACACATGAGGACACACTCTGGTACAGTAATATATAGTGTATTCTGCTATTTGCAATTGAGTGCAATGCTTATTTCTCTACTTATTACGTATGCACCTAAGTTGTGACATAAAAGAGTAATTAATATTTACCTGACGCCTAGCTGGCAATATTCAGTTGTGTGCATCATTAATTCCTCGTAAAGTAAATGATTGGTGATGTTACTTTATGTTCAATGCTTTATATTTATAGTTTGATACTTTTCAAAATCCTTCTCAGCAACAGTTTTTATTCTGAAATATGCCTCTTCTAGAAAGAGGGTGATAAACAGAATTCATACTAGTGTAGGTCTTACATTTTGGACAAATGCATGGGCTTGCCTCTTTGTTTTCAAAGTAGTGCTGTCACTATGTGATGTTTATCAGCTTTAAAGATCTCCTTCAACCATCAAACTCCAGTAATATAGATGGTCAACTTCAAAGGTGAAGAGCTTTCTTATTTCTGAAAAATTCTAGTGTGCTTTATTATTAACATTGAAGCCTATTGTGTGGTATTGTAATTTATCAATTCATTACCAGATTTTGACGTTTTTAAAGTGTGTTCTTATAATATGAATGTCTCAAACAGGTGAGAAACCGTATGAATGCTACATCTGTCATGCTCGCTTCACTCAAAGTGGAACAATGAAGATGCACATTTTACAGAAACATACAGAAAATGTGGCCAAATTTCACTGTCCACATTGTGACACAGTTATTGCTAGAAAAAGTGATCTGGGTAAGCGCATTTATATCTTCAAAATTTAAATATAATTGTACAAAAATGGGGAATATAATGATCGAGAACTATTGATGTGTTTCCAGACAGACGCTATTTCTAATACAGTTGTACAAGTTTTAATGCAAACAGTATTACAGTTAGTTTACAATTTGAATATTAAACAGAATCCATATCGAAGAAAATAACAACTAAAGACATACAGCTTGTGCTCAGAACTGATGTTTAACCCCACATGAACTATAGTTCATTAAATCTTGTGGATGTTACCAAAGTATTAATCTTGTACCTAGTTTAGGCACTTTTGCTTTGCACTTGGATGTCAGAGGATGGATGTTTATTTTCCATTATCTTTCCTTTGTTTTTGTGTTTTTATCCTTTCCTCTTCTTCTGTTTCCAGGAGAAAAATATATCAAAATATTGTAGAATAATTCATGTAAAGTTTTTCACTTCAACATTATCACTGTTAATTTTAAGTATCTAAATTTTTTACGTTGAATGTGTAGCACATTTTTTTTAAATGCAGTGTTTCTTAGACACTCAGTGAACTGTGTGATCACAAATGATGAATTATGACTGAGACACGTGGTTGTTCCTTCATTACCTTCAACACATTACATTATTGCATGTATGCAATATTGTCATTAATTTTCTGGCCACTAGATTCTGAATAACATGAAATATATTTATTGCAAAGAAAGTTTGACTTCAATTCTTATTCTCAAGGTGTTTCTAAAGAAAGTTGTGCATTATTTCAATTTGTTTCTCACGTTGAGCAATTTAAACTTTTTATTAATTTTAAATAAATATTAATTAGACTACATTACCACTGTGGCAAAATGAAACTTCAGCAAAGTTCTTTGCATTAATGTAACATATCTTTTTCCTATACCCTGTTCTATGTATTATTTTGTGTCTGGGAGATTTGTGTACGCTTACACAAAAAGCAACAGTTTATGTATCTCTGGCGCAGATTGTCACTTAGGGTACTTGTATATAAATAAGCTACATTACTTCCATTAGATGCTGAGGTGGCATCCCTGTGTAGTTCTCTCTATTTTATGGTAAATAATGGTATAAAATGCAAGTTAAATCTCATCAGACCATCCTCTTCACAGGTGTTCATTTAAGAAAACAGCATTCCTATCTTGAGTCAGGCAAAAAGTGCCGTTATTGTGATGCAGTCTTCCATGAGCGATATGCCCTCATACAACATCAGAAATCTCACAAGAACGAGAAACGCTTCAAATGTGAACTTTGCGATTATGCATGTAAACAGGTATTGTAGTTGTACAATCCTTAATATTACTTTGGGTAGCAGGTGGGGTATTTAGTAAGATTTGGATTTTTGGTGATTGCAACTTTAGGCCAAAAAATGGGAATTTTATTTCCATTGTTGGTCAGCACCTATGGTAACATTGAAATGAAATTCAAATGGATTAGGGCAGGTATATTTTGGACACAGTTTATGAAGTGCAACTAGTGGAAAAATAATCTAACACTTGTATAAATGTCACTAATTGAAGATGAATGAAAATGAGCAATTTTGTTCATGAACAACATTTTTGAACTGCAATTGTTTTCTTTCAGAACGAATGAGTGACAGGTATGGATTTTGAATTAAAGTTGGAGTCAAGGTGTACATGTCAAGGGCTAAAAGTAGTTCCTCAAGTATCCCTAACATTAAGCAGATGTCGTTTTACTATCTTCATTTAATGCTGCAGTTTCCTTCATTCCCATCCTGCAGGAGCGTCACATGGTGATGCACAAACGTACTCATACTGGAGAAAAGCCTTATTCTTGCAGCCAATGTGATAAAACTTTCCGGCAAAAACAGCTGTTGGACATGCACTTCAAGCGCTACCATGATCCGAGTTTTATTCCTGCAACTTTTATGTGCACAAAATGTGGCAAAGCCTTCACTCGTAAGGTATCTAATATTTTAATGTTTAAAATTCCTAATAGTTTGCATCTTTGCAGTGTCATTTATGTTGAGGCACTGAAATAAGGGATGACTTAAGTTATATTAAAGATGTAAGTGTAAATGTGTAATAAAAGTGGTCAGTGAGGTTTCAAAGGGTAGGGTAGAACTGAAGATATTTCAGAAAAGATGACAATGTACAAAAATTTGACTAGAAAAATGTAAAGCTCAAAGAAGTGATGTGCTGCCCCTTCATAAATTAATATGAGTTTTTTCATGTGTGATATTATGAGATTTTCTTCTAGAGCATATTTTGGTACTTGTTATCCCTAATCTATAGCACTTGTTACCTGAGCTGTGTTTTTCAATTCAAGAGATTAATATGCTATCCAAAAAGTTCATAAGGTCATGCAGCAAAGAAAAAGAAACCACTGAATTCATATTCACTATCAAGCCCCCATCTGGACTCATCGTATTTTTGCTCTTGCATGTCCAGTAGTTTAGACAATGGCACCATACCTTTAATAATTGCATGTTCTTATTCCTTTTGAGAGGCTGTCGCAATGATCTAGATATACAACTATCAATGCTAGACACCGTTAAAATGACAGTCTGAAATTGAGGTCTTATTTTGTGAATTAACTCATCATCAAGAGCAGGTATCTGTGTGTGAAAAATCTGTTGTCTCTGCCATGACTGTAATAAAGGAGCATTGGTGCTACTAAATGCCAGTGGCATTAGGATTATTGATTGGTGGAGTGCCACGCCATTGTCTTTTTCTGTTGGGTCTGGAATCTTGGCTTAGGCGGCTTCCTGTTTAAAGGAAGACCAGTGGGGAAGCATATCAATAAATGGGCACAATACAATCATTAGAGTAGTTGGACAAATAGCAGAAACTGAAAACTGTAGAAAAATACTATGTTAATTCAAGGAAATTTTATGTTGAAAATGAATTACTGCATCTTGATTGGCATATATTTCTAGCATTTATATAGTGGCGCTAGGAAGTTTGTGAACCCTGTAGAATTTTCTCTATTTCTGCATAAAAATGACCTAAAATATGATCAGGTATTCATGTAAATCCTAAAACTAAATAGAGAACCCAATTAAATAAATAACACAAACAAGATAATACTTTTTCATTTCATGAGAAAAATAATCCAATATTACTTGCATTTGTTGGAAAAAGCATGTGAACCTTCTACAAAAGTTATTTGGAATCAAGTGCTCCAATCAATGAGATGAGATTGGAGGTGTGGGTTGTGGAGGTGCCCTGCCCTATAAAAATGACTCACAATGTCAGATTACTGACAGAGCCTGCTCTTCTCAAAAAAAAAATCTGTTTATGGGCACCATGCCTCGATCAGAGCAACTTGGAAGAAGCATGAAGCTGGAAAAGGGCTACAAAAGCAGTTCTAAAGACCTGAGTGTTTATCAGTCTACAGAAAGAGAAATTATCCACAAATGGAGGAAACTCTCTACAGTTGCTACTCTCCCTAGGAGTGGGCATCCTTCAAAGGACACATCAAGAGCACAATGTGCAATGCTGAAGGAGGTGAAGAAGAACCCAAGGGTAAACAGCAAAGACCTGCAGAAATCTCTGGAACTTGCTGAAGTCTCTGTTCATGTGTCCACTATAAGAAAATCACTGAACAAGAATGGTGTTCGTGGAAGGACACCACAGAGGAAACCACTGCTCTCCAAAATAAACTGCTGCATGTCTCAAGTTTGCAAAAATTGATCTGTTTGGCAAAAATGCACATTGCTGAAATAGAGCACTGTACACCAACACCAAAACCTCATCCCCATTGTGAAGCATGGTGGAAGGAGCATCATAGTTTGGGGTGGCTTTGCTGCCTCAGGGCCTGGACAGCTTGCAGCCGTGAGGGAACAATGAATTCAAAAATTGTATCAAGACATTTTACAGGAGAATATCAGGGTAGCATTCCATCACCTGAAGCTTAATAGAAGATGGATAATGCAACAAGACAATGATTTGAAAGATGAGTAAATCGACAACAGAATGGTGAAGAAAATTTACGTTTTGAAATGGCCGAGACAAAGTCCTGACCTTAATCCTATAGAAGTGTTGTGAAGGATCTGGAGTGAGCAGTTCATGCAGGGAAGCTCACCAGCATCCCAGAGCTGAAGCAGTTTTGTAAAGAGGAATGGCCAAAAATTCCTCCAGGCCAGTGTGCAGGACTGATCAGCAGTGACTGGAAACATTTGGTTGAAGTTACTGCTATACAAGAGGGTCACACCAGTTACTCAAAGCAAAGGTTCACATACTTTTCCCAACAAATACATGTAATATTGGATAACTTTTCTCAATAAATAAGAAGTACAATGTTTTTTGTGTTGTTTGTTTAGTTTATCTAGTTTTAGGATTTGTGTGAAGATCTGATCACATTTTAGGTCATATTTATGCAGAAATAGAGAAAATTCTACAGGGTTCACAAGCTTTCCAGCACCACTGTATATTTTATATACAATTGGACTCTGGCAAATACCACTTCTCGAAGAAAAAAGTGTGTTATTTGGAATCACAAACAGAAAATCTGCAGATGCTGGAAATTCAAGCAACACACGCAAAATTGCTGGTGAACGCAGCAGGCCAGGCAACATTTTTTGTGTGTGTTACTTAGGATGTTCATAATATTTTTTAAAAAAAATTCCAACAAAGGTGTTTTATATATATATCAAAAACTTGTCTTTGTAACCTGAAGTTTTTTTTTCTTTTTAAAACTAAAATTGTTTGTGATGACCTTCTTGCTTTGCTTTTTATAGAATACAATGACAAAACATGCTGAGAATTGCAGTGGGCCGGGAGGAGAGGAAGGTGATGCAGTTGAACGCAAGAAGAGCAAGGGACGAGGGAGGAAGCGAAAAATGCAGTCCAAGAAAGGAGACTCTTCTGATAGTGGTAATATTATATTCATCAGTCCTCAACACTTAGCTCCATAATCTTGACTAAAGCCTTAATCAAAATCATCTGTATTATCTCTACAGTCAATAAGATTGGCAATGTACACGATTTAAAAACTAAATATCGAAAAACAAAATTTATGTACAATAGCTAGGGTGTCGAGTCTTTTGCACAATAATATGTTAGTGTTTTGATCTAATTAATTTCTGTTTTTCAGTGGTCTTCGCACCTTTTTAAAATCGCTTTTTTTTACAAAGTTCTATAATGTCTACTCAGTGTTTAGTGACTCGTAATGTGAAAAATTCAAGTCTGTATGGATTCATTCATGTTATTCTACCCATTGTGAATAGCAATATCAGACTTCATATAACAGTGAAAATATTACGTAAAAGAGCTCAAAGTACAAAAAAATGTTAAAAGAATGTGTTGACTTTAGTCCAGTGCTAAATTAGGTATGCTTGAATATTCCTGTTTCCATTACGTTACTTTTGCAGATGAAGATGATACTGCTGAACCTGAACTAGATGGTGATGAAGATGATGAGCCAGATGTGAGCAAGCCTGAGAAAGAGGAGGAGGAGGAGCCGCCTATTGTAGAAGTCATCCCAATACCTACGCCAGCCAAGAAACGAAGGGGTCGACCACCTGGCAAGACTAATCAGTCAAACAAGAATACTGGTACTCTGCTTTTTTAAAAGTTTTCATGTAAACATACTTTGCAGAAGTATCCTGTTTTTGGTATAGCTTTGACCCTGTTTAAATGTTAACTGTTGTATTAATGAGCCACAACCTGTCCTTCAGCAGTTATTGTATATCACGTATAAATTTTGGGTAGCAAAATTTTGAGCATCAGAGGCTACCTGTATGTTCCATATTTATTCTGAGCATGAGGCCATTAAGGACGATTTGGGTGACACCCAACTGATACCCTAGATGGGACAGATAACTTGATGAAATTGATTTGTTTGGCTTGGTTCCAGATTGAGCTGATGCTGGACCTAGAGCTTGTCTGTCTTTGTTTTACATATAGTTTTGCCTTTGAGTGGTTTGATGTTCTTCAATAATATGTTGACAGCATTAACTGTGGATTCAGTCTGTTATTGATCAGCATAATAGGTTCAGTTTGATGTTGATTCTAAAACAAGCAAGCCTTGGACTTGACAGTATTGCTACTTTAAGATCGTGATATGCTAAATTAAGATATTCCTTTTCATCAGTCGTTGCTTTGTCAGTGAATTCCACATGAAGGCCAGTGGCATAGCCCTATTCTACTTGGATTCCTCAGTCTCTGATCCAGTGACTGTCAGTTCTGGCGTACTATAAATGTACAAACAAGAGAAGCTGATGAAGGGTCTTGACTCAAAACATCAACAGTTTACTTTTTTCCATAGATGCTGTCTGGGCTGCTGAGGCCCACCAGCATTTTGTGTATGTTGCGCTGATATTATAAATGTACCTGTCTCTGGACTGAGGATTTCCTGAATGGAGATTAGGGAAAAAAGTCTTTTTCTACTAATTTATATTTACACTTTTTAAGAACAATTTACATCCTTTAGTAATAGTTTTAATTATGTTCAATATTGAGAACATAAGGCTTGCTTGCCAGCAAGATTTCTTGGGTTCAATAGTAATTGAAATAGTGGAAATGGATCTCAGAGTTGACTGGTTGTATATAATATAACCAGGGTTAATAAGGTTGTAAATAGAGCATTATGTTGGAAAATGTGAGGTTCACTTAGTAAAGTCTAAAAATATATATATTCTTTTATCTGACAAATCAATAAATACTGCTTACTGGATGATGAAAGATACCACAAAAAATAGGAAGGCAGGTGGTATGTTGACTTAAGGCAAGCGGGTTTGAAAACAAAAGGAAGGCAAGTTTGCTTCTATTGTATAGTAGTTTGTTGAGGCTTCTCAGTCTTGTGCACAGATTTGGTCCTTCATATTCGGGGCAAAATATGCTTCCACTGGAAGCAAACCCTGGATTGCTACTTGGATTGAGGAATTGCCCTCTAAGGATACGTTTGTGGAATGTTGGCTCTGTTCACTTAGGATTAGGAAAATGAAGAGTGAGGCGTACACGATTTTAAAAGGAATTGGTATAAACTGAGATGTTTCCTGTAGTTGGGAGTATAAAACTAGTGGAATTGGGCTTGAAATAAGAAGTTGGGTGTGAAGACATTTCTTTATGTGAAGCGCTATTTTAAAAAAAAAACAAAAATCATAAGAATCTCTGTTGAATGGGGATCATCATTCTCTGAATTTAGTTAAGTGTGTTAGGTTTTTGGTTACTAAGAGAATCAGAACAAAAGTGAACAAGAAAGTGGAGCAGGATAAGCTGTGATTTTATTGAATGATGAAACAGGCTTAAGGGGTTCTTAAGTTAGTATTCATTCATTACACAGGTTAAGGAGAAGAATTCGTATTATATTCTCTAGCCTGAGGAAATTAAAAAGGAGTAAGCAGATAGTGAGATTAATTAATACATTTGGTATGATCCCGAATGAGCATCTTGCATTACAAACTAAAATTCACAAATATTTAAAGTAGAAGAATGAGAACAGAAATTATTTTGAGAAAAACAGGGAACCAGGCTGTGTAAAGGTGCAGATATTAGTATTTTACAAAAGAGTGGTACTAAATTCCTGGCACTTAACTATTCCAGAGGAAAAAGACCCTGACTGTTAAACAGATCTGTCATGGCTATCTTTTAGACTTGGTAGTATGAAACAATTAGCTGCAATTTGACATGTTGTTTAAGGAAAGAATATCTTAATTTGCAGCACTATTGTGCGTCTTTTCAATGTAAAAAGATAGTCCATGTAACATTTGCTTCTCCTTGTCCAGTTTCTTGTTGGAATGAAGTACTTTTGTTCAATTCCCCAGCTTCCAAAGCGTGGTTCTGTTCAAGACACATTTACTTCTAGTTTTAATTTTGTTCTGTTTTCTGAACAGGAACGGGTCAACAGTTACAAGAACCTGGGACTACAACTATTGAAAACATCATTGTTGAAATAAAGAAAGAGCCTGAGGCGGAAGATGTACAGGCACAAGCAGGAATTGAGGCTCAGAATGGAGACATCACACCAGAGATGATCCTTAGTATGATGGACCGGTGATGGAGGAAGGCCAGGCATGCTAATAATATGGCCCTACGGAATAAAATAAACATGTATTTTTTTGCTTTGACACATGCTTATATGAAATGATTTAGGCCATTTAACCTTTTGAGTACTAGAGAATTTTTCATCAGGAAGCTAAATGAATATAGTCTAGTCCCTTCATATAGCATAGAATGCTATTTATGAATCAGAAATTGTTATTTTATTTGTCAAAAATGTCCCCGATATGTTTCTCTGAATAATTTCTCAGTACTGAAATGGTACACCATGAGATGCTTTGTACGCTTTATGTACACCGGCCAGCAAACTAGTTTGCTGTCCTTAAATAACAATTGTGTACAGTATCTGTGCCGTAGCTCCTTTTGCATAAGAGGAATGTTTTCCTGTGGCACGAAATATTGTGATATATATATGTTGCAAAGAACAAAGGCTATTTTTACCATAAAAATCCTGCCTTACTTAAGAGGTGAGTAGGTGGAAATTTGACTTGTAGTAAACTTTAAATACAAATGAATTGTGAATTTTTGGAAGAATAGCTATGACTTTGTGCAACCTGGTAATAAATGGTAAGACAATTTTTGGTTTCTTTTGCAATAGTTGGATGTCTCACAGTGCAAATCACTGATTTCAAATCTTTGTGTTACTGTTAAATTAAGTTCCAAGTACATGAATTATTTTAGAACTGACCACCCATAGTAACACTGACGTTTGTTGTGTGTTTGCCTTTTTTTTGTACAGGGCATCTCAAAAATGGTCATGCTTGTTGTAGATAACTTTTTTACATTTTAATCTTTTCTAGTGATTATGTATCAAAAGTGCAGGAGAGTAACATTTTAACCACTGCTTGAGACGTTTACAGATTATTTGTCACAAAGAGTCAAACTCTTCCATGTTTGTGAATATGTGCAGAATCATGTAAAAAAAAGAATTTGCAAATTGAGCTGTTCAGAGCAGAAAATGTCAAATTGTAATGAGCACATTCACAGCATACTACAGATCCCTTTAAAGTTGCAGATTTTAATGTTGTAAATTTTAATTACTTATTTCCATTATAGGTTGGTTGTCTCCCACCTATTACTTTTTGCTTCTCTGAACCTCATGTATCTGATATATTTGTAAGAGGGCATGATGGAACTAATCCTTTAAAACTAGAAGGCAGAGTTCTGAAGATTGATTATATCCATTTGTGCTTTGTGATGCAAAATAAAGTAATATGAAGTTTGCGCTGTTGCAGATACGAGAAAGATGTGCCACAAAAGTATGTCAGAAAACATATGCTTTATTTGCTGAATCAACATGAATTTTTTTTGTTCTAGATGAATTGCAATTAAATCTGCTTTCTGCCCCTTTTTAGCATTTGACTCTGGGTTGATTTTGTTTATTTTTATTGTGGCTGTACTGTTTTGGTGAAGGACAGGGAGTCATGCTGATGAGGAAGCAATGTAAAAATACTCTTTCAATGGGTTTGTGTAAGCTAGGGTAAAGCATCTAATTAATGTAGTGCTGTACAGCTGGTAAATAAACCATTTACCTGCCTTTCATGTGTTGTTTCATTTTGGTGAATTTATATTGCATTTGCATATTCATTAATTGATATTTGATATTTAAAAATTTTGACTATAAATAGCGTAACGGGACTGCATGGCTATTTTTATAATGGTTCATGAAACACTGAAATTCTGCTCTACTTTGCAAATTTAAGCAAGCTGTATTTTCATTTTATCTGAGATAATGCATTATATTCAGATTTGCTATTAATTTGGCGCATAAGATTCCATGCTAGATTTTATTCTCAAATGCATCTCAGAAAGGCTTATAGAACAAAATTTTTGAACTTAATAAAAACTTAAAAACTCTGAAATTCAAGGGCTTATTCCACTGGCACTGCTGCCAAGGGAATGAAATAAAAAATGTATAGTTTGTTGAAAAATGTTTGTTAAACAGTCATTTATTAACTAAGAAACTAATTTTGTATATAATGCATTATGTCCTGGTGTATATTGAGAATGTAATTAATTTTTAATTAGTTACTGAAATGTAGACCTTATTGCCCTTCACTAATTATGGTGCTGCTTTTGTTACCTTAAAACTGCTGCAGTCCTTTCCCACTGCCACTAGGAAGTTTTTATTTATCCTATCAGTTGGGCATTTTAATAGCTTAGTAGCTTGGGCATTTTAAAGGGCAGTTAACAGCTGACTATATGAGATCTGAAGCCACATACACTCGAGATCATGTAAGGACATGATATTTCCTCCTTTGAAGAGCAACCGTGATCCAAATATTTTTAAACTGTTGGTGACAGATTTTACTATATGTTATTTAAATCCTCTGATCTGAAGGTGAGATTTATATATGTTTGTATGATCAGTTGTCCATGGATACATTGTTATTATTTCAGCAACATGACCAAGCTTTTTGAACAGTATGTTAATAGAAGTATTGTGGGATATACTTCTGGATTCATTATGGAAAGTGTGCGTGTCTAATTTTCAAGAACAGGTAGTTGGAGGATTATGGTTTGGAACTGCATCAAAATCTACAATTTGGTAATAAATTTGCAATCTTATTTGACCAACTCTACATACATTCACTGAAAAGGATTAAGTTGCAAAAGACATGATGAAAATCTTTTGCTTTATTGTACCAGTTCAAAAGTTCAACAACTATGTTTTTGCTTGCAGCTTTTAAAAGAAAATGAATCATCTGGCACGGCGTTTCATCAACACGTTCATGACGTGGCTAGTAAAGTGATGTAATATTTTCTTTCAGTGCTAGTCAGGAAAATAATAATTTATAAATGGGATTAATTATTTTAAAGACTTTATAAAAAAGCAAAAGAATAATTTCAGATGTCAAGTGTGCAAAACTTCAAGGGAAGAGCAGGTTGGGATTACTAATTTGTTTTCTTTTGACCCTTGTTCCTAAATCATCACTAACCCTATCTGATGTCAAGATTTCAATTTGTACTGTTATTACACATAAATGAAATTCTGAAGTTGTATGCACCAGTTATTGCCTGTGCAATTTTAAAACGTTGAAGAGCTTGGTTTAAAAAACAAATGGAAAATCTCATCTTGAAATAAACTAGATTTATGTTTTTATATATTTGGTTTATATTTGTATTTAGAAGTAAGTAGTCATTTCAATCTTTAGTACAGATCATAAGTTGGAGGAAAAATACTGTAAACTTGTCAAGGACATTAACAACTGAGCATGGATTGATAAAATGAAGGACATGTTTGGCAAACCTTTGACAAACTTTTTAGGTGTTAATGATCTGTATCATTAATTAAGATGAAAATATGTCAGTTTGCTGATAATGCAAGGCTTGAATGGCAATGTTAGTCATGAAAGATATAGGGATCCTGGTGACATATGGTGCCTATGTAAAGAATTCATCCCCCTTGGAAGGTTTCATGTTTTATTGTCTTACATCATTGAATCAGAGTTGATTTTTTCACACTGGTCAACAGGAAAAGACTTTCCTGTGAAAGTGAAAACGGGTCTCTTCAAGGTGATCTAAATTAATTACAAATATAAAATAAAAAAATTGATTGCATAAGTATTCACCACCTTTAATATGACGCACCAAATCATCACTGGTGCAGCCAAATGTTTTTAGAAATCATATAATTAGTTAAATTGAGATCACTGTTAGCAGTCAAGGTGTTTCAATTGATTGCAGTAAAAATACAGCTGTACCTGGAAGGACCAACAGCTGTTGAGTCAGTGTCCTGGCAAAAGCTACACCATGAAGACAAAAGAACACTCCAAGCAACTCCATGAAAACGTTATTGAAAGGCACAAGTCAGGTGGATAGAAGAAATTCAAGAAATGGAAAGAATATGGCACAGCTGTAAATGTCCCTAGAGCAGGTTGTCCCCAAAAACTGATTGGCCATGTAAGAAGGTGACTAGTGAGGGAGACCCCTAAGAGACGTATGACAACTGGAGGAGTTAACAATCTTAAGTCGCTGAGGCACGAGTGACAGCATACAACTGTTACTCAGGTGCTTCACCAGTCACAGTTTTATGACAGGAGCAGACAGAAGGCCACCGTTAAGAAAAAGTAACATGAAATCTCAGCTGGAGTTTGATACAACCATTGTTGGTAGTATCTCAGGTGGAGATGAGAGGGTGTACAGATGTGAGATATGCGAACTAGTAGAGCGGTGTTGCATCAAAAACCTGGCATCTAAACATCAGTAAGAGGAAAGAGCTGATTGTGGACTTCAGGAAGGGTAAGATGAAGGAACACATACCAATCCTCATAGAGGGATCAGAAGTGGAGAGAGTGAGCATTTTCAAGTTCCTTGATGTCAAGATCTCCGAGCAGTTAACCTGGTCCCAACATAACAATGTGGTTATAAAGAAGGCAAGACAGCGGCTATAACAGCTAGAAGTTTGAAGAGATTTGGCATGTCAACAAATACACTCAACTTCTATAGTTATATTGTGGAGAGCATTCTGACAGGCTGCATCACTGGTATGGAGGGGACATTGCACAGGACCAAAAAGAAGCTGCAGAAGGTTGTAAATCTAGTCAGCTCCATCTTGGGTACTAGCCTACAAAGTACCCAACACATCTTCAGCGAGCAGTGTCTCAGAAAGGCAGCTTCCATTATTAAGGACCTCCAGAACCCAGGGCTTGCCCTTTTCTTACTGTTACCGTCAGGTAGGAGATACAGAAGCCTGAAGGCACACACTCTGATTCAGGAACAGTTTCTTCCCCTCTGTTATCCAATTCCTAAATGGAGATTAAATCTTTGGACACCACTTTTTTTTGGGTACAGTATTTCTGTTTTTGCATGTTTAAAAAAAAATTCAATATGTGTATACTGTAATTGATTTACTTATTATTGTTTTAAATTTTATTTTTTATTATTATTTTTTTCTCTGCTAGATTATGTATTGTATTGAACTGCTGCTGCTAAGTTAACAAATTTCTCGTCACATGCCAGTGATGATGAACCTGATTCTGAGATCATTTTGATATTGAAATTGTGTTAGTTACCGTGGGCGGCACAGTAGCATAGCTGTTAGCTATACGCTGTTGCCGCGGTAGCAGCCGGGTTCAATTACACCTCTGCCTGTGAGGAGTTTGTACATTCTTGCCATGACCACATGGGTTTCCTCCCACATTCCAAAGACGTATGAGGGTAAGGTTACTAAGTTGTAGGCTTGCTATGTTGCTGCCAGAAGCATGGCAACATGTGAACTGCCACCAGCACATCTTTGGACCCTTCTTTCGATACCGATGAAAATGGATAAATATAAAGGAATTCTGGTGCTTCTCAAATTAATAGAACAGAGTTGCCTTAGTAAAGTGGAAATCATTCAATAAAAACAACATTAAATAATAGCAGGTTAGTAGATGTTTTTACATGGCTAACAAATTAGTGAGACCTATTGAGATAGAAAGGAAACATCAAGAAGTTCTTAAAATATTGTTGAATTAAAGTACATTATTGACCATAAATTTAAGGGCTACAGTTGGATAGTAGAGATAATTAACATCAGTTTCTACCATCTAATTTTACACAGTTTTGAGTGAATGTAATACATTACTTACAACTTTAAAGGGGCTATAATATCTCAAAATCCCTGCACATTTGTACAAAATAAGCAGAATATATCTAGTTTTCTCTTCCCTTTGACACTATCTAAAAGAAAAACTTTGTCGAAGGAATTTCTACGTTCTCCCTGTGACTTTGTGTGGGCTTCCTCTGGGTGCGCTGGTTTCCTCCCACAGTCCACAGATGTACGAGTTGGGAGGTTAATTGATCATTGGAAATTGTCCTGTGGTCAAACTGGATTAAATTGGGGGTTGCTGGGCAGTGCGGCTTGAAGGGCCGGAAGGGACTATGCTGCACAGTATCTCAATAAATAGATAAAACAATGGTGGCACAAATTTGTCCAAATCAATCAAAGAACAATACACTTTTAAAGTAGCTTACATAGTTTCAAAGTTGTATTCTATAGAGTGCATGCTATAGCATGTGATTGAGCATTTGTTGTTCATGATGAACAAGTTAAAACCTGGCCATCACAGGATTACAGTAGATGGTGCAATGCTTAGCCACAAGATGGTGCTAAAGATCTAGCTGTGAGCTCATGGCAATGAGGCGTATAAAGCACTACTGCCTGGAAATCCAATTGCACCATGCCATTTCTTACCACACCTCTTGCACACCCCCACCCCATCCTTCAACCCTCAGTTTTGCAATTGAGTTGGTTTCATTTTACCCCATAAGTGAAGTAGGTAATTTTGACAAGTGCAAAGCCTCACAACGCAATCTTGATTGCCAGTAGGTGCAAAGCCTGGTTGCTATTGTCTCTTTGTTGTCACCTTGAATCAATCCATCGTCCCTTTTTTACACTGATATCTCGATTAAATGTTGAATTCATCCACTCTGATTTCAGCATACTTTCAGTCCTATTAACTAACGTTTCTTCAATCTTGATGCACTACTTTTTTTTTGCCTCAGTTCCTACTGTATTCTTGGCCTGTTATGAGTGTTTACTTTTAGCAGTTAACCACACAATGATCACCTGGAAGCCAGTGGACTTAGCTGTCTGTGTTCTCTACCCCATTAAAAGTCTGTTTTGTCCTGAAGAAGGGTCTTGGCCTGAAACATTGGCTGTTTATTCATTTCCATAGATGTTGCTTGACCTGCTGAGTTCCTCCAGAATTTTGTGTGTGTTCCTTTGCACTGCCTAATGACGCTATGGTATCACAGATTAGCAAAAAAAGCCAGAGCCTACAGGCTAAAACGGATTATGTGTAGCCTCTGGGGCCAAGCTTGCTTACAAAAAGGCAGTAAGAGGAAAGGAAGAGGCAGCACATTTGACATTCTTAAAATAAAGTAACCATAAATTTACTATGCATGAATTGAAACAACGCACCAGCAAACTAGATGATACACAAAAGGTTTTATTAGCTATGTGGTAATAAATGGTGGAAGGTGTGGATGCAATAGACTATGCAATAGCTCTAACTCCTAATATTGAATAACCTGATGCCATCCAGGCAAGGAGTTATAGTGAGAGGGAGAAAAAAGAGGGAAAAAGGGAGGAAAATAAATAAATAAGGGATAGGGTACGAAGGGGAGGTGGGGCATTAACGGAAGTTAGAGAAGTCAATGTTCACGCCATCAGGTTGGAGGCTACCCAGACGGAATATAAGGTGTTCCTCCAACCTGAGTGTGGCTTCATCTTGACAGTAGAGGAGTCCGTGGATAGACATATCAGAATGGGAATGGGACGTGCAATTAAAATGTGTGGCCACTGGGAAATCCTGCTTTCTCTGGTAGACAGAGCATAGGTGTTCAGCGAAATGGTCTCCCAGTCTGCGTCGGGTCTCGCCAATATATAGAAGGCTGCATTGGGAGGACCGGACGCAGTATATCACCCCAACCGACTCACAGGTGAAGTGTCACCTCACCTGGAAGGACTGCTTTCTGCAGGGATCGCTCCCTATGTGACTCCCTTGTCCCCCCATCCCTTCCCACCGATCTCCCTCCTGGGACTTTTCCTTGTAAGCGGAACATGCCCTTACACTTTCTCTCTCACCACCATTTTGGGCCCCAGACAGTCCTTCCACCAGCATTTTTTGTGTGTGTTGCTTCAGCCTCATCTATTTACCCTTATTAGTTGGAGTTCTTAGATGGTCTGGTAGCCGACAGAGGCAAAGCCAGACGCATCCTCTGCCCAGCACAGAGTTGTGTACGGAGAAACTTTTTTCTGCATGCCATCCAGGCAGATTGTGGAATAAATAAAGAAAATAGAAAGAAAACAAAATGCAGAATATAGTGCTAAAGCTAGAGTGAAACTGCAATGTAGGTAAATGGTGCATTTCTGCATCCGTCAGTGAGTTGTATCTTCAACGTTGGACTCTGAGCACTCGAGATGAAATTGATGTTTATAATTTGAATGAATGTTATAGATTCCTTTAAAGTTGCCCTTATCTACCCAGCAAAATGTGTAATTAAGCATAAGGGTGAACCTAGCTTAAGGTGACCTGCCAAATCTCATTATGGCTCTTTGTGTTTGGGTTGAACTCAAAGGTCTAAATGGTTTGGCTATTTTCTTATTAGTTCATTATTGTCACATGTACTGAGAAACTTTTTTTGAATGCCATTCAGGCAGATCATGCAGTAATCAGAAAGCAAAATGCAGAATATAGTCCTAAAGGTAGAATGAAACTGCAATGCAGGTAAATGATGTGCAGAGGCATTGAGGAGGTAGATTGGGAGATCACATAACTACAGGATTGAAACTGCCCTCAAGTCCAGTATGTGCAATTCAAGCTTTTGTAATTTCTGCATGATAGGAGAGGGTGAAGAAAGATGACGTGGAAGGGCTTCTTGATTATGATGGCGGCTTTCCTGAGTCATCGGGAAGTGTAGATGGATTCAGTGGAGGAGAGGCTGGTTTCACAACTCTCTGTCTTAAGCAGAGCAATTGCCCAACTGAGCTCTAATGCATCCAGATAGGATGATTTCTATGGTGCATTCATGAAAATTGATAAGCATATTGGAGACATACCAAATTTCCTTGGCCTTTTAAGGAAGTAAAGGTACTGGTGTGCTTTTTTGGCTGTAGTTTCAAAGAAACTGAACCAAGACAAATTTTTGGTGATGTTTACACCTCAGAGCTCAAAGCTTTCAACTATCTTCGTCTTAGCACCAATAATACAGACACCACGCTTCTTGAGGTCAATGACCAACTTCTTCATTTTGCTAATATTGGGGAAAAGGTTGTTAACTTGGCTTTCCATTTCCTTCCTATGCTCCACCTTGCCATTGTTTGAGATCTAGTCCACTATACTGGTGTCATCCACAAACTTGTAAATGGAGTTAGAACAGAACTTTCCCACACTGTTTTGAGTTCAGTAGTGAGTTCAGGGAGTATATATAAGGGCTGAGGATAATCTTGGAGGAGGCCTATCTTTGTTGGTTGCAGTCTGCTGGTCAAGAAGTCAAGGGTCTAGTTGCAGAAGAGGATGGAGAGTCCTAGGTCTAGGAGTTGGAAGATGAGGCCGTTTGGAATTATGGTGATTTTGACATGAGGTCCCTAAAATAATTTTAATTTGTTCTTCAGTTGCATTAAAACAGCTGTTCAAGAAGACAAGCAATATACAGTATAAGCAAATAAAGTAAATATTTTCTTGATTATTAAATTAAAACTGATGTGGTTCCTTTGTTGTCTACATGGGCCCTGTTGGAACATAAAAAGTTCCAGAATTTGGTGCATTTGGCAAGGCAATGGACATTAATTCATTCCCAAGATGATTAAGGACTCTGATGCTAATTTAGAAATTCAAATCCTAGAAATTTACAGCACAGAAGGAAGCTGTATCCCTGTGCCAGCCTTTCGCTAGTTAAGAGAATGAGAATGTTGACATATCAATGATACATCAACTGGAAGAATAGTTTATTAGTTAGTCATAGTACTGTTCTTTTGCGCAGCACTCTTGACAAGATATTCAGAAGTCAGAGCCATGCAGTTTTGTCTCCTGTTGGATGGTTGCAATTCCACTTTAGACTTAAATACCTTTTCACTTGTTGCTCTATCACAAATTTTGAGTAGGCATTATTTTTGTCAGGTGTTCTCCCAGTTGGATCGATGTGGTATCAGTTCTCTTTCACAACTGTGTTCTTTGAAAATCTGTTTACAATAGAACAGCAGAGTAATCTGGTAAGCATTATTCCCTTTCTTGTCTCCATCCCGGGATGGTCTGTATTCAACCCAACTATGAGATTTGAAAAGGAAATTAACTGGAAATGCTTTTTCTGCAATTTGATCAAAGCATTCAGGATCATTTTATTTTTATTAGAGTTAGATTTTTGTTCAACTATTCATACTCGTGAAGGGTCTTCCCCATCATTAATTCCTGATACCAAACATAATCTTTTTTTTCTTTATCCAATCCCGAATGTCCCTTGATACTCTGGGGTTCTCTACACTTGTTTCCACTGATCTTTACTCATACAGGAACATTTGAGCTACTCATCTCCAGTTATGTTAAAATAGACAAAGTCTTCCATTTCTGTTTTTAACAAAAAGTATATTTAATTGAAATACCAGTTAAAAATGATCAATATTGAGCTGAGGAAAATGGGAAATAGTTAAGTGTGTGTCTGTGTGTATGTATTACTCCAATTTCACTCCTGAATGTAGAGGGGAAGATTATGCTTGGTATTCTGGAAGAAAGAATATCTTCATTTGTGATAGAGAATGGATTAGTGAATACATCTGTGCAGAAGGCAGGAATACCAGGCTTCCTAGGATGCCTTGAACATACTAGTATGATATGGCATACCATCCAGGAGTCAAAAAGGTTGAGAAGAAATCTGGCTGTAGTTTGGCTTGATCTGGCAAATGTGTATGATTCGGTTCCCCGTGTCCTGATTGAGTTTGCGATGGAATTCCTATGGATTCCTGCTAAGGTGAGGAACTTTGTTATGCAGTACTACAACGATTTCCGGATGAGGTTTTCCACTCAGCAGTTTACAACTAGGTGGCAGAGCTTGGATGTTGGAATCCCAATGGGATGTGCGATTTCACCAATCCTTTTTGTGTTAGTCATGGAGGTCATTGTGAGGGCTGCAGAATCCGTGGGACCAGGTGTCGCACTTGATGGCGGAGGGGAGTTGCCACCAATACGAGCGTTCATGGACGATCTCACTCTTCTGGGTCCCAGCACAGAGGCAGTGGAAAAGGTACTATCTAGACTTGAGGAGCTAATGGATTGGGGAAGAATGAAGTTCAAGACCAAGAAGTCAAGGAGCCTTGTTCTTAGGAGAGGAAAGCTGGTTGACTTCCATTTCACCCTTTGTGGAGAGGAGATTCCATCCATTCAGGACCAACCAGTTAAGAGCCTCGAGCAATGGTACACAGAGGAGCTGACAGACACCAAGAGGGTTCAAGAGACAGGAGAACAGATCAGCAGAGGTCTGATGTCTGTTGACAAGTGTGACTTGCCTGGCAAGTTGAAGTTGTGGTGCTTGCAGTACGGACTGATGCCACAGATAATGTGGCCACTAACTGTCTATGAAGTGGCAATGTCCCATGTTGAGGCAATGGAACGGAAGATCAACAAGTATGTGAAGAAGTGGCTTGGAGTACCGAGCAGCCTCACCAACGTTGCAATCCACAGTAGCCAGAAAAAGCTTACCAACCCAGTGTAATCCCTTGTTGAAGAGGTCAAGGTAGCCAAGGTAAGATCGTTCTTGATGCTTCGAGACTCAAAAGACCCTGTCATCAAGAACACCCAGCCAGATGTGAGATCAGGCAAGAAGTGGTCAGCCCGTGTAGCAGTTGATGAGGCAGAGTCTAGATTGAAGCACAAGGCGACGGGTGGGGCTATCCAGCTAGGCCGCCAGGGACTTGGATGGACAACCCACAATTGGTGGTCATCTTCTACAGGTAAGGAGCGCCGTGAGCTTGTAACGCAAGAAATACTAGAGGTAGAAGAGGAGAAGAAGTTAGCTAAAACAGCTGGCCTGGCCAAACAAGAGGCTTGGACCTGGTGGGAAAGCATTGAACAACAACATCTATCTTGGAATGTTCTGTGGCAGATGGAACCGCTCCGCATTTCTTTTCTATGCAGAGCAGCGTATGATCTGCTCCCAACACCTGCCAACCTCAGCACCTGGTATGAAGATAAGACAGACAGGTGTGCTGCTTGTGGCGAGAAGGGAACACTTCAACATATGTTGAGTGCACGCAGAGTCAATCTTTCCAGCGGCATGTACACTTGGAGACATAACAATGTTCTCAAAGTTGTGACAGAAGCAGCTGAGCAGAGAGTACTGCAGCACAACTTATCTCATGCCCCATGCTGCACAGAACATCGCATATCATTTGTGAAAGAAGGCTCCAAGTCAAGGGTGTACAGCACAGGCTCACGATCAAGCATACTTTCTTCAGCCAGTGATTGGTGTGTCAAGGCTGAGCTGGACAGGAAAGGCAGTTCCCCAGAGCAAATAGCTTTTACCACATTGCATCCAGATATAATCGTATGGTCTGACACCAGTAGAGAAGTGGTTATTGGTGAACTCACAGTCCCCTGGGAAGACAACATCGAGGAAGCCCATGAGCGCAAGTTAACCAAGTATGCAGAATTAAGATCAGAGTGCAGAGACAGAGGGTGGAAGGTCTCATGCTATCCATTCGAAGTAGGCTGCCATGGGTTTATTGCGTTCACTTTCCAGAAGTGGCTGAGTGACCTTGGCTTCACTAGAAGAGAGATCAAGTCAACCAGCAGGGCTGTAGCTGAGGCAGCAGAGAAAGGATCAGCGTGGGTGTGGACCAGGTATGTCCAGAGAGGCAGATAGTCGGACAGTGTATACATCTTTTGTAAACCCTTCAGTAGTTGCATAGACACCTGAAGAGCAGACTTTCTGTTGGATGGAAATGACCAACAACTCTGATAGAGGCAGATGCCAAGTTTTTAAGCTCACCAGTGGGAGGTGGTGCTTTAGCACTGCTGGCCCACCACCTCGAGGGAGTCTTGGTCATAAGCGAGCTGAAACTCCTGAAGACAGGTGGCAGATCAACTGATGATCCCACTGGTGATAGCACAGGACAGTTAACATCTAAGTCCACGTGTATTTTTCAACTCTATAATATATAGAGTGTTTACCCCTCCCTTGGAAGTTTTCATGTTTTATTGTTTTACAACATTGAATCACAGTGGTTTGTGGTTTTAATTTGATGTTTTGACATTGGTCGACAGAAAAAGACTCTTTCATGTCAAAGTGATAACAGGTCTCTACAAAGTGATCTAAATTAATTACAAATATAAAATACAAAATAATTGATTGCATAAGTATTCACCACCTTCATGTCAGTATTTAGTAGATGCATCTTTGGTAGCAATTACAGCCATGAGTTTGTGTGGATAAGTCTCTATCAGCTTTGCACTTCTGGACACTGCAATTTTTATCCATTCTTCTTTACCAAACTGCTCAACCTCTGTCAGATTGCATAGGGATCATGAGTGAACAGCCCTTTTCAAGTCCAGCCACAAATTCTTAATTGGATTGAGATTAGGACTCTGGTTTGGCCACTTCAAGACATTAATTTTGTTGTTTTTAAGCTATTCCTATGTAGCTTTGGCTTTATGCTTGGGGCCATTGTCTTGCTGGAAAACAAATCTCCCAAGTCACAGTTCTCTTGCAGACCGCATTGGGTTTTCCTCCAGGATTTCACAAGATCACAAGACAAAGGAGCAGAAGTAGGCCATTCGGCCCATCAAGTCTGCTCCGCCACTCCACCATGAGCTAAACTATTCTCAGATCCATTTCCAATTTCCAGCTTTTTCCCCATATCCCTTGATACCCTGACTAAATAGATACCTATCAATCTTCTCCTTAAACACCCTCAATTATCGAGCCTCCACAGCCATATGCGGCAACGAATTCCATAAATCCACAACCCTCTGGCTAAAAAAATTTCTCCTCATCTCTGTTTTAAATGGGTACCCTCTAATTCTAAGACTGTGGCCTCTTGTCCTGGACTCACCCACCAAGGGAAACAGCCTTTCTACATCTACTCTGTCCAACCCTTTCAACATTAGAAATGTTTTTATGTGATCCCCTCTAATTCTTCTATACTCTAATGAATACAGTCCAAGAGCCGACAAATGCTCCTCATATGTTAGCCCCTACATTCTAGGAATCAACCTCGTAAATCTTCTCTGAACTCTCTCCACATCAGAACATCCCTTCTAAGATAGGGGGCCCAAAACTGCACACAGTATTCCAAATGAGGTCTCACCAGTGCCCCATAGAGCTTCATCAACACCTCCTTCTCTTATACACTATTCCTCTTGAAATGAATGCCAACATATCATTCCCTTTCCTTACTGCTGATCGAACCTGGTGGTTAACCTTTAGGGTATCCCGTACGAGGACCCCCAAGTCCTTTTGCATTTCCGATTTTTGAATTTTCTCCCCATCTAAATAATAATCTGCCCGATAATTTCTTCTTAACTTCACAAGCCTTCCAAGGCCTGCTGCAATGAAGCATCTCCACAGCATGATGCAGCTGCCACCATGCTTCATGGTAGGGATGGTGTTTTGCTTGCTCCAAACGTAGTTTTAGGCTGATGGCCAAAAAGCTCAATTTTGGTTTCATCAGACCATAGAACCTTTTTTTTGTAAATTATTTTTATTGAATTTCATCATCAAACAAACATTTCCATAAGGTATATTTCAGATACTCTACATATATATCATATAATCATATTTGTCACAAATCTTCATATAATATTTATCTGAGGTATACACTTATAGAAAGGAGAGGAAGGAAAGAACAATCGAAAGAAGAAAACTATGTACAGAGTAGGGTGTGATGTTTTTTTACAACATATTCATTGACTTGTGAGAATAAAATCAGGCCTATGAGATGTTATGTAGTTAAACGATTTTTTCCAGTATGAATAAAATTGTTCCAACTTATGATTAACAGATGCTGTTACCTTCTCCATTTTGTAAATGTCCGTTGTAATTTCCATCCATGCATTTAAAGTTGGGCTCTCCTGTGATAACCATTTCCTGGTAAGGGTCTTTTTACCAGCCACCAGCAGTACATTCATTAAATATTTATTTCTTTTCAACCATTCTTGAGGTATATACCCAAAATATACGGTCTTACTCTCTAAGGGTATTTCACATTTAAAGATGTCTTGTAGGGCATTACGTATCCCACTCTAATAGTCTTTGATAACAGGGCATTCCCAGAAAATATGATAATGGTTTGCATTATGATTTCCACAATTTCTCCAGCAAGCAGCAGGGTTACTATCAAAATGGAATTTCTGAGAGGGTGTAATAAAATATCTTATCAAGTTTTTCCACCCGAACTCCCTCCATTTCTGTGAACTGGTACACTTCCATTGCTACCTCCATGTTATTGTCCAGTCTTCCTCAGATATTATTATCCGTCTTTCCTTCTCCCATTTTGTTTTAATGTATGAAGTTGAATGTGTTTTAAGATTTGACAAACCCTTATACACGCTTGAAATGATTCTACTACCGCTATCTGAATTATATGCTTTTCTAAATAGCTCTATCAGACATGTACTTGCCTGGGTTACATTTTTAACCGTCTTATTAACATACTGTCGTATCTGTAAATACCAGTAAAAGTCTTGTTTTTCTAATAAGTGTTTCTCTTTGAGCATTTCAAAACTGAACAGTGTTCCTTCTTTCATTATATTGCAAATAGCTGTTATTCCTTTAGCTGTCCAGTCCTTAAATCTAGCATCCAGTTTATTCGGCGTAAAATCCAAGTCATAAGCACACCATTTAAGAATTGCAATGTCTCTCTCTCATTTATATTCTTTTATAATAGTTTTCCATATTTTAAGAGTCCATTTCACCCATGGGTTGTCAATATTATTTATGTAACTTTGTAGGTTGTTATCAGCCAAAATTGCCTGTGTGGGGATGGAAAGTATCCTCTCCTCAATGTTTTTCCATTGAGCGTCATATGATGGATTGCACCAGCGTATCACAGCTCTCAGCTGTGCTGCAAAATAATAATCTCGAAGAGAAGGTAGGCCCCATCCCCGCTTTTCCTTGGCTAATTGAAAAGTTTTGAGGTGAACCCTAGGCCTTTTACCTTGCCATATATATCTTGATAGCATCTTGTTCCATTCATTGAATTGATTTTGGGGAATCTCTATTGGTAGGGTCTGAAAGAGATATAGTAGTAGGGCAGTATATTCATTTTAATAGATTCAATCCTTGAACTGAGACCAAGAAAAGGAATTAGGCTCTGAAGGCGACCCTCTCTGCCATGAGGCGGTACTTGGTGTCCCTATCCCAGACCCTTCCACACCTTCGGGACACTTTCTTCGCCGTCTGTAATGGTCCTTCCCGTTATTTCATCCTCCGTCGGATCCATACCTACAATCGCCGTTGTTTTGACTTTGTCATGTTAGTCAAAGATCGCAAGATCTTACATCTGCAGACCCCAGAGCCTGCTGGCCCTGACGCTAGCAGGCATGAACTTCAGATTGTGGCCTCTGCCATTGATCTCGCCGGCTCCAACACCTCAGGGCATATTCAAAACCCGGACTCCAGCAACGACCATGGACACCTTCACAGCGATTGCGCAACCACCAACTGCGACTCCAGCCTTGAACTCCAGGCCGGGTCTTTATGTGCTGCTATTGTGACTCCCGTCTCCCCTTCCCCCACCAATACTCTGCAATTCCGTCTCCCTCAGATCCCACCGTCAGCTCCTGGGTCCTCAGAGGCTCCATCTTCCTCTCACCCCAACCCTACCCTCTCCATTGACACCCCCAGCCTCCCCCCTCCCCCCTCTGATCCCAGCTCTCATCCGTGCCGGGTCTTTACCATCCCCTCCGACCTTCAACTGTCTGAGGCAGAGCGCTCTGTCCTCAGTAAGGGCCTCACCTTTGTCCCCCTTCGCCCACACCTCAGCGAGTTCCGTGTTCGCCACGATGCGGAACTCTTCTGCCGCCGTCTCCGTCTCCGAGCCTACTTCTTCGGCAAGGACTCTTCCACCCCCATCGATGACCCCTTCTCCCTCCTCTTCTTCATGGATACCCCGCTCTGGTCTTCTGCATGCTCTGGATCTCTTTATTCCTAACTGCCGACGAGACATCAACTGTCTCGACTTCACCACACCTTGTTCCCATTCCAACCGCACTCCTTCCGAACGCTTTGCTCTCCACTCCCTCCGCACTAATCCTAACTTTACTATTAAACCCGCCAACAAAGGGGGTGCTGTTTTATTCTGGTGTACTGACCTCCACCTTGCCGAGGCACAGCGACAACTCGTGGATACCTCCTCTTATTTACCCCTCGATCGTGACCCCACTAAGGAACACCAGGCCATTGTCTCCCACACCATCACTAACTTTATCTGTTCAGGGGATCTCCCATCCACTGTTACCAACCTTATAGTTCCCACACCCCACACTTCCCGTTTCTACCTGCTACCCAAGATCCACAAACCTGCCTGTCCTGGCAGACCTATTGTCTCAGCTTGCTCCTGCCCCACCGAACTCGTTTCTGCATACCTCGACACGGTTTTATCCCCCCTCGTTCAATCCCTTCCTACCTATGTTCGTGACACTTCTCACGCTCTTAAACTTTTCCATGATTTTAAGTTCCCTGGCCCCCACCGCTTTATTTTCACCATGGATGTCCAGTCCCTATATACTTCAATCCCCCATCAGGAAGGTCTCTAAGCTCTCCGCTTCTTTTTGGATTCCAGACCTAATCAGTTCCCCTCTACCATCACTCTGCTCCGTCTAGCGGAATTAGTCCTTACTCTTAATAGTTTCTCCTTTAGCTCCTCCCACTTCCTCCAAACTAAAGGTGTAGCTATGGGCACCCATATGGGTCCTAGCTATGCCTGCCTTTTTGTTAGCTTTGTGGAACAATCTATGTTCCAAACCTATTCTGGTATCTGTCCCCCACTTTTCCTTCGCTACATCGACGACTGCATTGGCGCTGCTTCCTGTACGCATGCTGAGCTCGTTGACTTCATTAACTTTGCCTCCAACTTTCACCCTGCTCTCAAGTTTACCTGGTCCATTTCTGACACCTCCCTCCCCTTTCTAGATCTTTCTGTCTCTATCATCTGGAGACAGCTTATCTGCTGATGTCTACTATAAGCCTACTGACTCTCACAGCTATCTGGACTATTCCTCTTCTCACCCTGTCTCTTGCAAAAATGCCATCCCCTTCTCGCAATTCCTCCGTCTCCGCCGCATCTGCTCTCAGGATGAGGCTTTTCATTCCAGGACGAGGGAGATGTCCTCCTTTTTTAAAGAAAGGGGCTTCCCTTCCTCCACTATCAACTCTGCTCTCAAACACATCTCCCTCATTTCACCCACATCTGCTCTCACTCCATCCTCCCGCCACCCCACTAGGAATAGGGTTCCCCGGTCCTCACCTACCACCCCACCAGCCTCCGGGTCCAACATATTATTCTCAGTAATTTCTGCCACCTCTGACGGGATCCCACCACTAAGCACATCTTTCCCTTCCCCCTCTCTCTGCTTTCCGCAGGAATCGCTCCCTACGCGACTCCCTTGTCCATTCGTCCCCCCCCATCCCTCCCCACTGATCTCCCTCCTGGCACTTATCCTTGTAATTGGAACAAGTGCTAAACATGCCCTTACACTTCCTCCCTTACCACCATTCAGGGCCCCAGACAGTCCTTCCAGGTGAGGTGACACTTCACCTGTGAGTCGGCTGGGGTGATATACTGCGTCCAGTGCTCCCGACATAGCCTTCTATATATATTGGCGAGACCCCACGCAGACTGGGAGATCGTTTTGCTGAACAGCTACGCTCTGTCCGCCAGAGAAAGCAGGATCTCCCAGTGGCCACACATTTTAATTCCACATCCCATTCCCATTCTGACATGTCTATCCACGGCCTCCCCTACTGTAAAGATGAAGCCACACTCAGATTGGAGGAACAACACCTTATATTCCGTCTGGGTAGCCTCCAACCTGATGGCATGAACATTGACTTCTCTAACTTCCGCTAATTTCCCACCTCCCCCTTGTACCCCATCCATTATTTATTTTTATATATTCTTTCTCTCACTCTCCTTTTTCTCCCTCTGTCCCTCTGACTATACTCCTTGCTCATCCTCTGGGTTTTTTCCTCCCCTCCCCCTCTTCCTTCTCCCTGGACCTCCTATCCCATGATCCTCTCATATCCCTTTTGCCAATCACTTGTCCAGCTCTTGGCTCCATCCCTCCCCCTCCTGTCTTCTCCCATCATTTTGGAACACCCCTTCCCCTTCCACTTTCAAATCTCTTACTAGCTCTTCCTTCAGTTAGTCCTGACGAAGGGTCTTGGCCCGAAACGTCGACTGTACCTCTTCCTAGAGTTGCTGCCTGGCCTGCTGCGTTCACCAGCAACTTTGATGTGTGTTGCTTAGGTTCCATCTTGTCATATCTTCCTTAATTTTTTTATATATAGGCTGATAATTGCATCCTGATAATTTTGCCAAATCTTTTGACATAATGATGCCCAAATATTTGACGGACTCTATTTGCCATGCCCAAGGATATCTACTTTCAATTTCTCTTGGTGGGCTATAGTTATATGAAAGTAGTTGGGTTTTATCTATGTTGATCTTATATCCTGATAATCGGCCATATTGTTCAAAGGATTGCATCAATTTAGGTAAAGAGTATGTTGGTTGCCCTAGATAGATCAAAATGTCATCCGCATAACAGGCCAATTTATGCTCTGTCCCTTTAATAGTAATTCCCCTGATATCTTCATTTTGTCTGATATATTGAGCTAATGGTTCCAGATATAACGTGAAGAGTAGCGGTGACCATGCACAACCCTGTCTCGTGCCTCTTTCGAGGGTAAAACTATTAGATAAATATCCATTGATTTTAATCCTGGGAGTAGGATTATCATATAGTGCCTGTATAGTTTTAATAATTGTGTCGTGTGGACCAAATCTATGTAAAACTCTGTAAAGAAAATTCCAATTAACCGAATCAAATGCCTTTTCAGCGTCTATGCTTATCACTATTGCTTCAATTTCATTTTTTTTATATGATCCATAATGTGAAGTGTCCTTCGTATATTGTCTTGTGTTTGGCGTTGTTGTATAAAACCTGTCTGATCATTATGTATCAGTGCGGGTAGAAACTCTTTTAGTCGTTTGGCCATGATGGAGGTAAATATTCTATAATCCACATTAAGAACAGATATTGGTCTAAATGACCCACATTCCATTTTATCCTTGCCTTCTTTTAGTATAGCTGAGGTTATCGCCTCCTTCCAGCTGGGTGGCATTTGTGCCTTTCTCAAGGCCCAGTTCAGTGTGGGGAGTAAAACAGGAATTAACTCATTTCTAAATTCCCTATACCACTCTGCCGTATATCCATCTGATCCTGGTGACTTCCTTAATTTAAGCCTACTAATTGCAGTTTTTAGTTCAGCTTCAATTATGTCAGCAGTCATCGTTCTATTTTGTTCTTTGCTTAAAGTGGGTAACTCTAAAGAATTCAGGAAGGTGTCAATTTGGGTTATGCTTCCCCCTGGAACTTTGGAATATAGAGTTTTGTAAAACATTTCAGAAGCTTCTTGAATTTCGCTTAGCTTATTTTTTATCACTTTTGTTCTTGGATCCCTAAATCTATGAATTGTATTTTCTGCTATTTTTTTTTCAGTTTCCACGCCAGTATTTTCATAGATTTAGATCCACTTTCATAGTGTCTCTGTTTCAGAAACATTATTTTTTTTTCTAATTTCTTGTGTAACCAAACTATTACTTTCATTCCTAATTTTTAAAATTTCCTCTAGTGTATCCTGTTCCAAATTCAATTTGTGTTTTTTCCTAGTTCCTTCAGCTTATTTTGTAATTCCTCTAATGTTATATTCCTTTTCTTTTCTTATATGAAGATATCGCTATAATCTTCCCTCTTAAGACAGCCTTCAGAGTATCCCATAGAACGGGAGGTGAAACCTCTCCATTATCACTGAATTCTACGTAAAGACCAATTTCTTTTTTAATTTGTTCCTTAATATAGGGATCATTGAGTAGACTTGAATTTAGTTTCCAAATAGTATTCTTTGGTTGTAGGTCAAAATCAACAGATAAATATATAGGTGCATGGTCACTTACATCTATTGTCCCAATTCCACTGGTGATTATTTTGTCTCTATCTTTTCCAAATGTTATGAAATAGTCTATTCTTGCATATACGGAATGGGGGGCAGAATAATGAGTGTAATCCCTTCTGTCGGGGAAAAGGTCCCTCCATATATCAATTAGACCAACATCCTCAAAAAGAGTGTTAACTTTCTCATGTAAGGACTTTGTTTCACAAGTTTTTCTATTGGAAGAGTCTAACTTTGGTTGTAATTGTAAATTTAAGTCTCCCCCACATATCAAGGGACCTTCTGTTTTCGTTACCATAATATTAGTAATTTTCTGGAAAAACTAGTATCACTTCCTGGGGGTTCATATATATTCAGTAAAGTAACTGGATTTCCATGTATATTCCCCCTTACCAGAATATATCTGCCCTCCTTATCTCCCATTTTGAATACTTTTTCAAAATTTAGCTTGCTTGAGATGAGAATAGCAACTCCTCTTCTATGTCCTGATTTATATGACGAGAAAAACAAATTAGTGAAGCCCATTCTCTTTAATTTTCCATGCTCATTATCACTTAAGTGAGTTTCCTCTAATTATACTACATGGGCTTGTTCTTTTTTCATTTTTGATAGAATTTTACTGTGCTTGACTGGATTCAACAGCCCACTGACATTAAAAGAAATGAATTTTACTTTGTCCTTAGCCATGTGTATTTATCTGTTAGTATATCATCGAAATTTGCAGAATATAACTTAATTGATCTACTCCCTGAACAAATAAGAGCAAAGAAATGCGAATGATAACAAAAAAGGTAACAAAGGTGTGATTCCAAGGCTGGGCTCTCTAGATGACCCTGGGTTGAGCTAGAAGAAACGTCTTGCCGTGGGGGATAGCCCCTCCTACCTGTGAGTTGAGGGTCCCTGCGGCAGTACCTATAAAAGTAAGTAAAAAAATCTATGTCCATTACACAGAAATGATTTCCTTGTGTATTCCTCCCATATATATATATTCTCATTTAGGTGGGGAAAAAGGAGTGAATGAATGAATTGAAAAAAATTGAGTAATATCAAATCCACATTATAATACGTATTTCTCGAGATAGGTATATCACCGTCTATTTTTGCTTCCGTTTAGTTTCTCAGCACTTTTAAAGTTAGCGAAACCTTAAGGCTCTTCTGGAGGAGGTGAAGGCTGCCCTCAGAGAACTCACAGTCTCTTCCTAATATCCTTCTCTCGTCCTGCTCCCGTCCCCTGCTTTCTCGGTTCTCTTACTATTTCCCAAGCAGATCGGGAAAACTGCTCAGCCAGACTTTCCCGTGGTTTGACCACACTAATGGGCAGTCCTCTGTTATTCATGTCTGTAGTCTTCTCTTCCACTGTCTGGTACAGTCGCATCCCTTCTTGGTAAAATACTCTCAGTTTAGCAGGGTATGGGGTTTGGAATTTAATCTTTTCTTGCTTTAATATTCATTTTGCTTCGGAATATTCCTTCCGTTTCTGTAGGACCACGGGGGGGGGGGGGTAATCATAATCAAAGCATATTAACTTCCCGTTCCAAAACACCCTCTTCTTAACCCAGGCCCTTCGTAGAATCTCTGCCCTACTCTCGAATCAAAGGATTCTAAGTTCTATTGAGCGCGGTTTACCTTCTCTGTCTCTGGGAGGCCGTGGGACGAATGAACGATACGCCCTTTCAATTTCAATCTCCATAGTCCGAGGGATCTCCAGCGCTTCCCGCAGCAGCTTGTCTACAAAGTCCATCATCGACAATCCCTCTGCTCCTTTGGGAACATTATAAATCCTGATATTTTTCCATCGCGATCTTCCCTCCTGGTCAAGCAATTTACTTTCCTATTGATTTAATATTTTTATCATCTTACTTAGTATCTATTCCATGTTTTGCATGCAATCTTCCACCTTCTCAATTCGAGTCTCTGTCACCACTATTTTCTGATTGACGTTGGCGAGCTCTGACTTTGTATCATTGAGTTGCTGTTTTATATCTATTTGGACTTCCCTCATCTCCTCCAGAATCCTGATCATATTTGCCGCTTCGCCCGCACGAGGCCCAGCGTCAGCCTGGCCACCGCGCGCACGTGTAGGACAGCCACGTGCTGCACTTCTCTCTTCCATAGGCTCCGTAGTGGTGCTTTTATTATCTCCATTCTTGTCCCCCTCATCAATTCAGATATTTTCGAAAGATCTTATATTTGATGGATTAATGGGGCAATATATGCGTTTTTTCCAGAAGAGCTGTTGATTTAAGCTGCCATTCTGAACGATGACGTCACCGGAACCTTCTTCCAGCTGCCTTCAGAGTTTCCCACGTGCCTTATGGCAAACTCTGACTGAGATTTCACGTTAGTTTTTCACAACAGTGGCCTTCCCTTTGCCACTGTCATAAAACTGTGACTGGAGAAGCACCTGAGCAACAGTTGTATGCTGTCACTTGTGCCTCAGCCACTGGAGATTGTTAACTCCTCCAGTTGTCATACGTCCTCAGTGGCCTCCCCCACTAGGCACCCTCTTGCATAGCCACTCAATTTTTGGGGATAACCTGTTCTCGGCAGTTTACAGCTGTGCCATATTCTTTCCATTTCTTGACGATTGACTTAACTGTACTCCAAGGAATATTCAGTGACTTGGAAATTTTCTTGTGTCCATCTCCAGACTTGTGTTTTTTTAATAATCTTTTCATGGAGTTGCTTAGAGTGTTCTTTTGTCCTCATGGTGTAGTTTTTGCCAGGATACTGGCTCACCAGCAGTTGGACTTTCCAGATACAGGCATGTTTTCACTACAATCAATTGAAACACCTCCACTGCAAACAGTGATCTCCATTTAATTGATTATGTGACTTCTGAAACCAACTGGTTGCACCAGTGATGATTTGGTGTGTCATATTAAAGGGGGTGAATACTAATACAATCAATTATTTGGTGTTTTATATTTGTAATTAATTTAAATCACATTGTGGAGATCTGTTCAGACTTCGACACAAAAGTGTCTTTTTCTGTTGATCAGAGTCAAAAAGCCAATTGAAATCCACTGTCATTCAATGTTGTCTAACAATAAAACATGAAACCTTCGGGGGTCGGGGGGGGTGAATGCTTTCTGTAGGATATATATAAATAAGTAGTACAGAAAGAGAGGGAAGACTACTGAGGCATTGTTCCTGGGTCCTTTGTCCATTCAGAAATCTGACGGTGGAAGTAATGAATGTGTGTCTTCAGGATCCTGTACCACATCCTTGATGATACCAATGAGAAGTGGCCATGACGGGTGATGGGGCTCTTTAATGATGAATACCCTTTTTTGAGGCATTGCCTTTTGAAGATGCCCAGGATTAGATTAGATTATGAGGACACTCAGTCCTCGTTTATTGTCATTTAGAAATGCATGCATTAAAAAATGATACAATGTTCCTCCAGAATGATATCACAAAAAAAAGGACAAACCAAGACTAAAACAGGCAAAACCACATAATTATAACATATAGTTACAACAATGCAAAGCAATACCATAATTTGATAATGAGCAGACCATAGGTACGGAAAACAAAAGTCTCGAAGTCCCAATTGACTCATCATCTAACGCAGGCGGCAGAAGGGAGAAACTCTCCCTGCCATGAACCTCCAAGTGCCGACAACTTGCTGATGCATTGGAAGCACCCGACCGCAGCCGACTCTGAGTCTGTCCGAAAACTTCGAGCCTCTGACCAGCCCCTCCGATACAGCCTCTCCGAGCACCATCCTCTGCCGAGCGCTTTGACCCCGCCCCGGCCGCCGAGCAACAAGCAAAGCCGAGGACTTGGGGCCTTCTCCTCCAGAGATTCCGGACCACACAGTAGCAGCAGCAGCGAAGCAGGCATTTCAGCAGTTTCTCCAGCTGTTTCTGCATGCTCTCATGTCCGTCTCCATCAAATCAGGATTGTGCACGGCACCCTACTTGACAAATAACAGACATCACCACCAGCGTGGCCGCTGCGAGCTGCATTGCCCCGCCTTTCAACTATGGATGCTGCGGAGGCTAGTGCCATGGTGGAGCTGGCTGAGTTTACAACTTTCTGCAGTTTTTTTCTGATCCTGTGCAGCGGCCCCTCCATACCAGACTATGATGCAGCCAGTTAGAATGCTCCCCATGGTACATCTGTAGAAATTCGCCGGTGTCCTTGGTGACGTACCAAATCTCCTCAAGCTCCTATTGAAATATAGCCGCTGTCGTGCCTTCTTTGTAATTACATCAGTATGTTGGGCCCAGGATAGATTTTCAGAGATGCTAACACCTAGGAAATTGAAACCACTCACCCTTTCCTCTGCTGGTCCCTTAACGAAGACTGGTGTGTGTTTCCCCCAATTTTCTCTTCTTGAAGTCCAGAATCAATGTTTTGGTCTTACTGATGTTGAGTGCGAGGTTGTCACTGCAACACCCCTCAACCAGCTGATCTATCTTGTATGCCTTATTGTCACCATCTTAAATTCTGCATCCTTGCCGTGGGCTAGGTGTTGATTGCCAGCAGGAAGGAGATGTTATCTCTGATCCACACGGACTGCAGTCTCCTGGTGAGGAAGTCAAGGATCCAGTTGCAGAGGGGGCTACAGAGCTTGTTGAGTAGAACTGAGGGTGTGGTTGTGTAGAATGCTGAGCTGTAGTTAATAAATGGCAGTCTGATGTAGGTATTACTATTGTCCAGGTGATCCAAGGACGACTGGAGAGCCAGTGAGATTGCGTCTCCAGTGGACCTATTGTGGCAATAGGCAAATTGGAGCGGGTCCAAGCCCTTGCTGAGGTAGGAGTTGATTCTAGCCATGACCAACCTCTCAAAGCACTTCATCACAGTACCTGTGAATGCCACTGGGTAATGGTCACTGAGACAGCTCACCCTGCTTTTCTTGCACTGGTATGATTGTCGCTCTTTTGAAGTAGGTGGGAACCTCTGACTGCAGAAGTGAGAAATTTAAGATGTCCTTGAATACTCCCACCAGTTGGTCAGTACAGGTTACCAGGGTCCTACTAAGTACACCAAAGAGCTCGGCAGCCTCTGCAAAGCAGGATGTTATGCGCTGCAGGGCTGTCTCTGTGTGGGCAACAAGGGCAGCATCGTCAGCGAAGAGTAGCTCTCGGATGAGTTGCTCCAATGTCTTGGTGTGGGACTGTCGTCGCCTCAGGTTGAACAGGCTTCCATCGGTGCGGTATCGGATGTAGACACCGTCCTCATCATCAAGGTCTTCTGTCGCCCTTTCGAGCATCATGCTGGAGAAGATGGTGAAGAGAGTCGGCGTGAGGACGGAGCCTTGCTTTTACTCCATTGCCTATTGGGAAGGGTTCTGAGAGGTTGTTGTTGTGTCTGACTTGGCCTCAATGATCTTCGTGTAGCTGGATGACCATGCTGAGGAACTTTGGGGGGCATCCCAGCCGTTCCATGATTTGCCACAGACCTTCCCCACTCACGGTGTTCAACGCTTTGGTAAAGTCAACAAATCCGATACCGCACCGATGGCAGCCTGTTCAACCTGAGGCGACGACAGTCCCACACCAAGACACTGGAGCAACTCATCCAAGAGCTACTCTTCGCAGACGATGCTGCCCTTGTTGCCCACGCAGAGACAGCCCTGCAACATATAATATCCTGCTTCACAGAGGCTGCCGAGCTCTTCGGACTGCAAGTCAGCTTGAAGAAGACAGAAGTTCTCCATCAGCCCGCACCTCAGGAAGATTACCACCCTCCCCGCATCACCGTTGGTGAAGTAGAGCTGAAAACAGTCCACCAGTTCAGCTACCTGGGGTGCATCATCTCGTCAGATGCCAAGATCGACAAAGAGATTGACAACAGACTGGCAAAGGCAAACAGCGCGTTCAGCAGGCTGTACAAAGAGTCTGGAACAACAAGTATTTGAAGAAAGGCACAAAGATCAGCGTGTACAGAGCCATTGTACTGACCACCCTCCTGTACGGCTCCGAGACGTGGGTCACCTACCGTCACCACCTACGACTCCTTGAGCGTTTCCATCAGCGCTGTCTACACGCCATCCTCAACATCCACTGGAGTGACTTCATCACCAACATCGAAGTCCTCGAACAGGCGGAGGTCACCAGCGTCGAGGCCATGCTGTTGAAGACACAGCTGCGCTGGGCAGGGCACGTCTCCAGGATGGAGGATCATCGCCTGCCCAAGATTGTGCTGTATGGCGAACTCTCCACTGGCCACCGTGACAGAGGGGCACCAAAGAAGAGGTACAAGGACTTCCTGAAGAAATCCCTTGGTGCCTGTCACATTGACCATCGCCAGTGGTCTAATCTAGCCTCCGATCGTGAGGCTTGCCGACACACCATTCACCAGTCTGTCTCCTCCTTCGAGAACGCACGCAGGGCTGGCATTGAGGACAAAAGGAGAAGGAGGAAGAACCATGACACAGCAGCACCAAACCCAGAAGAGAATTTTCCCTTGCAGCCGCTGTGGCCGGACCTGCCTGTCCCGTATTGGCCTCGTCAGCCACCAGCGAACCTGCAGAAGACGTGGGCGGCCCCCTTCCTAAATCTTCGTTCGTGAAGCCAAGCCATGATAATGATGATGATGATGATGAGGAACATCACCAGTGCCTGCTGCTTTGTGAGGATTTATCCTGTTGAAAAATGTTCTGATATTGGTCTTTGAGACAGAGGTCGCAGAGTCACCAGATGTTGCAGGAACTCACCAAAGCCATGACATACCGATTCCCTGCAGAAGCACCAACCACAAGTCTGCCCACCTCCAGAGCCACGAAATCCCGGAACTCCGAAGGTGCGCTAATCTTCTAGGCCACATCCTTGATATATCGAATAACGGCCAGTTGTGAGACCCTGACAGCAGGTCCCATTCCCGCAAAGAACCAAAGTCAGCGTGTGATTCCAGGTCAGGGTCTACAAAAGAGCCCTGAAAGGGAAACATAGAGGTATCAAAGATAGAGATAGAGCTGTTTCCGAAGAGGCAAGCAAAGGAGTCACCGTTAGGCCTAGATAGAGCAGACGTGTAGAGGATTTTCCAATAGTGGGAGTACCTAGGACAAGAGGACACAACCTCAGAATGGAAATTCTGCTCCTCTATTGTAGTTTAATGGTCTGGTGATATGTAGATAGACTAACGGCGGAAGAAGCTTCACTAGATCTTGGAGGATGCAGCTGGTCAAATGGAAGTAGTAGTAGTGAGGAATCATCTTGGAGGTTGCAGTAGGATTTGTCCCACCAGGATCAGTGCTGGAACCCCTGCAGTAACGTGAGGATGACTTGGATGTGGATATGGGAGGTGGTTCATGGATGACACAATGATGGACAAACATGTTGCTGGTGTGGGAGTTAACCTTAGGTTGCAGAAAGATACCAACTTGTTAGCATAGTGGAACTGAAAGAAGGGAGATGGGGTCTATTCCATACAAATGAGGTGGTGCAATTTGAGAGTCCGAATAAGACTAGGGCATTATAAATGCTAGGGTCTTGGGAGTATTGAGAAACAGAGGAACCTTGGAGTGCAAGTCCATAGTCCCTTGAACATGGCAACATAGGGTGAAAACATGATTAGGAAGGCATATGGGATGCTAGCCTTCAATAATTAGAGCACTGAATACAGAATTTGGAAAGTTATGCGCCAATTTGGAAAACACTGGTCAGTTTCCAGCTGGGATGTTGCTGTAGAAAACATATGAGAGCACAGAGGAGATTCACCAGGATGGAACAGTTCAGCTAGAAGAAGCTAGGTCTGCTGTCTGTGGAGTGTCAGAGGTTAAGCGGGGATGTGATTGAGATACTTCAAATGATGGGGTTTATAAATAGGGTATAGTGTAGGAAACTTGCCCCACATCAGAGGCAGATAAAACTTGAAACCATACTTTTGGTGTAAGGTGTAAAAGGACTAGAGGGGATGTGAAGGGCCCTCCTTCATGCAAAGCGTGGGAAGTATCTGGAATGTACTGCCTGAGAGGGTGGTTGAAACTGAGCCACAGACAGTGTAGCGTAGTGTGTAGATGAGCAGTTGGCATAGAAGGCTTTGGATTAGGAGCTGGGAGATGGAATTAATATGGACAGGTGCTCACTGGTTGCTGTGGACAAGCTGTGCAGAATGGCCTGTTTCCGAGGAGTACAATGCACTGGCTATCTGAATGAAAGGTACGTGCATTGTGTTTTATTAATTTAACGATTTACTTTTGCAGGTTTGGGACTATTTTAAAGATTTTATTAACGGGGGCAGATTATCTAACACAAATGGCATGAAACCTTAGCAAACACTAACAAATGATGATGTGAAATTGAATGTTTACACCAACAATGTAAAGGTTAAAAGATTCACAATGTGGTAAAAATTTTTAAAAAAATAATCTTAGTGTGAGCTTGAACGAGAATTCTCTATTAACACATTGCAACACCACTGATTGTTGAGAGTTGCAACTAACCAATTTGAAATCCATTTAACACATACAAAATGCTGGTGGAACGCAGCAGGCCAGGCAGCATCTATAGGAAGAAGTACAGTCGATGTTTCGGGCTGAGACCCTTCGTCAGGGCTCAGTTAAAGTTCATGATCAATTTCATGATTATTGTCGAAGTCATATCTCAAAAGATTTTTATAACGGAATCATAACCTCAATTTAGATGAGTCCATACATTATTACTCCATGTATCTATTATTCATTGCGAACTGGATTTTGGATTCAGTCACCCTTGAACTAACCTCAAAAGAAAACTCCCTAAAATGACTACAACCCTGTTATCCGTTGATCTACTGATATCTGTTCTGCTGGTTTCAGCTGTTAATAGGAATCTTCGTGTTGTTCAACAAATGTGATGTCATCTAGCTGAACAACCAGTCACAGCTAAGGATATCGGCAACAAAGCAACAAGACAATGTTTCAGTGCTTTGCATTATTCATACCATGCATTGGAGCAAATGATATCAAGGTGGGAGTGGAAAATACAAATATATGAAAAGATTGAAAAGGTTAGTTTTATTTGTCACATGTACATCAAAGCATACAGTGAAATGTGATATTTGCATCAAAGGTGTGCTGGAGACAGCCTGTAGATGTCGCCTTGCTTCCAGTGCCAGCATAGTTATGCCCAGAACTTCCTAACCCTGACCAGTGCATCTTTTGGACGGGGGGAGAAAACTGAGACACATGGGGAAACCCAAGCGGTCACGGGGAGAACATACAAACTTCTTACAAAAAGCATCTGAAATTGAATCCCAATCTTCCGATTGCTGTAAAGCGTTGTGCCATCCACAGTGCGGCTACGCCACCCAATATAAATCACCTAAAAAAAATCCATTTGGGTACTGTCAGAACTGAAGTATGCACTTATCATAACTTTAGGTCAATAACATAGTTAAGTTAAAATTAGCACATAATGAATATTTTATATGTATCGCGTAACAAAGTGCAAAGTTTTCCGTCGTGGTTTTCCCTCGCAAGGGTAGTTTCTGCATACCCCAAATTCTCACCAGAGCACAGATTTTTCATTAGATCACAAATTTCCGCCTATTGTACTGGAGAAAGTTGCACGATAGCGTACCTGGATTTCCAAACCTAATTCACACATGCGCATCCAATGGGGTGTTATTGGTGATGAGTGATGACAGATTTCATAGTCATTTCAACTACCAAATTCTGATTCATGCATTGCTTCTGCCTCCATTCATTGTGTTATTTTATGAACACTCATTTTTGTATACGACTGCATCTGTTTATACTTTAATAATTCACATTTACAGTTTTGCTTTGTGTTTTGTTGGGATTCTCCATGATGTTTCAATGGAGCACCTCCAGCAAACAAACGAAACAACGTGAGTTTTTACAGCTGAAGTAACAATAGGAATAAAACCTAACATAGCTGATTTTTGTAACAATTGATTAAATAGAATGACGATGGTTCAGCTAGGTATTAATGTTGAAGCACACCAATAGTTCTGGGTGATTTAATATATTTTCAAAAAGCACAATTTCCTCTTCGGGTTGTGTGGTTACTGATGCAGGATGTGGAGCAGCTTCTAATTGATATTTGTCATTCTCAGTTACTCCACTGAAGTTGTCACTAGAAAATGGCTATCTCCAGTCAGGATATTTCAGAAGAGTTACAAGGTAATGATTTTGGCTTTAGTTAATTCTAAAAGAAGAGTTTTATCTCTACCACCTTCAAATTTCTGTTGAATTTTTGAGTTTTAGGGTTTTTTAACAATGCAAACGTGAAGGATATGAGCAACTGACATACAATTCAGCCTGCAACATGCAAAAGCAACACCTGCTAGATCTCTGAGCAAAGTAAATCAAAATTGAAAAACAGATATATGAGCATTTCTTTGGTTTTGTTTTAAATTGAGAATATTCATGAATATTTTGCTAGCTAAAAGTTTGAAAGCTTTGTTTTAAGCTTAATATATATACTTTAGTAAGTTCACTTGATGAATCAGCATTTTTAAACTTCTACCTTTTTACAGCATCATGAAGATATATTTAACTTGAAGATGACTTTGTGCTATTTTAAATTTGATTTAAGATTGATTACCTGCTCCCATTGCTACGTGAGTGATGTTTAGACCCTGAACATTGTTTTTTGGGATATGTTGTACACATTTCATGCTTTACATATAATTTTAACAGAAAACAACTTTTTTTTAAAAGATATCTACTCATTTAGATATCATTCAGTTTGTCATTAAAAGATGTTAAGCACATTAGGTTTGTACACCCAAATTGAGTGCAACGTTCAGTGTTTTATTGAAATAAACTATTTTCGTAATAAACAACGGGATACATGTAAATGTGGAGAATGAACCCTGGATATGGTGTCTAAAACCTATGGTTACAGCTCTAAAATAAGAGTTGTGTCAATCAGGACAGAGCTTACAAGAAAAGATGTAACCCAGACTGTGGGGAGTCTTTGAAATTTACTTCTCAAGAGCGCCTGAATATATCTGAGACAGAAAATGGGTCAATAGTCTTTTAAATATTAAGATGCTTTGATATATTAAGATTAAATGCAGGAAGGTAAAAGATCATTTGTGATTTTGTTGATTGGTACAGCAGGCACAAGGGGCTGAATGGCCTGATTTAAGCCTTGCATATTCTTTGTGCAACTTTAAATAAAATATTTCAACATCAAACTTAGTTCAAAATTTATCAACACATCTACAGAGCTTATATTACCACTTTTTTTGAATGATGGCTATGTAGCCAAATCTTGGGTTGGAGATTCAGTTGCATAGTGCCTGTTTTCTTTATGGCAACTAACCAAGTCCAAATGGATAGGCTGGTGACACATGCGTATTTTCAGCTAAAGTTATCATGACCCGGTTGTCGTGACTGTATTGTCCTCAACAAAGCTTTTTTTTTTGCCATGTTATTCCGAACGGGCCATCAGATTCTTATCTACCTATTACGTGGCAAGAGAAGTTCTCTTCTATCATAGAACCGCAGTTGTACAGCATAGAAATGGGCCACCTTTTTGTCTAACCCATTTAACACTAACCCTGTTTACCCGCACTAGGCCTGTTTTCTTCCATAGTTTGCATGTTTAATTGTCTGCATAAATGTCTCTTGAACCTACTTTTTACCTTTTACCAGCATGGAAGTTCCAGATATCAACTAAGCTGTGCAAAGGAAAACTTGCCTCTCAAGTTCCTGTTAAGATTCTTCCTCACTCACACTGGAAGCTTGTGTCCTCTTGTTTTGAAACTCCCAGGAAGGCTAAAAAAAAAAATCGACCTTTCTGTGACTCTTATAATTTTATGTTCTGTTATCTGGTCATTCCTCACCTCCTTCACCCCTGGAAAAGCAAAGCTAGCCTGTCCAATCTCACCCCACAAATCTGATCCAGGCAACAAATGGGTAACTCTCCTCCTCTCTCTTTTCAGCACAACCACACTTCCCTGTGGTGTGCAAACCTAATCAGTGCTTTGTAAAGTTGCACTTAACGTCCTAACATTTACATTCTGTACCCCAATCCATGAAGACGAAATGCCACTGTCACTACCCTATCATGACTCAAAAGCGCCCACAGAGAATAAAAGAACTCTGCTGGGGCAACACTTCTGCCAGGGCTGTCCCAGAGGAATGTACTTGTCTGTATGGTCAACAACTTCTATCATCATTGAAGCCACACGTATACCTCCAGCAGCAGAACAACAAGTGAAGGAGTCGGATTTTGTCTTTTCGTGTCTAATTTCTCACATCAGAGAACATCATCATGGCATTGTTCTCATAACCTAAATAATTACTTCTCTTCTGTTCAGATTTACGATTGTACTCACTTTGCTACGGAAAATTAATAAAATTCTGAAGAAAAAGTTATCAATTTACTCAGTTACATTTCCATCCAATAATAGTATCGACCAATAAAGAAAGACCTGGAGCTAGGCCCTAGAGCCTGACTTTCCGTATTTTTAAGGTGCTTTTGCCAGGGTTTGCAGCTTGAGTTGGAAAATTCTTGACCTCCTTTTAAAAATGCTGGATCGCTGTGGAGGACGATCCGTTGCAGTTCTGGACCAAGAAGGCCGGGTACAGGATATCACTGGGAACTCAAGCATCCTGGCCTGACTAGCTTTGTAACATTTGCGTGGAAACGAGTGACATATCAGTGATGAGCAGGTATAGAGTCATCATGGGGATGGTTCTTTCATGGAACCAGCCTTCTGGCGGGTCTGCTGTGCTAACCACTGTCAACATTGCCTTCAAAACCAGGATAATATGCATCTTTGTGTGCCACAACACAAATTGATGTAGTAGCAAGCTGAGCTTTTGTGACAGGAGTCTATGCTATAAAGTCTTAAGAGAGTCAGTGGAGGTTGTAGAATGATGAGGTCACTGTTGTTAATGGAGCTAATTATTCAGTCCATGTTGGATCAAATCGTCTCCAATCTTAGCAAAAAGAAATGTCAAGTTGGATTTGACTTCCCCATGCTTCCCAATGTTCTAAATGAACTGACTAAAGAGTAGCATAGTGCTTCAGATGCTACTTGAAAAATCAGCCTCCCTTAGTTTCCTGGGCCCTTGAAGTTCATTGCTGCTGTAAGCTGGCTCTTGTCCTGTTGTGCTACCCAGGGTCTTACCCACTTGTTCTGGTGGGTAATATCCACACCGCCTCCTCATCTGGGTTCATCTTCATTGAACCAGTGCCTACCATGTAGTTTTCAAGATTCTCTTTGCAGGATAGTTTCCTCTGCTCTCAAAGGAGCTTCCACATATTTTCACGGACGAGAGTACAGGAGGCTGAAGAAAGAGCTGAGATGAGAAATAGTTATGAATTACATGAGGATGAGCTACACCCCATTTCTGCCCTGGGAAAATGTCTCTGAGTGTCCACTTGATCTATATATGTCTCTATATAGGAGGTGGATGGAACGTACTGCCATGGATGGTGGTAGACACAGATACATAGGGTTATCTTAGAGACTCTTAACAAGGCACAGGATAAAGTAAAAATTGAGAGCTGTGTAAGAGGAAAGAGTTAGTTTAATCTTGCTGTAGGTTAAATGTTGGCACGTCATCATGGGTCAAAGTGCCTGTACTGTTCTATGACAGCCTTTACTTCCATCAACGATCATCTTGTATATACCTGTATTAGTCACCTCTCACCCTTCTTCTCTCCAAAGAGAAAAGCCTCAGCTCACTCAACGTTTGCTCGTAAGACATGCTCTCTAATCCGGGCATCAACCTGGTACATCTCTCCTGCACCCTCTCTAAGGCTTTCATATCCTTCCTATAATGACCAGAACTGAGCAAAACACAATGTGGTCTACCCAGAGTTTTATGGAGCTGCACATTGCCTTGTGGCTCTCGAACTCAATCCCCCAACGAATGAAGGTCAACACGCCACACACCACCTTAAATTCCTTATTAATTTCCATTGCAACTTTGAACTCCAAGATCTCTGTTCCTCCGCACTTTTAAGAATCTTGCTATTAACCCTGTCTTCTGCCTTCCAAATCCTGTATTCAACCTTCCCAAGTGAATCAATTGGAGGCCCTTCGTTGGTCGACATCACCCATGGAGATTGCGTCCTAGCTGTCTAGATACACAAGCCTGGGCAGTACGATATGGAGAGCAACATGTTGCCCATGTAGCAAGCAGCCCCTCTCCACGCAGCTGATGAACCCAAAGGAACAGCAGAGACCAATATGGTTTGGCACCAGCAGCGTCGCAGGAGTTGCCTGTCAGCATTGAACTCAATGTTGGGTTGCCTTAGGGACTCCAGCACTGGATTTTTCCTTGGGGTTTATCCCGAAGCCTTCCCCATAAGTGGTTATAGCCACAAGGTGGCGTTGGTTTGAGATCTCCTAGATGAGCTGCCAACTACGGCTGATGAGCCCCATCTGCCCGAAGTGAATGATATTAAGGTGCCAGCAACCTGCCTTGGCCCGTTCTTTCAGCAGACACGGTTCTGCCGGGCTTAGTAGCTAAGCCACTATGAAGGCCAGGAGCTGGACTTAGTTGTCAGAGACTATTGAGACACACGCCATTGAGAACGTTTAACAGGTAGTGGGAACTTCTCACCACTACCTCCTCTGACTTTAACAACCTTATGGAACCAAAGTGAATCACTTCACATTTTTCTGGATTGAACTCTATCTGCAACTTCTCGGCACAGTTCTGCATCTGTCAGTGTCCCGTTGTAACCTGCCACACTATCCACAGCACCACCAACTTTCATACCATCTGTACACTTACTAACCCACCCTTCCATTCCCTCATCCAAGTCATTTGTAAAAAAGTCATAGAGCAGATCCCAGAACAGATCACTGTCAAACATCATTGGCCACTGGTGTAATCATGCAAGCTTGTGACTATGAGGATAAAGTAATGCAAAATTTGGCCCTTTGGTTGTATGAAAGTGAAGGAGAGTAAGGATAAGAAATAATGTTGTGTTTGAGTTCTGTGATTTGTTGCATTATAACTAATGTAGCTTTGACCGAAGAATACAAGAGCAGAATTAGTTTAAGAGAGCTTTGAACTTCCATCAATGTTACATACATATCATTGGTGGTAAGTCGCTCAGTTTCATGCACTCTGCAGTCCCTATCGATTACAGTGATTTTAAACTTTCTTTCCTGACTGAGCTTCTTGGAGATCTAGCTTTCCAACAGCAGTTCTGACGATTATAGCGGTCTACTTTGGCAGAAGTTAACATACATCAGGATTGCCTTCTAATTTCCTCTTGCCATATTTCTTGATGCAGGCTTGTGGTTTCCATTGGGCTATTTGGGCATTATACTGTCTATATTGTGTATGCATGTATATATGCATACATACATGTATGTATATATGTATGGCCGGATTCGAACCCGGGACCACCTGCCCCAAAATCCAGTGCAGATGCCACTACACCACCAGCCAGCGAATATTCAATACAACAACATAAATAAATGGAATTATGTGTTTCATAATGGCAAATTGCCAGGGAGTGATGGAGCAGAACTATGCAATTTGTCATTTCAGCAAAGAGCAGCATAATCAGAATAAGGTACTTTTGCACAAGCACACTGAGATGAGTAGATGATGTTGCAACAGAGAATGAAAAGGGAAGCACACCCCATTAATGCCAATGAAAAATTATAGCATCTTCAAGGACTGATATTCTTCAGTTCTTACCCTGTCATGCTAAAGCATTTAAAAATAATTAACAAGCCTTGTGCAAAAATAGATATTAAACATACTTTTATAAACATACATTATAAATTGCTAGTTAACATTTCAAATAACTTTCAATAGCTTTTCAGGATTTGAACAGACGTATGTAATGAAGTTGTTGCAGTTGAAAGCACGCGTTCATGCTCATCTTGGGTGAAACTAGAGTAACGTAGCACAGAAGTAAGCTCTTTGGCTCACAAAATCCACAGCAGCGCCTTAACTTTCTTACAAGTTTGCGTTCATTCAGCATGTCATCGAACATGTTGACAGACTTCTACAGTGGAGAGTTGTATGGTTGCATCACGACCTTTTATGGAAACACCAATGGCCAGGAAAGGAAAAGGCTAGAGAAAGTGCTGGATGCAGCCCAGTTCATCACAGGCAAAACCCTCCCCACCATTGAGTACATTTACATGGAACGCAGCCACAGAAAGCAGCATCTGTCATCAAAGACCCCCCCCCACCACCCCGCATCATCTAGGCCATGCTACTACCATCAGGCAGGAGTACAGAAGGCTTATGCCCCACACGACCAAGATCAGGTAAAGTTATTAGTCTACAACCATCGTGCTCTTGAGATGGTGCGAATAACTGAATTCATCACTACTGTGAACTGATCCTACTACAGATTCACTTTCACTACAGACTCTTTTCAACTCGTGTTCTCAGTGTAATTTTTAATTTGCACAGTTCACCTTCTTTTGCACATGGGGTTGTATGTCAGTCTTTGTCCACTCATTTATCTGTATATAATTTATTTATTTTTTACCTGCAAAGGCCTGCAAGCCAAAGAATCTAAAGGGAGTATACAGTACTTTGATAATAAATTTAATTTGCATTTTGAATCCATGCTGAATATTGATCAATCGAAACTAATCCCACATACCAGCAGTTGGTCCAAAGGTGCATTTACCTAAGCGATTCAAGTGCTTATTTGGATACTTTTTAAGTATTGTTAGAGTACCTGCAGTACATCGAGGTATATTTGTCACGTGAGGGCTACTTCTGCTTCTATGCTTCCTCTATCGAAGCCTCTAAAACAGCACAATGAATGTCCTTGGCTATAGTTTAGAGAACTTCCCTTATCCCAGTCCGAAATCAATAAAGAAACGGAAGCTTTGCTGTGATATTGACTGTAATTGTCCATAGTTTCTGCTATTTCTCTGTTGCCCAGAATGAATGAGTCACATATTGTTGAATTGAGCGTGTCATAAATTGACATAAGTACATAAATTGCTGTATACATCAATGTTTTTTCATTAAATATTATGCTGGTAAATTCAGTGCAAAGCATTTAAGGCAGCAGGAAGTGGTTTCTTTACAGAAGTATGTGTACCAGATTTGGCAGCACAAGCCAAGAATAAAATAACCCAGCAGGCAGTAGTGGGACTCTGCCTGAAAATATTGTTGGCACAGAAAGCTTGATGCACGTTAACAAGGTTTTGCCGAACATTGCAGACATGCTTGTTGGTGACCGAGTATGTGGTGCCACTTGCACCTTTGAGTGTATTGGCTGTTAATGCAAACAACACATTTCACTGTATGCTTTGATATACATGTGATAAATAAATTTAAATCTGAACGCAGCCAGCCATGTTTGCTGCCAGAGTGGCATTGAGGTGGCAACTTTCCTCATCTTTTCTACCTTATCCTGCTGAAACAATTATATTTATTGTCCTTTGGAAAAAATCCAATATAGCTATTCAAAGAATCAAAATGTTGGGTTGTCTCCTCTAGATGAGTAGTGGTAACTCTGAAAGGGTAAATACGTCCATTTATTTCAAAAGTTTCCTCATTTTGAACTAGAATCTATCCACCCCAGTCTGATAAACAATTATCAAACCATACCATGCACCCAACTACTACGCTATATTCGTGACTTCCTGTACATCGGTGCCTCTGATCTTCCACCATCAAAGTGGAATCAGTCCCTATTGCACATCAGTTGAAAAAGCACTTCACCTTCGCTTCTGCTTTATCCTGCAACTTTAATAACAATATTTAACCATTTATGTATGGTATGTCTGCAATAATAGACAGCCTGTTTCTAAATGAGGAAGTCCATTATCTCGGTTGTAAATTGGGAAATTTCATCTCTTCCAGCGGCACTTCATGGAATTTTGTTTGTTTACAGAACATATAACCAAGATTCTACAGCCAAAGAAAGTAGAGTTTATGAAGCAAGTGAAAACAACAGTGAAATGTAAATCAGAAGAAAAAATATTGGTATGTTCTTCACTGCTTGAGATGTTCTGACAAGTATTGCTATCGTGGAATAAAAGGTTTTAAAGTTATCATTAAAGAAGTGGTAACAATAGTAAACCACTTACTCCACAGCTCATTGAAGGAATATCCAATGTTTTGTTTCTGTCTTCCTGTATTCAATTAAGCATTGTTAATAATGCCTCGATATGCTGGGATCCTTGCCAATTACACAGTGAAACTCAGCGTCAGTGTTCTTACTTTGATCTCCATAGGTAGATGATAAGTTGGTACTTTTTGTCTCCACTGGAAAAAATACGCAGACAATAATCTGATGAAGTTAGGGCAGAGGATGTGGTGTATATGATAACAGTAGATGGTCCATATTCTGCCTGGAGATTGGCATCCAGTGGTGTTACGCAAGGATCTATCTGCTGTTTGTGATTTATAAAAATGACTTGGACGAGGAAGTAGAAGAGTGGGTTTAGTAGGTCTGCAGATGGAATGAAGGCTGGTAGTGTTGTGGATAGTGTAGAAGATTATCATAGGTGACAAGGGAACATTGATAGGATACAGACCTGGGCTGAGAAGTGCTAGATGGAGTTCGATTCAGGAAAATGTAAAGGGATGCTCTCTGGAAGTGTTACGTACCTCGTAATGGAGTTTGTTATGTACCTCGTTACGTACCTCATAACGGAATTCAGGAAAACGTAAAGGGATGCTCTCTGGAAGTGTTACGTACCTCGTAATGGAGTTTGTTATGTACCTCGTTACGTATCTCGTAATGGAATTCAGGAAAGCGTAAAGAGATACTCTCTGGAAGTGTTACGTACCCCGTAATGAAATTCATTACGAACCTCATTACGTACCTCATTACGTACCTCGTAATGGAATTCAGGAAAGCATAAAGAGATGCTCTGTGGAAGTGTGATGTACCCCATAATGGGTTTAAAGAACCAGCAGAAATGGAACACACCTGGAGTCTGGTTTTGTTATTTTCTAATGCTATTTTATTAGTGACTAGGTAATAAAGTAACATAAAACCAGATAAATCAAACAGGTTAGCAGAGATCATGCATGTATAGGGGTGGAAATATAAAACCCAATTTGATTTGTAATTGATACAGTCTTACGATGGTAGGTAAGCGAAGTCAGTTCAGTTCGTGTTATTGAGTTATTGAGTTGTGTAGAATTGAGGGGGGGGGGCAAGAGAGAGAGAGAGAGAGAGAGAGATATGTTTTATCGATGTTTTATTGAGCCGATGTCGTTGATTCTTCCCGTTGTTCTCCGAAACTTCCAAGTTAGCCAAACTTGACCAACTTAAGAGCATCGTCTTCAAGTGATAATCTACCAACCCAGGCAAGAGTTAGATGCACTAGTAGACTCCACAGAGTCACTCTTTCACGCACTAATAATCACAGATCAATTCCTCTCAATTGATCCTCAGTCCCACACTCGTGGGCACCTGAAAAGGATAGTGGTAACTTCACCACACCTTAGTGCGTCTGCGTGTCCTGTGAAACAAGCAATTACGCTGGTTTAAATAGTGTTGTGCTGAACACCAGCTGTCCATCAAGTAGCTCTTCCCTTCTCTCTCTGTAAGAAATCAGAAGCTGGCAGTATCCTTACAGAAATCCAAAACAAACTGTGAGCAGTCTTCGCTCTTCTCTCTCTCAGTAACAAGCTGTTTGACCTGTACAGCTGCACGCCCTCTCTCTCTTTTTAAAAGCACAGTCCATAATGAATACCTCAGGATATTGTCACAGGAAGGCAGCACCTGAAGACAGAGTACAGGATTAATGGTAGGATTCTTTGCTGTGTGGAGGAACAAAGGGATTTTGGACTCCACATCCACGGATTCCTCAATGTTATCAATCAAGTTGATAGGGTAGTTAAGAAGGTGATGGTGTATTGGCAAGGTAATGTTGCAGCTCCATGAAACTCTGCTTAGACCACATTTGGAGTATTGGAAGATGTGGAAGCTCTAGATAGCGTGCAGAAGTGTGACCTTTGGATAGGCTAAAAGGTTGGCACAACACTGTGGGCTGAAGAGCCTATTCTATGTAAATTAGAGGGAAATGTAAATTTAAATACATAATTTAAACTATCACCTGCGTTCATCATAGTGCTTAAAATAATTTGTTTCAAATCGTTAAAATGCTTCAGTGAATTCCTATTTTTAGCTTTCTGAGAATATGCACAAGAATTTATATTGTGTTAGCTATTCAGAATTTATCAAAAAAGCAGAGGCAAATAACAGAGAATTTCACTATAAGATCTCAACCCCAGGTCTTTGATTCTCTCTGGACTGTACTGAGTTTATTGATCTCACTCAGGACATAATAGGAATGCATCAATTGAATGCAGAAACCCAGATTAGGGAGTGAATAAAAAAAAGTGTTGCTATCGCAAGAGTTTTTGCAAGTGGACATGACTACATTATGTATCTGACAAGGCTGTTCAGGTTTATCATACAACAACCAGGTGACAAAATAGTTGAAATCAGCAGCAATCCAGAAGTTATAGTTTCTTAAGTTTAAATATCTCTTCTGAGAGGCAAGAGAAAATAAATAAGAAAAGGGAAATTACAAAAGCCTTTCTGTAAGGCTGTTCCTTATTTTCATTCCAAGAAATGTGTCACATCAGAAACCTGGGTATTTTTGTTATAGGAAATAGTCATCTTTGAAGAAGGTGGCAGATTTCGTCATCGAAATGCCGGTTATAATCTATAATTGTACCTGGCTTGAAGCCTGAGAAGAGTTTGTTCAACCTATATGCCAGGAAAACACTGGATCCTTCTTCAAATAGAATGTTGACATTGTGAAGGAGGTGAAGTACCAGAGGAAAGCCTTTCTACAGCCGATGAAATTCAAGAAGCTGGAGATGCTGCACATCTGAAATTAAAAACAGTAGATGCAAATATCATTCAGCAGCAGGTCAGGCAGCATCTCCAAAGCGAATAACAAAGTTAATTTTCAATGTTAATTCAAAGCCCATCAGAATATATTTTGTTTACTTCAATTTTTAAATTATTTCCTTGGTGTTTTAACATAAATTTTAAAAAAAATTGTTACTTTCAAAAATTTGTAGTATTTTAATTGTTTCAAAATATCTTGGAACATCCTGCCAAAGGTTGTCCGATGTCCTTTGTACTCGATGTTGAGACCACACCAAGAGCAACGTGTAGAGTTCAGACATTCTTATTGAAGGAAGGATATATCTTGCCTTGGAGGCTCACTAGATTACTTGCTCAGATTTAGAAGATGTTTCAAGATAATGATGGAACACTGTCTGCGATTTAGAACAATGAAATGAATGTCTTTCTCAAATTAAAAATTCTGAGGCAGCTTTATGGAGTAGATACCATAAGGTTGTTTCCCTAGCCAGGAGAGTCAGGAAGTGGGTACATAAATCAGAAGGTAGACTGACATGATGAGGGTTTTCATTTCTGATGATCATGAATCTGCTTGAATCACTGGACTGAATTGACCTGAATTGTCCCCGCTTCCCTCCAGCTGGATTCAGGGGGCCCTCAGATCTGTCCACCCCTTCCTCCCAAACCAGCATCCAACAAGGCTTCAAAGGCCTCGATGATGAGTAAGTTTGTAACTCGATAACTTTTGGCTACTATAAAAAAACCACTACAAATTTTTAAAAATGGGAATTAAATCAATAAAAATGATTAAAGTAAATAATTAAGCATTAAATCACCAAGAACGAATTAAAATCATTAAAGTAAAGAAAAACAAAAATCTGCCCATCCTTACACCAACATGGCTGCATTGCAGAGGTATTGTGGAGGGATGTATGTGGCAGCAACTTTCCCTCAGCTCCTCATGTTTTTGCAGCAGGCCCATGTGCTTACGGGCGGTGAAACATTGGTAGTTCCCTTTGGAACTACTAGTCACAGCTAACTCAGTTCAGCCTCTTAAACTGTGACAGATTTTCAGAATACATGTGAATGTTGAATGACGTGGATTGAGAAGAAAAGGAGAAGAGGGTTGAATGATCAGAGCAGACTTGACGTGTTGATGATAGAGCTACCATAGGTCGCTAAGTCTACCTCTACTTTTATTTCTTTTGAAATGGGATTTATTGTGATCCAGAGGCAGAGCCACCAGAACTACTGCCTCAACAGAGCTCCAGCTGTCCAGGTTAAATTCTGAACTCTGCTGTCTGCGTAGAGTTTGCACACTCTCCCAGTGACCACGTATTCCGGTTCCTCTGTTCATCCCAAAGATTTGTGGGTGAGTAGGATTTTGCCCCATGCAGTGTCTGGTGGGAGCTGAGAGGGTTGGTGTTGATGGAGGGTTGGTAGACTCAAGTGTGTTGAGCCAGTTTTCGTCCTGAACGATCATGAACATTTTATACCCTTCAGTGAAACAACTGAATTTCACAGCGTCATGATCTATGCAGTTTGGGTCTGCGTGAAGAATCTATGAGATCTTTTGATGGAAATAACAGAGTGAGGGCTGATTGTTTCTTGGAGGTTGTTAGTATTAGATGGCATGTAAACTCTGCTCTTAACCACAATGAACAGATGGTTCAGGCTCGGTGAACTCAGTTTCCAAACTGCAGCAGATCGTTGTTTTTTTTAAGGCACACAGCAGCAAAATTAATATTTTAGAAATTTATGCGTTTTATAGTTAATTAAATTATCTAGCTTGGATGGGAGTATTCACCTGAGTGTTTTGGATACTTAGGCAAGGTGAATTTCTAATTTTGGTTGGTGGAATCCAAGTAATGAATAGGAAATGAGTTCTATGATGCTCATACACAAAGTAGCTAAAGAATTGCCAATTTTTTTTTTCTTGTGAGGCTGTGATATTAGGAAGAAAAGCCTTTTTTTTTAAAAAAGAATATCTGAACCGCTGAAGTTTGAGAAGGAGAGTAACAGTCATGATCTTGCCCCCATCTCAGACCTTGTGGGAGAGAGGAAACTTAAAAACTAATGTGCATAAGGTAAATTTAGTATTATGTGACGACCAACACTGACCTGGTATGTTAGACAGCAGACATTGAACTAACTGGATAGATCAGTCTGCCAGTACACAAATCCAAATATAAATCCTCAACCTTCAGTGTTTTTAAAATACATACCGACCAAAAATCTGAGTGTATAAAGGGCATGGAATCTGTAAAAACTCAGTTCCTAAAAGTGCAAATTACCACCGTGTTTGCAAATCACATGCATACATTTCACACCAAATTATCTGTTGTTGGCAAGACAACTCACAAAATGGTCCATATATCTTGTATATGCATGACTAATTCAAATAAAATGTTATTTTTAAATTTATGTAGTTTAAGACTGCTATCTGAAACAAACTTAAATTTAAGAATTTTAACTATTAACTGATAATATTAATTGACATTTATTCAATAGATGCTATATTGTGATTCCTTGATAAATTAAATGACCTACCAATGTTATAATGGCTTTTAAAAAGATTTAAAGTACGGAATTCAAAATGTTAATATCCTCACATAATCACTGAAAGCATCTACAGTGAAGCAGTGAAAATGTCACTCAAATGGTAGCATGTATGGTTCTGGGTCAGAAGATTTGAAGTTCACTTGAGGGACCTATCACTACCATATACATCTGTGAAATACTGCATAGATGGCTTGTATATTGCAAATAAGACACTATATTGTAATAAGCCTCTTCATAATTTAAATTAGTAATTTGGACTCACAATGGCAAGTATAATTACTAAATTTTCAAACAACAAATGTTGGGGAAGGAGGAGGGGTGGGCTGGTTGGTAGTTACTATAAATAAAATGAAAGAAATTTATAATCTTGTATGGCAGTTATAAATGAACCAGTGCATTTTGTGGGAAACAATTAGGAAGCTGCATGTTTCTTAGATAATGAGAAACTGAATGGAGTTGAAAATCAAAGTGGATACAGATAACTTACTGAAAGTGGAATGCAGCTTGACGAGGTCATAAGAAAAAAATTGAAAAGAAAATAAGTACTAAAACTTATCAAACCTTTGCTGAACAATATGAATCTGTGTCCAATCTTTTCTGAAATATTACCTGAACTGAGACGTTATAACATTTTTAGGAAAGATCAAATACGCAAAAGCGAAACTATCTAGGAGTGCCTTACAGAGGTACTTAACAGAATGAAACCTTACAGTCAGAATGCTGAGTGTGTTAACAGCATGGTATTTGAATTAAATAAGATAGAGGCCTTTAAGGAGAATCAAGGTAAGTTTATTAGGAAAAAATATCAGTAAGCCAATCACATTAGATGAATTGTCATGCAGCATTTAAGTCTTTCTTTCATTGCTGTAGTCTCAGCCATTGAACTAATTTGTAACATTCTGTATACAGTAAATTCAAATAAGTTCAAGTTAATCTTAAACTCAGAATCATTCCTTAGGATCTAATCCTTTGTTGTTGATTTAAAAATTGATATCCTAAATTATGATTTAGTGAAAATAACATGGAAGTGAAAATTCTATTAATGGTTACTAAATATGGACCATCTGACCATAAAACTGATTTAACATTACGCTTCTGCTTCTCCTGGGCCCCAGAAAAGAGACCAAGTTGTTTTGAGAGGAAAAGTCATCTTTTGAGCCTGATCACTTTTTGTTTCTGGGTCGGAACCCTCAGTGATTTCATGTGCTTCATTTTCAAACCGTGTGGTGAAATCACATCAGGCATTATCTTCCCATTGTTTGGTACATGTAAAGAGTCATTTATTTCAGGCAAGGGAAGTGGGCTTTTTGATGTTTACAAATGTGGTAGTTCCTAATAAATGCTCAGCTAGGCCTGGTGCCAACAGATTCTCGTGATAAATAGGTCATCTGTCTGAGTTGTGAATAGACCAGACTAAAAAATATATATTTTACCCAAACCTCTATTAGTATTGATGATGCCAGTGTACCAGTAATGAGCACAATTTACTTTTAAGCGACAGTGTGGCTCCACTCTATGATAACTTCTGAGAATTAGAAAGGCATTCAGACGGATGTAGGGGCAGCTTTGTTAGAGTACATTAATGGAATCAGTTTCTAATATTGAGTTGCTATAAACTCACGTTTTGTCATTCTTTGGAATTGCAGTCCACATGTTGTATTATTTTAATTACAAGAGCAACACACAATATGCTTCCCAGTAAAAGAGTGAATCTGTTGCTATTTCATAAGGATCAGAGGTGATAGTGTGGCCGAAACAGTGGAGGTGTAAGTGCAATTTCAACCTATGATTTCACTTACTTTTCAAACCTTTCCTTATATAGTAAAGGTGGAACTAATCATATATCCATAGCTCAAAATAAGTAGCACATATTCTTGCATGCAAATATCAGTTTGCCTCCTAAGGTATGCATGACAGCAAATGAATATACAATGGCTATCTTGGCTGAAAATGTGTTTCAATGAAGCATTACTTCCACTACATTAATTTGCATGCATATTCGTATTTAGGTTGCAGCACATGACCTTTGAAATAAGCCACCTAGCTTTTCTGTATTTGCAGCAGCTTCCACGTATTTTAATAAGATCAAAAGGTTGAAGAAAGCATAGGTTAAAGCTGCACTTGTACCCCTGATTTTGTTCTTCTTTTACAGGAAAAGTTAACAATCATATCAGTTACTGCAGTACCCGGGTTTTCTAAACAGAACCTAGATGCGGTGCCAGATTTGAAATAAGTGCACAAAAGTTAAGACTGTGACCACAATTTCTAAAGCTCCTTGCAAGGGGCATTCAAGCTAAAAAAACCCCAGATAAGCCATCGTATTACTGTACTTGTATAATTCATTAAAACTCACTAAAACCACACGGCATTTGGCAACAAGCGCTGAATTACTTCAAATTCAATTGTTATTTACTTGCAACACACACATAAAATGCTGGAGGAACTCAGCAGGCCAGGCAGCATCTATGGAAAAAAGTACAGTCGACGTTTCGGGCCAAAACCCTTCGAAAGACTCTTGATTGTTACTTACTTGTTGGCTTTGTAACTAAGCTGTCCTATTAATCATTAGAACAGGAATCGGACCTTCAGAAGCTGCAAGTATCCCGCAATGCCTTTAACTTAGTACATGGTAATTATTCTCATGCCTCCTCTACATCGGTGAAACCCGACGCAGATTGGGGGACCGCTTCGTTGAGCACCTCTGCTCCGTCCACCACAACAGACAGGATCTCCCGGTAGCCACCCACTTCAACTCTGCTTCCCGCTCCCATTCAGATATGTCCATACATGGCCTCCTCTACTGCCATGATGAGGCTAAACTCAGGTTGGAGGAGCAATACCTCATATACCGTCTAAGTAGTCTCCAGCCCCTTGGTATGAGCATAGAATTCTCAAACTTCCGGTAGTTCCCTCCTCCTCCCTTTCCCTATCCCTATTTCACTCTACCCCTCCCCCAGCTGCCTATCACCTCCCTCATGGTTCTGCCTCCTTCTACTACCCATTGTTTTCCTGCTTATCACCTCCCTGCTTCCCCTCCTCCACCGCTTTGTCTTTCAAATTACTGGTTTTTCAACTGAACCTACCAGCCTTCTCCTTCCCACCCTCCCCTCACCTTCTTTATAGGGCCTCTGCCCCTTCCCTCTGCAGTCCTGATTAAGGGTTCCGGCCTGAAACGTCGACTCATCGTTTCCACGGATGCTGCCCGACCTGCTGAGTTCCTCCAGTGTGTTGTGAGTGTTGCTTTGATCCCAGCATCTGCAGATTATTTTGTGTTTACGATTCTCATGCCCGGATCTTCCAGAGCAGTTCAAGTTCCTAACTGTTCTTAAAAAAAATGGTCACTAACATCACTTCCCCAAATTCTACCACTAAATATTTCCTTCAAGAATTTTATTTTTATTAATAAATAAAATTACCAGTGTTAATGCCTTTAGGAAACTCTCCAGGATTTTGATTTTTAAAAAATATGCTGTACTATTTACTTGCAATTTTTGTAGCTAAATGCTCGAGCTTTTTTCAATGAGTCTCTCCATATATTGATTGGATCGTAGAACAGAGGAGCACAGTACAGGCCCTTCAGCTGATGATTTGTACTGACATTTAACCTACATATCCTTGCATTGTTCTTTAATCCATGTGCCAATCTAAGTGTCTCTTAAATGCCCCTAATGTATTTGCCTCTACCACCACACCAGGCAGTGCATTCCATTCACCTAGCACTCTCTGTGTGAAAAAAAACTTACATCTGACACCACCCCCCCCATACATTCCCCCAGTCCCCCCCACCCCCATGCATTAGCCATTTCCAGCCTGGGGGGAAAAGTCCAAGTGGTTTCAGTATGCAGCAACTGGGAAACTCCTCCTGAATGACCCTATATAAAACAAATCTATAGTTGTATGTCAGGGTCTTGGTATTGCATACGAAAAGATAGGAAAACAATTGTAATAATTTATGCAATGCCTTGGGAAGCTTTTGTATGTTAAAGGGAAATATGAAGGCCTGACTAATTTGGGAAAAATTCTGCATGTTCAACTCGTATGATAGGCTGAACATTTTTTTTTAAAACTATCTACATTAGGGATCAAATAGACAATTGAAAGGCAGTATTTTATTCTTGAGTTTTAAATTGGTAAATTGGTTTATTATTGTCACGTGTACTGAGCTGAAGTGGAAAAACACCTTTCGTACAGATCAATTCATTATAACAGGTCATGGTAGTACAAGGCTAAAAAAAGAGTGCAGAGTAAGTTGTTGCATTTACAGAGACGGTGCAGTGCAAGTAGACTAAAAGCTTCAAGGTCATAAGGAAATAGAAGTCAAGAGCCCATCTTATCACACTTTCAATAGCCCTATAACAGTGGGAAAGAAGCTGCCTTTGAGAAGGGTGGTACATGCTTTCAGTGTTTGTATCTTCAACCGGACGGGATGGAGCCAGAGGAGAGAATGGCCAGGGTGGCTGGGTGAAGTCTTCAATTGTAGTGGCTGGTTTACTGAGGCAGCAAGAAGTGCAGATCGTGTCCATGGAGGGGATGCTGATTCCTTGATGTGCCGAACTGTGCCCACAAATCTATAGTCACTGGTGATCACAGGTAGAGAATTTGCCCTACCAGACCATGAGGTTTCTGGAAAAGATGCATTGATTAAAGGCTGGTAATGGGCAAAGGGGACATGCCTCCCGAGGAAGTAAAGGTGCTGTTGAGCTTTCTTGCTTGTGGAGTCTATGTGGTTTGACCTTCATTCCTAGGAGTTTGTAGTTTTCAACTGTCTCGAGCTCAGTGCCATTTGATGCAGGAGCACGTGCACTTCTTCCTGAAGTAAATGACCAGCTCTTTTGTTTTGCTGACATTGAAAGAAAGGTTGTTGTCATGACACCAAACCATTGGGCTCTCTATCACTTTCCTTTACTCCAATTTAATGCTGTCTGAGATGCAGCCCACTGCACTGGTGCCATCTGCAAACTTGTACATGGAGTTAGACCAGAATCTGGCCAAGTGGTCGTGAGTACGTAGGGAGTGGAGTGGGGGTGGGGAGGGGAGGGGTCGAGGATGCAGACTTTTGGGGTAAAAGTGTGTTGCCTCTTATCCTTATTGATTGTGGTCTGTTGGCCAGGAAGCCAAGGATCCGTTGCAAAGAGAGCTGTTGAGTCGGAGGTGGGAGACAGGTTCGCTTGGAATTATAGTAACGAAGGTGGAGCTGAACTCAATAACGTTACTGTCCAGAGGCTCCAGAGATAAATGTACGGCTAGTGTGGTGATATCTGCTATAGACCTGAAGCAATCTGTTGAGTTCGTCTACTGGGAATATACTGGAATAGTCCATTGTAGAAACCTCCAGAGAATGGAATGAGAAGTCCCTTTTGAACAATTGCTTAGCATTCTACCAAATTATCCTGATTAATAAGAAAATTTGTGATTTCTTCAGTCTGAGAAATGAAGCATCCTAATGTAAAGGGACTGCTGAATGCTTGCAGTTTCTGAAGATCTAATTGCTTCCAGTGAAAGCCCTACTTATGTGAGAATACTGTTCTTGGTCTACAGTTCAGCATTCAACACCATAATTCCATCCAGGCTTGACAGGAAGCTTAGAGATCTTGGCCTTGACCTTGCCTTGTACAGCTGGATCCTGGACCTCCTGTCAGATTGCCGTCAGGTGGTAAGAGTGGGCTCCCTCACCTCCACCCCTCTGCCCCTCAACACAGGTGCCCCTCAGGACTGCGTACTAAGTCCACTCCTTTACTCCCTGTATATCCATGACTGTGTCACCACCCACAGGTCTAATCTGTTAATTAAATTTGCCGACAACACTACATTGATTGGCCTAATCTCAGACAATAATGAGGTGGCCTACAGGGAAGGAGTCATCTCTCGGACAGAGTGGTGTCAAGGAAACAACCTCTCCTTCAATGACATAAAAACAAAGGAGCTGGTTGTGGATCACAGGATGAATGGAGAAAGGCTAAACCCTATTGACATCAATGGATCTGGGGTTGAGAGGGTGAACAGCTTTAAGTTCCTCGGCATATACATCACTGAGGACCTCACGTGGTCTGTACACACCAGCTGTTTGGTGAAAAAGGCACAACAGCGCCTCTTCCGACTCAGACGGTTGAGGAAGTTTGGTGTGGGTCCCCAAATCCCAAGAACCTTCTACAGGGCACAGTTGAGAGCATCCTGACTGGCTGCATCACTGCCTGGTATGGGAACTGTACTTCCCTCAACTGCAGGACTCTGCAGAGAGTGGTGCAGACAGCCCAGCGCATCCGTAGTTGTAAACTTTCCATGATTCAGGACTTTTACAAAAATATGTGTGAGAAAAGGGCCCATAGGATCATTCGGGACCCGAGTCACCCCAACTACAAACTGTTCCGGCTGCTACCATCCGGGAAATGGTACCGCAGCATAAACGCCAGAAGCAACAGGCTCCGGGACAGATTCTTCCACCAGGCCATCAGACTGATTAACTCACGCTGATTCGAGTGTATTTCTGTGTTACATTGACTGTTCTATTTATTATAAATTATTATAAATTACTGTGATTGCACATTGCACATTTAGACAGAGATGTAACATAGAGATTTTTACTCCTCATGTGAAGGATGTAAGAAATAAAGTCAATTCAATTCCTTACAAATTGAAGAAAGATCCCTAGCCAAAGCATCCCTCTTTGCCGTAATTTAGACAGTGAGTAAACAGTTAATCACAAGGCTTTAACAAAGTTGGAGATGTTCAAGGTTTGTTAATGATAAAACAATTGGAGTACATATTGCTGGTTCCAACTAAACTTTTCTGTATCCCTGTTGAGATATTTTCTGAGATTAATCTGATGACTTTTCTGGAAATGATTTACATGAATTATTCCAGCTGATTGTTTATGAATCACATTTTTGGTGATTGTTGGCTAGGCAAGAGCATTGTATCCTTAAGATTGCTATCTGCAAACTTACAGCTTTTAGAGAATCAAAACTCCAGGAGAATGAACTTGAAAATTAAATTAAGGTTCCATTTACAGCTGGCTGGGAGAAAATTGCTAACTTTGCCAGTTTTATAATATATCCATCAAAGGCTGTCATTTTGAATGACATTGATTTAATACAATTAATAACAACTTCTGCAAAGGCTTGAACTCTTCAGTCAGCTCTATAGGAAACCGGATTGTGCAATTTATAATTTTAAAGTATAAGAAACACAGTTGAGGCCTTGTGTTTATATTGGGAATATCTTGGACAGGTAAGGATGAAGCAAAAAGCAGCAGGGAGCTGTGCAATTAGCAACTAAGCACCCCGACAGTATTTCTTTTGTCCTAGGCTGGAAAGGGTGATGTTTGCAGCTGAACAATAATATACTGGTGAAATATGGGTGAAGAGTTTACACTAAAGCTTGATTTGCCCGTGCTTGTACTTTGGCAGAATGGTTGTACGGATGGTCAGTTCTCAATTGCAGATTTGGAGGTGTATGTTCCTGTTACTCAATAACATGGTGCTGGACTAAAGGAGAGCATGGGAAGTATGCTTTGATTTTTCCAACTTAACATAACTGTCATAGACAATGCAAATGGTTGCGATGATGTGGGAAAGCAAGAAATTGCTGATGGGATCTGGGTCTTCAGGATACTGCTAAAGAGTAAATCCAAAAATAACCCAAGGCCTCAAGTCGAATAAATCTCTTTTCTCGTCTTGTTCAAACGGCTTCATGACCTCCCAGCTCAATCTCTGTAATCTATTCTATTCGTACAGCCATCCAAAACATGTGTTTCTCCGACTTGGATTTATTTTGTGTTTCCATTTTTCTTTGTCCCATCAGCCATGAATGCACTAAGCATTGGAATTACTGCCCTAAAAGTTCCCCTTTGCTCCCCCTTAAAACACTGGTTAAAGCTAGTGCTTTTACTTCCCTTTCTTGCTATTGGCTATTTGTGCCTATTAGAAATGGCTAAGGATTATTTGCAAAGTTATGTACGCTTTATAATTTGGTTTAGAGTTTGATAGCTTGCAGAAAATTATATAGTTTTATTCAATAAAATGTCATTAATTTTTCACCCTTTTGTCAGCCTTAATGGATGATGGAGTACATGAGTTGAGCAGGCATCAGCCACGAGGATCTGCACTTCTTTGACAACCCAGCTGGATTATGGGCAAATTGAATGGCTATCACAACATGGGAAATGTTTGTCATAGTAAAACATCTGTAATTAAAATATTAGAGTTTGGTTAATTATTTTAGATCAACTACTCATATTTATGAGACAGTTGGAGAGGAGCATGAGCTTAGATCTTGTTATTTCATTTGTAATAAGGCATAGTTATGTTGGAATAAAGGGTTAGGGTTTATATAGGCTGATTGGGACATTGAATATTTTCCTGGCTGTTCCTGTTATGTGTATTTTGTCTCTACCGCAGCTGGTTTTCTATTTGTGAATTACTGGCATGCTTTTTCACATTTCAGGCTTGTACAGCGTGGCGAGCGTTCTTGTTGCCCAACCGGATTCCTACTAAGGTAAGTTCTAGAGATTTTTTACCGTCTTCTCTCTTTTTCCATTCTTTGCATGTTGCAGCTCTTCACACTGCTTTTGATCATTTTCAATATTTGGTTTAGCTAAAAATCGATCTACTTTAATATGTCAGCACCCCAAAGCCTGTGAGTGATTATCCAGTGTGGTAAATGTGATTGATATTTCATTGATTTTTTTTCTCTCTATTAAGTGATCATTGCATTTGAGAAATATCCAACCAGATGATCATGAAGTATATTAAAATTACGCAGGTAGCGCCTTTGCCTAGGGAGTGTATTTCAGTCACTTTATTCTCCTCTGGATAAAGTAAGTTAAAATAGTCATTGGGGACATACAGTACAGCACAGAAACTGGCATCTTAGCCCACTACATCTTTAGCCACCATCTAGTACCTAGTCCCGTTTCCCAGCCACTATGTCCTGGCAATTGAAGTGCTTGTCCAAATGATTCTTAAATATTGATTGTACCTGACTTCGGCAATTTCTTTAAGATTGCAATCACATTCTGGGTGAAAAAATTTTTCGTCATATCTTCTTTTAACATTTTATTCCTTACCCTGAAATTTTGCCTTATGCTTGTCTTTATAATTTTTTTTCCTCACTATTTGACCATCCAAAAGAGTATTTGATAAATTTGAAGTTTATTGTCATCTGACTGTACATATATAAAAGCAAATGAAACAATGTTCTTACGGACCACAATGCACCCACACATTATACATCACACGCAGCACATAAAGCAAAATAATGTGCTCTAAATAAGTTAATAAAATTTAGTTAAAATGCATGTAGTAAAGCACAGCGCAGGTAAATGGTGGAGTAAACGACTCACTATCCTAGGGATGAGAGCTCGGTAGTGGCAGGGTATACGTTAGGCTCATAGCCTGGGGGAAGAAGCTGTTCCCCAGTCGGGCAGTCCTAGTCCTGATGCCCCTGTACCTCCTTCCTGGCGGTAGTGAGTCAAAGGGATGTGGGAGGGGTGGGAGGGATTCTCCACAATATTTTGGGCTCTTCGTCTGCAGTGCTCTGGTAAATGTCACAAATAGGGGGTGGGAGACTACGATGACCCTCTCGGCGGTTTTTACTGCCCTCTGTAAGATCTTGCAGTCCGATGCCTTGCAGCTTCTGTACCTCACAATGCTGACCACTGATGGACCACTCTTGTTGGTGTTCCTGTAGGGAGTTGTTAGAATGGGGGCTGGGAGCCTTGCACGCCCCAGTCTCCTCATGCTGCTCTGCCATTTTGACTAGTAAAGAGGTGTCGTGGGTCCAGGTTAGATCGCATGTTATGTGCACAACCAGGAACTTTGTGCTCTTCACTCTCTCCATGGCGGATCCATCGATGTACAATGGAGAGTGGTCCATCTATGCCTTCTTGAAGTCCACAATCATCTCTTTGGGCTCTGAGTCGACACTGAGACTCAGGCTGTTGTTCTCTTCCCCATTTGACAAGTCTCTCGATCTCCTTTCTGTAGGCCGACTCATCATTGCTGCTGATGATGCCAGTCGCTGTTGTACCATCAGCAAACTTGATGATGTGGTTTGAGCTGGATCTGGCAGTGCAGGAGTCAGTCAGCAGTGTGAGGAGCAGTGGACTGAGCACACAGCCATGGGGGGCACCAGTGCTCAAGTGATGGAGCTTGAGGTGTTGGTGCCAACTTGGATTGACGGAGGTCTTTCCAACGAGGTCCAAGATCCACTAATAAGGAGGGCTGTTGAGTCCTGCCAAGAACAGTCTACCCACCAGCTTCTGAGGGATTATTGTGTTCAACACTGAGCTGAGGTCAATAAACGGCACCCTGGCATATGAGGCATAATTTTCTAGGCTGGTCAATCCAGCTCTCCCTTCTCCAGCCTGCTGGCTGGCTCCTTTAACCCCCAGCCGACTACTCTGATCAGTGAGCAGCTCACTGATGTAATAGATCTCCTGTACCCGAATCTCTTGTATGATTATGATGATTATGAGGACACGCAGTCCTCTTTTATTGTCATTTAGTAATGCATGCTTCAAGAAATGATACAATGTTTTTCAGAATGATATCACGGAAACACATGACAAACCGACTTAAAAATTAACAAAAACCACATAATTATAACATATAGTTACAACAGTGCAAAGCAATACCGTAATTTGATAAGAACAGACCATGGCACGGTAAAAGTCTCAAAGTCTCTCGAAAATCCCATCATCTCACGCAGATGGTGAACCTCCAGTGCCGCCAACTTGCCGATGCAGCGTCCCGGAAGCATCCGACCACAGTCCGACTCCGAGTCCGTCCAAAAACTCCGAGCCTCCGACCAGCTCTCCGACACTGAGCACCGAGCACTATTTCTGCCGAGCGCTTCGACCCTGGCCCCGGCAACAGGCAATAGGCAAAGCCAAGGATTTGGGGCCTTTCCCTCCGGAGATTCTCGATCGCACAGTAGCAGCGGCTGCGAAGCAGGCATTTCAGAAGTTACTCCAGGCATTCCTCCATGCTTCTCATGGCTGTCTCCATCAAATCCAGATTGTGCATAGCCCCCTAGTTACACATAGGATATTCATTTGGAACGGCTGTGCGCGCTGCGTCGCGTCGCCATCTTCTCCTACCTCCTCCCTAGTAGTCCAGTATAGTCTTGCGATCGTAAAAAAACCACATTTAACAAAGGAAAAAACCACTTTTGGTTGGCCCCGAGAGGCTGCATTCGAACATGCCGCCATCTTACAGTAAATATTACATTCCCCTCACAGTTGTGATTAAATCCCACTCCACAAGATCTAGGCTGACATTTCAGGACAATGCTGAGAGCAGACTTGATTCACTGGGGATCATAACCACGGTGATTATGAGAAAGCAGGGAAAGGTTCTGGGTGTAAAAAATTGATATTAAGTCTGTTGGGTTGTCCATCTATCGTTAACAGCAGGGATGTATTTGTTTTAAATTCTTTCACCAGTCATTGAAGTTTGGAGTCTGGTTGGTGGAGGATCATCAGGATTAGAAAGGTTATTGTAAAGTCTGACGTTATGCGGTTTGTTTATTCATGGGGAGAGAAATGAAAGAATAGTAAAAATAATGTTAGTGAAGCTTTCCTGTTTTTTTGAGTAATAAAGCTGTTACTATTGAAAGCTGAAGGGATGTACACTTTAGTTTCACAGTTTCACAGCCTAGTTCACTAATTTCCTGAGATATGTGAATGGTATCTCTACGAACCCTTTAACATGTAATGAAATGAATTCTTGGTATCCACCTACTGACAAGTAAGGATAATTTCTGAAGAATAAGCAATCTTTCTTTGCAGCTAAGTCACTGAAATAGCGAAACAACTTCCTGCTTCAATGTAAGTGATCAATCCTGATCTTTGAATACCAGCAGATGAGCAAAGATCTTACCATTTTAAATTTACACAACTTTGGAACAATACATTGTCAAGTGCAGCGAGCTGCAGATGCTGCAAGCAGTAAATATTCTGTAATAGAAAACCACAGCTCAGAGTAGGCAGGTGGGCACGCTTCAAAGGGGCCACAGTTTTCTTTATTTAAACACCAGCACCAAATACAATCAAGGATAAAGATGCATACTAAATAAACATCAAAGTTCCTGTTAAAACGTGCTGTTGTCCGGACTAAATAACATGAAGTGGAAGAGATTTATTCCCTGAAATGTAAGCATGATAAAGAGTAAAAGCAAAAGTCTCTGAAATCGTACACATGGAATGATTTGTCACTGCAGGCATGCACACTCACAGGTAGGTTTCTTTAGTTGCTGGTTTTCATGTAGCTCTGCGGTGTGTCTACAGTGTAGTACAAGGTGCAAAGTGACTCTTGTAACCTGCATTGAATGAGCCATGTGGAAAGTGAAAAATAGATTCTAAAGCATTGACCTCTTCTGTTGGTAGCAATCTGTGTAGGCAATTATTCTGAATTTCAGCTGTAAGTTCAAAAGTGGTTATATTTGTTTCGGAGTAGAGGTCTGAATATATAGCTTATTTCTAATATTGCTTAATATGCAGCTTGATCTCCCTTTCTGGGGAGATTTCTGGGGAGATTTTAACTTGTTCTACCAAATGGGAACATGGCCCACAAATCGTCATGTTCCAGTTCAGTGTCATGTTCGCTGGTGTAAGCATAACTGCCTTTCTTACAATGGTAAATACTCTTTAACTCTGCTTAAATAGCTGTAAAGGACCTTGTGACATCTTAATATTCTAAAAGGAACTGTCAGCCTTTTGCTTTTCTTCTATTCACATATACGCGGCAGACATAGTTACTCTAGTTCTTTCAAAGACTGATGCATCATGAACCTACACTTCTCTTAAAAATATGGTTAGCCTCTTGTCTGCAGATCATGTTTAGATTAGATTAGATTAGACTAGATTCAACTTTACTGTCATTGTGCCGAGTACAGATACAAAGCCAATGAAATACATTTAGCATCTGACCAGAAATGGTCAGATGCTACATCACAGTTCCATCAGCTCTTTGTGCTATGGACCAGTATTCAAATCTAATCTTCAACTTCCTTTGAAAATGTAATTTTTGGGCTGGAGCATTATTCAGTCTACAGTTCAAACCTGCATGAAATAAATAATTCATACCCTCTCTGTCAAGGATAGAGATTTTCAATAATTCCTCATGGAGGCCATAGTCAGCTGAAAGGAACTCTGGGGCATTGCCACCAAAGATGCCTCCTCTAGTTTCTAGCAGCCAACAACGAACAGGAAAGACTGCCACTCCATCAGTGTTCACTCATGAATAATTACCAACAGCATTATGTAGATCTGTGCCCAGTTTCCTGGTAGTCTCATAGTGCCACCACACAGCAGTGGGCGATTGTGCACCTATAGTGAGAAGGAATATCGGGAGAGTTGCGATTGAGGGGAAATCGTGTACAGAGGACAATCCATGTTCGTCTATCGTCGTCGTCGATGCAGACCTTGACACCATTGATGGTGTTGAGACTAGCGCATGATTTGGATTTAAGTGAGGGAGAGTTGCGCAGCGTCAGCCTCACTCTCTCTTCCCAATTCCCATCTGGATCCAGTAGCAAGACAGAGTCGAGACGGCTGGAGGTGGGACTAGGCGCAGTGGATGACCAGGACGTCTTCTGTGTCTTGTCCTGCTCTACACGTTCCACGACGCTAGCAGGGACTGCCTTCTTGACCGTTGGACCTTCCATTGGTCTCATCCGCTCAATCCACCAGAGTCTGTCTTCACATGCTGGGATAGATATCTCCCTATCTCACTGAGGGTTTGAGACACATCGGCTACCCTCCCCTGGTTTAGCCGGCTTGTCGAAGCCGTTGCCCGGAGTGTGGCCGCTGTCACATGCAAACAGCTACAGGGAGCCACAGGTGAGAGCTGAGTGCCAGGTGGGGACCAAAGGTGGACAAACCGCCTTGAAAAGGTCGCGACATGTTCCCCCACAAGAGGTGCTACCCCTCCCTGACACCCCACACACCCCTACAGAGGACAATAAGGTTGGGAGAAAGAACTATTTGGAATACTGGAGTTGGGATTTCCAGTTGCCAGCCCTAACATAGCAAAATAAAGCTCAGAAGACATAGTTCTCGGGTTCCGGTGATGTCATCGTTCAGAATGGCAGCTTAAATCAACAGCTCCTCCGGAAAAACACATATTTTGCCCTGTTAATCCATCAGATACAAGATCTTTCAAAAATATCTGAATTGATAAGGGGGACAAGAATGGGGAGAAAGAATGGAGATAATAAAAGCACCACTACAGAGCCTATGGAAGAGAGAGGTGCAGCACGTGGCTCTCCTACATGTGCGCGCGGTGGCGAGGCTGACGCTGGGCCTCGTTCAGGCGAAGTGGCAAATATGATCAGGATTCTGGAGGAGATGAGGGAAGTCCAAATAGATATAAAACAGCAACTCAATGATACAAAGTCAGAGCTCGCCAACGTCAATCAGAAAATAGCGGTGGCAGAGACTCGAATTGAGAAGGTGGAAGATTGCATGCAAAACATGGAATAGATACTAAGTAAGACGATAAAAATATTAAATCAACAGGAAAGTAAATTGCTTGACCAGGAGGGAAGATCGCAACGGAAAAATATCAGAATTTATAATGTTCCTGAAGGAGCGGAGGGATTGTCAATGATGGACTTTGTAGACAAGCTGCTGCGGGAAGCGCTGGAGATTCTCCCGACTATGGAGATTGAAATTGAAAGGGCGTATCGTTCACTTGTCCAGCGGCCTCCCAGAGACAGAGAAGGTAAACCGCGCTCAATAGTACTTAGATTCCTTCGTTTCAAGAGCAAGACGAAGATTCTACGAAGGGCCTGGGTTAAGAAGAGGGTGTTTTGGAACAGGAAGTTAATATTCTTCGATCATGATTACCCCCCGGTGGTCCTACAGAAATGGAAGGAATATTCCGAAGCGAAACGAATATTAAAGCAAGAAAAGATTAAATTCCAAACCCTGTACCCTGCTAAGCTGAGGGTATTTTACCAAGAAGGGATACAACTATATCAGACGGTGGAAGAGGTGACTATAGACATGAAGAACAGAGGACTGCCCATTAGTGTGGTCAAACCAAGGGAAAGCCTGGCTGAGCAGTTATCCCGATTTGCTTGGGAAATAGTAAGAGAACCGAGAAAGCAGGGGATGGGAGCAGGACAAGAGAAGGATATTAAGAAGAGACTGTGAGTTCTCCGAGGACGGCACTCACCTCCTCCAGAAGAGCCATAAGGTTTGGCTAACTTTAAAAGTGCTGATAAACCAAACGGAAGCAAAAATAGACGGTGATATACCTATCTCAAGAAATACGTGTTATAATGTGGATTTTATATTACTCAATTAAAAAAAATCATTTATTCATTCCTTTTCCCCCACCTAAATGAGAATATATACGTGGGAGGAATACACAGGGTAATCATTTCTGTGTAATGGACATAGATTTTTTTTACTTACTTTTATAGGTACTGCAATGGGGGCCCTCAACTCACAGGTAGGAGGGGCTATCCCCCACGGCTAGACTTTTCTTCTAGCCCAACCCAGGGACATCTAGAGACCCCAGCCTTGGAACCACACTTCCATTACCTTTCTTTTTATTATTCATGTTTCTTGGTTCTTATTTGCTCAGGGAGGAGATCGATTAAGTTATATTCTGCAAATTTCAATGATACACTAACAGATAAATACACTTAGAGATTAAGACCATATATTTTGGGTATATACCTCAAGAATGGTTGAAAAGAGATAAATATAAATAATTAATGAATGTACTGCTGGTGGCTGGTAGAAAGACCCGTACCGGGAAATGGTTATCTCAGGAGAGCCCAGCTTTAAATGTATGGATGGAAATTGCAATGAACATTTACAAAATGGAGAAGGTAACAACATATGTTAATCACAAATTGGAACAATTTTATTCATACTGGAAAAAATGGTTTAACTACATAACATCTTGTAGGCCTGATTTTATTCTCGCAATCAATGATTATGTTGTAAAAAAAAATCACTCCCTACTCTACATAGTTTTCTTCTTTCGATTGTTCTTTCTTTCCTCTCCTTTCTATAAGTGTATACCTCAGATAAATATTATGTGGAGATGTGTGACAAATATGATTATATGATTATAGTATCTGAAATACATCTTATGGAAATGTTTGTTTGATGATGAACTTCAATAAAAAATAAATTACAAAAAAAAGAAGATATAGTTCTCAGCCATGTTATCCAGGTCAAGCTATTGACGTGTTTGGTACACTGGACTGATGTTCAGAAAGTGCTACAGCTGCACTGATGTCTGCCTGAGGAGAGGCAATCATGTTTTTGTGCCTACTCCATCATTGCCTCTATTTTAGTTTTTCCTTAATGTATTAATGAACAGCAGGAGGCTCCTTTGCTTGACATTTCAGGGCTTGTGAAGCCTACCAAGCCAGGAGTGAAGTTCGATCTGTCAGAAACCAAACTGGCAGAAGTCGAACAGTTCATAAGAAAGGCAAGGTCAGGTTCAGTGCCAGGACCTAATGGACTGCTGTACAAGGTGTTCAAGAAGTGTGAAGAGCTGAGGAAGTACTTGAGGAGATTGTTAAAGGTGGTGTGGAGACAAGGTGTTGTTCCTTTGTCATGGAGTGAGGCTGAAGGAGTATACATCCCGAAGGAAGAGAATTCTTCCACATTGAATCAGTTCCAACCAATTTCACTGGGAATGTAGAGGAGAAGATTATGTTTTGCATTCTAGCAGAAAGAATATCTTCATTTGTGATAGAGAATGGATTAGTGAATACATCTGTGCAGAAGACAGGAATACCGGCTTCCCGGGATTCCTTGAACATATTAGTATGATATGGCATACCACCCAGAAGTCGAAAAGTTTGAGAAGAAATCTGGCTGTAGTTTGGCTTGATCTTGCAAATGCATATGGTTCTGTTCCCCATGTCCTGATTGAGTTTGCAATGGAATTCCTATGGATTCCTGCTAAGGTGAGAAAATTTGTTATGCAGTACTACAATGATTTCCGGATGAGGTTTTCCACTCAGCAGTTTACAACTAGGTGGCAGAGCTTGGATGTTGGAATCCCAATGGGATGTGCGATTTCACCCATCCTTTTTGTGTTAGCCATGGAGGTCATTGTAATGGTTGCAGAATCAGTGGGACCAGGTGTCGCACTTGATAGCGGAGGGGAATTACCACCAATATGAGTCACAATACAATTCATGGACAATCTCACCCTCTTGGGTCCTAGCAAGGAGGCAGTGGAAAGTATAAATCTAGACTCGAGGAACTAATGAATTGGGGAAGAATGAAGTTCAAGACCAAGAAGTCAAGGAGCCTTGTTCTTAGGAGAGGAAAGCTGGTTGACTTTCATTTCACCCTTTATGGAGAGGAGATTCCATCCATTCAGGACCAACCAGTTAAGACCCTCGGGTGATGGTACACAGAGGAGCTGACAGACACCAAGAGGGTTCAAGAGACAGGAGAACAGATCAGCAGAGGTCTGACGTCTGTCGACAAGTGTGGCTTGCCTGGCAAGTTGAAGTTGTGGTGCTTGCAGTACGAACTGATGCCACAGATAATGTGGCCACTAACTGTCTATGAAGTGGCAATGTCCCATGTTGAGGCAATGGAACAGAAGATCAACAAGTATGTGAAGAAATGGCTTGGAGTACCGAGAAGCCTCACCAATGTTGCAATCCACAGTAGCCAGAAAAAGCTTACCATCCCAGTGCAATCCCTTGTTGAAAAGGTCAAGGTAGCCGAGGTAAGATCATTCTTGATGTTTCGAGACTTAAAAGACCCTATTATCAAGAGCACCCAGCTGGATGTGAGATCAGGCAGGAAGTGGTCAGCCCATGTAGCAGTTGATGAGGCAGAGTCTAGATTGAAGCACAAGGAGACGGTTGGGGCTATCCAGCTAGGCCACCAGGGACTTGGATGGACAACCCACAAGTGGTGGTCATCTTCTACAGGTAAGGAGCGCCGTGAGATAGTAACACAAAAAATTCGAGAGGTAGAAGAGGAGAAGAGGTTAGGTAAAACAGCTGACCTCGCCAAACAAGGGGCCTGGATCTGGTGGGAAAGCATTGAACAACATCTATCTTGGAATGTTCTGTGGCAGATGGAACCACTCCGCATTTCTTTTCTGTGCAGAGCAGCGTACGACCTGCTCCCAACACCTGGTATGAAGATAAGACAGACAGGTGTGCTGCTTGTGGCAAGAAGGGAACACTTCAACATATGTTGAGTGCATGCAGAGTCAATCTTGCCAGTGGCATGTACACTTGGAGACATAACAACGTTCTCAAAGTTGTGACAGAAGCGGCTGAGCAGAGAGTACTGCAGCACAACTTATCTCAAGCCCCATGCTGCACAGAACATCGCATATCATTTGTGAAAGAAGGCTCCAAGTCAAGGGTGTACAGCACAGGCTCACAATCAAGCATACTTTCTTCATCTCCAATGATTGGTGTGTCAAGGCTGACCTGGACGGGAAAGGCAGTTTCCCGGAGTAAATAACTTTCACGGCATTGTGTCCAGATATAATCGTATGGTCTGACACCAGTAGAGAAGTGGTTATTGGTGAACTCACATCTCCCTGGGAAGACAACATCGATGAAGCCCATGAGCGCAAGTTAACCAAGTCTGCAGAATTAAGATCAGAGTGCAGAGACAGAGGGTGGAAGGTCTCATGCTATCCTTTCGAAGTAGGCTGCCGTGGGTTTATTGTGTTCATTTTCCAGAAGTGGCTGCGTGACCTTGGCTTCACTAGAAGAGAAATCAAATCAACCAGCAGGGCTGTAGCTGAGGCAGCAGAGAAAGGATCAGCGTGGGTGTGGACCAAGTACGTCCAGAGGGGCAGATAGTCAGACAGTGTATACATATCTTGCAAACCCTTCAGTAGTTGCATAGACACCTGAAGAGCAGACTATCTGTTGGATGGAAATGACCAACAACTCTGATAGAGGCAGATGCCAAGTTTTTAAGCTCACCAGTGGGAGGTGATGCTTTAGCACTGCTGGCCCACCACCTCGAGGGACTCTTGATCATAAGCAGGCCAAAACTCCTGAAGGCAGGTGGCAGGTCAACTGATGATCCCACTTGTGATAGCACAGGACAGTTAATATCTTAGTCCAAGTGTATTTTCAATTCAATACATTTCTAAATCCTCAGGGTTCACAAAGTAATGAAGGGTGAAGTGCTTAACATCAGTGCTTAACCAAACATTTATAATGTCAGTAATTGCAAAAAGAGACACATTACGGGGGCGTCAGCGCACATGCGTATGGATTAGACGTGATTGGTGAGTGCTCCTCTCAGAGGCCTCAATAAAATTACTATTATACCATGTTTTATTCATTCATAGGCCAACAGTGTATGTCTAAACTAAGTGTCTGGAAAAGTTTGACAATGCCGAAGGCAAATAAAGCTCAGACTGCCGACTGCCAAACTACCGAAGTTAGTGTTAACAATGGGCCTGTGAAGAACTTCTCTGCATCTGAGATACCAGCGGATAAAACTTACGCCATGTGCAAGGAATTAGGTCAGGAGATTTCTGAGTCAGTTCTCTCCTGAGTCAGTTCTGCGTGGCATTAATGACCGCTTTAATGTTTTTGAAATCAAGTTTCAGACACTTGTGGCCTCACAGGCTGACTTACAAGCCCATGTGGCTAATCAAGAACTAATTGCTAGCGACCTTGAAACACGCGTGCAAGAGCCTGAAGCTAAGTATTCAGAGCTAATGAGACAAAATAGCCAGCTCCAAGCTAAAGTGCATGACTTAGAGGCTCATTCCTGGAGACATAACATGAAGATTGTAGGGATACAAGAGGGCAAGGAAGATGGTAAACCTACTGAATTTGTTTCCAGACTGATTCTGAAGTTGCTCGGGGAAGAGCACTTCCCGTACCCGGTTAAATTCTCTCCAGCCAAAGTCAGCTGCCGGTGCTAAACTGCGCACCATCTTGGCACATATCCGTCACTTTCAAGTGAAAGAGCTGATCCTGCGCCACAGCAGACTACAACCCATGGAGTACAAGGGAAACAAGGTCTTGATCTTCCCGGACTATACTAATGAGGTGATGACTCAACGTCGTGCCTTTCGTGATGCACTGCAAACTCTGCGTGATAGAGGAATCAAGCACACCCTGCGGTATCTGGCTAGGCTCTATATTTATCAGCAAGATGGAAGAGCGCCTAAAATATACGACGATCCGATAGAAGCAGCACAATTCTTGGAAAGGAATAATGCACGCAAAGTGGAGTAGATATATTGACACTGTTTATTCAGCTTATAGTTGTGCCAGTTTCCATGTTGGGGTAAGGGGAGGGACCTGCTTGTTACATATAGCTTTACAATGCTGCATGCTGCACTGGGATTTAATTGCAGAGAATTTTCTAAATATTTCTGTTATTATGAGGGTTAAATTTGAGTTGGTGTCATGAATGTCCAGCTTCAGGTGCGGACATTGGATAACTCTCCCCAGCCCTAGCAGCATTTGTTTAACGGTATTATATAGTTTGTATTATACATTTTCTTGGAGAGGGGTTTTGTGATAATTCTGTAATGTTAGTTACCTGCCAGCAGCTCCTTTTGGGATGGAAATGGGGAACTATGTGTCTGGTTTAGGGAGACACAAAGGGGGGTGGGTTAGGGTGTGTGTTGTTCTTGATTATGGCTCAGACATGCTTTTTTTTGTGTATGTTGTGTTCTTATGAGGCTGCCAGTCATTTTGCATTGTTTACTATGCTTGTGGTCAACTCTAATAATCTCTTTTTTATTCTCATATGCAGAGGCCTTGTGTTAGGACACAGCTGGGGGTTAAAGATATTACAATAGTCTCGTGAAATGTTAAGGGCCTTGGTCATGTTGCTAAGAGGGATAAAGTTTTTAGACATCTCAAATCTCTATCTGCAGATGTAATTTTTCTACAAGAAACCCATATCAAAGTAACTGAGCAACACAGATTGAGGTCTAGCTGGATATCGCAGGTTTACCAGTCACCATTTACTTCTCATGCCCGTGGTGTGGCTATCCTCTTTAGGAAAAATATTCCATTTCATCTCACTTCCATGACCACAGATCCTCTCGGCAGGTTTATTATGATCTCTGGCACCATTAATTCGTTTCCGCTAACCTTCCTTAATATTTATGGTCCAAACACAGACGAGCCAAACTTTTTTAGGAAAGTTTTTGATTTACTTCCGGATGCCAGTAATTCAAATATAATAATCGGTGGTGACTTAAATTGCTACCTAGATCCATATTTAGATAGATTGTCCTCCCACCCGCCCTCAAATATCATGTCAGTGCAGGTCCTAAATAATTTGATTAAATCTAGGAATTTAGTAGATATTTGGTGAGTTCAACATCCCACCGACAAGGATTATTCTTATTATTCTCATATTCACAAATCTTATAGTAGAATAGACTATTTTTTGGTTGACTCTCATTTAATATCTCGTGTTACCAATACAAAATATCATAATAGATTAATTTCTGACCGTAGCCCCTTGACAAAGTCCCTAAATCTCTCCCTTTCCAAATGAATCTATTCCTGGTGTTTTAACTCCTCCTTACTTGCCGATAAGAAATTTATAGAAAATATCACCACCAGATTAAAAGATTTTATCGAAATTAACGATAATGGTGAAGTGTCAGATTCCACACCTTGGGAGACATTAAAAGTTGTAATTCGTGGGTATATAATTTCATATGAATCTGCTGCTAAGAGGGAGAGAGAAGGGCGATTATTAGAGATTGAGAATACTCTCCCAACCCTCGAAGCGACATACCAGGCTTTGAAATCCTCTGAAGATTATAATAAAATAATGAAGCTTAAATATGAGTACAATTGTATCTTGGGTGGTCAAATAAATAACCTCCTCTTAAAATTAAGACAAAAGCATTTCGAAATGGGGGACAAGCCTGAGAGTCTCCTGACGTGGCAGCTCAGGGGCACCCAGGCCCTAAGGTCAATTCATTGCATTAGATCAAGTGTGGGTACCCTATTAACTAACCCCAAGGAGATAAGTAACTGTTTTAAAGAATTTTACAGTGAACTCTACACCTCTAAATGCAATGCCACTCAATCTGATTTGAATGACTTCTGATGAAGGGTCTCGGCCCAAAACGTCAGCTGTACCTCTTCCTAGAGATGCTGCCTGGCCTGCTGCGTTCACCAGCAACTTTTATGTGTGTTGCTTGAAATTCCAACATCTGCAGATTTCCTCGTGTTTGTGCATGACTTCTTTCATTCTTTTGTAATGCCAAAACTTAGTGACGCTACTAGGGAGGACCTAGATTCTGACTTCACATTGGAAGAAATAACTTCTGCCACTAACTCATTTCCGTTCGGCAAGGCTGCTAGGCCAGATGGATTTGGCTGTGAATTTTATAAGAAATTCTGTGATATCCTTGCCTCACTTCTCCTCAGAATGATATCTTGCTCCAAGAGAGATAAAGCCTTGCCTAGAACATTGTACGAGGCTAACATTTCCCTCATTTTAAAGAAAGGTAAAGAGGAAACAGACCCAGCCAGCTATAGGCCCATTGAACTCCAGAATTTTGATAGAAAGGTAATTCCTGAAATGCTGGCTAACCGATTAAATAAGTATTTGTCATCTATCATTCATCCTGATCAGACAGGATTTGTCCCGGGTAGGTTCTCTTTTTCCAATGTCAGATGCCTCCTTAATATTATGTATGCTGATCATGGGAAAGCTAGTGGGGCAGCAATTTTATCCCTTGATGCACAGAAGGCTTTTGACCAGATTGAATGGCCTTATATCTTTGAGTCACTGTACAGGTTTGGGTTCGGGAAGTCATTTGTATCTTGGGTAAAACTGATATATACCAGCCCAATGTGTTCTATTATAACTAATGGTGACAATTCAACTCTGCTTCCCCTACACCGTTCAGTCCAGCAGGGGTGCCCTCTCTCGCCGGCCCTTTTTGCCATCGCTGTGGAGCACCTTGCCCTAAAAATAAGAAGTCACCCAAATATTCTGGGTTTGAAAGTGGGAGGTATTGAAACACTTATTAGTTTATATGCTGACGATGTGGTACCTTACTTACAAAACTCACAAAAGTAAGTCCCTCTTCCTCTAGATTTAATCACCTCTTTTGGCAGACTATCGGGATACTCAATCAATTGGACAAAAAGTGATTTTGTGCCCCTCTCCAACGTCTACACGCAGGGTTTTTTGGAAAGAGTCCCGTTCAAAGTAGTTAAAGACCACTTTACTTATCTTGGCTTGGTAATCCCCAAAGATCCTAAATTAATATTTAAATTAAACTTCGCGGAGTTTATTTCAAAACTTAAACAGAATATAGAAAGTTGGAAAACCCTACCTCTGTCCATGATTGGTCATATAAATTCAATTAAAATGGTTTCCCTTCCTAGGTTTCTCTATCTTTGTCAAAATCTCCCCATTCTTCCTACATCAGCCTTCTTTAAAGAATTGAACTCCATAATATTGTCTTATATCTGGAATTATAAGAATCACAGGATTTCGGAAATTCATTTACAAAAGCCCAAGTCTGAAGGAGGGCTGGGATCACCTGTATTTAGACACTATTATTGGCCTGTCAATGCTAGGGCTTTAATGTTTTGGCAACAGGGGGCTCCGGATAATCTATTCGCTGGGGCTCCCTTGTGGCTATGTATGGAGTCTAACTCTGTTGTCAATTCCTCCTTGCCAGCCATGCTGTTCTCTAAATTAGAAAAACCTGGGGCTTCAAAAAGTTTGAGTTTTGATTTGAAAAATTTCATCAGAGTTCTAAATCAGATTAGGAGTGTTCTGAATTTACCAGAGACCTCTGTACAAACACCAATCTGTTTCAATCACTCCTTTCTACCCTCATGGTCAGACAAAACCTACAATGCTTGGAGGGAGAAAGGTCTAGTTTCTGTTGAATACCTGTACATAGAGGGACGGTTTGCAACATTTAGTCGGCTGAAAGAGAAATTTGAGCTGCCTCATTCACACTTTTTTCGTTAATAACAAATTAGACACTACATTCAATCTAAGATTTGTAGTTTTGAAATCCTTCCAGCGAAACATATATTTTTTGATATTTTAAAGAACCCTCCTGACTCCAGGCATCTCATTTCTAAGTTTGTACGTTTGTTTGATAATTGCACTGTAGCGCCTACTGTGAAGATTAGAGACGCCTGGAGAGAGGAGTTGGGCATTGAATTATCTGAAGCTGCCTGGGATAAGTGTTTATCTATGATACTGGCTTGCTCTGTTAACAGCAGACACCAACTGATCCAGTTTAAAGTTGTCCACCATCTCCATTACTCTAAACTTAGATTGCACAGGATTTACCCTTCTGTCTCACCAATGTGTGATAGGCGCCAAGGGATGGAAGCCACGTTGTCACACACCTTTTGATTTTGCCCATTACTGACTGGATCTTGGTCCAAAATATTCGAATGGTACTATAAAAGATCCTTCCCCTTGGAAGCTGGTCTTGCTATATTTGGCTGCTTGCAATCTACTATTTGTTTCCCTGCAGCCATACAACAGTCTCTGATGCTGGGGATGATTGTCACCAAAAGACTTATCTTGAGGGAATGGAAATCACCCTCTCCCCCTTCCTTTCGGAGATGAATGGCTGATATGATCTCAGACATAATGATAGAGAGACTCAGGTTCTTGAGAACCAATTCAATTAAAAATTTTTTGCCTATCTGGGATCCATTTCTTGCCTACCTGGACGAGGTTGGGGGCGGATGAGCAATTTCCTCCCAGCTGATTTCTCATGGCCCTCATTTGAGATTTAATCTTTAGTATTTTTGGGCACTTTGTACAATAGGCATCCCTCGAATGTTACGTCCCTTTTTTTTTGCTTATTTCATTTTTACACATATCTGAGCTGGTATGTTCTTGTAGATTTCATTGTTTTTTTTTGAAATTTTTGAAAATAAAGTATTTTTAAAAAAGAGACACATTACAATTTTAAACTCAGTAACTTAGATTTTTAAACTACTTCAAATACAAGCAATTTCACTCACTGATAATTAATATATTTCTGCGTTAGATAAAGATCCTGAAATACAGCATCCATTTATGGAGAACTTAATTGGTCTATCAATATCTTCAGTTTGTAATAATAGCTGAAAATATTTGGAATGTCAGAAAGAGGAGAGAAAAACTGATTATTTTCAGGTCATTGATTTAACATTAGATCAAGATTTATGGTGATAATCATTCTTATTTCCTAACAATGTCTTTATAGGACCAACTAATAAAAATTTCATTCTCTGTACTTTCAGTTACACACATACTACTTCCTTTTATTTAAAATTACCACTCTACTATCAGAATCTTTACTGAAAAGGATGGTTTTGATTCCACATATTTAACAGAATCTCCTCACTTCCTGCAGAATTTTGAAACAGAGCGAAATTTTTTTTGTTTGTTTTCTAAGGCAAACGATTGACCTTCACTCAGGTATTGATTCCTGCCAAGCATTGAAATAGCATTCAATTCTGCATCTATAATTAAGCTCTTCTATTAAAAATCTGTAATTTTATTTTCAACCCTTCTCATAATAAATGGGTCAGTGTGCATGTTAAATCTGTATCATGCATCCACATAACAGACAATAAAACTTAACTTTATGTAAGGGGGTTTCGACTTTTATGTTACTGCGGAGGCTAATTAAAATGGCGTCTTTGTTATGTTAATCTGGGGAATGCGGCTTTGTTGTGTTAAACGCTGAGAAAGTTTGCGCTAACAGTTTGTTTTTGCTTTAGTGTGTGATAAGAGAGTGTGTGATAAGAGAGTGCTATTAACCAATTGGGATAGTTGTAATGGTTTTGGTGTATTTGAAGATACTGTATGCGTGGGGTTTTGGGGGAGAAGGGGGAGAGCGAGACAGAGGATGGACGAGGTGCTGTGAGTCCACTAACGGGGTCGGACCCCGAGCGGGACATTCGGCGAGGAAACGGAGACGGACTCGTGTGGAGCGTCTGGTCGACCACCGTTGTTGGTCCCAGGTGGCCGGTCGAGGTGGTCCGAGGGGGTCGCAGGGTGAAGAAGAAGGTCCTTGAGCTCCAACGGTTTTTGTGCATGAAGAGATTGAACTTTGATAAGTGTGGCGCCTTTTATTTTCCTTTTATATTTTATTCTCTTTTAAATATATAGTTCCAGTAATATCTATAAACTGTATATCATTTAATTGCATCTGGTGTATTGTCTGTTATTTGGGCGGGGTGGGGTACCTCACACAGCATCCACACAAATGAATTACCTAGTTTGGCGGGGCCGAGGCTGTTTCCCTAGACGACAGCGAGCTGAGCGACCCTGAGGATGGCCGGGGGGCGGGGGGGCTACATTGTGGGGGCTCGTCCGGGATTGAGTCTGCTGGTATGCTGTGTGGGTACCCTGTTTAAATCTGTAATGTGTGTCTCTGTGGATTATTTGCTGGTTATTGCTGTATGCGTGGTGGGTGAGGTCTTTGTTCGAGTTCAGGCTGGCATTGACGAGTTGGAGGTGGCACTCGGAGCTGCCCATGCGGTTGGGAGAGCGAGGGAAGAGTGGTCTGGTTTGGAAGTAGTGTCTGCGAATAAATGTTCTAGCTCTGGCAGGCTCCGCCTGGCACTTGGGATAATGTCCACCCCAAGAGGGGCAGAGGCGTGCGAGACGTGGGCGGAGCGGATCTCTCAGTTGTTAGGTGAGTGGCAGTGCTCGGTGGAGGGAGAGCAACAGGGATTGGTTGAAAGTTTAAGTAGGCGGGCTGGTGACGGTGTTAGAGCTGTCAGGTTCACTTACACCGTAGTGACAGCTGTCAGTTATTTGAAAGAAGGGGGAAAGTTTTCAGTGTGTCTTCTCTGGCGAGGAGGGCGGCTAAATTGCTTGCAGTGCCAGGGGGATCATTTCAGGGGATCAGTTGTTCAGCTGATCAGAGAGGTGTCGGGAAACTTAGTGGAGGCCCAGTGGGGAGAACGGCTTGGGGTCTCTGGGGAAGCACTTTCCCAGCAATGTACCAATGAACTTCCGAAAGAAAAAGACCCTATTCCTGAAGGCTTAGAGGGGCCACGCCCCAGGGTGTCGCTATGGATAGAGGGAAGCGATGCTAAAGCTATCCTCGACCCCGGCGCACAGATCAAGTTGTTGTACAGTTCGTTTTACAACCGGTGTCTGAAGCATTTATCCTTGACAACCGCAAGGGCACCGGAGACTTTGGGTACTAGTGGCAGTAGTTATCCAGAAGACGACGATTGGTTAATGACCCTGGAGTTCATGGAGGCATTTTCTGGGCACCCAGCGTGTCGAGTTGCTTCTGAGGACGTGTGTAGCAGCCTTGAGCCAGTACCGAATTTAAACGAGACCCAGCAGTGGTACGGTTTGGGGAAAGTAGCTGAGGGTGAGATCCTCTTAGTAGACGCTCCGAAGTACCACGAGGGAGGGGAGTTGACCACTGAAGACACCTCAGTGAGAGAGAGGTCGCAGCAACTGGACCCTAGCAGCATGGAAGATGAAGGCAGCGAGCGTGTGGATTATGCGACGTGGTTTAATGTGCTGCATCTGAGGGGTGGATGTTGCCAGATCCTGAGGAGTGTGGCTGTTGAGCCGAAGACGGCCGTTACTAGTTCCCTAGGATTCTTCCAATCCGAAAAGATGCCCAAGGGCATATCCGGAGCCCCTGCATCCTTCCCGCGGGGCATGAGGAAGACCGTGGGGGAAGTGAAGGTGTGTGGAGTTTTGACGTATGTGGATGACCGCCTAGAGCTTGGATTCACCTGGGGGGACTATGAGGCGAGGCGAGTGGCTGAGCTCGGGTGACCGAAGCGAAGTGTCAAATGTGGAGGAGTTTTTGGCCAGAGGAGTTTGGTGCAATGTGAGGAAAATGACCCGACATACCAGTTGAACTTTCTGGTGTTGGGACAGACGGTGGTGGACCGGGGGATGGAAACCCAGGTCGTCAATCTGAATGAGACACAGGGAAGAGAGGGGATTTGCACTGCACTGCGGTCATGTACTGATGAATTAATCCAGCGAGAAGAAACAATGACCCACCTTCGAAGGGATCAGCAGAAACTCAAGACGTCGATCCAGAACAGATTGGAAGACTTGCAAGTTGGGGAAGATCAAGGAAGTGTTCTGACTAAGGTCAACAGAAAACCGAGCGCCCAGGGAGGGGAGTTTGACTACACTCCCGAGGAGGTGAAGAAATGGAGGACAGATCTCGGAAAAGGGAGGCAGACGCTTGAAAGGAACCTGAAGATGACTCTCGCGAGTTTAAATGAAGTGGAAAAGCTGAAAGTTGACCTGGAAGATGTCCTCAGGAAGAAACAACCGGAGGCTGAACATTCTTTAGCTGCTGCTTTTCAGATCAGGGTGGAAGAAGCTGGTGGGGTAACTGCGTCCCAGATTGAGATGGCCAGGAACCCTGAGTCAGAACTACTGAGGCTGTGGCGAGAGTTGAAGGAGTCCCCGAAGAAGCTGACGTCTCGACTACAGGAGGCTGAAGGGGTAGCCCCGGCTAAATGTTTCAGTTTGGAGAAACTTAAACAGCAGCTACCGATTGAGGGAATGAGGAAGGATACGGGTTCGAAGGATGATGTGCTGCACCTGTGGTACGTGCTGCCTTTCGCTAACTTCCCCGGGATTGAGGAAGAGACCTTTGGCCCTTCTCCCACTGAGTCAGGTGTAGTCGGGAGGGCTAACTGTGGGCAGTCTGAGTTAAGGCAGGATCAGGAAGGAGGCGAGGTGGGGCCCTGGACACGGGACGGGGGGCTCCGAGCTGTAGTGGTGGCCTGAGTGAGAGAGGAGTTGGCAAGCAGGCCCGAGGTATCCCTAGTAGTGTCTGAGCCTTTTGGGTTTAGGTGAGGGGGTACGGAGGTCTCGGAGGGTTAAGAAGCTCCCAGATAGGTTGGCCTATGTAGCGCCCGTGGGACGGGAGTAAGGTCCACTGTTTGGGGAGCACTGTCACTGTGTGTATCTGTGTATGTGTGTGTTGTGTGTCTGCAGGACTGGTTGGCAAGTTATTTAGAAGTCATGCGGACATGACTTTATTTGGTGGGGGGAGAGTGTAAGGGGGTTTCGACTTTTATGTTACTGCGGAGGCTAATTAAAATGGCGTCTTTGTTATGTTAATCTGGGGAATGCGGCTTTGTTGTGTTAAACGCTGAGAAAGTTTGCGCTAACAGTTTGTTTTTGTTTAGTGTGTGATAAGAGAGTGCTATTAACCAATTGGGATAGTTGTTATGGTTTTGGTGTATTTGAAGATACTGTATGCGCGGGGTTTTGGGGGAGAAGGGGGAGAGCGAGACAGAGGATGGACGAGGTGCTGTGAGTCCATTAACGGGGTCGGACCCCGAGCGGGACATTCGGCGAGGAAACGGAGACGGACTCATGTGGAGCATCTGGTCGACCACCGTTGTTGGTCCCAGGCGGCCGGTCGAGGTGGTCCGAGGGGGTCGCAGGGTGAAGAAGAAGGTCCTTGAGCTCCAACGGTTTTTGTGCATGAAGAGATTGAACTTTGATAAGTGTGGCACCTCTTATTTTCCTTTTATATTTTATTCTCTTTTAAATATATAGTTCCAGTAATATCTATAAACTGTATATCATTTAATTGCATCTGGTGTATTGTCTGTTATTTGGGCGGGGTGGGGTACCTCACACAGCATCCACACAAACGGATTACCTAGTTTGGCGGGGCCGAGGCTGTTTCCCTAGACGACAGCGAGCCGAGCGACCCTGAGGGTGGCCGGGGGGACTACATTGATAATAACAGAAACAGTTTTATGTTTGAAAGTCAGACAGAGTAACACTTTCATTTTACCTATACCATCCTATTGGCCAGAAATCTTCCTGCAGGAATGCAAATGTATTTAACTGTATTTAACTCCTTTGGGGTTGCTAGAAAATCATGGTCGGCTCATAAATGAAGTACAGAGTAAGGTGAAATTTATTCATTAAAATGGTAAACACTTAGAACGATGATGGGGGACCTTTACTTACCCCATTGCCCATTCAAAGATAATCTATGGCTCAAATTGAGCCCATGCTTTTCTTGCAATAAAAATAAAATTCTGAGATATGTAGCTGGGTGTGTGTATTAAATACAAATGCAACATTGCAAGGCAAGTTTTCTTACAATCCTATGAGCTGGCTTTCAATTAGATTAGTAGCCTTTTGCACAAGTAAATGACAGTTATGGCTGAAATCATCAGAGTAAACACGTGACAAGATAAGGATGAAGTTCACCAGCTCCAGAATTAACTGCTAGATTTCCTGATTTCCATTGATGAATCATTGCCTGTAGTTTTCACGGATCAACATTCATTTCTCCGTTGCAGTCCTTCTCTCAGTTCTTACAATTCTTGTGTCTGCCTTTGCTCTCAGGTGGAAAGTTCCTTCAGCTACTTGGAAATCAATGCAATTCATGCTGCTGATCACAGTCAGGTAAGCACTGTCAGAGTCCCCTTACTAACACAGTGTTGTAAAGGAAAGCATTTCCCTACAGTCATTTGAGTACTTAATATAATGATCAAAATAAATTTATTATCAAATCATACTCAGTAAATCTGAGAACCATAATAGAATTAATGAAAGACCATGCCCAGTGGGCGGACAAACAGCAATGTGCGAAATGCAACCAACTGAGTAAGTGCAAAAGAGAAAACAATCAAAATAGTAAATAAGTGAGCAATAACTATCGAAAACATGAGATGAAAAGTCAATGAAAATGTGCACATTGGTGGTAGGACCAGCTCAGTGATGGGGTAAGTGAAGTTGAGTGAAGTTACCACCCCTAGTTCAAGAGCCTCATGGTTGAGAGGTAATAACTGTTCCTGAACCTGGTGGTGTGAACCCAAGTCTCCTGTACATTCTTCCTGATGGCAGCAGCAGTGAGAGGAGAGCATGACCTGGGTGGTGGGGAGGGAGGGGTGTCTGTTGGTGGATGTTGCTTTCCTGGGACAGCGCTCGTATAGATGTGCTCAATAGAGAGAAGAGCTTTACCCGTGACGGACTAGGTGGAATCCACCGCTTTTTGTAGGATTTTCCATTCAAGGGTGCCGGGGTTTTCATACCGGGCTGTGATGTAACCAGTCAATATACTCTCCACAACACATCTATAAAAGTTTGTCAAAAACACTAAAACGTTATCATAGGTTGTCAGTCGTAAAAAGATAAAATCTTGTGAAAACTCTCAGATGGCCTCTGTATGATCAACTTTCTATCACATTTGTAATCATATCTTCCATCTGCGTTGCGAAATGTCGAAAGCAGGTATTTGTTGGATGTTATGGTTAAACTGAACTGAAATTTGTTTTTCCTTACATATTACTAAAGGTATAGAACATATTTTATTGCTTTAATTTGAATTTATCAAAGATAATCCCTCATCAAAGTGAAATATAGAATATGCAGCAGGTTAAATACAATGATCTACTGGAACAGAGTTAACCATTTAGAAAAATATTGATGCAAGATCATGCCAGGAGTTGCAAGGTACTGTTGCAACACACACAAAATGCTGTCCTATTCTGATGAAGGGTCGCGGCCCGGAATGTCAACTGCACTCTTTTCCATAGATGCTGCCTGGCCTGCTGAGTTCTTTCAACATTTTGTGTGTGTTGCTCGGATTTCCAGCATCTGCAGATTTTCTCCTGTTTGTGAAGAAATTGTTGCATTTCCTTTTTGACACACTTCCTCATATCTTCCTTAAAAGCATTAAGCTCAAGTTTTTTGCAACACTATCTGCTTCTACATTGCATAGATATAGTTAAAACTGTTCTGAATAAAGGAAGAAATTTTGCTTGTTTGGAATAATTGCATAAGAATTTTTTGATTTGTCAAAATAAGTTTAACATGAAAATGCATGTAGGCTTCATCTGAACGTGTAGGTCTTTATGGATAAAAGTGCAACAGTCTAAAAACTCCAACAAGGAAAGACCCCATGTTTACCTTTAAATATTAATGTATTGTTTCATTCACCATTTCCAATTAACAATGGCCTTGTGAAGCACTCGACAATCTTGTTTAATGTCATACTTCATGATTATATAATATATTTAATTATACTGTGCTGTGATGTAAACCTGATTTGAAAAAAGCCAAAAATCATGACTCTACAGAACCTGGAAGAATTAATAATCGCTGTTTTTCTATAGTATATCAAAGAAGACATTCTAATGTTGACTCAGCTACTACATGCATTTTCGGGTTTCTGAAATTCAGATAGTAAATGAGAACCTACCATTGGAATTAGATCTTAAGAAGATTTCATAGAATTTAGTTTTGTGCATGATCTTATCCCATTAGCAAAATATTACGACCTCTGAATTTGTCATTTTAGATGTAGTAAATTGGATCAGCAAATTTGCTGATGATACAAAGATTGGAGGTGTAGTGGACAGTGAGGAAGGTTTTCAAAGCTTGCAGAGGGACTTGGACCAGCTGGAAAAATGGGCTGAAAAATGGCAAATGGAGTTTAATACAGATAAGTGTGAGGTATTGCACTTTGGAAGGACAAACTAAGGTAGAACATACAAGGTAAGCGGTAGGGCACTGAGGAGTGCAGTAGAACAGAGGGATCTGGGAATACAAATACAAAATTCCCTAAAAGTGGCGTCACAGGTAGATAGGGTCGTAAAGAGAGCTTTTGGTACATTGGCCTTTACAAATCAAAGTATTGAGTATAAGAGTTGGAATGTTATGGTGAGGTTGTACAAGGCATTGGAGTATTGTGTTCAGTTTTGGTCACCAAATTACAGGAAGGATATTAATAAGGTTGAAAGAGTGCAGAGAAGGTTTACAAGGATGTTGCCGGGCCTTGAGAAACTGAGTTACAGAGAAAGGTTGAATAGGTTAGGATTTTATTCCCTGGAGCATAGAAGAATGAGGGGAGATTTGATAGAGGTATATAAAATTATGATGGGTATAGATAGAGTGAATGCAAGCAGGCTTTTTCCACTGAGGCTAGGGGAGAAAAAAAAACAGAGGACATGGGTTAAGGGTGAAGGGGGAAATGTTTAAAGGGAACATTAGTGGGGGCTTCTTCACACAGAGAGTGGTGGGAGTGTGTAATGAGCTGACAGATAAAGTGGTAAATGCAGACTCACTTTTAACATTTTAGAAAAACAGACAGGTACACGGATGAGAGGTGTATGGAGGGGTATGGTCTGTGTGCAGGTCAGTGGGACTAGGCAGAAAAATGGTTCAGCACAGCCAAGAAGGGCCAAAAGGCCTGTTTCTGTGCTGTAATGTTCTATGGTTCTATGGTTCTAGAGACTGGAGAAAGCTGACTCCAGATGATGTAGCTTGCATGAGGAGACCCATAAACAAGTATTTGTAGTACTGATGGTGAAGACTTATTGATTCGAGAGTTTAAATTACATTTTTTTTGTCTTGAGAGACTAAAGATGGAGGAAATTGTGATTTTTAAATGAATTTTAATAATATATATGAAATTTTTAAATAGCTTGTGTCGAACTGAAATAATATTCATAAACAGATAGTCTTTAACATTATTGTTAGTTTATTCATAGGAGGATAGAGTAAATTGTATTTTTTCAGCAAGAGTGCAGAGTTATAAATTATAGTTTTTAAGAGTTTAGTACTAGATATGATTTTACTTTCAGAACCTTGTATGTTTATCCCTTTCTGGTTTTCACTTGAAGGTAATGATGTGTTTCTGAGTACGATAAATGATGCTGCTGGGTCTGTCTCTGCTGAACAAGGCAATAATTTATGTTGAAATCTTGGCACTGTCTGCCAGCTATTTAATCGTGGGACTTACAAGATAAAAAATATTGTATTCTCACAATTTCCATGCGTAATAGTTTGTTAATGATTTACAACACTACCTTTTGATACCTTCTTCGAATTCCAGAGACATAAGACCAATTTTGTTAGTTCTACTGTTTCTTCAGCTGAAAGTCAGCATAAACAGGGATATAGTTTCGAACTTTACTAGTCATCACACAATATATACAGCAAGTTAGGTCCAATATAAAGGCATAATAATATATTCAACTCCTTTACCATGAGTTCCTATCCCCTTACTTCCATATTCTCTCTTGGATTGGATTTCTGCAATTTGAAAACATAGTCATTTTTCTACTCTTCTTGAGGCAAGAAACTTGTTTTTTTTTCCAAAGCCAAATCCAGGGATCAATAAATGACAAAGTTACAGGCACAATAAAATCAAATTTCAAAAGTAGTAGTAAAGAGCCTTTGTCTACCCATGGGGACTCTGAGCCAGGCGAAAAAAATTACAATGTGTAAAAGGTTTGTAAGTGTTTGTTCAATGTATTATATGATTGTTGGTAATACCTTCAAACTATAACTATTTGAGCTACACTATCTTTAATTAGCTCCAAAAATGCATAAACATTCCTTTTTAGATTTTAAGCACAAGAGATTCTGCAGATGCTGGAAATCTAGAGCAACACACAGAAAATGCAAGAAGAACTCAGCAGATCAGGCAGCATCTGTGGAAATGAATAAACAGTCGATGTTTTGGCCTGAGACCCTTCATCAGGACTGGAAAGGATGGGGGGAGGTGCCAGAATAAGAAGGTGGAGGGGAGGGAAGGAGGACATGCTTGAAGGTGATAGGTGAAGCCCGGGGCGGGGGGCGGTGAAGTAAGAAGCTGGGAGGTGATAGGTGGAAAAGGTAAAAAGCTGGAGAGGAAAGGAATCTGATAGTAGAGGTAAGTGAGCCATGGAAGAAAGGGAAGGAGGAGGCGCAACAGGCGTTAGGTGATTGGCAGGTGAGGAGAAGAGGGTGAGAGGTCAGAGTTGAATCTGAGGGAAGGGGAAGGGGGTAAAATTTACCAGAAGTTGGAAAAATCGATGTTAGTGCCATCAGGTCTTAAACTACCTAGACAGACTATGAGGTGTTGCTCCTCCAACCCAAGTGTGGCCTCATCATGGGCCGACCTGTCAGAATGGGAATGGGGATAGGAATTAAAATGGTTGGCCACTGGAAATCAACCCACGTTTTGTAGTTGGAACGGAGGTGCTCGACAAAGCAGTCCCACAATCTATGTCGGGTCTCACCAGTGTGGAGAAAGCCACATTGGGAGCACCGAATACGGTAGAAGACCCCAACAGATTTGCAGATGAAGTATTGCTTCACCTGGAAGGACTGTTTGGGGACCTGAGTGGAGGTGACTAGGCAATGTCTTCTGCTGCTTACAGGGATAAGTGCCAGGAGGGAGATTAGTGGGGAGGGACGAATAGACAAGGGAATCATAAAGGGAGCATCCCTGCAGAGATTGGAAAGTGGGACGTGGGGTGGAGGTAAAGATATGTCTGGTGGTTGCACCCCACTGAAGATGGTGGAAGTTGCAGAAAATATGCTGGATGTGGAGACTCATGGGTGGTAGGTGGTAGGTGTTAAAGCTGTGAGAAGATGTGGCGAATACCGATGGCTGGGAAATGAGAAGATGCGGATGGGGACAGCATTGACGGTGGAAACTCTTCCAAATGAATGATCATCATTCTTGGGGAGGAGAGAAAGACTATAATCTTTAAACTTACAGTGTCATTGCATGCAGAATACAAACCTATTAAATAACTTTTACATTCAATGTTTGAACTTTAAAATTACAAGGGATAGAAAGAATTGTAAAAGTGGAAATCAAAGAAGTCATTCTGAGTCAAATGACATGTACGTTCTAACAAAACCAATAAGATGGCAACATATGCATGTATCAATCTGAAACATGGCAGGAAATAATTTGATCTGGTAAAAAGATGTTATCACTCTTATATAATGGAAAACACATCACACTGCTTTGAATAACCACTGATTTTACTTAAGGTCCCATCCCTCGTGTTTCGATGCGCTGTCCTTAGCTTAACTGTACAAGCACAATTTGTTCCCCAGAAGCACTGATCCAAACTAATTTATTTTGTTTTTCAAAAATGTGACATAGCCTCATGTCTGATGATGAGAGAATTGTGAATTAGAGGGTTGTTCTTTTAAAGAAAACAGAACTTCCTTTGTTTGCTGGAAGTTCATTTCCTGGTATGCTATATGTGATCTTCCTTTATAAATGAGCTGTTATCAAAATAAACTCGTCTGTCTCTAAGGCACATTATGGAACTAATGAACCTTTCTTTGCTTGCTCTAAAAGTGGCGTTTGCTTACTAAAAGTAATTTTAAAGGTTTGCTTCACCAGTTTACTCTTATGTTCTGAAGTTGGTTGACTCATTGCTTCAAAATTCAAGCTTCAAGGTAAACTTATTATCAAAGTACATATATGTCACCATATACAACCCTGAGATTTGTTTTCTTGTGGGCATACATATAAATCCAAGAGACACAATAGAATCAAGGAAAGACCACACCAACAGGACAGATAAACAGCCAATGTGCAAAAGATAACAAACTATGAAAATACAAAACAAAATGAACTTACTGGACCATGAGATGAAGAGGGAGTCCATAGGCTCTGGGAACAGTTCAGTGATGGGGTGAATGATGTTGAGTAAAGTTATCCCCGCTGGTTCAAGAGCCTGATGGTTGAGGGGTAATAGCTGTTCCTGAACCTGGTGGTGTGGATCCTGAGGACCCTGTACCACCTTCCTGATGGCAGCAGCAAGGAGAGAGCATGACCTGGGTGGTGGGGATTCTTCACGATGGATACTGCTTTCCTGCAACAGCACACTGTCTAGATGTGTTCAATGGTGGGGAGGACTTTACTCATGATGTATCCACTACTTTTTGTAGCTTTTCCATTCAAAGGCATTGGTGCTTGTATGCCAGGCCGTGACACAACCGGTCAATACCAGTTAGTCAAAATTTTAGATCTCATGCCGAATCTTCACAAACATCTAAGAAAGCAGAGGTGCTGTTGTGTTTTCTTCATAATTACACTTACGTGCTGGGGCCAGGACAGATCCTCTGAAATGATAACACTGAGGAATTTAAAGTTGGTGGCCCACTCCATCTCTGATCCCCTGATGAGAACAGGCTCATGCAATGTTCCCTCTAACTTTTAGTAGTCAGCGTGCACAAAAATCTTAGGTTGTGCAATTTTCTTTCCTGTGACAAAAGTATGTGCGCACTGAATGAACACATGACACAGTTTATGTAGGTTTACAAAATATTTGACATAAAACTGCACAGAATATCAACAAAATAAGATACATATTTAAGTCACTCAGTTATTTTTTTCTCTCTCCTGTTTTTGGCATTTACCCATTCTTTGTAAACTCTATCTAGACTAGTATAATTATTAATTAGTACATTATTTTAGGTAACTAACCTTTGTGTGCACATTAATTTCTTTTGCACGCTGGCTGAAAAACGTGTGTGCGTGCACACACGCACAGCTTAGAGGGAACATAAGCTCCCTCTAATTTCCTCCACCTGAAGTCAATAATCAGCTCTTTGACGTTGCTGACGTTGAGTGAGAGGTTGTTGTGGCACCAGTCAGCCAGATTTTCAATCTCCCTCCTATATGGAACCAACTTTATTTTGGCCAATGATAGTGGTGTTGTCAGCCAACTTAAATATTGCATTGGAGCTGTGGTTAGCCTCACAGTCATAAATATAAGGGAAGCAGAACAGTGGGCTAAGCACACAGCCTTGTGGTGCACCCCTGCTAAAGGAAATTGGGGAGGAGAGCTTGTTGCCAATCCAAACCGAATGGGTTCTGCAAGTGAGGAAATTGGAGCTTAGGAGGTCTTGGAGCTTATCGATTAGTTTTGAGGGGATGATAATATTGAATGCTGAGCTGTAGTTGATAAAGAGCATTCTAATGTATGCATTTTTGCTTGGAAATGCATTTAATAATTCAGCCACTGTTCATTTCATTTTGTTAGATTTAACACCAAACACCTTCATGTAATACCACAACCAAGTACCCTACTCTTTTTTTGTCATTCATACCATTTATAGCGGTGGTCAGTTTTGAAGAATTCTGACCCTTTTCTGACCTAAAAGCATCAAGACCAATTAAAGCATTTTCATCCTCATGTAAATGAGATTGCTGAACTTTGTGCAGATTGACAACGAAGTCTGGAAGTACCTGTTTACTGCCAAGGTTCTCTGAGGCATTAGGGGCAACAACGTAATTTGAAACATTTTTACTGCAATAAGAAATGTAAATATAGTCATAGCAACCACTGCTCCAAATAGATTTTTTAAAAATTAGCTTGCAGTTGCAAATTAAATATAATAATGTTTTGAAGATGTATTCCCATCTACTTTTCTCAATGGGTCTGAAATTATAGTATACTGGATAGATTGATCAGTGATTAGCTGTTTAATGCAGCTGCAAAAAGTCACTAGCTAGAAATTTTTTTGTGTTGCTTATGCCTTTTCAAATTCTATGTAGAGAGCCTCCAATTTTAGTGAGTACATTGGACAAACCCAGGAAAACAGTGATGCAAATCAGTCAAAACATTTAATAACACTTCCTTGTCCATGACATGCTTACATGCACTGACGCAAATCACCCTGTTATGTTCCTTTAGAACCTTCCCACAGAAATTCTATCACATTTTGAATTAAGAAACATTGTGGGCCACTCACAGGATACATGATTTTATCAATGTTTTGGTGCATTGTGCCTGTGTTAGTTAAAGGGGCAGTCACCAAATGTAATATCATTGGAGAGTCAGATGCAGAAGATCTCAGATGCTTTTAGAGCCTCAGGTGCAATACTATCCGGTTTCTAAACTGTTGGTGAGTACCAAGTTACATTTTTCAGTTAATGCTTCTTTACCACGGGTGCTTCATTGATGTAACTGTTTTGTGTGCAACATCTCCATAGGAAAAGGAATGGGCTCAGAGATAAAGTAGCCATTAGATGGCTCAAAGGATGAAGCAAGAGGGAGATGCTTGCCCAAAGATCCTAACCCCCAAGTGTGGTCAATGATGTATCTGTGATGAAGACTGCATGACCGTCTCACCCTCAAACAATGCACAGTGCAATGAATATTTAAGTCACAATGCAGTTACTAGACTGGTTCATGAAAAAGTTAATCAGAATGAACACGCCTCCGGCACAAACAGAGTCATGGAGAGCGACATCAGAGTCTATAAGATGTGATCCCTGTATTTGAAGCAATTGACGTTTGCAGTTCTGCACGTTGTCAACCGTGTGGACAAAAACCTTACTTTTATAAAAGCACACCTCTTACCTGATGATCTGCAACATCAGGAGGAGGAGGCGTGTGACAGCAACGGGGGGGGGGCTATTTTTTGATGTGTTGAGGACTACGATAACTTTCCTTGAGTTGCAGTAGCTCGGCCAACTGTAAGGGCACTGTCAGAGTTCCAGTAATGAATATTGTCATCCTGACAGAAGATAGCAGACTTGTGTGCCAGAATCCTCTGGCACTGGGTCTAGATCATTTGGTGACGCTGTAATCTGCTAGAATTCACCATTTCAAAAGCCACACCAATGGACGAATCCAGTGCTATGATGCCAGGAAGCAGTGCTATGAAAACACACTGATGTTTCCCTGTCATACAGTCCATGAATGTACAGCTCAGGAACCTTAGCTGCTGTACTTGTTCCAGCTAGAATAGAAATAACAATGAAACACACTGCTCGATCCAGAGTTGAAAGTAAATTGAAATGAACCAGTTCAGTGCACCCATATGAAAAGGACTGTTGTGTATTTAATATTTCAGTAGTATTTGAGTAATATTGTAAATGTATTGCTTGAGTATTCTTGTTCATTTAAATAACTCATTATGTAAAGATAAGTGAATTGCGTAAGTCATGATGCTATCACGTCATACTTGCGGGCCTCGCTTAAAGTAAAAATGAAGTTACACTCCAACCACCAGTCCAGTGCCTTTCCTTTAATTAGTTTAATGTTTTGGAATTACAAAGCGTAACAGCTGAGAATGAGGAAGTTTTAAACAAACTCAAGACCTTTTGATGTGCGGAGAGAAACAGTCAAGTTAATAAAAAGTGCAGCACATTTTTTTTTCAAAGTTCAAAGTAAAATCTATTTTCAGTACATACAGTGCAACCCTGCGATTCTTCTTCTGTGGGTATACTGAGCAAATCTATAAAACAGTAATTGTAAACTGTAAAGATCAGGAACTGTAAACAAACTGTGCAAATACAGATATAAATAAATAGCAATAAATAACGAGCATGAAATAGCAATAGAACAAGGTCCTTAAATGAGTGTGGTTGTCCCCTTTTGTTGAGGGGTTGAGGGATAGTAAGTGTTCTTGAACCTGGTGGTGCGAGTCCTGAGACACCTGTACCTTCTACCTGATGGCAGCAGTGAGAAAAGAGCATGGCCTGGGTGGTGAGGATCTTTGATGATGGATGCTGCTCTTTTATGACGACATTTCATTTAGATGTTCTCAATGGTTGGAAGGTTTTACCCATTTTCACTGGGCCGAATCTACTACCTTTTGCAGTATTTTCCGCTCAAAGGCATTGGTGTTCCCATACCAGGCTGTAATGCAGCCTGTAAGCACCTTTCCCACCACACATCTATAGAAGTTTGCTAATTTATGATGACCTCCATATACTCCTGAGGAAGTAGAGGTGCTGTTGTGCTTTCTTTGCAATTATATTTATATGATGGGTCCGGGTCAGGTCCTCTGAGACAGTGACACCCAGGAATTTAAAGTTATTGACCCTCTCCACCCCTGATTCTCTGATGACTACTGACTCACAGACCTTTGGTTCCCCTCTCCTGAAGTCTACAACCAGTTCTTTGGTCTAATTGACTTTGAGTGAGAGGTTGTTGTTATTACGCCACTCAGCCAAGTTTACAATCTCCTGTCAGTATGCAAATCCATCGCCCCCTTTGACTTGGCCCACAACAGTGGGGTCATCAGCAAACTTGTATATGGTGTTGGAACTGTACTTAGCCACAAAGTCATAGGTGTAAAATGAGTAGAACAAGGGGCTAAGTACACATCGCTGCAGTGCTCCTGTGTTGATGGAGATTGTGGAGGAGATGCTTTTGCCTGTCCAAATTGACTGGGGTCTACAAGTGAGGAAATCCAGGATCCAATTACACAAGGGGTTACTGAGGTCCAGATCTTGGAGTTTGGTGATTAGTTTAGAAGGGATGATGGTGTGAAATGCTGAGCTGTAATTGATAAAGAGCATCCTGATGTATGTACCTTTGCTGTCCAGATGTTCCAGGGTTGTGTGAAGAGCCAACGAGATAGCATCTGCTGTAGACCTGTTGCTTTGGTAGGGGAACTGTAGTGGATTCAAGTTGCTACTCAGACAGGAGCTGATGTGCTTCACCACCAGCCTCTCAAAACACTTCATCACTGTGGATATAGGTGCCCCTGGGTGATAGACATTCAGACTTACCACGCTCTTCTTGGGTACCGGTATGATTGAAGCCTGTTTGAAGCAGGTGGATACACACATTGCCGGAGTGAGAGGTTGAAGATATCTGTGAATACACCAGACAGCTGGTTGGCACATGTCTTCAGTACTCGGCCAGGTAAACCGTCCAAACTGGATGCTTTCTTTGGATTCCCTTTATTGAAGGCAGCCTGCACATCATCTTCAGATACTGTGACCAAAGGATCACTGGGAGACATGGAGGTGTGCAACAGTTCCTCCATATTCTGCTGGTCAAAGTGAGCGTAGAAGGCATTGAGCTCATCTGGAAGTGAAACACTACTACCCCCTATGTCACAAGATTTAACTTTGTAGGAGGTTATGGCACTCAAACCCTGCCACAGCTGTTGAGCATCCCTTATTGATTCCAGTCTAGTCCGGAATCTCCACTTAGCCCATGAGCTGGTTTTCCAGAGATCATACCTGCACCTCTCGTGGCATTCTTGATCTCCAGACTTGAATGCCTCTGATCTGGCCCTCAGCAGGTTCCAGATTTCATTGTTCATTCAGGGCTTCTGATTGGGGAAATCCTGAATGATTTTATGGGGACACACTCATCCACAGCTGTTTTAATAAAGTCTGTAACAACCAGACATCCCACCTCTCCTCGAAGTTCCGGGAGTCTCCTGCATATTGATAGTGGTTCCCTGACGCCCAGAAATTATATACAATATCCCAGAAATCGATTATTTTTGAGAGGGAGAGCGAGAGCGAGCATCCTGATTGGTCTCTCTTTGTGCTAAATAGACCTATCAGTTTTCTCTGTGGGCGGGCTTTACAGTTGACCTCAAAGATAATGACAGTGTTGCTCACTGCGCTGTTTGCAACAGTGACTTTTCTATTGCCCATGGTGGGTTAAAATGTAAAAGACATGTTGAGGTGAGTTTAACAGGTGTCATTCGTTCATTAGCATAGCTAATATTATTTAAACTAGCTGGCTAGTTACTAAGGAGTTACTCTATTGCTGTCCTACGTGATGAGGCCAAACTCCCTTGCTTAAAGTTGTAGACTGCTTAAAGTTGTAATAGAATAAACATGATAATATAATATAAATACATATTTTAATGTCACATTTTCTGTATATACCCAACTTGGTTTACAGATTAGACAAAATCATTAAACAAAGTATTACGTACACCTTTGGAGTTTGACGGGGGGGGGCAGCGGGGGGGGGGGATATGGGGTTGCGGAGGGCGGGGGTGCTACCTCCCTGAAATGAGTTTTTGCAGGGTGGGATGTCTGGTTACAACCCCAGTTTAATCATTCAGGTCCTCAGAAGTGTTCTTGAATACAGCCAGTCCACTGACTCAAGGCAATTTTATATGAGGCTCCTCTGCCTCTAGTGACTCCACTTAGCTATCTTGATCTCTGGAGCTTTGCTCTTTAAGCTCTGTCTATATGCAGATAGCAGGAGTACGGCCAAATGATCCGACTTGCCAAAATGCAGTCTCGGGAAGGAACGTGGTGTAGCAGTGATCGAGTGTGTTGGGACCTCTTGTGCAACAAGTTATGTGCTGGTGATAACTGGGCAGAGTTTTCTTCAAATAGGCCTGGTTAATTCGCTGACTATAATTTGAAATGCTTTGGGATGGGCGGTTTCATGTTTACAGACTGTATCATGCAGTTTTAAGAGTGCTTGCTTCTAGTCGGCTGCTGGTGGTATGTAAACTGTGGTCAGGATCACGGATAAGAACTCCTGAGGCAAGTAGAATGGTCTACATTTGATCGTTATTTGTTCTAGGTCAGGAACAAGAAGTTGACATAACCCCAATTTCCATGCACCAACAAAATTGTCAAAAATGCATACGCCATCACCTTTTTCCTGACCAGAACTCGATGTTCTATCCATTCTGAAAATCGTAAGACCTTATGGTTGGATAGCTGCGTCTGGCGTGTTCGCAGTTAACCAAGTCTCAATACAGAGAAACTATTGCAGTCTGCCTCATCTACCTCTGGTACAGCAGCTTTGCCCTGAGATCACCAATCTGATTTTCAAGTGACTGTACATTCAGCAACCAGGTGCTCAGTAGAGAAGGCCTCATTCTCCTGTTCTTCGGCCTGGTTTGAATTCTGCTTCTCCTACCGTGTTTTTGGCCATGGTCATGGTGTTAACCATTAAAGGCACCTTGCTAAACTGCTCCATATTTAACCATTGAATGTAAGATCTGAAGATCATTGATGTAATTTTGTAGTCTGCTATTAAGAGGAAATTTACATGTCGCAGATTGCAGCAAAAGTAGCTCAAATGGAGTATACTTAAGAGGAAAACAGGTACAATTTCCTGCTTCCACAGAGAATCACTGACGTATGCTGACACCTTTCTTGAGAGCAACACAGTTTCTTTGCAAAAGGAAAGATGATCGAGTTTGCACAAGAGATAACTAGGTATTGTATACTGAGCAAATTGAGCAGCATTTTATAGCAAATGGAATAGCCAATGAGAAACAATTACCAGTTTTGCTGAGTGAATTGGGTGGAAAAGCATTCAGTTTGCTTAGAAGTTTAACTGCTCCAACCGAACCAGCCAAAATACCTTTGCTGATATTGTGAAAGTAATGCAGGAATATTTAGAACCAAAGCCATTATTGATTGCAGAATGCTTCAAGTTTCAGAAGAGAAATCAAAAGGAAGGGGAGAACATTTCAGCATACATGGCTGAATTGAAGAAGTTGTCTGGTCATTGTCAGTTCAGTGATGGGCTTAATGATGCACTGAAAGATTGTTTAGCTGGTGGAATCTATCAAGAAAGCATTGAAAAATAGCTTATAACTGAAGTACAACTTGCATTTAAAAGAGCAGTTGAAATAGCTGTATCAATGGAAACAGCAGACAGAGGCACAATCGAGTTGCAGTCAGGAATGGGGGTGAGTATGAACAAAATTGTAATGGTTCAACAGAGACCAGCCTGGCCAAACAAATTGTATTACTATTGTATCAGGGGCTCACAAACACCAGACCAATGCAGATTTAAAGGTGAAAATGGCAGAAAATGCACCAATGTAGGACACATATAAAGAGCATGTCGGACAGACAAAAATAAATGGATTACACAGAGAAGGGAAAAAGATAAAAAGTCAAGTTGCAGTTGAAAAAGAGCACTAATCTGCATGCTGTTGATAAAAAATCTGATTATGATTACAATGAAACAGGACTGGGTACCCTTGAGATTTACAATGTGAAAGCTAAGAAGAGACAAGCAATATGGCTTACACCAGAGTTGAATGGTAAATTAATTAAAATAGAATTGGATGCTGGTTCAGCTGTGTTAGTCTTTCCACAAAATGAGTTTGAACATCTTTTCAAAGATACTAAACTGAAGCCTGCAGATATCCTGCTAAGAACATACACTGGAAAAAAGATGATTCCTGTGGGAATGACATTTGCAACAATGAAATACAACAACCAACAAGCCACATTGACTTGTTTGTGGTAAAAACAGGAGGGCCAGCCTTGCGGGTGCATCATTGGCTGAAACAATTGCAACTTGATTGGTGATCTATCCACAATTTACAGCCTCTGCAATAGAGTCAACTGAAAGCAAGTTAAGAAAGGTACTGGATGATGTCACAGCAGTGTTCAAGATTGGTATTGGAAAACTCAAACAGATCAAGAGTAAAATGGTGTTAAATGGAAATGCATCACCCACGTTTTACAGTCCATCCGGTTCCTTACACTATCCGTGATAAAGTAGCGAGAGAGCTGGATCACATGGAGCCTAACAGAATTATTTCTAAGGTTGAGTGGAGCATATGGGCAATACCTGTGGTATCAGTAGCCAGGAAGAATGGGTGTGCCAGGATCAGTGGTGATTTTAAGATCAACATCAACCCAGTACAGAAACTATATCAATACCCTCTGTCCAGGATAGAGGATATCTTTGCAAACATTTCTGGAGGAAAACTCTTCAGCAAAGTGGACTTGAATGAGGCCTACCTACAGGTGGAGATGGAAGAAGATTCGAAGTGTTTCTCACCATGAACACACACAAAGGGCCTTATCACTATAATAGGCTTATTTTTGGAGTAATATCTGCACATGCACTCTGGGAGAAAGGTATGGACCAGGTGCTACAGGGCTGCCCAGGCACTCGGTGTTGCCTAGCTGACATTGTTACTGGTAAGGATGACAAGGAACTTCTCCAAAATCTCAAGACAGTGTTAAGCAGTTTAGAAGATTACAGGCTCAGAGCACAATGCAACAAGCGTGATTTTTTAAAAAAAAAACAAGTATCGCTAATCTGTGGTCACATCATTGACACCTAAGGATTACACAAGTGTGCTGAGAAAACTCAAGCAGTGGTGGACGTGTTACAGTTGCAGTTCTTTTTAGGATTTGTCAGTTACTATAACAGTTCCTGCCAAACCTGGCTACTGTGCTCCACCTCTTGAAATCATTATTACAGATCGGGAGGAAATGACAATGGACAAAACAGCATGAGGTAGCTTTCCAAAAGGCCAAGTAACATCAGGCACTGTACTCACATTGTACGATCTACATCGTCCAATGAAGCTTCCTTGTGATGCCTCACCTTATTGGATGGGTGCTGTCATGTCACACGTTATGAGTGACGGAAATGAATTCCCCATAGCCTTTGCATCAGATTCCCTTACCGCTGCAGAGAAAAATCACGCACAGTTTGACAGAGGAGTCTTGAGTCTGGTTTGGGGTGTAAAATGTTTCAAGCAGCACTTGTATGGGAGAGAGTCTACCCTCATTATTGATCATCAAAACACTAGTGTCCATTTTCAATCCACTGAAGGGTGCTCCACTAACAGCAGCAGCACAAATTTAGATTATGAGGACACTCAGTCCTCGTTTATTGTCATTTAGAAATGCATGCATTAAGAAATGATACAATGTTCCTCCAGTGTGATATCACAGAAACACAGGACAAACCAAAGGCTAACACTGACAGAACCACATAATTATAACATATAGTTACAGCCGTGCAAAGCAATACCATAATTTGATAAAGAGCAGACCATGGGCACGGTAAAAAAAAAGTCTCAAAGTCCCGATCGACTCCTGAGTCCCCGATAGCAGGTGGCAAAAGGGAGAAACTCTCTGCCATAAATTTTCAGGCACCGACAACTGCTGATGCATTGGAAGCAACCGACCACAGCTGACACTGAGTCCATCCATCCGAAAACTTTGAGCCTCCAACCAGCCCCTCCGATACAGCGTCCTGAGCGCCATCCTCTGCCGAGCGCCTTCGACCTCACCCCGGCTGCTGAAACAAGCAAAGCCGAGGATTCAGGGCCTTCTCCTCCGGAGATTCCGATTATCACACAGTAGCAGCGGCAGTGAAGATGGCATTTCAGAAGTTTCTCCAGATGTTCCTCCATACTCTCACGTCTGTCTCCATCAAATCAGAATTGTGCACGGTACCCTTCTTAACACATAACAAATATCATTCACCGGAGTGGCCGCACGCGCTGCGTTGGGCCAAATACTGAAGTGGGCTTTGTTTCTCAGAGGACACAAATTCAAGGTTGAGTACAAGAGGATATTTAATCATGGAAATGCTGATGGATTGTCCTGTTTACCTTTGGAAAAGGAAGTGTCTGAAAAATTGACGAAAGAGTACTCTCCTCTTGACGTGTTCTACCTAATACAAATTGAAAGTTTCCTATTTCTTCAGAGATGATCCAAAAAGAAACCAGAAAAGACCCCACACAGTCTCAGTTCTACACAGCTACCCAAAATGGCTGGCATGTGCACCAGAAATCCCAGTTCCCCCATTTTTACCAGCGTTAGGAATAGACTTGCCCTTGATGGAAGTTTTCTTATTTGGGGATTGAGAGTTGCTGTACCATCCAAGCTGAGAGCCAACGTGCTGGAGGAGCTACCCGCCAGTCATCTAGGTGTGCTCAAAATGGAAGTGTTAGCAGATCACACATCTTGCCATGCACCATTCAGGATGCCAAAATATCCAGAAGCTGCCAAGAGCAGCATATCTCCATACCTGGGAGTGGCCTGCATTTCCCTGGCAGAGGATTCATGTGGATTTTGCCAGACCATTCATGGGCACAAATTTTTTGGTCGTAGTGGTTGCAGCTACAAAGTGGCCAGAAGTGTTCCCAATGGCCTCCACTACAGCCGTGCACACTGTTGACGTATTGAGAAACCTGTTTGCAATAACTGGTGATCCAGAATGCTTAGTCAGTGACAATGGACCACAGTTTTTATGGAACAATTTTGGTCGTTCCTGAAAATGGATGGAATAAAACAGATTACATCTGCACTGGACCACCCAGCTACCAACAGCTTGGCGGAAAGGTTTGTCCAGAGTCTAAAGGATGCACTGTGAGCAATGTCAGCAGAACACACCACACCAACTCAAATTGGAAGGCCACCAATTTCTTCCTCGCATATCTCGACCCACAATCAGGAACTCACCAGTTATGCTGTTCCTGGGTCATCCCTTGTGTTCACGCTTGGATCTCCTCAAACCCAATCTCACAAGGTGTATGCAGGAAAAATTAATGGCTCCTCAAGCAAGGAGGTTTGATGTTCTGCCACCGGACAAACAGTCCTGGAGAGGGACTACAGAGGTGATCAAAAGTGGATACTTGGAAAGATTCAGGACAGAACTGGGCTACTCTCCTACACAGTGGAGCTTCTGATGTCATCTGGAGACGACACATCAATCAGTCGAGGAGAGCAGAGTCAATAGTTAAGAAGAAAGGTGGCTACCACTGTCATAACCACTTCCTGCAGTCCCAGACTCAACTCCTACAACCACCACAGAGGAGATCCAGAACGTGACAGTTTCACAGCCACAAGTCTCACCTGCCAAGCAGAGTGACCACCCCAGCCCCCAGTCAGGAAAGCCATTAACCCACAAGAGTAAGAAATTATTGACAGCGATTAAATCTTAAGCCTGAATGGGACCATTTAAAATTTACTATACTGTGGATGTCTGTGAAGTAGTTGTATTATATAGTATATGCATTCTCTATTGAGTTGGAGTTTATAGCTAAGCAGGGAGGAGTGTTGTGTGTTTAATATTTCAGTAGTATTTGAGTAATACTGGGTAAATATATTGCTTAATTAAGCATTCTTGTTCATTTAAATAATTATGGGTTGTATGTAAAAATACTGTGAGTGACTTGCACGCGTTGTGATGATGTCACATTATACGTGCACACCTCGCTTAAAGTAAAATCAAAGGTAGACCTGCTTCCCCAGTCCATTGTCTTGCTCTTAATTAGTTTGAAGATTTTAAGTTACAAAACACGAGGGCCAAAGCAATTTGTTCTAATAGGATAAAATGACTAAAAATAGATTAAATTTAGTCTGTATGAGTGTACCAATAAAAATAATTGTTATTTCCATCCCAAGCACAAAGCAGAAGGTCAGAGAAAGATTTCTTCAGGTTCTTTGCCATCTCCCTCAAAGATCCCCGCAGCAAAGTTCCAAGTAAATTTATTATAATAATACATATTTGATACCATGCAATACCTTAAGAGTCATGTTCTTGCAGGCATTTATAGGGGAAAAAAGGAATACAATGGAATTTCATGAAACACTATTGATAAAAATGAAGACTGACAAGCAACCAATGTGTAAAAAAAGACTAACTGTGCAAATGAAAAAAAATTGAAAACAGGAGCTGTAAAGAGTCCTTGAAAGTGTGTCTGTAGGGTGCAGAAGCAGTTCAGAGTAGTGGTGGTTGAAGTTGTTCGTGCCAGTTCAGAAGCCTGTATAGCTGTTCCTGAATCTGTCTCTACTCTGTTCGATGGTGTTAGAATATTTGATTATTAAACAATATTAAAGCATTTCATTAAAAATTCCCTTTCAGTCCATATCCACAAATTATTCTGTATTTATTCTTTTAAAGTAAAAAATAAGTGTGCAGAATCTCTTCACTATGTGAATAAAACCTTGTACAATGAATGTAATGACAAAAATGAGACGGGGTCTCCTGTGCAGCACTGTATAAACACTTATTTTAAAAGATGAAAAATTTCTAGTCCACTGCCATCAAGAAAAAGGGGAAACTATGGATAATTATTTAGACAAAGTTACTTGATGACACATTGCTGATAATTTGCCATCTGAACACTGATGTATCCTGAGGCTAATCGGTACATAAATCCAAACGGTGTGATTCCTGATTTCTCATCTATTCCAGCAGTGTCCTGTGTTTTGTGCTTTGAAATCCCAGATTGAAGTTTCTTCAAAGGGTACTGGTAATCTGATTAGAAATTAAAGTGAAATTAAGTGAACTTCCTTTTGTTTTTGCAGGTTGTCATAGAAACGGAGAGAAGTTCATACACTCTAAAACTTATGTCATTTGAAGATCTCGAACAAGTAGTTACCCATGTCACTGCATCACTCAAAAAGATTTTTCCGGACTCATCACCCAGGTGGGCAGGCAGCCTATCGATACCTTTATTTTTGTGTGTGTTCATGGCCTTAACTACTTGAACATACATTGGTGGTTATGACCAGATGGTGTTGAAGGCCCCAGGCTGAAGCAACAGGATGAAAGTTAATGAAAGCAGGGTATTGCTGGAGGAAAGCCAGTCAGTCAATTTAGGAGGTAACGGGACCATTTATAAGATGAGCTATCATCCCATTCTCTGGTTGTAGAGTGGGTGGTAATGTTAACCTGCTTGTGTGGGCCAAAGGTATTAGTTGTGTCTGCAACTGGTTTTATGAGGTGCCTGGTACTCTTGATTCCACCTCATGTTAAGCCAATATCTCAGTCATTTTCAAACTGGACCTCCAACTTTTCAGTTTGCCAACACACTTGACCTCCTTCCTGCCCACCACCATCTTCTTATTCTGACTTCTTCCTCCTTCCTTTTCAGTCCTGATGAAGGGTCTTGGCCTGAAGCATGGACTACTTATTCCTCTCCATCAATGCTCCCTGACCTGCTGAGTTCATCCAGCATCTTGTGTTTGTTGCTCTGGATATCCAACTTCTGCAGAATCTCTTGTGTCCAAAGATTTATGCTTATTTTATGGATGTTGACAACCCCTCTTGAAATTCTCATGTTTGCAATTCTTTATGTGACCTCTACTTACGTTGGAAATGATTATGTTGTTAGCCAAACTGTACTCTTTAAGAAGAGTCTACAGTGGTGAAAATTAACTTGGATTGCATGGAATACTCAGATTTTGCTTTGTTTTTGATTTGACACCTTCCTCAGCGACAACCCTTCTCTGTCCTTTCAGAAATATGTGTCTGCTTTGGGCAGCTGATTGCTGTTGCTCATTGTCAGAACACCGGTTGCTGCTTTTAGTCGAACCTATTAATGTGATCGGATGCTGCCACTCAGCTTGTTGTTTACATATGTATTAAAGAGGAGGAGGAGCACCAGTTATGTCATTTGAACTGGCCATGAAGGTCGTTTTTCCTGAAGTTGTCAACAAAGAAGCAAACCTTTGTACTGTGATTATACTGACAATAAAGAATTTGAACATTGTCCAGTTTCAACAGAATCAAAAGAAACTTTGGAAAAAAAGGTGAATTAAGTAATATATGAATCTATACACTCTCGCTTTTGATGCCCGCCAGATGCTATCTCTCCTGTATATCCTGGGGCCCGACTAGACAGAAGGAGAAGCAGGCACCTAGAATTATCAGTGTTAGTAACCTGAGTTCCTTGTTTAATTACAGCCTGTGCTTGTTGTAATGGGTACCAAAGCCTGCACAAGGAGACGAATCAGTGAGTTTAGACTTATTATAACTGCAGCTAAAGGCATTTTTACTCTGTGTATCCAATTGAGTGTGATTGATATCAGTTGAATTGGTGAAAGGGTTAATGGGGGTACTAAGGTGCCAGAGTAGCGGTTAGCATGACACTATTACAGCTCGGGGCGTTTCACAGATCGGGCTTCAATCCTGGCGGCATTCTGCAAGGAGACTCTGTACGTCCTCCCTGTGGAATACATGGGTTTTCCGTGCATGCTCTGGTTTCCTCCCACAAACCCAAAGACCTTACAGGTAGGTTAATTGGTCATTGTAAATCGTCCCGTGATTAGGTGAGGGTTAATTGGGTTTGTCTGAGGTTGCTAGGGTGGCGTGGCTCGAAGGGCAGAGTGCCTACTCCATGTTGTATCGCCAGGTATATAAATAAATAAACACATAAATTAGAACATAGGACAGTATAGCACCAGAACAGCCACAATGACTGTGCCAAATTAAACTTATTCTCTTCTGCCTACACATATCATATCCCTTCATTTCCTGTGTATTCATCTTAAACACCACAACCACTGACAGCCCACTCCAGTCACTTACCACTCATTGTGTATTTTTTTTTAGAAACTTGGCATCACATCTCCCTGAATCTTTCCGCTTCCCACTTTCTGGCCCTCCTAATCCCCTGCTTGAGATTTTTTTCTCTATATTCCTCAAGAGCTCTGTCTGATTTTTAGCTTCCTAAACTTTATATATGCTTCCTTTATCTTTTTGATTTAATTCACAACCTCCCTTGTCGTCCACTGTTTGCTTCACTTGGTCCCTCCTCCGGTTGGATACTCCACATACTGTTTCAAGAAACCCTCTTAGATCCACCATCTGAGCCTCTCGTCAGTCATAAAGTCATCCACTGTGCCAGCCGCGTGGCTTTTAATAATCTATCTACCTATCTCCTTCTCTACCTCCCAATGGTTATTATGAAGCCTACAGTATAATCACGAAACACTGAGTTCTCTATCAGATTCATCCTTGCTGTCACCCTATTCTCCCAAGCAATAGATCATAACAGTTTTAGAATAATTTGTAAACTACTGCTGGTCTTGACGTCCCGATATGACACTCTGACTAAGTAAGAGTGGATCTATCTTCACGATCTCAGCAGATAACACTAATTAATTAAAGGTCTGTGGTCTGAAGGTTTAAATTGTTCTCACAGTGTGGTGGAACGTCGGAAACGCTTAAGAAAATCATGACATTGTAATCATTTTTTGTATTGATTGATGTATGACATCAGACTGAAGAATGCATTCAGATAATCAATTGCAAGGTTGATCTCTAAGGTCAATTGTGAAGATGAGCTCATTCACCTTTCATTCACTTTCGTAGGAAGTTGCTCAAGAATTCGCCTGAGTTACATGAAAGAATCAAAGGAATCACATTGGCAATGGAGGAAGAGACTGGCTGTAACCAGGGACCATGTGGTACGTAATGGTTCACCCTGCTGTGGAGCCAACAGCTCTGATATTCCTTCTCTTGGCCCAGCTGATTGAGCCTCTTAAATTAGCTCAAAAATTTACATTTTATATTATAATACCTGAAATGCTTTCAAAATCTTATGGTACCGAGCAGCAAGTTCTTCTAGCACACTAGATGAGACCTAACTGCATTAGATTTGTCTCTTGTTCATGATGGCCAGTTTCAGCCTTGTTTGCCTCGGAATGTACTGTAGCTGCCATGTTAGGATTTGCAGCATGTGCAGGTTTTCTCTTGATTATGTTAGGGTACTGTAAGTCACTGTCATAGTAAAAGTTGACCTCATCGGCAGAGGTTTTTTTTTTGCTTTTTAGGTATATTAATGTGCTTGTAGGCCTCAGCCTTTCATTTAATGGACTGGAGAGAAACGTCCGCTCTGTGCCTTCCCTCTGCTGGGTATTGTTTCTGTCATCCTTGTTGAGATCAGCAAGCGCCACATCACAGGTGAATAGGTAGAGCCTGCCTTTATCCAGCATTGTAACTTTGCCCCCAACAACTGCCATAGGGAAGATTTTTTTCAACTGCAATTGCCAGAAATATGAAGTGAAAACAGTAAATGCTAGCAATAGTCAGGCGGCATCTCAGATGACCAATACCAATTGACCTGTTGTAAGGACGATCCAGATTGACAGTTTGGAGAAATATGCATATATATATACGGATGGCATCTCCGTCCTCTGCTCAGATTCCTATGTCAATTTGCAGACTGAATGTCCACAACCACTTTGAAATGGCCTAGAGGGCTATAGATGCTTGGTGCAAAACCAAGGTCGTGCTCTTTGGCAACTCATTCAACCAATTCTTTGTTCCCCTCACTCTCATGTCCAACTACCTGAAGTTACTAGGAATCTAGTTTGTAAGAGCTTGGGGTACGCAGCTATAATTGGCTGGGGTGGATGGCCACAGTGAAGCAGAGGCTGGGAATGTAGGAGTGGTGCTGTCTGTCAAAGATAGATAAGACGGTCTTACTGTATGTGGCATATGGCAGTTGCACTACGATGGTCAAACAAGCCATCTGCCACTTTATCAGTAGATTCAAAATGAGTCATGGATCTGTAGGGATGTGGTGTACATGTTTCTAGAGGGGGAAGCATGTCCAAAGTAGTCCTCATCCTGATGTGTGGCTCTATCAAGATGTGCATTGAGCATGACTACTCAAACACAGGTACAATCTCTCCTCAGTGTTGCAAAGAATGGCCCTGGCTTTTTGTCTTGGAGCGTTCCATTTGATTAGACCATTGTGCACTATCCTTACCCACTCCCATAGGAAAGTTTCTGTGGAAAATCACCTTTGACCCCTAATCTAATCAGCTGGTTTCTTTGTGGAATATCCTGTGGACCTTCTAGAAGGAGATGGTAAATCTTGTGAGGTTGTTTGCCAAGCAGATTGTCAAAGTCAGTCTGACAGAATTGTTGTTTATATTTTTTTGAAAAGCTATTAAAATGTGTGATGAGGGCAATGTGGTTGATGTAGCATGTTCATGGTGGTGTAGATGGGGGGATAGTTGTAGATTACAGAATAATATTGATCAATTGATAATAGGGTCAATGGAATTTAATCCAGAGATGTAGAAAGTGATGCAGTTTGGAGAGCTGGTAAAGGTAGGGCATGTACTCTGAATGCTAGGACACAGTGAGTATTGAGGAATGGAGGTGGTCTTCAAAGTTCAAAGTATATTATTATCAAAGTCCATATATGCACATATATACAACCCTGCGATTCATTTTCTTGTGGACATACTCAATAAATCCAATAACCATAGTAGAATCAATGAAAGACCGCACCAACAGGGCAGACAACCAGTGTGCAAAAAACAACAAATTGCAAATACAAAAAGAGAGAATAATAAACAAACAAACAAATAAATAAATAAGCAATGTATATCAAGAACATTAAATGAAGAGTCCGTAAGCTGTAGGAATATTTCAGTGATGGGATAAGTGAAGTTGTATGAAATTATCCCCTCTAGTTCAAGAGCCAGATGGTGGAGAGGTAAAAACTGTTCCTGAACCTGGTGGTGTGAGTCCTGAAACTCCTGTACCTTCTTCCCGATGGCAGCAGCGAGAAGAGAGCATGTCCTGGGTGGTAGGGTCCTTGACAATGGATGCTGCTTTCCTGCGACAACAGTCCATGTAGATATGCTCAATGATGCAGAGGGCTTTACCCGTGATAGACTAGGCTCCAGCCATTACTTTTTGCAGGATTTTCCATTCAAGAGCATTTGGTTTTCAGACCAGGCTGTTATGCAGCCAGTCAATATGCTCTTCGCAACCCTCCTATAGAAATTAGTCGAAGTTAGAGAGGTCATGCTGTGTCTTCACAAACTCCTAAGGAAGAGGAGGTGCCACCATGCTTTCTTTGTAATTGCATTTACATGCAGGGCCCAGGATAGTTCCCCTGAAATGAGGAATTGAAAGCTGCTGGCCCTCTCCACCTCTCATCCCCGATGAGGACTGGCTGATGGACCTCTGGTTCCCTCCTCCTGAAGTCAATCATCAGCTGCTTGATCTTGCTTACCTTGAGTGAGAGGTTGTGGTTGTTGTGGCACAACTCAGCCAGACTTTCAATCTCCCTCCTATCTGCTGATTCATCACCACCTTTGTTTTGGCCAGTGAGGATGGGAGGTCTTTGGTATACAAGTTCAACAATCCCATAAAGTGGCAGCACAAGCAGGTCGGGTGGTGAAGGCTCATACTAGATATTTCACTTTATCAGGGATAGAACGTAGGAGCTTTGAGGTTATGGTTCAACTTTAAAAAACATCTGTTAGACCTCCACTGGAGTACTGTACCCATCTAATTGTCAAACTGATGAAGAGGTTTACAGGAATATTGCCTGGGATGGAGTACCACAATTATAAGGAGAGACTGGATAGGCTGGTACCTGAAAGCATAGACAGGAGGAAGCCTTTCCCATTGAAGAGGAATCCAAAATTAAGGGGGAATAAGAGGAAGAAGTGTGGGATTTAGAGGGGATCTGAAGCAGAACGTTTTCATCCAGGTGGCTGGAATATAAAATGTACTATCTGAGTGGGTGATGGAGGCACAGAAGGGTCCAACCAAGTGCTGGTGGATGGGATCAATATAGATAGAGATACTTTATGAGCATGGACATGATGGGCTGAAGGGCCAGAACTCTCAAACAAGCATCGAGACCTCACTTGGCTTGTGATGAAAAGGATCCTCCCTACCAGATCCTTGGCGAACTGGCAGAGTCGCAATCCCATTGCCACTTTTCCGAGGTGACCGTGGTGTGGATGAATCATTCATCCAGCTCCTAATGAAACGTGTCCGTCAAAAAGGTCAGCAAAGGGATGTAGTGATCTCTGCCGAGGTTCATCCTGAACAGTTGCATTATGAGGGTCTCTGTGCTCTTACTGGCTGGTCCAGAGATAGATACAAGTAAAAACATGGACTACTGCTAGAAGATTATGCTGGCCTTCCAGTGCCAAGAGCTGCCAGATACATTCTAAGACACAAGAGTGTGTGCTGAGGGACACACTACATCCTGCTGCAGTCATTGCTGAAGCTCTGTGAAGAAGGATTACATTGGGACTGGGCGGGTGTGACAATCTCTCGGAGTCTCACTGATGAAATGTTTGGGAATGAAGAATTTATGACTTTGACACTTTGTGTTAGTGAATTGCTTGGTACAGTGAATGTGGATAATACTCTACATTGTATTACTGTGTATTTTACGAATGAGTGTACTTTGGGGGAAATAACCGCAAATCATTTTTAATTTAAACCAAGACTTTAATGTGGCACATTTAAAAATCAGTCTGCAAGCCTCTTATTTCTAATTTATTTTCAGGTGGCTACTCGGAAATGTACGCTGCATTGTGTGATTACAATGGATTTCTCTTCAAAGAAGAGATCCAGTGGGTATGTCTACATTGAGTACAGTGCTTACAAAATTAGCAGTTACTTCACATGCTCACAGACACACACAGAAACACCCCCCGGAAATCAGGCAGCATTTATGAAGGGAAATGAATAGATGATGTTGTAGATTGAGACCCTGACCTACTGAGTCGCTCCGGCATTTTTTTGTGTGTAGCTCCAGATGTCTAGCAACTGCAGTCTCTCCTGTGTCCCCAGCTACAGTTACTTAATAGAGAAAATCAAGAGGTTATACGGTGGGAAATTCTGATGAAGTAAACGCTGGCACACAGGTGTGGAAACAAAACATTAATAATAGTAACGCATAGGACAACCCCCTCAGTGTTTGTAGCAACAGGAACTAGGCAAATCAACAAGGTGGGGGTTGTTTAACATTATGTAGCTTGCTACACACACGCCCTTGTAGTACACAGTCTGTAGTAAGAAAGGTGGTAAACATTGGAAAATATTTGCCTAATTCAGAAGGTGCAGAAACAATTCCTTCCCTGAAATTGACAATTAACTGGAATTACCTTGAAAAGCTAATAGAAGTGAGGGGGTAAATATTAAATGTTTATTTTTCAGACCATTCTGTCACAACAATAACCATAGAGTGGGAGGACAGCTAACAATGTAACTTTGAATAAAAAAAGAGAATGAGACCAAGTCACTGTTGGTCTTTCAGCGTAAATTTAGTAGTAAGCAAAAATTACTGGGAAAAATTCCGAGGATCAGCGGTTATAAAAAGAGAGAAATTTATGACACAGAAGAAAACAATTAAGTTGAAACTGTCTGAAAAAGAGTAACCAGCCTTAAGTGCACTTAGTCCATAACTTTGTTTATGTAATTCCAACCGTACGTTTTAAATGCCTTGTGAGTTTATTGCCACTTTGGGCTCATACGCTCAGCAGCGTCGTCCTAAAGTCCAGAGAAGTAACACTTTGAGGAGAATCCTTATTTGCCTTTTGTTAAAAAAAATCGAATTATGACTTGCCTTTAAAATTCCGTGCAAACTATTCCTGGTCATTTTATCTGAATAAAATGATTTGTTAGTGCTCTGTTAATAGGAACTTTGACACAACTGGCATAAGAACTGGTAATACCATAAGTTTCCAAGTTAATCTCTCAGGCCTAAGTATCCACTGTTTGGCTTTGAGAAAGTGAGCCCTTTTGTACTGATGTGTATAATTAGCCTGCCATCTGTGGCAGCTTTTTGTGATGTACTTCAAATGTAGCCTTTCACTGAGGCTCTTGTTTTCTCTTCCTAGGATGTAGATACCATCTACCACAGTCAGAACACCAAGGAATTTAACCTTCTAGACTTCAGCCACTTGGATTCAAGGTGAAATAAGCCATGTCTTACTTATGGTTCATTGAGTTGAACTAAAGCTAAGGTTCTCTGTTGAGATACACTTAGGCTAAGTCAATAAAAGAGTAGGACTTAGACCTTTTTTTTAAAACTTTAGAGAAACAGGGTGGAACAGGCCTTTCCGGCCACTGAGCTGTGCTGCCTAGCAACCTACTGATTTAACCCTCGCCTAACCACAGGACGATTTACTACCACCCATTAACCTACTCAACAGCTTGTCTTTGGACGATGGGAGGAAACCAGAGCACCTGGAGGAATTTCATGCTCACCCAGGGAAAAACATACAAACGTTCTTACGGAGGACACACCTGAATTGAACTCTGAACTCCAACACCCAAGCTGTAATAGCATGGCGCCAACTGCTGAGCTACTGTGGCACCAAGACAAAGCAGATGTTGATATAGGTCCCAAAACCCAAAAATATTCTGGTCCATTGACCTGAACTGCCACACTGAGCAAGGCTCTGTATTGTGGAGGGCAGTGCAGCATGGGATAAGGTTGGTCTCCTGGCACCACAGAAGAGCAGGACGATGGCCGTAATACTTTACAACATCTTTGAACGTGATTGGGTTTCTATTCCTGCTGCCATCTCTCAGGAGTTTGTGTGCTCTCTTTGTGACTGTGTGGGTTTCCTCCGAGTGCTCTGGTTTCCTCCCACACTCCAAAGGTGTACTAGTTCGGGTTAGTAATTTGTGGACATGCTATGCTAGTGCTGGAAGCGTAGCAACACTTGTCCGCCCAGCACAATCCTCACCTATTTGATTTGACGGAAACAACGCATGTCACTGTATGTTCCGATGCACACGTGACAGACAAAGCTATCTTATCTTTATCTAACCTTTGTCTCAAAATGCTTAATCCGTAGTTAGAGAAGAAGCTGAAAATGGAAGGAAGAGTAACTATGGTACAGGAGAATATTAGCTGATGTGAAACGTGTGCAAATGTGTTTTCCATTAGCTTGCAGTTATTTGAATCAATAGGGTTCTATAGGTACATTTAATGTCAGAGAAATGTATACAATATACATCCTGAAATTCTTTTTCTTCACAAACTTGCACGCAAACAGAGGAGTGCCCCAAAGAATGAATGACAGTTGAGCATTAGAACCACAAAGCCCACCCCCACACACAAGCAGCAGAAAGACAACCCCTCCACGTGCAAAAATGCGTCAGCGCCCTCCACCAAGCACTCAAGCGTGCAGCAAAGCATCAATAATGACACAGACTTGCAGTACCCCAGAGACTACTTGTTCACCCAGTAATTCGATACACCACAGGCTCTCTCTTTCTCTCTCTCTCTCTCTCCCTAATAAGGGAAAAGGGGTTTCCCCGTTTCACAACGAGAGGGGAGATATAACAAATAACTCGCTGATTTATGATGTTAAAAGTCCGTTGCGTCGCTTTTTCCGAGCTCTGCGCCCAGAGGATCGGCCCCAGAACGGCGCAACTCTCCGGGCACACAGCCCACGGTAGCTAACCCGCTGCTCCCGATGTTCCGTGTCCTCCCGCGATGCCTCAGTCAGGGCACCGGCCTAGAATCAGCCCGTCTCCAGAGCCATGACAAACCGGCACCCTGAAGGCGCGCTGGTCTTCCAGGCTGCGTCCTTGGGATATCAAAAAATGGCTGGTCATGAGGCCCTGAGAATGGATACCAATCCCGCAGAGAACCAAAGTCAGGGTCTCACTCCAGGTCAGGGTCTTCAAAAGAACCTTGAAAAGATTTTAAAAAAAGATATCAAAAATAGGAATAGAGCTGCTTTCGAAGATGCAAGCCGCTCTATTTCTGTCTATCGTAGTGATTTTTCCCCTGTTTGTTTCTGAATGTACTTCTGTTCATGTTAGTTTCACTGGTGCTGGCAACACTTCAATATTATTCATCATTTGACTGTCTAGACAGTGAGTCATGGTTACATTTTGTGTTGTGTGATGCTTTATGTTATCCAGGTTCCCCAAAGGGAATGAGTGTTGGGGAGGGGGAGTGATGCACTGTGGAGAACAGGCAAAAGAGATTTCTATCAAAGTACCTTTTGAAATGATTTAAAATTTACAATCTGTTCTGTGTAATATTTACTGTCTTAATCAACCATTTAGAGTATACGCTCTGTGGCTACTTTATTCAGTACCTCCTGTACCTAATAAAGCAGCCACTGAGTGTATGTTCATGACCTTCTGCTGCTGTAGCCCATCCACGTGAACGTGTTGTGTGCACAGAGGTTGTCCTCTGCATACCACTGTTACACATGGCTATTTGGGTTACTGTCACCTTCCTGCCAACTTGAACCAGTATGGCCATTCTCCTCTCACCTCACTCATTAACAAGGCATTTCTGCCCACAGAACTGCTGCGCTCTGCACCATTTTTGTTTAATGTTTTGCACCATGCTCTGTAAACTCTAGAGATTGTTGTTTGTAAAAGTCCCAGGAGACCAGCAGTTCCTGAGATACTCAAACCAACCTGCCTAGCAACAACAATCATTCAAGTCAAAGTCACGTAGATGACATTTCCTCCCCATTCTGATGTTTAGTCTGAACAACAACTGAACCTCTTGACCATGCCTGCATGCTTTTACGCACTGAGTTGCTGCCACATGATTGGTTGATTACAGGAGCAGATGTGCCCAATAAAGTGACCACTGAGTGTATATGTTCTTTCCAACAGAGATATCTCATTGAGTGTGGCAGCCTTGGCATTCAACCAGTGGTTTACAAAACTTTTCTCCAAGGATTTGCGACTGGTAAGTTAATCTGGATCAATTTAGAATTACTATGCCAAGATTCAGTCTGGCAAATACTCTGGGTAGGATTGCCAGAGAATGTGGAAGGCATTGTAATCATATTAATAACCAACTTTAAATTCAAATTATCTTCAGCTGAACGACTGTGTTCCAGATGATTCCTTTGTGCAATCCAATATTTACTGCAGTAAAGGGAAAATTCCGATAATTGGTTGAGATATTATATAAAGAGATAATTCATAATATTAATAAACATTTACTGTCAGCTTAAGAGTAGTGGTGAGGGTAAGTTGGGGGAGGAGTCCTTCTAGAAGCCTGATGGTCTGATCTTCTATAATAATTCTGTTGCTTCAATATCTAATCTGATCAGAGAAATTATAATTTTACCCATTTGCACAAATGTTTCTGCTTGGGAAAGTGAGTATGTTTAACTGGAGTATTCTTTAGAGAACTGTAGCTCTAGAAATCTTTGGAAATGGTAAAAGGCTTCCTACTACGGATTGGTATTTAATTTTCAGCCTAACTAGGTAATCATGAAAAGTCAATGATGATGATTGATTCACGTAAAGTACTGATTGGTGTCTGTCCAAATTACTTACTGATGATCAATTTGCACATACGGCTGAATATTGTTCCAACTATTAAAGGGCACGGTACTTGGATTTGTACAAAATTTTGCCATGACCGGCCTGGTGATTAGACAGCAAGCAATATAATAAAGTATGTTAAAATGGTAATTGGCAAGAGCACAAATCCAGTGGTAAATCTTGAATAACTTGGATGTGAATTGTATCGTTTCAACAAAAAGCATTTTAAAACTTGTGTCGCAAGTTGGTTAGCAATTAACAGTCAATTATTAATAAATTTAGCGTTGGACACTGATAGATGGAATGGACTGACAATCCATTGTGGTAATTTTGGAAATGGGTTTGCATTTAAAAGGTGATTATTGGAAGCTATACTTGCAATTATACAGCAGGGTAAACCTGAGATGTTATTAACAGGGTAAATTGAAAACTGGCAGTATTGATTAATTTAGATTTCTTTTTTTTAAAGTAATTTGACTAGAGTGTAATTTAAGATGTTGGTTGATAAATATAGCACAATTGGAAAAAATATAACTTCGAAGTGTTGTTAAAACAGGGATTTTCATAGTCTAATCCCAGAGTTTGCTATAAACTATTTTGTAATACGCTGCGATTTGTCAAGAGCTTCAGTTTGATAACGGACTTGACTGGCAGAAAATGAATGATGGTTTCTTTAGTACCTTTACCACACCATGTTAATAAACATTTTTCTTTTACAGCCTTTCTGAGCTAAACTCTCAGGGTTTCGCACAGATTTTATTTCCTATACATTTTGCTTTATCAATGGATCTAGAAAAATTGCACTACCGAGCAGCCAAACTGTGCAATTTAAGAGGTTTGGATGTGCTGTGCAAATAAGGAAATAATTTCTGGTTATTAAATTCCTGAAGCTGGAACTATTAATTTGATTGGTGTAGTGTGAAGGGAAACCGCTTGAAGGATATGAAGAAGGAATTAATTGGGTCTGGTGTTTCCTAGGGGTATAAGGAAATGTGTGAAAAATCCACACTTCTTAATATAGTCGTGAATATTAAATGGCACTTGGAATATTTTTTTAATCACTAGTTGTTGAGGAAGAGAAGTAATTTGATCATGAGATCTGATTTTCCAGTCAAATAGTTGTGTGTCCTGCAGTCTACTGATAATATTTTTAAAACCCTTTAAGTTGAAATAATAAATAGGCTTAACTCAGCTGAAGCTGAAAATAGATTAATGTACAGAATCTAATTCCTCTCAGGTTGTTTTTCTTCACATTTCGTTATCCCTAAACTATTATTTCTTTCCTTCATCTGCAGAATCTCTCGAGCTGCTTCCTCAATGTAGTTCTAATTTCTGGCTTAGTGTACCTGTATTTTTCTCCTTTAGTTTAGATTGGCTTGGTCCACTTTTTGCAGCAGAAAGAGATTGGCATTTTATGGGAGATGCTGTCCCAGCTTTATCATACATTTTTGTACAGCTCAGGTCAATCAACAATTAGTTAACAAATTCCATGACGTGCTGGTGATATTAAACCTGGTTCTGATTCCAAAGCTGACCAATATCCAGTAAGTGGGAGGAATGGAATTGGCCAGGCTCACAAGTAATTTGTGTACTAGCACATAATGGTAAATTATAGATGCTTTATATTATTGTTTTTCTTGTCGTTGACAGAGCCCTGATGTGATTGAACAGATCTTGTATGTAATCAGTTTGTCCACGAAACTAGAGGAGCTGGTTTTAGAAAATGCTGGACTTAAGTTGTAAGTAGACAAGTAATCTTGAAGCCATTTCTGTTATTGTTAATGTTCAGCAATGCACTTTCTCTCTCCCTCCTGTAATCAAGTGACTTTCTCCCTGGTGTGCTGGTTTCATGGCTTTGAGAAATTATCCTTAAACCCAGGCAGCAATTAACCTGTTAATAATCGGCAGGTTGTCCGTCAGCAGAGTTATAATTTGTAGTAGGACAGAGTATCACAGCTGAACCAGAAGCTCGGAAAGACTCATTGTGCATTTACAAATACACACTTTGGATGGAAATCATAATTTATTTTTATAAAGAGACAAAGCACCAAATAGTGCTGTGTTAAGACCTCCACTGCTGTCTCTGTGGAATTTGCACATTTTCCCTCGGGTGCTCCAAATAGTCATAGTCAAAATTATTAATCCCGGGGGAAATTGGTTTTTGTTACAGTTGCTCCATAAATAATAAATAGTAATAGAACCATAAATAGTTAAATAGTAATATGTAAATTATGCCAGTAAATTATGAAATAAGTCTAGGACCAGCCTATTGGCTCAGGGTGTCTGACCCTCCAAGGGAGGAGTTGTGAAGTTTGATGGCCACAGGCAGGAATGACTTCCTATGACGCTCAGTGTTGCATCTCGGTGGAATGAGTCTCTGGCTGAATGTACTCCTGTGCCCACGCAGTACATTATGTAGTGGATGGGAGGCATTGACCAAGATGACCAAAATTTGTTCAACTTCCCAAAGATGTGTTGCCTGGTAGGTTCTGTTATCCCTTTTGTAGCTGGGTGACAAGAAGAGAGTTGAAGGGCATGTGAGAGAGGATGAGTTATAGGAAAACAATTGGGGGAACGTTTGCTTTGAGATTCAGTGTAGACTCAATATACAGGGGACCACTGCATTACTGGGGAAGGGAGTTTCATTCCTAGGAGACAGTCCAGATCACAATTTTACATAATGCAAAGCTGTATCGCCTGTGTATACACCAAGAAATACAAGGTGTAAGAGAAAGTTATTTATTTATAAATTTTTCTTCATAAATTCTGAGAGTGAATTTTATTCTATATCTCAACATTTTGGATAATGATTTGGGAATTCTGTTAGGGTAAATTTGGGACAAACCTATATTAAGAAGTATGAATAATAATTCATATGACCCCCTTTTAGCTAGAAGAACCAATAATGATGCCCCTGTGCTTTTGTTGAACTTACAATTGCTAAAATTAATGGACTTTTAAGGAGATGATGAAAATGTTAATTTACAGGAAATACACTATTATTTTTGTTAGCAACACAAGCAAAATGCTGGAGGAACTCAGCAGGCCAGGATCTCTATACTCTGTACTCTTTTCCATAGGTCCTGCCTGGCCTGCTGAGCTCCTCCAGCATTTTGTCTGTGTTGCTTGGACTTCCAGCATCTGCAGTTTTCTCTTTAAGCTGAACGAAAGGTTTAGTTGTGCTAATTCCTTTAATATTGACAGCAATTCAAACAATAGCATGCGTCACCAATGTCATTCATAAGATTGCTATTGGGAGGAATTCTTTTAAATTGTGAAAAGACAGACAGCTGCAGGATATGGAACTTGTCACACAGTGTTTGACACCCTCAGTCCTGAATTCTAGAATACTTTAAGTTCAGACAACCAGACTAGTACCTGAAGGAGTACTATTCTCTCGGAAATTAATAACTAATTTGTTGACAGATTTAACCTATTTCTGTTCACATAGTACTAAATGTATTTGTTTTTTGTTTGATGACTTGTACATAAGGGGAAAATGAATAATGTCTTTGTAAATTTATTACTTTGCAAGAAGAAAGCCATCTTTGTTAAATGATTAAAGAAATCTTGTAAACTACTGTATAGAATATTAAGGCTTCACCAAACTACATTGTACATATGGCTGACATTAATAACTTTATTATAAAATGATCATATCTATTGAAGCAAATCTAATGACATGGAGCATAAAATGGAATTTGTGATTCCACTTATAAGAATGATCATCTTCTGTGCACACCCCAGATTACACTCTGTTTACTTTCATAGAATTTAATGTTCTATCATCCAACACACCTGTGAATGGGTCCTTTTCCTTTGTTTTCATGCAGTGACCTAATTCTATCCAAAGATGAAAGGAACCATATTAGCCAGTATTACAGAATCGGGATTTTTATGTTGGCTGTGTATTAAAATTTTAATCAGTGTGTACATCATTGAAGTGTCTTACTCTTTCAGTGATACAGCACAGAAAATAGCACAGGCTCTAGAAGAGAATGTGAATCCAGCACTTCACACAATAAATCTATCCAACAATCAACTGGAGGACAAAGGTAAATATCAGATATTGTTTAGTTCAAGTTTATTGATTTAGTCTTTACCATCTAAGTAGTACAGAACAATTATAGCATTGGTTTGTTTTTTTTTATTTTGAGGCCGTTGCAAATCCTGCTGAAAACCATCATATCTTCTTCGCCCAGTGTGGAGACAAGCAAACTCCACAAATGCGGTTTTAGGGGTGTCTAGCTGAAGGATATTTCTCCTAATATCCTTCTTAGACATTATCTTTTTCTTCCAGGTTGATAAGATGCAGTCCCTTTTGAACGTCTTAGTGAAATTTTACTACCAATTGTTGAGTTATAATTCTGACTAAGAAGCTATCACAAGGCATGAATTGATGTCTTTTGGATGAGATTTAAATGCCTCTATTTGTGAATTAGCAATTCCATTCCATCTGGGAGCTTCCAAATGACTATAAAATTCATGTAATCCTCCCACAGAACATATTCTAAACTGAGACACAGGAGCTACAGTACAAAGTATAAACCAAATTTACCCTTCCCACTTTTGTGGGGCTGAGATGTCTATCGTAAATCCCCTTTCAAAGGATTTCCTTGATAGTCCTCAACTCAAATCCCTTCTACTGTTCTGCCCTAGTGCCCCCTGTCTCGTGTATGGCTGACCACTCCCTGCCCCCTCTCACTGATGCTCCTAGTACTGTCCTCTTCCTTTTCCACTCCAAGTGCACCCAGGCCTGATTCTATCTATTTTGTTCCCTTCTCTGCCATCTTCCCCTCCCTCACAGTCTAGGCCTTGTGCATGATAGAATTTGGCAGCCTGGGAGCATTGCAGAAAATTGGCTCAAGCAATGTGTTTAATTTTCCTATCCATATATCTGTGGTTCTTTACTTGGCTCTTTGAATCATTGCTGGTATGTTGGAGACCTACGGTGTGATCAAAACAAAGGTGTGTAACACCTTGTGCTCTAGAGTCACAGCCACAAGCCATTTGGCCCATCTAGTCCATGCCGAAACCATTTAAACTGCCTACTACTGTTCTGACAATAGTTCACAGTATGCTATAAGCCTTCAGAAATACTCTTTCACAGTATTTTGATAGATTTTAATAAAACATTCAATGTATTTTATGGACTGTATGGATACTGGATAATTAGGCTAAACCCATCTAGTTATTTTCATTCTAAGGCTAGGCTGGGAAAGTAGATTAAATAATCACTTGCTTATCTTTCTGTAAAAAGTGAAATCATATATTAATATTTTCATCAGTGTGACAGTCTTCATCATTTCATAAAAATCTTCATCAACGTGGTCAAATAGCATCAAAAATGACTGCAATAAAACTCTGATAATTCAGTATCCATTCCTAATGGTTGGGCATCTGGTTCACCAAGTGATGTTCGCCTTTCTCCCTTCTAATTCACCGGGCCCCAGATCTTATGTTCACTTTCAACAAAAGGATCCTGTACTGAAAGTTTATTAGAATATTGTGTAACATGGGGGGAGGGTGGTGTTATAAAAAGAGTGAACTAAAAGTGTGTTGGGCTATTAATAGGAATAAAATCCATTGGTTTCGTAAATCCAACACCACCAAAGTCCCGAGTATGTTGGGTGGATTAATATTGCTTTTCTATATGTTGGAATGTTTATTTCAGCCATTAATGATCGTCATGAACATTACTTACTTAACAGCCTTAACATCTCCCTGGGAAATAGAGGGTGATGTTACTGTTCTGATTGCACCATTGTGACTTAAGACATTTAAATTCAATAGCAATTGCAGTGTTTGCCTAGATTTTCATGTTATTAATGTGGTAAAGAGTTTTCAAAAGCAGGCAACTGATGATATGCCTTTAAAAAAGCTTGGGGTACGTTAATACAAAAGTAGTTAATACAATTGAACTTTTCTCAACTAATTGAAAATGCATATTAGCTATTGTAAAAGTAATGTGTTTTAGTAGCAGTGCAGGTTGCTGAAGTAATGTGAATTGTTATCCTGAGGGCTACAATGAGGAAATGAAATAAAATGGAGTTGGTTTATTGTATATAATTTTATTTTTGAATAAAGTATATTTTGAAATTTTAAAGAAGTGTCTTGTCTGAGGGGTCCGGTAATTGCCTTGTATAGAGATGGTACGATAAACAGGGGAGGCCAATATGAAAATTCAGTGAAAATGTGAACTAATTTAACAAAGGTGAACTAATCAACGATATGGCAATACCTGCCTTTCTACAGGAGTATCAGCACTCAGCCAACAGTTTGAAAAGCTAGCCAAGGGTCTGAAGTCCATCAACTTCTCCAGAACTTCACTGGCTGCAAAAGGTAAGTCTGCGCCAATTAACCGAGTTTCAGCTGCTGCAACCTCGAACCCTTAGGAAGCCGATCATTTGAAAACAATAATCAGCCCAATATAAGTACCTCTGGTCCACAAATCACAAAGGTACATTGTAGTACAGGATATATTTGTGACAAGGAAATTATAGGCAACCTCAAATTTATTCTGGTTTTTATGCAATGCAATTGGTTAAAAAGATTATTATTCAAGCTACCGTATTTCACATGCACTGAGGTCACCTTCTGTAAATTTGGATAAAAGAAAGATAACGCTAGCTTCATATTACCACACAACAGAGCAGCAATAGCCTACAGTGTTTCTGTTTCGACCTGTCTCATTTTGACCTTTCTGTTGTGACTGTAGAACACCACCCGAAAGGAATCTTTCCAAATGTTACAGAAAACCTCTCCAGTTCCTTGGTACAGTTATAAGGAATATTGTCCAGTAATTTTACTGTGCCACTTTTAATGTTATGCACAATTACATAGTTTTAAATTTACTGCACAATTGCTTGTACCGTTAAAAATGGCATGAGAAATCAATTAATCCATTTACAACCTCACATTTTTGTTGCAATTAATAAACAGTAATAAATTGTTCATTGATGTTTAATGCCCATTCTGGTTTATGTTTTAGAGCTGGATGTACATATTTAAACATTTTATAAGGCAGTACATCTGTGCACAGTGAATAGCAGCTGTAATATCTGACTATCATATCGAGTTATAACAAGATACAGTACTGAAGTGGCCCCTTTATCCCACTGAGTCCACGCCAACCATCAGCTATCCACATACACCTATTTAATCCTATTTTTATTGTCCTCTCATTGTCAACAATTCCCCTTAAGTTTTATCAGTCACCTAACAGTAGTGCTAGAAAGTTTGCAAACGCTGCAGAATTTTCTCTAATTCTGCATAAATATGACCTAAAATAGGTCTTCATGTAAGTCCTAAAACTAGATAAAGAGAACCCAATTAAATAAGTAACACCAAAAAAGTATTTGATTTATTTATTTGGAAAAAATGATCCAATATTACATGTATTTGTTGGAAAAAGTATGTGAAACTCTGGGTTAATGCCTTCTACAAAAACTATTTGGAGTTGTGTGTTCCAATCAATGAGATGAGATTTGAGGTGTGAGTTGCAGAGGTGCCCTGCCCTATAAAAGAGATACACAAAGTCATATACTGACAGAGCCAGCTCTTTTCAAGAAAGTTCTGTTTATGTGCACCATGCCTCGATCAAAACAACTTTCAGAGGACCTCAGAAGAAGAATTGTAGAGAAGCATGAAGCTGGAAAAGGCTACAAAGGCATTTCTAAAGAACTGAGGGTTCATCAGTCCACAGTAAGGGAAACTGTCTACAAATGGAGGAAACTCAGTACTTTGCTACTCTCCCTATGAGTGGGCATCCTACAAAGACCACACCAAGACCACAACGTACAACGCTGGAGGAGATGAAGAAGAACCCAAGCATAACAGCAAAGACCTGCAGAAATCTCTGGAACATGCTGAAGTCTCTGTTCATGTGTCCATTATAAGAAAAACACTGAACAAGAATGGTGTTCATGGAAGGACACCATGGAGGAAACCACTGCTCTCCAAAAAAAAACACATTTCTGCATGTCTCAAGTTTGCAAAAGGCCACCTAGATGTTCTACAATGCTTCTAGGACAATATCCTGTGGATAGATGAGACAAAAGTTGATCTTTTTGGCAGAACTGCACATTGCTATGTTTGGAGGGAAAAGGACACTGTACACCAACACCAAAATCTCTTCCCAACTGCGAAGCATGGTGGAAGGAGCAACATGGTTTGAGGCGGTTTTGCTGTCTCAGGGCCCGTACAGCTTACAATCGTTGAGGGAACAATGAATTCTAAATTATATCAATCATTTGACAGGAGAATGTCAGGGTAGCAGTCCATCATCTGAAGCTTAATAGAAGTTAGATAATGCAACAGGACAATGATCAGAAAGACAAAAGTAAATCAACAACAGAATGGTCTAAAAAGAAAAAAAACTGTGTTTTGGAATGGCTGAGTCAAAGTCCTGACCTTAATCCTGTTGAAATGTTGTGGAAGGACCTGAAGCAAGCAGTTCATACAAGGAAGCCCACCAACATCCCAGAGTTGAAGCAGTTTTGTAAAGTGGAATGGCCTAAAATTCCTCCAAGCCGATGTGCAGCACAGATCAACCGATACCAGAAATGTTTGGATTAAGTTATTGCTATACAAGGGGGTCACACTAGTTGCTGAAAGCAAAGTTTCACATACTTTTTCCAACAAATACATGTAATATTGGATCATTTTCTCTATAAATAAATGAACGCAAGTACAATTTTTTTTGTTATTTATTCAATTGGGTTCTCTTTATCTAGTTTTAGGATTTACGTGAAGATCTGATCACATTTTAGGTCATAATTATGCAGAAATAGAGAAAATTCTACAGGGTTCACAAACTTTCTAGCACCACTGTATACACTATGAGAAACTTACAGTGGCCAATTAAACCAGCAACTGAAACATCATTGGCATGTGACAGGAAACTGAAGCACAGGGCGGACAGGAGAGTGTACAAGCCTGAGGTCAGGACCGAACCCAGATCACTCAGTGCATTAGTGACGGTACCTGCTGTGATGCTCATCCCTTACTCATCAAGAACAGAGCTGCTGCCTTATAAAATAACATAAGACTGTCTGACGATTTACAGAATGAATTACCTGGTTTACCAACAGATAAAAGTGCAAAGTGAGATACAGTGAGCAAAATTAGTAACACACGCAAAGTGCTCAGGGAACTTGGCAATAAATCAGCGACAATAAAGGGGTCTCAGCCTGAAGCGTCAACTGTTTATTCCCCTCCATAGATGCTGCCTGACTTGTTTAGTCCTTTTAGCATTTTGTGTGTGTGTGTTGCTCAAGATTTCCAACATCTGGAGAATCTCTTGTGTTTAGCAAACACGAGTAACATGGATGTGAGTGTTAGCTCATGAATAAATCTATGTACAAAAATTGTATCAGAAAAGAGTATCAGAAGTCTCGAGAGAGTCTCCTAATTACCAAAGAGAGGTTGTTAATTAGCCTGATGTTTGATTCCAAACTTGGCAGTTAAAATGTTAATAACTTCAGAATATTTTCACGTTATTTTCTGCTCCCATCCACTGGTGATTCGGCCAAGAATCATGTTCTCCTGCCTGGAGACTCCAGCATTATGTTTTCCATTATCCTCCGTAGTCTTTGGTAGAGAATTGGGAAAATCCGAAAAAACAGTTAAGTGGCCATTTTTGCCCAGCTGTGCTTCCTCCTGCCAGTACTGCCTCGACAGAAATATTGTGAATTAAGATTAAGACCACAAGGACAATGGTCCAGATATTTAGACACTACTTTTTACCTTTCACCATTGCCTTTACAGGTCTTAACTCTTTGGCTCAGTCATTAGTTGCTAATGAAACATTTGCGTCCTCTCTTGTTCACCTGGATCTTTCTGGGAATCCTGGGATCTTAGCTGTTGAAGACAATTGTGTAAGTAGGTGAAAGTATTTTCATATTTTGGAAGGCATACATCGTTTTGATTTCTGAAGATCTAATTTGTTTTAAACTATTCTTATCGGACATTTACAGCATTGGATCTAAGAATGTGTGGTGGTTCATCTTACCATTAATAATATATTTGGTTCTGAATGTGACAATTAAGTAATTGGAAACAATACAGTTAAAAATACAGCTGAAACCTTCACAATCGTGTTTATACAAAACTTTTGCTATGGTCTAGACATCTTACTGCACAACAGATATTTTTGGATCCACTCTTGTTTTTGATTTCTATACGTTAGAGCTGCTGCTTCTTTTTAGTAAAAGTGATCCGGTTTCCAAAGCAACGTCACACTTCCACGCAACACACATCAAAGTTGCTGGTGAACGCAGCAGGCCAAGCAGCATCTATAGAAAGAGGCGCAGTCGACGTTTCAGGCCGAGACCCTTCGTCAGGACACTTGCACACTCATTTTAGTTATCTGTTTAAAAGTTGATAGGGGAAAGTGTCTACTGTGCAGTAATGCAAATGGACAAACTTAACATTATCTCACTTAATCTCTAAGTATCTCACTTAATATTATTTTCGTTGGCTTCAAAATGATCCCAGTGGTTAATAACTGCACCACAGCCCCACAGACTGCAGATATTTTTGTCATTTTCCAGAAGGAATTGGTTTAAAAGGACAGAGATAATAATACAAATTAAAACACTTTGTGCTGGGCGTTACTCTTTCGGTAACTCACATTTTTTTTTTAACCAAGTCTGTTTTTACTAGATTCTGTAGATTAAAAAAAAATTAGTTTGTATTACATCTGGAATATCCGTTTCCATTTGGATTTGGAAAAAGTAGAGTTTTAATATTTTCAATTGCAGAAAAATGGAGGACACTTTCCTTTCTGAAAACTGCAGCAAGTCCAAATTTTTAAATGCAATTACAAATTGTCAAGTCAAAGGTTTCAAATGTCAGAGAAATGTATACAATATACATCTTGAAATGCTTTTTCTTTGCAACCATCCACGAAAACAGAGGGGTGCCCCAAAAAATGAACGACAGTCAGATGTTAGAACCCGGAAGTCCCATCCCCCAGCTCCCCCCACCTGTGCGTAAGCGGCAGCAAGCAACAATTCTCCCTCCCCCCCACCGGCAAAAAAAAGCATTGGCACCCGCCGCCAAACACTCAAGCGTGAGCAAAGACACAGACTTGCAGTTACCCCAAAGACTTCGTGTTTCACCTGGTAATTCGACATACCGCAGGTTCTCTCTCTCTCCCTAATAAGGGAGAAAGAAATGTCTCCATTTCACAGTGAGAGGGGACACATAACAAACAACTCACTGGTTTACGATGTTAATCTTTTCTCGAGCTCTGTGCCCAAAGGTCTGGGCACACAGCTGCAGATATTCGACTCCCCTGATGACACACAGGTCTGCTGTCATGACACCAACCCTCGATTTTCCCTTCTCCAGAGCCCCGAGATCCTAGACTTCCAAATCTGAGCCGGACTCTTAGGCTGAGCCCTTGGTGTGCCGAACAACAACGGCTGGTTATGAAACCCCGAGAGCGGGTCCCATTCCCACAAAGAACCATAGTCAGTGTGTAAGTCCAGGTCAGGGTCTTCAAAAGAACCTTGAAAGGGAAAAATAAAGATATTGAAGATGGAAATAGAGCTGTTTCCGAAGATGCAAGCAAAAGGGTCACCGTTTAGTGCCATCATCGCTCCGTTCCGCCGCCTTAAGATTTATCAACAGCTGGGATAACTTGCCACTTTTTATGTTACGTAAAGAGATTCAGTTGCTCAGTGATGGTAAAATGCATTTTACAGGTAGGATAGACGAGCCGTCTTCTCAGATATAGCTTCCCCAAAGGCCCCACACATTTCCTTTCCAAATGCAAGCTGAACCAATCCTGTAGCTGTGCAAGGACCATTCAGATACGGTTGGTTAACAACAGGAAGTAGTCCAGATGAGGGCAGCATGCACATAATTAGACAGCAGCTTGTGAGGTATAATTTGAGAGCTGGTGGTCAGTTTTTCTCAATTGTTTAACAGATTGCAGAGTGACGGACAATATAATCAAGCCGTCATGCTGAACTTGCACGCCATTTAATAACACTACCTAAGTTCAGTTGCTTAACCTTTGTTATTTTCTCTTAATCATGTGGAATACTTTATTTTAAAAGAAAGATCCCTGTGGAAGCAGTGAAGGGAATAAACTGACAAGCAGGAGGGCTCTTTGTAACCAAGTTACCCATATATATCTATTTACACAACCAACTCACAGTTACTTCCCTTACACTGGGAAGCAGTTAATGCTGGCCTTCTCGATGCCTCACCTGTTGCTTTGAGTAGTAGGGCATTTAATTTTGCACCAGGATTGTTCCCAGCTTTGAAAACGCGTCAAGGTGACCTTGGTGTCAGATATGTGTGGTGATGCTTGTTGGCTGACCCCAGCACACCCTCAGCTGTGTTGGTTGTTAACACAAATGACACATTTCACCGTATGTTTCGATGTCTTCATGATAAATAAACTTGAATCTTCTGATCAGGTGACCAGCCATATCCAAGAGAAGTTTTAGTCTACTTTTAAGCAAAATAGAAGTAGCTGAAGAATAGAATATTGTTTTATATTTAAAGATTCAGGGAACTGATCATTTCTAAAGCATTTCACGCAAAATGTAAAGTTTTGATTTTTGCTTTCTTTCTTTGTCAGAATTTTTATGCATTCCTTGCTCGTCCAAATGCACTGGTTCACCTGGATCTGGCTGGCACTGATTGTGCCCTGGACTCTGTAAGTACAGCTCTCTTGGTGCAGTCTCTGATCTGATTCCTATTTTCCCAGGATGAATACGACTGTAATTTTAGATTCAGTCATATTTCATTGGTATTGGTTTACTTTTGTCCCATGTACCAAGATCGAGTAAAAAGCTTGTCTTGTATCCTGTTTATACAGATCAATCATTTCACAGTGCATTGAGCTAGAATAAGAAAAAACAATAACTATGCAGAATAAAGAGAGTGGGAATAAAGGGATCCTATTCTGGTTGGCTGCCGGTTACCAGTGGTGTTCCACAGGGGTCCGTGTTGGGGCCGCTTCTTTTTACATTGTACATCAATGATTTGGATTATGGAATAGATGGCTTTGTGGCTAAGTTTGCTGACGATACGAAGATAGGTGGAGGGGCCAGTAGTGCTGAGGAAATGGAGTGTCTGCAGAGAGACTTGGATAGATTGGAAGAATGGGCAAAGAAGTGGCAAATGAAATACAATGTTGGAAAGTGTATGGTTATGCACTTTGGCAGAAGAAATAAACGGGCAGACTATTATTTAAATGGGGAGAGAATTCAAAGTTCTGAGATGCAATAGGACTTGGGAGTCCTCGTACAGGATACCCTTAAGGTTAACCTCCAGGTTGAGTCGGTGGTGAAGAAGGCAAATGCAATGTTGGCACTCATTTCTAGAGGAATAGAGTATAGGAGCAGGGATGTGATGTTGAGGCTCTATAAGGCGCTGGTGAGACCTCACTTGGAGTACTGTGGGCAGTTTTGGTCTCCTTATTTAAGAAAGGATGTGCTGACGTTGGAGATGGTACAGAGAAGATTCACTAGAATGATTCTGGGAATGAGAGGGTTAACATATGAGGAACGTTTGTCCGCTCTTGGACTGTATTCCTTGGAGTTTAGAAGAATGAGGGGAGACCTCATAGAAACATTTCGAATGTTGAAAGGCATGGACAGAGTGGATGTGGCAAAGTTGTTTCCCATGATGGGGGAGTCTAGTACGAGAGGGCAAGACTTAAGGATTGAAGGGCGCCCATTCAGAATGGAGATGCGAAGAAATTTTTTTAGTCAGAGGGTGGTGAATCTATGGAATTTGTTGCCATGGGCGGCAGTGGAGGCCAAGTCATTGGGTATATTTAAGACAGAGATTGATAGGTATCTGAGTAGCCAGGGCATCAAAGGTTATGGTGAGAAGGCGGGGAAGTGGGACTAAATGGGAGAATGCATCAGCTCATGATAAAATGGTGGAGCAGACTCGATGGGCCGAATGGCCAACTTCTGCTCCTTTGTCTTATGGTCTTATGGTCTAAAGTGTAAAAGCAACTGAAAAAATGCGCTGCAAGTAAACAATAAACAGCAAGATCATAACGAGGTGGATTGTGAGGGAAATAGTCCATCTTATTGTACAAGAGGTCCATTCAAGAGGCTGATAACAGTGGGATAGAAGCTGCCCTTGAGCTTGCTGGTAGGTCATTTCAGGTTTCTGTACCTTCTGCCCGACGGCAGAGGGGAAAAGAAAGAATGACTGAGGTGCGTGGAGTCTTTGTCTTACTGAGGCAGCAAAATGTTTAGACAGAGTCCAGACAGGGAAGGCTTGTTCCTGTGATGCAAAGCTTCTTGCGGTCATGTGCAAAGCAGTTGCTGTGCCAAGCTGCTGTGCATCCAGACAGCACGGTCGTCTTCTTTTGCCCGTTATGCCGCTGGTGCTTACGGCAGCAATGAAGGACCTCCAGCTCTGGTGGCATTCACGGCTTCCTTCGTCGTGTCAATAACTTCCTCTCGGTTTGCTGTCAGTCATGCAAGCCCCAGGTGGAGACTCAGGAGTGCCATCGCACACAGATGTAGAAGGTTCCTTCATTGCTGTTTCCGTAACAGCTTTGACTGACCAGTTGGGATTGTTGGCCCTGAACTGAACCTGGAGGACCGGTGGACCACTCTTAGTCTGGCCTCTCCCCTTTGACCTGTTTGGCACGGGTGACCCTACCAAGAGCCAAAGCACAAAGCCCTGACTCCATCCAGCATAGCCCTCTGGATGATTGAGGAATGCCAGCCCCCAAACCACGAAGAGGTTGTGGTCCTCTTGGATAGCTTTCTATGGAGCATCGATTAAAACTTGAAGGGAGTTGGTGGGAACATGCCGAATTTCTTTAGTTTCCTGAGGAAGCAGAGGCGTTGATGAAATTTCTTGGCCATGACATCAACGTGGTCGGGCCAGGACAGGCTGTTGGTGATATTCACACCGAGGAACCTGAGGCTCTCAACCCTCTCAGTCTCAACACCATTGATATGAACAGTAGTGTGTGCACCCACCCTCCTTTTCTGACGTCAATGACCAGCTCGGTACGATATGATCATGTAGCAGTTGGCACGTCAATTTACGGTGTCAGCGGTTACCGATCGGGGTTCAATTCCTGCCACTCTCCATAAGGAGTTTGTATATTCTCCCTGTAACCATCTGTCTGTCCTCCAGGTGCTGGTTTCCTCTCACGTTCCAAAGATGTACCGGTTACGATTAGTGAATTTTAGGCATGCTATGTGGGTGCCAGAGGTGTGGCAACTGTTGCAGGCTGCCTAGCACGACACTTGCTGATTTTAGTTGAGGAACATAACGCATTTTGCTGTATATTTCGATGTACACGTGGCAAATAACCGATCTTTAATTTTCTCTTTTGTTGACATTCAGGTAAAACTGTTGCCGTGACACCATGTTAATAATCTCTATCTCCTTCCTGTACTCTGACTCATCACTATTTGAGATGAAATCACCTGCAAACATGCAGATGGAGTTAAAGCTGAATCTGGCCACGCACCCTTGAGTATACAGGGAGTGGAACAGGGGCTTGGTTATGCAGCCATATATAGGTCATATCTTGATCTCTTATAAAGGTCAGGGTTGCCTGATCTGAATGCTGCAAGCCTAGACCACAGAAGCAAGTAGATCTCCCAGTTTGTCCAAGGTTTCCAGTTTGGATTGCTTCGTTGGTACACAGTCCTCAACAGACTTGCTGATAGCGTCTGTGATGGCAGTGTCATACCCATCTGGACCGGCGGCTGAGTCTTTGAATGTGGACCAGTCTATCGACTCAAAGCAGTCACGTGGAGTTTCATCCATTTCCTCAGTTGTACAAGGGGGGTATTGAATTCCAGATCTTGGAGTTTACTGGTTAGTTTTGAGGGGATGATGGTATTAAGTGCTGACCTCTGATCGACAAAGAGTATCCTGGTGCCTGCATCTTTGCTGTCCGTATGTTCCAGGGTTGTGTGAAGAGCCAATGAGCTAGTGTCTGCTGTGGACCTGTTGCTTCGGTAGGCAAATTGGAGCAGATCCAAGTTGCTGCTCAGACAGAAGCTGTTATGTTTCAACACCAGCCTCTCAAAGCAGTGTATCACTGTGGACATAACTGCCACTGGGCAATAGTCACTGAGGCAGGCTTCTACGCTCTTCTTGTGCACCGGTATGATTGAAACCTGCTTGAAGCAGATGGGTGCCACACAGTGCCAGAGCAAGAGGTTGAAGGATATACCAACCAGTTGTTCAAACTGGGTCTTCAGTACTCGGCCAGGTACTCCATCCAGACTGGATGTTTTCCTTGGATTCACTCTCTTGAAGGCAGCCTGCACGTCATCTTCAGATACTGAGATCGAAGAATCATTGGGAGACATGAGGGTGAGCAATGGTTCCTCCATGTTCTGCTGGTCAAAGTGAGCATGGAAGGCATTAAGCTCATCTGGACGTGAAGCTCTGCTGTCCCCTATGTCACAAGATTTAACTTTATAGGAGGCTATGGCATTCAAACCCTGCCACAGCTGTCGAGCGTCCCTCATTGATTCCAGTCTAGTCCAGAATCTCCACTTTGCCCTTGAGATGGCTTTCCGGAGATCACACCTGCACCTCTTGTAGCATTCTTGATCTCCAGACTTGAATGCCTCTGATCTGGCCCTCAGCAAATTCCGGATTTCATGGTTCATTCAGGGCTTCTGATTGGGGAAATCCTGAATGATTTTATGGGGACACGCTCATCTACAGCTGTTTTAATAAAGTCTGTTGCAACCCTAGTGTTGTCATTCAGATCCTCAGATGAGAGTTTGAACACGGCCCAGTCCATTGACTCAAGGCAATTGTGTAACCATCCCTCTGCCTCCAGTGACCACCTCTGGTTGGCTTGATCGCGGGAGTCCTGCTCTTTCGGCTCTGTCTGTACACAAGTAGAAGGAGTACAGCCAAATGATCCAACTCGCCAAAATGTGGCTCAAAAGGAACAATAGGCATTCCCTAAGGAACAATAGGCATTCCCTAAGGAACAATAGGCATTCCCTAAGGTAGAGTAGCAGTGGTCTAGTGTGTTGGGACCTCTGGTGCAACAGGTTACATGCTGGTGGCAATTGAGCAGGGTTTTCTTCAAACAGGCCTCGTTAAAGTTGCCAACTAATATGCCAAATGCTTTGGGATAGGCTGTTCCTTGTTTAACGACAGCATCATGCAGTCTCATGAGTGCTTGCTCATAACCAGTCACTGGTGGTATGTGAACTGTGGTCAGGATCACAGAGGAGAACTCCTGAGGCAAATAGAATGGTCTACATTCCCTCCCCTACCTCTCCAGTCCCTTGGACATCACTCTTCCTTCGCCTGAAGTTTGGGAAGTTAGCCACTTTGTTGAACCCAGTTGAGAGGAAGGAGATGTGACTCTTTCCTGGTATCCGAACAGAAACTAGAACGTTACATTTGAGACAATGGGCCTGTGCAAACAATACTATCTTGCACAGTTCATCTGGTTGAATGTCTGCCTGTGTGACCTTTCTTGGGTTCTTAGGTTAGGTAAGGAAACAAAAGGTTTGAAATTTGTTCACACAATTCTAAACTAAAAACAAACTGAGTACTTGAACACTTTCTTGACCCTGAGTACAGGAATTTTGTTAAAACACCTGTTGGGAACTTTATCTCTTTTGTTTTTCAGAAAGATTTGCATATTTCCTACACTTACAACTAGCCTCAGGGTGATGATGTTTCTGGTAAAGCAACAAACAAAATTTGTGTGTTTATGAGCTGCTAACCTCAGTGGTTGGAGAAATGATAGTTCTTATTCATACGATAACCAGGTTTCGTTAACCCAATTTCCTCTGCAATTGAAAGGAGAATCATTTGAAATGCTCTGTTTGTCTTCACACTGATGGATGACTTTCCACGACTACAAATAGACACATACGTTGACTGCTTCGCCCAGGAACGTTAGTCAGGATCACCCCATCTTTCCAGCTTCAGGATCAGCCCAGACTGCTGCCACTAATCTCTGTCACTTCTCATAGTTTGCTGCTCACTGCTGCATGGCAGAGACCACCCAAACCCCATGCTCAAGAAGACATTTCGTTTATTTTCCCTCCGTCCACAAGAATAGATTTGAGCGTTTTCCTGCATTTCGGGCTTCGCCCAAAGTGGAGGCATTTACGTCCCTATTGCAATCTCCCAGTGGCCTGGAGGGTCCCTGTGTCCCCTCCCCCCTTTCGTGCTTCCTACAGGCAACATCCTTATCATTCTTCACTGCCCTGTACAGGTTGCTCTGATGTTCTGGGAATACTCTAGCATCTCCTCCCTATCACTGAAGCTTCTACACCCCCCCGGAGGCAAGTTGCTTGCATTGTGGTGTAGGTCCTTTTAAGACCTGGTTGTGAAGGTTGCACCTCCTGGGCTTTGTGGTGAGAACTGCAAGAACTTGCAGTAAAATCATCCAAATGGTTTCGAAAGGTTCCGTTTACTATCAGAGAATGTATACAAGAAGCAACCTGAAATACTTGTCTTTGCAGACATCCACGAAAAACAGAGGAACCCCAAATGAATGGACAGCAGAAAAAAGTTAGAACCTCAAAGCCCCCTCCGCCCCTCCCCGATGCTAGTGGCAGCAAAGCATCAACCTTGCTTTCCCTCCCCCCCCCACCCATTTCAGCAAAAAGCTTCAGCACTCACCACTCACCGAGCACCTCAGAGAGACCGCGATCTGCAGTCAACAAAAGCTTAATGTTTACCGATGGTTCTTCATGCCACAGGCTCTTTCTCTCTCTCACTACCAAGGGACAGAGAGATATCGCCCATTTTCACAGCGAAAGGGAAGACTGACAGTTGCTGCTACGATATCACAGCCTTCCGCGTCGCTTTTTGTTCCGAGATTTCCCGACTTAAAAATCTGCACCAAATTCTCCCACTGTCGAGAGAACAAGAGACATAGTGTGACCACTCGACAACAGAGAACTCTATCCACATGTCTGCTGCAGCGAAATCCTGATCTTCCATCTCCTGCAACGCCTCAGTTGGCAACATCGGCCTGGAATCGGTCGTGCGCAGGGCCGTACCCCCGTGGCGCCATCTTCCAAGTCATGCCTGGAGAATGTTGGGGAAAAGAGCTCCAGGAACAGGAACTTATCTGCCATATAAAAAATGCAATAGAGTGCCACTTGCAGATCAGGACCTCAGTAGAACCCAACCCCAACCACCTTGAAAAGGAAAAAGACATTAAAGAGAGGAATTTAAGCAACAATATCAATTCTATATAACACACAGTAACCACTTTGCTGCTAAAGTTCTCACTTCTTTTATGAAAGCGTTAAAGGTAATTCAAAATGCAGTTTTAAAGCCATAAAAAACATCCTGGAGCATTATTTCAACCCAGATTCTCTTCTTCTCCCTCTCATCTTTGTTGAGGGTCATTGAGGGACAGAAGGATGAACCTCACTGGTACCTTGATCCAAAATATTTTAATGAATTCAGGTCCTGGACTGTGCATATCACTGGCTGAACCAGCTTTTTTTCCCCATCCCAATTATCTTGAGATCATACATGTAGGTCACCATCTTAAGCTTCTGAAGTCATTCTTGTGAAGGTAGTCTCATGGTGCTCTTGGGAAGATGTTCCAGGATTTACACCCAGCATAGATGAAGAAATTGTGACATATTCCCATTCGGGATGATGTGTAACGGGCAAGGAAGCCTGCGGGTGATCGTGCAATGGTTCTCCTTGTGGCAGACGTTTCAGGTTTGGCAGGTGCAGCCAGGGTAGCCTAGGCAATGAACTGTAAATTATTTTTACACGACAAACATTGGTAGGAAATGAACGTTTAATGTGATGTTTGAGGTATCAGTCAAATATGCTGTGCATTGGATGGCATCTGTGCACTCATGCAAACAGATGAAAAATATTCCATCATGTTCTAGGCTAGCACCATGTACAGAGTGTGTCAGGAGATGAGTTTCTCGTTGCAAGGAGTCTAGCTTCTAATATGCTTCTGTAGCCACAACAGCTGGATGAGCTGAGTTTCTGGCCAGTGGTAATCCAGTATATTGATGGTGGGGAATTTGGGAATGGTAATGTGATAATCCAGGATGTTGATGGTGGTGAATTTGGGAATGGTATTGGATATTGACGGTGGGGAATTTGGGAATGGTAATGGATATTGACGGTGGGGAATTTGGGAATGGTAATGTGATAATCCAGGATATTGACAGTGGGGAATTTGGGAATGGTAATGGATATTGATGGTGGAGAATTTGGGAATGGTAATGTGATAATCCAGGACATTGACGATGGGGAATTTGAGAATGGTAATGCCATTGAGTGGAGACTGTCATTGCCCAGCACTGTGATAGCTCCAAAGTTCCCTTCTCTTTGTAAGTCATGATCAAATGTTGTGTTGGTCTTGCTGCGTGCAAGGTAGATTGATTTCATTGGTGAAATCTTGCTAAATGGCTTTAACAATTGTACAATCATTAGCAATCTTTCCCACTACAGACTTTGTGATGAAAGGAAGGTCATTGTTAAAGGAGTTGATAATGGTTGTCTAGGCTACTGCCTGAAGAACTCTTGCTGTGATATCCTAGTGAGACAATATTCCTCTCACAACAACACCTTGTCTTGGAATTTAGCTCCTTGTTCCACTTTTGAAGCCCGCCTTGGATCATGTCAGGTCCAAGAAGTCCTAACGAAATCGAAAATGGGACCCGACAAGCAGATTATTGGTGAGCAAGAGTTGCTTGATAAAAGATTTTGGTATATACCTTCAAAAAACCCTATGTTTTTTGATGTACTTGTCAAGGTTTAGTACCACTAATGCACACAGAGTTGCCCCTGGAGTGCTGATTTTGAAATAGTCTTAATGCACATTGCAGTGTGGTGTGCCCTATAATGAAGCTCTTAGCCATATTCAATTAATGAGGAATAGTGTGAGCGGTTCCATCATATGCTGAGTTTTAATAAAGAATTTTTATTACAGATCAGTTTATACAGGTTGTAGGTTCTATTCTGGTGTTCCACAGCTGATTTTCTGTTTTCTCCACTGTAGCTTTTTGGAGCACTGAATCAAGGCTGCTGTACATATCTGACCTCTCTGATTCTCAACCGAAATGTTATTTCGCACAAGTAAGTTGAATGAATTGAAGAGAACTAAGTAGAAGTAAGCTCTCGTGCTTTTCACAATGTCGGGATGTCTCAAAATGTTTTACCACATTGATTGTTGGTGTTGTCGAAGGGATGGCAGCCAAGTCATGTAGGACCAACTCCAACAACAATAATGTTGTAATGTCCAGGTAATTAGTTTTAGTAACAAAAGAGGTACATATTGATACCCATCAGAATTGTCCTGTGAGATCAGCTGAGAAATCAGACTGTTGTGATTCAATGCCTCCTTTATGCTTATTGGTGGATTTCTCTGTTAGCATTTGAAGCAGGCTAATTTGTGGAGAGAAGCAGAAATCCCAAATTATTTGAGTTGTCTGTTACCTGAGTGACTCCATAAACCAGTTGAATTTGCTGCTTTGATAGCTGGATCACGCATTAGGTAAAAATAAAAAAAAATCATTAGTGCTGCCCATGAAACAGCAGCTGTGAAACTGAAATGACATCCAAAGGGTCTGCAATTTGAACCATCTAAATCTCAGGTCGGTTCATATCCTATGGAAGTCTGCAATGAACTAATTTCTCACACCAGGCTACAATGGCTTATAGGCTGCAACATTCAGATTGCAAAAACAAATAAAACACAAGACCATTTTACAAGACTTGCATTGCACACCACACTTCCTCCCGCGGCAAGACCAGGACAAATCTAACTGGTAATTCAGTCATGGACCCCGCATCCTTCTTTTCCATAATGTCTGTATGAATTGTGTTCTTTTCCCAATCGTACAATCCACTTCACCTTCAGCTCTGCTCCTCTGTATACATTTCCACTTCCATCTTTGGCATGTTGCTAAAGATCAACAGAAAGTGATGAAAACTTTTTTTTAGATCTGGAAGCTCGAAATAGTGAATCTGACGTTTATTAGCTCAGAGGTTAATAGTCAACTGGAGATGTTTCGTCGGACCGATAGAGAAATGCGGTAGTTAAATTATCACCTCTAACCACACCAACAGTTGTAAAACCCAGTTCACATCTTCACATTCTCTACCCTGAGCTCCTACGAAACTTCTCAGCCCCCAGGTTTCAGTTTCATCAAGTCAGCCAATCGCATCCACACTGAGCTTTATATTTTGTGAAGTAGTAGATTTAGCTACGTAAGGGCGTTTCCAATCGTGGCGGAGTCTAGGACTGGAGGCCACAGCCTCAGAATAGGATATCCCTTTAGAACAGAGATAAGGAGGAATTTCTTTAGCCAGAAGTTGGCGAGTCTGTAGAATTCGTTGCTACAGATGGCTGTGAAGGCCATGCCATTGAATCTCTCTAAAATGGGGGTTGATAAGTTCTTGATTAGTAAGGGCATCAAAGGTTATGGGAAGGAGGCAGGAGAATGGTATTGAGAGGATAATGTATTAGCCATGATGAATTGGTAGAGCAGACTTGTTAGGCTGAATGGCCTAATTCTGCTCCTTTGTCTTATGATTTTGTGAAGAAAGCTGGAGGGAAAGAGGAACAAACTCACATAAAGAGAAAGACTGAGTGGCTGTTCTGTGAGTCATTGACATGTATTCAGTAAAATAGTTTTGGTGATGAACTTGACTCAGAATGCTGACTGTAAAAAAAATGCCATCAATTATGTCCTCCTCTCAGTTAAGTGCGGGTTAGAATATCCAACTTCTGATTTTCAGTTAGCCTTCTAGTCATAAAGCCAACATTTTGCCCAGCTCCCTGTTTTGGTGCAAGCTTCATTTTCATTAGGTAGTTCGTCAGTATTAGTGTCCTGACCATTGCCTCTGGTAGACATTTTGAACATTCACACAGAGCTCTCTGGTTATTGATTTGTGCAATATCATCTCTTGCAGAAAAGCAAAGGAAATCCCTTCTTCGATGAAACAGTTCTTCAGCACCTGTTTATCCTTGAAGTGTATCACACTGTCTGGTATTAAGCTACCACTAGAAGCAGTAAGGTAAATGACAGACCAGTTAAGCATTTAACTATGAACTTGTAATAAATGTCCAGATCATTCCAAAGACAGACATTGATATTGTTTTATAATGACTCTATGCCTGTGTTGACAACACTTTAAGATAATATTTCCAAGCAGAACAATGAGTGACCTCTGCAGGGGAACTTCAGAACATACAGAGCAAACCTGCAAAACTCTCAGTTCAGGAAGACTTCGGAAATCGATGGAACAGTGATTGGAGACTCTTCCGTAAAATCCAGATCGGTCAAGCAGCATAGTCACACAGCTTCCTCAGAGCTCAAGTGACCTAGGTTTAATCCTGACCTCTGACACTGTCTGCACATTCCTCCTGTGAATTACCTCTGGGAGCTTTGTTTCCCTTCAACATCCCAAAGCTGAGTTATTTTGCCATTGTAAATTGCTTTTGTATGTACTGTAGGTCCGGGGATGTTACTCATCCTGATAAAATGGCATAATATTTTCAAACACTGTTTGTACTCTATTTTTCTATGTCTGGTTCTATTCAAAGCAGTCTAGTTTTCAGCATGTAGGTTTACAGTCATTTAACGATTTTAAAGCTCGGATGATATAACTGATTTTGATGGTTGATCAGTAAGCGGGTGAGCGTGCAGGCTGATAAAAGTGGTTTGAACACCATTACATTTTGAAAATTGATTTGCACTGGAAAAACTCCCATGTTCCTCTAGTCAGAAAGCATTCTTGCAGTCTGAAGTAGCAATTAATAGAAAATTTACTAACTAGAATCTGTCCTCTCAAGAACACAGTTTATAACCAGTGGTGGTTTTAATGCCTACATGTGGACCATGGCTTCAGATCCCATTGCATTTGAGACCCTGCAGGTAACACATTTAAAAGATGCACAAGCCGCAGGCTGTATCACTTCCAGTCATTTTTAAACTTCACAGACCATCTTTTAACAGTGTCCATTAGACTCCAGCCTTTATGCTTTGGTGCAGACACATCGAAGCATATTTTGTGTGACACATAAGGAATAAAAGGAAGTTACTCTGGCTGATTTGTTAAAAAAGATGAAGTGAAATTGGTCTTTCACGGTAGTGCAGGCTGAGATACGGCAAATAGATTTTGAAGGTCATGTAAAGAAAAAACATTTGTGATGTAAATCAGGACGCACTCGCACTGTAGGTCTCCCACATAGTAGGTTTTGAAAATAAAGTCTGAATTGAATTGAATTGACTTCAAATACATGAGGAGTAAAAATCTTAATGTTACGTCTCCATCCAAATGTGCAATGTGCAATTTATAGTAATTTTTAATGAATAGTATGTACAACAGGACAGTCAATATAACCTAGAAATACAATTTATCAGCATGAATTAAGCAGTCTGATGGCCTGGTGGAAGAAGCTGTCCTGGAGCCTGTTGGTCCTGGCTTTTATGCTGCGGTACCGTTTCCCGGATGGTAGCAGCTGGAACAGTTTGTGGTTGGGTGACTTGGGTCTCCATTGATCCTTCAGGCCCCTTTTACACACCTGACTTTGTAAATGTCCTGAGTAGTGGGAAGTTCACAACTACAGATGCGCTGGGCTGTCAGCACCACTCTCTGCAGAGTTCTGCGATTGAGGGAAGTACAGTTCCCACACCAGGCAGTGATGCAGCCAGTTAGGATGCTCTCAATTGTGCCCCTGTAGAAAGTTCTTAGAATTTGGGGAGCCATACCAAACTTCTTCAACCGTCTGAGGTGAAAGAGGCGCTGGTGTGTCTTTTTCACCACACAGTGGGTATGTACGGACCACATGAGAGCCATGAAAACCAGAGATCGGTCAGACAGTCTGACCTGTAGTCCTGAGAAAGTCAACGAAAAAAAGAAGCTGTAAATGTGAAAACACGAGACATTCTGCAGATGCTGGAAATCCAGAGCAATGCACACAAAATGCTGGAGGAACTCAGCAGGTCAGGCAGCATCTATGGAAATTAATGAACAGTCAATGTTTCGGGCTGAGTACCTCCAGAACTAATGTGAAATCAATTTTGGAAATTCCAGTTTTACTGCTAAACACGATCATCAAGTTCTTGAAATGAGTTACATTTTCCGCATCCAGTGCTTAGACTGGCAATTTGCTTTGCTGATAGTGTTTATCTTTATACTCCACAGAGCCATTCTTCAAGGCCTGGCCTACAACACTCATGTCTGTGATGTGCACTTGGATCTTAGTAACTGTGAGGTAATGAGCAGTAAGCTATGCACTCTGAACGCGATGCGTCACTTCCTAGAGGGCATAAAAATAAAATAATGACCTTTTTCTATATCTTGACACTTAAAATCTTTCCAACATGTGCACTACTTGTCCTGGGTTCATAATTCTTGTTTCAATGCATCGAAGTGAAAAAGAAAGTCATGTACATTAAAGCAGCAACTCTAAATTGGTAATATTGTTAAATCTGAAGGAAGTAGAAGAATATTGAAGCCAGCTTTCTAACAAAACAAGAGAAGAACTTGAATTTCTACATTATTAATGATCAGCAAAAGCAAATTGAAAAAGTGCTCAGCTACGAAATAACAGAAGTGCAGTTTCATCAACATAAAAGCATCCGTTAGTCTTGCGAGACCATGGATCTGCGCCTGGAAAGTCTTCACTCTCCAGGGCACAGGCCTGGGCAAGGTTGTATGGTAGACCAGCAGTTGCCCATGCTGCAAGTCTCCCCTCTCCACAACACCAATGTTGTCCAAGTCAAGGGCATTAGGACCCATACAGCTTGGCACCAGTGTCGTCGCAGAGCAATGTATGGTTAAGTGCCTTGCTCAAGAACACAACACATTGCCTCGGCTGGGGCTCGAACTCATGACCTTCAGGTTGCCTAGTCCAATGCCTTAACCACTTGGCCACATGCCCATGTTCATCAACATAGGCAGCCTCCTATTTATAGTAAAGCAAAAGAATTTAACGTCACTTTCTCCTGTGCAACCTGTCACCATGTTACAGTGGGCCTCAATAATAAGGCAGCCCTGTTTACTTACTGGGAGGCACCCAAGGGTGAAAATACAGAATGTGGATTTGTTATTGCCTTCAGCCTCCTCCTCATCCACTTCTCTGGGCCGGCTGCTCTCGGATTGGTTAGATACGTCAGGCTGGAGCTGGGTGTCACATTGGTGAGTGGCTAAGATTGTTTCCCCTGGAGCAGAGGAGGCTGGATGGGATGGAGGGGGTGACTTTGATAGAGGTATTGTGTATAAAATTATGATGGTGAGTGAAAGGTAGAAAGTAAAAATAACTAGAGAAGGATATGCTGGCATTCCGAAAGGGTCCAGTGGAGGTTTGCAGTAAGTATTCTGGGGATGAAAGGGTTAACACATGAAGAGCACTACTTGCTGGAGTTTAGAAAGATGAGGGAGGATCTCACCGAAACCTGCTGAATATTGAAAGGCTGAGAGAGAGTGCACGTGAAGAGGCTGGTTCCAACAGTGGACCAGAGATCACAGAATAAAACGATGTCCCCTTTGACAGACACAAGGAGGAATTTCCTAAGCCCGAGGCTGATGAATATATGGGTTTCATTGCCACAGACAGCTATGGAGGCCAAGTCATCTGGTATATTTAACACAGGGGTTGATCAGTTCTTGATTAATAAGGGTGTCAAAGGTTATGGGGAGAAGGTGGAAGGATAAGCAGGGGGGAATAATAAATTAGTCATGTTTGAATGTTGGAGCAGATTTGGGCTGAATCCATCTTGTCGTCTAAATGTGTACGTGGGTGACATGGGGATGACGGGCTGAAGGGCCTACTTTTTGTGGTGTACAACTCAGTAACTCCTCGGACTCAGCCCTCAGGAACTTTCAGTGCAGAGATTTATGAGTGACCAGTGAAAAGGAATCATCTACAAGTTTGTTTCACTCAGTGCAAATAAATAATGTCTAACACGAACACAAGAAAACCCGCAGATGCTGAAAATCCAAGCAACACGCATAAAATGCTGGAGGAACTCAGCAGGCCGGGCAGCATCTATGGAGGAGAGTACGGTTGACAATTTCAGGCCGAGACCCTTCACTGGATAATGCCTAACTATCGCTGTCTCCTTTAACCAGCCTGGGTGGGTCTTTGGCTTTCAACCCTTCAGGCGCAAAGCACGAAAGCAAGTGCAACCTAGAGTGCCTATTAAAGCAAATCTCTTCTCTTTGTTGTCTTGTTCAGCTGAGATCAGCAGGTGCTCAGGTGATCCAGGATCATATTATCGACGCCAGTTCTATCAGCAGTCTGGATTTATCGGACAATGGTAGGTGACTTCCTGCAGAAACAATTTGACCGACTCAGATCAAGTTGATGGTGTTCACTTTATGTTACCTCTCTTTTGCAGGGTTTGACTCTGACATGGTAACATTGGTCTTATCTATTGGGAGAAGCAAATCTATCCGACATGTAGCACTTGGGAAAAATTTCAGTATAAAATCAAAGTAAATATAGGATTTGTCACATGCTGACATTTTTTTTAAAGAACACTTACTGGTTGTGTTTTGGACAAACTTGAATTAACTGTATATGTTTGGATTAATATTTTCAGAGCTTTGGCAGATGTTCTTCACAGGATTGTCCAGCTTATCCAGGATGAAGAATGTGTAAGTGTATCACCTCCAGTTATTTTATCTGATCATAAAATAAAAATAAAATCAAAACATTTCGAATCAAGGCACTCCAGTGAAGAAAAAAAAGGTTACAAAATTAGCTGATTGTTTATCACTACCGGAAGTTTGAAACTTTGGTAAAAAGCAAGTACAGGTGGTCTCCAAGTTTATGCAAGGGTTCTGTTCTCAGAAACGTCTGTAAGGCAATTACTTTGTAAGTTAGAAACATACATTTTCTCTTGTAACCCATATCATACTGTTCTACATTTACTTGCCATTGTTTCATTTCATTGAATAATCACACCAACACTACCCTGATTAAATTAATGGAACATGTAATATAAACAGTTTTAATGAAACATTTTAATACAACATAAAGAGAACATACTTGTATGTCCATAAGTCAGGCATTTGTAACACAGGAATGGCCTATATTTGTAAAAGATGGCTGATAGAAAGAGGGCAGAGACAAAGGGGGGCAAATTTTTATAGCAAAAACATAAAAGCTTTTTGATAAAAAAGGAAACAGATAATACTTCCAGTCTTTCAACTAGTTTTCAAGCTGTTAAATGCTTTCCTCCTCTCGTACTGTACATTGATCCGATACAGTTGTGTATTTACGTAACTGGATTTAAATTGCCTCACGTTATGAAAAGGAAAAGTACTTTGGTATATCTTCGAGATCTTTTATGAAAGCTTCTAGTTGCAGATTCACAATATCTCCCAACAACGAAATTGCTTGGAGGAGGGGGAGTTGTGGGAATTGGGGAAACGAAATGATATTCTGATTTGATAATTCACGTATTAAAATGTCGTGTTGGCTTCAGGTTTTCTTTCAGATTCTGAAAGCTTGGGAATCAATTTTAAGCAACACACATCAAAGTTGGGGGTGAACGCAGCAGGCCAGGCAGCATCTCTAGGAAGAGGTACAGTCGACGTTTCGGGCTGAGACCCAAAGGTGCTGCCTGGCCTGCTGCGTTCACCAGCAACTTTGATGTGTGTTGCTTGAATTTCCAGCATCTGCAGAATTCCTCGTGTTTACGAATCAATTTTAAGAGCAGTTTACTGATGATAGTGAAGACAATAGCATGAATTGATTTGACTGCTACGGAGATGCAGAGCACTCAGTGTCCTAACCTACAAATGGTTAGAAGTGCAGGGCAGGGCTTGCTTCTCAGACCCTCCACAGAGGGAGTGCCCAACCCCTGCCAGGAGGAGTCCGTGGGCAGCAGGCTCTTAAAAGTTGGAGGGCAGCACAGTAACATGATGATTAGCACAACACTTTCAGTTCAATTCCTGGTGCTGTCTGTAAGGAATCTGGACATTCTTCCCACATGGGTTTCCTCTGGGTGCTCTGGTTTCCGCATTCATTCCAAAGATGTGTGGGTTAGGATTAGTAATTTCTGGGTGTGCGCTGAAACATGGCTACCAACGTAGCACACCCTCAGAGTGCGTTGGTTGTTGATGCAGACAATGCATTTCAGTGTACATGTAACAAATAAAGCCCAGTCCCTTTTCCTGGTTGTCACGATGCAGCATAGATCAAAGCCTTCGATCCAGCCATTAGCTTTCCCTTTTAGCTGTTAATTATATAAATGGGCAAGAAAGCAAAGAAGTAACAGGAGGGAAAGTGTGATCCAAGTACAGTTTATAAGGTAATAATTTTTTTTAAAGTTTTCTTTTTCTTTTCAGCCCCTCCAGTCGCTGTCGGTCGCAGATTCACGATTAAAATCTGGAGCAAATGTTCTCATTAATGCTCTGGGCAGCAACACCTGCCTGAAAAAGGTTGATGTCAGTGGAAATGCCATGGGAGACATTGGAGCAAAGATGTTGGCCAAAGCTTTGCAGATTAATACAACTCTTGAGTATGTGTGATTATACACGTAATATGAATTAGCCCTCTGTCACCAAGAGTTTATGTCACGTGGACTGTGAGCAAAGTTGGGCAAAAAATAGTTCTACACTTTACAGGTCATCCCAGAATAGGACTCTGTTCTGTTCCTGAGAACTGCCTGTAACACGAAGAAAAAGGTGTGTGGGAGAGGATTACGGAAATAGCCGTGACAGGAGAGTGAGCAGGTGTCAGCACACCTCACTGACGGAATGAATCTGCTCTGTGCTCCCAGTCCTGCTCAGCTCAGCTGTGGTGCTGAAGGAGTGTGGGGAGGGGAGGGGAGGGAGGGGTGCTCTTTCCCCACCCTGCAGGAAATGCCTGCAATCCCGCAGCAGCGGATGAATCCAACTTCAAATGCCTTACTAGTTTCCCAGAAACGATTGTTCATGTACTCAGACTCTCCATAAGTCAGGCAATCATAAACTCGGGGGGACTGGATTGTGTTACAACAGTGTAAAACTACTTGAATACACAACTGAATCTTCACAGTGCTGACACAGCAAGTAACATGATTCCAATAAAATGCCCCTCTCTGATGATGAACATACAGAGTCAAGTACAATTTCTCCAGAGACTATGACTGGTACTGCTTTAGAATGGGCAATGATACTTATTTTATAGAATGTGTAATGGTGATTACCAGTACTGAAATATGAAAATTGCACAGAATCAACAGGAAGGGTGTATTCAAACTGTCAAAAATACATTGATTATGTAATTTCCCAGTAACTGAAACTGATCCTCATTAACTTTACTATTATCAGCACAATTACTACTACGTAGAAAAAGATGATGTTCTTTTCAATTGTTCATCTCTGGAGTGCAAACCTAAATGACAGATCCAGCCTGTATTATCTACCATTAATTTAGCTTGTACTGAGTCAGTGGTTGGTTAAATCAAATTATGGACCAGTCATGGTGGAATTTAGACTCATCCAGATTAATAATCCAGGCCTGAAGATTCTTGTTCAGTAATTTCACCGTCCATCATTTTTGTGATGGGACAAGGGAAGTTGGGTGAAATTATCCCCCACTGGTTCAAGAGCCTGATGGCTGAGGGGTCATAACTGTTCCTCAACCTGCTGGTGTGAGTCCTGAGGCTCCTGTACATGCTTCCTGATGCTAGCAGCGAGAAGAGAGCATGCCTTTGGTGGTGTGGGTCTCTGATCATGGACGTTGTTTTACTGAGACATGGCTCTGTGTAGATATGTTAAATGGTGGGAAGAGCTTTATCTGTGATAGACTGGGCCATATCCACTTCTTTTTCCATTCAAGGGCATTGGTTTTTCCATAACAGGCTGTGTTGCGACCAGTCAATATACTCTCCACCACACATCTATAGAGGTTTGTCAAGTATTTGATGTCATGCTGAATCTTCACAAACTTCTAAGGAAGTAGAAATGTTGTCATGCTTTCTTCCTTATTGCACTTGCGTGCTGGGCCCAGGACGGGTCCTCTGAAATGATATCAGCAAGGAATTTAAAGTGTTGACCCTCTCCATCTTTGATCACCTGATGGACCTTGGGTTTCCTCTTCCTGTAGTCAATAATCTGTTCCTTGGTCTAGTTGACATTGAGTGAGAGGTTGTTGTTATGGCACCACTCAGCCAGATTTTCAATCTCCCTCCTATATACTGATTCGTTACCACCTTTGATTCAGCCAACAGCAGAGATGTTTTCAGAAAGCTTAAATATGGCATTGGAGCTGTGCTTAGCCACATAGTCATGTGTAAAGTGAGTAGAGCAGGGAACTAAGCTCACAGCCTTGTACTGATGGGGATTGTGAGGGAAATGTTGTTGCTGTTCTGAACTGATTGGGGTTTGCAAATGAGGAAATTGAGGATCCAATTGCATAAGTTGTCTAAGGTATACATTTATTCTGTCTTCATTGTCTCTACTTTCATTCCTACGCATTTCCTAGTGTTAACTTCCTGAAATCCTGATATTTTCACTTCCCACTTTCATTCTAATTAAAGCCCTTAAACAGCACTCATTACGGGACTTGAGTTTTGACACTAATGTCAACTTTGTTTTGTAACATTTTCATCTCTGAGTCAGTATGAGTTCAAAATGCTGAAAAAGCTGGAAATCCTCATCAGTTAAGCAGTATTTGTGGAAGGTTAACATTTCAGGTTGACAACATTTCATCTTTACAATTTGATTTATTTAGAGATGCACTGCAGAATAGGCCCTTCTGACCCTTTGAGATGCCCCACACAGAAACCCTCGACAACCCCTAGTTTAATCCTAACCTAATCATGGGACAACTTACAATAACCAATCAACCTATTAATCGGTACGTGTTTGGACTGTGGAAGGAAACCGGATCACCCGGAGAAAACCCATGCATTCCACGGGGAGAAATTACAAACTCCTTAGAGAGGGCGCCGGGTTGAACTCCGAATTCCAAAGTCCTGAGCTGTAATAACATTGTGCTGACCACTACCCTACCAAGGCATCCAAACGGAACTTCTTGTTCTATTTTTCTTAGCTTGGGGTAAATGTGCTCAGGATGGATCGACTAAGTTGAGAACAAATGAAAATCCTTATTTAGAGACAGTCCAGTTCCAGGAATTCACACACTCAAAGCATCTGATTTTCATCTATTAATGTTAGCAAGTGGATATCAGGGGTTGTGTTACAGACCCATTCTGCAGGAGCATCCGCTCAGAGAATTAGTCTTTTATCAACATCCAATTCTATCGATGGTATTTGTATCAATGATTATCAAAGGGAAAAGAGAAGGTGGAGATTGTGTTTTGTCCTTGTGTGATATTCTGGAATCTGGGGTTATTATTTAACAGTAAAGGGTTGCCAATAATTTTCTGAGGTTGTGTGTCAACAAAACTCTCTTCCTCAAACAAAAACGCTGTGGATATGTGTATTTTTAAGACAGGAAGTTGGTGAGCAAGAGGGTGAAAGGTTATCACAGGGAAGCGGGGATTACAATCAGATCAGCATGATGTTGACGGGGCAAGTTGTGACTCCTTCCCATAATTTGTGTGTTTGTACGGCATCTTTCACATCCCTTTCATGGTGACCCAAAGCACATCTTAGCAAGTACGTTCTGAAGTGTTACTGCTGTTTGGTTTATGAACAGCCAGCTCTCGTAAGCAGTGCTGCATAATCTATTTTCAGTAATGCTGAGGGGTACATTGTGGCTAAACCACTGGAGATAAACTCCTTTTCTCTGAGCTGGTGCCTTCTCACCGCTTGCATCTGCCTGAGAGAAAGTTCTAACAGTACAGTGTTTAATACTCACCCAGAAGCTCAGTGCACCAGTGACCCAGACAAGAGTGCAGTCAACTGAGCCAAAACTAACTCGATCCAAATTTCACCACTTGAGATGCTTTCTGTTGGTATAAAGTGTACTTTTTGTCTACGTTAGTTTCACAGATGAAAGTAAAATTGGGCTATAGCTGTCACTATCATTGCTTACAGTGAAAATTCTTGGCATCCCACTGAGTAGCTTACAGACTACATGAAGTGTGGTTCCAGTGCAGTAGACATGAAAACACTTGGTATGGTTAAATGATCTTCTGGGGCACTTCCTGTCCATGGATGTGTTAGATTTCAATGAGGTTCTAAGGGGGAATGTAAATTCTAAAAACGTTATCTTGATTTCCTTGCACGCAGTGAGGGTGTCTAAGACTAGGAGGCATAGGTTTAAGGTGAGAGGGGTCTGAGGGGGAAATGTTTAACACAGATGGTGATGAGAGTTTGGATTGTGCAGCCTGTAGAAATGGTGGGGGCAAATGTTCTCACAACATCTAAAGCGAGTACTTGAAGCACTAAAGGTTAGAAGGCTATGTACCTAATGTGAGTAAATGGGATTAGTGTTGATATGTTCAAATGGTGGCATGGATATAGTGGAACCAGGAAGATGTGTTTGTGCCATATGATACTATGACTGATTTGTTAAATTTTGATGCAATCATGTGTATGTCATTATAAAATGAGTGATGATACAAAAAGATATTTTATAAGTAATTATCATGTGATATAGTGTAAATAATGTCTATCTGTGACACAGTTGACAATTTTCCATCACACTTGTGATATAGACGTTGCTTGCAGATGTAGAACAGTTAATGACGATTATGATTTTGTAACGACAGAACTGTGATCTGGGACAAGAATAATACAACAGCAGTGGGATTCCTGGATGTTGCAAGGGCTCTAGAAAGGTAATTGTGATATAATGTACTGCTAATATCGACTTTCTGTGAAATGTAACTCTGTAATAAAAGTCTGCAGTTTTTTTTTGTGTGTGTTAAAGATTCACATTAAGACCAATCCAATATAATAGAACCCGCACTTTCGAAGGGATTTACCACCCTCGGCCCTTTGAATTGAGTCGCATGCTGTTGTGCAAAGAACTCCAGGACTTGTGCCCAACCTTGCCTCCATGCCAGGACTTACTGAGTGACAGATAATGCTGGACACACCCCCCTCTGCTGTTTCACTCATTCAGTCTGGCTGGAATTCTCTGTCAGTGCACTGGGCAATTGCTCCTCATGTCCTGCGCCTGGCATTTGACTTACTGCCTATTCCGAGACACTGCTTTCACTGGGGCTTCCAGATCTGCAGTTTGGGAGTTAAAGGGAAGTTAAGTATTTTTTAATGACTTCTGACTGCTATTTTATTTCTGAACCACTTTTTAAAATCATGCATTTTAATAATTGTTAAATATTTGTAAGTTTCTGAGGCATGTAAAACTCATAAGATCCATTTAAGTTTTGTCAAGGTAAAACTCTGCAGCATGTCAGGGCCAGTCATAACAGAATCTGGATGCCCGGCACAAGGCTGTGAGATCTTCCTTCTGCCACTCACCTTAGATAAATTAGGGCAGCATTCCAGGTGCAAGAACCATCCCATTGTAGCGTTCAACAGCAGAATGTGAGGAATACGAGTAGAATCGGCCATTCGCTCTCTCAAGACTCATCCACCTTTCAACAAGATCTTGTCTGTTGTAAGGAAATATAAATATGAAAGCGGCTGCTTCTTTTGGACTATTTTTCTTCCCAATTCCCATAACCTTTGATTCCTCTACTTCCCAGAAATCTATCAACCTCTGTTTTGAATGAAACCAATGAGAGTCTGGGGTACAGAAAAGCATTGGTTTTAGTCGTAAATACTAAATCAAGTAAAAATTTTAAAAAGATTCACTGCAAACTAACGCAAGAAAATCCTGAACTCTTGCCTCGAATAAAAGTGTTGATATTGCTACCCTAGATACCAGCGGTGTAACAGGCATTTGATGATGACGATGAAAAGTATTGATAAAAGAAACAAGACCAAAAATTATGGTTCCAGTTTCTGAAATAACTTTGGCCTGCTTCATTCTCTCACTATTTTAGTGATTATTTTGTGATTTTTAATGTAGATCAATCAGTCTTATGTGTAATAATTGTGGTGGTTTTTAGGAATTATACACTGAGGTCAATGCCTTTACCGATGAGTGACGTATCCCAGGCTTGTCGTAGCAACCCGGAGAAAACTGAGGAAGCTCTGCAGAAGGTAAGGATCGTTGATCAATATGTTCCACAGCACTGCCGAAAGGAATTGTTAAAGCAATGAGTGTGCACACTGGCTTGGAAGTGTACAAGGCTTTAATACCCAATTCTTCATTTCCAGGTGCAATCTTACCTCCTTCGAAACAATCAGATGAAGAAAGTTTCTCCAGAGCAGGCTTTTCGACTTCAGGAAAGAATTGTAACAAGTTCCACACAACAAGTAGGAAGATCTTTCAATACTAATGGGGAAAAATCTGCATTTATCATTACTTTTGACAATGGTTAACAGTAAGCATGTTCGGAGAAAGTAACTGAGTTGTTTTCCTTTGGAAAAAGTAGTGGAATTTAAAATCGTAATAATGGGGATAATTTTAACATTGTATTGTCAAACTATATCCATGGGATGAAAGGTAAAATTGCAAAACTTATGGTAAAGTGAAGTTAAAACTGAATTTGTGCGCTTATTTTTCTTAAATTTATATTAATGCTAATAATTTAATAATAATCAGTGAGTTCCTGGATATGAAGATTCTTTTACATTTAGATTTTGTTAGGGTTGGAAAGAGGGTTTAGAGAACAACTCCATAGAACCTGCAACTACATTGCAAAGAATGTAAAGTTGATTGGGAAAAGTTGGCATAAAAAGTTACAGTAGTATGTACTGACCAATAGCGGCAAGTAGGGACGTAAAAAGTAATATCTATTGTCAAGCAATACATCAAATCCAAAATAACTTGCTCTCTTGTTTTTACAGATGGTGGACGGTATGTGTGAGAAAGTGCAAGAATATTTGCACATTATTAATAATGGATCTGAAAAAGAAAAGCAAGAAGATATAATATTTGCTGAAGAAATCATTAAGGATGCCAAGACATTAACCACAGTGAGTCCCTGGAAAGACTGATGTCTTTTCAAATTATTAAATATCTAAAATAAAGGCATCCGTTAGTCTTGCGAGACCATGGATCTGCGCCTGGAAAGTCTTCACTCTCCAGGGCGCAGGCCTGGGCAAGGTTGTATGGAAGACCAGCAGTTGCAAGTCTCCCCTCTCCATGACACCAATGTTGTCCAAGGGAAGGGCATTAGGACCCATACAGCTTGGCACCAGTGTCATTGCAGAGCTATGTGTGATTAAGTGCCTTCCTCAAGGACACAAAACGGTGCCTCGGCTATTAATCTACAAGTATATTTTACTGCACCATTGTGCTGAAATGAAGGCTGATTGGAGTATACATTGACACGGTTTAAGTAATAACCTTTACAAAGTATACTAGGTAGTATGTTTGAATTATCATGGTTACCAATATTTGGAGAAGAACACATTTTTTAATTTTTAAAAAATGCTTGAAACATTTTTCATTGTATTATGATTTTTAGCAAATTCTAATAAGCATCTTATTCATCAAAACTAGCTTCAAAGTTCAAAACAAATTTATTATCAAAGATTATGAAAATTAATCTCAATGTTACCATTGAGATTAATTTTCTTGCAGGAATTTACAGGAAAAAGAAATGCGATAAACTTTACAAAAACTTATACAAGGACTGACAAACAACCAAACTGCAAAAGAAGACAAACTTTGCAAGTTTAAAAAAAGTAATAGTAAGAATGTGAGTTGTAAATAATCCTTGAAAGTGAGTCCGTAGGTCATAGAATCTGTTCAGAGTAGTGATTGAATTTCACGCCAGTTCAGGAGCCTGATGGTTGCAGGGTAATAACTGTTCGTAAACCTGGTGGCATAGGACAAGGCTTCTGTACCTCCTGTCCAATGGTGGCAGCAGAAAAAGGCGATGGCCAGGACAGAGGGGAGTCTAATGACCAATGTTGTTTCTTGTGGCAGCGCACCATGTAAATATACTCAGTAGCGGGGAGATCTTTGCCTGTGATGGACTGGGGTCTATCCACCACTTCATGTAGCCTTTTCCATTCCTGTGCATTGTTTTTTTTTTCCATACTAGGCCATGACACAACCAGCTAGGAATCTTTCCACTGTGCAACTATAGGAGTTTGTCAAAGTTTTTGGTGACGTGACGAATCTACGCACATTTCTAAAAAAAGTAGAGGTGCTGTCGTGCCTTCTTTGTGATAACATTTAAAGTATGTGCTGATCCCAGGACAGATCCTCTGTCACGTTAATGCCAAGGAACTTAAAGCCACTGACCTCTCCACCTCTGTCCCCTTAATAAGGACCTGCTCATGAGTCTCCAGGTACTTCTTCCTGTAGTTGATAATCAGCTCTTCGGCTTTGCTGGCGTTGAATGAGAAGTTGTTGTTGTGGCACAACTCAATCAGATTTGTTCTGGAGCTGCTCCGGCCTATGGTCAGCCACACTTAGATCCCCTCCAGTTCGCCTACCAGCTCCGACTAGGAGTTGAGAATGCCATCGTCTACCTGCTGAACCAAGTCTACGCCCACCTGGACAAGCCAGCAAGCACTGTGAGGGTCATGTTTTTTTACTTCTCCAGTCGTTCAACACCATCTGCCCTGCTCTGCTGGGGGAGAAGCTGACAGCGATGCAGGTGGATGCTTTCCTGGTGTCATGGATTCTTGATTACCTGACTGGCAGACCACAGTACGTGTGCTTGCAACACTGTGTGTCCGACAGAGTGATCAGCAGCACTGGGGCTCCACAGGGGACTGAATTGTCTCCCTTTCTCTTCACCATTTACACCTCGGACTTCAACTACTGCGCAGAGTCTTGTAATCTTCAGAAGTTTTCGGATGACTCTGCCATAGTTGGATGCATCAGCAAGGGAGATGAGGCTGAGTACAGGGCTATGGTAGGAAACTTTGTCACATGGTGTGAGCAGAATTATCTGCAGCTTAATGTGACAAAGACTAAGGAGCTGGTGGTAGACCTGAGGAGAGCTAAGGTACCGGTGACCCCTATTTCCATCCAGGGGGTCAATGTGGACATGGTGGAGGATTACAAATACCTGGGGAAATGAATCGACAATAAACTGGACTGGTCAAAGAACACTGAGGCTGTCTACAAGAAGGGTCAGAGCCGTCTCTATTTCCTGAGGAGACTGAGGTCCTTTAACATCTGCCGGACAATGCTGAGGATGTTCTACGAGTCTATGGTGGCCAGTGCTATCATGTTTGCTGTTGTGTGCTGGGGCAGCAGGCTGAGGGTAGCAGACACCAACAGAATCAACAAACCCATTGGTAAGGCCAGTGATGTTGTGGGATGGAACTGGACTCTCTGACTGTGGTGTCTGAAAAGAGGATGCTGTCTAAGTTGCATGCCATCTTGGACAATGTCTCCCATCCACTACATAATGTACTGGGTGGGCACAGGAGTACATTCAACCAGAGACTCATTCCACTGAGATACAGCACTGAGCGTCATAGGAAGTCATTCCTGCCTGTGGCCATCAAACTTCACAACTCCTCCCTTGGAGGGTCAGACATCCTGAGCCAATAGGCTGGTTCTAGACTTATTTCATAATTTACTGGCATAATTTACATATTACTATTTAACTATTTATGGTTCTATTACTATTTATTATTTATGGAGCAACTGTAACGAAAACCAATTTCCCCCGGGATTAATAAAGTATGACTATGACTATGACTATGACTATGACTATAAGCTCCCTCCTGTATGCTGATTCATCACCACCTTTGATTTGGCCAACAACACTGCTGACAACACCTTAAATATGGCATTGGAGCTATACTTGGTAAAGAGCTTAAAGCACAAGTCTGAATTGGCTCAAATGTGGCCATTTAGAGCCCAACTCTGACAAATTAAGAATGAATATGCAAGTAAAAGTCTGATTTTGTGAAGAGTTTATTTTGGAGAGAACATGAATTGTAGTGAATCAATTGATGCAAGTTATAAAAAGGCAGTGTATTCAACGAATGGAAACTTTAGGTTTTGCAATTGCACATGTACTTAGTGGACCAGACTTCACATATGCTCTGCTCTTTTGTATGAACAAGTTTGAGAAATATCCTACCTCTATATCCACTTTGAAAAAAATAGAGATTAGTCCAACAAAGATATTTGAAAAATGCATTAGACATTTTTTGCATGAAGAAGTAGTCTTGCATTATATTGGAATCTATCTGCTTTTGAATCATTTACTGGAAAACTGTAAGCAGAGGTGGGGGTGGTGAGCAAGAATAAATTTAGTCCAGATTCTTCATGTGGAGATGACATACAGAGTCCCAGAGCTCTAAATAGCTTGTTCCTGGTTTGTGAAACGAGTTCATTTCAAAGATGACTAATTTTATTTCGTCAACCTGTTGGGACATTAGGAAAGTCGTCTTCGAGCATTCGAAACACAATGGGCCAGGTGACTGGAGTACTTTGTCTAAGTGATCTGTTTTCATCCTTTTCCATCTGCATATTCTAACTAATGAACCAGTATCTGAAATACATCTTATGGAAAGTTTTGTTTGATGATGAACTTCAATAAAAAATAAATTACAAAAAAAAAAGCAAATAAACCAGGTCCTTGCCTTTAAAGTTCAATGCTGTTGCTGGAACTTGCTACTGTTGTGAACATTATCACTCCATACCTCAACATCCCCATCTGTCTGAGCCAAATTGGTGAAATGAGAGATTAAGTAGTTAAGTGAGACCTTAAGAGTTAAGCTTTAAATTTGTTCTTAATTATTACTGTTGTAAGTATTTTTATTTATCACCTTGAATTTCTCTTTGTTTCTCTCTTTCCATTTCATATTTATGTTCCAGCTTTTACCAGCCTTGTATCAAATGGGTAACACACCACCATTCCTAAAGACAGTACAGGGAAAGCTGGAATCAGCTGCTGAGGAGGTCTCAAAAGGTGTAACTGAAGAAATCGAGGTAAGTACTAGTTATACATCTTCTGCACATGTACAGAGGATTTTCATCCAAAAAGAAACCTTTATGTATAGAATGCTGAGAATGGCTGGTATCAAGATATCTCCTTCTTCTTCCAATTCTTCCCATGATGTTAAGGAATATGAGAAATATACCAGCAGGTGCCTGGCCCATCCCTCCTCTCATTTTACTGTTTCATTCCTGTAATCCTTGGTTTTTCTTTCAATCTCTCAGATATTTCAGTTCTGCTACTGCAGATTTCTTTCCGGGCTTCCTTGTGTTGATTGACAAGCTGCAATGATTTGCCTATTCTAAAGTCAGACAGGAAACTTGGACAACAGATGGAGCTCCGGTTTCAAAATATCAGCACACCAATGCCTGTAAACAATGAGCCAACTTGAGTATTCTTGAAGCCAAGAGTATAATGTGTGAGCTTGTTTTCCTATAGCATGTCTAAACACATAAAAGGATCTAAAAACCGAGCAGTATTTCTGAAAATGAGGGGAGTTGCCTTAAAATTGGATCATTTGTTTCAAATCTGTGTAGTTATCTTAAGTGTAAAAGTTAGAAAATGGAACAGAAGGTGACCGTTTGGCTTCTCTCAGCTGCATGACAATTCAGTAAAGAACGTTGCTGAGCCTTTACCTCAGCACTACCTTCCAAAATGAACATCACATCCCTCAATATCCAACAACCTAGCAACCCCTTTCTTAACTGTGCTCAACAACTAAGGCAATGAGTCCTGCACCAGACTCACTAGTACTGATGTTTCAATACACTTAATGTTAGAGAAATGTATACAATATACATCCTGAAATTCTTGTTCTTTGCATACATCCACAAAAACAGAGTACCCCAAACAACGAATGACAGTTAAATGTTCGAACCCCAAAGCCCCCCAACTCCCCCTTCTCATGTATAAGCAGCAGCAAAGCAATGAACCCCCTCCTCCACCAGTAAAAAAGCAATGGCACCCCCCAGCGAGCACTCGTGTGCAGCAAAGCATCAAAAATGACACAGACTTGCAGTACCCCAAAGACTGCTCGTTCACCCATTATTCAACATACCACAGGCGCATGCAAGCGTGTCCTCCCCCTCTCCTTCTCCCCCCTCTCCCCCTCCCTCCCCTCTCTCTCCCCTCTCCCCCTCTTCCCCTTCCCCCTTCCCCTTCCCCCTTCTTCCCCCTCTCCCCCTCCCTCCCCCTCTCCCTGTTCCCCCCTCTCTCCCCCTCTCCCCTCCCCTCTCCCTCCCCCTCTCCCCCCTCCCCCTCTCTCCCCCTCTCTCTCCCCCTCTCTCTCCCCCTCTCTCTCCCCCCTCTTTCTCCCCCCTCTCTCCCTAATAAGGGAAAAAGAGTTGTCCCCACTTCACAGTGAGAGGGGAGACATAACAAAACAACTTGCTGATTTATGGTGTTAAAAGTCTGTTGCATCACTTTTTCTGACAGATATTCCAAAACTATTAGAAATTAAATACCCAATTAAAAATGCTTAAAATTTTAGGGCAAAAAGCAATATAAATCTTTGAAATATGTTTAAGTTTAATTAATTTGAATGAGATTAGTTACTTGCCCTTCTCCCTCACAACTATACATCTACATCCAAATAAATAGGCTCGGAAGAACTAAGGAATGGCAATAGTTATCGAGTCATGAAGCACACCTTTCAGCCCCCTGAGTCTGTAGCTGAACTCATCCTGCAAATAGCCAGAACTTGAGAACCACAGAAATCTTGGGAGGATATTGGGACTGAAGGGACTACAAACATAGGGAAGAGTAAGGCTGTGGAAGAATTTGCAAACAAGAATCAGAATTGTACAGAAGAGGCTTGCATTTGCAAACTAGTTGAATGTAGAATGCGAACACCTTTCTTGACTGAGGTGTGATATTACACATGGGATGACACAATGGTGCTGCTGTATAGCAACACAGTTGCAGCAACCAGGGGTTCAATCCTGTCTTTGCACATTCTATCTTTGAGCATGTGGAGTCCTCGGGTGTTCTGGTTTCGTCCTATATCCCTACGGTGTTGGTAGATTAATTGACCATTAAGACAACGTCCACACTACGCCGGATAATATTGAAAACGCCGGTTTCAAGTGAAAACGACAGGCGTCCACACTAAGCGTTTTTCAAAATATCTCTGTCCGCATTAGACGGATATTTGGGTGAATCTCCTCCTACTGGGCATGCGCAGGACACACAGAAAACAAGCGAAGAGGAAACGATAGACTTAGTGCGCGTTTGTCCAGTTACGGAGTAGAAAAGCTTAAAAGGACTTGCTCTTGGCTCTCGCGCAGGAGGACTTAAAACTAAAAAAAAACAAATACTGGAGCGTATGGAGGCAACTGACAGGGAGTTCACGGACAGTATGACCCAGCTGACAACGAACATTGAAAAACTAACTCTGTTGCATTAATAAAGCACTTTGTTAAATGTATAAAACATCTGCATCAGTGTTATCTTGTATTTCCATACAATGTTACATTAGGCTGTTACATATCTATTGTCAGAGAAGTACTTGCATAAATAAGTAAACCACCTTCATACAAGCAAGGACAGAAAACAGGGCAAAGTGAGTATACTTATTTATTCAGTAAGCTATGGGTCAAAGTATTTGGTGAGTACATTTCTAATTCTTCTGGCTTCAGTCTCATTGCCGTCTTGTTAGGTTGTGTGGGGGGTTGCGTTCAAGAAAACAACGAAATGCCGCGCTGCGACAATCTGTTCCGGCACGTCATGACAGCGTTTTTACGCAGTCAAAAAAGATCACTTTACAGTTTAACTCACACACCGTTCACACCGACTGCGCGTTATAACAGCCGTATGGCTGTGCTTGCACAGTACCAAGCAGAAGCAGAAAAGTGTTGTTGTTGAGGTGTTGTCATGACAGCGTTTTTAAATCTCTCCAGTTACCCCATACACACTACAACGGATATTCGGCGTTTTCAGATTTATTCACTCTGGAGACCGTTTCTGAAAATCTCCGTTTTCGGGGGCTGAAAACGCTGGCTCAGTGTGGATGGAAGGTCAAAACGAAGAGAAAAAGCTTCGTTTTCAAAATTATCCGGTGTAGTGTGGACGTATTAGAGTGCAAGAGGGAGGATGGGAATGAGAGAGAATAAAAGGGGATTGTTGTAGTGCGTGAGTAAATAGGTAGTTGATTGTCAGCATGTACTGTGTGAGCTGTAGGGCCTTTCTGACCATGTGACTCTATATAACTCTTAGCATATGGCCTGCCACTTCTGAGGAGAATCGGAACTCTCTGACCATTGTAACACACACAAAATGCTGGAGGAACTCAGAAGCCCAGGCAGCATCTATGGAAAAGGGTAAACAGTTGACGTTTCACCATGAAGGTTCTCAGCTCAAAGCGTCGACTGTACTTTTTTCCATGGACGCTGCCTGGCCTGCTGAGTTCCTCCAGCATTTGTGTGTGTGTGTTGCTTGGATTTCCAGCATCTGCAGATCTTCTCTTGTCTCAGACCATTATAATTAGTTCTCCCTCTTAGTAAAGGAACCACATCCTCAGTAGTTGCTCCTTTAATATCAGACATCCCACCTCTCCCGGAATTTCCGGGAGTCTCCCGCATAGGAATAGTGGCTCCTTGATGCCCACAAATTATATACAATATCATGGAAATCAATTTTTTTGAGAGCGAGCGAGCGAAAGCAAGAGAGAGTGCGAGAGCAACCACGAGAGTGCACGCAAGAGAGAAAGCAAGCGAGAGCATGAGAGCAAGCAAACGAGAGCACGCGAGTGACCACGACAGAGAGAGAGTGAGAGCGCGCCATGGCGGAGTGTTCCAAAAATATATAAACCGTACGTCACCCCGGACTACACCAAAGTGTATCCCTGCCTAATAGGGGTCAAAATAATGACAGTGTTGCTCACTGCACTGTTTGCAACAGTGACTTTTCTACTGCCCATGATGGGTTAAGACTGTAAAAGACGTGTTGAGGTGAGTTTAACAGGTGTCATTCGTTCATTAGCATAGCTAACGTTATTAAACTAGCTGGCTAGCTGCTAAGGAGCTACTCTATCGCAGACATCCCACCTCTCCCGGAAGTCTCCAGCAAATTGATGGTGCTACCTCCCTGAAATAAGTTTTTGCAGGGTGGGACGTCTGTAATATTTCTCTCCCACCTTGCATTTGGCTTCAAAGTTCAAAGTACATTTATTATCAAAATATGCATAAATTATACAACCTTGAGATTCATCTCCTTACAGGCAGCCACAAAACAAGAAACCTGAAAGAACCCAGTTTTAAAAAAGACTAAAAAACACCCAGTGCACAGAGAAAGAGAGAGGGAAAAAAACACACACACACAGATCATGTAAACAATAAAAACAAGCAACAGCATTCAGAACGAAAGTGAGTCCATAGACATGATGCCTGGAGCAGCCAGAACAGGCCCGCAGCCTCAGCCTCAGTGCAGCGAAGAGCCGAGCAAATATCACAGCGCAGCAAGCAGAACCAGCCTGCCCAAACTCTCGCCACCGGTCCCGACACCCACCCTTTTCAATCCATTTCTCCCGGCGTTTACGTTGTCCAAACACCCGGTTGATCCTCACTCTGAGACCTGGGCCCTGTCGTACTGGTACACACTGCGCCTGGACTATGATTGATCATACCTCACTCTCAGTTTAGATGGACGAGCTCCGAAACGGGTCTCAACCTCGCTCTGACCACTTCTCCTTGAACGTGCCTCCACCTTGTACCAAGTTTGCATTGCGCCCGCTTGCCTCGACCCTCGAGTCAGCCTCACCTTCGCTCATCTATTCATTGTTGACAGTGATCATTTACTATGATTTTCCACAGAAGTGTTGCTAATAAACTATTTCGTTGTATTTCTTCCTTTATGAACCGTTGGTAAGCTGTCGCCCGTATTCAGAAGCGCCATTTTAAGCTGGAGCTTTCTGTGTTTCACTGATTTTCTCTGCATTGAAAGCAATGAATTGCCTTGGCACCCTATTGTTGATGATGACATTCTCAGTCTGCCTAATTGCAGGAGACTTTATGAACCAAAACTATTGAAGGCAGAAGACAACTGTCTCGCCTCTTTAAGCTGTGAATACTGAGAACTGCAAACCAAAAGTGGTTTTAAGATTCGGCATGGGCAGTGTGGGTCTGATTGGGGCTGGAAAGCAGAGAATCTCCCCTCAGTGCACAACTGTAGGAAGAGATTATGACAAGGCTTGCAATGTTATACTGGACCTAATATTCTTCCATCACCTCTTCTTCTGAGTTTTAACCCTTGGAAAAGATAATGGATAGGTTTGTAACTGTAAACAACAGGAATTCTGCAGATGCTGGAAATTCAAGCAACACACATAAAAGTTGCTGGTGAACACAGCAGGCCAGGCAGCATCTCTAGGAAGAGGTGCAGTCGACGTTTCAGGCCGAGACCCTTCGTCAGAACTAACTGAAGGAAGAGTGAGTAAGGGATTTGAAAGTTGGAGGGGGAGGGGGAGATCCAAAATGATAGGAGAAGACAGGAGGGGGAGGGATGGAGCCAAGAGCTGGACAGGTGATTGGCAAAAGGGATACGAGAGGATCATGGGACAGGAGGTCCGGGAAGAAAGACAAGGGGGGGGGGACCCAGAGGATGGGCAAGGGGTATATTCAGAGGGACAGAGGGAGTAAAAGGAGAGTGAGAGAAAGAATGTGTGTATAAAAATAAGTAACAGATGGGGTACGAGGGGGAGGTGGGGCCTTAGCGGAAGTTAGAGAAGTCGATGTTCATGCCATCAGGTTGGAGGCTACCCAGACGGAATATAAGGTGTTGTTCCTCCAACCTGAGTGTAGCTTCATCTTTACAGTAGAGGAGGCCGTGGATAGACATGTCAGAATGGGAATGGGATGTGGAATTAAAATGTGTGGCCACTGGGAGATCCTGCTTTCTCTAGCGGACAGAGTGTAGATGTTCAGCAAAGCGGTCTCCCAGTCTGCGTCGGGTCTCGCCAATATATAAAAGGCCACATCGGGAGCACCGGACACAGTATATCACCCCAGCCGACTCACAGGTGAAGTGTCGCCTCACCTGGGAGGACTGTTTGGGGCCCTGAATGGTGGTAAGGGAGGAAGTGTAAGGGCATGTGTAGCACTTGTTTCGCTTACACGGATAAGTGCCAGGAGGGAGATCAGTGGGGAGGGATGGGGGGACGAATGAACAAGGGAGTCGCGTAGGGAGCGATCCCTGCGGAATGCAGAGAGAGGCGGGGAGGGAAAGATGTGCTTAGTGGTGGGATCCCGTTGGAAGTGGAGGAAGTTACGGAGAATAATATGTTGGACCCGGAGGCTGGTGGGGTGATAGGTGAGGACCAGGGGAACCCTATTCCTAGTGGGGTGGCGGGAGGATGGAGTGAGAGCAGATGTAGGTGAAATGGGGGAGATGCATTTAAGAGCAGAGTTGATAGTGGAGGAAGGGAAGCCCCTTTCTTTAAAAAAGGAAGACACCTTCCTCGTTCTAGAATGAAAAGCCTCATCCTGAGAGCAGATGCGGCAGAGACGGAGGAATTGCGAGAAGGGGATGGCGTTTTTGCAAGAGACAGGGTGAGAAGAGGAATAGTCCAGATAGCTGTGAGAGTCAGTAGGCTTATAGTAGACATCAGTGGATAAGCTGTCTCCAGAGACAGAGACAGAAAGATCTAGAAAGGGGAGGGAGGTGTCGGAAATGGACCAGGTAAACTTGAGGGCAGGGTGAAAGTTGGAGGCAAAGTTAATAAAGTCAACGAGCTCTGCATGCGTGCAGGAAGCAGCGCCAATGCAGTCGTCGATGTAGAGAAGGAACATTATTCTGGTATCTGTCCCCCAATTTTCCTTCGCTACATTGACGACTGCATTGGCACTGCTTCCTGCACGCATGCAGAGCTCGTTGACTTTATTAACTTTGCCTCCAACTTTCACCCTGCCCTCAAGTTTACCTGGTCCATTTCCGACACCTCCCTCCCCTTTCTAGATCTTTCTGTCTCTGTCTCTGGAGACAGCTTATCCACTGATGTCTACTATAAGCCTACTGACTCTCACAGCTATCTGGACTATTCCTCTTCTCACCCTGTCTCTTGCAAAAACGCCATCCCCTTCTCGCAATTCCTCCGTCTCCGCCGCATCTGCTCTCAGGATGAGGCTTTTCATTCCAGGACGAGGGAGATGTCTTCCTTTTTTAAAGAAAGGGGCTTCCCTTCCTCCACTATCAACTCTGCTCTTAAACGTATCTCCCCCATTTCACGTACATCTGCTCTCACTCCATCCTCCCACCACCCCACTAGGAATAGGGTTCCCCTGGTCCTCACCTACCACCCCACCAGCCTCCGGGTCCAACATATTATTCTCCGTAACTTCCGCCACCTCCAACGGGATCCCACCACTAAGCACATCTTTCCCTCCCCCCCCTGCATTCCGCAGGGATCGCTCCCTATGCGACTCCCTTGTCCATTCGTACCCCCCATCCCTCCCCACTGATCTCCCTCCTGGCACTTATCCGTGTAAGCGGAACAAGTGCTACACATGCCCTTACACTTCCTCCCTTACCACCATTCAGGGCCCCAAACAGTCCTTCCAGGTGAGGAGACACTTCACCTGTGAGTCGGCTGGGGTGATATACTGCGTCCAGTGCTCCCGATGTGGCCTTTTATATATTGGCGAGACCCGACGCAGACTGGGAGACCGCTTTGCTGAACACCTACATTCTGTCCGCCAGAGAAAGCAGGATCTCCCAGTAGCCGCACATTTTAATTCCACATCCCATTCCCATTCTGACATGTCTATCCACGGCCTCCTCTACTGTAAAGATGAAGCCACACTCAGGTTGGAGGAACAACACCTTATATTCCGTCTGGGTAGCCTCCAACCTGATGGCATGAACATCGACTTCTCTAACTTCCGCAAATGCCTCACCTCTCCCTCGTACCCCATCTGTTACTTATTTTTATACACACGTTCTTTCTCTCACTCTCCTTTTTCTCCCTCTGTCCCTCTGAATATACCCCTTGCCCATCCTCTGGGTTCCCCCCCCTTGTCTTTCTCCCCGGACCTCCTGTCCCATGATCCTCTCATACCCCTTTTGCCAATCACCTGTCCAGCTCTTGGCTCCATCCCTCCCCCTTCTGTCTTCTCCTATCATTTTGGATCTCCCCCTCCCCCTCCCCCTCCCACTTTCAAATCTCTTACTAACTCTTCCTTCAGTTAGTCCTGACGAAGGGTCTCGGCCTGAAACGTCGACTGTACCTCTTCCTAGAGATGCTGCCTGGCCTGCTGCATTCACCAGCAACTTTTATGTGTGAGGTTTGTAACTGTGACAGTATTCTCACAATGTTTTGGTAAGATTCTTGTCAGATATTGTGAATTATGACTGGTATTTATAGAGACAAGAACTGATATTATTAAACTCAATGTGTATTACTGCTAACTGATTCATCTGCCTTAAACTGACCTTAATTCCATTGATCCTGCCCTGTAAACTGTACTACTCAGGAGTTTGCCTGAATGTGGCCAACTTTTTAACTTTGTGAACAATGTTTGTATCCTGATCTAGAAATTTCAGTGAATCAGCCATCATTTATTAAAATCATTATATCAAAATGAAAACTATTCAAAATATTTTTTCTCCATTTTCCTTAGACAATCATTCAGTCGCTGCTGAAATCCACCGGTATCCTGTGTCCCACTCTTCTACAGAAAGTCAACATGCAGGAACAGCTCATCAGCAACGTATCTGACAAAATATTCAACCCCAAGAACTTTGCAAGGAGCATGATTATTGATCAAACAGGATTAGGGATCATGAACAAGCTCAGGTCTGCATATCCCTTTACCCGGGAATACAACATAAGGCTTTATTAACTAGATTTCGCTAGGGAAGAAAAATTGAGGGGATTTTCATACAACTACCCCCAATGTCCATTTTTTGAAAAACCTGAATTGAGCACGTTATTGCTCACTTTCTTTTTAAGTTTGGGAGATAAGCATCATCTCTTTATCAACATCAGAATGTGAGAAAACATTATGAGTAAAAGGATCTGGAATGGGCCTTGTGACTTTCCTCTTTGGTAGTTATTAGTGAGTTTCCCTTAATTTTCCTTTTTCTTTTAATAACTAAATGTCTCTGAGCTTAGTTCTTGGAAGCTATTTGTCCTTGTTTAATGAAAATCAGGCTATAATCAATTCCAAGAGATAAGTTATTGTTAAATATATGAGTATTACTTCAGACATTAAAGGAAAACAGTTTGTTGAGCTTCGTGTTTTGGTAATGGATCATATTAACAGATTAACAAATTGAAGTGACGGAGTTGATGTGAAGGAGTTCCTTCATTGATAATAATAATAATTCTTACCCCTCCCTTGCCCTTCACCCCCATTGATTTGAGTCACATGTTAGACTAACGTTGAGAGTCTTTGCCTTCTGAATGCCATGGATGTTATTAGCACAGGGCGGACTACTTAATTTTATTGAAAAGCAATCAACAGTAAATGCTGCAAAATTTGAAGTAAAGACAAAAAATTCCTGAAATGCTCAGTAGGTCAGGCAGCACCTGCAGAGAGAAAGAGAACATAAATATTTGATAAAGTGTGATTCAAATTCTGATGAAAGGCCATCCGTTTGAACTCTCTCTCCATAGGTCTTGCCTGTTCTGTTAAATTTCACCAGCATTTTTCCAGGATGTCTTCTTGTTTAACTACAAGTAGCCCAAAAAAGAGAATCAGGAGTAGAAATGTCAAACTGCATATTTTCAGAATTTACTGTGAGTATTAGGATGATAACCAATAAATGGTCTTTGTTCCATGTTGTCACAGTGAAGTGAAGCTCCATGTCACTACTGCCTTGATCAGTCAAATTGTGGACCATGTTCTGAAGGACCTCGCAATTGCTCAGCAGAAGCTTGTGAGTGTTGCTAATCAAGTAATTTATTAATTTATACTGATTATATGAGATTCTGGAACTCTTTCTACTTTCCCCAAAATGCTCCATACTTGGATGTTCTCTTTTCTGTTAATCAAGTTACTTCACTGGCAGCCAGGTATTATTCTGTGCATGATAATCTGTTTTACAAAGGGTATTGACTCACTTTAGCTTTTTTTAATAGATTTATATTGCCTCTGGTAGTAAACAGGGAAAATTACATCAGGAATCTATTTATAGCCATTGTAATTTGATTTTCCAATGTATAATGGGCAGCAGATGTAAACAATAAAACGCCAGATAAACTCCCACCTAAAAAATTTTGCATAGTTTTCAATAGAAAGCATTAAGCAATTCCAGTATACGTAGTACTGGGTTTAGCAGTGAAATCCAATGAACAATGGAAATCATAGTTAATTGTTGGATCTAGAAACAATTGTGTGCTTATTAATAAATCATTCATCCTGTTATCTAATACCACTTTAAGTCTGAATTTGTAATGAAAAGTATCTTTAATTTTGGACAATCCATTTATCCTTTCTAAATCTTCTCCATTTAGGCATGTTATGCAACAAAGCCACTATGTGAAACAGATGCAAATGTCACAAGTGTAGAAACTTTGGAGGAAGAAATCATCAGCAACAAAACTAATGTTTCATTGAATATCCCTGATGTCTTGGCTCCAATTGAGGTATGACTTGTTAGATCATCTTAGGGTGGATTTGAGAGTCTATCACACGGCTATGATCTGTGACAGTCAGATTGGGAATTGGTTTCACTTGAATACAGGCCACTCCCAGTAATGAACGGGTTCTACTTTTACAGACATCTTAAGACAATTTTGTCATTATTCAGAAAATACAGAAAAATAATTCAGTATTGTAACCATCCGTCCATTGTTTTGTAACAAATGGCAGGAAAAGCACATCAGGCTGTTTAGAAAAAAAAACAATGATTAAAAATAGAGAGAGAGAGAGAGAGAGAGAGAGAGAGAGAGAGAGAGAGAGAAGGGAGAGGGAACTAATTCTGCCATTTGTTGGAACAAATGTTTGTGTATACATTAGATCTTTCTTATTAATAATATTACAGGATTTTTTAATGTATAAGTGTCCATAATTTGGGCATTCATAACCTGGGATGCTTATACCTTGCATTTCTTCCAAGACTCATCAAAGATTATGGGATCCTTATTGAGGTTGACTTACTAGACAAATATTCTTCATTGTAGTAGTTTGCATAGAGTTTGGTGCATGAGCAATATTGCTTTCTTTTCATATATATGGGGTACGAAGGTCACAAGCCAGACTAGCATTTATTGACCATCTCTAATTGTCATTTAACTGAGTGGCTTTTTAGATTATTTTCATGTGGATTTGTGAATTTATTATATGGCTATGATCTGCAGTCACAGATATGTCTATATGGGTAAGAACAAGTTTCCTTCCCGAAAAGCAAAGTGAATCTGATATTTTTATGACAGCACAGAAGCTTCCTGGTTGCCATTGCATCATTAGATATATTAGTTGTCTGAATTCAAATTCCTCATCCATCTATGTTGGAATTTTCACTCATTCCTCCGGATTGTTATTCCAGCTGTCAGGACTGATCTTCCAGTAATGTAGCCATGGCCCAGATCAAGCTTTCGTCCCTTCTTTCAACTCAGTGGAGTTTCAGTCTTTTCCTCTATGGGTTTCTCGTTGTCAGCCTGAATGATGAACATATTCAAAACTTTCCCTGCCTTGGACAAGCATCACAGAATTGTCATTGTGTATACTACATGTCCTGTAATCAATCAGACACCATCAGTTAAACCCTGGGATAACCCTATTCTCTCTTTGTATGCATACTGAAGTCTTTCTTGGATTTCAAATGTTGGGGCAGTGAATATTTAAGAACATCGAACATCACAACGTAGTAATCGTCCTTCAGCCCAATATGTTCTGCTGGCCTTATAATCTCCCTTAAAATCAACCTATCTATCCTTCCTTCAGAGCCCTTCATTTTTCTGTCATCCATGTAAGAGTTTCTTCAACATTCCTGATGTATCTGCCTCTACCACCACCCCCAGGGCATTCTACGTAAACACCACTTTGTGTAAAAAAAGCTTACTCTGACGTTCCCCCTAGTCTTTTATCCAATTACCTCAAGGTTATACCTCCTTGTATTAACTAATTACACTCTGGCTATCCAATCTACCTGTGCTCTATCATCCTGTACACCTCCATTAAGTCACCTTTCATCCTCCTGTCCAAAAAGCCTTAGTTAGCTCCACCTATCCTCATCAGACATGCTCTCTAATCTGGATGGCTTCCTGGTAAATCTCCTCTGCACCCTCTCTAAAGCTTCCACATCCTTCCTACAATGAGGTGACCAGAACTGAACACCATAATCCAAGAACAGGGCCTTTGTCTCTGAAATTCCAACCTGTACCCTCATTTCTTGCTTTCTTAAGTGATCTGGTAGAACTAAAGGACCACAAACTCTGGGGCTGTTTGAAGCAGGGGTACTTCTTTTTCCTGCGTTTATGAATTAAATCAATTTAATGTAGAAATAAATATAGCTTTATTATAAAGCTTTGGGGTAACTTTGATATCATCCTACTAAGACTGCTAACATGAGGCTTTAAATTGATATTACAGTTCTCAGAGGATAAATATGAAGCAAATTGGTAGCAATAAGTTACTAGGTCAATTACAGTTGATCTGAATTTGGATGTATTTAAGCCAGGTTTAATTCAGTATCAGTCCCTGGTATTGTGTTCTGATCAGAATATTCACTGTATCAGAATTACAGGGAAGCATGTGCAGATTTTAGTTGTACATGATCAAATCTGGATCCAGCTGTCGATAAACTATAGTGCAGATCACCCAGCGTTTCTCTCAGTAGATCCCAGGTCCATCAGGAAGGACATGAGCATTAATGGCTGCCTGAACATTCCCCTCCAAAATCCTGATGTGGAAATACGTTACAGGTGCCGCATCATCACGGCATCTAAATCCTGGAACCCCTTCTCTACCGACTCTTGTGGAAGCATCCTCTCTAAACCCATGACAATCTTTCATCACCACTCCCTCTCAAAGGCGTTTAGCAATGGGCAATAAATGTTGGTCTTACTTGTGATGCTTAGATTCCAAAAATAAACAAACAAAATGAATATGAAATTTAACAAATGTAATGTCTTTTCTATAGAGTCTCTCTCTACTTCGTAGGAAGACGATACACGCTAATAAAAACAGGCCAACTACACTTTTGAAAAGTAAGTCATAATGATAACGTCTATTGAAAAATAGAGATTTGCTGATATTTTTCATTTCCTAGTGAGAAACTGGTCACTGTTTGCAATACTGTTCAAACAGAAAGCTGTGTCTTCAAGCTTTGGCGTAAACTCTGAGCTCTATCCTCCCTCATGGTTGTAGTCTGTGATTGAATTGTGCTGTTTACACCTTTGCTGCCGGAGGTGACCTTGTACTACACAGATGCCACCATATTTCATCTCTGTAGTATGGCCCTCCTTTACCTCCTTCACCTTGAGCTGTTGAAACCTTTGTCTAAATTTGTAAATAATTCACAAAAGCCTTAGGACAATCACAAAGTGCAGTTCAGTGGTACTGATAGTAACTGGGACACAGTCCATGTGAATGGTACAGAAGGCACGGGGTTCCTAATCTGCAGTCAGGAAATCTATTTTTGCCAGTACTACACAAGCCCAACAAGATGGAGAGTCGGACCATGCAGTTCAAGGTTTACCTGCAGTGAATGGCACTGGATAGGTGGAGGAGGAATCAGTGGGAGAACATTTAAATGTGATTCTGATCAAAATTCACTTAGGTTTAACCTTGTTATGGAAAAGGACAAAGATAAATTGATGTAAAGATTCTAAGTAGTAGTGAGACCAATTTGACCAAGCCGAGAATTAATTTAGTAATAGTGAATTGGAAATGTATTCCTGAATATAAATTGGTCTCAGAGCAGAGGAAGGCACTTCAGAAAAGTTTTAATGTAAACAAACTCCTACAATAATAAGGGAGAGAACATCAAATCTTAGAGCCCCACATAAATAAGTGGATAAAAATTAGGAAAAGGGGAAAAAAGTGCAGCTTATGAAAATCAAAAGCTGCAGATGCTGGAAACCTGAAGTAAAGGAGAAATGTTGGAAACTCTCAGCAGGCCAGGCAGCGAAACAGTTAATGTTTCAGGTCAAATGCCCTGGCAATTCTGCTGAAATAACTCTCTCTCCACAGATTCTGCCTGCTTTTTGAGTGTTTCCATCACTTTCTGTTACAAACAAAGAAGCATTAGATTATGAAGACACGCAGTCCTCTTTTATTGTCATTTAGTAATGCATGCATTAAGAAATGATGCAATATTTCCTCCAGTGTGATATCACAAAACACAGGACTGAAAAAAACTAACAAAACCATATAATTATAACATATAGTTACAACAGTGCAACAATACCATAACTTGATGAAGAAGTCCATGAGCACAGTAAAAGTTCAAAGTTTCTCAAATGTCCCACATCTCACGCAGACGGGAGAAGGAAGAAAAACTCTTCCTGCCATACCCGACCACGGTCCAACTCTGAGTCGTCCAAAAACTTCAAGCTCTGATCAGCTCTCCGACACTGGAGTACTGAGCGCTATCTCTGTCTGAACGATTCGACCTCAATCTCCGTCGCCAACAGCAGGCAAAGCCGGGGATTTTGAGGCCTTCCCTCCGAAAGATTCCCGACTGCACAGTAACGACAGCAGCGAAGGAGCGTTTCAGAAATTTTTCCAGATGTTCCTCTGTGCTTTCACGTCCGTCTCCATCAAATCAGAATTGTCCACGGCCCCTATTTAATGGATACAATATCATTTTTCACCGGAGGGCTGCGCACACATCAAATACCCTGAACTTTAGTGCTGCAGAAACTCTAGAAATGCATCAGAGGCGAAAAAAGAAACGAGGAAAGCAAAGGGTATGGTGAAAAGATTTTGTCAAGTGGTGCATCCCGTAGCAAAGAAAACCAGAAGCATGTGAAAATCAAGAGGAGGGTCAGTTAAAGGTCAAAAAGTTGACCAATCTGTTGAGGCAGATGTGTGGTTAAGGTCTTTGACGACAGACCTCCTCAGGTATCAATGGCCGAATTATGGACACTATACATGAACAGGCATTTGGGAGACCGGGACCGGTGGAATGGATGGAGATAGATTTACTGACTAATGCAGGGCTACGGGTATATCCTGCCAGATAGGAATGAGGAATATCTGCATGCCTTCTCTTTGCCCCTCACCACTACACACCCCTATTCCCCCACTCGAGCCGTAACAACTGGGGCAGCTGGGCTGAGCTGAGCAGAGCCCGGAGCACTGAGCCGTCTCAGTCATTTACTCAGTGAGTCAGTGACACTGGCCGGCGGCTGATCCCTTTGCACTCGTGTACTCTCAGGAAAAGAACCATTCCCTTTACATAGTGACTGTCTTCACAAAAGAGAGGAAGGAGACAAATATTGAAAGTAGCCAGAGAAGATTTGTGAAGTTGTAGTAAGAGTCTCCACAATTTGTATCCTTGCTTCTTATAATAGCTTGAAATAAATTTCATTTAAGGTCTGGTAAATTATCCATTTTTATTCCCTTAACATTTATGTTTTTATTTTCTTTACTCCATGCAATATTTCATCCTGATTCACTTCAATGGTGCGGAGAATTGAAGAGCTACTAATACTGTAGAGTTGCATAAAAAGGATGAGATGCAGTAGTAAAAGCCAATTTTTTCCAGCTTCGTACTATTGCCAAAATTAAGTTGTTTCTCTCTTTCAAAGATCTCGAGAAAGTCATCCATGCCCTTACATCCTCCTGCTTGGACCATTCCAACTCCCTGTATACTGGAATTAGTCAGTTATCCCTGTCCTGCCTGCAACTGGCCCAGAACGCCACAGCCAGGCTCCTGACAGGTGTTCAGAAGAGGGACCATATTACTTCTATCCTGGCCTCTCTCCACTGGCTACCAGTACGGTTCCGAATTGATTTTAACGTTCTCCTCTCTGTTTATAAAGCCCTAAATGAGCTGGCCCCCTCCTATAATTCAGACCTTCTAACCCCTTATTCTACTTCCAGGTCCCTCAAGTTGGCTGACATGGGGCTCCTGGCTGTCCCGTGATCTAAATATAAGTTCAGGGGTGACCGCGCCTTTGCTGTTGTAGCCCCTAGACTGTGGAACAGCATTCCCCTCCCTATCAGATCTGCCCCCTCCATTGACTCTTTTAAGTCCAGGCTCAAAACTTACCTTTATTCACTAGCGTTTGAATCTTCCTGATGTGGCTGATTTTTGTCTTGTGCCTAGGCTCATGTGTTGTTTATTTCATGCCTATAAGCTGTGTGCTTTGTTATTTATATCTGTGTTTCTAGTATTTGTGATTTTAGCTACCTGTTATGGTTTGTACAGCACTTTGGTCAACATGGGTTGTTTTTAAATGTGCTTTATAAATAAATTTGACTTGACTTGACTGAAATGATTAACCAAGAAATTACGGGTCAATTAAACTTTGATTATGAGAAAATGATAGGAGTCTGCTCTGAGGGATCAAAATGTTAATCGATTTGTTGAAGGAAGGTCATACCTGACCAACTCAGTTGATTTACCTCCTCAAAAAATGTTCTAAGTAAGTACATTAGAGCAGTGCCTTTGTGCACAGTTTTTTCCCCACATGCTTTTGACAGGATGTCATGTGATAGACTGGCCAATGTAGTAAAAGCTCGTGGGATCTACAAGAGAGTTGCAAATTAAATCCACAACTGGCAGAGTGGCTGGAAACAAAGGTGGATGGCTGATTAGATGTTTTGCCTTTTGAGGATTGTCACCAATGATATTCCACAAGGTTCAAAATACTGTTTCTAGATCCTTGCAATGTGTAATAAATAGCATAATATTGAGTGATGTGGTCTGCTTATTTAAGAAAGGATGTGCTGACATTGGAGAGGGTACAGAGAAGATTCACTAGAATGATTCCGGGAATGAGAGGGTTAACATATGAGGAATGTTTGTCCACTCTTGGACTGTATCCCTTGGAGTTTAGAAGAATGAGGGGAGACCTCATAGAAACATTTTGAATGTTGAAAGGCATGGACAGAGTGGATGTGGCAAAGTTGTTTCCCATGATGGGGGAGTCTAGTACGAGAGGGCATGACTTAAGGATTGAAGGGCGCCCATTCAGAACGGAGATGCGAAGAAATTTTTTTAGTCAGAGGGTGGTGAATCTATGGAACTTGTTGCCACGGGCAGCAGTGGAGGCCAAGTCATTGGGTGTATTTAAGGCAGAGATTGATAGGTATCTGAGTAGCCAGGGCATCAAAGGTTATGGTGAGAGGGCAGGGGAGTGGGACTAAATGGGAGAATGGATCAGCTCGTGATAAAATGGCGGAGTAGACTCGATGGGCCGAATGGCCGATTTCTGCTCCTTTGTCTTATGGTCTTATGGTCTTATGATGTGGAGGAAATGAGGAAAGTTGGTGGTCGTCCATAGATCCTTACAAGTAGCAGGACACATCAATAAAGTGCTTTCCTCTATTAGTCACTTTAGATTTAATATAAGAAACAACATTATTAGCAGCATTAATTGACTGAAAAATGCCCAAGTACTCTATGTAATTCTCATTACCTGTGATTCTACTGGAGGGGCTTGATACCAGTAACGGGAATTTTACCAATAAGGAAAGTTTGGATAAGTTAGGCTTGTTTTCTTTTAAACAGGAAGTTGAGACAAGAAACTAAGATACTTAAAACTATAAGGAACCTAGATGGAGTAAAGAGGAAGGACCCATTCCTCTTAGCAGAGAGGGGGAAAAATCAAAAACTGTAGATTTAAAGTCATTGGTAGAAATGAGATCAGGAAATGAAATATCACCTCAAGAGAGGTAGAGGTCTGGAACTCGTTGGAGGTGCAAGCAGAAATCTTCAGCACATTTAAAGTAGTCGGATGTGGATTTGAAGGGCTATGACCCACAGGATGACAGATCTGCTGCTGGGTAACTGTTTATCAACTAATGAGTCAAATTGACCTCTTAGCTGTTGCACCATTATCCTGGGAGGAAGATTTGTGAGAGCTACTTTGCAGGGAAGTGTAATTTGAGGAGTTTGGTCATTTACTATGGTTAATGAATGCAACTTTCATCGTCAGGACACCCAGGAGCATGGCAAACAGAGAGAGTAAAGTCCTGTGGTTTAAACTGCATTTATTTCAATGCAAAGGGTTTAACAGGCAAGGTGAACAAACACGGGTTGGCTCGGGAAACTGGGATACTGTATTGTAGCCGTAACAGAAACCTGCCTGGGAGAAGGGTAGGACTCACAATTCAGTATACTGGGGTACTGATACTATAGATGTTACAGAGGGGCAGGTAAGAGAAGGGGAATGGGGTTGCCTTTTTGATGAGGGAGAACATAGCAATAATCTTTGGAAAGAGTATTCCTGGGTTCAGTGAAGTTATATGGATAGAACTTAGAAACAATAAGTAAATGAACTCTTTGATGGGACTGTATTATAGGACACCTCTCTCCCCCCCCCCCCAAAGTCATTGGGAATTGGAAGTGCAGATATGTAGGTGTATTGCAGATAGCTGAAAGAGTAATAATATTTATGGGAGATATTAACTTTATTAATATTAACTGGGTCACTCATAATGCAAGGGGTTTGAACTAGGTGGAATTTATTAAATATATCCAAGAAAGTTTCCTTGATCAATATTATAGAGGTCCTACTAGACAGGGCGCAACACTGGACCTTCTCTGAGGGAATAAGACCATAAGATATAGGAGCAGAATTAGGCCATTTAGCTCATCGAGTCTGCTCCACCATTCAATCATGGCTGATCCTTTTTTCCCCTCCTCAACCCCACTCCCCGTAACCTTTGATGCCGTGTCCAATCAAGCATGAGGTAGAATAAATGACTGAGGTGTTAGTGGGGGACCATTAGCTTTACAGTAGATACAGAGAAAGATAGAAATGGTCCATAAGTTAAGGCCTTCAACTGGAGCAGGACCAATTTTGGAGGTACTAGGAAGGAACTTGAAAAAGTTGATTGGGTGAGACTGTTTGCAGGAAAGTTGGAATGCTTTTAAGAGTGAGATATCAAGAGTTCAGGGGCAGCATGTTCTCTTTAGGGTGAAGGGAAAGGCTGGAAAGTTCAGGGAACTTCACTTGACAAAAATATTAAGACCCTGGTCAGGAAAATGGAGGCTTTCATTTGGCAGTCATGATCAAGCAAACTCCTTAGAGTATAAGAAGCAGAAGAGTACCCTTGGGAAATCAAGAGGGCAAGATGGATCTGGCAGGAAAAGTTGAGGACAATCCCAAGAGATCCTTCAGGTATATTAACATATGGCTAGAGAGAGAATATGTTCCCTTAAGATGTCTCTGTGTGGCGCCACAGAGATAGGTGATATTTTTCAGGCAAATGATTTGTGATGTCTTGGACCATATACAAATGACCAAGGAGGAGTGCTCCTGGTCTTAAGGTAAATAAATCCCTAAAGCCTCTTCAAGTACGTCCCCAAACCTTGTGGGAAACAAGGGAAGAAATAGAGAGAGATATTTGCATCATCTTTAGTCATAGGTGAAATTCAGGAAGACTGGAGACCGGGAAATGTTGTACTTTTACTTAAGATGGGCAGCTAAGATAAACCATCATTCACTAAGATTGAGTTTAGCATTGCCTCCTATATTGCTTGACACGCCACATACTGATTTTAAAAAAAGGTTTTCCTGACCGCATCTTGAGAAGTCTGCACCATCCAAAACCACCTCCTGCCCCGGTTACTATGAAGGTGGATGGATGAAACATGCAATTATGAATGGCACCATTGGGACTCCGGCCCAAAGGAAGTGAACATCTGGAGTAAGGAAGAAGATTAAAGCAGGACAAAGAGCTACTCATTCACCGTTGGCTGAAATAGTTGTTTTCTCTTCCTCAGGCATCTCGGACGTAGAGGTCGAAAGGCCAGCTGAAGAAGAACCTACTGCGGCCATGACAGAGCTACTGACAGTCGGTGTATATCCTGCCAAGTCACGTCCAGCCTCCGCAGAAACGAGTGCTGTAAATGGCACAAATACTGAGAAGGCTTGCACAGACAGCCTGGCCGATCTGCCAACACAAGGGATGAAACTGCAGCACTGCACCCGGGAAAGGCCAAGGCCAAACCGGACCAGGAAGCGGCCTCCCGCCAAGCCTTCAGTAAGTATCTGGAAACAAACTAACAATGTAGCAAAAGACTGTCGAACCAATCCACTAAACTTCCTGCAAGTAATTTATTTATACCTGATCTCCTCTAACAGAAAGAACCAGAAAATTCCTGCCTCTTCCTCTTGCCCCTCTCCCATTGTAAAATGAGGTGAAGAACCCTGTTATGACAAAGGATGAGGTTGCAGGACTGATACCGTTTCCTAATTTTAGGATAAACGTGCGTCTCCGTTCACCACAGCAAACAGGATTTCCCAGCGGCCACCCATTTCGATTCCACTTCCTATTCCCATACTGATATGTCTGCCCACAGCCCCCCACCCCCCCTACAATGAGGCCAAATGTAGGTTGGAGGAGCAACACTTCATATTCTGTCTGAGTAGTTTCCAACCTGATGGCATGAATGTCGATTTCTCAAATTTTCAGTAACACTCCCCTCTGTTCAACCACCCCTCCACTTTTGCTATCTTTCATTTTAGTGGCTTTCTTACCTTCCCTCTTCTCTTCCCCTGCCTCACCCTCATGACCTGACCATCTGTCTGTGGTTCCCCACTTCCTTCCCTTTGTTCCTTGATCCATTGTTCTCTCCTATCAGATTCCTCCTTGCTCAGCCCTTTATTTCTTCCGCCTATTACCTCCCAGCTTCCCATCATTCCCCCCCCCTCACAACCCAACCTCTTCACTCTCACCAGGCCTTACCTTTCACCTGCCATCTTGTACTCCTTCCTGTCATATCTGCCTTCTGCTCCCTTCCGTTCCGGTCCTGATTAAGTCTCTTGGCCTGAAACATCAACTGTTTATTTCCGTCCAGAGATACTGCCTGACCTGCTGAGTTTCCCCTTCATTTAGTGAGCATTGATTAAGATTTCCAGCACCTGCAAAATTTCTTGTGTCTCATTGAAGACTACAGAGCTTACCAGAGGAGAGTTCTTAGCACTTGCGATTTTCTGAATTTCCAAAATAATTCTGGGATAATCCTTTAAAGTGTGCTGTCCACGACAGGAGAGCACAAGGGAATGTTGTGTGTGAGTGTGTGTAGCTCCTGTTGCCTCTCCTCTTGGATATTGAAAAAGGTCATGAAATATCATTGCAAAATCTCCACAGTAGTCGTTGCCAGGAACTAGCAAATTGCCATGCTTAAACCACATATTTTAGTGTCCACTGCATACGTTTAAATTTTCCTGCAGGCATTCACTGAAGTAAATGAAGAAGATCTCAAATTATAGAGTATTTTGCTAATTGTGATGAGTGCAGTGGGGAAAAAAATTAAAATCCGATCGGTACTGATTTTTCCTCACTAATAACTGAGGTGATAAATATTTATGGTATTTCACCATGGTCAACTCCCTTACACAATATAAGCATTCTCATGCACAGTCTGAGTTTAACAAATTGCTATCCTGATACACCGTGTAATCACAAGATTAGGAATTAATTCTTTCTGCTAATTTGATAAAATGCCTTTAATAATAGAAGAGTCCAGTTGCCAGAAAAGTATTAGATTTAACTTTACCAAAATGATGAATAGAGTTTTGAGTTGGATCATGAACCACTGGTAGTCTCAATGGCATTTTCTTAAAATGGTATCTACACTTCTAACAGCAGAGTACTGTTATATTAAATGGTGCTGGGTGCTGAAAACTAGGAAATTGTTTCTTTTTTTGCAATATCCCTGGAATAATTTGAGTAGCCGGGCAAATAGCGGAGAGGAAAATGCGGCTTTTTTGCAATCCTTTCCTCATTGGAGGGAACTTTGTTGTTTAGTGTGGTAAGGGAAGGTCAGAACAATGGGACCAAAAACTGTCCCTTGGAGAGTCATGGATTTGGGTGTCATAATGTCAAAAGTAATGTCATCAAACACGAGGAATTCTGCAGATGCTGGAATTTCAAGCAACACACATAGAAGTTGCTGATGAACGCAGCAGGCCAGGCAGCATCTCTAGGAAGAGGTACAGTCGACGTTTTAGGCCGAGACCCTTCGTCAGGACTAACTGAAAGAAGAGCTAGTAAGAGATTTGAAAGTGGGAGGGGGAGGGATGGAGCCAAGAGCTGGACAGTTGATTGGCAAAAGGGATATCAAAGGTAATATCATCAATACTGTTTCTCTTCCAGACCGTAGTACCAGAGTCTCGGTCTGGAACACACAGAGTTAATAACAGTTTCCAGCCAGTGCAGAGCAAACCAGGGCATGTTTTCCTGTTCTGGCCTCTCCCCGAGACAGAGACTGCACTAAATTATTTTTATACGTTTGTCTCAATATCAGGACACTAATGTGTACATGGCAGGGGCAAAAATGAAACTTACAGCAATAGAAATAAGCAAACAAGAGAGAATCTGCAGATGCTGGAAATCCAAGCAACACACAGATAAATGCTGGAGGAACTCAGCAGGCCAGGCAGCATCTATGGAAATAAGTACAGTCAACGTTTCGGGCTGAGACCCTTCACCAGGACTGGGCACCAGCTTTAGAGTCTGAGTAGAGACTGGTTTTGTAGAGAAGATCTTCACGATACAGAGAGGGAAAAATTTGATTATTTAGACATCCCCCCCAAAAAAAAATCTCCCTACCCTCAACAATCAGAGTGAGGGTGGTGACATTATTCTAGATGTCTCTGATGTTTCTGCTCCTTCCCCTCCCCAAAAGCTTGAGGGATAAGAGGTAGGTGATGGCTTCCAGTTGAAAGGGCCACGGAGAAAGGAAGCATGGGGGAGAGTGGGGTGTAAAATATTTTCCAAAAACACATCAACAACAACTTCATATTAACATCAGTTTCTCATTCAGCCTCAAAGTTGTCTTACCAAGAGAGATTAAATAGTTTAGGCCTACATTGGCAGAAAGTTTTGTGTTGGTGCACGTGGGAGAGTCCTTAAACACAGTAACTGCAAGTTAAGATGTGAGTCATTTAAAACTGAGGTGTACAGAAACTTCTTCTCACAGAGGATGGTGAATATCTGGAATTTTCTGCTCCAGCTAGTGGTGGAAACTCAATCATTAAAGTAAAGGTAGATAAATATTTGATGGATTGAAGAAGAGAGTGGATGGAAGGTCAGCATAGGTCAGCCATGATCACATGAAACAGTGGGACAGGTTTGTAGAATCTGATGGCAACCCCTATTTTCTTGTGTCATTGGGTATAGCTGTAGATTTCACATCCATTCCTCATGGGTACATGAGAGGATCACAATATTGAACCAAGGCAAGAAATATTTTACATACAATCCATCTCCTGATGTTGTGGATCAAGGAGATATGTCCAACTATCTTCTAAACAGGCTGAAAACCATATTAGTATTCCTTTATTTTATCTCCCACATCTCAGATTCCAGTCTTTGAAGTTTAAAATGGGATTGCTAGCTTAATACTGACAGAACAAGAACTTACCTACTTCCATGGTTCCATTGTGGAGTTGTCTTTGATTCATTTTTTTTTCCCAATCGTTTCCTAACACTTGAAAAAAGGCCATCATATTGGACAGAGGGGTATGGACCTTTATCAATAACCTCAATGTTAACTATGTCTGCTGCATACTATGTTAACTCCGATCAAAAGTCGTTCCACAGTCCTTTAATTGTAGTAGGTGTTTATCAATCAGATTTAAAATCGGCTCTTTCTGAGATGGGGCTTCAAGAATGATGCTGGTTTGTGTACTCAATGTGTCCTGTTTGTACACGGCACAGGTGAAATCTGAAGACCAGGAAAAGAGAGAGAACGCAACCAAGCTGGATGATGGACTGGAAGAATTCTTCAGGAATAAGACAGTATGTGAGGAAACCAGGTATGTGCTGATCCTTTGGGTAATTTGACATCCAGCTGAATGACAAGTTTTCCATGATAGTTTGACTTGCAGTATGTAAATGGTGGCCAAGCTCACTATCTGGTTTCTGTCTTGCACTGGTGTTCACGCTGATGACACAGCAGGCCAGCTACTGTTCATTGCCTAGGTCCCAGTGAAAGATGTGCTTATGAAGGCTGCAGAGAAGTGGTTGAACTTTCTCTTAATGGCTGACAATTACCTGGCATGTGTGCTGCAAACGTTCCTTGCTCCGTGTCTGCCCAGTCCTCATCCAATCTGGTTTCTGCTGCTCCACATTGTAAACAAGGTAATTCACTAATAAACAAAGTGGGACAGTGGAAACCTGATTGGATGAGGACTAACCAATAAGGAGGAACAGACGATGGAGGTATAAATACCGCCGGACTAGATACGCCCAGGCATCATCCCTGATGAAGGTGGAAGAATTTGTCATCGAATCGTCAGTCTAAGACTGATACCTATATCTGGCTGGAAGCCCATGAAGAGTTTATTCATCAAAAATGCCAGGAAAGCACTAGATCACATCTCTGCTTGTCCTTCTGCTTTATTGTCACCCATTGTTCCATTTATCAATAAACCTCCTTTCTACTCTTTCTAAAACTGGGAATCCTTAAAATATAGTGTTAAAATTTATCATAGTACCCTATCTGGGGCCTAACAAAAGACTTATAAAGATTAAACATAAATCCTGAAATCAGAACAAAATACTGTAATCCAAATGGTACATTCCTGAAATAAAAATATAAACTCCAAGTAATATTCAGATAGTCGGCCAGCATCTCTGGAAAGAATTAAGGTTTTAGATTGATTTCAAGCAGCTGAAGGCAGGAAAAGGGGAAGCCTGTGATGAGGTGGAAAGTGAAATAAATCAAAAAAAGAAAGTAAAAGGGCAAGTAAACAAAAGATGGGCCTGGAAAACGTGTAAATGGGTATAGCACCATCCACTATAGCTTCATTATAATTAAAAGGAAGTGTAGCCAATGGCTATGATCTTGAATTATTTAACTTGATGTTGAGTTCAGAAGTACTGAAAGGTGAGGCCTGCTCTTTCCATGGAGTTTGTTTATTTATTTATTGAGATACAGCATGGAATAGACCCACATCACACAGCAATCCCCCGATTTAATCCTGTGCCTAATCACAGGACAATTTACAATGACCAATTAACCTACCAACTGTGGGAGGAAACCAGGGCACCCAGAGGAAACCCACACGGTCATGGGGAGAAAGGCACAAACTCTTACAGAGCACTGGGAATTGAACCCCGGTTGCCAGCACTGTAAAGCACTGTGCTAACGACTACGCTACTGTGCCGCCCCATTGCAGGAAGTTTCATTGTAGGAAGAGTGTAGGAGAGTGCACATTACTGGGACGAAGACCATGCCTTCGGGTTCTTGAACTAGCCTGAAAACCTCTAACATTATCTTCAACTATATTTCTTTTCTGTCCCCTCAACTTGCACCTCAACTATGTTTAATTTTCTGTGTAATGTATGTATAATTTATGCTAATTTATGTCAATTTATGTTAGCGATATACTGTATTGCCTCTGCAAAAAGCTGACTGTTATGGCATTTCTACCCTGGGTATCTATACCCGTAACGATAACGAAGTTCTGAATAGTACAGTACATGCATACTTACCAGGGATATTCAAGGAAGCCACCATTTTGGAGTTGTTCTCTTTGATACAGATGAAATTATATTATGAACTGTGAATACAATATACTTTTTTGTGGGGGTTTTGTTTAGGGCTCTACATGGCGCAAAATGGACACTGCTTCTCCTGCACTTCAAAGAAAGGACTGTAGGCTTTAGGAGGGGAAGAGAAGAGAGCTGCGAATATGATACAGGGCTTGATTGATACTGCGGGATCTGGTGATTTTTCGATCCACAGGTTCTTTTAGGAATCCAAGAGTGAGCGAAAACCTGTTACTTCACGATTATTTATTTAAAGTTTAAACAAAGGAACAGACACAGAGCATGTGAAACTAAACGAAAGAACCTCAGGAAAAGACAAGGACAAGAACTAAGATCAAAGGCAAGATGGTGATTTTTGCAGAGACTGGCAGTTCTATAACAAGCTAAGGCCACATTCCTGAGATGAGCAAAGGGCCAATTAAAGATACACATTTAACCTTTAGCCAATGAAAAGTTGATAACCATTAAATACTGTTATCACTTTGCCACCAATAGGTGGATTCTAACAAACACCACATATTGTGATAAATACGAGTTAAAATGTGAGTGAAACTACAATTTCAATCTTGCTAAATATTTATTAATCCAACTAATACCTTATTAAAACATTAAAAAAACTGATTCCAACAATACTAATATCTGCCTTAAGAATGCAGACTCTGCAACAGAATGTAAACACTAACAGCAAAGTATCCTTTATAACTAGTCTATTTACCTGCCTGAGGCCAAAGACAGATAACCAATAAACATATAATGGAAAAACCCAATATAACTAGAGCCTAAACTTTATTGCTCCTTCTAATCTTGTCTCTACCAGAAGCAAAAATGTCCTGGCCCATTTATCACAGACTTCTTTGAAGGTTCAAAGCTTCATTTATTATCAAAGTACACAACTCTGAAATTCTTCCCCGGGTAGCCATAAAACCAAGAAACAAAAGAAAGACAACATGATCATCGACTCCCAAATCCCCCCTCCCTGCAAAAAAAAGCGAACAAACAGGGAACAGACGCATCAATCTCCAAATCCCTCCTTCCGCACAAAAAAAGAACAAAACGGACAGGCACATCGACCCACAAATCCCGCTCCCCATACAAAAAAAAAGATGGGGCGAAAAATACAGAATATAAAAAAAGCTATAAGACTGGAAAAAAGAGTTTATAGTCCAAGTCCACATCCAAAATGCAAAAACCTGGGAAACATTCTCCGGGCACTGCAGCAGGCTCTCCCCTCTCTGGTAACGCAGCAGAGCGATCCTCAGCGATCAAAGGACAGGAAGCCGAGGCCCACCCTCCGTGCTCACCTCGGCACTTTAATTGATGAACAATGGAAGCTTTAATTAGTGAAATGGAGTGGTGCATCGCCCTGCCCACTACGAGGTTCACGCACTCTGCCTCTGTCTCCCGGAATCCTCTCGGAGACTGCAGAGCACCAAAGCGCCCAAACGATCTCCAAACTTCCACGTTTCTCTCGATGTTTCAATCTCCCTCGTCACTTTAATCAGCGAACAACGGAAGCTTTAATCACTTCCAGACAAGCTTGAGACTTGCTTGCTCACAGGTGGCCACAAAGCAGGAAACCTGAAAGAACCTAATTAAAAGAAATAAAAGATCAACACTCGATGCGCAAGACAGAAGAAAAAACAAATCATGCAAACAATTGAAGCGAACAACAGCATTAAATTGAGTCTTCAGATCCGAAGCCCAGGGCAGCCCAGAGTAGGCCTGAAGCCTCACTTATCAGTTCATCATTTTAATGGGCACAGAGCACAACAGTCGGGGCAGTCTTCATCGCCTCAGTGCCATGGAGATGACCATTGCGGAGAACGAATGAAATCGGCTCTCGTCCCGACCGACACCCTGTCTTAAATGGCAGGTGCTTTAGGAGCACTGATGTGCAGAGACCTTTGGGGGAAAGTCTAACAGGTTCTTTTAAGTGGCTACATGGGTGGATATGGAATGAAAATACCACTTGGTAAACTTCCTTTCATAGGCTGAGTTTGGACGTCACTTTGCAAACACACAAAACTTTGGTTAGACTGCACAGAGCATTGTGTACAGGTCCGGTTACCACACTTCATTTTAATGCATCTCCTCATATTAATATCAGAGTAAATTTCACCACAATGTTTTACAATATATTTCATTGGCATAGACCTCTCTCATTTTCCAATAAGCACAACCCTCACTGTGTTGGTTGCTGAGCCAAATGACACATTTCACAGTATGTTTTGATGTACATGTGACAAAGAAACACTTATTTTATCTTCTTTTAATCTTAATCTTCTCCTGACCACTTTGTCAATCTGTCTTTGTCCTCCTAACTGATTACTGTGCTTCTCCAGGTTATCTACCACTCTGCATAGTTTGAAATTGTGCCTTGCATCCCTAAATATTGGGTATTGAAACATCACATAACTGTTGTGCAACACTGACCCCTGGTGGACACCATTATCAGATCAAGTGTTAAGCACTACCTCATTGAACCCAGATCCCTCAAACTTCATGCAAACCATTATATCACACACCACTTTATTAAATGTCTTTCCAACATCAGGTTACACATCAATTACACTACCATCTTTAGCTCTGTTATCTCATAAAACAACTCGGTTTTGACAGACTGTAGAGCAGTGGTTCCCAAACTTTTTTTTGGGATACCGCCCCCTTGCTCCCAAGAACACATCACCAAACTCCTCGCCTTCCCTTTCCAGCCATTACATTAAAAAAAACTATAATAATTTTGATTTACAGTGAAAGAAAATAGGAACTGCAAATTCAAAGCAATGACAAATAATTGCATAAATTATAACCATATAACCATATAACAATTACAGCACGGAAACAGGCCATCTTGGCCCTTCTAGTCCGTGCAAAACTCTTACTCTCACCTAGTCCCACCGATCTGCACTCAGCCCATAACCCTCCATTCCTTTCCTGTTCATATATCTATCCAATTTAACTTTAAATGACAACATCGAACCTGCCTCAACCACTTCTGCTGGAAGCTCGTTCCACACAGCTACCATTCTCTGAGTAAAGAAGTTCCCTCTCATGTTACCCCTAAACTTTTGCCCTTTAACTCTCAACTCATGTCCTCTTGTTTGAATCTCCCCCACTCTCAATGGAAAAAGCCATGTTAACTCTATCTATCCCCCTCGTAATTTTAAATACCTCTATCAAGTCCCCCTTCAACATTCTACGCTCCAAAGAATAAAGACCCAACTTGTTCAACCTTTCTCTGTAACTTAGGAGATGAAACCCAGGCAACATTCTAGTAAATCTCCTCTGTACTCTCTCAATTTTATTGACATCTTTCCTATAATTTGGTGACTAGAACTGTAAACAATACCCCAAATTTGGCCTTACCAATGCCTTATACAATTTCAACATTACATCCCAACTCCTATACTCAGTGTTCTGATTTATAAAGGCCAGCATACCAAAAGTTTTCTTCACCACCCTATCCACATGAGATTCCACCTTCCGGGAACAATGCACCATTATTCCTGGATCCCTCTGTTCTACTGCATTCTTCAGTGCCCTACCATTTACCATGTATGTCCCATTTTGATTAGTCATACCAAAGTGTAGCACCTCACATTTATCAGCATTAAACTCCATCTGCCATCTTTCAGCCCACTCTTCTAAGTGATCTAAATCTCTCTGCAAGCTTTGAAAACCTACTTCATTATCCGCAACTCCACCTATCTTAGTATCATCTGCATACTTACTAATCCAAATTATTAAAATCTACAAAAAACTATTTCATCTAATTACCATAAATATTTTCATAAACAATTTTGGAGCATACATTAGTAGTCCAACTTTTCACCACTTTTTCACCTTTCAATGAGGTGGACGGGCTTGGTGCAGTGATATCAGCTTCTCAACATCAGGTTGAATGTCACTCAGGAGCCTCAGATCCCCACATTCAGTCATTTCCAGTCTGTTTTGTGTCTTTGAAAGAAATTGGGTGTCTGCACTGAAACTGTGCTCCACTATGTATGATGCTGGAAAGACGATGAAAAACAACTTGACCTTTTACCACAGTGCACAATCGCGTTCAAAGATTTCCTTCTGCAACCAGAAGTCTTGACATGATTGTTTTGAACCTTGGCTTCAGCTCAGTTATTTTGTAATGAGGGACAGATGGAGGCAGAACTGATCTCGCTACATGTGTACAGGAATGGATTTATTACCCAGTCTGGAATTTGGATCGAGAGAAGATCCTGAAATCTCTCTGACATGTCTTTATGCAGCTCACCCACAATATACTTGAAGATCAGCATCTGGTATTCGTTCTTTCTCTTCCAACTTAGAGAGGCTCAGAAATTGGAGAAAGTCACAGTGCCAATGTTGCACCTAAATAGAGTAAACTTGGACAGGAATGTGGAGACGACTGATTTGACTTTGATAAGATTCACATTACTTCATTATAAGTGCAGTGGATAGAGGGGAACAGATGGACATTATTTACTTGGATTTCCAGAAGGCATCCGGTAATGTTTCACATAAAAGACTCATCCATAAGATAAGGATGCATAGAGTTGGGGGTGATATAGAATTGGGGATGGATAGAGGATTGGTTAACCACTAGATTGCAGAGAGCTGGGATACATGGGTGTTACTTTGGTTGGTATTCAGTGGTGAGTGGTGTGCTGTAGGGGTTGGTGCTGGGCCCACAACTGTTCACAATATACATTAACTGGAAGAAGGGATCAAATGTAGTGCATCTAAGTTTGCTGATGACACTAAATTGAGTGGAAAAGCAAATTGTGCTGAGGATATGGAACGTCTGCAGAGAGATATAAATAGGTTAAGTGAGTGGGCAAGGGACTAGCAGATAGAATACAATGTTGGTAAATGGGAGGTCATCAATTTTGGAAGGAAAAATGGCAGATCAGATTATGATTTAAATGGTAAAAGATTGCAGCATGCTGCTGTGCAGAAGGACTTGGGAGTGCTTGTGCACGAATCACAAAAGGTTGGTTTACAGGTGCAGCAGGCTGTCAGGAAGGCAAATAGAATGTTGATCTTCATTACTGGAGGGATTGAATTTAAGAGCAGGGAAGCTGTTCTGCAACTGTACAGGGTACTGGTGAGGCCACATCTGGAGTACTGTGTGCAATTCTGGTCTCCTTACTTGAAAAAGGATATATTGGCTTTAGAGGTGGTGCAGAGGAGGTTCACCAGGTTGATTCTGGGGATGAGGGTGTTAGACTATGAGAAGAGATTGAGTCACCTGGGACTGTACTCACTGGGATTCAGAAGAATGAGAGGAGATCTTATAGAAACATATAAAATTATGAAAGGGATAGATAAGCTAGAGGCTGGAAAGTTGTTGACATTGGTAGGTGAGACTAGAATTAGGGGGCATAGCCTCAAGATTCGGGGGAGTAAATTTAGGACAGAGATGAGGAGGAACTGCTTTTCCCAGAGCGTGGAGAATCTGTGGAATTCTCTGCCCAATGAAGTAGCACCAGTACTCCTACCTCAGTTAATATATTTAAGACAGGGTTGAATAGATTTTTACATAGTAGGGGAATGAAGGGTAATGGGGAAAAGGCAGATAGGTGATGAGGCCATGGCCAGATTAGCCATGATCTTATTGAATGGTGGAGATGGCCTACTCCTGCTCCTATTTCTTCTGTTCCTATGTTCTCAAACATTAATTTCAATAAACTTTATGAATAATTCTGACAAATAAGCAATGAAATGTCTAATATGCTTGGTCTGATTACAGAAAAAAGCATTCAAATCTTCAAAGAATTTTATCACAGTTTCAAGAGTGCATAAAAGTGTCTCAGGCTGCTTCCTTTTGAGGGCCACCTGACTTCTGCGTGCAACAGCAAGCATTCAGACTGTTCATCATTCTCAATACAAAGTTCATGATGTAGTTGAGAACTGATTTTATTTACCACTGTGATAACAGTACTTACCGATTTGTAAAGCCAATCACTTAGATGTTTTGCACCAAGATGTGACCTGTGAATTACACACCTAACGATAAGTGTTAGATACAGCCTTTTTCAAGAAAGTAATAGCCCCACCATGGTGTCCTGTCATTGATGGTGCCCCATCTGCTGTACAAGCAAGAATGTTGGTGAGCGGAATGTCCTTCTCTTTGAAAAATTGCTCAATGACCTGAAATATTGACTCCTCTTTCATGTCTGTTTCTAGTCTCCTTGCAAATAACAACTTTTGAACCATATTTTCATCTTTTATGAAGTGAGCGTAACCAAGAAGCAAAGACTCGTTCCCTGGCAAAGTTGACTCATCCAAATGCAGATGAAATCGCGTTGTCGTAAGTATGTTGCTCAATTCTCAGATATGCCATCTATTCATCTTTGAATAGAGCTGTTGCTGCATGGAATCACTTTAATCATTTGGACTGGTGACTTGTACATAACTGTACTTAGAATCTCCCTTACTGCTGGCAGAATCAGTTCTTCTCCAATTGTATGGTGCTTTCCAGATCTAGCAATGACATTAGACCATAAGACATAGGAGCAGAATTAAGCTATTCAGCCCATCAAGTCTGCTGCACCATTTCATCATGGCTGATCCATTTCCTTCTCAACCCCAATCTCCTGCCTTCTCCCCATAATCTTTCATTCCCCGACTAATCAAGAACCTATCAACGTCTGCCTTAAATACACCCAGTGACCTGGCCTCCATAACCACCTGTGGCAATGAATTCCACAGATGCACCACAACCTGGCTAAAGAAATTCCTCACCTTTTTCATAGTCATAGTCACAGTCATACTTTACTGATCCTGGGGGAAATTGGTTTTCGTCACAGTTGCACCATATATAATAAATAGTAATAAAACCATAAATAGTTCAATAGTAATATGTAAATATGTAAATAGTGTCAGGAAATAAGTCCAGGATCCCAGCCTATTGGCTCAGGGTGTCTGACTCTCCAAGGGAGGAGTTGTAAAGTTTGATGGCCACAGGCAGGAATGACTTCCTATGACGCTCTGTGTTGCATCTCGGGGGAATGAGTCTCTGGCTGAATGTACTCCTGTGCCCAACCAGTACATTATGTAGTGGATGGGAGACATTGTCCAAGATGGCATTCAACTGGACAGCATTCTCTTTTCAGACACCACAGTGAGAGAGTCCAGTTCCATCCCCACAACATCACTGGCCTTACGAATGAGTTTATTGATTCTGTTGGTGTCTGCTACCCTCAGCCTGCTGCCCCAGCACACAACAGCAAACATGATAGCACTGGTCACCACAGACTTGTAGAACATCCTCAGCATCGTCCAGCAGATGTTAAATGTCCATTTTTCTCAATGGACTTCCCTCTATTTTGAGGCTGTGCCCTCTGGTCCTAGATTCCCCCACCATAGGAAATATCCTCTCCACATCCACTCTACCTAGGCCCTTCAACATTCAATAAGTTTCAAAGAGATCTCCGCTCATTCTTCCAGTGAGTACCGGCCCAGCGCCTTCAATCACTGCTCATATGATAATCCTTTCATCCTTAGAATCATTCTCATGAACCTCCTCTGGATGCTGTCCAATGTCAGCACATCTTTTCTTAAATAAGGGGCCCAAAGCAGCTCACAATACTCCAAGTGAGGGCTCATTAGTGCCTCATGAAGTCTCAGCATTACATCCTTGTTTTTATATTCTAGTCCTCTTGAAATGAATGCTAACATTGCATTTGCCTTCCTCACCACTGATTCAACCTGTAAATTAACCTTTAGGGAATCCTGCACAAGGTCTCCCAAATCCCTTTGCACCTCGGATTTTTGAATTTTCTCCTTGTTTAGAAAATAGCCTACCTTTTTATTTCTACCAAAGTGCATGACCAAACACTATATTCCATCTGCCACCTCTTTGCCCATTCTCCTTTCTGCAGACTCCCTGCTTCCTCAACACTACCTGCCCCTCCACCTATCGTCGTATCATCTGCAAACTTGGCCGCAAAGCCATCAATCTCATCATTCAAATCATTGACATACAACATCAAAGAAGTGGTCCCAACACAGACCCCTGTGGAACACCACCAATCACCGGCAGCCAATCTGAATACGATCCCTTTATTCCCGCTCTTTGCATCCTGCCATCAGTCAGTCTTCTATCCATGGCTAGTATCTTTCCTGTAATGGTTGGGCTTGTAGCTTGTTTAGCAGCCTCATGTGCGGCTCCTTGTCAAAGGCCTTCTGAAAATCCAGGTACACAACATCCTTCGATTTGCCTTTGTCTATCGTGCTTGTTATTTCCTCAAAGAATTACAACAGATTTGTCAGGCAAGATTTTCCCTTGAGGAAACCATGCTGATTTTGGCCTAATTCATCATGTGCCTCCAAGTACCCTGAAACTACATCCTTAACAATAGACATAATATCTTCCCAACCACTGGCCTATAAGTTCCATTCTTCTGCCTCCCTCCCTTCTTAAAGAGTGGAGTGACATTTGCAATTTTTCAGTCCTCCAGAACCATGCCAGAATCTATTAATTCTAGAAAGATCATTACTAATATGACAGAGATGTTGTACAAAGGATGCAAACCATAACTTATTTTGTTGTGAATTGCTGTCTAATATGTTTTGAAGTGAAAAAAGATCTAGTCCTTTCTCAGCATATATGCCGAATAAACTCGTCTTGGGCTTTCAGCCAGGAACAGGTATCAATTATAACTGGCATTTCGATTGCAAACTCTGCCACCTTCATCAGGAATGATGCCTGGACACATCTGGTCCGGTGATATTTATACCCCTGTATTCTGTCCCTCCTGATTAGTTAGTCCTCGTCCAATCAGGTTTCCGCTCTCCCACCATGCTTATAATCGAATTCCAATTCTTAGTTAGAGTGAGACTTTCGTCTTTGTTAAAATTCTTTTCCTCTAGTTTTATTTCAATGGCTTCCTTCACCACGTGGTCCCAAAAGCCAGTGGTTTGGCACAGTAGTTTTGTGCCATCAAAGTCAATCCTATGGCCATGGCGAATGCAATTTCTCCAGGTAACCCTAATGGATCACCTCCTGTGTTCCTTGATGTGGGTTTCCACCATGCGCTCCGTCTGGCCGGTATACGCTGATCGCATTCACAGGGAATCCTGTAAACATCATCTGACCTGGAGATGGAGAAGAATGGTGCTTCCTGTTCCTGGACATTCTAATACGACAGAAACCAATGGTAGCCTTGGACATGGCGTCGATCGGAAACCCATTCACACGCACTTATACCTCAACAATATCAGCCACCACACACCTCCCAGTGTAGAGCAGTTCTTTCTACTTTGCTTAACCATGCAAAAACTATTTTGGTCCCTGAGAGTCTCCCTGAGGAAATAAGATGATTATGCATGATGTTCCGACAGAATGGCTTCCACAGATTCTGGAAGGATCGCCAGGATCCTGAAAATACCAGATTAATACCATCCACAAACCTGCAAGGAAGCTCGAATCACAGCTTATGCAGGTGAAAGATATCCTGGGACTCAGGATGACTGGCATTTACAGGATTCCCTGTGAGTGCCGTGTAGCGTATATCAGCTAGATGGGACGCATGGTGGAAACCCGCAGCAAGGAGCACAGGAGGTGTATCTGTTTGGGTCACCTGGAGAAATCAGTGGTAGCAGAACTGCAATGGCCATAGGATTGACTTCAACAGCACAAAACTAGAGGAAAGGAATTTTAACAAAGACGAGGATCTCACTACAAGTAAGACCTGGAATTCAATTGTAAACAAGGTGGGAGAGTAGAAACTTGATTGGATGAGGACTAACCAATCAGGAGGGATAGAATACAGGAGTATAAATACCACTGGGCCAGACAAGCCCAGGTATCATTCCTGATGAAGATGGCAGAGTTAGTCATCAAAACGTTGGTTATGATTGACGCCTTTACCCGGCTGGAAGCTGGAGAAGAGTTAGTTCATGGTTTGAAGCATTTTCCAATCCTGTAAGTTTTGACTGAAAATAAGCCAAAATACAGTATTGTCACATGATATGCCAAATACAGAAGTGTTGCTGAATTTCCAATATTCTGAAAGATGGACAAATCAAGCCTGAAAATTAAGTCCATGAACGTGTAACTAGAACATGGATTTAGTTGCAACATTGGATATTGCAAGTGAAAGAACAATGATTCTGTGTTCTGAAGAAGCTGGAATTAATGTTTTAAAAGATCACCTTCTCCTCTGCTCCATGCAGCATAGTCCATTCACCTTTTGTATCCCATCTTATCTTATTTGCCATTAACTTGAATCAATCCCACTAGCGGGACTCAGTTCAATCCCAGTGAGTGAGGTAAGTTTAAATTATCCCCAGCAGTGAATTCTTCATGGAGTGCTTATGCTGATTTCCACAGACCTCCTAAACATAGACGTGTTTAATGTCCTGGCAGCCCCAAGAGAATCTGCAGTTGTTGAAGTGTGTATCAATCATCAAGTAACAACAAAAGCCCACATTATTATTTCCTTTAATAAATCAAAACTATCATATGTATAAGAATATGACTTTTTGCAACATAGTCAATTTTAGCTAAAGCTGCTGAACATTCAAATATTGCACTGCAGAAACAGAGACAGCATTAATAACCACCAATCACTTAAACCATTGTAATGTAATTAGACAAGATTATGTCCATAAAATGTTATGTTGTAGTTTGCAACATGTCATCTTCACAAATTCCTGCAATCTGCAATCAAGTAATTGCAATTCTTGCTATTCTCAATAGGGATGATAATACATTCAAGTGTTTTCCATCATAACCTGGGTTTTTTGTACTATTTATGTTAGAAAATTGGACCATGCATAGCAAACTGAATCTAGATCTGTTAAGAGATCTATTACGAACTATAATTTCAAACACTTAGTGTGAGGAGTCTCATCAGCTGATAAATTGAACCTTGAGAAGGTGTTTATCTCACGGGCCTGTACCGCTGTGATCTGACTTGTTTTTCCTTCAACTCCTTGTACAGGAAACTCCAGCCTGCGAAGCAAGAGGAAACAAGCACCTCAACATCGATCCTTTCAAAAACTAAAAAGAGATGTACCAAATTCAGTGACCTGTTTGTCTTCAAGAAAGGAAAGATCAATAAAATGCAAAAGGCAGGGAGCGATCCAGAGGAAAACCAGCAGAAGGGCAAGAAGATTTCATCCCTGGATTTCCTGAAACTGCACTGTAAATCCGATGAGGCGCCTGGCCAAGCTAAACCACAAGAGGGCAGTGCTGAACCAAACAAGGAAGAGGATTTTCGCAGACGGGAACCGTCATCACGAGGGGTCAAAGCGCACTCACTAATTCTGTTGCCTCATAACAGCAGTAATTTGTCAGTTCATGCTTTGGTATGTGGCAAGATGCAATTAAAACAGAGTTTTCAGATTTTACTGCAAAGCAGACATCATATAGTATGCATGAGAACACATTTTAAACACAAGTGCTGGAAATCTGAAATTTTTTTTCTAAAAATTGTCAAAATCTAACGGAGGGTTTACCTAAGACAGGGTTTCCCTCAGAGTTTAAGAGTCGTGATGTAATGATGCAGCTCTATAAAACTCTGGTTAGGCCACACTTGGAATACTGTGTCCAGTTCTGGTCACCTCACTATAGGAAGGATGTGGAGGCATTGGAAAGGGTACAGAGGAGATTTACCAAGATGCTGCCTGGTTTAGAGGGTATGGATTATGATCAGAGATTAAGGGAGCTAGGGCTTTACTCTTTGGAGAGAAGGAGGATGAGAGGAGACATGATAGAGGTGTACAAGATAATAAGAGGAATAGATAGAGTGGATAGCCAGGGCCTCTTCCCCAGGGCACCACTGCTCAATACAAGAGGACATGGCTTTAAGGTAAGGGGTGGGAAGTTCAAGGGGGATATTAGAGGAAGGTTTTTTACTCAGAGAGTGGTTGGTGCGTGGAATGCACTGCCTGAGTCAGCGGTGGAGGCAGATACACTAGTGAAGTTTAAGAGACTACTAGACACATATATGGAGGAATTTAAGGTGGGGGGTTATATGGGAGGCAGGGTTTGAGAGTCGGCACAACATTGTGGGCCAAAGGGCCTGTACTGTGCTGTACTATTCTATGTTCTCTGTTAAATCCTAATGAAACGGCAGAATATTTCCAGCATTTTCTGATGGTATTTTTTTGAGCAGGGGACAAGCCAATGTTTTGGAAAAATAAGGTAATCAGTCATTGATTTTAATTTCTCTGTATTTTGACCTCAAATACTTACATCCTTTGCTGGTTGATATGCTAGCCAACGTGGCTGAGGCCCAGCCTCTCACGACTGCTCTGTAGTTCAGCACAGGTAAGAAATGCTTCTGAAATTAGCATACTGGTCCCTTGTATAGTGCACGCAATGCGTTCTCTGTGATGAAAGCTCTCGGAGAATCGTGCATGACATAGCATTACGTTTGATATGCAAACACGAGAAAATTTGCAGATGCTGGAAATCCAAGCAACACAGCAGGCCTGGTAGCATCTATGGAAAAGAGTAAACAGTCGACGTTTCGGGCCGAGACCCTTCTTCAGGGCTGGAAAAAAAGGTTGAGATGTCAGAGCAAGAAGGTGTGGGAAGGGGAGGAAGAAGTACAAGGTGGTAGATGATAGGTGAAACTGGGAGAAGGAGAGGATTGAAGTGAAGAGCTGGGAAGCTGATTGGTGAAAGGGGTAAGGGGCTGGAGAAGGGGGAATCTGATAGGAGAGGGTAGAAGACCATGGAAGAAAAGGAAGGGGGTGGAGTACCAGAGGGAGGTGTTTGGTATGTAAGGAGATGAGGTGAGAGAGGGAAGTGGGAATGGTGAAGTTGGGGATGGAGTCAATTACCAGAAGTTGGAGAAATGGATGGTCACACCATCAGGTTGGAGGCTACCCAGACAGGATGCAAGGTGTTGCTCCTCCAACCTCAGTGTGGCCTCATTGCATTACGTTTGAGATGCTTTGCTGATGGTAGTGCAATACAGGGAACCCAACGTGGGCCCCTGCCTTGCCCATGTTCTGTTGTTCTATGACCAGAGTAAACTTGCTCCACAGACAGTGGCTTGCAAGGGCGAGGTCAAAGGCATGGGGCCGAGATCCGCATCCAGGCCGGCGAGGGGTCTGACAGTACCTGCTCTGTGTGTGGTCAGACCGCCCAGGTCACAGATGAGGTGAGAAACTGGTTTAAAGATCAGTTCTGGACAGCGTTGGCAACTAAAGCAGAGTGGTGGAAGAGTATTTTGGTGGACGAGTTAAGAATTAAGACTAGTTTCCTCCGACAAGATGTGATGTCCCCCAGAGTAGATTAGAAATAGCTCCTAAAAAGGCGGCATTCAATGTGTGAGTGTGGATAGCATTAAACTTCATATCTTGCCCCTCCTCGATATTTAAAATCTTACTAAAGGTAAAGGCATGAGAAAGGAAGCTTCTGTAGGCTCAGTCTTGTAGGAAGTGTAAGAGGAAAGCAGAAATGGAATTAAGGAAGAGATGTATTATCAAACAGAGTCAGAGAAGGCAATGATATTTTATAAGTATGCATATTGCAAGAGACCCAAGGAGATAGAAGGATCAATTTGAGATAGTAGATATGGAGAGAGAAGATGTGGTTATGTTTCTTAATGAATACTTTGCAACTGTCCTCACAAAGGAGGGAAAATAATGTACACACTCTTTTCAAGTGTTAGACACATAAAGAAACATGAACTATTGAAGGGTTTAGCGTACTTGAAATTGCCAGACCTGTGTAAGATGTATGGATGACTATTAAAAGAAGCAAAAGAGAGGTACCATGATGGACCAGACCATTTCCCTATTTCAAGTTTTAGGTCTAGCTTTGGGCTCCATGTTGCTTTATTAATGTGTTGTTTCGTAGGAGAGAAGGGCAGCCGGAGTAATTACGTGCTTATAAACTTCTCTGGTTTATTTGGGGATCTTACCTCCATCTTATATCTTACTGAGATTTTAATTAAATCTTATTAGAACTGTCTTGGGTGAAAGTAATGGTCATCCATTACAAAGGTTTGCAAGAACAGTCAGCATGGATTTGTCACAGGAAGGGAATATCTGCTGAGGATTGATTTATTTGAAGAGAAAACTGACAGTGTAGATATAGGTAGTGCACGTGATTACGTCTGTTTTAGATTTATAGCTAGGCCGTTCCTGATGGTTTACACCATGGAAATATTTCAGGAGAAACAGGTGGAAAAATGGCAAATCGGATCTAAATCAAAAAAATTATCAGTGTTTTTGTTGTTAGCAAGTTGCTTGTAGTGTTAATCTGTAAAGCAGAGCGCTGAATCCTTTGATATATATGATATGTTTTTTGTTGTAGGATGATAACTATAGATTGCAGTTAGGTAATTAGTAATAAGAGCAAAAAAAGGTGACTATCCGAAAAGATTTGACCTCTCACTTAACCATCGAAGAGTATTTCCTAACACACTGAGGCAAGGGGCCAGATGCACTTCCCGCCTGCCTGCCCTTGCCCTCAGTTTTATGCCAGCCCCTTCTCCACCTTTCATATTCTGCCTTCTGTCCCCCTTCCCTTCCAGTCCTGATGAAGGGTCTTGGTCCGAAATATTGGTTGTTTTTCGCTCCATAGACACAGCCTGACTTGCTTGGTTCTTCCAGCAATTTTGTCTGTATAACATTGCCTGTCTTCAGTAAAAGGCTGATATTTTTGATAAACTAATATGCAATTAAATTTAAATTTCACATGCTTTTGATTTAAGTTATTATTTTATATAATCAGAGCTATGCAGAAATGGTGGGAAAGCCTTTGATGGCATGATCTATTGACACATCAGAGCAGTCTGGGGCAGGACCATAATCTCCACACCCCATGAGGTGGTCTCCACTTCTGATAGGTTCTGGTTTTCCAGAGGATCATGGAGGCATCTCTGGGAAAACCTTAGGAGTGCACGGCTGCAAAAGGTAAGGCTGTGCGAGGGTTACAGCAGGGTGAAGCTGAAAAGCAGACTGGCTTCCCTGCAATACAACCCAACGCTCTTGAGACGGAAAACTAGGGGTCACAATAACAGCCAAGCATAAAGAAACATTCTCCATGTCATAATTCCCAGAAAGTAACAAATGCAAGTAGATACAGTGGACTATAGAATGTACTCGCTAGGCTGTGGTCACATGAGGACAAGATTACCTTTCGAGTCATGCTGGAAAGTGTCATAAGTATCCTAAGATGGGATCCAGGTCTGGTGGTCAACATTTTAGATAAAGTTCTTGCAACCATGAAGCCTTCACCACTGAGCTAAGAGCATTGGGGGTATAGAAGAGAAAGGATATTCAATATTATTAAACAGATGTTGCATGTTATATTTGCCATTTGCAGTTTACGGCTTACCTGTAATAAACTGGTGAATTACTGTCGGAGATTTGTTTGAACTGATTATGTCATTTAACTCGAACGTTTCTGTCAACACACAGGAATTTAATTCAGATCTCAGTGAAGGAAAGCTGCTGTTCAGATCTGAGGAGCACATACACCAGGCACTAGCTGTAGCCAATCTGAAGACAATCCCCTCCGACCCCCAGATGAATCTGGTAAGAGGAAGCAGCTTTTGAAAACCTGCCAAGAGTGTCTGAGCTGGCTTTGTTCTTTAGGCTCTCTGAGACTTGGCAGGCATCCGAAAGGTGTCCAATCCAGGGTAATAGAATAGTTCAGCTCGTTACAACTAATGAGTTACTTTACATACTGGCCCACTCTGCTGGGACCCCCCCAGCTACCTGAAAGGGTACAGTAGTTAAGTAGCCATTGACTTCACGAGGCTGCAGAAGGGAATAACTGTACTGGGTAATGATTTTTAATGCCTAAAAATAGTCCAAACTTGCCTGTGTTTATGAAGCACCTTTAGGGCACTTGATTTGTGTCATGGTATTGACGCTGTGCATTGCATTTTTCCTGTAAAATTAGTACGAGGAGGAACAGTTTCAAAGGCCCCTTCCTGGATGGACCCGAGCGATTGCATAATACAAAACATGTTAGAAAAGTTGAAATGTTGATGTGCATTTGTGGTTTCTGTTGCCTGCACCTCACCAGCTAACTACAGACTCACATCCACATAGAAAATAGGTGCAGGAGTAGGCCATTCGGCCCTTCGAGCCTGCACCGCCATTTATTATGATCATGGCTGATCATCCAACTCAGAACCCCGCCCCAGCCTTCCCTCCATACCCCCTGACCCCCGTAGCCACAAGGGCCATATCTAACTCCCTCTTAAATATAGCCAATGAACTGGCCTCAACAGTTTCCTGTGGCAGAGAATTCCACAGATTCACCACTCTCTGTGTGAAGAAGTTTTTCCTAATCTCGGTCCTAAAAGGCTTCCCTCTATCCTCAAATGGTGGCCCCTCGTTCTGGACTTCCCCAACATCGGGAACAATCTTCCTGCATCTAGCCTGTCCAATCCCTTTAGGATCTTATACGCTTCAATCAGCTCCCCCCTCAATCTTCTAAATTCCAACGAGTACAAGCCCAGTTCATCCAGTCTTTCTTCATATGAAAGTCCTGCCATCCCAGGAATCAATCTGGTGAACCTTCTTTGTACTCCCTCTATGGCAAGGATGTCTTTCCTCAGATTAGGGGACCAAAACTGCACACAATACTCCAGGTGTGGTCTCACCAAGGCCTTGTACAACTGCAGTAGTACCTCCCTGCTCCTGTACTCGAATCCTCTCGCTATAAATGCCAGCATACCATTCGCCTTTTTCACCGCCTGCTGTACCTGCATGCCCACTTTCAATGACTGGTGTATAATGACACCCAGGTCTCGTTGCACCTCCCCTTTTCCTAATCGGCCACCATTCAGATAATAATCTGTTTTCCTATTTTTGCCACCAAAGTGGATAACTTCACATTTATCCACATTAAATTGCATCTGCCATGAGTTTGCCCACTCACCCAACCTATCCAAGTCACCCTGCATCCTCTTAGCATCCTCCTCACTGCTAACACTGCCACCCAGCTTCGTGTCATCCGCAAACTTGGAGATGCTGCATTTAATTCCCTCATCCAAGTCATTAATATATATTGTAAACAACTGGGGTCCCAGCACTGAGCCTTGCGGTACCCCACTAGTCACCGCCTGCCATTCTGAAAAGGTCCCGTTTATTTCCACTCTTTGCTTCCTGTCTGCTAACCAATTCTCCACCCACACCAATACCTTACCCCCAATACCGTGTGCTTTAAGATTGCACACTAATCTCCTGTGTGGGACCTTGTCAAAAGCCTTTTGAAAATCCAAATATACCACATCCACTGGTTCTCCCCTATCCACTCTACTAGTTACATCCTCAAAAAATTCTATGAGATTCCGTCAGACATGATTTTCCTTTCACAAATCCATGCTGACTTTGTCCGATCATTTCACCGCTTTCCAAATGTGCTGTTATCACATCCTTGATAACTGACTCCAGCAGTTTCCCCACCACCGACGTTAGGCTAACCGGTCTATAATTCCCTGGTTTCTCTCTCCCTCCTTTTTTAAAAAGTGGGGTTACATTAGCCACCCTCCAATCCTCAGGAACTAGCCCAGAATCTAACGAGTTTTGAAAAATTATCACTAATGCATCCACTATTTTTTGGGCTACTTCCTTAAGCACTCTAGGATGCAGACCATCTGGCCCTGGGGATTTATCTGCCTTCAATCCCTTCAATTTACCTAACACCACTTCCCTACTAACATGTATTTCGCTCAGTTCCTCCATCTCACTGGACCCTCTGTCCCTTACTATTTCTGGAAGATTATTTATGTCCTCCTTAGTGAAGACAGAACCAAAGTAATTATTCAATACAAGTTATTATTGGCTAGAGTTATTCTTCCTGAATATCACCTCCCCATGGCCATTTGAACCATTGTCATAAGCAGCTAATAGTCCCCTGTTGATCTAATCAAAGGCCATTTCATGCCCCTTTTGAGTAATTGGATTGATTTGAGCAATATTAACCTTGGTCTGTCCCCCTAATAAGAAAATAGCAGGAGGAAGTCAGAAAGCATCTCAAGCCTGCTCCAGCGTTCAGTATGATGTTCCCCAGGCCTCCTCTCTTCTGTGTCAGCCCATAGACCTCAACACCCAGACTTATCATACATTTATCCACTTAGTCTTTAAAGAACCCCAGTGTTCAATGCTCCATACCTCTTCAGGGTAGAGAATTCCTGGCAGTCACAGTTACAAATCCCTATGTACCTTGGTTGTAAATGACTTCCTTCTTAGCTTGCTTCCCACTAGTGAATACATCAACATACCTTGCCATACCCCCTTGGGATCTTGCATAAAATCTCTCCTTGTTCTTCTAAGAATATAAACACAAAACTCCTGCAGATGCTGGAAATCCTGAGCAGCACATACAAAATGCTGGAGCAACTCTGCAGGTCTGGCAGCATCTATGGAAATAAATAAAGAGTTGACATTTCGGGCCAAGACCCTTCATAGGATTGGAAAGGAAGGGAGAAGATGCCAGAATAAAAAGGTGGGGGGAGGGAAAGGTAAAGGAAAAGGACTGGAGAAGAAGAAATCTGATAGGAGAGGGGAGTGGACCAGGAGAGAAAGGGGAGAAGGAGGTAACCCAGGAAGAGACAATTGACAGGAGAGGAGAAGACATAAGAGGCCAGAGTGGGGAATAGAAGAAGGAAGGAGGGAGGGGAAGGAAATTACTGGAGGTTAAAATCAATGTTCATGCCAGAAGGTTGGAGGCTACCCAGACGGAATTCTGAGGCGTTGTTCCTCCACCCTGAGGGTGGCCTCATAGCTGAAGAAGTTAAGAGTCTAAGACTAAGTTTACCAAGTCTGGAGGGTTTGATTCGTAAGGAGAGGTTGTTTTTCCCTGGGGTATACGAGGCTAAGGTGTGATCTTACAGAGGGGCATAGATAAGGTGAATATCCAGCCTTTATCACAGGGTAGGGGAGTCTGAGAGGAGATAGGTTTAAAGTGAGAGGGAGAAGGTTTAAAACAGGCCCAAGATGGTGCTAAGTGTATGGGATGAGCTGCCACAGGAAGTGGTAGAGGGGGGTGCAATTACATTTAAAAGGCTTTTGGGTAGTTGCGTAGATAAGGAGGATTTAGACTAAACACGGACAAATGAGACTAACTGAGAATGGGCATCTTGGTTGACCTGGACAGGCTGGGCTGAAGTGGCTGTCTCTGTGCTGTATAGCAATGAACGGTACTCTGTTCAATGGTAATAATAGTTCCCCATGTCCGAACTTCAACCCGCTTGCAATAAAGGCAATGTGTCACTTACCTTTCTAACCACTTGCTGCACTTCCTGCTAACTTTCTGTGATTCATTCACAAGAACATCTAAGTCTCTCTATACTTCACTCATCCGCAATCTTTCATCGTTAAGAGAAGAGTCTACCGTTAGATTCTTCTTATCTAAGTACACACTCGTATTCCCACATTAGGCTCCATTTGCCATGTTTTCCTTGCCCATTCAATTAGTCCATGTCCTAAACTTGGGTACCGTATATTCTCCTCCAAGTCATGTTTATAAACCATAAGTGATAATTTTTCAAAACTCGTTAGATTCTGGACTAGTTCCTGAGGATTGGAGGGTGGCTAATCTAACCCCACTTTTTAAAAAAGGAGGGAGAGAGAAACCAGGGAATTATAGACTGGTTAGCCTAACGTCGGTGGTGGGGAAACTGCTGGAGTCAGTTATCAAGGATGTGATAACAGCACATTTGGAAAGCGGTGAAATGATCGGACAAAGTCAGCATGGATTTGTGAAAGGAAAAACATGTCTGACGAATCTCATAGAATTTTTTGAGGATGTAACTAGTAGAGTGGATAGGGGAGAACCAGTGGATGCGGTATATTTGGATTTTCAAAAGGCTTTTGACAAGGTCCCACACAGGAGATTAGTGTGCAATCTTAAAGCACACGGTATTGGGGGTAAGGTATTGGTGTGGGTGGAGAATTGGTTAGCAGACAGGAAGCAAAGAGTGGGAATAAACGGGACCTTTTCAGAATGGCAGGCGGTGACTAGTGGGGTACCGCAAGGCTCAGTGCTGGGACCCCAGTTGTTTACAATATATATTAATGACTTGGATGAGGGAATTAAATGCAGCATCTCCAAGTTTGCGGATGACACGAAGCTGGGTGGCAGTGTTAGCAGTGAGGAGGATGCTAAGAGGATGCAGGGTGACTTGGATAGGTTGGGTGAGTGGGCAAACTCATGGCAGATGCAATTTAATGTGGATAAATGTGAAGTTATCCACTTTGGTGGCAAAAATAGGAAAACAGATTATTATCTGAATGGTGGCCGATTAGGAAAAGGGGAGGTGCAACGAGACCTGGGTGTCATTATACACCAGTCATTGAAAGTGGGCATGCAGGTACAGCAAGCGGTGAAAAAGGCGAATGGTATGTTGGCATTTATAGCGAGAGGATTCGAGTACAGGAGCAGGGAGGTACTACTGCAGTTGTACAAGGCCTTGGTGAGACCGCACCTGGAGTATTGTGTGCAGTTTTGGTCCCCTAATCTGAGGAAAGACATCTTTGCCATAGAGGGAGTACAAAGAAGGTTCACCAGATTGATTCCTGGGATGGCAGGTCTTTCATATGAAGAAAGACTGGATGAACTGGGCTTGTACTCGTTGGAATTTAGAAGATTGAGGGGGGATCTGATTGAAACGTATAAGATCCTAAAGGGATTGGACAGGCTAGATGCAGGAAGATTGTTCCCGATGTTGGGGAGGTCCAGAACGAGGGGTCACAGTTTGAGGATAGAGGGGCAGCCTTTTAGGACCGAGATTAGGAAAAACTTCTTCACACAGAGAGTGGTGAATCTGTGGAATTCTCTGCCACAGGAAACAGTTGAGGCCAGTTCATTGGCTATATTTAAGAGGGAGTTAGATATGGCCCTTGTGGCTACGGGGGTCAGCGGGTATGGAGGGAAGGCTGGGGCGGGGTTCTGAGTTGGATGATCAGCCATGATCATAATAAATGGCGGTGCAGGCTCGAAGGGCCGAATGGCCTACTCCTGCACCTATTTTCTATGTTTCTATAACTAATTGAGGGGCAACGACTGATTCTTGGGGCACTTCACTTGTTACATCCTTCCAGGCTGGAAAAGACCCATTTATCACAAATGCCAGTCTTCTATCAAGAACCAATCTTCACACAAATCCTCTCAGTACCATGAGCCTCCTGGCAACTTGTCTGCTTTTTGACCCCTTAACTTTGCTTTTCATTATCCTGTCCCTCATGATAGCAATTACTAAATTCACCATAACGTTTGAAATTATCCTATTAGATAGTTTTGAAGTGTTTACAGTGTCCTCCACAGCAAAGAAAATGTTAAGGTATCAATTTAATTTGCCTGTCCTCTTTTCCTGTTATTGATTCCCCATTCTTGATCTCTAATGGTTCCACACTTACCCTAACTACCATCTTCCTTGTATGTATTAATGGAAGCCCTTGCTGTTAGTTTTGATGTCACATTGCCTCCTTATAACGATTCAGTTTCTTGTAAAATTCTCTATCCTCTGATCTCTCACAGATCCTTGCCATTTTATATGCTCTGCTTTATGTTTTAATTTTTCCACAATAATTCACTGATTATACAATCTAGGATGTCTTCTTATCCTCATGTAAGGACATTTTAAGTGCTTGTAAGCCTGAAGTTGACACTACCTTTGCTTTGTTCATCTACAAAAGTGGTAATATTGCTTTTGACACTACTAATACAGGAGAGGTTGAAACCTGTAGGAATTGAAATTGAGACTTCTCAGGTGAATTGCAAAAATGTGCAATTCATCTGATTCACCAAATCTAGTTCCAGAATTATGTAAACAGGAGCCAAGGAGAAAATAGTTAATTTTGGCATGGATGTTGCAGGATGCAGAAAAAGCTGGAAAGTAATATTTAAAAACATGACATAAGAATGAGACTAAAGTCAATTATCCATTTGAAACTTGCAGAAAATGTTTAGGACTTGAGGTGAATGGAATTTCTGTATGAACAGCAGGCACTTGCATGCCATGTGGTAATTTATTCTTCCATTTCTTCCCCATCTCTATAGAGTATAAAATCGGAGTTAGAATTAACCAATTTTAAAGGTAAGACAGAGAACTCTTTCACATGTTTAATATCTCTCTGAAACAGCAATCTGTCCCTGCAAGCTTCAAAGCAGCCTCCATCACTCTGGTGCCCAGAAGAGCCACAGTAACCGTCCTAAGCAATTTCCGCCCTGTGGCAATGACTTCAACAATCATGAAATACTTTGAGCAGCTGGTAATGGATAATTTAAATCCCAGCTACATTGGACCCTTCCAGTTCACCTACTGCTCAAACCAGTCCACTGATAATAGCACAGCCTCAGCCCTCCAATCCTTCCTGACACACCTAGAAAAAAAAACCTCATTCGCCAGGATGTTGTTCAATTTCAGCTCAGCGTTTACATCCCCACATATTTTAGCAAATAAAAAACTGTTGCTTGATCTGTAAAAGCCTTTTTTCACAGAGTCGGCAGCTTTATTAATTTGAACATATAACAAGAGCCCAGACGTGAATTACATTCAATCCCTTCCTTTCGTACTTTAGCGTCTTGGACCAAAGATGTGCAGTTGAGATGTAGCTCCTTGAGATTGCATGGAGCCTCATTGAAAACAAGGACAGAGATATCACAATGGAAATAGACATCTACACACATTGAGGGCTGACGGCCAAATGCAGAACTGTTGGCTGCTGGTCATCTTTAGTTTCGTCTTCACAGCTCATTAAATTGTGATCCCTGTGTAACAAATCAAGCATAATCCACATGAACTTTACATTCGGTACCCTTTGGCATGACGATGACTCTCTCCGTCTTCGTAACATTATCAGACCTCTCCAGCCCCTGAACTCCGGAAACACTTCACCAAACCCCCTGCTTCTCTACTCCTTTAGTCTACAAGCATCAGAACTAATATGCCTATGTGACTCAGTGTCAAATTTTTGCTTAAGGCTTATGAAGCACCCTGAAACAATTTGTGAGCCGCTCTATTACTAATGCAAGTTATAACTTTAATACAGTTAGTTGTGTTTGATTTGAAGGAATAGCCGGAGAAAACAAACCACAGCCTCCACCTCAGTCTCTTAAACGTGTTGTGCAAGCCAATATAGCCAAGGCCTCTGCGAGTCAAAAAGCAGGTAAAAATATTTTTCTTCTCCCTTATGAAATATCTAAGATGAAAGTAAGTCTATTTTTCTATTACCCCTTCAGCACATTTATTTCTTACTGGGTCATCATTCCATGGTATTGGCCATTACATACCACACTCAAAATCAACCTTCACATATGTACTTACAATAAGCTTCAGGATTCTGCTGGTTAATGGGGCTTTCATGACCAAATTCAACCATTAAGTTGATTAAATGATAGGAACTACATCAGATCTTGTAGCAAATTATTCTAGTGAATGTTTTGAGGAGACAGTAAGGTCCAGTTCAAAGATAAGTTTGACTTTTCATCCATGTGTAATAGCAAATTGCAGATAGGAGTGGGAATCATGGCTGTCTTTCTGATTTTAGTAGCTTAAAGGCATTAGTATCAACTTTAGTACCTTGACTGCTTTATATTTGGCAATTCAGTACAATCTGTGTGGTGCATACTGAGGAGAAGCTGTAAATAAACACAGGCAGTCTGTTGCAAGTAGTTTACATTGCCACTTATTGTTCTGGCCTCAAGAGGGCGCAGTTAATTTGTATGCATATCACCTCCTGTATGTAAGTTGCTTTTTTATATCATTTCCTGCACGGCTAACTTGGGTTTAATTTAAAGTGCACGGTGAAAAGGCATCCATCTCCATCTTCTCTTTATTTGCCCTTGAAACAGCAATATCTGTGAGTCTTAATCTTCAGTTAATATCAGTAAACATTTAGTAGATATATTTTGAAAATGTATTTTGCTTATTGCTTATTGTTATTAAGGTATCATAGAAATAGATATGGGGTATTTCATGTGTGTATTTCATTGGTTAACACTAATTGTGAGAATAATAGGTGTATTAGTATATTCAGATGATTCTGTATTGAATTTAATACGTAATTTACTTAATTTTCTGCAGTTTCACAAGTAAGATCTCATTAAAACCCTGAAGAAAGCTTCATCTTGGGCGATTTTTGAGAAGGTGCTTAACTCGCTGCACAGCTTTGTACATACACACTGCTAGGGCAGTAGACTCATCTTACACCAAAATAGAAGCCACACTGAGTTGCTTTTCCTTTCCTACCATAACCCCCAACAATAATTCCAGACACAAATCTTCCAGATAATGATACTATATTTTCCTCCTATTCGAATCAAATTGAAACATCCTAATAAATGTCAGGAAAATAACAGTTTAATGCTGCAAGGAGCTCTTTAAGATCACATTAATACAGGGGTTCCCAATCTTTTTTATATCATGGACCATTAAACAAGGGGTCCGTGACACAAGAGTGGGGACCCCTGCATTATTATGTCTAACACAATGAGCATAAGTTCAAGTATAAAGAAATGTTCTCCTTTCATATTTTCCAATAGCCAGATTCCTTCAATTCTGCTAACCATTCTAGTGAATCTTCAAAGACTAAATAATATGACATTCCTAAGTGTACACAGTACATCAACTATGGTCTAAGTTCAGCAGAAATTCCTGCTTTAAAGTTCTATTCACCTAGAAATAAATGCTAGGATTTGCTTTATTTTATAGCTTTTTAAACTTCTTTGGTACTCTGTTTACTTGTAGTCTTGGAATCCTTAACCTGTTTATCCCATTAGGGCTTTTTTTTCATACAGCATGTAACGTCCTTATTCTCTTTATTAAAATATTATACTCCATTCCTATCTGTGTTGAAAACAGCCACGGACCCGCAGGAAGGTTAGAAACAATTCAGGCTCTATGTACTTGTAGAGATCTTATTCCATCTTGGCACAGCTGCTTGAGCTGCTGACTGTTTCCAACCGTTGTTTTGTTTCTACTTTCCTGCGTCTGTAGCATTTGCTGTTGGACAAATAACCACTTTTGATATTTGCATGTTAGAGTGCATAATGTGGAAGTCCTAAATGACTAGGATCAACTGTACTTTTAAGTTTACTTTTCCTCTAATCCCTCATGTTCACAAGCATGCTTACATGAGCATCTTTCAATAAGGCAAAATAAAAATCAGCCAGTCACGCTCCCAGATTCTGTGTAGAATTTCTTCAGTGTCCCTTAAAGTGAGCACCATTACTGTCTAGGTTCATGCATCAGCAGTGACACTTCAGTGAGACGCCGTAAATCATGAACAGTCCCACAGGAGAGGGAAGGGAAGACAGTAAATTGAAAATATAAATGATTCTTAATAATGTATTGCAGAATTGATGAAAGAAATTAAACCAGAATCAAGATATCTGAATAATGTTTAAGAAAGTATTTTCATTTATCTTTTCAGACAAAGAAGGGAATTTTGAAGGACAACTATCCTCAGAAGCCAAGAATGCAGAATTTGGTGGTGAAGAAGAAACTAAAAAACAAGAAATTACATCAGGAAGGAACCAGAAAATTCTGCTCCCTCCTCCTCGAACAAAACTCCTGAAAAAACGTAATACAGAACAGAATGTAAATCCTGTTCCACTTCCCAGAAAACTCATTGTATCACAAAGCAGTTTAACTCTCGATGAAGCTCGCAGCCTTGAAACGTGTGTAACATCAAAATCTGGAGGTACAGCTGACCATCAAAACTTTATAGTTCCATATCACCAATAACACTGAAGAGTAACGATTTATCGTCAGTCAATATTTTCATGATGTGACCTTCTGATTTTTTTTAAACCATACCTAAATCCAAGATTCGCCAATTATCATAAATAACTTCCATATCTATCCCTAACTGTACCTAACTTTACACACTCTAATCATTTATGCATGTAAGGGGGCTTGAGAGGGTAGTTGTTGAGATAATTTCACGAGTGGAAAGTCAGAAACAATGGGACATAGCTAAAAATATAAGGGACTAGTCATTTAAAACTGAAGTTCATAGAAATTTATTTGCTCAAAGGGTGATAATCTCTGGAATTTTCTGTCCTAGAAGGTAGAGGGGACCAGATCATTAGATACATTTAAGGTGGATACAGAAAATATTTGAAAGCTTAAGGAATTGAGAATTATGGAGGGCTGGTTTAGAAGAGCCAGCAGAGATCAACGATCTCATTGGTCATTTGAGGGGCTGAGGGGCTGAGTGGCCTACTTCTGCTCTGTTCAATCAAACCACCTCTCCAATTTCTGAGTTCCTTAGATACAAGGGTCAGTTATTCAATTTACCTTTTGATGTGCAGCTGAGAGTACACTGTATTCCTTCCAACGTTAACATATCCTTCCATAGGCTATATTTGTGGTGTTAGGTAAATTGAAGGGATTGAAGGCAGATAAATCCCCAGGGCCAGATGGTCTGCATCCTAGAGTGCTTAAAGAAGTAGCCCAAGAAATAGTGGATGCATTAGTGATAATTTTTCAAAACTCGTTAGATTCTGGACTAGTTCCTGAGGATTGGAGGGTGGCTAATCTAACCCCACTTTTTAAAAAAGGAGGGAGAGAGAAACCAGGGAATTATAGACTGGTTAGCCTAACGTCGGTGGTGGGGAAACTGCTGGAGTCAGTTATCAAGGATGTGATAACAGCACATTTGGAAAGCGGTGAAATGATCGGACAAAGTCAGCATGGATTTGTGAAAGGAAAATCATGTCTGACGAATCTCATAGAATTTTTTGAGGATGTAACTAGTAGAGTGGATAGGGGAGAACCAGTGGATGTGGTATATTTGGATTTTCAAAAGGCTTTTGACAAGGTCCCACACAGGAGATTAGTGTGCAAACTTAAAGCACACGGTATTGGGGGTAAGGTATTGGTGTGGGTGGAGAATTGGTTAGCAGACAGGAAGCAAAGAGTGGGAATAAACGGGACCTTTTCAGAATGGCAGGCGGTGACTAGTGGGGTACCGTAAGGCTCAGTTCTGGGAACCCAGTTGTTTACAATATATATTAATGACTTGGATGAGGGAATTAAATGCAGCATCTCCAAGTTTGCGGATGACACGAAGCTGGGTAGCAGTGTTAGCAGTGAGGAGGATGCTAAGAGGATGCAGGGTGACTTGGATAGGTTGGGTGAGTGGGCAAATTCATGGCAGATGCAATTTAATGTGGATAAATGTGAAGTTATCCACTTTGGTGGCAAAAATAGGAAAACAGATTATTATCTGAATGGTGGCCGATTAGGAAAAGGGGAGGTGCAACGAGACCTGGGTGTCATTATACACCAGTCATTGAAAGTGGGCATGCAGGTACAGCAGGCAGTGAAAAAGGCGAATGGTATGCTGGCATTTATAGCGAGAGGATTCGAGTACAGGAGCAGGGAGGTACTACTGCAGTTGTACAAGGCCTTGGTGAGACCACACCTGGAGTATTGTGTGCAGTTTTGGTCCCCTAATCTGAGGAAAGACATCTTTGCCATAGAGGGAGTACAAAGAAGGTTCACCAGATTGATTCCTGGGATGGCAGGACTTTCATATGAAGAAAGACTGGATGAATTGGGCTTGTACTCATTGGAATTTAGAAGATTGAGGGGGGATCTGATTGAAACGTATAAGATCCTAAAGGGATTGGACAGGCTAGATGCAGGAAGATTGTTCCCAATGTTGGGGAAGTCCAGAACGAGGGGTCACAGTTTGAGGTTAGAGGGGAAGCCTTTTAGGACCGAGATTAGGAAAAACTTCTTCACACAGAGAGTGGTGAATCTGTGGAATTCTCTGCCACAGGAAACTGTTGACGCCAGTTCATTGGCTATATTTAAGAGGGAGTTAGATATGGCCTTTGTGGCTACGGGGATCAGGGGGTATGGAGGGAAGGCTGGGGCAGGGTTCTGAGTTGGATGATCAGCCATGATCATAATAAATGGCGGTGCAGGCTCGAAGGGCTGAATGGCCTACTCCTGCACCTATTTTCTATGTTTCTATGTTTCTATTCCCCCATACTGTCACACTACTCCAGAATTTTTCCAAACAGAAACCACTTGCACATGGTACTCTAATATCAGCATTACATTAGTCCTATTTTCCTAACATTTTAATAAAGTGTTCATGAACCTAACTGCCACTGGTTCTTTTAGAGCTTGTGGGCTTTCATAGCTGAGAATGTGCTCTGTTTTCTTTGTTTGCCCAAACAATAAGCTCACTTTTGTCTACACTGAATTCCAATTTGTCACACTTTTGGCAATTTGCTCAATCTATTAGGACTCCTTTGTAACTTGATGCTTTCATCTACACTACCTACAATGCAGACCAGGTTTGTACAATTGGAAATCCCAAATGACTTATGAATACTGTGAGGAGTTCCAGCCCCTCCATCATGAGTCCCATCTTTCCAACTTGAGTACTTTCCAATTATCCGTACTGTTTCCTGTTCAGTCAGCTTCCAATCCAGGTTAATAATTAGCCTTCAAATTTTTCGAGGGGTGATTGATAAGTTCGTGGCCTAAGGTAGAAGGAGTCAATTTTAGAAAACCTAGCACATTTATTTTTCAACATAGTCTCCTCCTACATTTACACACTTAGTCCAGTGGTCGTGGAGCATACGGATCTTGGACCTCCAGAAAGTGTCCACAGCAGGGGTGATTGATAAGTTTGTGGTGTAAGGTAGAAGGAGATGAGTTATACAGCTCTCGTTACATGCACATGCAGTTCAACTCTTTGATTATGCAAAAAGTCTGAAGTTAGTAACTCATCTCCTTCTACCTTAGGCCACAAACTTATCAATCACACCAGATGAGTTAATAATCAAACTTTCTGCATAATCACTCAAAGGTATTGATGTGGATAGAGAATTGGTTAGCAGGCAGGAAGCAAAGAGTGGGAATAAACAGGACCTTTTCAGAATGGCAGGCAGTGACTAGTGGGGTACCGCAAGGCTCAGTGCTGGGACCCCAGTTGTTTACAATATATATTAATGACTTGGATGAGGGAATTAAATGCAGCATCTCCAAGTTTGCGGATGACACGAAGCTGGGCGGCAGTGTTAGCTGTGAGGAGGATGCTAAGAGGATGCAGGGTGACTTGGATAGGTTGGGTGAGTGGGCAAATTCATGGCAGATGCAATTTAATGTGGATAAATGTGAAGTTATCCACTTTGGTGGCAAAAATAAGAAAACAGATTATTATCTGAATGGTGGCCGATTAGGAAAAGGGGAGGTGCAACGAGACCTGGGTGTCATTATACACCAGTCATTGAAAGTGGGCATGCAGGTACAGCAGGCAGTGAAAAAGGCGAATGGTATGCTGGCATTTATAGCGAGAGGATTCGAGTACAGGAGCAGGGAGGTACTACTGCAGTTGTACAAGGCCTTGGTGAGACCACACCTGGAGTATTGTGTGCAGTTTTGGTCCCCTAATCTGAGGAAAGACATCCTTGCCATAGAGGGAGTACAAAGAAGGTTCACCAGATTGATTCCTGGGATGGCAGGACTTTCATATGAAGAAAGACTGGATGAACTGGGCTTGTACTCGTTGGAATTTAGAAGATTGAGGGGGGATCTGATTGAAACGTATAAAATCCTAAAGGGATTGGACAGGCTAGATGCAGGAAAATTGTTCCCGATGTTGGGGAAATCCAGAACGAGAGGTCACAGTTTGAGGATAAAGGGGAAGCCTTTTAGGACTGAGAGGAAAAACTTCTTCACACAGAGAGTGGTGAATCTGTGGAATTCTCTGCCACAGGACACAGTTGAGGCCAGTTCATTTTGGCTATATTTAAGAGGGAGTTAGATATGCCCCTTGTGGCTACGGGGATCAGCGGGTATGGAGGGAAGGCTGGTGCAGGGTTCTGAGTTGGATGATCAGCCGTGATCATAATAAATGGCGGTGCAGGCTCGAAGGGCCGAATGGCCTACTCCTGCACCTATTTTCTATGTTTCTATGTTTCTACCTTAGGCCACGACCTTATCAATCACTCCTGCTGTGGACACTTTCTGGAGGTCCAAGATTTGTATGCTCCACGACCGCTAGACTAAGTGTGTAAATGTAGGAGGGGACTCTGTTGAAAAATAAATGTGCTAGGTTTTCTAAAAATGACTCCTCCTACCTTAGGCCATGAACTTATCAATCACCCCTCATATGAGCTTCAATTTGTTTCAATTCTTGATGTGAGATCTAATCAAATGAATTCTTTAAATGCATATTAGTGACAGTCCATAAAAATTCCCATTTTGTATCCCTTCAAAATAACCCCTCAGATTCATCACACACTGTCTCCCCTTCACAAAATCGAAGTTATCACTCCTCATCCCTCCTCTATCAGACTTGGACAAACTTGGTTTGTTTTCTCTGGAGCAGCAGAGGCTGAGGAGAGAGCTGATAGGGGTTTATAAAGTTACGAGAGGCAGAGATAAGAGAGGACAGGGAGTATGTTTCCCAGGGTTGAAATGTCTAATACCAGGAGGCACGTGTTGAGATCGGGTAAGTTCAAAGGGGTTGTGAGGGCTCAGTTTTTTTTTAATTCGAGAGAGTCGTGGATGCTGGGAATGCACTGTCTGGTACGGTGGTAGAGGCCAATGCATTAGGGGCTTTTAAGAGATGTTTGCATAGGAGCATAAATATGAGGAAGATGGAGGGATATGGACATTGTGTAGGTAGGAGGGATTAGCTTCTGGGTTTTTTAAAATTCATTTTTTTGCTGGTTCAGCACAACATTGTGGGCCATAGGGCCTGTTCCTGTGCAGTACTGTTCTATGTCCCTCTTTGTTCTAAACAGTTCATTAGCAGCTGATAAGATGCTGGTGAAAAGTCTATTTCGTTATTAACCTGTGGCCTTTGGTTTCCCAGATAAAAATGAAAGCCATTCTGCAGAACAGTTATCTCAGAGATCAACAGATGAGGAGGAAATAAGCCAACATTTTTAGAGGAAAACCTCTATGATCACTGTTGATGGACTAAAATCGGCGTGTACATTTATCAGTAAAACACTGAAATTAAAATGGGCTGCACCATGGAGAACCCAGTCCAGTTTACCTACTCAAAACATCTGTTAAAAAGAATTTGAGTAGAAAATTTTCATTTGACAGCTGTACAATTTTTATACAATTTGTACGAAATGTGGATTTAAAATACACAATTCACATTTCCAGATATGCTTAACTGAAGCATAGGATCATCTTCAGCTCAAAGTGTCAAGATGATGATTTATCTTAACCTCTTGAGGTCCCCAACATCACAAAAGCCAGCATGTGTTATCAAACAGCTGCAGACATTGCCAGAACCCATTCAATATCGTTACTGTAGAATCTGTGTTCGAGAACCAGCTATTCAATTACAGTTCCCACCACCATTGTATAGTTTGCCTGGATTAAATGCTACTCGGGTAACTAGTGCCAATAGCTTTCTCTTAAACAAAATGACAGGTATCAATAATCTAGTCCTGCGAGGATCACTCTCCAGCAACGGTTCCAGAAATGGCCTAAGGTGCTGCTGTCTGGAGTTAAAGGAGGAACTATACAAGTAGGAATGCATGCACAGTGGGGTTGATCAAGTGGCAGGCAGACAATAAAATTCTGACCACCTCCCCGTAACCATTATGCAAAGGAAAAGTGTTAACAGGAAAAAAAGTAACTATTATGTAGAGATCTACAATCTATGATGCACAAATTATGGATGCAATAGAACACTCCTCTTGTGCTCCAATGATACACAAGAAATTTGACACCATTCCAGTATAAAGCTTTGTCATCAGTATCCTATCCTCCAGTGCCTCCCCATGGCTGTAGGGCATATCGGCCACAAGTGCTGTAGGAACCTCAATGTTTATCCAGCAGTTTTTATAATCTACAAGGACCATTGCAGCAGGCACACAGAAACACCATTATGATTTGGAACTGGACTGCAGTTCCTAGGAGTAGGCAATAAATGTTGGTTCATACAGCACCACCCACATTCAGACCCCAAATGAAGGGAAAAACAAATGACATCATTTCCAGTTGCAGCTTGTTTACATTTCATCTTGTCTGTTTTCAATCCCACAGAATGAATGCAGGAACAGATGATTAGAGGAACTACTGTTTCATCATGACACTCAGGTTGTAGCTTACTGACTTGTTTTAAGAGTACCATAGTACAACCTAATATAAAGCAATCCAAGAAGAGGAAGAAGTATTCCGACATGCAGGAATGTGTATGCCCATTTTTTTTCTTAAATGCAAGGAGGAAGATTAAATGGACTGTGAAATGGCTTGTGGCTCACTTGTTAAATTTTGTTTGATTATGTGCCTTTAACCTACCTTGTGACATTTTGATATTCTGAAAATGTTATGTAAATTCGTTTTTTAAGTTACTTATGTGAAATCACACATTGATAATATTCCAGACATCTAAAGATATTGTTTATATGTTGAATAAATAAAACAATGAAAATCAGGATGACGTGTTGAAACATACAACATTCTTATTGGGTTTGACAGGATGGAGGCAGGGATGACATTTTCCCTGTCTGTGGTATCTACACATGGAATACTTCTTCCGAAATACCTGATCAGCCAGTTGGGCTAGAAACAGTGTGGAATTTCTTCGCCCAGAAAGTACAGAATCCTTGAAATTCTAAGGTTATAATTTTCAGAAGGATTTGTGGATTTTAAAAGAATTGAGGAATATGGGATTAATGATTGACACAAGGAGCTGAATGGCCTATTCCTAATCTATTTCTTGAGTTCTAAAAAGACATGTATGAAATGTACACTATTAATCATTAAGACACATGCATTTCTTGCAATGGAAAAATGGGATCAGATTTTCTGCTCTAAAAGGCGGTGCTAAATGGCACTGATGATTTTCGTCACATGGATTTCTCCCTATTGGAGAGCTACTTGAGGTACATACAAAAAGAACATGGTACATTGCTAGATTAGAAACCCAATAACTTTCAAATGCCCCTGGACTACAATCACATTGCTATTTTCATCAGGACAGGAGATGATTCATCTAAATCTAAAGCCTTTAAGTCACAGTCCTCCGTCAACCCACTTCTACTTACTTATGCAGATCCACTAAAAGAAATGCCTGATTACACACTTTATTTCACTTTGGTCTCGAAGCACAGAAGCTGTTCTTTCCATCTGAACGTCTTTTCCTCCTTGACTCCAGCGATTCCACAATGTTTCCAATACCTCTTAGTCACAGTGGCATAGGCAGACAAGGTGTGGAGGTCCTGAAGAGAGATTTTAGGGAGCTAGGTAGAAAGCTGAAAAACAGGACCTCCAGGGTAGTAATCTCTGGATTGCTGCCTGTGCCATGTGCCAGCAAGGGTAAGAATAGGATGATTTGGCAGGTGAACGCGTGGCTGAGGATCTGGTGCAGGGGGCAGGGGTTCAGATTTATGGATCATTGGGATCGATTCTGGGAAAGTTACAACCTGTACAAAAGGGATGGATTACACCTGAACCGAATATCCTTACGGGCAGGTTTGCTGGGGTTATTCGAGAAGGTTTAAACTAATTTGGCAGAAGCACAGAAACTGAAGTGGACAGTGCTGAAGGTGAGATAGTTGGTTTACAATCAGTGGCAACATGTAGTGAGACTGCTAGCAAGCAGAGACAGATGATAGGGCAAAATTGCAGTCAACAGGATGAGTTGCAATATAAGGGCAGACAAAATTGAAAAGGTGACTATGAAGACTGAAGTTATATTTTAATGGACACAGTGTATGCAATAAGGTAGATGAACTTGTAGCAAGGTACAGATTAGCATATATTGGCACATTGGCACTGAATCAAATCTGAAAGATAATTGGGAACACATTGTATCAAAAGGACAGACAGGTAGGCAGAGGGGGTGATGTGGCTCTGTTGGTAAAAAAAAATCAAATCATTAGAAAGAGGTGACATAGGGTCAGAAGGTGTTGAATCATTGTGGGTAAAGCTAAGGAACTGCAGGGTAAAAAGACCATGATGGGAGTTACTTACAGATTCCCAAGCAGTAGTAAGGATGAGGTTTACAAAATTACAATGGGAGATAGAAAATGCATGCCAAAAGGACAATTTACAATTGTCATGGGTGATTTCAATATGCAGGCAGATTGGAAAAATCAATTAGGGCTGGATCCCAAGAGGGGGGTGTTCTAGAGTACCTATGTGATGGCTTTTTAAAGCATCTCGTGGTTGAGCCCACTAGAGGACCAGCTATTCTGGATTGGATGTTGTGCAATGAACCAGAATTGATTTGAGGGCTCAAGGTAAAAGAACGCTTAGTGATAAGTGATCATAATATGATCAAATTCACCTTGAAATTTGAGAAGGAGAAGCTAAAGTCAGATGTATCAGTATTACAGTGGAGAAATACTGTAATAGTATATATCCCAAAGAGAAAGATCTATTCTAAAGGCAAGATGGCATAAGAGAAGTTAAATCCAGCATAAAAGCCAAAGAGAGGGCATATAATAGAGCAAACTTGGTGGGAAGTTAAAGGATTGGGAAGCTTTTAAAACCCAACAGAAGACAACTTTAAAAAGTCATTAAAAAGGAAAAGATGGAATATGAAATTAACTTAGCCAACTAAAAGCTTTTTCAGATAATAAAGTGTAAGAGAGAGGCGAGAGTGGATATCAGACCACTGGTGAATGATGCTGGAGAGGTGGAAATGGTGGACAAACTGAAGAAGTATTTTGCATCACTCTTCACTGTAGAAAACACCAGCAGTATGGTGCAAGATCCAAAGTGTCAGGGTCATTACTAGGGAGAAGGTTTTTGGGAAACTTGGACCAGATGGTGTACCCCAGGGTTCTGAAAAAGGTGCTGATGAGATTGTGGAGGCATTAGATTCTGGAATGTTTCTGGAAGACTGGAAAATTGCAAGTGTCACTCCACTCTTCAAGAATGGAGAGAGGCAGAAGTAAGGAAATTATAGGCCAGTTAGTCTGGCCTCAGTGGTGGGGAGGATGTTGGAGTCAATTGTTAATGATGTCATTTTCGGGGTACTTGGAGGCACATGATAAACAGCCTGTAATCAATATGGTTTCTTCAGGGGAAAATCTTGCCTGCATGTCTGTTGGAATTCTTTGAAGTAACAAGCAGGATAGAAAAAGGAGAATTGGTGGATGCTGTGTACTTGGATTTTCAGAAGGCCTTTGATAAGGAGCAACACAAGAGCCCATGGCATTACAGGAAAGATACTGGAAGTGACTAATTGGCAGGAGGCAAGAGTGGGAATAAAGTGCATTTTTTCTGGTTGGCTGCCGGAGACTAGTGGTGTCCCACAGGGGTCTGTGTTGGAACCACTTACGTTTACATTCTATGTCAATGGATGATGGAATTGATACAAAGATAAGTGGAGGTGCAGGTGGTTTTGAGGAAGGACAGACAGAATACGAGAAAAGGCAAAGAAGTGGCAGATGGAATACAGTGTCAGGAAGCATATGGTCACGCATCTTAGTAGAAGAAATAAAAGGGTAGATTATTTTCTAAATGGAGAGCAAATTCAAAACTCGGGGGCATAAAGACACTTGGGAGTCCTTAAACAGGATTCCCTAAAGATTAATTTACAGGTTGAGTCAGTGTTGAGGAAGGCAAATGCAACGCTAGCATTCATTTCAAGAGGACCAGAATATAAAAGCAAGAATGTAATGTTGAGGTCTTATAAAGCACTGGCAAAACCTCACTTGGAGTATTGTGAACAGTTTTGGGCCTGTTAGCTTAGAAAGGATGTACTGACGCTGGAGAGAGTTCAAAGGAGGATCACAAAAATTATACCAGCATTGAACGGCTTGTCATATGAAACGTGATTGATGGCTCTGGGCCTGTATTCACTGGATGTCTCATTTGGCTGTATTCATGAATACTCATGTATTACATAATGACAATTAAACAAATTTAATTCAGAAGAATGAGAGGTGACCTCATTGAAACCTATCAAATGTTGGAGGGCCCTGAAAGAGTGTATGTGGAAAGGCTGTTTCCTATGGTGGGAGAGTCAGGGACCAAAGAACACCACCTCAGAATAGTAGGTGTCCTTTTAGAATAGAGGAATCTCTTTAGCCAAAGAGTGGTGAATCGGTCATATTCATTTCCACAGGGATATGTGGAGGCTAAATCCTTACATATATTTAAGGCTGAGGATGATAGATTCTTGAATGGTCAGGACACAAAGGAACATGAGGAGAAGGCAGATTGGAGCTGAGGGGGAAAAAAATGGATCAGCCATGATGAAATGGCAGAGACGACTCGCTGGGCCAAATGGCCTAATTCTGATCCTGTATCTTATTGGTCTTACAAATTTCCTGGTTCCAGTCATCTGTTTATAGGATAATAAGATGGAGGATCACAGATACTTCTAACTTCTAGTGTGATTAACTCTGCATTATTAATTCAAACATGTGCATGAAGAATTTAAAATAATTTTAAATTATGAACGTCAATGTATTCATGCTTAAGTTTACTTGATCTCACTGGTGAGAGTGAACACATTCTGCAATATCTTCTCACAAAGGACACCACAATCCAGAATGTGAACCATGTTGCTTACAAATGTATGTGCACCATCATTTCCCTTATTTTATGATTAAGGTCTTGTTCCTTTGTAACCAAAATCAGCATTTTAATGGTAGAGCTATTGTACATTAGATATGAAACCAGAGGGTATTATACATTATTTTCACTGTCTTGGCTATACAAATGAACCATTTTTAATACAAACATCTCTGCAAATAAATTAAGGTGGTGATTTTTATGTAGATTCTTGCTTCGCTATAAATCTTGGTCTAACTAACAAGCACTGAACATTAAAAATAACCACAATAAAAAACGCCTACCAATGTTGCAAAAGGATAACTAAGATTCTGAAACAGTGATTGAACTGGAGAATAATGTTTGGATCTTTTTTTAAACTATTTCAAAAATAGTAAGCTCCCCAAATCTCTCAGATAATATGGTGCTTCAAAACACTGAGGCAAATCAATCCCACTGAGAATGAACTGTAATGCTGCGTGAAAAACTTTACAGAGATAGGACTGGTCCACTGGTCGAAATTCTAAATTGGAGAAAGGCCAATTTTGATGGTATCAGAAATGATCTAACAAGTGTGGATTGGGACAGGCTGTTTTCTGACAACGGTGTACTTGGAAAATCAAATTTTAAGATGACAAAACCTGTGCCTGTCAAAATAAAATGCACAGATAACACATGTAGGGAACCTGGGTTTTCAAGAGATATTGAAAATATCTGGTTAAGAGAAGAAAGGAGAGCAAGTAGAGACAAGTAGGAACAAATGGTGTGCTTATAGAGTTATAAGAAATGTAAGAGAACACTTAAAACAAGAAATCGGGAAGGCTAAAAGGGGGCATGAAGTTGCTCTAGCAGACAAGGTGAAGGAGAATCCTAAGGGATTCTACAGGCATGTTACGAGTAAAAGGATTGCTGGGGACAAAATTGGTCCTCTGTAAGACCAGAATGGTAATCCATGTGTGGAGTCAAAACAGACTGGGGAGATTGTAAATGCATTGCTTTGCATCTGTATTTATTTGGGAAATAGATATACTCAATAGAAGTGAGGCAAAGCTGCATCAACATATGGACCCTGTGCAGATTACAGAGAAGGAGGTGTTTGCTGCCCTGAGATAAATCCCCAGGGCCTGACAAGGTGTTTGCTCAGATCCTATGGGAAGAAAGTGCAGAAATTACTGAGGCCCTAGCAGAGATATTTACAACATCCTTGGCAACAGGAGAGGTACCAGGGGATTGGAGGATAGCCAATGCTGTTCCATTGCTTAAAAAAAGGCTCTAAACTTAAACCAGTAAATTACAGGCTGGTGGGTCTAGCATCAGTTGTGGGATAATTACTGGAAGGTATTCTAAGGGACCAGATATGTTTGGATCGACTGATTAAGGATAGTCAGCATAGCTTCATGCATACAACAGGAATTCTACAGATGCTGGAAATTCAAGTAACACACATCAAAGTTGCTGGTGAACGCAGCAGGCCAGGCAGCATCTCTAGGAAGAGGTACAGTCGACGTTTCAGGCCGAGACCCTGCGTTCACCAGCAACTTTGATGTGTGTTGCTTGAATTTCCAGCATCTGCAGAATTCCTGTTGTTTGCGTTTTAAAATTCACTACTGCGAAGCCTCTTCCGGTGATGCCTATACTGAAGTTTAGATTCTCTCTTCGACGGGAGTTCAGTGAAACCATCTCTCACTGCTCCCCATCTGTAATTTCTTCGGCTCTTCAACTTTTCGACCACATTTTGACTCAGACTCGCTATCACAGCCATATATCCTTTCTTGGACCGTGCCTCCGTCACCAACTTACTCCAGTTGGCTTTAGGATTCGTTTTTGAGCCTCTCAATTTGGACCTTCTGAGGATCCCAGGTACTCACATTTTATTGACTCTGCCTCTCGCCGCTTCTCCCGTCAAGCTCTGAAGGCGACTCTCTCCGCCATGAGGAGGTACTTGGTGTCCCTATCCCAGACGCTTCCACACCTTCGGGACACTTTCTTCGCCGTCTGTAATGGTCCTACCCGTTATTTCATCCTCCGTCGGATCCATGCCTGCAATCGCCGTTTTTTTTCACTTTGTCACGTTAGGCAAAGATCGCAAGATCTTACATCTGCAGACCCCAGAGCCTGCTGGCCCTGACGCTAGCAGGCATGAACTTCAGATTGTGGCTCCTGCCATTGATCTCGCCGGCTCCAACACCTCAGGGCATATTCAAAACCCGGACTCCAGCAACGACCATGGACACCTTCACAGCGATTGCACAACCACCAACTGCGACTCCAGCCTTGAACTCCAGGCCGGGTCTTTATGTGCTGCTATTGTGACTCCCGTCTCCCCTTCCCCCACCAATACTCTGCAATTCCGTCTCCCTCAGATCCCACCGTCAGCTCCTGGGTCCTCAGAGGCTCATCTTCCTCTCACCCCAACCCTCCCCTCTCCATTGACACCCCCAGCCTCCCCCCTCCCCCCTCTGATCCCAGCTCTCATCCGTGCCGGGTCTTTACCATCCCCTCCGACCTTCAACTGTCGGAGGGAGAACGCACTGTCCTCAGTAAGGGCCTCACCTTTGTCCCCCTTCGCCCACACCTCAGCGAGTTCCGTGTTCGCCACGATGCGGAACTTTTCTTCCGCCGTCTCCGTCTCCGAGCCTACTTCTTCGGCAAGGACTCTTCCACCCCCACCGATGACCCCTTCTCCCGTCTTCAACCCTCCTCTTCTTCATGGACACCCCGCTCTGGTCTTCTGCATGCTCTGGATCTCTTTATTGCCAACTGCCGACGGGACATCAACCGTCTCGACTTCACCGCACCTTGTCCCCATTCCAACCTCACTCCTTCGGAACGCTCTGCTCTCCACTCCCTCCGCACTAATCCTAACATTATTATTAAACCCGCCGATAAGGGGGGTGCTGTTGCAGTCTGGCGTACTGACCTCTACCTTGCCGAGGCACAGCGACGACTCGCGGATACCTCCTCTTATTTACCCCTCGATCGTGACCCCACTAAGGAGCACCAGGCCATTGTCTCCCACACCATCACCGACTTTATCCACTCAGGGGATCTCCCATCCACTGCTACCAACCTTATAGTTCCCACACCCTGCACTTCCCGTTTCCACCTCCTACCCAAGATCCACAAACCTGCCTGTCCTGGCAGACCTATTGTCTCAGCTTGCTCCTGCCCCACCGAACTCGTTTCTGCATACCTCGACACTGTTTTATCACCCCTTGTTCAATCCCTTCCGACCTATGTTCGTGACGCTTCTCACGCTCTTAAACTTTTTGATGATTTTAAGTTCCCGGGCCTCCACCGCTTCATTTTCACCATGGATGTCCAGTCCCTAAATACTTCAATCCCCCATCAGGAAGCTCTCAAAGCTCTCCGCTTCTTTTTGGGTTCCAGACCTAATCAGTTCCCCTCTACACCACTCTGCTCCGTCTAGCGGAATTAGTCCTTACTCTTAATAATTTCTCCTTTAGCTCCTCCCACTTCCTCCAAACTAAAGGTGTAGCTATGGGCACCCGTAAGGGTCCTAGCTATGCCCGCCTTTTTGTTGGCTTTGTGGAGCAATCTATGTTTCAAACCTATTCTGGTATCTGTCCCCCACTTTTCCTTCGCTACATCGACGACTGCATTGGCGCTGCTTTCTGCACGCATGCTGAGCTCGTTGACTTTATTAACTTTGCCTCCAATTTTCACCCTGCCCTCAAGTTTACCTGGTCCATTTCTGACACCTCCCTCCCCTTTCTAGATCTTTCTGTCTCTATCTCTGGAGACAGCTTATCCACTGATGTCTACTATAAGTCTACTGACTCCCACAGCTATCTGGACTATTCCTCTTCTCACCCTGTCTCTTGCCATCCCCTTCTCGCAATTCCTCCGTCTCCGCCGCATCTGCTCTCAGGATGAGGCTTTTCATTCCAGGACGAGGGAGATGTCCTCCTTTTTTAAAGAAAGGGGCTTCCCTTCCTCCACCATCAACTCTGCGCTCAAACGCATCTCCCCCATTTCACGCACATCTGCTCTCACTCCATCCTCCCGCCACCCCACTAGGAATAGGGTTCCCCTGGTCCTCACCTACCACCCCACCAGCCTCCGGGTTCCACATATTATTCTCCGAAACTTCCGCCACCTCCAACGGGATCCCACCACTAAGCACATCTTTCCCTCCCCCCCCCCCCCGCTTTCCGCAGGGATCGCTCCCTACGCGACTCCCTTGTCCATTCGTCCCCCCCCCACCCCTCCCCTCCCCACTGATCTCCCTCCTGGCACTTATCTTTGTAAGCGGAACAAGTGCTACACATGCCCATACACTTCCTCCCTTACCACCATTCAGGGCCCCAGACAGTCCTTCACCTGTGAGTCGGCTGGGGTGATATACTGCGTCCAGTGCTCCCGATGTGGCCTTCTATATATTGGCGAAACCCGACGCAGACTGGGAGACCGCTTTGCTGAACACCTACGCTCTGTCCGCCAGAGAAAGCAGGATCTCCCAGTGGCCACACATTTTAATTCCACATCCCATGCCCATTCTGACATGTCTATCCACGGCCTCCCCTACTGTAAAGATGAAGCCACACTCAGGTTGGAAGAACAACACCTTATATTCCGTCTGGGTAGCCTCCAACCTGACGGCATGAACATTGACTTCTCTAACTTCCGCTAAGGCCCCACCTCCCCCTCGTACCCCATCCGTTATTTATTTTTATACACACATTCTTTCTCTCACTCTCCTTTTTCTCCCTCTGTCCTTCTGACTATACCCCTTGCCCATCCTCTGGGTCCCCCCCCGTCTTTCTCCCTGGGCCTCCTGTCCCATGATCCTCTCATATCCCTTTTGCCAATCACCTGTCCAGCTCTTGGCTCCATCCCTCCCCCTCCTGTCTTCTCCTATCATTTTGGATCTCCCCCTCCCCCTCCCACTTTCAAATCTCTTACTAACTCTTCTTTCAGCTAGTCCTGACGAAGGGTCTCAGCCTGAAACGTCAACTGTACCTCTTCCTAGAGATGCTGCCTGGCCTGCTGCGTTCACCAGCAACTTTGATGTGTGTAGCTTCATGCATGGCAAGTCTTACAGAGTTTTTTTGAGGAAGTTACCAGGAAAGCAGATGAAAACAAGGCAGTGGATCTTCTCTACATGGACTTTAGTATAGCATTTTATAAGGTCCCACATGGGATGCTGGTCTAGAAGGTTCAGTCACTTGACATTCAGGATGAGGTAGTAAATTGGATTAGACATTGGCTTTGTGGGAGAAGCCAGAGATTGGCTGCATAGGGTTGCCACTCTGACCAGAGGCCTATGACTAATAGGATTGGTGCTGGGTCCTTCATTGTTTCGTCACCTATATCAATGATCTGGATGATAACGTCGATAATTAGACCAGCAAGTTGTGGACAATGAAGAAGGCTATTATGGCTTGTAGAGGGATCTGCATCAGCTGTGGGGGGCGGGGGGAAATCGGCTGAAGAATGGCAGATGGAATTTAATGCAGACAAGTGTGAGGTTTTACACTGGTAGGACCAGTCAGGGTAGGTCTTACAGTGATTGGCAGGGCACTCAGAAATGTGGTAGAACAAAGGGATCCGGGAATACAGGTACATAATTCGTTGAAAGTGGTGTCACATGTCGGTAGGATCATAAAGAAAGCTTTTGGCACCTTGGCCTTCATAAATCAATATAATGAGTACAGAAGATGGGATGTTATGTTGAAGTTGCTTAAGACATTGCCACGGTTGATTTGAAGTATTGTGTGCAGTTTTGGTCACCTACCTACAGGAAAGACGTGAACAAGGTTGCAAGCGTGCAGAGAAAATTTACAAGGATGTTGCCAGGTCTGGAGGACCCAAGTTATAAAGAGAGATTGTCAAATATCTTCTCAATCTTTTAAGTTCTGAAGAATACAGTCCTAACCTATTCAGAGGTATACAAAATTACAAGGGGTATAGACAGGGTAAATGCAAGCAGGCTTTTCCTACTGAAGTTGGATGGGACTACAACCAGGGATCATGGCATAAGGGTGAAAGGTGGGAAGTTTAAGGGGGACATGAGGGGAAACTTCATCACTTAGAGGGCTGTGAGAGTGTGGAATGAGCTGCCAGCACAAGTGGTCCATGCAAGCTCATTTTCAACGTTTGAGAGAAGTTTGGATAGCTGCATGGGTAATTGGGTTTTGGAGGGCTATGGTCCCGGTGCAGGTCCATGGGAGTAGGCAGTTTAAATGGGTTTTCAGCATGAACTAGATTAGATGGGCCAAAGGGCCTGTTTCTGAGCTGTATTTCTCTATGGACTCTATGAACAGATTTGACAAATCTAAGTATCAGTAAAATAACAGTTGTGTGCTCTAAATTCCACATCAGTTTCTGTACAGTAGACAGGTCCATTGAAAATAACAAGTTCAATGCTGAAATAAAAACATGGATTAACTGCAAAGTTCTTGTGAAGTAATTCATCCAACAATTTTCCACCAGAATTTTTCATGTAAGCAGAAGAATATGATTGAAAACAACTATGGCAAGAGGCCCAGATAACAGATTTTAAAAAAACACTTGTTAATTAAAAAGCCCTGAGACTATTAAATTGGAACTGACTTTGTTAATTTAGATTTGTTTAAAGATATAAAAGATTAAAAGCTTCTGGTTGTTCCTGGATGCTTTTGAAAGTTTAAATATTATGTAGTTCCAGCTAGGTCCAGGGCTTCTATCAGCATCCATTTCATTTTCTGGGCAAAGCAATTCTGACAACCCAGAAAAAAAAATCATATTTACATCCACGCATTAAAGAAATGGTGGTGGGGGTATCTCGAAAAACCATTGATGAGATTGTACAGATTTTATGCATAGGTTTTTTGCAATTCAACCTACATATGATTTTTTTGTGTTCTATCACGAGCAGCAGTGAACCATCTGACTGGCTTATCAAGGGTTCCCTTTGGGAACTAGTTGATTTGATCAGCATTTCTGATCTGGCTATTGTTCACGACTGCACTTAATTTTTTAAAAAACCTACAGGTATCGCAGAATCCTTTACTAAAAATGTACAAAATCTCCAAAATATATAAGCATATTCCACCTAAAAATAAAACTCATGCATAAAGTAACAGAGGTTGACCAAAGGAATACCGTAGGTGTTTTTTTTTAACCTGTATTTCCAGAAGCTGGCTGATTAGCGAAGTTGAGGCCCATGACATTAAAGGCTAAGTAGTATTATGGACAATAGATTCAAGGCTTAGGAACCAGTGGGAAACTCTGCTTTTCATATTGAAGATGGCAGCATGCACTCTGGGTGTCAAGCTTTCTCTTGTGCACATTGTGATTCAGCAATGAATACGCAAATTAAGATTTCTAACTTTGTAGCTGATGCCATGCTTGGAACTAAAGCAAATAATAAGAAAGATAGCAAGGTAACATTGAAGGGCTGCCTAAATTGCTGAGCCAAGTAAAAGGTAACACAATGTGCAGTGATACACACTGGCAAAAAGAATAATATGCAGGGCCAATGGAAAGAGCAAGGGAACAGGACTGACCAAATAGCTCTAATCGAAGCTGGCACTGTCTCAGTGGGCTGAATGGCTTGACGTGCCACAGCAATTCCATGATTCTTTTTCTGCATTCCCAGGATATAATATTAGAAAAGTTATGTACCACACCAATTACCATTCTCTGCAATGAATTTCTGGAGTAAATATTCCCTTTTACCTATATTGCAAATTTTGCACTGCATTGTTGTCTTGAGGTAGTGAACTGGAAATAGCCCCAGTGAAGATATATGGGTATAACAAAGCCTTCATGCCAAAAGCCTATTACACCAGAAATAATAACGGAGTCAGTAATGATTTTTCTTTTGCTGATTGAAGTTCTGAACTACAGTTACTGAGGAATTAATCAGTTTGGCCTGTGGACACAAAGGAAAATGTCCTTGAGTGGCAGTTCCAATTTGAACATTAAGTACTTTTCTTACTGTACATACAAAGTTTATTGAAATATCTTCTGAAATGTAGTTAATAGAAACCAGTTAAACTTACTATTAATGTACAGATGTTCTAAAAAGATAAAATAAGACTTAATATAATTGCATTTACAGTTTTTTTTTAATGAAAGCATCAGTTTAAAATTGCTGCGTCTGCCAGTGCTGGTCACTGGTTCTAACAGCTCAATACTATTGAATTGCAAATTCATGTGAGAGGTCAGTGAGAATTTTAATTTACTGACCAGTCAACAAACAGTCAGCCATACGGCATGGAAACAGGTACTCTGGCCCACCAAGTCCATGCCATAAGATTATAGTAGCAAAACAAGGCCATTTGGCCCATCGAGTCTTCTCCACAATTTGGTCATGGCTGGTTTACTATCCCTGTCAACCCCATTCACCTGCCTTTTCCCCATAACCTTACAAGCTCTTACTAATCAAGAACCTGTCAACCTTCACTTTAAATACACCCAGTGGCTTGGCCTCCACAGCTGTCTGCGGCAATGAATTCCACGGATTCACTACCGTCTGGCTAAAAAAAATTCTTCCTCATCTATGTTCTAACTGGGTGTCCCTTTATTCTGAGGTTGTGCCCTCCTGTGCTGAACACCCCCATTACAGTATAAGAAACATCTTCTCCACATCCACTCTATCCAGACCTTTCAACATTCAGTACACTTCAAAGAGAACCCCTCCCCCCGCAAACATCCATTATCCTAAACTCCAAATACAGGCCCAGAGCTATCAAATGATCCTTATATTTAATCCTTTCATTCCTGGAATCATTCTTGTGAACTTGTGACTTGTCTTACTTAGTAAAGTGAATTCACCAGCAGAATACCAGGAAGAGTAAAATAGTCTGTATTAATACCAAATTACCTTTCTAATTATAAATGGATGGTTGACTATTAACCAATACAAACTGGAAGAAAACAAATTATAAGGGTGGCATAGTAGCATAGTGGTTAGCACAACGCTTTATAGCACCAGCAACCCAGGTTCATTTCCGGCCGCTGTCTGCAAGGAGCCTGTATGTTCTCCCTGTGACCACATGGGCTTTCTCTGGGTGCCCTGGTTTTCTCTCACATCCCAAGGACGTACGGGTCAGTAGGTTAATTGGTCACATAGGTGTAACTGGGTGGCATGGGTTCATTGGGCCGGAGGGCCTGTTACCATGCTGTATCTTTAAATTAAATTTTAAAAAACAACAACAGTATTGACTAAAAGTGTAACTAGAATCCCAGGTAGAACTGATTCAATCACCAATTGATGCTCACTATTACCCAGCTACATACATACAGAAAAGTAGTTTTTAAACCATAATTATTTTCAGTTAGCCTAGAACATACACCCCGTTTCTCTCACTACAAATGTTAGCTCATTTGATGAAAAAAGTGTTAATGCTGTATATACTCAAATGTGGTTTTAAGAGTTCCAGGTAACGGCCTTAAGAAGATACCTTTTTTCAAGCAACACAATGATTTTAAAATTCTTACCGATTTTAAAGTCCTTCTATAATCTGGTCCCTTCCAACTTTTGTATTCCCTTTGTAAGACTTCGAAATATCTTTACCTCAGATTTTTTTTTTTGATCATTTCCAATCCAAAAAACTACACCACTGGGATATTTGGAATTAGTAAGCATGATTGTGAATAAATGTATATCATGTTTCAACACAAACTCTCACTTGACAACAAATTTAGCTTAAAATTAAACACTGAAAGAAAAATATTAGACTTTTATTTATTAGCAAATAATAAAGGCTTTTTTCCAAATGTTGCACATACCTAAAGTACAGCTCCGAATTTGGAGTTAAGCTGATGACAAGAAGACAAAAACAGAAATGGAAAAGACAGATATAATCCTTTCATTACAATAGTAATAGACCTCTATAATGGCCAAATATAAGCATGCCGCAAAATTCCCCTCAGAAATTTAATTACACTTTTTGGCAAGAGCAAGAAATTTCTTTGATCTCTTTCCAGTTCTTCAGGTCTTCCAGGGTACTTGCCTGTCCAAAGGCAAAACTGATCCAAGTCAACAGTAAAAATTGCCAAGAACAGCCCATGAAAGTAGTGTAATACCTGTTTTTCCACTCTTCCAATGTTGATTTTATTACTTCTACATGAAAGCTTCTACAACAAACCATTCAGGTATTTTGCAGAATTAACAGAGTAACACTTGTAATAGAACCATCACTGAAATCAAAGGAAAACGACATTCAAATTTAATAAATGCCTTGAAAAAATTCAAGCACCAGTTAATTATGTCAGCACCGAGCAGCAGTCAATCTTGTTTCAAACTTGGTCCAGAGAGATATGAAACTGCCCATTTCAGAAGATCACTTGAAACCCTGAAAAATATGAAGAAAGTTATTAGCTTTATACCCTAACTGGTTATTTTTTTTATATATATATTCCCTCAAACACCACATCCAATGCTCATTTGGTGATTTTTTTCCCCTACACCAACAGCCCCATTTTATTTCTCTGCATGATACATGGTATGTGTTGCTGCTTCTGCCACCGAGCTTAAGACCTCTGCTACGATGACACCGGAGTGTGGCAACACTTTGCAAACTACTCTCAGCAGGTCAATTTATCACATTTACTATAACCTATCATTCTTCCTACCTGGCTGTGTTACTACCATTCACTGGATTCCTGAATACAGCTAACTCCCACCAGACAATGCCAATCCTGCTAGGGAAAAGGCAATACTGAATGTGTAATGAACCAGATTTGATTAGGGAGCTTAAGGTAAGGCAGTGATCATCATTTGATAGAATTCACCCTGCAGTTTGAGAGAAGGCAAAAATCAGTATTACAGTTAAATAAAAGTAACTACAGAAGCATGAGAGGAGCCCTGCCAAAGTTAGTTGGAAGGGGGCACTTGCAGGGATGACAGCAAAGTAACAATGGCAGGAGTTTCTGGAAGTAATTCCGAAGATGCAAGATCAGTTCATCCCAAAGCAGCAGCATTCCAAAAGGAGAATGAGGTAGCCATGGCTGACAAGGGAAGTCAAAGAAGCATTAAAGCAAAAGAGAAGGCATACAATACAACAAAAAATAGTGGGAAGCTGGAGGATTGGGAAGTTTTTAAAAACAGCAGGCAACTAAAAGAGAAGCAGAGTGGAACGATGACATACGAAGGTAAGCTCGCCAATAATAACTGAGAATATGAAAAGTTATTTTCAGATGTATAAAAGTAAAACAGAGGCAAAAATGGACATCAGACCACTGAAAAATGACACTAGAGAGATAGTAAGGGGGAGCAAAGAAGGGGCAGACAAACTGAATAAGTATTTTGCATCAGTCTTCACTGTGGAAGACACCAGCAGTATCCCAAAATTCAAGAGCATCAGGGGACAGAGTGAGTGCAGTCACTATTACCAAGGAAAAGGTGAAGATACATCAGTCACCTGCACCAGATGGACTACACCCCAGAGTAATTACAGAGGTAGCTGAAAAGATTGTGGAGGCAACAGTACTGATTTTTCAAGAATCACTAGATTCTCTGGAATGGTTCCAAAGAACTGGAAAATCGCAAATGTCATCCACTCTAATACAGGAGGGAGGCAAAACACAAGAAATTATAAGCCAGCTAGCCTGACTTCAGTGGTTGGGAAGATGCTGGAGTCCATTATTAAAGATGAGGTTTCAGGGTACTTGAAGGCACACAATAAAATAAGCTGAAGTCAGTATGGTTTCCTTAGGAGAAAATCTTGCCCGACAAATCTGTTGGAATTCTTCGAGCAAATGACAGGCAGATAGACAAAGATGAGTCAGTAGATGTTGCTTACTTGGATTTTCAGAAGGCCTTCTACAAAGTGCCACACACGAGGCTGCTAAACAGGATAAAAGCTCATGGTATCGCAGGAAAGATAACTTAAATGAACAGAAGAGTGGATGATTGGAAGAAGGTGAAGAGTGGGAATAAAGGGAACACTTTCTCGTTGGTTGTTTGTGGCTAGTAGTGTTCCACAGGGTCCGGTATAGGGTCTGCTACTTTTTAAGTAATCTGTTAATGATCTGGATGATGGAATTGATGGCTTTGTGGCCAAGTTTGCAAATGACACAAAGGTAGGTGGAAGGAGAGGTAGTGTTAAAGCAGGGAGTCTGCAGAAGAATCTGAACAGATTAGGAGAATGGGCAAAGTAGCAGATGGAATACAGTGAATGCAAGTGTATAATCATATACTTTGGTAGAAGGAATAGGGGGTAAACTAGTTCTCTAAGTGGGGAGTGAATTCAGAAATTGGAGGTGCATAGGGACTTGGGAATCTTACTGTAGGATCACCTAAATGTTAACTTGTAGCTTGAGTTGGTAGTAAGGCAGGCAAATGCAATGCTAGCATTCATTTCAGAAGGACTAGAGTATTAAAGCAAGGATGTAATGCAGAGGATTTATAAGGCATTGGCCAGACCACATTTAAGAGTATTGTGAGCAGTTTTGGACCGCATATCTAAGGATGAATTGTCATTGGAAAGGGTCCGGAGAAAGTTTACAAGAATGATAGGGTTTATGTACGAGGAGCATTCGATAGTTCTGTCTTTACTCACTAGAATTTGGAAGGATGGCTGGGGGGGAGGGGGGAGAGAGGAGTTGGGAGGTTGCGACTGGATCTCAATGAAACCTACCAAATATTGAAATGCCTGGATAGAATGGATGTGATAAGCACGTTTCCCATAGTGGGCAAGTTTCAAACAAGAGGACACAGCCTCAGAATACAAGCAGGTCCTTTCAGAACAGAGATAAGGAGGAATTTCTTAAGGCAGAGGGTGGTGAATTTGTGAAACTGATTACTACGGACGGCTGTGGAGGCCAAGTCAATAGGTATATTCATTGTAGAGGTTGATGGGTTCTCGATTAGTAAGGCATCAAAGGTTATGGAGAGAAGAAAGGAAAAGTAGGTTGAGAAGGAAAATAAATCAGATTTGATGGAATGGTGGAACAGACTTGATGGGCCTGATAGCTTAATTCTGTTCCTATATCTTATGCTTTCAGCTTTTGCCCCAAGTTCAATTTCTCTTTTCCCATCCAGATCATTCTTGAAATTGGCTGTTCATACCATACATTTGAAATCATTGCTTTCACATCTCTTCAACTTCCTTGTAAAATCAAAACCTTTATCTGTTATTTCATTAGTCTCAAAATCACACCTCCAATGCTCTCCATATCCTCACCCAGGATCAATCAACTTACATTGTTACCTCAAGCTTGCCCACATTCCCAGATTTTACAATAACTTCCAAAGCCATCTGAGCCTACAATATCAGATTTCTGTTCTTTATCCAAATTGCACATCACTGCATACATACTGTTTTTTTTCCAGCATTGGTGTTATCATAATTTCTCTATTTGCCAATAATAGTTTAACTGTAACATTAATGCTCTAACCCTCTTGGACCTCACACCAGTTTATTTTCTTTCTTACTTTTTAAATCTTCCTTAAAATTCTAGCTTAGTGAATCTTCCAATCATTCTTGTTCCTCCTGAACAAAATTTAGTAGCTAAACTTATATTTTGCTAAACTTGAACAGCACCAAAGAAATTCGGACACAGGAGACTGCAGGTGCTTGGGAATATAGAGTAACACACAAATGCTGGGGTAACTCGGCAGGTCTGGCACCATCTATAGATGGAAATGGACAGTTCTTTTGAGTTGAGACCCTTCAACTGGACAGTGAGCCTAGGTGACAGTGTGGTCAAAGGATAGAAGCAGAAATCATAGAGGAAGCAGAGACAGAGGGTCTCACAGATCTCCGGTCAAAGAGAGGAAGAAAACTTCTTCAAAGTGGGCATACGATGAAGAGGTTTCACAGTGGAGTAACAAAATAGAGACAAAAGACTGCAGATGCTGGAATCTGAAGCAACACAGCAAGTCAGGCGGTATCTACAGAGGGAAATTGAGTGTCAATGCTTCGAGTCAAGACCCTTCATCTAGCAACCTAACGTGGTGAGTCCCTCCAAAATAAGAAATAGAGCTTTTGTTAACATACTGAGCAGAAGCATAGATTATACACATAGTGAAAAATAGGATCCTTCCAAACTGGCATCCTTTCCTGATGGAAATTATGAAGGAAAACAGGAAGATATTGGAAAAGTATTGGCAAGTAAGATATAGAAAGCCTGAAGTTTTTCTTTGAACAAAAAGAACATGAGGAATTCTAACAAAAGAGTAAATCTATGAAAGGCCAAACTGGTAACCTATGTGACAATAGACAATAGGTGCAGGAATAGGCCATCTGGCCCTTCGAGCCAGCACCGCCATTCACTGTGATCCTGGCTGATCATCCACTATCAGTATCCAGTTCCTGCCTTATCCCCATAACCTTTGATTCCACTATCTTTAAGAGCTCTATCCATCTCTTTCTTGAAAGCATCCAGAGACTTGGCCTCCACAGCCTTCTGGGGCAGAGCATTCCATATATCCACCACTCTCTGGGTGAAAAAGTTTTTCCTCAACTCCGTTCTAAATGGCCTACCCCTTATTCTTAAACCGTGGCCTCTGGTTCTGGACTCACCCATCAGCGGGAACATACTTCCTGCCTCCAGTGTGTCCAATTCCTTAATAATCTCATATGTTTCAATAAGATCCTCTCTCAGCCTTCTAAATTCCAGAGTATACAAGCCCAGTCGCTCCAATCTTTCGACATATGACAGTCCTGCCATCCCGGGAATTAACCTTGTGAACCTACACTGCACTCCCTCAATAGCAAGAATGTCCTTCCTCAAATTTGGAGACCAAAACTGCACTGGTACTCCAGGTTTGGTCTCACCAGGGCCCTGTACAGCTGCAGAAGGACCTCTTTGCTCTTATACTCAATTCCCCTTGTTATGAAGGCCAGCATGCCATTAGCTTTCTTCACTGCCTGCTGTACTTGCATGCTTGCAGTGAAGAAAGCTAATGGTGCAGGTAGAATACCAGTGTATGCAAAATGCACTTTGCTGGCTTCAAAAAGAAAAAGGAAACATGCCAACGACGATCAGAAAAACATGGAATAGGGAACAACAAGGGCTTTTGAATCTTTGAAATAGATAAATCGTTAGCTCCAAGAATACCCTGGAGTGTCACTGGAAGAGATATATGAAAGGAAATAATATTGAGTCTGATCACTATTTTCAATCCACTTTCACTAAAAGCATGGAGTTAGAAGGCAGGAAACTTGCTAACATATTATTGTACTTAAGAGGGAGAAAGCACTAGAGTTGAGTTACAAGCCAATATGTTCCAAGTCAATACTGGGAAAAACTCAAATACAATTAGCAGTCTCTTGGAAATACATGGGTTAAGGACAGAGTACAGGATGTTTGATAGAAATAATGGGTTAAGAATTAGAGGGGTGATGATTGAGGATAACCACAATCTTACAGTGTTGAAAGAAGATAATGTTGATTTGGATCTAAAAGGATAGTAAATGCAAAAAATTCACATTAAATAGTTTTTGGATGAACATTTGATTTAAAGGCCAAATAAATATAGATGGGAGGTAGGGTTAGGTCAGTGAGCTCTGTTATGCTGTAAAAAAAAAACTATGTTCTGACTTGTAATTAATTAAAATACTCAAAAAGAGGTGCAATAACCTTTTAAGAGGCGATCTGAGAAGTTAAATGATTGGTTGTGAAGCTGCATGTACACATGCAATTGGGTTAACCCACAGACTTTTACAGACAGTAGAGAATTGTGCTTAAAAGAGCCATTGCCTCATAGTGCGAGAGACCCAGATTCAATCCTGACCTTGGATGCTGTCTGCGTGGAGTTTGCACATTCTCTCCATGGCCATTTGAGTTTCCTCTCACACCGTGGTAGAATACAGGTAATTTGATTTTTTTTAAAATGACAGTTTAATGTAAATAGACAATTAAATGTTAGCACAGATTCATGGGCCCCAGAAGGTTGTTTTTGTGCTACAAATTTTCTTGGCTCCAACAGTGACAGTATTTATGGAAACACTTATTGAGAAAGAGAGACATTTTTTAAAAGGACACGTTTACAGTGAACAGACCTTATAGAGTTCACTTGAGCGATTAGCTCAGCAGTAGGTGCTGGATAGCTGTATAAAAATCTGCTTCCATCAGGATGTCTCTGCAAAAATTAGAAAGAAACTTGATTCGTATCATTCGAGAAACCCAAAGCCTTACCGAAATGTCTGCTGTAAAGTGTTTTATTTACAAGCACGCCTATTTATCCAACATTTTGGCATACTTGGCAGCAATGGAAAGAATTGGCTAATAAATTATCACTAAACAAAACTTAATACTTAAGTGCATGTTTGATGAAGTTTTTTGTCCCCAACAATAGTGCAACATCAATATTAAATGCCCTAACTTTTTCCACATTAACTGAAAGCTAATAGACTTCAACAGCAGCATTATTTTGTTTTAAGAATCTTTGACTGAAATGGGACCATCCATGACAATTGTCTACCTTGTTATAGGACACTCTGAACTGTGGGAGTTTAATTTACTTTAAGATGACTGCACTTATTATTTGCTGGAACTGCATGATGAGGAACGTCAAAGCTACTTGAGTAATAGGGATGAGTAACATCAAAGGAGTGATCAGAAGATAGAATTCACCCTGTAGTTTGAGAGGGAGAAACTAAAGTCAAGAGTATCAGTGTTAGAGTGGAGTAAAGGTAATTAAGGTGGCATGATAGAGGAGCTGGCCAAAGTTGATTGGAAGGGGATACTAGCAGGTATGATGGCAGAGCAGCAATGGCTAAGAGTTTCTGGGAGCAAGACACAGGATAGATTCATCCCAAAGAGGAAGAGGCAGAATGATGCAACCGTGGTCAAGATAAAAGCAAAAGAAAGGGCATATAATAGAGCAAACATTAGTGGGAAGTTAGAGGATTGGGGCATTTTTAAAAACCAACAGAAGGCAACTAAAAAAAAAACACAAGGGGGAAAAGATGAAATATGAAGGTAAGCTAGCCAATAATAAAAATGATACCAAAAGTTTTTTCAGCTATATAAAGTAAAAGAGAGGCAACAGTAGATAGCGGTCCACTGGCAAATGATGCTGGAGAGATAGTAATGGGAACAAGGAAATAGCAGACGTACTGAATAAGTACTTTGCACCGGTCTTCACTGTGGAAGCCCTTAGTAATATGGTGAAAGTTCTAGCGTGTCAGGGGGCAGAAGTGAATGCAGTTGCTATTACTAGGAAGTTGGTGCTTGGGAAACTGAAAGGTCTGAAGATAGGCCATGTCATCCGGACCTGATGGACTACACCCCACGGATCTAAAAGAGGTAACTGAAGAGAATTTGGAGCATTTGTAATGATCTCTCAAGAATCAACAGATTCTGGCATGGTTCCAGAGGACTGGAAAATGACAAATGGCACTCTTCAATGGAGGGAGGGAGGCAGAAGAAAGGAAATTATCAGCCAGTTCACCTGATCTCAGTGGTTGTGAAGATGTTATAATCGATTGTTAAGGACATGATTTCAGGGTACTTGGAGGCACATGGCAAAATAGGCAAAAGTCAGCATGGCTTCCCTAAGCGAAAAGCTTTGCCTGACAGATCTGTCAGAATTCTTTGAAGAAATAACAAGCAGGATAGAAAAAGGAGAATCGGTTGATTTGCATTCTTGGATTTTCAGAAGGCCTTTGACAAGGTGCTACATTATAAGGCTGCAGAACAGCAGCGCAAAGAATTACAGGATAATAGCATAGATAAAGCATTAGCTGATTAGTGGAAGGCAAAGAGTGGGAATAAAGGGATCCTTTTCAGACTGGCTGCTGGAGACTAGTGGTATTCAACAGAAGTTTGTGTTGGGACCACTTCTTTTTACATTGTCAATGATTTGGATGATGAAATTCTTGGCATTGTGGCCAAGTTATGGATGATATGAAGACAGGTGGAGGGGCAGGTAGTGTTGATGAAGCAGAGAGGCTCCAGAAGTACTTAGACAGATTAGGAGAATAGGTAAAAAGGTGGCAGATAGAATACAGTGTTGAGAAATGTATGGTTATGCATTTTGGCAAAAAGAATAAAAGCACAGACTATTTTCTAAATGGGGAGAAAATTCAAAGATTTGAGATGCAAAGGGATTTTTCAGCCCTCGTACAAGATTCCCTAAAGCTTAATTTGCAGGATGAATCGGTGGTGAGAAAGGCAAATGCAACATTAGCATTCATTTCAAAGGGAACTGAATATAAAAGCAAGGATGTAATGCCGAGGCTATTTAATGCACTAGTGAGGCCTCACTTGGAGTACTGAGGGCGGTTTTGGGCTGTTTATTTAAGAAAGAATGTGCTGGCATTGGATAGCGTTCAGAGGAGGCTCACGAGTACAATTCTGGGAATGAAGGGGTTATCTTATGAGCAGCAATTGAAGGCTCTGGGCCTGTACTCACTGGAACTTAGAAAAATGAGGGGGGATCTCACTGAAACCCACTGAATACTGAAAGGCCTAAATAGAGTGATGTGAAGAGGACGTTTCCTTTGGTGGGGGGAGGGGGCTGGTACTAGAGGGCACAGCCTCAAGTAGAAGGACGTGTACTTAGAACAAAGATAAGGAGGAATTTTTTTTAGCCAGATGGCTGTGCATCTGTGGAATTCACTGCCGCCGGTGGCTATGGAGACCAGGTCACTGAGTGCATTTGAGGCAGAGGTTGATAGGCTCTTGATTAGTCAGAGTGTGAAAGATTACAGGGAAAAGGCAGGAGATTGGGGTTGACAAAGAAATGATCAGCCATGATGAGATGGCACAGCAAACTTGACAGGCTGAATGCCTAATTCTACTCCTATGTATTATAGTCTTACGTCATTGCAGAGCCTGGCTACCTGACCCAATGCCCCACACGAACCAACTACATGTGCGAAGTTCACACCATATTGAGTATACTGTATGTTCTAATAAAATAATCAGGTTAGGTCAGCTCAGTACTTCATCCATGTCAGAATGAACTACTTTGTATTTGGTTTCTGACCTATATTTGGCATTTCTTTTGTGATAGCAGATAACCATATCTGAGACCTTTATGGTGATAGTCAGGTTGGATTGGCAACAAATTGTGACCAGTTGGTGTATGCCCAAATTGGCCACATTTAGGTGAAGTTTAGATCATGTTTTCAATTCTATATCTGAGCAGACATTTGTGTCATTAGCCTTTACAAAGAAATCATCAATGATTCATTCCACTCAAAGTGCAAAATTTGAACACCATCATTTATTGTGTTCCTACTCCACATCAGAAATATAGGCAGAAACCAAATCTTCTCAGGCATTTTAAATTTATCTGCACATTGTTTTCATTACTAATTTGATTTGTTGTTACTTATAATCTACCGATAATACTGTGAATCACTTGTATCATTATCCTTTTTTAAGAAAACAAAATGCTTTCAATAAATGATTATAATCAGAATTTTTGTGGGTTGTTGCTCACAGCTTCCCTACATACATGAGGATGTAGTTTAATGCAGTATCTAGGATCCAGCCTTACTTTGTGTAATTTGCTTAATTCATCATAAACCCATTCCAATCTCTCCAAACTTTGTAATTACCTCATATACTGACATTTGACAGAAATAGCAAACTGTTACAAGATAGCACTCTAAGATTTGTAGTGTACAGAAACATCAATTTTTCTTATTTTTAAAGTGGCACCTGTATAAAGAAGTTATAACAAGTTTCTGCATATAATGTGAACCAGATTACATTGTACAAAAAGTTCAGTACACAGAAAATGGCTGCAACTCCAACACACCTATAAGCCTGCAATCCAACTGGTGCCAATTTGTGGATGTGATCACCAAATTCTGGCACCTTCTAGTAAAACCCATTACACAACTCAGAAGCACTTTAAATGAGAACTTGGAGCATTACATTGGAATTCAAAGAACCAAACAAATTCTGTAAAAATTGATTTGTTTCTCATTATCATTTTTGAGAGAACTTACCCGAGGTTCATCTTTGGTTTGGTTAGCATTATGTTGTTGCAAAGCATGCACCCATTCATCCTCTGTGTTCTGGCCAGCTGGAGTAACTACCGATCCCTGCCCTTTACAATTATGAACTTCTGATGGTCTCTTGGAAACAAAGTCTAATTGATTATACTTTGTTGACAATGCTTTTTTACTTTGTGGCAAATTATTCAAGTCAGTATCTTTAAGCATTTTATTCATTCTACCTTCTTTTTTCTGGCCAGTAATGTTGTTCATCTGATAATCATCAGCTATCTCTTCATAATGATCTGCATCAATGAATGTCTCATTGCTACTCAAGTTCATGGAGTCCCCATCCTCAATTTCAGCTCTCGTCTGCATCGAGAAAGTGCCTTGATCAACATGGTTTCTGTCCAATTGATTTTCTGTGCTCCCACACTGCCATTTCCTTTTCGCAGCTCTTGGGCTCTCGTAACGTTCCTTCTCTCTGCTACCTTTTAACTGTGTTTCTTCTATTTCCGAGACACTGTTTTGAGTTTCTGCTGCATGATCGTACAAAGCCATGATTGGTCTACATTGGCCATCATTTTTAACTGCTGACATAGGGGATAAGTTTTTGGCTGAGCCCACACAATTCAAGCCATCGGAATTAATGATTGTACTTGTTAGAGGAGACAGGCTTTTAAACAAACGGTCACAGGCAGCCGGATTGGAGTTCATAGATTTTGCTCTATTGGTCTCTTTAGGTTCTGTCACATATATTCTGTCTCTTTCATTGTTTGATGATGTGGCTGGTGAGAGTAACGAACCTTTACTACAATGGCCTTCTGAATGTTGGGACTCTTCTGTATACAACTCTACTGATTTGTCTGGCTCATCTTGTGTACTGTTGTCTGGAAGCTGAAGCTCAACAGCTAGACCACTACAACCAGGAGCATCAACCAACGTCGAGCAAAGGACACTACATTTGCCATTGTGCTTCTTACAAGGTTCTGAAGTACATGAAATACAAGTTTCTGAAATTAAATAATCAGCTCCATTAATTGTGCTACTTGATTCAATTCACACATTAAAACACTAATCTCATATCTTTCACATCAACTTTCTTCATTGTTATAACTTATAATGGTAGCTATAATGCCATCAATGGAGATGGGTATGATTAAAGCATAACAAATTATTGCCATTCTTAATATTAACACAATAACAATCTGTTCATGGCAACAAATCCTATAAATAACAGATAAATTAGGATCTTGCCTGCAGTGCAATTGGCAGTTTCTATTTCAAAGCAACCCAAGAGATTTATAAAAATACAAACTGCAGGTAGAATATGACTTCAAAATTGTGTCTAGAATTGAATTCCTACTTTATGATGCCCCTTCTCCTGTCTTCTGATCCCATTTCACTTGAAAATTACATTCATGGTTTGCTCCCACGTGTGGTGCCCTGAAGGTCTACTGTCACTTACAAGTGCTTTGAAAATATGTGTAATCATTTGCAAATATGCCTCTTAATGACATTGCAAATTACATGACTGAAAGAAAGATAAAATCACAATCATATTTACTTTGCAACTTCAGAAATCTATCAGAGCCTGCACTGAATATAATCTACAGATTCATAAGATCTAACTAAAAAAAACCAAGGATTGACTTTGCTAGCTTCTTCATTATAAAATATGAAGTTATTTTCCATTGTTCTTTGCACATTCACACTCACTGATGAAGCTACTAAATCTATAAATATTCTCCAATACCTGTAGCCAGATTGCAAGTGCTAGTAAGCTACTATGAAACTTATCTGATGCTGTAGAAACATCATTCTACAAGGGGTCATAACATAACAGAAACGGGGATGGTGCCGGAGGATTGGCGTATTGCTCATGTTGTTCCATTGTTTATAAAGAGTTCTAAGACTAAACCTAGCAATTATCAGCCTGTAAGTTTGACGTCAGTGGTGGGTAAATTGATGGAAAGTATTCTCAGAGATGGTATATATAATCAGCTGGATAGACAGGGTCTGATTAGGAACAGTCAACATGGACGTGCATGGAAGACCATATTTGACAAATCTTATTGAATTTTTTGAAGAGGTTACTAGGAAAGGTGACGAGAGTAAAGTGGTGGATGTTGTCTATATGGATTCAGTAAGGCCTTTGACAAGGTCCCACACGGAAGGTTGGTTAGGAAGGTTCAATCGTTAGGTATTAATATTGCAGTACAAACATAGTAAAATGGATTCAGCAGTGGCTGGATGAGAGACGCCAGAGAGTAGTGGTGGATAACTGTGTGTCAGATTGGAGGCCGGTGACTAGTGATGTGCCTCAGGGATCTGGACTGGGTCCAATGTTATTCGTCATATACATTAATGATCTGGATGATGGGGTGGTAAATTGGATAAGTAAGTATGCAGATGATACTAAAATAGGTGGAGTTGTGGATAATGAAGTAGGTTTTCAAAGCTTGCAGAGAGCTTTAGGCCAGTTGGAAGAGTGGGCTGAAAGATGGCAGATGGAGTTTAATGCTGATAAATGTGAGGTGCTACACTTTGGTATGACTAATCAAAATGGGACATACATGGTAAATGGTAGGGCACTGAAGAATGCAGTAGAACAGAGGGATCCAGGAATAATGGTGCATTGTTCCCTGAAGGTGGAATCTCATGTGGATAGGGTGGTGAAGAAAACTTTTGGTATGCTGGCCTTTATAAATCAGAACACTGAGTATAGGAGTTGGGATGTAATGTTGAAATTGTACAAGGCATTGGTGAGGCCAAATTTGGAGTATTGTGTACAGTTTTGGTTGCCGAGTTATAGGAAAGACGTCAACAAAATAGAGACAGTACAGAAAAGATTTACTAGAACGTTACCTGGGTTTCATCACCTAAGTTACAGAGAAAGGTTGAACAAGCTGGGTCTTTATTCTTTGGAATGTAGAAGGTTGACGGGGGACTTGATAGAGGTATTTAAAATTATGAGGCTATAGATAGAGTTAATGTGGATAGGCTTTTTCCATTGAGGGTGGGGGAGATTCAAACAAGAGGACATGAGTTGAGAGTTAAAGGGCAAAAATTTAGGGGTAACATGAGGGGGTACTTCTTTACTCAGAGAGTGGTAGCTGTGTGGAACGAGCTTCCAGCAGAAGTGGTTGAGGCAGGTTCGATGTTGTTGTTTAAAGTTAATTTGGACAGCTATATGGACAGGAAAGGGATGGAGGGTTATGGGTTGAGTGCAGGTCGGTGGGACTAGATGAGAGTAAGAGTTCGGCACAGACGAGAAGGGCCGAAATGGCCTGTTTCCATGCTGTAATTGTTATATGGTTATAACAATCCTGATTCAGAAAGCCTACTTGCTAAATGTTGGATCCTCTCCAACATTTGAACACTCTAGTTAAATCCAAAATGAGAACATTTGCAGGAACAAGTGATATTTGCAACTAACTGATAGCCTATAGAATTTCACACTGCTCTTTGCAGATGCTTCCTAAATGCCCCCTGCTCAGCATAAGAAAATATTTAAATCTGATTTTGCTGCAGAGATAGCTGGAGTAAATAAGTAATTCTTTTTTTTTGAACTTGCATCTCAAATCTGAAAGTGTTTGATCAATCAACATATTACTCACCTCCAGAAGATGGAATTCCACCAAGGCACACAGGGGATACTGCATTCCAAGGATTCTGTGAAGATGGAACCTCCTGCTCTACTGTAATACAGTACAACCAATAGTATTTATGTTTTATGATGATAATTTAAACTATAATAGAGAGCATGTGAGGGAGAGGTGGAACGTTGAAAAATCTGGACTCAGGAGAAATCATTAGAAACACTTGGAACCAACGTGTTCATGTAGAAATTGAAATTTCTGCCCGACCTCCAAAATTCAAAGTTCAAAGTATACGATATACAAATTTGAAATTAATCTTCTTGCAGGCAGCTACAAAACAAAAAAACACAATAGAATCCACAAAAAAAAACACATAACCAAGGTCGACAAACATCCAATGTGCAAGAAAAGAGTTGGAGTGGCCTTTGCTGGAGTGGACAGAATTAGAGTGGTTATTTGAGACTTTTCTCTTTGAAGCTGCAGTGAGGAGAGGCTTGAGTGAGAGAAAGCGAAAAAGCTGCAGGCAGATTTTTTTCCTCCAGTTTATTTATTATTTCCTTCTTTACATTTGCATAGTTAGAACAGTAGTGATGCCAAGCAGAATAGCTGAAAGCTCCTCTTGAGGGATGTGGGAAAGCAGGGAGACCTCCAGTATCCCTGACAATTTTACCTGCAAAAATGCATTAATCTGCAGCTTCTAATACTCTGTGTTAAGGAGTTGGAGCTGGAACTGGATGAACTCTGGATCATTCAGGAGGCTGAGGCGGTGACAGATAGGACAAATATACAGGTAGTTACACCAAAGGTGCAGGACAGAGGAGACTGGGTGACAATAAAGATGGGGAATGGGGTTAACAACCAGTGCAGAGTAGCCCTGTGGCCATCCCCCTCCAACAACAGCTTTGGATACTGTTGTGAGGGGATGACCTAGCAGAAGAAAGCCACAGCGGTCAGGTCTCAGGTACCGAGTCTGACTCTGTGACTCAGAGGGGAGAACAGGCGAGCTGTTGTGACGGGATTCATTAGTTAGAGAAACAGAAAGGAGGTTCTGTGAACAAGATTCCCAGATGGTATGTTGCCCCCAGGTGCCAGAATCCGGGATATCTCGATCAAGTCCTCAGCATTCTTAAGTGGGAGGGCAAGTAGCCAGATATCATGGTCCACGTTGGCACCAAAGACATGGGTAGAAAGAGGGACGGAGTTCTGCAAAGTGAGTTCAGGGAGTTAGGTTCTCAGTTAAAGGACAGGATCTCCAGGTTGTGATCTCAGGATCCTTGTACTAGTGAGGCCTGAAATAGGAAGATCATACAGTTACACGTGGCTAGGAACTTACTATAGGAGGGAGGGCATCAGATTTTTGGATCATTCGGCTCTCTTCCACAGAAGACGAGATCTGTACAGAAAAAGTGGTTTGCACCTAAGCTGGAAGGCGACTAATATCCTAATTGGGGGGGGGTGCAGTTTAAACTAGAGTTACAGGGGGATGGGAACCAGAGTGCCAGAACAGATAATGGAGAAATTGAGGTTGGTAAGACCTCAAAGTCAGGAATCAAAAGATTGAGCATGGTGCAACTAGTGTTCTGAGCTGCATATATTTCAATGCAAGAGCTATTGTAGGAAAGGCAGATGAACTCAGGGCATGGATCAACACATGGAATTATGATTTTGTAACCATTACTGAGACTTGGTCGCAGGAGGGGCAGGACTGGCAACTCAATATTATGGGGTTCCATTGTTTTAGATGCACCAGATCAGGAGGGATTAAAAGGGGAGAAGTGGCATTACTAGTCAGGGAAAATAGCACGGCAGTGCTCAGTCAGGACAGATTGGAGAATTCATCTGGACAGGCTTTATGGGTGGAATTGAGGAATAAGAAAGGTATGAGCAGGTTAATGGGGCTATATTATATACTACCTGTCTGTCCACAGAATAGAGGAACAAATTTGTTGAGAGATTGCAGACTGTTGCAAGAAACACAAGATTGTTATAGTAGGTGATTTTAACTTTCCACCTATTGACTGGGACTCCCCTACTGTAAAAGGACTAGATGGGATAGTCTGTTAAATGTGTTCAGGAAAGTTTCCTTAGTCAGTGCATAAAAGTCCCAACGAGAGTATTCGATACTTGATCTGCTATTAGGGACTGAGACAGGGCAGGTGACAGAAGATTGTGTAGGGGAACATTTAGCATCTAGTGATCATAATGCCATTAGTTTCAAAGAAAATATGGAAAAGGATAGGTCTGGTCTGTGGGTTGAAATTTTATATTGCAGAAAAGTCAATTTTGACGGTATTAGAAAGGGAGTGTGGAGTGGGGCAGGCTGTTTTTAGGCAAAGGTGTACTTGGTAAGTGGGAAGAGTCCAAAAATGAAATTTTGAGAGCACAAAGCTTACATCTGCCTGTCAGAATAAAAGGTAAAGATAACAGGTTTAGGAAGCCTTTGTTTTCATGAAATATTGAGACCCTGGTTAAGAAAAAAAGGTGCATAGCAAGTATAGACAGGTAGGAACAAACAAGATACTTGAGTACAAGAAATGCCCTAAAAGATGCCCTAGCTGACAAGGTAAAGGAGAACCCTGAAGGTTTCTACGGATACTGTACGTTAAAAGCAAAAGCATTGCAAACAACAAAATAGGTCTTCTAGAAGATCAGAATGGTAATCTATGTATGGAGCCAAAAGGAATGGGGGAGGTCTTAAATGGATTTTTTGCATCTGTATTTATCCAGGAGACACACACAGAGTCTATAGAAATGAGGCAAAGCCACAGCAAGGTCATGGAGCCTATACAGATTACAGAGGAGGACGAGAAGTGTTTACTGTCATGAAGCAAATTAGGGTGGAGAAATTCCCAGGGCCTGTCAAGGTGTTCCCTCAGACTCTATGGGAGGCAACTGCAGAGGCCTTAGCAGAGATATTGAAATTAGCTTTAGCGACAAGTAAGATACCAGAGGACTGGAGAATAGCTAATGTTGTTCCACTATTTAAGAAAGGCTCTATAAATAAACCAGGAAATTACAAGCTGGTGAGCCTGACATCAGTAGTGGGAAAGTTATTCAAAAGTATTCCGAGGAACCAGCTATATGAATATTTGGATAGACAGGGACTAATTAGGGATAGTCAGCATGGCTTTGTGCATGGAAGTCATGTCCAACCAAACTTACAGAGTTTCTCAATGAAGTTACCAGGAAAAGTGATGAAGGCAAGGCAATGGATGTTATTTATATAGACTTTAGCAAGGCATTTTTGATAAGGTCCCATATGGGAAGGTGGTCAGAAAGGTTCAGTTGCTTGCCATTTGAAATGAGGTAGTAAATTGGATTAGATGTTGGTTTTGGGGAGAAGCCAATGACTAGTAGTAAATGGTTGTCTCTCTGACTGGAGTCCTGTGACTAGCAGAGTGCCACAGGAATCCATGCTGGCTCCATTGCTGTTTGTTATCTATATCAATGATTTGGATGATAATGTGGTTATCAGCAAATTTGCAGATCACACCAAGATTTGGGGCGGAACAGACAGTAACTATGAAAGCTTGCAGCGGGGATCTGGACCAGCTGGAAAAATAGCAGATGGAACTTAGTGCAGACAAGTGTGAGGTGTTGCACTTCGGTAGAACCCAACAAGGTTAGGTCTTACACAGTGAATGTAGGGCACTGAGGAATGTGGTAGAACACAGGGATCTTGGATTATACGTCCATAATTCATTGAAAGTGGTCGCACAGGTAGATAGGTCGTAAAGAAAGCTCTTGGCACATAAGCCTTCACAAGTCAAAGTATTGAGTACAAGAGATGGGAAGTATGTTGAAGTTGTATAAGATGTTGGTGAGGCCTAATTTGGAGTATTATGTGCAGTTTTGATCACGTACCTACAGGAAAGATGTAAATAAGGTTGAAAGAGTACAAAGAAAATTTATAAGCATGTTGCCGGGACTGGAGGACTTGAGTTATAAGGAAAGATTGAATAGGTTAGAACGTTATTCCTTGGAACGTAGAAGATTGACGGGAGATTTGATACGGGTATACAAAATTATGGAGGGGTATAGATCCGCCTATTCAGAAATCTGTACTGAGAACTGCCACTGTAAGAATAGATGGAGAAGAAAGTTAGTTTACGAAAATCAAGAGAGGCGTTAGACAAGGGTGTGTTTTCTCCTCTAATTTATTTAATGTGTACAGTGAAACAGTATTATAAAAAATAAGGGACGGCTTGGGAATCAAAGTTGGTGGTGAAAACATCAATAATTTCAGACATGCAGATGACACTGTGTTAATTGCAAGTACGGAGGAATAACTACAAAACTTAATTGATATAATTGTTGAAGAAAGTGAAAAAATGGGTCTATCTATCAACTGCAAAAAGACAGAATGTATGGTGATATCCAAAAATAAGGAGAATCCTATCTGTAGGCTGAGAATAAACGGAGAAGACATAAAACAAGTACAGAACTTTTGCTACTTAGGAAGCTGGGTGACATCAGATGGCAGGTGCGACATGGACATCAAAAGAAGAATAGGGATGGCAAAATACATCTTTACGAGAATGAAGAGTATATTGACCAATACTAAACTAGGCATGACAACCTGCCTCAGAGTACTGAAATGTTACATTTATCCAGTTATGTTATATGGCTCAGAATGTTGGACAATATCTAGTAACATGAGGAAACAAATTGTAGCATCAGAGATGTGATTTTTGAGGAGGATACAAAGAATATCATGGACGAAACAAATATCTAACGAGGATGTCATGAACAGAGCAAACACAAAAAAAGAAATAATGTATGAGATCATGAAAAGGCAACGTAACTTCAATGGACATGTGATTAGGAAAGAGGAGTTAGAATGCATGGTAATATGGGAAAGATTGAAAGGAAGAAAGCAAGAAGACAAAGACAAATGATGATGGAGACAGCAGCCCCAGAGAACTGGAAATACTACCAATGAATTGATCCACTTGACCTGAAACAGGAGTGTGTGGGCCATGGCAGTCAAAGCTCAAACTGGGCATGGCACCTGATGATGATGATGAAGATGATGATAGATAGGGTGAATGCAAGCAGACTTTTTCCACTGAGGTTGGGTGGGACTACAATTAGAGATCATGGGCTAAGGGAGAAAGATGAAAAGTTTAAGGGGAAATGAGGGGAAACTTCTTCACTTGGAGGGTCATGCAAGTGGTGCATGACAGCTTGATTTCAAGATTCGGAGAAGGAAGTCTGAGAATCGGAGCGGGAGTGCGGCGGAAGCCATTTTGATTTTTTCGCTTTCTCATCGGAGTTAAGAGAGGCCGGACTGCGCAGGCGAGTGACGTTGGGCAGTGAAGCGCGGAAGATTCAAAAGGAATACAGCCGTATACAGCGGGCAGCGGAGTGAGCCGGGAGCAGAGTGAAGGCTTAAGGGCTTTGGTTCAACGGGCTTAGGCAGAACCGAGCGAGGCAAAGTAGGTTTAGTTTTCAATTTTCCCTGTAATTTGAGGAAAGGAGGAAGTATGAGTGTGAGGGCAGCTTGCTGTTCTTGGTGTCGGATGTGGGAGGTCCTGGAGCCCCCTAGCCTCCTGGACGTCCACATCTATGCCAGGTGAACTGAGCTGCAGTGCCTAAGGGACTGTGTTAGGGAACTGGAGTTGCAGCTCGATTACCTTCATCTGGTCAGGGAGAGTGAGGAGCTGAGAGAGAGGAGTTACAGGCAGGTGGTCACACCAGGGCCACGGGAGGCAGACAAGTGGGTCACGGTTAGGAGGGGGAAGGGGAAGAGTCAGGTACTACAGAGTACCCCAGTGGCTGTGCCCTTGACAATAAGTACTCCTGTTTGAGTACTGTGGGGGGGGGGGGGAACAGCTTACCTGGGGGAAGCGACAGTGGCTGTGCCTCTGGCACAGAGTCCAGCCCTGTAGCTCAGAAGGGTAGGGAAAGGAAGAGGAGGGCAGTAGTAATAGGGGACTCGATAGTTTGGGGGTCAAATAGGCGATTCTTTGGACGCAGTCAGGAGACCCGGATGGTAGTTTGCCTCCCTGGTGCCAGAGTCCGGGATGTTTCTGATCGCGTCCATGATATCCTGAAGTGGGAGGGTGAGGAGCCAGAGGTCGTGGTACATATAGGTACCAATGACATAGGTAGGAAAAGGGGAGAGGTCCTGAAAGAAGAATATAGGGAGTTAGGAAGGGAGTTGAGGAGGAGGACCACAAAGGTAGCAATCTCGGGATTACTGCCTGTGCCACGCAACAGTGAGAGTAGGAATGGAATAAGGTGGAGGATAAATGCGTGGCTGAGAGATTGGAGCAGGGGGCAGGGATTCAAGTTTCTGGATCATTGGGACCTCTTTTGGCGCAGGTGTGACCTGTACAAAAAGGACAAGTTACACTTGAATCCTAGGGGGACCCATATCCTGGCAGGGAGATTTGTGAGGGCTACTGGGGTGACTTTAAACTAGAATGGTTGGGGGGAGGGAATCAAATTAAAGAGACTAGGAGAGAGGAGGTTAGTTCACAAATAGAGAAAGCAGGTAGACAGTGTGTGAGGGAGGATAGGCAGGGAACAGAGATCAGGAGCACTCAGACCAAAGATGTAGGGGACAAGGAAAAAAAAAGATAACAAAGTTGTTTGCACCATTAGGGATAGACAGAGAGCAAGAGGTAGAGAGTTTCTTAAATGCATCTATTTTAATGCTAGGAGCATTGTAAGGAAGGTGGATGAGCTTACATGGATTGGTACCTGGAAGTATGATGTTGTAGCTATTAGTGAAACATGGTTGCAGGAGGGGTGTGATTGGCAACTAAATATTCCTGGATTTCGTTGCTTCAAGTGTAATAGAATCGGAGGGGCAAGAGGGGGAGGTGTTGCATTGCTTGTCAGAGAAAATATCACAGCGGTGCTTTGGCAGGATAGATTAGAGGACTCGTCTAGGGAGGCTATTTGGGTGGAATTGAGGAATGGGAAAGGTGTAGTAACACTTATAGGGGTGTATTATAGACCACCAAATGGGGACCGAAAATTGGAGGAGCAAATCTGTAAGGAGATAGCAGATATTTGTAGTAAGCACAAGGTTGTGATTGTGCAAGATTTTAATCTTCCACACATAGACTGGGAAACCCATTCTGTAAAAGGGTTGGATGGTTTGGAGTTTGTGAAATGTGTGCTAGATGGTTTTTTGCAGCAATTTATAGAGGTACCAACTAGAGAAGGGGCAGTGTTGGATCTCCTGTTAGGGAATGAGACAGGTCAGGTGACAGAGGTATGTGTTGGGGAGCACTTCGGGTCCAGTGATCACAATGCCATTAGTTTCAATATAATTATTAAGAAAGATAGGACTGGACCCAGGGTTGAAATTTTTGATTGGAGAAAGGCTAACTTTGAGGAGATGTGAAAGGATTTAGAAGGAGCAGATTTGGACAATTTGTTTTATGGGAAGGATGTAATAGAGAAATGGAGGTAATTTAAAGGTGAAATTTTGAGGGTACAGGATCTTTATGTTCCTGTTAGGTTGAAAGGAAAGGTTGAAAGTTTGAGAGAGCCATGGTTTTCAAGGGATATTGGAAACTTGGTTTGGAAAAAGACAGAGATCTACAATAAATATAAGCAGCTTGGAGTAAATGAGGTGCTCGAGGAATATAAAGAATGTAAAAGGAATCTTAAGAAAGAAATTAGAAAAGCTAAAAGAAGATGAGGTTGCTTTGGCAAGTAAGGTGAAAATAAATCCAAAGGGTTTCTACAGTAATATTAATAGCAAAAGGATAATGAGGGATAAAATTGGTCCCTTAGGGCATCAGAGTGGACAGCTATGTGCGGAGCCAAAAGAGATGGGGGCAGATTTTGAACAATTTCTTTTCTTCGGTATTCACTAAGGAGAAAGATATTGAATTGTGTAAGGTAAGGGAAACAAGTAGGAAACCATGATGATTAAAGAAGAGGAAGCACTGTTGCTTTTAAGGAATATAAAAGTGGATAAGTCTCCAGGTCCTGACAGGATATTCCCTAGGACCATGAGGGAAGTTAGTGTGGAAATAGCAGGGGCTCTGACAGAAATATTTCAAATGTCATTAGAAACTAGGATGGTGCCGGAAGATTGGCGTATTGCTCATGTTGTTTCTTTGCTTAAAAAGGGTTCTAAGAATAAACCTAGCAGTTATCGGTCTGTGAGTTTAACGTCAATGGTGGGTAAATTGATGGAAAGTATTCTTAGAAACAGTATATATAATTACCTGGATAGACAGGGTCTGATTAGGAACAGTCAACATGGATTTGTGCGTGGAAGGTCATGCTTGACAAATCTTATTGAATTTTTTGAAGAGGTTACTAGGAAAGTTGACGAGGGTAAAGCGGTGGATGTTGTCTATATGGACTTCAGTAAGGCCTTTGACAAGGTTCCACACAGAAGGTTAGTTAGGAAGGTTCAATCGTTAGGTATTAATATTGAAGAAGTAAAATTGATTCGGCAGTGGCTGGGTGGGAGACGCCAAAGAGTAGTGGGGGATAACTGTGTGTCAGATTGGAGGTCGGTGTCTAGTGGTGTGCCTCAGGGATCTGTACTGGGTCCAATGTTGTTTGCCATATATATTAATGATCTGGATGATGGGGTGGTAAATTGGATTAGTAAGTATGCAGATGATACTAAGATCGGTGGAGTTGTGGATAATGAAGTAGGTTTTCAAAGCTTGCAGAAAGATTTAGGCCAGTTAGAAGAGTGGGCTGAAAGACTGCAGATGGAGTTTAATGCTGATAAATGTGAGGTGCTACATTTTGGTAGGACTATTCAAAATAAGACATACATGGTAAATGGTAGGGCATTGAAGAATGCAGTAGAACAGAGGGATCTAGGAATAATGGTGCATAGTTCCCTGAAGGTGGAATCCCATGTGGATAGGGTGGTGAAGAAAGCTTTTGGGATGCTGGCCTTTAATAAATCAGAACACTGAGTATAGGAGTTGGGATGTAATGTTGAAATTGTACAAGGCATTGGTAAGGCCAAATTTGGAGTATTGTGTACAGTTCTGGTCACCGAATTACAGGAAAGATGTCAACAAAATTGAGAAGAGTACAGAGAAGATTTACTAGAATGTTACCTGGGTTTCATCTAAGTTACAGAGAAAGGTTGAACAAGTTGGGTCTTTATTCTTTGGAGCGTAGAAGGTTGAGGGAGGCCTTGATAGAGGTATTTAAAATTATGAGGGGGATAGATAGAGTTGACGTGGATAGGCTTTTTCCATTGAAAGTGGGGGAGATTCAAACAAGAGGACATGAGTTGAGAGTTAAAGGGCAAAAGCTTAGGGGTAACATGAGGGGGAACTTCTTTACTCAGAGTTGTAGCTGTGTGGAACGAGCTTCCAGCAGAAGTGGTTGAGACAGGTTTGATGGTTGTCATTTAAAGTTAAATTGGATAGCTGTATGGACAGGAAATGAATGGAGGGTTATGGGCTGAGTGCAGGTCGGTGGGACTAGGTGAGAGTAAGAGTTCGGCACGGACAAGAAGGGCCAAAATGGCCTGTTTCCATGCTGTAATTGTTATATGGTTATAACAGAAATTTGGATAGTTACATGGATAGCAGGAGTACGGATAGCAGTGGTCCGGGTACAGATTGAATGGACTATGCAGTTTAAATTGTTTGGCATGGACTTATAGCAGAATGGCCTATTTCTGTGCTGTACTTTTCTATAACTCAAACAAATCATGCAAGCAATAAAAAGTCAACAAATAATACAGAGCATGAACCACAAACTCCCTGAAAGTGAGTCCACATTCCTTTTAAACAATGTTTCAACTTGATTTTCTAAAGTCTTTTGTTCTTATTACATTTAAACATACCTGTAATACCCATGGACATATCTGTACAGCCATTATGCCCAGATTCTGGATCTTCAGTGCATACAAAATCATCCTTCCATTCTAATGGAAAAAAAGTGTTTTCCAAACAAAATTATTTCTGCTTTTTTGTTTATTTAAATTCATAAAATAAAGACAAAGGAGAAGCTTGGAATCTGACAGCATAAAAATTGAAAGGAGTGTCAAAACAAGCAATCTCGGTTCATGTTTTCCAAAATTATCTAATTAATATGGACTTAGTTATGAACTATAATCTAAACAAATTTTAAAAAAAATTAAAACTTGAAAAGTTGGAGATGCACTAAAGTAACACTTGTTGGTTTCTTTTAATGTTCAGCAGTAATCTGAATAAATGCACAGACTTTTTATTTGTATTTTTACTCTTCAATCATTTCTTTCACTATAAAGTCTTATATGGATGATATCTTTGCACATTTAAAACAAACTACAAACAGGACAATAGTCCAGTAGCTTAATCACTTTATTCAAATAGAAATCACATCTCCCAAACAATCATCTCCTCCATTTTCCCCTATTTGTACCCAATCTGCAATAATGGTTTAAAACAGAACCAACATAAAATTTGCAACTACAGCAATACAGTGGTTTCTGGTTAATTGGGCTGTTGGTTAATCGGAGCAGCCGCTTATTTGGAACAACTCTTAAAAAAAAACAAAAACAAATCGAGAAAACAGCCAGATTCACTTTAATATGCCACCTACTTCAGGTATGAGACTGTTGCCAAACATTTTCTAACTAGCGTTTGTCACGTGCACATCGTGTGGGTGACAGACTCTACATCGTGATCACAGCGAACAGTTTTAAGATAATATCAGTTACATGCGTTTGTGTTCAAAAAGCAATGATTTTTGTCACTGATAGATGGCAAGAAATAAGCAATAAGAATAAGAACTGTTTTGCTCACCGCAGTGTCAAGAATTCAGAAATGCCAGAAACGGCTGGGAGTGAAAAGGAAACAATTTCACTACTTCAACAAGTTAGGAACACTACGAAGAATTTGAAGGTATTGTGACGAGAATACACATAAAATTAAGATGTTTGCTGGCCTGGGTTAGCATCAGTGACATCAGCAAGTGGTCTGCCACCTGCCCTCAGGGGAAGGAGAGATAAGGAACAATGGAGCAGCGTCTGGAGATGTGTAATGAAGGAACGGGGGAGAGAGAGCTGTCTGGAGCGGCTCCCCCTTTGAACCCTGAACTGTTTGAAGTGGTGGACAGGCGATGCCCCAGCAGGGGGATAAAAAGGGACAGGTTCGCTAAGGCAGGTCACACGCCACCCGAGGTAACGAGACCCTGGAAGCGGTACGCCTCTCACAAGTCGGTGGGAAGTACCAGACAACGGCCAGGGTGGAAAGGTATGATCAGCGGGAACCCGGTGTGTGTCCGCCCTTGCCTGGGTGCCGGGTTCACTGCAGAGGATCGACCGCATCTGGAGGAGGGGTCACAGTCGGTGACCTCAGGTGACATCACCAAGGACCTGCCCAAAAAGCTGCTTGTGAGCCATATCGCCGGTCTGTGAGTGAAGCCGTGTCTGAATGATCAGTTGTTCCTGTTCCCTCTCTCTCTCCCCGCACGTTGTCCATCGCCATGGAAACGATTACTGCAAACTGAACTACTAAACTGGACTAAACTTTGAGTCACTTTGAAATTTGATCATTTACCCCTAGACAACGATAGAGCTTGATTGATGCTGTTATCTTAATTCCGTGCACATGTGTGTTTATAATCGCTGAACTGTTGCATTTATTATCCTTTCGATTACTGTGTTGCTTGTTTCTTTAATAAAACTTTCTTAGTTCTAGTACTCCAGCCTCCAACTGAGTGATCCATTTCTGCTGGTTTGGCAACCCAGTTACGGGGTACGTAACAGTATCAACCACCATCTTGAATCCTACCTTTGGCTCCAAGCAGCTGCTTGCATGCAACAGCGGCCACACCCCAGAATGCGGCTTAGGCAGACAGGCTAAACCAGGTGAGGACAGCCAGTGGATCTCATACCCGGTGAGACGAGGACATGTTTGTCCTCACATGCGAAGTCAGCTCTGGTGGACTGGGTGGATGAGATCTACAGTGAGATCCAACAGCCAAGAAGGTAGGAAGGTGGTTATGCAACGCCACGTGGAGAGCGAAAGGCATGACCAGGCACAGAAGTCATGGACATCCAGCACAACCAGTGAAGACCCAAGTTGTGACATTTACTCACCCCACTGGACTCAGACTTCCAACTTCTAGAGAGTGGAATGGTCCAGGGCAATGGCTTTATACTTTAAAAACTCTCCCATACCAGTTTCCAGTCATCATCAGATACCACAGACAACCACCAGTTGGAAGTACTCTAATTTGTTCTGTATTTTAATTTAAAGACATAATTTGTTACTCAGTGAAATGGTAGTTTGTATTTTTTTAATACCATTTTAACTATTTCCATGAACCTTCAGCTAATTGGGGCAGCTGCTTAATTTGGTCAAAAATGTACATGTCCCGATATGTCCCCATTAACTGGAATCCACTGTATTTGTTTGCAACTGAGCAGTAAAACACACCAATAGAAATGAATGTACCAGGCAACATATTTTAAGAAACAATTTCAAAAGGCTTAAGTTTTTAAGACTTGATAATTCACTTGGAAAAATATGAATGCTGAAATTGCTCACCTTTTATATTATTTAAGGCTTCTTCTTGTTGAGAAGAAATCATTAGCATTACTTCTGGTACAGTGAAATTTTTTCCCTTCTATTAAAAATAGTAAAAATTAAAATGATCATTTTTTTTCTTTACTAGAAAGCTTGGAACATTGATATTTTATAGAACATAGAATAGTACAGCACAGTACCGGCCCTTCGGTCCACAATGTTGTGCCGACCCTCAAACCCTGCCTCCCATATAAGCCCCCACCTTAGATTCCTCCATATACCTGTCTAGTAGTCTCTTAAACTTCACTAATGTATCTGCCTCCACCACTGACTCAGGCAGTGCATTCCATGCACCAACCACTCTCTAAGTAAAAAACCTTCCTCTAATATCCCCCTTGAACTTCCCACCCCTTACCTTAAAGCCATGCCCTCTTGTATTGAGCAGTGGTGCCCTGGGGAAGAGGCGCTGGTTATTCACTCTATCTATTCCTCTTATTATCTTGTACACCTCTATCATGTCTCCTCTCATCCTCATCCTCTCCAAAGAGTAAAGCCCTAGCTCCCTTAATCTCTGATCATAATGCATACTTTCTAAACCAGGCAGCATCCTGGTAAATCTCCTCTGTACCCGTTCTAATGCTTCCACATCCTTCCTATAATGAGGTGACCAGAACTGGACACAGTACTCCAAGTGTGGCCTAACCAGAGTTTTATAGAGCTGCATCATTACATCGCGACTCTTAAACTCTATCCCTCGACTTATGAAAGCTAACACCCCATAAGCTTTCTTAACTACCCTATCCACCTGTGAGGCAACTTTCAGGGATCTGTGGACATGTACCCCGAGATCCCTCTGCTCCTCCACACTACCATGTATCCTGCCATTTACTTTGTAGTCTGCCTTGGAGTTTGTCCTTCCAAAGTGTACCACCTCACACTTCTCCGGGTTGAACTCCATCTGCCACTTCTCAGCCCACTTCTGCATCCCATCAATGTCTCTCTGCAATCTTTGACAATCCTCTACACTATCTACAACACCCCCAACCTTTGTGTCATCTGCAAACTTGCCAACCCACCCTTCTACCCCCACACCAGATCGTTAATAAAAATCACGAAAAGTAGGGGTCCCAGAACAGATCCTTGTGGGACACCACTAGTCACAATCCTCCAATCTGAATGTACTCCCTCCACCACCACCCTCTGCCTTCTGCAGGCAAGCCAATTCTGAATCCACCTGGCCAAACTTCCCTGGATCCCATGCCTTCTAACTTTCTGAATAAGCCTACCTGTCAAATGCCTTACTAAAATCCATATAGATCACATCCACTGCACTACCCTCATCTATATGCCTGGTCACCTCCTCAAAGAACTCTATCAGGCTTGTTAGACACGATCTGCCCTTCACACAGCCATGCTGACTGTCCCTGATCAGACCATGATTCTCTAAATGCCTATAGATCCTATCTCTAAGAATCTTTTCCAACAGCTTTCCCACCACAGACGTAAGGCTCACTGGTCTATAATTACCCGGACTATGCCTACTACCTTTTTTGAATAAGGGAACAACATTCGCCTCCCTCCAATCCTCCAGTACCATTCCCGTGGACAACGAGGACATAAAGATCCTAGCCAGAGGCTCAGCAATCTCTTCCCTCGCCTCGTGGAGCAGCCTGGGGAATATTCCGTCAGCCCTGGGGACTTATCTGTCCTAATGTATTTTAACAACTCCAACACCTCCTCTCCCTTAATATCAACATGCTTCAGAACATCAACCTCACTCATATTGTCCTCACCATCATCAAGTTCACTCTCATTGGTGAATACCGAAGAGAAGTATTCATTGAGGACCTCGCTCACTTCCACCGCCTCCAGGCACATCTTCCCACCTTTATCTCTAATCGGTCCTACCTTCACTCCTGTCATGCTTTTTTTCTTCACATAATTGAAGAATGCCTTGGGGTTTTCCTTTACCCTACTCGCCAAGGCCTTCTCATGCCCCCCTTCTTGCTCTTCTCAGCCCCTTCTTAAGCTCCTTTCTTGCTTCCCTATATTCCTCAATTGATCCATCTGATCCTTGCTTCCTAAACCTCATGTATGCTGCCTTCTTCCACCTGACTAGATTTTCCACCTCACTTGTCACCCATGGTTCTTTCACCCTACCATTCTTTATCTTCCTCACCAGGACAAATTTATCCCTTACATCCCGCAAGAGATCGACCACATGTCCATAGTACATTTCCCTGCAAAAACATCATCCCAATTCACACCCGCAAGTTCTAGCCTCATAGCCTCATAATTTGCCTTTCCCCAATTAAAAATTTTCCTGTCCTCTTTGATTCTATCCTTTTCCATGATAATTATAAAGGCCAGGGAGCAGTGGTCACTGTCCTCCAGATGCTCACCCACTGAGAGATCTGTGACCTAACCCGGTTCATTACCTAGTACTAGATCTAGTATGGCATTCCCCCTGGTTGGCCTGTCCACATACTGTGACAGGAATCCATCCTGGACACACTTAACAAATTCTGCCCCATCTAAACCCTTGGAACTAATCAGGTGCCAATCAATATTAGGGAAGTTAAAGTCACCCATGATAACAACCCTGTTATTTTTGCACCTTTCCAAAATCTGCCTCCCAATCTGCTCCTCCGTATCTCTGCTGCTACCAGGGGGCCTATAGAATACCCCCAGGAGAGTAACTGCTCCCTTCCTGTTCCTGACTTCCACCCATATTGACTCAAAAGAGAATCCTGCTACATTACCCACCCTTTCTGTAGCTGTAATAGTATCCCTGACCAGTAATGCCACCCCTCCTCCCCTTTTTCCACCCTCTCTATCCCTTTTAAAGCACTGAAATCCAGGAATATTGAGAATCCATTCCTGCCCTGGTGCCAGCCAAGTCTCTGTAATGGCCACTACATCGTAATTCCATGCATGTATCCAAGCTCTCAGTTCATCACCTTTGTTCCTGATGCTTCTTGCATTGAGTTACACACATTTCAGCCCTTCTACCTTACTGTCTTTACACCGTTTATTCTGCTTCTCTTTCCTCAAAGCCTCTCTGTATGTTAGATCTGGCTTTACTCCATGCACTTCTTTCACTGCATGGACTGGGAGAAATTCAGAGTTCAGCAGAAGAGGACAAAGGGCTTAATTAGGAAGGGGAAAAAAGATTATGAGAGAAAACTGGCAGGGAACATAAAAACTGACTGTAAAAGCTTTTATAGATATGTAAAAAGGAAAAGACTGGTAAAGACAAATGTAGGTCCCCTACAGACAGAAACAGGTGAATTGATTATGGGGAGCAAGGATATGGCAGACCAACTGAATAATTACTTTGGTTCTGTCTTCACTAAAGAGGACATAAATAATCTTCCAGAAATAGTAGGGGACAGAGGGTCCAGTGAGATGGAGGAACTGAGCGAAATACACGTTAGTAGGGAAGTGGTGTTAGGTAAATTGAAGGGATTGAAGGCAGATAAATCCCCAGGGCCAGATGGTCTGCATCCCAGAGTGCTTAAGGAAGTAGCCCAAGAAATAGTGGATGCATTAGTGATAATTTTTCAAAACTCGTTAGATTCTGGACTAGTTCCTGAGGATTGGAGGGTGGCTAATGTAACCCCACTTTTTAAAAAAGGAGGGAGAGAGAAACCAGGGAATTATAGACCGGTTAGCCTGACGTCGGTGATGGGGAAACTGCTGGAGTCAGTTATCAAAGATGTGATAACAGCACATTTGGAAAGCGGTGAAATCATCGGACAAAGTCAGCATGGATTTGTGAAAGGAAAATCATGTCTGACGAATCTCATAGAATTTTTTGAGGAGGTAACTAGTAGAGTGGATGTGGTATATTTGGATTTTCAAAAGGCTTTTGACAAGGTCCCACACAGGAGATTAGTGTGCAAACTTAAAGCACACGGTATTGGGGGTAAGGTATTGATGTGGATAGAGAATTGGTTAGCAGACAGGAAGCAAAGAGTGGGAATAAACGGGACCTTTTCAGAATGGCGGGCGGTGACTAGTGGGGTACCGCAAGGCTCAGAGCTGGGACCCCAGTTGTTTACAATATATATTAATGACTTGGATGAGGGAATTAAATGCAGCATCTCCAAGTTTGCGGATGACACGAAGCTGGGTGGCAGTGTTAGCTGTGAGGAGGATGCTAAGAGGATGCAGGTTGACTTGGATAGGTTGGGTGAGTGGGCAAATTCATGGCAGATGCAATTTACTGTGGATAAGTGTGAAGTTATCCACTTTGGTGGCAAAAATAGGAAAACAGATTATTATCTGAATGGTGGCCGATTAGGAAAAGGGGAGGTGCAACGAGACCTGGGTGTCATTATACACCAGTCATTGAAAGTGGGCATGCAGGTACAGCAGGCGGTGAAAAAGGCGAATGGTATGCTGGCATTTATAGCAAGAGGATTCAAGTACAGGAGCAGGGAGGTACTACTGCAGTTGTACAAGGCCTTGGTGAGACCACACCTGGAGTATTGTGTGCAGTTTTGGTCCTTAATCTGAGGAAAGACATCCTTGCCATAGAGGGAGTACAAAGAAGGTTCACCAGATTGATTCCAGGGATGGCAGGACTTTCATATGAAGAAAGACTGGATGAACTGGGCTTGTACTCGTTGGAATTTAGAAGATTGAGGGGGAATCTGATTGAAACGTATAAAATCCTAAAGGGATTGGACAGGCTAGATGCAGGAAGATTGTTCCCGATGTCGGGGAAGTCCAGAACGAGGGGTCACAGTTTGAGGATAAAGGGGAAGCCTTTTAGGACTGAGATTAGGAAAAACTTCTTCACACAGAGAGTGGCGAATCTGTGGAATTCTCTGCCACAGGAAACAGTTGATGCCAGTTCATTGGCTATACTTAAGAGGGAGTTAGATATGGCCCTTGTGGCTACGGGGATCAGGGGGTATGGAGGGAAGGCTGGGGCAGGGTTCTGAGTTGAATGATCAGCCATGATCATAATAAATGGCGGTGCAGGCTCGAAGGGCCGAATGGCCTACTCCTGCACCTATTTTCTATGTTTCTATGCTGTATCACTCTGGGTCCCATCCCCCTCGCAAATTAGTTTAAACCCTCCCGAACCGTGCTAGCAAACCTACCTGCAAGGATATTGCTCCCCCTCGAGTTCAGGTGCAACCCATCCAATCTGTACAGGTCCCACCTTACCCAGAAGAAATCCCAATGATCTAAAAATCTAAAACCCTGCTCCCTGCACCAACTCCTCAGCCACGCATTCAACTGCCATCTCCTCCAATTCTTACCATCTCTGTCACGTAGCACTGGCAGCAATCCTGAGAACGTCACCCTTGAGGTCCTGTTCTTCAGCCTTCTGCCTAATTCCTGAAACTCACACTTCAGGACCTCATCCCTCTTCCTGCCTATGTGGTTGGTCCCAACATGTATCACGACTTCTGGTTGCTTTCCCTCTCGTACCAGGATGTCGTGCACCCGGTCAGAGACATCCCGGACCCTGGCACCCGGGAGGCAACAAACCATGCGGGTGCCCCTCTCACGTCCACAAAATCTCCTGTCTGCTCCCCTGACTAAAGAGTCTCCAGTGACAACAGCTCTCCTCTTCTCCATCCCACCCTTCTGCACCACAGGGTCAGACTCAGTGCCGGAGGCCCTGCCACCGTGGCTCACACCTGGTCAGTCGTCCCCGCAAACAGTATCCAGGATGGTAAACTTATTATTCAGGGGAATGGCTACAGGGGTGCTCTGCACTACCTGTCTGCTCACCTTCGCCTTCCCCCCTCTGACTGTCACCCAACGACCTGCTTCCGACAGTCTAGGTGTGACTACCTCCCTGTAGCTCTCATCTATGACTGCCTCATTCCCCCGTATGAGTCGAAGGTCATCCAGCTGCTGCTCCAGATTCCTTACACGGTCTTCCAGATCGCCCAGCCGTATGCACTTCTGGCAGATGTGACTCTGCGGGAGAGGGGCGTTCCCCCAAAACTGCCACATCTCACATGAGAGGCACATCACCGTCTCAGCAGACATTGTAAAAACTAACTGCGAGCTAGCTTGTCCTCCGCCTCTTCTCGTCGAAATCTCTTGAGTCAAAGCCTCAAAGCTCCACTCCTTCACTGGCCCACTCATGCACTGGCCGCTTCGCTTGAGCTATCCCTCTATTTATCTGTTTGAGCTTTTCAAAATGTTTGGTCACCTGACCTCGACTGCCCAATCAGCTGCTTTCTGCTGAGTCTGAGCTACTCAAATCTTGATTGTCTAATCAACAGCTTTCTGCTGATCTATTCAAATCTTGATTGACTTGATTGCACAAACCAACTGCCAAAACTGCCAGAATCTCTCGAGTCAAAGCCTCAAAGCTCCACTCCTTCACTGGCCCACTCACGCACTGGCCGCTTTCCATATGATTTTATATCATCAAATATTCAACATTTTCCCCCACAAACTGATTATATATAGCACCATCCATAAACATTTCTCTGATTTAATTCATTAGCAATAATGATGATCTGGCATTTTAAATGTGCTATAACTAAAATGCACCCATCTATCAGGTGGCTCTGCCAACATCATACTGGGGAGATAATCAAGCAGTTTGCAACAATTAACAATGAGCAAACATATATAAATAATTCATTGAGCAATGTGTCAGTCTGACCATGGATCAAATAGCAAATCTATTACTTGTTTCTGAGAGATTGTTGCAAATCTTTCAGAAATAAATAATAGATCAGTATATCAAGTGAATAGATAATGATATTAGACTTACATAGAAACCTATAGAAAAGACTCAATCTAATATCTGTAATATCTGAAGAGGTTTCCAAAAAACCAGGAATAGTTGTGAATATTCAGAGAGAATGCCAAGATTGTCTTTGGCAAGGTGTCACGCATGGGGCTGCTAAACAAGATGAAAAGCCACAGTATTACAGGAAAGATACAAGCATGAATAAACGATTGGCTAATTGGCAGGAGGCAAAGAGTGGGAACAAAGGAGGCCTTTTCTGGTTGGCTGTAGGTGATTAATGGTGTCCCGCAAGGGTCAGTGTTGGGACTGCTTCTCTTCACAATGTCAGTGATTTGTACGATGGAATTGATGTCATAGTGGCCATGATTGCAGGTGATACAAAGATAGTTGGAGGAAAAGGTAGTGTTGAAGGAGTGGGGAGAGTCTGCAGAGGGCTTAGACAGATCAGGAGAATGGACAAACAAGTGGCAGACGGAATATAATGTAGGGAAGTGCATGGTCAAACACTCTGGTAGAAAGAATAAAGGTGTATACTATTTTCTAAACAAGGAAAAAAATCATAAATCAGAAGTGCAAAAGAATTTGGGAGTCCACGTGCAGGATTCGCTAAAGGTTAACTTACAAGTCAAGTTGGTAGTAAGGAAGGCAAGTGCAATGTTAGCATTCATTTCAAGAGGACTAGAATATAAAAGCAGGGATGAAATGCTGAGGCTTTATTAGGCATCGGTCTTACCGCATTTGGGATATTGTGAGCAGTTTTGGACCCCTTATCTCCGGAAGGATGAGCTGGCATGAGAGAAGATCCAGAGGTTATTCATGAGAATGAACCCAGGGATGAAACAGTTACAGTACGAGGAGCATTTGATGGCTCTGGGCCTGTACTTGCTGGAGTACACGTGGAAAGGACGTTTCCCATAGTGAGGAAGTCTGGAACTAGAGGGCACAACTTCAAAATAGAAGGAAGTCCCTTTAGAACAGAGATGAGGAGGAATTTCTTTAGCCAGAGGGTGGTGAATCTGTGGAATTCATTGCCACATTTGCCTGTGAAGACTAAGTTATTGGGTATATTTAAAGCAAATATTGATAGTTTCTTGATTAGTAAGGACATCAACGTTTACAGAAATAAAGGCAGAAGAATGGGGTTGAGAGGGATGGAAGAACAGACTTGATGAGCTGAATGCTCTAATTCTGCCCATATGTCACATGTGCATAAATCTTTCTATTTCTGCCACCGATGTGGGAAAATGTCAGCAGTTCTGCATGGCGCAGCTGGAAGTTTTCCACAAGCTTTGCCCAATTGTAAAATCATTTGAACCATTAAACAGAGGTTGATACACGCTCTAGATTGTGACAGTGGGCAGTCGACTGAGTACCGTCTGGGTATGTGTTGGAGTCGACGTGTTTTTGGACTGTGGTGCAGCATGAAGATAGGAAACGCAACATGGATCTCACTTGAAAACCCCATTCTAAGAGTCCTAGAAAAAATGTTCATTTTTATCAACTCAGATAAACCATGAAGGTTACAGTAAGTTTTATAACTTACTGAAAGCATGATGAACTTTAATCCTCCTCACACAATACAAATGGCAGCATTAACTGCAAATACCTGAGAAAACAATTAAACCCATGGTACCTTATTTTGCCTTCTCATAGCTTTCCATCCTGAAGGTTGATTCAGTGATGTTAACAAAAACGGTGTTGTGGATGTTGAAGCTTTGGAATCAACATTTGGATCAAGGCAAAGTTCAGCAGCATGTTTCAGCACTCTAATTTCATCTTCCTCTGCTGCATTAATCATAGTTGATAAACCGAGATCTAAAGATTTAAAACAAAGATTAATTTTGTCATTGTTTACCAATAAAATGATGAATTTCTATAAGACTTTAACACATAGGAGCAGAATTAGGCCATTTGGACCATTGAGTCTGCTTTGCCATTCAACTATGACTGATCCTTCCCCCCCCCCCCCACAGCCCCACTCCCCAGTCTTCTCCCCATAACCTTTGATGCTGAGTCTAATCAAGAACAGATCAAGCTCTGCCTTAAATGACCTGGCCTCCACAGCTGCTCGTGATAATAATTCCACAAATTCAGTACCCCCAGCTAAGTAAATTTCTCCATGTCTCAGTTTTAAATGTATGCCCCTCTATCCTGAGGCTGTGCCCTCCTGTCCTAGTCTTCCCCATCATGGGAAACATCTATTGTCTAAGCCTTTCAACATTCAGAAGGTTTTAGTGAGATTCCCCCCCCACCATCCTTCTAAATTCCAGCAAGTGCAGACCCAGAGTTATCAAATGTTCCTCATATGATAACCTTTTCTTTCCCAGAACCTTCATTGTGAATCTCTTCTGAACCCTCTCCAATGCCAGCACATCTTTTCTTAGATGAGGAGCCCAAAAATGTTCACAATACTCAAGGTGAGGCCTCACCAGTGCCTTATAAAGCCTCAGCATCACATCCCTGCTCTTGTAGTTTAGACCTCTTGAAAATAATGCTAATAATGTATTTGCCTTTCTCACCACCGACTCTATCTGCAAGTTAACCTTTAGGGTGTTCTGCACAAGGACTCCCAAGTACCTTTGCACCTCAGATTTTTGGGTTTTCTCCCCACTTAGAAAATAGTCTGTTCATTTATTTCTACTACCAAAGTGCATGACTATGCATTTTCCAACACTGCGTTTCGTTTGTCACTCTCGTTTCCACAACACTACTTGCCCCGCCACCCATCTTTGTATCACCTACAAACTTGGTGACAAAGCTATCTATTCCATCATCTAAATCACTGATATATAGCATAAAAAGGAGTGGTCCTAACACCAACCCCTGTGGAACACTGCTAGTCACTGGCAGTCAACCAGAAAAGTATCCTTTTATTCCTCATTACCTTCTACCAATTAGCTAATGCTCTAACTATGCCAGTAACTTTCCTGTAATGCCATGGGCTCTTAACTTGGTAAGCAGCCTCATGTGTGGCACCTTGTCAAAGGCCTTCTGAAAGTCCAAATAAACAACATCCACTGATTCCCCTTTATCTATCCTTTTATCTATCCTAACTGTAATCTCCTCAAAGAATTCTAACAGGTTCGTCAGGCAAGATTTTCCCTTACGGAAACCATGTTGACTTATCTTGTCCTGTGTCACCAAGTACTCCATCACCTGATCCTTAACAATAGACTCCAAAATATTCCCAACCCCTGAGGTCAGGCTAACTGGTCTATAATTTCCTTTCTACTGCCTTCCTCCTTTCTTAAAGAGTTGAGTGACATTTGCAATTTTCTAGTCCTCTGGCACTATGCCAGAGTCCAATGATTTTTGCAAGATCCTTACTAATGCCACTACAGTCTCTAATGCTACTTTTCAGAACCCAAGGGTGCAGTTCATTTGGCTCAGGTGATTTAGGTCTTTCAGCTTTTTGAGCACCTTCTCCCTTGTAATAGTAACTGCACTCACTTCTCTTCCCTCACACCTTTCAACATCTGGCACACTGCCAGTGTCTTCCACAGTGAAGACTGATGCAAAATTGTCATTTAGTTCATCTGCCATCACCTTGGCCCCTGTTATTATTTCTCCAGCTTCATTTTCTAGTTGTCCTATATCCACTCTCATCTCTCGTTTATTTTTACATACTTGAAAACGCTTTTACTATCCACTTTGCTATTGTTTGCTAGCTTGCTTTCACATTTCATCTTTTCCCTCCTAATGATTCTTTTAGTTGCTGTCTGTAAGGTTTTAAAAGCTTCTCAATCCCATCTTCCCACTAATTTTTGCTTTGTTGTTTGCCCTCTCATTTGCTTTTACATTAGCTTTGACTTCCCTTGTATGCCACAGTTGTACTATTTTGCCACTTGAGAATTTCTTTATTTTTAGAATACTTCTATTCTGCACCTTCCTCATTTTTCCTATAAACTCACGTCATTGCTGCTCTGCTGTCACCTCTCCCAGCATCTCCTTCCAATTTACTTTGGCCAACTCCCCCCTCATACTACTGTAGTTTCCTTTGCTCCACTGAAATACTGCTACGTCAGTATTTACTTCCTCCCTATCAAATTTCAAGTTGAACTTAGTCATACTGTGATCACTGTCTCCCAAGGGTTCTTTTACCTTCAGCTCCCCAATCACTTAGAGTTCATTACATAACACCGAATTCAGTATAGCTGATCCCCGAGTAGGCTCAACAACAAACCGCTCTAAAAAGCCATCTCCTAGGTATTCAACAAACTCACTCCTTTGAGATCCATTTCCAACCTGATTTTCCCAAATGACGTGCATGTGAAAATCTCCCATGACTATCATAGTATTGCCCTTTTGACACACATTTTCTATTTCCTGTTGTAATCTGTGGTCCACATCCCAGCTCTTGTTAAAATGCCTGTATATAACTACCATCAGGGTCCCTTAACCCTTGCAGTTTAACTCAACCCATAAGGATTCAACACCTTCCTAGCATATGTCACATCTTTCTATTGATTTGATACCATTCTTTACCAGCAGAGTCATGCCTCTCCCTCTGCCGACCTTCCTATCCCTCTGATATAACACGTAACCTTGGACATTCAGCTCCAACTACAACCATACTTCAGCTACAATTCAGTGATGGCTACATCATACCTGACAATCTGTATTAGTGCAACAAAACCATCCACCTTACTTCTTATACTCTGAGCATTGAGATATAACACTTGAGTGCTGCATTTGCTACCCCTTTTGATTATGCATCACTATTGCACTGATACTCACCCTGCTGGCTGCAGTTATGTCCTATCATCTGCCTGCCCTCCCTGACAGTATAACTGCACACTATCTTTGCTTTTTTACCATCTGTCTCATCTTGAGTCCCTTCACTCTAGTTCGCACCCCTCTGCCAAATTAGTTTAAACTCATCCCAACAGCTCTAACAAACCTGGCAGCCAGAATATTAGTTCCCCTCAGGTTCAGGTGCAACATGTCACTTTTAAACAGGTCATACCTCCCCAAAAGGAGATCCCAATGATTCAAGAACCTGAAGCCCTGCCCCCTGCACCAGCTTCTCAGCCATGCATTAACTTGCCAAATCATCCTGTTTCTACCCTCAATGGTGTGTGGTACAAGCAGCAACGCAGAAATTACTATCCGGGAGGTCCTGCTTCTCAGCTTTCTATCTAGATCTCTAAATTCTCTTTTCAGGACCTCTTTGCTCTTCCTTCCTACATCATTAGTACTGATATGTGCCAAGACATCTGGTTGCACTCCCTCCCTCTCCAAAATGTTATGGATGCAATCCGAGACGTCCCTGACTTGGCACCTGAAAGGCAACACAGCATTCGGGTATCCTATTCACATCCACAGAATCTCCTTTCTGTTCCCCTATCAAGTCTATCGCTACTGCTTCCCTCTACTCCCTCTTTCCCTTCTGCACCAGGACCCATGTTCAGTGCCAGTAATGCGATCTCCGTGGCATTCTCTGGGAGGTCATCCCCACAACAGTATCTAAAACTATATACTCATTATTGAGTTTTATTCAGCTTATTTATAAGAGCATCATGAAGTAGCAAGTGATAAAGAAACACTTGACTGGAAACATTGGCATTTCCATGATGAACTGACAGCATGCGTCACCCTAAGTGCCAACACTTAAGATGGTGCATTCACCAAGTTGCAAATTTGCTGGTCTTCTCTTGCTGAAAATTCCTCTACTGCCTTTATGAAGAATGTCAACTATCTGCAATGCTTCAAGTTATACTGATAAAGGAATAGAACGTTTATTGATTTGAATGGATAGGAACGTGAAGTATGTTGGGAATCATACTGCAATTTTGATGTTTTTTGGAACAAACTGAGTTTCCTTAAATATTTTTAAACAAACTAACAAGAGTCATAAGTAAACAAATATACTGTTTAGTTTAATAATCTTTGAAATATGTTTAACTATTTTCTAGATTGTTAATAGTTCTGCAGATGTACCTTGGAGAGCACGCTGACTACTTGCATCACTGCCTGGCATGGAGGCTCCAATGCACAGGATTGAAAGAATCATAGACTCAGCCAACTCCAACACAGGCATAAGCCTCCACACCACCGAGGACATCTTCAAAATGCAGTGCCTCAGGGACACCTACTAAGAACCCTCATCATCTGGGACATGCTCTCTTTGCATTACTACCATTGGGGAGAAGGTATAGAAGCCTAAAAACATACTCTTAACACTTTAGGAACAGCTACTTCCCCTCCAACATCAAAATTTCTTCACAGTCCATGAACACTACCTCATGATTCCTCTTCTGTATTACTTTTATTTTTTATTGTAACTTGTAATTTTACGCCTTGCACTGTATTGATTCATCCACAAATTTCACAATACATGTCATATTAAACATGATTCTGATAGTTTCCCAACATTTTTTTGTCAGAGCTATTCATTCAGAATTCACGACATGTTAAGACAGTCAGTTAAGGCTTGAGGTGTGGCTTTGCCTGCTTTCAAATTTTCTGCAGATCCGTTGATGGCCCTGCTTCCTGAAGCTGTTCCTGAATGCCATCTCATAGGTGGTTCAGAAAAAAACCTATCTATTTGTGTTCATGGCTGTAAAACCTTATCAATGAATGCAGAAAAGTTGAATCAGAACACACCACAAAGTCGGTGGCAAATATGGACAGCTCACTGCTGGCAACAAATTTGAGCTCAGGGCTCCTTAGTCCAAGTCACATAAATTCAGGAGTAAAAGCATCAGGGATTTCTCCTCTCTTCTCCTGTTCAATGTATCTACCAAACACATAATACTGAATAGTACAGCACAGGATAGGCCCTTCAGCCCACAATGTTGTGCCAAACTAATTAAACAAATAAGTAAACACATAAATAACTATGCTTCTGCCTACACAATGTCCATATCCTTCTGTTCATTGCACAATCACGCCTATCTAAGGGCCTTTTTAAGGCCTCCATCTTATTTGTCTCTACTACCAATAATGACAGTGAAATCCAGGCATCCGTCACCCTGCAAAATACTTGTTTGAACATCCCTCCTCCCCTCAAATGGATGCTCTCCAGTATTAAACATCTTGTCCCTGGGAAAAATATATCAACTGTCTATCTATGCCTCTTGTCATCATATAAATTTTATATCAGATTTCCCTTTAGCTTCTTTAATCCAGGCAGTGTCCTAGTAAACCTCTTCAGCACCCTTTCCAATGCCTCCACATCCTTCCTCTAATAGGGAGGGTCCAGAATTGAATGCAATCCTCCGGATGCATCTTAAACATTGTTTTATAAAAACTTCCTCACTCTTGAACTCAATGCCTCAACTAGTAAAAGCAAGAATGCCTAATGGCTTTGTTATCACCCTATCAACTTGTATAACCACTTTCAGTGAGCTATGGACTTGGATCCCAAGTTGCCTCTGTACATTGATGTATATATGGGCCTTGTCATTAACTGTGCACTCTTTACATTTGATCTTCCAAAATACAACAGCCCACAGTTGTCTGGATTAAACTCCTTCTGCCATTTCTCCAACCATATCTGCAATTGACCTATATCCTGCTGTACCTTTGACAAACTTCTACACCATCCACACCACCCATAATCTTTGTATCATCTGCAAACTCACGAACATGTATATATAAAATCATAAGCAACAGATGCTCAAGTATGGATTCCTGTGAAACACACGGTCTAAAACCTCCATCCAGAATAATTCCCATCTACCGCTACTCTCTATCTTCAAACCAATCTTGTATCCAAATGATAAATTTACCACGTATCTTAACCTTCTGGATGAACCAACAATGAGGGATCTTGTCAAATACCTTACTCTATGAACCTTATGATATTAACAGGGCTCATGGGCTATACCCTTCGGGCTATACAGAATACATCATGACATTGCAAAACAAAATTATATTGCCAAGCTATTATATATTTTTGCTGGTTATAAGGGTGTTTGTGGCTTACTACAAGATTTCTGGCAAAGTTGTTTTAGAATCAGTTACAAGATGCAAGTTACTTGCTTAGTTCTTGGTTAAAAACTAGTCTTTTTTTGTGTTCTATTTAATTACTTTATGAGACAATATGATCACTAGCTAGGTCAAATGCCCCCCTACGATATTTCTGGGAAGCCCTCATTAAAACCATGTAACTTTGGCACTGAAGGTAAACCAACCATGAGAAAATCCTGCAATTTTGAACCAGTAATGATGAAGGAATTGAGATCATATTTCTAGGTTCAACGATTAAACTGATCACTACTTGATGTGGATTTTGACACTAGCGTTTTTGTTGCTATTGACATATTTAATCTTTTTGTCATTAGCGACATATTTTAAAATTTACAAAGATCACAGGTGCATATACAAGAGTAAAAATCAAGGGAAAGTTTACCAGAAAATGTCTTCTCTTGTGTTATCATGTTATTTAAATAATTTCTGTAAAATTACGAGAACATTGTTACAATTCATCCATAATCTTAATTTCTTTAAATTATCTTATATGAAAATAACGACACTAAATTTGATGTCAGAAATAGAATGGCCAGGATTTAACAATATTAGTAGCCTTACATTTCTGCTATTCCAGGTTCCTCCAACTTCAAGGACAATTGTCAATCACATTTAATAAAAGATCAACAGACACAATGCAGGAATACTCCGGGACTGTTTATTCCTTAATTTTGGTAATCAACTCAAAAATAGAAATCTCAGTCTCAAGTAATAGCTTGCAACGTGTATCTGTACATCTTGCACAGGTGGTACCACATTTAAAAATATGGTGCCAAGTGTTGCAAGGTACACTGCACATCAGTATACTGTGCCCCGGGAACACATCTCCTTACTAGGACATTAAAATCAGTTGATCTTTGCCCCGAATCAGGAAATAAAATACAAAGGAGATAAAAGAATAAAAGTGCTAAGATTTTAAAAGCATAATCTATGCTCACAGTAAAACATTAATTCTCTCCTTAGAGGATTGCCAAAAGTGAGGCAATCGAATAACAATCAATATATTTCAATTACATAGTGCCATCGATCAATTCCAGTGATAAAAGGTTTTGTATCTTTTCACAATGTTCCGACGTATGACTCATTTATTCAGTCCAGCCTGGCCATTTAAGAAAAAAAATGGGAAGCATACTGATGGTGACACACTACGTACTTTCATACCACATTAATGGGACAAAACGGCCAAAGTGGCTTTAAAAAAAAGTACAAACATACTTTCAAAGTCCTATGATAAAGACTGGTGATTTAAGGGTGGGTCAGAGTTAATTTGTGAGGAACCTTTTGAAGGCAAGAAAAAAAATTTGGGACAATAGGGGGGGGGGGGGAGAATTCCAAAGAAAACTTCGATGTCACTCATCCCAGTGGGTATGGAACTAACCTCAGCAACTCAGAGCAATAAATAGGTCTGCTAATTTTTCAACTTTTAAAAAAAAGTTCACAAGCTTAAAAAATAATGTGCACCTACTCCCAGAGTTCTCTCAACTTCTTCTGCACAGCAAGATCCTTGTTACTGAAATAAAGAGGTTTGAAATTTTAGATATTCAGTAAAAACAATAGTAAAATCGATAAATTTAGGACATAAAATTCTTCCTACCAGGAGCATACATCATAGAAACCCATGTCTCCTGGTAGAATCTTCAAATCTTGAACAACAAGATAGAATTCACAATCTTTCTGAAAGTGAAAAGAGAATAAATAATAACACCTGCTGCAAAAGACTGTAGTGACATTAATGGTAGTGCAATGCCTGGATCCCTTTGACAATCACGAAGATAACAAATAAAGCATGGTGACACAAGAGACTGCAGATGCTAGAATCTGGAGCAAAAACAACTACTGGAGGAACTTGGTCAGGCAGCATCTGTGAAAAAGGAATGAACAGTCGGCATTTTAGGTCGAGACCTTGCATCTGGATCCTTCATTAGATATATCACAGTGCTAAGCCTTTCAATCTGTGATCACTTTATCCTTGAGCACGAAATGACTATGGTTGCCAGTTTATTTTAAGGCAGATATTCCTGTTTCCCATAGATAGTTCTTAAACCCATATGTCTTATGAAAATACGTGGAGTGAGCTAGGGCTTTTCTCTTTGGAGAGAAGGAGAAGTGACTTCATAGAGGTGTACAAGATAAGAGGCATAAATTGATTGGATTAGCCAGAGACTTTTCCCCAGGGCAGAAATGGCTAATACAAGTAGGGTATACCTTTAAGGTGTTGGGAGGAAAGTATAGGGGGAGATGTCAGAAGCAGCTTTTATTTTTACATAGAATGTAAGAATTTTTACATAGGGTGGTAATCTCAGGATTGCTACCTGTGCCACATGCAGTGACGGTAGGAATAGAATGCTCTGGAGGATGCACAAGTGGATGAGGAACTGGTGTAGGGGACAGGGTTTCAGATTTTCAGGATAACCTCTTCTGGGGCAGGTGGGACCTGTACAAGAGAGACGGGTTACACTTGAACTACAGGGGGACCAATATCCTTTCAGGAAGCTTTGTTAATGCTATTGGGGAGGCTTTAAACTAGATTTGCAGGGGGATGGGTACCAGAGTGCTAGAGCTGACAGTGTGGCTGGGGTGAAAATAAATGATGTTAAAAGTTCAAGCAAATCTGCTAATAGAAAGGTTGTGAGTGGTGGGAAAAATCTTCTGAGGTGTATATATTTCAATGCTAGGAGTATTGCGGGGAAGGCGGATGAGTTGAGGGGCGTGGATTGACACGTGGAATTATGATGTTATAGCAATTAGTGAAACTTGGCTACAGGAGGGGCAGGACTGGCAGCTTAATATTCCAGGGTTCCGATGTTTCAGATGTGATCGAGGCAGAGGAATGAAAGGTGGGGGAGTAGCATTGCTTGTTAGGGAAAATATTACAGCAGTGCTCAGGCAGGACAGATTAGAGGGCTTGTCTACTGAGTCCTTATGGGTGGAGCAGAGAAACAGGAAAGGTATGGCCACATTAGTGGGATTGTATTACAGACCACCCAATAGTCAATGAGAATTGGAAGAGCAAATCTGCAGAGAGATAGCAGGCAACTGCAGGAAACATGAAGTTGTGGTGGTAGGGGATTTTAATTTTCCATATATTGATTGGGACTCCCATACTGTTAGGGGTCTAGATGGTTTAGAGTTTGTAAAATGTGTTCAGGAAAGTTTTCTAAATCAATATATAGAGGGACCAACTAGAGGGGATGCAATATTGGATCTCCTGTTAGGAAACGAGTTAGGACAAGTGATGGAAGTCTGTGTAGGGGTGCACATTGGTTCCAGTGATCATAACACCATTAGTTTCAACTTGATCATGGACAAGGATAGATCTGGTCCTAGGGTTGAGGTTCTTAACTGGAAGGCGGCCAGATTTGAAGAAATGAGAAAGGATCTAAAAAGCGTGGATTGGGACAGGTTGTTCTCTGGCAAGGATGTGATCGGTAGGTGGGAAGCCTTCAAAGGAGAAATTTTGAGAGTCCAGAATTTGTATGTTCCTGTCAGGATTAAAGGCAAAGTGAATAGGAATAAGGAACCTTGGTTCTCAAGGGATATTGCAACTCTGATAAAGAAGAAGAGGAAGTTGTATGACATGTATAGGAAGCAGGGAGTAAATAAGGTGCTTGAGGAGTATAAGAAGTGCAAGAAAATACTTAAGGAAGAAATCAGGAGGGCTAAAGGAGGACATGAGGTTGCCTTGGCAGTCAAAGTGAAGGATAATCCAAAGAGCTTTTACAGGTATATTAAGAGCAAAAGGATTGTAAGGGATAAAATTGGTCCTCTTGAAGATCAGAGTGGTCGGCTATGTGCGGAACCAAAGGAAATGGGGGAGATCTTAAATAGGTTTTTTGCGTCTGTATTTACTAAGGAAACTGGCATGAAGTCTATGGAATTAAGGGAAACAAGTAGTGAGATCATGGAAACTGTACAGATCGAAAAGGAGGAGGTCCTTGCTGTCTTGAGGAAAATTAAAGTGGATAAATCCCCAGGACCTGACAGGGTGTTCCCTCAGACCTTGACAGAGACTAGTGTTGAAATTGCAGGGGCCCTGGCAGAAATATTTAAAATGTCGCTGTCTACAGGTGAGGTGCCGGAGGATTGGAGAGTGGCTCATGTTGTTCCGTTGTTTAAAAACGGATCGAAAAGTAATCCGGGAAATTATAGGTCAGTAAGTTTAACGTTGGTAGTAGGTAAGTTATTGGAGGGAGTACTAAGAGACAGAATCTACAAGCATTTGGATAGACAGGGACTTATTAGGGAGAGTCAACATGGCTTTGTGCGTGGTAGGTCATGTTTGACCAACCTATTGGAATTTTTCGAGGAGGTTACCAGGAAAGTGGATGAAGGGAAGGCAGTGGATATTGTCTACATGGACTTCAGGAAGGCCTTTGACAAGGTCCTGTATGGGAGGTTAGTTAGGAAAATTCAGTCGCTAGGTACACATGGAGAGGTGGTAAATTGGATTAGACATTGGCTCAATGGAAGAAGCCAAAGAGTGGTAGTAGAGAATTGCTTCTCCGAGTGGAGGCCTGTGACTAGTGGTGTGCCACAGGGATCAGTGCTGGGTCCATTGTTATTTGTCATCTACATCAATGATCTGGATGATAATGTGGTAAATTGGATCAGCAAATTTGCTGATGATACAAAGATTGGAGGTGTAGTAGACAGCGAGGAAGGTTTTCAGAGCCTGCAGAGGGACTTGGACCAGCTGGAAAAATGGGCTGAAAAATGGCAGATGGAGTTTAATACAGACAAGTGTGAGGTATTGCATGTTGGAAGGACAAACCAAGGAAGAACATACAGGATTAATGGTAAGGCACTGAGGAGTGCAGTGGAACAGAGGGATCTGGGAATACAGATACAAAATTCCCCAAAAGTAGCATCACAGGTAGAAAGGGTTGTAAAGAGAGCTTTTGGTACATTGGCCTTTATTAATCAAGGTATTGAGTATAAGAGCTGGAATGTTATGATGAGGTTGTATAAGGCATTGGTGAAGCCCAATCTGGAGTATTGTGTTCAGTTTTGGTCACCAAATTACAGGAAGGATATTAATAAGGTTGAAAGAGTGCAGAGGTTTACGAGGATGTTGCCAGGACTTGAGAAACTCAGCTACAGAGAAAGGTTGAATAGGTTAGGACTTCATTCCCTGGAGCATAGAAGAATGAGGGGAGATTTGATAGAGGTATATAAAATTATGATGGGTATAGATAGAGTGAATGCAAGCAGGCTTTTTCCACTGAGGCAAGGGGAGAAAAAAAACCAGAGGACATGGGTTAAGCGTGAGGGGGGAAAAGTTTAAAGGGAACATTAGAGGGGACTTCTTCACACAGAGAGTGGTGGGAGTATGGAATGAGCTGCCAGACGAGGTGGTAAATGTGGGTTCTTTTTTAACATTTAAGAATAAATTGGGCAGATACATGGATGGGAGGTGTATGGAGGGATATGGTCCGTGTGCAGGGTCAGTGGGACTAGGCAGAAAATGGTTCGGCACAGCCAAGAAGGGCCAAAAGGCCTGTTTCTGTGCTGTAGTTTCTATGGTTTCTATGGTTTAATGGTAGGTGTGAGAAATTTGCTGTCAAGGGTGGTGGCAGAGGCACATACATTTGGGATATTTAAAGAGCAAAGGGTTAGATTGATCTTGGAGTAGGTTAAAGAGTCAGCACAACCCATGGGCTGAAGGGCCTGGACTGTTCTATGCTCTATGTAGGTAACATCTGCAGCACCTCCTTTATTAAACTCTCTGTTCTGTAAAAGTTTATATAAAAATTAGAATATCAGTAGGTTATGTCAAATAATTAAAATAGCAAAAAAAATACAGATCCTGAACACGAAGGAGATTGAGCACAAAAGTCAGGAAATTCTGCTAAAACTTCACAGAACTTGTGGCAGACCACACATGGCGACAGTTTGCAGATTTGGTTTCCATGTTTTAAAGGATACAATTACCAGAAGTCAATACAGCAAAGGTTTACTCGGTCGATTCCTGGAGTGAGTGAACTGTCTCATTCAGAAGGATAAAGTCAAATCGGCCGGTACCACTTTAGGAATTAGAATAATACAAGCCTAGTTTATGAAAACAGGATTCTGTGAGGAAAAGACAGTAGACTCTAAAGATATTCCCCATGGCGAGGAATTGATGAATTACATTAAAATTCCAGTAATTTGGCATACTTGGTAGTGTTAAACTAGTAGATATCCTGGCCTAATGAATATTACTCCAATTAATACACCAACAGACTTTTAATTAAATTTTTAGACCCTACGTTGTATAATAATTATGTTGGTGAACACAAAGTTTAAGGGGAGTGCAGGAAATGGGGTTCTAGAAGGGCAGATGTGGAATTATTGGAATTTCTAACCAATTAGATGGATTAGTGACAACTGAAAAAAGGCTCAACCACTTTACTTTACTTTATACTTTAGTGTCGCCAAACAATTGATACTAGAACGTACAATCATCACAGCGATATTTGATTCTGCGCTTTCTGCTCCCTGGATTACAAATCCATAGTAAATATTAAAAATTTAAATTATAAATCATAAATGGAAAATAGAAAAATGGAAAGTAAGGTAGTGCAAAAAAACCAAGAGGCAGGTCCGGATATTTGGAGGGTACGGCCCAGACCCGGGTCAGGATCTGTTCAGCAGTCTTATCACAGTTGGAAAGCTGTTCCTAAATCTGGCCGTACGACTCTTCAAGCTCCTGAGCCTTCTCCTGGAGGGAAAAGGGACGAAAAGTGTGTTGGCTGGGTGGGTCGTGTCCTAGACACGATAACAACAAGATAAAAAGGAATTTCTTCTTTCAGAAAGCTGTAAAACTTCAGAAGTCTCTCGCATAAATTATTAATTATATTCAAGGAGAGATGCATAGTTTTGGAATGCCATTGATTTTGTAATAGAAGTTCTGAACAGCAAAATAAGTATCAATAATAGTATGGCCTATTAATTTTGTTTGTACTTTGCATCTTATCATTTTGGGGCACTTATTATATCAATGGCATCTTGAACCTGTGATTGCTGTTATTAGAGGTCCCAATATTATGGCTTAACCATTTTCTGCAATGACTTCCAGAAATGTTGCTTGACTTATTTTCATTTATTTTTCTTTAACAATCATTACATGCACACAATGAAAAAAAAACTTTGGTAAGTTTCAAACACTTCAATATCATTTTACTTTTACTACAGTAGCAATGCTAAAACATTACTGACACATTTTCAACGATTAGGGACTAATGTTCTGAGCTGTGTATATTTCAATGTAAGGGGTATTGTAGGAAAGGCAGATGAGCTTAAGGCATGGATCAGCACCAAGAATTATGACATTGTAACCATTAGTGTGACTTGCTTGCAGGAGGGGCAGGACCGACAGCTCAAGTTCTGTTGCTCTACGCATGATAGAGTAGGAAGGACTAAAGGCTAAAGGGTGGCGTTACTAGTCAGGGAAAATGTCATGGCAGTGCTCAGTCACGTCAAACTAGTGAGGTATTATGGGTAGAAGTGAGGAATATGAAAAATACTACCATGTTAATGGGATTATATTATAGACCACCCAACAATCCACAGGATTTAGAGGAGTAAATTTGTATAGAGATCACAGACTGCTGCAAGAAACACAAGGTTGTGATAGTAGGTGATTTAACTTTCCACATATTAACTGGAACTCCCATATTGTAAAAGAGCCGGATGGGAGTTTGTCAAATGTGCTCTAGAAAGTTTCCTTAATCAGTAAATAGAAGTCCCAGCTAGAGTGTGATTCTAGATCTCCTGCTAGGGAAAGAGACAAGGCAGGTGAAGAAGTTTGTGTAGAGGAACACGTTGCATCTAGTGATCATGATGCCATTAGTTTCAAGATAACTATGGAAAAGATTAGGTCTGGTCCTCGGGTTGAGATTCTAAATTAGAGAAAGGCCAATGTTGATGGGAGCAGAAAGGATCTGGCAAGTGTGGATCACGGTAGATCTTTTTCAAGCAAAGGTGTACTTGCTAAATGGAAGGCCTACAAAGGTGAAATCTTGAGTGCACTGAGTTTGTATGCTCCTATCAGAATAAAAAGGCAAGCATAACAGGTTTATGGAACCTTCATTTTCAAGAGAGATCGAGGCCCTGGTTAAGGAAAAGAAGGAGATGCATAGCGGGTATCAGCAGGCAGGAACAAATGAGGAATACAAGATAACACTTAAGGAATCAGGAGGGCCACAAGAAAACATGAGGGTGTTCTAGCAGACAAGGTGAAGTAGAATCCTGAGGACTTCTACAGATAAATTAAGAGCAAAAAGATAGCAAGGGACAAAACTGATCCGCTGGAAGATCAGAGTGTTAATCTATACATGGAACTGAAAGAGATGAGGGAGATCTCAATTGGATTTTTTGCATCTGTATTTACTTGGGATACAGAGTTTATTGATATGTGGAAATGCACAGCTAAGTCATGGATCCTATACAGATTACAAGAGGTGGTGTTTAGGAGGACCTGACAAGCTGTTCCCTTGGACCCTGTGGGAAGCAAGTGTAGAAATTGCAAGGACCCTAGCAGAAATATTTAAAACATCCCTAGCCACAGATGAGGTGTGCAAGGATTGGAGGATAGCTAATGTTGTTGCTTTAAGAATAAGCCAGTGAGCCTGACATCAGTCATGGGAATTTTTTGGTTGGTATTCTAAGGGACCGAATATACAAATATCTGGATAGACAGGGACTGATCAGCATGGTTTTGTGAGTGGCAAGTCCCATCTAACCAGTTTTTTGAAGAAGTTACCAGGAGAGTTGATGAAGGCAAGGGTGAGACTGTTACTTACATGGACTTTAGCAAGGCCTTTGACAAAGTCTCGCATGAAAAGCTGGTCAAGAATCACTCACTTGGCATTCAAGATAATGTAGTAAATTGGATTAAACAATGGCGTCACGAAAGAAGCCAGAGAGTGGTTGTAGGTGGTTGCCTTTCTGACTGGAGGCTTGTGACTAGCAACATGCCACAGGGATCAGTGCAGGGTCCATTGTTGTTTGTCATCTATATCAACGATTTGGATGATAATGTGATGAACTAGATTAGCATATTTATGGATGACACCAATACTGGGGGCTGTAGAGATTAGCGAAGAAGACTATCAAAGCTTGCAGTTGGATCTAGACCGGCTGGAAAAATGGCAGATGGAATTTAAAGCAGACAAGTGCAAGGCGTTGCACTTTCAGAGGACCAGCCAGAGTAGGTCTTACTCAGTGAGCGGTAGGGCACTAACGATCTGGGAATACATGGATGGGAGGCATATGAAGGGCTATAGTCCAGGTACAGATTGATGGGACCAGGCACATTAATGGTTTGGCACAAACTAGATGGCCAAAAGGCCTATTTCTGTGCTGTAGTGTTCTACAACTCTAAATACTTACCAATTCCAGCTCCAATCTGACCTGAATATTGAATTTTTTCAAAATAATAACTTTGCTTTTGAGTTGACTGAGTGTATAGTTCTCCTCTTCCCTAAAAATTAAAACATAGAAATAAGAGAAGTTGATCTACAAATTTTCTCTAAAGGTATATTCAACGAATGCAGTTTTGGCGAAACAGTCCACAACAAAAATCCCTATTAATTTGTAAACTAATGTATCAGAATTATAGGACAATTTTTTTAAAAAGCTTGCACAAATCAGATAATTTTCCAGAATTTACATATGCATTACATGCCTTTATCACATCAAACATATCAAAGCACCTTAACGTCATGAATCACTTTACATGTAGCAATTATCTAAGATTCAAAGTATGCAGTATACAACCCTGCAATCCAGCTTCCCCACAGTCACAAAACAAAGAACCATGGAAGCATCCCATTCAAAGAAAAATATCAAACATCAAAACACAACCAAAATGAAGCACAAATCTCAAGCAAAAATACAGAATTTAAAACACAAAATCAAAAGGCATATTTCAGCACAGTCCAACTCAGTGTTCATTATCTGCAGGCTGTCCTGATTCAAAAATCACTCATAGATATGACATCCACCCAAAAATAATTATGATATTTACTCTGATATTAATTGATAGAACAATATCAAAAGAATGTCAAAGCATGATGTTAATATTTTTAACAGTCACCTGAAAAGCAGAAGAGGCCTTGATTCATCACGAGTTCAAAATACAGTATTCCCAATTGCACATCATTGCCCAGGTGCAACATTAGACCATGAGCCTAATTAAAGCACTTGTGTTCTGAAGCCAGATTACACAATTATCTCTTGGATCATTTTTATTTACCAGTCATAAAAGTGGCAAAAATGTTACATTCACAAGTCCCATTAAAGGAATATTCCAAATGCATATAAAAAGACATTTCATTACTGGACATGTTATCAATGAAAGTAATATTGATGTCAACTAAGCGCTTTTTATTATTTCCTTTTTTTTTAATAGAAAAAATCCTTCTGCTTCTTGGTTGATAACCATTGTTAATTGTTGCCTTGAATATGGTATTTCAATCATGTACTACTTTAACCTACAATTTTATGTAGAAATTGAAATAACTCTTTAATATTTCAGATACATTCTAACAAGAAGATAACTAGGTTTGTCCCCAGGTGTTTCTGTACGGACATGGGCCAAGGATTTGCTCTTTCTAGGATTACCAAAAATGCAATTACGACATACAAATTAGATTTTTTCACTTTTACTTACTGCTGAAGGTTATATCCCGCTTCTGCTGTCAGCACAGCCTTAATTCTGTACTTTAAATCGGATATGTAGACAACAACAGCAGATTCATATCCAGCTTCCTTAATCCAGTTCTCAAGTGGAATAAGCTGTAAAAGAACTCCTTATATCAGCATTTTGGTAAAGTTATATAACTACTATTGATAACCCGTGGGTGAAATGGACTCTTAAAATATGGAAAACTATTATAAAAGAATATAAACTAGAGAGAGACATTGCAGTTCTTAAATGGTGTGCATATGACTCGGATTTTACGCCGAATAAACTGAATGCTTGATTTAAGGACTGGACAGCGAAAGGAATAACAGCTATTTGCAACATAATGAAAGAAGGAACACTGTTCCGTTTTGAAATGCTCAAAGAGAAACACTTATTAGAAAAACAAGACTTTTACCGGTATTTACAGATGCGACAGTATGTTAATAGAATGGTTAAAAATGTAACCAAGGCAAGTATATGTCTGATAGTGTTATTTAGAAAAGCATATAATTCAGACATTAGTAGAATCATTTCAAGCGTGTATAAGGTTTGTCAAATCTTAAAACACATTCAACTTCATACATTAAAACAAAATGGGAGAAGGAAAGACAGATAATAATATCTGAGGAAGACTGATAATAATATGGAGGTATCAATGGAAGTGTACCAGTTCACAGAAATGGAGGGAGTTCGGGTGGAAAAACTTGATAAGATATTTTATTACACCCTCTCAGAAATCCCATTATGATAGTAACCCCCGTTTGCTGGAGAAATTGTGGAAATCAAAATGCAAACCATTATCATATTTTCTGGAAATGCCCCATTATCAAAGACTATTGGAGTGGGATACATAATGCCCTACAAGACATCTTTAAGTGTGAAATTCCCTTAGAGAGTAAGACCATATATTTTGGGTATATACCTCAAGAATGGTTGAAAAGAGATAAATATTTAATGAATGTACTGCTGGTCGTCGTCGTCTGAACCCTTAGTGCCTAGGTGGCACATGGGGCCTCATATACTGCTGGTGGCTGGTAAAAAGACCCTTACCAGGAAATGGTTATCACAGGAGAGCCCAACGTTAAATGTATGGATGGAAATTACAGTGGACATTTACAAAATGGAGAAGATAACAGCATCTGTTAATCATAAGTTGGAACAATTTTATTCATACTGGAGAAAATTGGTTTAACTACATAACACCTCATAAGCCTGATTTTATTCTCACAAGTCAATGAGTATGTTGTTAAAAAAAAACACTCCCTACTTTGTACATAGTTTTTTCTTTCAATTGTTCTTTCTTTCCTCTCCTTTCTATAAGTGTATACAGTACCTCAGATAAATATTATGTGGAGATTTGTGACAAATATGATTATATGATATATATGTACAGTATCTGAAATACATCTTATGGAAATGTTTGTTTGATGAACTTCAATAAAAAAATAAATTACCAAAAAATCATTTTCGTAAAGTTCACATTGCAATAATCAAATTGACATTTTTTTAAAAGAGCAGTGACATTTTCTCAACCTTAACTCACCTTGATCTCCAAACGAGAACCAAATTGTCAAATAAATGATTGAGACAAGCAAAATTTGCATACATGTATTACGAGCACTACATCTCAAAACGGAATCACACCCAATTATTTAATCCAATAGAAAAAAAGATACATTTTAAAATGTAACTTATGCCTTTTATCTTTTTGCCACAATTTATGACTAAAATCAATAAATCTGTATATTCTGCACAAGTCTTGATTGCTTGGTATCTCAAGCATTGTTCGCTCACAGGAACATTGCTAGAAACGTTGCTAAACCCAGGAACGCAAGCAGGAAACTGAACTCTGCTAGACTTAAACAAATACTCTAAAAAATCACATCATAATCAGGAAACTAGCAATTTTTGCCGGAGAAGTCAATTTCTCAACAACTTTCTACCAGTTTCATTAAATCAATCCAAAAGGATCGTTAAGTCCCACGTAACAATACGTAAGATTCAATCTAATGCGGTCCAGTCCGTTCTTCTGCTAATGTTGCTTCGCTTCGCATTGCACTCCAGACCTAACACAGCACCCAAGGGTGTATTCTAAGCAAACAGTGCGTAGAAGTTTTAAAAAATTCAGGTGAAATTCCGATGATTTTAAACACATCTTGTTAACGGGCGAGATATCTGCTGTGTAGCATTTATAATCAGTTGCCTGTTAGAAACTGAGGCCACAAAGAGGGTTCCCCTTGCAAGTCTCGGCTGCTTTACCTCTGTGACTTGAACCGGGGCCGACTTATAGCAACTCCAGCCGGATCTCTGTTCGAGCAGCAGCTCTGCAATCCAAGGCCCGCGGACGTGCTCTCTGTGAGATGTCATACTCAACAAAAGACATCGTCTCCACAGAAACCCTGCCTCCAGCCGCTCTTTCCCGCCTCATCACCAGGCCCCAATCTCCACTGCGCATGCGCAGCTAGCAGAGCTAGTACGCATGCGTGTTCCCGGCTCTCAAATAAACATTTTGCAGGTCGGAAAACGAACTTCCTGACAAGTTTTATTATGTTTCACCTGTAAGATTCCACTGAATATAAAGGATTCAGGATAACTTAAGCCTAGTAACAAATCTGACAACATCTTTGAAAAGAGAAAATAAGTGAGAAAGTACCCAATGACAGTTTCAGGCATTTTCTATTTTATTTCAGATGTCAAGTATCTGCAGGGTTTTTTAAAAAAACATTTTCAATTTATTGAAACAACACACATAAAAGTTGCTGGTGAACGCTGCAGGCCAGGCAGCATCTCTAGGAAGAGGTGCAGTTGACGTTTCAGGCCGAGACCCTTCGTCAGGACGCATTTTCAATTTATTGAGCTCAATGTTGACGCGAGAGAAGAGAAAAATCATTTATCAGAAATGAGATTGACTGCAAGGCATTTATTATCCATCCTGAGTTGCCCTTGAATTCAGAGGCATGCCATTTCAGAGGGTATTAAGAGTTCACAACATTGATGGTTCTGGAGTAACACTTAGGCAAGAGTGACAGATTTCCTGCTCTGAATGGCATCTGTTAGTCTCACAAGACCATGGATCTGCGCCTGGAAAGTCTTGCTTCAGTCTCTCCACGACGCAGGCCTGGGCAAGGTTGTATGGAAGACCGGCTGTTGCCCAAGCAGCAAGTCTCCCCTCTGCACGACACCGATGTTGTCCAAGGGAAGGGCAAGGGTTAAAACAGTTTGGCACCAGTGATGTCGCAGGAGTTGCCAGAGCGAGGTTGAAAACAATATTGGACTGCCTTAGGGACTCCAGCTCTGGATTTGTCCTCAGGGTTTACTCCCAAAGCCTTTCCCATGAGTGGGTATGGCCACAAGGCAGCGGAGGGTTGAAATCAGAGTTTTCCCTCTCTTAAATGGACTGCCTTCCCAGGCTGACGAACTCCATCTACCCGAAGCACTGGTCTTAAGGCGCCAGGACCCACCTTCGCCCCTTCTCCTGTCAGTAGAAACAGTTCCACAGGGCTTGGAGGCTAAACCACATGGGAAGGCCAGGAGTTGGACTTGGTTGTCAGAGGCTATTTGAGGCGCATGCCATGAGGAGCATTTTTAGGTAGTGGGAGCTTGTTCCCACTACCACTCCTCAGCTTGACAACTTTGGAACCTTTCCTTCCCTGAAGCACATTATTAAAGTAGATCAGTTTCTACTACAAACCAGTAATTTTGTGGTTGCCATTACTAGTGCCTGATTTTCTCTTTGCAAATTTTAACTGGGTTTAAATTTCACAGCCGTGATGGTGGGGTTTACACTTGGGCAGCTGGATTTCTGCTTCAATAACTTAACCAATGCATCCAAATTTATCAAACCAAGCACTCTTCTTTAGAATGTTACGTACCCCGTAACTGGGTTGCCAAACCAGCAGAAATGGATCACTCAGTTGGAGTCTGGATTACTAGAACTAAGAAAGTTTTATTAAAGAAACAAGCAACACAGTACTCTAATCAAAAGGATAATGAATGCAACAGTTCAGCAATGATAAACATACATGTACACAGAATTAAGACAACAGGATCAATCAAGCTCTATCGTTGTCTAGGGGTAAACGACCAGTTTAAAAGTGACGCAAAGTTCAATTCAATTTAGTTCAGTTCAATTCGCAGTAATCACTGCCGTGGCAATGGACAGTGGGGGGGAAGGAGAGAGAGAGCAAAACGAATGAATATTCAAGGCTTCCACACAGACCTTAGCAGTCAGCTTTCGGGCGAGTCCTTTGTGATGTCATCTGAGGTCACTGACCGTGACTCCTCCGTTTCCAGATACGATCGTTTCTCTGCGGTGAACCTGGCACCCAGGCAAGGGTGGACACACACCAGGTTCCCGCTGATCGTGCCTTTCCACCCTGTGCATCTACGGCCCGGTCCCGCAACCGGCCTTCCAAAACTTCCCACTGACTTGTGAGAGACGCACCGCTTCGAGGGTCTCATTACCTCGGATGTCGTGTGTGTGTCCTGCCTTAGCAAACCTGTCCCTTTTTATCCCCCTGCTGGGGAATCGCCTGTCCATCACTTCAAACAGTTCAGGGTTCAAAGGGGGAGCCGATCTTGACAGCTCTCTCCGTCTGTTGCTCTCTCTCCCGTCCCTTCATTACACATCTCCAAATGCTGCTCCATTGTTTTCCTTATCTCTCTCTCTCCTGAAGACAGGTGGCAGACCAACTGCTGATCCCACTGGTGCCAGCACTGGACAGCTACATCTTAATCTATGTGTATTCTTGTCACACTTCCCCCCTTTAAGGATTTTTACCAGGGGTAAAAATTACAAATATGAATACATTATTTGATACACACAAATATACATCTTTATCAGCTATTTGGCTAATACAACAAGTTTGAAGTTGTCAACACCTGACAGACAGTCAGCCATCACATTTCCTGTTCCTTTTATATGTTATTAATAATCCCTTAGACCAGGCTCCAACTTAACAAACTTCATAGTGGCCAAAAACACTGATGAATTGCGATCAATGTAACCTCTCATTTGGTTTGGTCCCGGACCACAATAACAAGGGTCGTCCCATTCCGACTCAGTTTTCTCTCGCAAGGGCTTAGTAGGAGGGGGAGGGGTAGTGACCACAGAGTTATTGCAAAACTTCCTACAGTACCCCACCATCTCCAAGAGCCTTCTGAGGGCCCTCTTGTCTGTCGGGGTTGGGATGTCAGAGATAGCCTGCACTGTAGCTTGCATCGCTGCCAGCTGCCCCGTGTCACCACAATTCCCAGGTAAGTGACCTTCGTGTGGCCGAATTCATTTTTTTCAAGGTTCACTATCAAGCTGGCTTCAGGCAGCCGCATTACAGCCAATACACACCTCTGTGTTCGTCAGCCCTTTAGTCACTGAATTACTCATTCTATAAGGATGCTTCTGGCTAGGCTGGCCTAGTTTAACAGACACCACCCAACGTCCCAGTTCTTTGCATCGCCTCAGGACAATCAAACACACATGTGCGAGTCGTTTAATTACTTCTCCTAAAGAGTCGCTTTGTTCGGGGATTAAGGGAGAGACCTTATCAGCAGAGCTGGCCAAAACGATAGCCTTCTCCCATCTGGTCGATACCATACTCATCTTTTCAAAATTCTCATTTTTTCTCTTATCAGGGGGACCCTAGCTTCATTGATTTCCGCGCTAACACCGACTAGGTTTGTTAGCATATCAAAAGCCTGTGACCGTCTCAGTTTGCGTCTGCCATGATCAATAACATCCTTCGTCCGGTGCAGCCGGTAAACCTCTTTCATGATTCCACCAACTGTTCCCTCCAGTACCGCAGAATGTCCACTGGGGGGTACCTCGTGGGCCATGTTAAAAACCTCATCCCCATAACTCTTTTGCACCACCCCCCATTCCTCATCTGCGGGTACTGTACTTGATTTCCCTTTCTTCCTTAGCACTTCCTCATCCGCACAATAGCCTACTAGTTCCCTTGTTAAGGCTGTGTCAGAGAGAGCGGTCTCTGCCAAAACCATCAGCCCCTCGTCTTGCTCCTGCGTCTGCACAGATTCTTTCCTGGCTACTGCTACGTCCGTCCCAGCTCCCTCACTACCTCTTGTCTCACTACACTCCTTCTTTTCACTTTCTACCCCCTTCTCGTACAAGGCTGGCAAAAACGTCTCAGCTAAATTTACTACCGCAGTCCCGTGATGAACCTGTGAGTCCACGGGTGGGGCCTCAATGCTTGCAGGCTGACCTGTCAATCTCACCGCTTCGAACACGATTCCCCCGGCAAGGTCATTACCGAGCAAGACTTCCACGCCTTTCATCGGTAATTCGGACCTCACCCCGATCATGACTAGTCCAGAGACCAGGTTGCTTTGTAAGTGTATCTGGTGCAAAGGGACTGACTCTGTCCCTTCCCCAACACCTTTGACCTTTACCTCCCCAGTCTGGGTCTCTGAGGTAAACTCTAATACACTCTTCAGTATCAGTGACTGACACACTCCCGTGTCTCTCCAGATCCGCACTGGAACTGGTTTTAACCCGTCCTTCACTGACACCAATCTGGCCGAGATAAACCTCTTGCGCGCTTCCTGAACTTTGGCAGACCTGTCCTGTCCTAGCAGTTCATTTACCATCTCTATACAGCCAGTCAAAATCACCGTTTTTCCTTTTCCCGTCTCCTTCTTTGGGGCAAAGCACCTGGACACAAAGTGTCCGACTTTCCCGCAATTATAACAGACGACCCCAGGACACTTCCTACCAGACTGCTCCCGGTCTACCTTATCCTTCTCACTAGTCCCCAGCTTACTTTCTGACTTTTCTGGCGGACTCTCCCCGCCATCCTGACTACCCTTCTGGTAGCCTTTACTTGGGGCAAACTTCATTTTATGCGTCAACGCATACTCATCCGCTAACTTAGCAGTTGCGGCTAACGTGGCTGCCTCTTTCTCATCGAGGTAGGGTCTCATACCCTCAGGGACACAACCTTTAAACTGCTCAATCAGGATCAGCTGTAGCAGTCTGTCATAATTCCCCTCTACCCCCTTCGAGGCGCACCAACGCTCACAATATGTCTGCATCTCACGGGCAAACTCTAAATACGTGCAGTCCCACCGCTTCCTCGCATTCCGGAACCTCTGCTGGTATGCCTCCGTGACCAACTCATAAATCCTGAGGATGGCCTCTTTCACCACCTCATACCTCTGGGCATCTTCCGCGGACAAAGCTGAGTAAGCTTCTTGGGCTTTCCCTTTCAGTCCACTCTGAAGCAAAACAGCCCACTTATCCCTTGGCCAGTCCTGACGTAGCAACTTTTTCGAAATGGAGAAAGTACCGATCCACGTCGGTATCGTCAAATGGGGGAACCAGCCTAACCTCCTGGGTCGCCCGGAACCCTCCATCTTGGTTCGGCACGGGCCCCTGCTCTGCCCTTATCCTTAACTTCTCCAGCTCGAATTCCCTTTCCCTCTGTTTCTCCTCTCGCTCCCACTGTCTCTCTCTCTCTCCTGCCTTTCTAACTCTTTCTCTTGCCTTTCTATCTCTCTCTCCTTCTCTTCTCGCTCCAACTGCCGTACCCGGAACTCGTGCTCGAGTCTCAGTTTTTCAAGCTGCACCTGTACCGCGTCTCCGGCAGGTTTTTCAATAGACACCACCTGCAGCTCGCCTTGGGGAAACACACCTTTAGATACATAGTGCTCTACGATAGCTCTGTGTATCTCCTCTCTCCTCATTGTCGACTTCCCCTTAGCAAGATTCAACCGCTTGGCCACAGCTACCAATTCCGATTTCCTGGCATCCTCTAATGCCTACATGGTCGGCGCCTTTATAATTTCCTCAGCCTCCATTTCTGCTGTTTGTCTTTTCTTTCTTTCGGGAATTTTGACCCAATCAATTTACTCCGTCCCAAATTTAGCGTTCAAAATCGCGGACGAGAACCCCACTTATGTTACGTACCCTGTAACTGGGTTGCCAAACCAGCAGAAATGGATCACTCAGTTGGAGTCTGGATTACTAGAACTAAGAAAGTTTTATTAAAGAAACAAGCAACACAGTACTCTAATCAAAAGGATAATGAATGCAACAGTTCAGCAATGATAAACATACATGTACACAGAATTAAGATAACAGGATCAATCAAGCTCTATCATTGTCTAGGGGTAAATGACCAGTTTCAAAGTGACGCAAAGTTTAGTTCAGTTTAGTTCAATTCAGTTCGCAGTAATCGCTGCCGTGGCGATGGACAGTGGGGGGAAGGAGAGAGAGAGAGCAAAACAAATGAATATTCAAGGCTTCCACACAGACCTTAGCAGTCAGCTTTCGGGCGAGTCCTTTGTGATGTCATCTGAGGTCACTGACCGTGAGCCCTCCGTTTCCAGATACGATCATTTCCCTGCGGTGAACCTGGCACCCAGGCAAGGGTGGACACACACCAGGTTCCCGCTGATCGTGCCTTTCCACCCTGAGCGTCTATGGCCCGGTCCCGCAACCGGCCTTTCAAAACTTCCCACCGACTTGTGAGAGACGCACCGCTTCCAGGGTCTCTTTACCTCGGGTGTCGTGTGTGTGTCCTGCCTTAGCAAATCTGTCCCTTTTTAATCCCCCTGCTGGGGTATCACCTGTCCATCACTTCAAACAGTTCAGGGTTCAAAGGGGGAGCCGATCTTGACAGCTCTCTCCTTCTGTTACTCTCTCTCCCGTCCCTTCATTACACATCTCCAAATGCTGCTCCATTGTTTTCCTTATCTCTATCTCTCCTGAAGACAGGTGGCAGACCAACTGCTGATCCCACTGGTGCCAGCACAGGACAGCTACATCTTAATCTATGTGTATTCTTGTCACAAGAAGAACTCAGTAGGTCAAGCAGCAAAAGGATATTTTAGGTGGAGATGCTGCATCAGATGCTTCTTGTTCAGTTCATCGAGCTGTTCATTTATTGATCCAGATTCCAGCACATCTGCAGTCTCTTGTGTCAGCACTTAGAATCGTATTGACTGCAGCATTATCCCTGACTACAATGATATTGTAGCCATTCGTGAAACCTGGGTGCAGGAGGGGCAGGGCTTGCACCTCCTAGAGCTTGAAGGAATAAAGGGGATGGGATGGCATTACTAGTCAGGGAAAAGGTCATGACAGTGCTGGGGCAGGACAGATTGGAGAGCTCATCTATGGAGGCTATATGAGTGGAACTGAGGAATGATAAAAGGATGGCCATGTTATTAGGATTATATTATGAACCCCCCCCCCCCAATATTCAGCAGGGTTTAGAGGAGCAAATTTGTAAAGAGATTGCAGACTGTTGCATGAAACTTTAGGTTGTGATAACAGGTGTTTTTAACTTTCTACATACTGACTGAGACTCCCATACTGTAAAAGGGCTGGATGGGACAGTTTGTCAAGTGTGTTCAGAGAAGTTTCCTTAATCAATATATAGATGTCTCAACTAGAGCAAGTGTGATACTGGACCTCCTGTTAGGGAACAAGACAGGGCACGTGTGTGTAGGAGATCACTTTGGTTCTAGTGATCATAATAGATAATTATGGAGAAAGATAGGTCTGGTCCTCGGGTTGGGATTCTAAATTGGAGAAAGGCCAATTTTGATGGTACCAGAAAGGATCTAGCAAGTGTGGATTGGGACAGGTTGTTTTCTGGTGAAGGCATAGCTTGGTAAGTGGGAGGCTCTCAAAAGTACGGAGTTTGTATGTTCCAGTCACAGTAGGCTAACAGGTTTGGGGAACCCTGGTTTTCGAGAGATATTGAGGCTCTAGTTAAGAAGAAGGAGAAAGAGCTCCACGGTAGGTATAGGTGGCAAGGAACAAATAGGGTACTTAAGTACTTAAGGACACTTACTGCAAATATGATCATAATGGTTTACATCAACTTCCACTAAACTTGCCCTCCTATCCCTTTCTTAACTGAGTCATACTTGACTCCTCTTCAACAAATCTCCTTGCTCACTAAAGTCCATTCCTTCTTTCAGCAGACTCTGTACAGTATGCTAAAACACATATGGAGGGAGAAATCGTAACCAGAAATATTTAATTTGACTTCCAGAGTGTGGTAATTTGGAAGTGGTTAAAATCATAGTGTTGGGCACGTGGCCAAGTGGTTAAGGCGTTCGTGTAGTGATTTCAAGGTCACTAATTTGAGCCTCAGCTGTGGCAGCGTGGTTTGTGTCCTTGAGCAAGGCACTTAATCACACATTGCTCTAGTCTGTGCGAGGAATGGCACCCCACACAGACTTCCAATCAGCGCCTTGTAAGGCATGAAAATGTCCAACACAGGCCTCTCATGGTCTGAGTCAACGTTCCCCCTAAAATCGTATTCCATTCTGGAAATTAGCAATTAACTGATAGTAATGTAATAACCAGCACCCCAACTTTTAGGTCTTAATATTTACTCGTTATTGAACAGTTAGTACATGCAACAGTTTATACCTTTGACCTCTTTAAACTCAAAGTCTCATCCCCTTTTATAATGCTGTTTACATTGTAAATACATGCTGGTATTTATGTATTTATGGCAGATTTTATTCCAAATCTGTTCATTAACCCCCCCCGATTATTTTTATATTATTCTTTATTCTTATAATTGTTAAATATTGTTGTTTTGTATTGCGTGTCACACTAGCACACCATAGCAAATTCTTAACATATTTAAATAAAGTATGGTGAACAATGTTGGTCCTTGATCCTTAAAGTGGTGATAATGGATCAGTGTTGCACTGATAGTCTTTATGATCTCGTTTGCAGCTTCTCTAATTAAATATCATCACTCTAATGTTCTGCATTCTCCTTTTATTACTGTTATCATTCTGTCAATTATGTGCTTCTGAAAGGACAAATGATAACTGTAAATAAACTGTAAGTGGAAATGTTGTTTATCACTCTTCTGTCTAATGTGTGGCTAGGAAGCAGTGCCAAGAGTCAGAAAATCAATCCTAATGAAGAAGTGAGTTGTGAGGAAAGGCTCAAAAGGCTTAGATTTGCCAGCCTAGCCAAAGTTTAACCAAGACAGGATCTTATTAAGATATATTATGATTAATTGGAATATAAATCCTAACAATTAATTCACCTGAAACGACGCAAGACACCTTTTCCTAAAACACAGGTTCATGGCTGATGTCAGGAAGTATTACTCCAGCATTATTGGATCGGACTTCAAGATTTAAATAAGACAATCCTGTTTTTATATAGTATCTTTCAAAGTGTCTGGATGTCCATAGCATCTCACATCAATGCACTAATGCAGGCAGTTCCTGAATGTGTATGACAGTTCTGCAATCCGCTGTCAGCAGTCTCCTGAGATTAGCACTATGATGATGCCCAAATGATTTTATTCTGAAATAGATTAAAGAGTAAATATTTGTCAAGGTCAGTAAACATCTCTCCTCTTCAAAGTAAAACCAGGTCATCTTGTTGCAAGGACGTGGTGGTGGAACGAACCCAAGTGCTGAACATGGGCACGGAGGCTGAGTCAGGAGGCGTTACAGTCGTAGTGAGCGTGGAATTTGGTGTCCAAGAGAATCTTTACCAGGAGTCTTGGTTTTAGTAGCAAATTCAGGAATGATGCTAGACTTAGAACTGATAGTCTTAAGAACCGTGGAAGAGGGTTACTCATACACGAGTCGACCAATGAACTGGCAGCTCCTTGTTGTGATCACAGGGTCTTTATCCTGCAGTTTCTGATGGGAAGCAGGTGTGTGTGGTTAGTAGAACCTGGGAGTGATTGAAAATTAAATGAGGTGATTGAGGCCCAATTCCTGTGGTAAATAGCAAGGTGGGGGATTGCCAGAAGGGACCATGACACATCTGAGAGAGCAGACAGAATTTCATCTTAATACCTTGTCTAAATGATAGTTCTTCCCGCAATGAATATATTTCAGGTCCACACTGCAGGGCCTTTTAAATTGCTGTGTTCAAATTTTTAAACTGGGACTTGAACCCACTGCCTCAAATTCAGAAGCAAGAATGATATGGTCTGAGGCATAAATAAGCAAAATTAGTGTTCAGGACATCTGTAGAGGATCTAACATGTGCACTGTAGATGCTTATGCATTCCCTCTTGTACTCCTGTCTTTGTGAATTCCACATGTTAATCTTAAGTGACATTTTCTCATACATTGTGCTTTATATCCCATGACTCCTAACTCCATGTCCTCACCAGTGCAGGGTAGCCAGTATATCCCAACATTAAAGACTTCAACTGTATAAAAATACCGTTGCACAAATCTGATAATCAGACTGTTTTTTTCATATATTTATTGCATCATATTCATTCTTTCCAAACCTCTCTACACACTTGCATGGTCCTTATTGCCAGTCATTTACTTTATTTCAGATGGCGACGAGAGGGCATATCCAAGACACCTTCAAGGAACAGTGGCTCAGGAAGGTGGTGCCCATTATTAAGGACCCCCCACCACCCAGGACATGCCCTTTTCTCATTATTACTGTCAGGTAGGAGGTACAGAAGCCTGAAGGTGCACACTCAGCAATTCAGGAACAGCTTCTTCCCCTCTGCCATCCAATTTCTAGATGAACATTGAACCCATGGACACTAACTCACTACTTTCTATTTCTGTTCTTTCACTATTTGTTACACTTAACGATTTAATATACATATAAATGCTTACTGTAATAATGTAAGGTAGGTTCCTTAAGGTTGTTATAGCTGGGGGTGGTAATGGGGACAGGCTCCCATTACCTATTAAATGCTCCCAATGGTGTTTGCCTTAAATAGCCTCTGACAACCAGGTCCAGGTCCTGGCCTCCACGTGTGGCTTAGCTACTAAGCCTGGTGGAACCACTTCTACTGACAGGAGAAGGGGCAAAGATGGGCTACTGGCACCTTAAAACCAGTCGCTTTGGGCAGATGGGGCTCGTCAGCCATGGTTGGCAGTTCATCCAGGAGAAGGAAAACTCTGATCTCAAACCTCCGCTGCCTTGCGACTATATCCACTCCTGGGGAAGGCTTCAGGAGTGAACCCCGAGGGAAAAATCGAGAGCTGGAGTCCCTGACGCAGACATACATGAGTTCAATGTTGACTGGCAACTCCTGCGACACTGCTGGTACCAAACTGTATCGGTCTCTGCCGTTCCTTTAAGTTCATCAGATGCACAGAGAGGGGGAGCTTGCTACATGGGCAACAACTTGCTCTCCATATCGTACTGCCCAGGTTTGCGTATTTAGACAGCTAGGACACAATATCCATGGTCACCTCTGACCGACGGAGGCCCTCACTTACCATAATTCAGTATTTTTCTGTATTTATCATGTATTACATTGTGATTTCACGACATATGCCAGTGATACTAAACCTGATTCTGATTACTTTCCCTACTTTGTCCAGTATATCATTCTCTTTACTTCTTCATCATTTTGCTTATTTAATCTTTCTTTATACTTTTATGCAGCTGGCTCTCTCTCTTTCCAAATGACTGAAGGTTATACAGGAGAGATTAAGATTCCGCATCCTACATTTATAACCCTCCCTATTCACAAAAAGCAAAACAAAAATATCAACCTATTTTACAACTCACTCAAAGTACTTGAGGAACTCAGTGGGTCAGGCAGCATCTATGGATGGGAGTAAACAGTCAACATTTTGGGCCGAAATTTTTTATCAGCTCCTCCATTGATGCTGCCTGACTTGCTGAATTCCTCCAGTATTTTGAGTACGTTGCTCAAGATTTCCAGCATCTGCAGAACCTCTTGTGTATATACAGTAAACTATTTTACAAGCAGCCTCCTACACTCAATTAAGCAGTCATTAGTTTTACCAAATTGTGTTCAGTTTTGATAGATGAGTTTTGTGCAGTGCAAGATCATGAATTGGTAAAGAGGCCAACAGATAGACAGCATACACCTCCTTCTTCCCTTTCTCCCATGGTCCACTCTCCTCTCCTATCAGATTCCTTCTTCTCCAGCCCTTCACCTTTCCCACCCACCTGGCTTCACTCATCACTTTCCCCATCCCCTCATCTTTTTATACTGGTGTCTTCCTCTTCCTTTCCAGTCTTGATGAAGGTCTCAGCCCGAAACGTCGACTACTTATTCATCTCCATAGATGCTGCCTGACCTGCTGAGTTCCTCCAACATTTTGTGTGTGTTGCTCTAGATTTCCAAAATCTGCAGAATCTCTTGTGTTTCCACCAATCTTCAATTTGCTTTTTTCTCACCTGAAGTGACTATCAGCTCTGGAGTGAGGAGATTATTAGCCCTTTTGGTGTGTTTTGGTATATGGGTATTTTTGGAAGTATTTTCTCAGTTGGGACGTAGGAACAGTAATAGACTCTACAGGCCCATCACCCTAGTTTATTGTTCAATGAGACCATGTGCATTTGCATCTTAATTCTATCCATCCAATTTACGTCCATGTCTTTAGCACTCTTGGCTCATAACCTTAGATATTTATGAGACTTCAAGCTAACATCTGGTGTCTTTTCTGTAATTCTAACTATTCTTTTCATAATCAGATGATTTCTTTCCACGTTTTCTGAACATCCAGTTACCACTTCAAGTTAATTTCACTTTAACACATATTCTTCTAAAAACAGAAAAGCACTTTCAAATCCTAAATCTTGTCAAGCAAATTTCTACTTAATTCCTGTATACCAGAGCATAGAAATATAATTCCTCCATAATATAACCAATGGAGCCCTCAGTGCATGCTGGCATTACAATCATCGAATCTGCTGCTGTCATATCCTTGGAGCCACTGCTGGCTAGAATTTTAACTATATAAACAGATAAACTGAAATCTGTAAGTTATAAATCCTGGTTATCTGAATTCAAAGCAGAAGATGCTGGATATATTCAGGAAGATATTCAGTGGAGAGATTATTGTTAACTCTATTTCTCGCTCCATTGATGCTATCTAACAGCACTTCCTTATTTTTATTTCAGCCACAGAAACACTGTACCTACAGGAGCACGGTGTTCCATGGCAATTGATTTCTCTCCTGTTCTTTAAAATATTTCCCATCACCATTTGCAGAGCAAACGATTAGAGAGTGTTGTAATATCTACCCCTTAAATCTGGATGAATGTGGGTCAACACCACCAAAAAAGCTTGACATTATCTGAGATTAAGGCACAAGCATGAGTGCAATCTTATTTTATGAATTCATTCCTTCCATCAAAAGCACTTTTACAAGATGCAGTCTAGGGAATCATGAAGGCTTCTTTTGAAAACATCTCAAATCTGCCAGCTCTTCTCATTACTACCATCAGAGAGGAGATACGGGAGCCCTGAAAACCCGCATTCAGTAACTCAGAAACACCTTCTTCCCCTCCACCATCAGATTTCTGAATGGTCCATGAATCCATGAATACTACTTCATGATTCCCTGTTTTCAGTTATAATTTATAGTAATTTTATGTCTCTGTCCTGTACTGCTGCCTCAAACCACAAATTTTACATCATATCTCACTGATAATAAACCTGACTCTGACTCTGTCATATCGGGCTCTGTATGGAAAATACACCAGCTCCAACATTTCTTCTAAATTTTACATTATCATTTGCAATTATCTCGCTATATTTTATCATTTCTGGATCTAAATTCTTGAATGCTCTGCTTCAGCACCTTGTGGACAGTTTAAGAAGGCGTCGCCCCACCATCTTTTGAAGGGCAATTGGGAAGATGTAAAGTACAATGTCTGATATAGAAATGAGGGTAGCACACATTCCTATAGGAGAACAATGGTTAATCCCTTCTGGCACAAGAATGTACCATTAGACAGGATCCTGCTGAAGGGCCTCAGCCCGAAACGCCAACTGTACTCTTTTCCATAGATACTGTCTGGCTTTCTGAACTCCTCCAGCATTTTGTGTGTGTTGCTCGGATTTCCAGCATCTGCAGATTTTCTCTTGTTTGTCAGTAGACACTTCTCTGTATTCTCTGCCTAACTTATCTAACCATGTCAATAATATGCCTTTTCTTCCACAATCTTATTTTTTTATTAGCCATATGTAAGGTCAGGTTTGTGACTTACTGTGTTTTTAGGCTTTGATTTTTCTGGAGTACCAAGAAGATGAGGGGTTAGCTTATACAAACGTACAAGGAGGGAGAGAAAATAAATATGCTTTCAGATATCAAAGAGGCAGGTTAGAGAATAGTGTCAACAAGGGTCTGCAGTAGACCAGAATTTTATGTAAAGGAGAATGTGTAAAGGAGAAAACAGTTAGAAATTGAAGGGTAGAGGAAAAATTAGAAGCTTAATTTAAAATTGATTATAGTCACTCATTAGCGTTAACTTAGATACCAGCCACTTATCTTCAGTGTTAAACATTGGTATTCATCACAAAACAAATTAGATATTTGTGACATCTTAGTAAGTGTAAAAAAGTAATTGTGTGGAGGACAGTGCTATAGATTTTTTCACTTTCTGCAGTGTAATTGGAAACCTGCAATACTCTTGCAAAAAAAATCCCTGCATTAATTACATCAGATGTATATTTTAGTGTGGAATTAATAAAGCACAAATGAGTGTCAATATTCGGCATTTTGAGGATTTTTCATGATTTGTATTTCTTTTAGTTTGTGTTTTTAATAGGGCCTTAAATTGTTACCAGTTTTTGAGAGATAACTGCCGTTCTTCTTGCAATACATGTTCTTCTATAAAGTGTTTTGAGAGACAAACAGAAAATTATAATTGTCCTAATTTCATTGTTCTTGGCAACAGACATGGTGTGCAAATTAATGGGGTACAAATTAAATATATTGATGTATATACAGAAAAATATAAACTCAAAGCAAATTATTTTGTATCTTTAAAAGCCATCATCATTGCATATTATATGAGTACAGCATAAAATGTAGGGAATACTGTTCCTCAATATAAAGAAGTGATATAAAGCCAAGTCTACATATAAAGGTATATTTATCGTATGTGAACAGAACAAACCTGGCACATTTCACAACTCCCACATTCTTTTGTTCATGTTCTTTTGTCTGTATCTCATCCTTTAATTGTTCCTATTCACTCAATGACCAGATTATCCCCAGTTTTATCTGATAGAAACATCCCCACCCCCACCCTTCAATTCAGCTTTGCAAGCTTTCATTCACTTAAATGCTATTTCGGATGAGAAGGTTTGCAAGATTTGTTCAGGGTACATAATTTGGGATCTAGTCTGGGGCACCTTACAATCAATAAAGGGAGCAGGCAAACGCTTTAGGAATCCTTAGCAATATCTCTGATAGAAGTACGAGGATCTCTGACCTGTGCTGATCAACTAGCTGGAGTGCTCACAGAGATCTCACTTCGGCAGTCTGAATGCACCTGCTTCAAGCAGAATCAAGTATACCGATGCTTAAGAAGAACGTGATGATCTGCCTCAAATCACTATTGTCCAGTAGCACTTAGATCCACAGTGGTTTGAGAGGTTGATGATGAAACCTACCAACATCTGCCTGAGAAGTGATTGGATTGCTCCAATTTGCCTCCTGGCAGAACAGGTCCATGGCAGATGCCAGTTCATTGGCTATTCACTCAACCCTGGAACATCTGGACAGCAAAGATGTATGCATCAGGATGCTCTTTATTAACTACATCTTGACATTCAACGCTATCATCCCCTCAGAACTAATCAATGAGCTTTAAGACCTTGGCTTCAATACCTCCTTGTGCAAATAGTTCCTCAATTTCCTCACTGGTAGACTCCATCAGCTTGGATTGGAAACATCTTCTCCACAGTCTCCATCAGCACAGGTGCACCGCAAGGCTGTGTGCTTAGCCCCCTGCTCTATTCACTTTACACTGTAGACTCACTTTAGACTGTGTGGCTAAGCACAGCTCCAATGGCATATTTAAGTCTGTTGATGACACCACTGTCATAATCAAACATTTCTGCATTTAGGTTGAAAATCTGGCTGAGTGGTGCCACAACAACAGCCTCTTACTTAACGTCAGCAAGACCAAGGAGCTGATTATTGACTCAGGAGGAGTAAACAGGAGTTCCATGAGCCAGTCCTCATCAGGGGAATCAGAGGTGGAGACGGTCTGCAACTTTTAATTCCTCGGTGTTATTATTTTGGAGTAGCAGTCCTGTGCCCAGCATCTAATTGCAAATACAGAAAAAGCACAGCAGTGCCTCTACTTCCTGAGGAGTTTACAAAGATTCCGTATGACATCTAAAACTTCGACAAACTTCTATAGCTGAGTGGTGGAAAATATATTGACTGACTGCATCACAGCCTGGTACAGAAATACCAATGCCCTTGAATGGAAAATGCTGCAATAAATAAGGAATTGACCCAGTCTATTACAGATAAAGTCTTCCCCACCACTGAGCACATGTACACTGAATGTTGTTCCAAGAAAGCAGCATCCATCATCAGGGGCCCACAGACACAGGAGCCTCAGGACTCACCACTAAGCTCAGGAACAGTTATTACCCCTCACCCATCAGGTTCCTAAACCAGAGGGGATAACTTCACTCAACTTCACCCGCCCCATCACAGAACTGTTCCCACAATCTATGGACTCACTTTCAAGGGCTCTTCATTTCATGTTCTCGATATTTATTGCTTATTTATTTATTATTATTATTTATTTATTTTGTTTTCTTTTTTTTAGTATTTGCAGAGTTTGTTGTGTTTTGCCCACTGGTTGTCCACCCTGTTGTTGCTGGTTGTTCATTAATTTTATAATGGTTATTGGATTTATAGAGAATGCCCACAAGGAAATGAATCTCAGGGTTGCATATGGTGACATATATGCACTTTGATAATAAATTTACTTTGAACTTTTAAATGTTGACTCTGTTCCTTTTCCCATTGATGCAGTCTGATCCACTATTTCCAGTAATTTCCCTTTTTGTTCCCTTCTAAACGTAATGCCATACATCTTTCTAGCAAGTTGGCAGAACTAAATCAGCTCTATGCTTCTGCTGGTTATAAAGCAGCGTCAGCGAGTTTTACTGCTAGAAGCAATTCTTTTTCATTTTGTATCACATTTTAAACAGTGCTAATATTACTTCACACCTCATTAGATTAGTTTTTTCAAACTATCACATTTCTGTACCCAGTGAAACTCTCCTGGGCATTATGCAAATGTGAGACTGTATTAGCCCTGAAAATATTGCAATGATTGGCCCAAAAACAGAAAATTCAAACTATTTTAGACAAAGTAGTTGCTTGATGGGCCCCCCAACACCGCCTTAAATATTAAACAGGTGATTGTTTCTGTGCATTACTTTAAACATTTATTCAGAGACTGCAGCGTGTATTGAGGGCCCATCTGCTCTCTCCGGCAGATGTAAAATCTCACAACACTATTTCAAAGAAGAAGGAGGAAGTTGTTTCCAATGTCCCAGCACACTCTCACCTAGCGTTACTGAAATAAATAACCAGGTGTTTGCCAAATGCTGTGGCAGCTTGTTGTCACAAATTGGTTTGGTATCTACAAGATGTACTGCAGTAACTTGTCAAGGTTGCGTTAACAGCAGCTCTCATATCTGCAGCCCTTACAAGCTGGAAAGACAAAGGTGTCAAGTATTTGGGAACAGCAGCACCTATAGACCCTCCTCCAGTTCACACATTGTGCTAGAAATATCACCTTCATCACCTCCTGAACTCTTTTGCGATCAGCGTTGTGGGGTCCTGCTGAAGTTAAAGAGAAAGTAGCCTATCACCAGGTATGGGATGCGCAGTAAGTGTTGTTTTTGCCTACAATATTTAAATCTCATGAATGTGATAAATAATTTGATGTAAAAAGATGCAATGTTGTTGTGGGTAGGTGCACTTTAAATGGCTTTTATAGCAACAATGTGCCACCAGGTGGCAATCATAGAACTAGGAAGCTGAACGACCTTGTAACCTTCCATTCAAATTTGGAAAACAGCAACTTCTCAGATTGTCTTTCAGGAGCAAGGATGATTTGCTTCCTCGTCCATTCTATAGGTTCTGTCATGGCCGATGAGAAGCTGCTCAATGAGGCAGCATGTGGGTTGATTAGAGAGATGGTGCATCCCCTCAGCTGCTTAATCGGAAGTTCCCTGTGCTCCCAATGTAAGGTCTCTCAGTGCATTCCAATGTATAACCTTTTTCATTTTGAATAGTCATATGCCAGGAATTGCAAATGAAAGCTTTAATGGCATCCATTTCTTCTCCCCACCTAGTAGAGTCCCTTGCCAGGAAGGACCTCAGACCACCAGTCCTGTTTCAGGAGCCAGATACCAGGTATGCAATCAACATAGCCTATGGATGTCCTGTGAGAAGATGTTCATTTATCTTGTCTGTAAATTTGGGGAATCTATAGCGATAGTCTTGGTTTAGACAGAATATGTAACCATTGTCCAATCTGGTTGGGTAGGGAGGTCGGTTCAAATGGTCCAGGGTGTCACTACCAGAGTTGCTGTGCTGTTCAATGGGGGCAGATTGATAAAGGCACTTCTTTTCGCAGATTTTGAATAAAGGCCCTTTTTTGTGTACGTCGCAGGGAATGAATTAATGATCATTTGTAGTTTGCTCTCATCTGTCTAGTTAATTCAGTTCAATGACTAAAGATGGGATGATCTTGGCTCTCAACTAAACATGGCACAGAGTGAAGAGTTTTCCATATATCTTGTAGAGTACATTCACCCAAAATTTATTGGAGGTGAGCTACAGCATTGCAGCAAGAAAAATTGACACATGCTTGCTTGACACTAGAGTGCATTGAGATTTGACTGTTGTGGACTTGTTGGTTAAGAACAGGTATAGAGTAATCCATAAACGAAGAGGAGATACTCAGTGCTTTGGTGAGTTTAAAGGTGAATAAATCCCAAGGACTGGATGGGACTTATCCCGGACTGTAATGGGAGGCAAGAGAAGAGATTGCTCCAGCTGACATTTTTAAATCTTCATTGGCCACCAGATGACTGGAGGAAGCCACTTTCAAGAAGGCAGTTAGGAAAATCTGACAATTACAGAGCTGTGAGCCGAACTTCAGTTGTGGGGAAGTTATTGTAAAAAATTATAAGACGTGGGAGTAATGAAAACTTAGAACGACACAGACTGATCAGAGATAGCCAGCATGGCTTTGTCAAGGGAAGATCCCATTCAATTGATCTGATTGAAATTTTTGAGGAGTTATCAAGGTGTATTAATAATGGCCATACAGTAGATGTAGTAGGTCACGAACAAGGTCACACATGGGACACTGGACCAAAAATTTAAGGCTCATGGGATTCAGAGAAACTTGGAAAATTGGACCCAAAATTGGCTTGGCATTAGGGAGGCGTAGGTGATAGTAGAGGACTGCTTTTGCAATTAGAGCCTGTGACTGGTGATGTTCCACACGGATTAATGATGGGTCCCTTGTCTCTGAATAAAGGAACAGTCCTTTGAAACTGAGCTGGGATGGAATTTCTTCAACCAGAAGGTAATTAATCTGTGGAAATTTTTTTTGGCATAGAGAGCTATGGAGGCCGAGATGATAGGTTCTTGATTGGTAAGGGTGTTAAGGGTTATGGGGAGAAGGTGAGAGAATGGGGGTGAAAATGAAATGAACCATGATTGATGGGCCAAATGGCCTAATTCTGTTTGTAGAAGTCATGAATTACTTGGATGTAGACATAGTGATCAGTATGTTTGCAGAAGACACAAGGATTGGTGGAGTGTTGACAGTGTGTGTGGGGGTGGGGGGTGATAGGTTACAGGGTGAATTTGATGCCCTGGTGAAATGGACTGAAAAATGGCAGGAGGGTTTTGACCCTGGCATGTGAGGTGTTGCGTTTTGTAATTGGTTTAATAATTACACTAAGACACACTCTGAATGATAGGGCCCTAAAGAGTATTAATCCTCGAAGATGAGAGTTCAGTTAGGTAATGTAGTTAAGATGGCAAATGGGGTACTGGTCTTCAGACTACTGAATACAAGTGCAGGGAGGTTATGCTCCAATGTTATCCTGGGGCAGCAGGGTCATATAGTGGTTAGCACAACAGTTTACACTTCCAGCGATACGGGTTCAGTTCCCGAAGCTGCCTGTAAGGAGTTTGAACGTTCTCCCTCTGACCGCGTGGGTTTCCGCCGGGTGCTTCGGTTTCCTCCCACAGTCCCAAAACATACTGTTTGGTAGGTTAATTGGTTAATTTAAATTGTTCTGTGATTAGGCTAGTATTAAGTTGGGGACTGCTGGGTGGCGTGGCTAAAGGAGTCGGAAGAGCCTTTTCCAGGCTGTATCTCAATAAATAAACAGCGGTAGACCTCAGCTGGAGTACCGTGTGCAGTCCTGTTCACCATACAATAGGGAACATGTAACAGAGCTGGTAAGGGTGCCAAAGAGACTCACCAGGATGTTACGTTTCAGTTAAGTGCAGAGACTGGAGAGGCAAGGTCTGCTTAAGGAGGGACAGAGTTGAGGTACAGTGGATTCTGATTAATCTGGACATTGATCCAATGGAAAACCCATAATCTAAAACGGTGGTCCCCAACCACCGGGCCGCAAAGGTATGCTACCAGGCCGCGAGGAAACGATGTGATTTGGCGATATGAAACGATATGAGTCAGCTGCACCTTTCCTCATTCTCTGTCATGCTCTGTTGGACTTGAACACTACCCCGATGTTGGCCGGTCCGCAAGAATATTGTCAATATTAAACCAGTCCGCGGTATAAATAAGGTTGGGGACCCCTGATCTAAAAGGCTGACTGTGAATGGACAGGGCACAGGAGCTGCAGCAACTTGTTTGTAATTTGACATACATGGAGTCTTTAGCACTATCAAAGCCATCTTTGGCCCAAGTATCCAAAGACCTACACAGTTCAGAGCTAAGAATGGAAGTGAATTTATCAAAGGTTGAAAGATTGTCAGCATCCACTGAAAAATTCCTCTGCCCTTGATACTTTTCCATTGCAACAATTGGGAAGAGCCCCTGATGCCACTCCTGACTGGGAAAAAGTTGAAAAGGCCTTTCATGAACCGAAAGAAAATAAGGCCTAGGGAGCAAATGGAATCCCTGCTGAAATTCTACAATTTCTTGGAGAGGAACTTCAGTTACAAAGTTATAACCTCATCTACATATCTTGGAAGAGGAGGATAAACCAGGAACCCCTAGAGATGGTATAAATAGCAATACAGGATATGGAATCTAGTCTCAACTTCAATAAATGGCAACTTCTTCTTCATCTCAGATAAGCTGTTCAGGGAGACTTTTCACTAAAAACACTGAGAACATTTGATACCATATTGAACAGGGTAAGAGAAGTACTACCAGAAAATCTTAATGAGGATTTTTGAGATTATTGCCAGAACTTCATCATAATCTATTTTTTTATTTTCTTGCCTATCTTCACCACCTGTTGTCAGATGGAAAAACAATAACAAGAAACTCCGGCCAGGGAAATTCATAGGTAGTGTTTTGGGTAGTGTGAGGGAGGAGGGTGCCAGAAACTGAGGATTGAGTGATGATTATCTCAAGAGAGAGGGAAATAAATTTGGCCATCCTGGGAAAGAGCAAACAAGAGGATGGCATGGTAGATGGGGTAAATTACTACAGTTGCGCTCAGGTTAGGCATCAACATATGCCCTCTCAGGAGGTAAGTTTCAACAGTTTGTTTGGATTGGGTTGAGGTCACCAATTCAGGCATGTGGGGTGAAGAAGCAGAAATTGGCAGTCGCTGGTAAAGTAGAAGTTGAGGGATTCCATTAGAGGCTTGGGGGGGTGTATACAGAGCCCCTCTAGAAACATCAACTCATACCTCCCTTTACCATATGGCAACTATTCGGTATAAAGCAGATTCTCTGGTCTACTGTTAAGTGTGCTAACATTGTTCCCACTGATAGGAACATGCACATCACATTCTTAATTTATAGCTACATTCATGGCCATCCCCTCCCGCCCATTGTGGGAAGGTTACTATCAAAGCCAATCTGTAGTTAGCTGCAAGACACCTGGGCAAAAATCCAATAATGCTTAGAAGTAGTGATGGCAAAGTTTGTTACAGCAAGAGAAAGCTTTTGTAAACTCACTTTAATTTTCCAGGACTTGTGAGCTGCAGATTTTGGGGTATTTTTCATAGATGACTTATTTGAGCTTTCATTGAAACTAACCTGTATGGTGAGTAATATTATTGTTCGCCCTGACCTGAGGCTTTGTGGGAAGCCTGATGGGCTTGAACTGATGGCTCTAATATTACACCCACATTCCACATGAAGCCTGTCCCTGAATTCCCTTCACAATGAATCAAAGCATTTCAAGCATTTCTCTGGAAACTACCACCTTTGATTGTGAGTATTTATACACATTTCACCAGAATATTTGCAAGCTGAATACTTTAGATCCTAATTTATTTTAAGTATATGTTTATGATCCTTGCAAACATACCTGAATATTTAAAGACTATTTTAATGTTAATTATTCTAAAATTACTGTGGCATACAAATTCTATCATGGAACATTGCTTAATTAAGGAATTAAACAGTTGAATATGAATGTTTGCTGGAGCAAAATGCAATCGCAACCTTGCCAGATTATTTCATATCGCTCTGGAAATTCCACTGGGTTCTTTCTGAGTCATGCTTTGTATCTAACATGTTTTCTGGGTCAGACATACCGTACAGCAAATGTTTTCACTCTCCATGCTCATGGGAATTACTGTTATTGGTCACTCGGGAAACAAGCATGCTTTTATTGAGCTCTGCAGGAGAGAGACCTCACTAAATAAGTCTTTGCCCCGCAGAAGCATTTCCCACGCAACTCCCTGGTTAGTCCAACTGTAAATCGCCAATCACTTTGACGTCAATGCTGCTGAGGTCCCTGCCATTTACTGTCTACGTCCTGTTAGTATCTGATGTCCCAGAATGCACTATCTCACACCTGTCTGGATTAAATTCTATCTGCTCCACCTACATTTGCATCTGGTCGTGGTTGATCTGTATCCTTTCTCATCTTTCCCTGCTAATTTCCGCCCCACCAAATTTTATGTCATTAGCAAAGTTACTAATCAGTTCGGCTACATCCTCATCCAAGTCATTTATAAATGTGACAAAGAGTCATGGTCCCAGCAGCATGTCACTGGTTAGAGATTTCCATTCAGGAAAACACCCTTGACACTACTCTCTGCCTCCTATCACCAAGCCTTTTTTGGATCTGGTTTGATAATTGTCCTTGGTATCCCACATGTCCCCATCCTTATGGACCAACCATACAGGAGTTGTCTAAAGCCTTGCATGTAAACCACAGATATGATATATTTTACCTTCCCAGAAAAATGCAGTCAGACTTATGAGACAAGATCTTCTCTGCAGAAAATCATGTTTACCACTATATGATTGGTTTCAATGAGGAAAGATGGCACTGATGAACCATGACGATGCATTGTGGACATCCTACAAAACTTGTAAAGTTACCTCTTCTGAACTACTCTAACTGCAACCTGCAGCTTGTAATTTCCCTTTAAGTAACGTACTTTTGAACCGATTTAACAAACTTCTGAAGGACTTGGCAGACTTAACTTTCAGGCATTCAGGCAATGGCAATGTACCTTCAGCTTTAAGCAGACAAAGATACATCACCATTGCCGTAAGAGAGGGAGTAGTCCAAGCTACACTGAAATGCAGGAGAATGAAACTTCCTCTACCCAGCATCTTGTTAGCAGAAGTACAGACACTGGGGAACAAGACTGAGGATTTCAGGAGAAGATTACTGTATCGAAGGTAGTTGAGAATTTGCTGCGTTCTGTATTTCATGGAACTATGGTTCACTCCAGACATCTTGATATGCCGGTAAGGCCTGAGGGCTTCTTGATACACAAGATGGACCAGACTGCTGATCTAGAGACGGCAAAAGGTGAGGGTCTGTGCTTCATGACAAACTCTTACTAGTGCTTGGACACAGTGGTCTTGTCACACTCTTGTTCCTCTAACTTGGAACATCCAACAATTAAGTGCTGGCCGTTCCACTTACCAAGAGAGTTCTCCTCCATGATCTCGATCACGGTTTACATGCCACCAAGGGCAGATTTTAAACAGGCACTCAAAGAGCTAAACGCTGCCATCACCAAACAGGAAACAGCCTACCCTGATGCTTGATGCCCTTCAGTCATTGTCAGGGACTTCAGTCGAGCTTGCTTGAAGAAATCTCTGCCCAATTATCGTCAACATATCTCCTGCAACACCGGGGCTCCCAACACACTCGACCACTGCTACACTATGATGAGGAATGCCTACCGTTCTATTCCTAGACCAGATTTCAGAAAATCTCTTCCTTCCTGTATACAGGCAGGGGTTAAAGAGCAAGGATCCAGAGATAGGGAGAACCAAGAGATGGTCGGGGAGACAGAGGAGCAGGTACAAGATTGCTTTAAATCGGTGGACTGTCTGTGTTCAAGGACTCGTCAGAAGATCTGAACAAATCCGCCACGGTTGTCATGGACTTTATAATCTGCTCTCTGACCAGATAGAGGAAGAACAGCAGCTACTGACAAAAGTTGAAATAGAATGCAGTAAAGTTGGACTTCACCTAAACGCTAAAAAGACAGAGTACATGTACCTCGGGTCAAGAATGATGAGTTCGGAGAAGGACATAAAGATACGGAAGGCGCTGGCGTGGAGGGCGATGAACAACATGAAGGAAATCTGGAAGTCAAACCTGACCAGAGGGCTTAAAAAGAGGATTTTCATAGCAGTCATAGAGTCCATTCTCACGTATGGATACGAGACGTGGACACTCACCAAGACGATGCGAAAGTCTCTAGATGGTTGCTATAGATGAATGCTCCGGATGGCTCTTGACGTGAGTTGGCAACAGCACATGACGAACGTTGAGCTCTGTAACAACCTACCGATGCTCTCCACTAAAATTGAGGTGAGAAGACTGCAACTAGAGGGCACTGTCTACACCACCCCGAGCTACCTGCCAGTCTAGTCATCATATGGGAGCCCAAGCACAGGAGGATGAACCCTGGGCACTCTCCAAAGACTATGGTCAACACGCTCCTAGAAGACAGTGGTGCGGCTAATGTACATGAACTGAACACACTGATGAGGGAGAAGTGGAGAGTCCGTCATCATGCCCGATGCCGGCCCCCTAGACCTGAGTCGATGTAGTTGTAGTTATAAAAACAGTTGTAGACGAGTGTGTCTCCACAAAAACGTTCAGAGTCTTCCCCAACCAGAAGCCCTGGCTGAACCATGGGATCTGCAAAGTGCTGAGGACCTGATCTGAGGCATTCAGGTCTGGTGACCAAATAAAATACAAGAGGTCTGAGTACAATCTCTGGAAAGCCACCTCATGTGTAAAATGGCAATTCTGGGCCAAACTTGAATCACTGAAGGATGCTCGACAGCTGTGGCAGGTCTTGAATGTGATTACCTCTGACAAAGTGAAACCAAGCGACATAGGTGACAACAAGGCTTCAATGCCAGCTGAGCTTAATGCCTTCTATGCTCGCTTTATCCACCAGAACATGGAGGAACTTGCACGAATACCCACAGCCCCGAAGATTCTGTGATTTCAGACTCTGAGGCTGACATGAGAACATCTCTCAGGAGGATGAACCCACAGAAAGCATCCAGCCCAGATGGGGTACCTGGCCAAGTACTAAAGACCTGTGCTGATCAACTGGCTGGCGTATTCACCAACATCTTTAACCTCTTGCCTCAGCAGTCTGAGGTACCCACCTACTTCAAGCAGGCTTCAATTATACTGGTGCCTAAGAATGACATGGTAATCTGACTCAACGACTATCGTCCAGTAGCACTTATATCCACTCTGGTGAAATGCTTTGAAAGGTTGCTGATGAAACATACCAACTTTTGCCGACAAGTGACTTGGATCGGGCCAACGTTCCTAACGGCACAACAGGTCCTCAACAGATGCCATTTCATTGGCTCTTTATACAACTCTGGAACATCTAGACAACAAAGCTCTTCATTGACTACAGCTCAGCATTCAATACCATCATCCCCTCAATCAATAACTCAAGACTTTGGCCTCAATACCTTCTTGTGCAAATGGATCCTTGATAGAACCTGATCTGTTTGGATTGGCAACAACATCCCCTCCACAATCTCCATCAGCACTGGTGCACCACAAGGCTGTGCGCTCTACTCACTTTATACTTAGGACTGTGAGACTAAGCGCAGATCCAGTGCTATATTTAAGTTTGCTGACAACACCACTGTTGTTGGCCAAAAGAAAGGTGGTGATGAATCAGCATATAGGAGGGAGATTGAAAATCTGGCTGAGTGGTGCCAAAACAACAACCTCTCACTCAATGTCAGCAAGAATAAGAAGTTGGTTATTGACTTCAGGAGGAGGAAACTAGAGGTCAATGAGCCAATCCTCATTGGGGGATCAGAGGTGGAGAGGGTCAGCATCTGAAAATTTCTCAGTGTTATCATTTCAGAGGATTTGTCCTGGGTCCAGCACGTAAATGCCATTATGAAGAAAGCACAGCGCTGACTCTATTTCCTTAGAAGTTTGTAAAGATTCAGCATGGCAAGATTCAAGATACGCAAACTTGTATAGGTGGAGAGTATATTGACTGTTTGCATCAGGGTCTAGTATGGAAACACAATACCCTTGAACAGAAAATCAAAGTTCAAAGTAAAGTTTATTATCAGAGTACATGCATGTCACCACATACAGCCCTGAGATTCTTTTCCTGTAGGCATACTCAGCAAATCTATAGAACAGTAACTGTAGACCATAAACATTAGGAACTGTAAACAGACTGTACCAATGCAGATGTAAGTAAATAGCAATAAATAATGAGCATGAAATAACAAGAAAACAGAGTACTTAAATGAGCTTAGAAACATAGAAAACCTACAGCACAATACAGGCCCTTCGGCCCTCAAAGTTGTGCAGAACATGTCCGTATCTTAGAAATTACTAGGCTTACCCATAGCCCTCTATTTTTCTAAGCTCCACGTACCTATCCAAAAGTCTCTTAAAAGACCCTATCGTATCCGCCTCCACCACTGTTGCCGGCAGCCCATTCCACACACTCACCACTCTCTGCGTAAAAAACTTACCCCTGACATCTCCTCTGTACCTACTCCCCAGCACTTTAAACCTGTGTCCTCTTGTGGCAACCATTTCAGCCCAGGAAAAAAGCCTCTGACTATCCACGTGATCAATGCCTCTCATCATCTTATACACCTCTATCAGGTCACCTCTCATCGCTCCAAGGAGAAAAGGCTGAGCTCACTCAATCTGTTTTCATAACACATGCTCCCCAATCCAGGCAACATCCTTGTAAATCTCCTCTGCACCCTTTCTATGTCTTCCACATCCTTCCTGTAGTGAGGAGACCAGAACTGATCACAGTACTCCAAGTTAGCTATCCCCTTTTGTTCAAGAGTCTGATGGTTGAGGGGTAGTAACTGTTCTTGAACCTGGTGGTGCGAGTCCTGAGGCACCTGTACCTTCTACCTGATGGCAGCAGTGAGAAAAGAGCATGGCCTGGGTGGTGAGGATCTTTGATATTGGATGCTGCTTTTCTACAGCAACGTTTCATGTAGATGTGCTCAATGGTTGGGAGGGTTTTACCTGTGATGTACTGGGTTGAATCCACTAACTTTTGTAAGATTTTCTGCTCAAAGGCATTGGTGTTCTCACACCAGGCCATAATGCAGCTAGTCAACACACTTTCTACCTCACATCTATAGAAGTTTGCCAAGGCTTTTGATGACATCCTGAATCTCCACAGATTCCTGAGGAAATAGGGGTGCTGTTGAGCTTTCTCCACAATAGTAATTATATGGTAGGTCCAGGACAGGTCCTCTGAGATAGGGACACCCAGGAATTTAAAGTTACTAAACCTCTCCACCTCTGATCCTCTGATGATTACTGGCTCATGGACCTCTGGTTTCCTCTCCTGAAGCCTACAATCAGTTCCTCGGTCTTATTGGCATTGAGTGAGAGGTTGTTGTTCTGACACCATTCAGCCAAGTTTTCAATTTCCCTCCTGTATGCTGATTCATCACCACCTTTGATGCAGCCCACAACAGTGGTGTCATCGGCAAGCTTGTATATGGTGTTGGAGCTGTACGTGGCCACACAGTCATGGATGTAAAGCAAGTAGAGCAGGGGGCTAAGCAGACATTCCCATGGTGCTTCTGTGCTGATGGAGATTGTGGAGAAGATGTATTTGCCGAAATGAATTAACTGAGTTCTGCAAGTGAGAAAATCCAAAATCCAGGATCTAATACACAAAAGGGTATTGAGACCCACATCTTGGAGTTTACTGGTTAGTTAGGAGAGTATGATGGTGTTAAAATCCTACAAAAAATAGTGGATATGGCCCAGTTCATCACAGGTAAAGCCCTCCCCACCACTGAGCACAGCTACATAGAACCCTTTTGCAGGAAAGCAACATTCATCATCAAGGACCCCCACCAGCTGTTAGGGCATATTCTGGAGTTATGGTACATAGCAAATATTAATTTCAACAGTAACCAGTCTTCAGATCTGAATGTGGATTGTAGATTGAATTTAAACTGCAGCTCAGAACAATGGTCTTCCTGGAGCTGCAGGCAGGGGTTGATTGCAAACTAGGAAACACCCATTCAGTTGAGATGTCTGGATGTGCATGAATGCAGCTAGGTTGACATTGCTGAGTAATGTTCAATCTTGGGTGTCTGGAGTGTTGGTGTGAAGATTTAGGTGTTTGGTGATTATATGTAACTTAAATGAAGCATTGTCAACCCAAAGTATTGAAGTAAATGATGTCATTGTAGCCATTGATACTGTATTGAGTTACCATTGATCTTAAGTGTATAAAAATGTGATGCACTTTGAGCTTAGGAGGCCTCTTCTTCCAAGAGTGTCTCTAGTATGATGCCTGCTATCCAGGCCATGCTCTCTTCTCACTGCTGCCATCAGGAAGAAAGTACAGGAGCCTCAGGACCCACACCACCAGTTTGAGGAATTATTACCCCTCAACCATCAGGCTCTTGAACCAAAGGGGATAACTTTACTTAACTTAACTTGCCATATCTCCAAACTGACTGTACTTTTTTCCATAGATGCTGCCTAGCCTGCTGAATTCCTCCAGCATTTTGTGCATGTTGCCACAACCCTTGAACACACTTTCAAGGACTCTTCATCTCACGTTCTCGATATTTATTGTTTATTTATTTATTATTTTGTTCCTTTGTATTTGCACAGCTTGTTGTCTGTTGCACATTGGTTGTTTGTCCGTCCTGTTGGGTACAGTCTTTCATTGACCCTATGCGTTTCTTGGATTTACTGCGTATGTCCGCAAGGAAATGAATCTCAGGGTTGTATATGGTGATATATATGTACTTTGATAATAAAATTACTTTGAGCTTTGAACTTTGACTGGACCCGAGGGCACCAACTTTTTACCCAGCCACCCACTTGCTTCTAATATACTATAAAAGTTTCCTAACAATATATTTCTCCCATTAATTACTATTGAGCATGCAGAAGTGAACTGTTGGGAAATTGCTTCCTTTGCGAGAACACCAAGTCAATCATGCTTTCAGCAACCATTTTATTGTGTTACCTTCTCAGGACTAAGCTGCTTGGATTTATCAGCCACTCAAGCTGCCTATTAGACATCTTGAATTGAAAAGGAGACATTGCTTCAGACACACTGCAGGGACATGCTGGCTAGGGTTTCTGGTGACCTCCATGGTGCCAGAGAACCACTTGTTTGAATAGCAGTGAGACTGGACAATATTGCTTGAAGGAGGAGTGACACTGAAAAATATCTAAATATCGTAATGTTTTAAAATACTTTTGTTGCATACTTCTGTTAATCTATATCTGTAGTCAAAACTTGTCCTTGAATTAAATTACAATCAATCTAGTTACAACAGAATGAAGAAGCCTCAAAGAATATCAATGTATTTGGTCACTTTGGAGTATTTATGTCTATATTGAGATGAAACACTATAATCATATTTTATTCTCATGTAGTCAGACTCTGTAAAGCTGACTTATTGACCTCAGAGTCTCTTTTCTCCATCGGTCTGAAAATTATGCACTGTATTTCATCTGTATTGTGCAAAAGTTTACCTTAAAAACTGGTAGTATCAGAGCTGATTATCTCTGCAGCTGTTAAACTGAGATCACTAAAAAAAAATCCACAGATCAGAAACCATATCCCCTAATTTACTTGGAATATACATGTACTACATTGGCTGCATTCATTTTTGGTTACAGTTTGCTGTTAATCTAAAGTTTAGCAAGTTGGTCTAACTAGTTCATAATGAACATTCCTTTACTATTTCACTCTGGGATCATTAAATTGCAAAGTGGTTGCCATTTCGAATATACTGTAAGAATTAGACTTCAAAACATAAACATATCTGAAGTATTTAATTATTTAAGCAACATACATCAAAGTTGCTGGTGAACGCAGCAGGCCAGGCAGCATCTATAGGAAGAGGCGCAGTCGACGTTTCAGGCTGGGCCTGAAACGTCAACTGCGCCTCTTCCTATAGATGCTGCCTGGCCTGCTGCGTTCACCAGCAACTTTGATGTGTGTTGCTTGAATTTCCAGCATCTGCAGAATTCCTGTTGTTTGTATTTAATTATTTAAATGCCTTAGATAATTTTGCATTCCACGAGTTCACAGCGCGGAATCTAATTGGTCTATACTGCAGTTTATATTTTGCATGCTGCCTTCAATCCAACTGCACCTAAGCCTGCCATCTCCCTCTGTTCCTTTTTCTTTTAAGTACCCAGACAGCTTCTAATTAAATAGACCTGTGCTATTTGCCTCAATTATTCTATGTAGAATCAGATCCCACATTCTAACCACACTCTTATCCTCACTGTGATTTTTTATTCATTGCTGGGAGATAGCAATGATCTGGATCAAAGGTATCATTTTGATATTGTTCTGTGATTGACTTCCTGAAGTTGTGATTTAAGTGAGTGACATGGTGGAAGAGTTGATAGCGTGCTGCTTCACAACTACAGTGACCTGGCTTTGATCCTGTCCTCAAATGTTGTCTGTCTGGACGTTCTTCCTTTGACCACCTGGGTTTCCTTAAGGTGCTCGGCTTCCTTCTACATCTCATAGGTTGCAGGTTGATCGTCAATTCATCAAAGGAAATTGTTCATAATACAGTATGCACATGTGCGGCAAGATCTGGAGACAACTGATGGAACTGTGGGGAGAATAAAAGGGATTGGGTTAAATAAATGCTTGATGTTCAGTGTGGATTCTGTGATGTATGGCTTTATGACTGAATTGTTTGCCCTTTCCACAACAGGAAAATTTCTCTGACATCCAGTATTCCACTAATCAGCCTGATCATGGACTTGCATTTTAGTGATACCTTTAAATCTTTTCAGCTGGTTATTTTATGATTCATCCATTTGCATTACTGTCATAATGACTTAATACAGGAATATTTAAACTGAATAATTGCAGTTTGCCTACTGTGCAGCCACTTGGTAGATCTACTCCTTCAAGTGAAGTGCAGCCAGTTCCTGGATTCAATCAGTATGCAGTGCTGAATTCCTTAGTCTGAACCGGGGTAGAGAAGGGGAGACTAAAATTGGTCTCATTGACCTTGAGCAAGAAGTGAGTGTGAACAAAAAAAATTTAATGTCATTTAAGCATGCTCACATGAAATGGTTATGTCATACAAGTGTATTCATATAGATTTTCTCTCTCTCTCTCTCTCTCTCTCTCTCTCTCTCTTCTCCCCCCTTTCTCTTTCTTCTCCCTCCCTCTCTCCCCCTCCATCCCCCCCTCTCCCTCTTCTTCTCCCTCCCTCTCCCTCCAATTCACATGTCAAGCTAATGAAATGATAATCCATTACTAGTTGCAGCAAACAAATCTAATCTGTGTTTTCTGTGGCAAGGAGATACACACAAAAGATGCTGGAGGAACTTGAGACGCTGCCTGGCCTGCTGAGCTCCTCCAGTATTTGTGTCTGTTGCCCGAGTTTTCTGCATTGCTATTATTTTTATTTTTCTCAAACCTTCTATATTTACTAGGCTATAATATGCCTTTAAATGTATTGGGTTAAAGAGCCGATGAAGATTATATAGCAGATTCAATGACACAAATTGTGTCACTCTTATCATCTAAGTGCCTTACGATTTAGTTCTGGTAACTCTTCTGCATTCCATTCCATTGACAACTCCCTGATAACAGGAGTAAAGCAGCTTTGCTACACAACATTGATTCCTCACACTACAGTGATTTAATGTACCAAAACTGAACATTTCTCTCAGTGTTTTATATAACTGACTGTGCTCTTAATTTTCTGATGATAAAACCTAGACATATTGATTTACATTGGTCAAATATTGGGGTGGAGGTCTATTGCATTCGTTCCAAAGTAGCTGCAGTGTTTGATTACCTTTACTTTCTTCCTCTTGCTAAGTTGATCATTTTCATGAGTAGATGACTTCTAATGGCAATACTCTCAAAGATTCGTGGTTATAGATGTGTCCATGAGGAGTCTTAGGCTCTATTGTGTAATACCTTCAGTGTATGGATTAGAAAGGATACCTAATCCTCAAAACTCTTAGACAAGTGTCAACATTCAACAATATTGGTTAATCCTTGTTTCCCAAGCAACCATCACCCTGCATTCTTTAAGTCATTCTGTGAGATACTAAGACAAAGTCTTGTCAACTGAAAAAGATGAAGGGTGTGAGGTTGCTAGTTGTGTGAGATCCTCCTGGAACAGAGTAAACCCCTGACTCACAACTGCTGTTCATAGGGATGCACATGTTTCAAGATCTGATGCTGTGCAGCTGGCCTGTCTCTTGGTTGCTATCTGCAAAAATATCAGAGGTGCTGGTGCAAGAGACTCAGCATGCTGTCTGGGATGGCATGTAGTAACCATCCCAGCTATGAATTTGCTGCTAAGCACTGTCTCAGCATCGCACTGAATAGGGTGACATCAGCTCTCAGAGCATGAATGAGACCTCTGAAGATCCTGATCATGATTCACAGCAGCTTAGTAGTCAACGGGAGGGAGGGGCCGTCGACTCAGGCCTAAGAGGCCAGCGTTGGGCATCTTCATGCCTTACAAGGCGCGGAACAAAAGACTATGTGGGGCGCCACTCCTCACACAGACATAGAGCAATGTGTGGTTAAGTGCCTTGTTCAAGGACACAACACACTGCCTCAACTAAGGCTCGAACTGGTGACCTTCAGATCACTAGACGAACGCCTTAACCACTTGGCCACCTGCCCACACCAGAGTAGTCAAAGTGGTTCCTTACTATGTCAAACTGATATCTGTTGCCTATTCTAGCCTAGAATCTACTTTGCATGGGGTTATCTGTAAGTTCACAGAAGAGACATACATATTGCTTGCTTTCAAGCCTTTTCAATGCGAGGAGCTCCACTGCAGTTGTCCCTAGAATCAGATATATTGTGCTAAATCGAGTCACTATGATTTCGAAATAGATCTATCTTCCCTTTCAATGGCCAACATACCCTACTGATTTTACCAACTGGAAAATTTTGGCTTTAAGTTTCTAGTGAAGTGACGTAGTAACGTGTTCCGGTACATATTCAAAAGCCTTAAAGCATGTGCCATATAAGGAAAGTTTTGTCCGTTTGTTATAAGACAATTGAATGGTTCCCCAGGATGATAATATGGGCTCTTGACCTCACTATCTATCTCGTTGTGATCTTACACCTTATTGTTTAGCTGCACTTCACTTTCTCTGTATCTGTTACACTTTATTCTGTTCTACCTCAAAGCACCGTGTAATGATTTGATCTGTGTGAACAGTACGCAAGGCAAGCATTCATTGTACCTCAGTATCTGTGACAATTAGGTATCCGATCCAAAAGGAAAACAGCTTGAAAAGGAACAAAAGGAAACGGGCTTTGTCCTTTCCCCATCACTGGTCCCTGGTTGTTGAGGATTTGTTGCAATCCATCTAGAATGGCATTAGTGCACCAGAGTTAAGAAGTCCTCCTCCGACCAGTGTTCTGGCTTTTGTTACAAACCGGCTTCTGTTGCAAGTAGAACAGAAGAGATATGAGATTGCAATTGTCACAATAATATACAGTGTTGCCCAAGTGTCAGCGCGTGGATCACAATGGGTGTGATAAGGCGCAATGTGGCAACTACCTCCAAAGTTTTGGAATAGTTAGTATCGCAAAAAGTGAGTGAAGGAACACTTTCAGGAGAGAGGCAATAATGCTGAGTGTGGAATGTACATATTAGACACACAGCAAACATCAGCAGAAGTCATGGAATTTATGGAGGTGATACAGTCAACATTCCGGTAAAAGTGATAGTGATCTCTGCCAGAGAATGCAGGTTCAAAGGGGATGTAGTGGGTTGCTTAATTTATTATATGCAATGGATGGATGTATTCTTCAATAGGGTGACTGCCATTTTGATGAAAGAGGATTTCTGAGGGTCCAACTTCAAAACATGGTTAAATCTCTTTTGAACCGAAACAAAATTTTTTTCTGGAAAATTTCTATTGAGTTTGAGCTGAATCCCAGGCCTGGACCCCTAGGTGGGTCCACCTGCAATCCTGCATCAAAGGTGTAACTTCTTTCATTGGTCCATCAGTTACCAAAGTCCAGCCTAGACCCTCACTAGACAGCCACCTCTCAGTGAGCTTTTATTAAACAGGTTCTTAGGCCAGCTACCAGAAACACCAAAACCCACCTCTCAGTGAGCTTTTATTAAACAGGATCTTGGATCAGCTACCAGAAACACTAAAACTAGGAAAGTTGGTTATTTAGGTACAGGTCTAATTCATAGGATAGTCTTCCTGTTGCACTAATGGTGAGAGTATATTGGAAATCCTTTGTATTTTCAGCCCTCAGACATGACTATGGTAGGAAAAATGATGATTGTGAGCATTATTATTATTATAATGGAAGATGACTTTAATTGTTCTTAATTTAGCCAACCCAGTAAAATATTTTAATTCTTCCTGAATTTTAAGACAATAGGAATTCAATGACTACATTTACTTAGTGGGAAATACCAAATTCTGGAGGATGTAAGTTTAAGGTGATTAAATGCTTAGAATAAACAGCCAGGGGAGGTGATAGAAGCAGATATGGCAGCAATGTATAAGAGGCATTTAGAGAGGCATGTGGGAATGGGAAGGTGAATACCAATTGCAGGCAGGTGAGGTTAGTTTAGTTCAGCATCATGGTTGGCACAGACATAATGGACCTCACATTGGCACAAGAGGAGACCATGGATCAACACGTCAGAATGGGAATCGGAATTAACATGTTTGGTCACTGGGAAGTGGCCAAGATGAGGCCACCCCCAAAGTGATGGAGCAACATTTTATGTTCTATCTGGGCAACCTCCAACTCGATGGCATGAATATCAATTTCTCCTTCTGGTGAACAAATTTCCACCAATCCCACCCACCCCCCCTTCTATTCCCCACCCTGACCTTTCACTTATTCTCACCTGCCTATCACTTCTCCCTGGTTCCCTCTTCCTTCCCTTTCTCCTATTGTCCACTCTCCTCTCCTATCAGATTCTTTCTTCTCCAGCCCTTGACCTTCCCCACCCACCTGGCATCACCTATCACCTTCCAGCTAGCCTCCTTCTCCTTCCCCCATCTTTTTATTCTGGCCTCTTCCACCTTCCTTCTCACTCCTGAAGAAGGGTTATGGCCCAAAATGTCATCTGTGTATCTTTACCATAGATGCTGCCTAGCCTGGGAAGTTCATCCAGCATTCTGTGCGTGTCAAATCACGGACTGAATGAGCCAATGTTTCCTCCAGTTAAAGAGAGAAAACTGAAATAATTGTTCTTGGTGCCAAAAAAGAATGATTAAAAGTCAGTGCTCACTTAGAATCCCTGCCATTACAGACCACAAACCAAGTCAGAAATCTTGCTGTTGTGATGGACTCCGACATAAATTTTAACTGCCACATTAAGACAATTACAAAGTCAGCCTACAACCATCTTAAAAATATAGCGAGAGTTAAAGGGCTTGTGTCTCAGCAAGATCTAGAAAAACTCATCCATGCGTTTATTTTTAGTAGGCTTGACTACTGTAAAGGCATTTTCACAGGTCTCTGTAAAAAATCTCTCAGACAGCTGCAGCTCATTCAGAACACCACAGCTAGAGTCCTCACTGAGACCAAGAAAGTAAAAAAAATATCACTCCGGTTCTCAGAGCACTACACTGGCTTCCTATCCATCAGAGGATTGGCTTTAAAATATTACTACTGGTTTAGAAAGCACTGAATGGTCTAAAGCCAAAATACATCTCTGATCTCTTCCTACATTATGAACCTTCTCAAGCTCTCAGGTCATCCGGGGTGGGTCTGCTTACTGTCCCCAGGGTCAAAACTGAGCATGGTGTTACTATTTTCCACATCTCTGAAATAACCTTCCAGAGGATCTGAAGCCTGCCCCAACTTTAAGCTCTTTTACATCAAGGCTTAGAACTTTTCTTTTCACTGTAACTTTTAATTAGAATCTCCTGCACTGTAACTTCTATTTATCGTGTCTAATTTTTGTGTGATTTTGTTCTCTTATATATATTGTCTGAAATTTGATGTTTGACTTTTATATTTTGTTCCTATGTAAAGCACTTTGAACTGCCTGTGTTTGAAAAGTGCTATACAAATAAACTTGCTTGCTTGCTTGCTCACTTTGGATTTCCAGCATCTGCAGACTTTCTCATGTCTTGGAGTACTATGTTATGTTTGGTTTACTCTGCTATAGAAACGATGTTACCAAACTGGAAAGGATGTTGCCAGGATTTGAGGCATTGAGTTACAGGGCCAGGTTGGACAGGCAATTCCAATTCTAATTTAGTCTTTAGAGTGCAGGAGACTGAATGGTGATCTTATAAAATCATGAGGGACATAGATAGTGTGAATGCACTCGTTTTACTCCCAGGGTTGGGGTATCAAGAACAAGAGGGCATAGGTTTAAGGTGAGAGGGGAAAGATTTAAGAGGAACTTGAGGGGCAACTTTTTAACTCAAAAGGTGGTATCTATATGGTGGAGGAAGTGGTTGAGGCAGGTACAATAAAACTTTTCAGGGATGGACAAGTAGATGGATTTGAAAGATTTAGAGGCTATGAAAAGGACATCCAGTATGTGATAGGTTGAAAATCAGCCTATTGTGTCTCTTAAATCAAATGGATGGAAAGCCATTTTGTAAAACTTGTGTCTACATCAGGAAACACCCAGTGAGTTTAACAATAGTTAGCTAGTAGCTCCTTGAGTATGAAATCTACTTCTCTTCTTTTAAACTTCTATTGAAAAAGAACTAAGCCTCTTGCTCATTTAGCCCTCTGATATGTTTCTTTGATCTTGCAATATGCATGTTTATGTAACATTTATTGCAGTGGTATTTATTTTCTCACCATGCATATATTTGCTGCGTTGAAGTTTAGATAGGTACATGGATGGGTGGGGTTCAGAGGGCTATGATTGGGATGCAAATAGACGGTTCTAGGCAGAAGATTAGGTCAGCATGGACTAGATGGGCTGAAGAGCCTGTTTCTGTGCTGTAGTACTCTATTGCTCTACCTATGACATCCTTCCACGTGGACCTTACTGGATGCACAGCAGTGGCACCAATGCAATGTTTGACTGATACTGCTGCTGCAATATTGCAGCTTGAAAAGGCATTTTGGAAATGACACTGACCTCAGACACTGGAGTACTAAGCCTTACAATACCTCCCCATCACAAATGCCTGGAAGAGACTTTGAGGTTTGCATTTGGAGCAAACTGTGGAACTCCTCAGATGGTCTTGAGGGCTCACAAACAAGAGAAAATCTGCAGATGCTGGAAATCAAGGTAACACACACAAAATGCTGGAGGAACTCAGCAGGCCATACAGCATCCATGGAAAAGAGTAAACAGTTGACATTTCAAGCTGAAACACTTCATCAGGACTCATTCCTGATTGGGTTGAGATTTGATTCATGAGACCTGATGAAGGGTTTCAGCCTGAAATGTTGACTGTTTACTCTTTTCCAGAGATACTGCATGGCCTGCTGAGTTCCTCCAGCACACAAAATGCTGCACTGGTCTTGAGGACTTGTCCATTCTGATCATTTGACACTTCCAACAGCAAAGTATGCTTTTGGCCGTTGGAAATATGTTTGTGCCTGCTCCCATCTCCTATCTTCCACTTGAAGAGAAAGCTGCCCCAAATTATCCCCACTATTGGAAGTAGTGTAAGAAATTCAGTTCCCCAATTTCCCAATTTAAGCATATTCTTAAGGTCATTTTTTCAGTTGCAAAAGTGTTTCTAAGTGAGGAATTTTTTATACTACAAATATCCTGGGCTTGACGTATTACTCCCTGATATGTTGAAAAACCATTAATATTTGACATGCCTAGTAGTTATTGAACAATCTGACCAGATAAAGCACTTAAAGGTTTTCAGTACCCATTACAGTGAATTGAAATACAATAATAGATTATTGACCAGGTACTCCAGCTAATGTAACATGTCCCATTCTGTATATAAAAGCTCAAGTGTAATTTCACAGAATGTTACTGCATGGATCCAATCTATTTAGCTCATGAAATCTGCTGGTTCCTTTCTTCACTGAGCCCCTTCAGGGGAAATTTCCTGGCTTTTTGCTCCTTGTGGGTTACTTTAAATATTAAAAGCACATACTGGAAGGCACAATGATCACTGCGTATGGCATTACAACCATTTAAATTAGCATTATATGTTGCTGGTTCCTGTCTCTCAGGAGGTAAAAGGAGGGAAGATGAGGGAGTACGTGGCAAAGCACAGGCTAACAAGCCACCAGCCACTTGGATGAGTAACCAATCATGTATGTCAGACTGGCATCTGAGAAATCAACTCCTTCATGAAGGGAAGAAAGGATAAAAAGGAAAAGAAGCTGTTTATGTTGTGTCCTTATTGAAAAACAAGATGAATGTGAACTACTACACTGTGAAAATCCAAGCTGTTGGTAATGCATGGCATTCATCAACATTGACATTCCTGAATGGAACATGGGAGCTCATTTCATGGAACAAATTGTTCCAGGAATTTAGCCCAAAATAGAAATACTGTAACATAAAGGGATTGAAATTTGATGGCGTTGCTGGTTTTTTTTATAAACAGTACCAAAACCTTTAAAATTCACAATGCCAACTGTGGCATAAGGGCACAATTGTAGTGTAAATTATACTCTATGCTATCATGGTGAAGTACGGACACAGTACGGAATGATGGAGCAGATTCCAGAGGCTGCACGGTCTGTTTCTGCTCTTCCGTCTTACGGCACGGTAACTGGATGACTGGCGGAAATATGCAGCATATTGTTAAACAGCAATGCCTTTCCTCAACACGCATATCTAAACGCCCACTCAGCAGCAAGCAGAAGCCTCAATATTGATTTTTAAAGAGTTCAGCACCTATTTAGATTAGTTTCTGGGAGATTTCCGTTTGCCACTGTGGTATGACCAGTGCTGGTGCACACTTTGCTAATGACTCTGCTTGACTTGCCGCACAAAATGGTGTTTTGGCCTGTGGCTGGAGTGCAGTTTGGTCACCGCACTATAGGAGGGATGTGATTAAGCAGGGGAAGGCACAGAAAAGATCCGCAGATTCAAGATTCAAAGATTCAAAATACTTTATTGTCATTCTAACCATACATCAGCTCTGCAGGGTAGAATGAGACAGCGTTTCTCAGGGGCAGTGCAATCAGAACATAACAAACGCAGCACTAAATAATAAACATAACAATAGATAGTAAAACACAACAGCCACATGTCAGTTAAATCAGTTATAAGTGTCCAGTGCAAGTTAAAAGTGTCCAAAGCAGAGTCAGGTAGAGCTGCTATTTAGCAGTCTGACTGCCTGTGAGAGGAAGCTGTTTAGTAGCCTTGTGGTTTTAGTTTTGATGCTCCTGTAATGTTTGCCTGATGGCAGAAGAACAAACAGTTCATGGAGAGGATGTGAGGGGTCGAGGGCTTGAATTACCTGGAGAGATTGGATAGTCTGCCTCTATTTTTCCTGGAGCCAAGGAAGCTGAGAGGTTATGGAGGTATAGGGCAATACGGCAAAAACTCAGCCCCCTTGTCCCAGCCAGTCCATGCCAAACATGGTGCCCATCCACCTAGTCTCAATTCATCCCATATCCCTCCAAGTCCTGTCCCTCCATGTGCAGTACCTATCCAAGTGCATTTTAAATGATACCATCATACCTGTCCCAGGCCGCACATTCAGATATTCACCACCCTCTGCATGAAAAAGTTACCCCTCAGGTACCTTTTAAATCTTTCCCCTCTCATCCTAAGCCTATATACCCTAGTGTTGAACTCCTCCACCCTGGGGAATGAACATTTCATCTATGTCTCTAACAATTTTAAACACTTCTATAAGGTCACCCCTCATTCCCCCATTCTTGAAGGATTAAAGGCATATACATAACTCGGGCCCTCTAGTCCTGGCAACATCTTTGTAAATCTTTTCTGCCCTCTGTCCAGTTTAACCATGTTTCAACCACAGGGTGACCAAAACTGTGCACAGTACTCCAAGTGCGGTCTCACCAATGCCTTATAAAACTGCGATATGATATCCCATGGTGACCTACTGGAGGTATATAAAATTAGAAGAAACATTGATGGGGTATATTATTCTGCATATAGGTCAATACATTACAGAGTGTATTGAGGTAGTACAGGGTAAAACAATAACAAAATGCAAAATGAAGTGTAGCAGCCACTGAGAAAGTGCAGTGCAGGTAGGGGGTCAAGATGATAAGGAGTTAGATTGTGAGGTCAAGAGTTCATCTTTTAATATTAGTGAACCGTTCATGATCTTACAGCTCCGGGGTAGAAGCTGTCCTTGGAAGTTGACTGTACATGTTTTCAGGCTTTTGTATCTTTGTGCAAAAGATACAGAGTTTAAATTTATTTGAAGTTTCACAGATACGTTTCTGACTGTGCTTATTTTTCTAATTGATAGGTTTAGAAATGATATTTGCACAGTAACAAGCGATCAGAATTTCAAACAAAAATGCGGGCAATCAGAGCACGAGCACAATCACCATCTGCAATTGTAAATCAGGAGACTGGTATAAATCTGATTCTGATTCCGAAATAACTGAAAGTAATGTACTGTATACGCTAAAGCTCTGGATCCAAACACTAATCAGACAGTACTACTAAAGACCTGAACTCCAGCACAAGTACACTTTTCATATTATCTTCTGAAACTTTTAAATAACGAAGGTTTGTTTCCAAGATCCTCAGTGATCATTTCCTTCAGAAACCAGTCTTCAGACACTGCACCTCCTGTAGATGGAGGTAGGTCCTAGCAGTTGGCTTAGTGGCTTCTTGGTTTCTAATGAAGCAAGGACCTCTCTGCCCTCTTCCTTCCCTTCATCATCCTGAAAAGCCAAGCACAAAGGAGGTCCAGAGGTAAAAGTATCTTCAACTTGTCCACTTCAGAATTCCCTCAGCTTCTCCCCCTGCCTTTTATAACAGCTTTTTTCCTGAGGAATACTACCATGTAAGCCTTGTGAGTAAAGTATCACAGAGATAAAAGTAAATCTTACAGAAACTGCTGTCCTGCCATTCTACCCTCATTAGAATCCATCCACAAATTTGTTGGTGATGGTCAGAGATGCTTCCTATCTTTGGGAAAGTGACATCAAGCCAATTTTCTGCCAACACTTATCACTTCTATTTTCACTTTCAGTGGATGGAATCTCTAGGAAGAATTTTCTAACTCTACATTAGAATTGTTTTCAACAATTCAAGAAATCACATTTGTGGGGAGTAGTTATTGTATTATACAGCCCAGAAGCCGGCCATCTTGCAAACACAGTACATGCCGACTATCGAGTATTCATTGTCCTACACTTCTATAATCAGATCTGGTTTATATATGTTGTGAAATTTGTGGTTTTGCTGTGGCAGCACATAAATATTGCTGTACAGTAATTTGTAAAAGTAAAAAAAAATGTGAGAGAGGAATAACAAGCTAGTGTTTGTGGGTTCATGGCCCATTCAGAAATAAGTTGGCAGAGGGGAGGAAGCTGTTCCTAAGTTTTGACCCCTGAAAGTCTCGTCCCAAAACGTCGACTGTTTACTCTTTTCCATGGATGCTGCCTGGCCTGCTGAGTTCCTCCGGCATTTTGAGTGTAACTGTTCCTGAAGCTGGTAGGGTGAGTCCCAAATCTCCTGTGTGATGGTTGCAGCGAGAAGACAGCATGACCTGGGAGGTGGGCGTCCCTGATGAAGGATGCTGCTTTCCTGTGACAATGCTTCATGTAGATGTGCTCAATGGTGGGGAGGGCTTTACCCATGATGGACTGGGACAAATCCACTACATTTTGTAGGATTTTCCACTCAAGGGCATTGGGGTTTCCATGCCAGGCTGTGATACAGCCAGTCAAGATACTCTCATACTTTAGAAGTTTGGCAAGGTTTTAGAGGTCATGCCGAATCTTCGCAGACTCCTAAGGAAGTAGAGATGCTGCTGTGCTTTCTTTCCAGTTGCACACATGCTGGGCCCAGGACATGTCCTCTGAGATAATAATACCAAGGAATTTAAAGTTGCTGACCCTCTCCACCTCTGTTCCTTCGATGTCGACTGGCTCATGGACCTCTAGTTTCCTCCTCCTGAAGTCAATGATCAGCTCCTTGGTCTTGCTGACATAGAGTGAGGGGTTGTTGTTATGACATCACTCAGCCAGATTTTCAATCTCCCTCCTACGTGCTGATTCATCACCACCTTTGGTTTAGATTGTGATACTGGTGTTTTCAGCAAACTTGAATATGTCAGTGGAGCTGTAAAGTGAATAGAACAAGGGACGAAGCACATAGCCTTGTGGTGCACCTGTGCTGATGGAGATTGAGGAGATGTTGTTGCCAATCTGAACTGACTGTGAGGAAACCGAAGATCCAATTACACACAGAAGTATTGAGGCCCAGTTCTTGGAGCTTTTTGATTAGCTTTGAGGAGATGATGGTATTGAATGCCAAGCTCTAGTTGATGTCCAGATGTTCCTGGGTTGAGTGAAGTGCCAATGAAATGAGATCTGCTGAGGACCTTTTGCTTCAGGAGGCAAATTGGAGTAGATCTGAGTCACTTCTCAGGCAGGAGTTGATATGTTTCATCACCAACCTCTCAAAGTACTTCATTACATTGGATGTAAGTGCAACTGGGTGATGGACATTGAGACAGTTATCACCTTCTTCTTAGGCAATGGAATAAGTGGAGTCTGCTTGAAGCAGGTGGGGACCTCAGACTGCCAAAGCGAGAGGTTAAAGATCTCAGTGAACACTCCAGCAGTAGTGTCATTGGCGAATTTATAGATGGTGTCTGAGCTGTGCCAAGCCACACAATCATGGGTGTAGAGGGAACAGAGCAATAGGCTAGGTGTGTATTCTTGAAGTGTGCCTGTATTGACTGTCAGCAAGGAGGAAATGTCCCATTCCATCCTCCCATATTCTAATCAATTCCTCTGGATTCTACGCTCAACTGGAGGCAATTTACAGTGGCCAGTTGACCTTCCAGCCTGTACTTATCTGGGGTGTGGGAGGAAACTGAGAATCTAGAGGAAACTTTCAAGGCCATAGGGAAAATACGATAACTTCACATAGACAACAGCAGGAATCCGGATGAACCATAGTTTGCTGAACTTGAGAAGCAGCGACTCTACCTGCTCTGCCATTGTATTACCTTAAATAATTGATGTAAACCAGGCATGATGTTGTCATTGTTGGTTTCATTACACTAAAATAGTTGTGGAATAAAGATTTTATGTATTTATACAGATATTAATAATTGAAGAGATATCTGCTCTTGATGCAAGTGGCATAAAATATATTAAAAATTATCAATGCCAGGTCTTCCAAGAAATGAAATGTTCTTAGAAGCTCTAACTTGGTTAATCTTGGCACCTCAGTTAAGTGCAGGAGGATCATTTGCAGGTCAGAATTGAAACTCAGTCTCTGGAACTGTGAGGGAGCAGCTCCATTAGCCATGCTATTGTACCATCTGAAGGAATAGGAGTTGGGGGCTTTAACCTATTTTGTACTTGTAATAATGAATGCCCCATTTGCTTTTTTCAGGAGTTTCCAGTGGGTGTACTTTAGCCATCCAGGACATCCGTCTCAATGGACAAAAATCAAGTGTAATAACTTCCAGTCAACTTTATAATTCATAACATGCTGTTGTCACTAATTTCAGAACAGCATAGACACCAAAGTCGGCCATGTTATCTGCAAAGAAGTTGGGATATAAAATACGTCTCATGATTAGTAAGTAAACGAAAGTAATATACTGCAGATTGGGACACATTAGGACCAGTACAGTTTGACTCAATTAAGCACAATTAACTATGTTGTTCGTCCATCATTGACGTCGATGACGACCTCGACACCATTATGATGGTGTCGAGACTAGCGCGTGATTTGGATTTAAGTGAGGGAGAGTTGCACAGCGTCAGCCTCACTCTCTCTTCCCAATTCCCATCTGGATCCAGTGGCAAGACAGAGTCTAGACAGCTGGAGATGGGACTAGGCGCAGTGGATGACCAGGACGTCTTCTGTGTCTTGTCCTGCTCTACGCGTTCCACGATGCTTGCAGAGACCGCCTTCTTGACCGTTGGACCTTCCATTGGTCTCGTCTGCTCAATCCGCCGGAGTCTGTCTTCACATGCTGGGATAGACAACTCCCTATCTCACCGAGGGTTTGAGACCCGTTGGCTACCCTCACCTGGTTTAGCCGGCTTGTCGAAGCCGTTGCCCAGGGTGTGGCTGCTGTCACATGCAAACAGCTATGGGGAGCCACAGGTGAGAGCTGAGTGCCAGGTGGGGACCAAAGGTGGACTAACCGCCCTGAAAAGGACGCGACATGTTCCCCCACCAGAGGTGCTACCCCTCCCTGACACCCCATACACCCCGCACAATTAACTAAAGTTGAATGGAAATAGTTAAAAAGGTATATAAAAAAGACAAATTTTTACCATTTAACTGAGCAACATATTATGTATTTAAATGAAAAACAGAGCAAGTTACAACACCATCAATAGTATTATAGAGCTATAAATCTATATTAGTTCCTGATAGTTATTGATGCTGTGTACACTGCTGTGTTCTTTTGATTGACCATAAATGAACAAAATCAGTGTAGACACCTACTTTAGATAATGGACTGCCTTCATAAAATTCTTTTGATAATTGCATCCTCCAAATCTTTTTTTTTCATTGTAACATTCAAGATGATTGTTGATACCTTTAGATTCTTCGTAACTACTAACTTGTTGAAGTAGTGAAATCATTTCATTTTCACTCCCGGCCATTTCTGGAATCTCCACGCCTGAATGCTTGAAACCACAGTGAGCAAAACAGTTTAGAATTGTCCTACTGCTTACTTCTTGCCAACTTTTTGAACATGAGCACAAGCAACTGATGCTATTTAAAAACTGTTTGCTGAAAGCACAGTAGTGTCTAATGGCCATGTAAGTGAACTTGACTGATGCCAGTCGGAAACCGTTCGGCCACAGTCCTCTGTTTCAATTAAGCAGCATAATGTCCCAAATAAACAAAGGGAATCCGAGCTATTGTCTGGATTAGTTTTTGTACTTTAGGAGTTGCTCCGAATAAGTAGCTGTCCCAGTTAACCAATGGTCCAATTACCCGGAATCCACTGTATACATTTATTTTTGGCTATCCAGATAAAATGAAGCATCCTTTACAATACCACTGAAATTTCCATGCTTTTTTCTACTGAACCATTTCTACAGCTTCTCCTCCCTCACCTCACACACTAGCTCTCCCCCACATTCCCTCCACTACCCCAACTCCGTTCTTATCTTTGGCCAAGGTCTGACCGGTATAATTTTGATGTGTATTTTCTTGCTGCAATATTCCACCCTTCAATGCAAAACTTGACAAGTGACCTCCTTAGTTCCCAGCAATGCACCAGAACTAAAATAATGGTATGAATTGTGACTAGATTATGAAGACACGCAGTCCTCTTTTATTGTCATTTAGTAATGCATGCATTAAGAAATGATACAATATTTCCTCCGGTGTGATATCACAAAACACAGGACAGACCAAGACTGAAAAAAACTAACAAAACCACATAATTATAACATATAGTTACAAACAGTGTAACAATACCATAACTTGATGAAGAAGTCCATGAGCACAGTAAAGTTCAAAGTCTCTCAAATGTCCCACATCTCAAGCAGACAGAGAGAAAAAAGAAAAACTCTCCCTGCCATACCCGACCATGGTCCAACTCTGAGTCATCCAAAAACTTCGAGCTCTGATCAGCTCTCCGACACCGAGTACTGAGCGCCATCACTACCTGAACGATTCGACCTCCTTCTCGGTCGCCAACAGCAGGCAAAGCCGGGGATTTTGAAGCCTACCCTCCGAAAGATTCCCGACCACGCAGTAACGACAACAGCGAACGAGCGTTTCAGAAATTTCTCTAGATGTTCTTCTGTGCTTTCACGTCTATTCTCCATCAAATCAGAATTGTCCACGGCCCCTATTTAACAGACACGATATCATTTTTCATCGGAGGGCTGCACACGCATGGCGCACTGCTTCTCTTCTCCTCCCGCCTATTGATGATTAAAGCTTTAAGCAACATTTTGCACAAATCAGAATCAGAATCAGGTTTATTATCACTGGCATGTGATGTGAAATTTGTTAACTTAGCAGCAGCAGTTCAATGCAATACATAATATAGAAGAAAAACAATAATAATAAATCAATCAATCAGTTACAGTATACGTATATAGAATAGATTAAAAATCATGCAAAAAACAGCAATGATATATATTAAGAAAGTGAGGTAATGTCCAAGGGTTCAATGTCTGTTTAGGAATGGGATGGCAGAGGACAGAGCGACATCTGACATAAAGAAAATTGTTCTAGAAGGTGTATTTTCAGAACCAATAGAAAAACAATTGATCATTCCTTAAAATGATAACCCTGTTTTCCTCTCTCCACAGATATTGCCTGGCCTCTTGATTATTTCTGGTATGTTTCTAATTTTATTTTACATTCCACAGTGCACATAATTTTGCCTTTGGCTTGAATACTGTTTCACACAAGTCTCAAAAACCCCTGAATCAAAAATCAATCATTACTTGGGGCCCCATGGTAGCCTAGTGATTAACACGACACTATTACAGCTCGGTGTGTCGCGGTTTGGAGTTCATCCTGACATCCTCTATAAGGAGTTTGTACATCCTCCCTGTGGAATGCATGGGTTTTATCCGAGTGTTCCGGTTTTCTCCCACCGGTCCAAAGGGTGTACCAGTTAGTAGGTTAATTGGTCATTGTAAATTGTCCCGTGACTATGTTAGGTTTAAATCACAGGTTGCTCAAAAGGCCAGAAGGGCCTATTCTGTGCTGTATCTCTAAATAAAATAACATAAATTATATTGCATTGTGTTTGATCCTTTGGCGTGTCTAATTAACAAGAGAACTTTAATAAACAAATAAAAGCAGAAAATCCTCAAAGCGTTCAGCTGGTCAGGCAGCATTCCTGGAGTGGAAAATAGTTAAGAAGATCGAACAAGGAACAGTATAGTACTGTACAAGCCCTTCGATATTATGCTGGCCTTTTAGCCTACTCCAAGGTCAATCTAACCCTTCCCTCCACATAGCCCTCCATTATTCTATCATCCATGTGCTTAGCTTCTTAATTGTCCCCAATGTATCTGCCTCTTCCACCATCCCTGGCAGTGCACTTCCCACTCCCTGTGTAAAAAAACCTAACTCTGCCATGCTCCCTATACTTTCTTCCAATCATCTGAAAATTATGCCCTCTCACATTAGTCATTTCCATCTTGGATAAAAGGTGCTGGCAATCCAGTCTATCTATGCCTCTTATCATCTTATACACCTAATGTTTCAGATTTGAGGCTCCCTGCTGTGATCTGTACTGATAAAGATGCAGGTTAACTGAATAGGAGTCGGAATGAATGAACAAATGGGTGGGTAAGTGAATCATCCTTTAGAATGGATGAATCTCCAGCTTTTCATTTTGAGACTGACATAATACGTGGGCATGTGATTTCATTCAGATGTGATAGTCATTCAGGTTCAAAGGTCACCGTTCACTTCCTTACTGCTTGATTGGATGAGAATCTTTCTTGAAGAAAGCCATCCTCATTGCAACTTGTTTTGTTAATGATTATCTTTTGTCTGGGTGAGAAAGGAAAGGACAATCATGCCTTGGGATGTGGTTTAATCGCTATGTGATTGAAAATGTTTTTGAGCACTTTTCTATTAAGTCACACTTCCTCGAATGTTACAGAACCTTATAGAATTTAACAATGAACCACAGTAAATTTTAGTCCAATTCTCCCCAGCCATAATATTTCCATCTGCCTAGGTTGTTGTGCTCTGGACAAATGGGAAGAATTTACATTACTCTATCTTATTACTATTTGGAATTTAATCTGCAACATCCAAAAGGCCATTAGCTCTGTTAATCCCTAATCACATAACAGCAGACAATCGAGAACAGGATTAATAAAGGCAGAGACCAACTAATCAGAGGTAGCTTTGTAAATGACAGATCCTATCTGACCAGTATGGTTTGAATTTTTTGAAGAAGTAACAGGTATATTAATGATGGCAGCGCAGTAGACATGGTTGACGTGGACTTCAGTAAGGTCAGACAAGTTCTCACATGGGAGACTGATCCAAAAGGAGAGGGCCCATGGGATTCAAGTTGATAAATTGGTTCCAAATCTGGCTCAGCACAAGGAAGCAGAGAGTGGTGGTAGGGGTTTTTGTGATCAGATATCTATTCCATAGGGATTAATGCTGGGTCCTTAGCTCTTTCTAATACAGTATATGTGAATGTAGGAGACATGAAGAGTAAGTTCACATACTTAGGAATTGTACTGAATTGACTTTATTTCTTACATCCTTCACATACATGAGGAGTAAAAATCTTTATGTTACATCTACGTCTGAATGTGCAATGTGCAAATTATAGTAATTTGTAATAAATAGTATGTACTACGGACAGTCAAATAGTTTAGAATGATGGCCTGGTGGAAGGAGCTGTCCCGGTGTCACACTGGCGGGGGCATAGGGAGCAAGGGTGGACCCAAATGCAAGACACATCTTGTGAGGTTAATTAAATTTAGTTTATTGTTCGATATCAGGAGAGCTAGGCAGGAGCAGGAGTAGCGAACTGGACAAGGACTGAGGACTACGACTAGGCTGGGACCAAGGGTCTGGGCTAGGACTGGGAATCGGCTCCCAGAATTAGAGGAGACATGAAGAGGCTAGGGTATGGACTCTGAGCCCGAGACTGGGCAAGGACCCAGTACCTGGGTCTTGCCTTGGGCTTGGACCCCAGAACCAGGCATGGACATGACATGGGCTAGGGAGAGGAGGAACATGGGAACACAGAGCCTCAGTCTCGGGAGAGCTGGTACATGGAACCATGGACACATACACAGAACACAGAGTCGGGACCCCTCCTTGGGTACAGGACATAGGGCCGAGACTCATGACCCTCCGCGGGGCAACGGCAAGACGGCCAGACTTACCCCACAGAGGAGAGGACAAGACAAGACAAGACCAACACGAATTAACACCAGACAGTACCTATCTAGCTCCGGTGATGGAACTAGACCGAAGTGCAGGAGGGGGCTGCAGATGAGGGCTAGAGGCGAGAGGGGCAGAGAAGGGATTCAGACAAGGGGGTAGGACAGAAATCACAGACCGCCAGGGCCAGGACTTGACTCAGAACGGGGAAGCCGCCAGGGGCAGGACTTGACTTGGTGCTTGAATGCCGCCAGGACCAGGACTTGACTTAGTGCTTGAATGCCGCCAGGACCAGGACTTGACTTGGTGCTAGAATGCCGCCGGAGCCAAGACTTGACTTGGAGCCTCCGGGTAGTGGCGAGCTCTCGACTCGGCCCGGGAACAGTAGACAGCGGTTCTTGATTCCCTCTGGCAGGTTAACTGACAGACCCACCTTGATGAGGAAACTTTGCAGGCTCGCTTTGGCAAGGTAACTGGACAGGGTTGCTCCGGTGAGGAAGGGCGAATTACCGGCACTCGCTTCGGCAGAGACTAGGCTTGCTCTGGCCAGATGACATTGGCCTGCCATGGCTTTGCAGGCGCTCCCGCGCTGAACAGCTGAAAACCGGAGACTATAAACTACCGGTTCAGCCGAGCGTTAATTGCCTCTAATCACCAAAGTCGAGTGACACAGGAAAACAGGGAATCAACGGTCCGGATCGTAACATAAACAAGGTAAATTTAAAGGGACCCCGATCCGGACCGTGACAGTACCCCCCTCCCAATGGGAGCCTCCAGGCGACCAACAGGTTTGCCTGTATTATCGATGACCCGAGTGGGTGGGGGAGATTTGGCCAGCGGGCAAAACAGAACAACAACACGTTGACTTTCAGGCTGAAAAGAGTTTGGAAAAAACAGTTTATGTCTGCTGGGTCCATGTTTGGCGGGAGCGTTCTGTCACACTGGCGGGGGCATAGGGAGCAAGGGTGGACCCAAATGCAAGACACGTCTTGTGAGGTTAATTAAATTTAGTTTATTGTTCAATATCAGGCGAGCTAGGCAGGAGCAGGAGTAGTGAACTGGACAAGGACTGAAGACTACGACTAGGCTGGGACCAAGGGTCTGGGTTAGGACTGGGAATTGGCTCCTAGAACTAGAGGAGACATGACTCCGAGCCCGAGACTGGGCAAGGACCCAGTACCTGGGTCTTGCCTCAGGCTCGGACCCCAAAACCAGGCAAGGACATGATGTGGGCTAGGGAGAGGAGGAACATGGAAAACAGAGCCTCGGTCTAGGGAGAGCAGGTATATGGAACCATGGACACATACACAGAACACAGAGTCGGGACCCCTCCTTGGGTACAGGACATAGGGCCAGGACTCATGACCCTCCGCGGGGCAACGGCAAGACAGCCTGACTTACCCCACAGAGGTGAGGACAAGACAAGACAGACCATGACCCCCCGCGGGGCAACGGCAAGACGGCCTGACTTACCCCACGGAGGTGAGGACAAGACAAGACAAGACATGACTCCCCATGGGGAAACGGCAAGACGGCCAGACTTACCCCACAGAGGTGAGGACAAGACAAGACATGGCTCCCCACGGGGCAACGGCCAGACTTACCCCACGGAGGCAAGGACCAGACAAGACAAGACCAACACGAATGAACACCAGACAGTACCTATCTAGCTCCGGCGATGGAACTAGACCGAAGTGCAGGCGGGGGCTGCAAACGAGGGCTAAAGGCGAGAGGGGCAGAGAAGAGATTCAGATAAGGGGGTAGGACAGGAATCACAGACCGCCAGGGCCAGGACTTGACTCAGAACGGGGAAGCCGCCAGGGCCAGGACTTGAATTGGCACTTGAATGCCGCCAGGGCCAGGACTTGGCTTGGTGCTAGAATGCTGCCAGGACCAGGACTTGACTTGGTGCTAGAATGCCGCCAGAGCCAGGACTTGACTTGGAGCCTCCGGGTAGTGGCAAACTCTCGACTCGGCCCAGGAACAGAAGACAGCGGTTCTTGATTCCCTCCGGTGGGTTAACTGACAGACCCACCTTGATGAGGAAACTTTGCAGGCTCACTTCGGCGAGGTAACTGGACAGGGTTGCTCCGGTGAGGAAGGGCAAATTACCGGCACTCACTTCGGCAGAGACTAGGCTTGCTCCGGCCAGAACACATTGGCATGCCGTGACTTTGCAGATGCTCCCGCGCCGAATGGCTGAATACCGGAGACTATAAACTACCGGTTCAGCCGAGCATTAATTACCTCTAATCACCAAAGTCGAGGGACACGGGAAAACAGGGAATCAACGGTCCGGATCGTAACAGAAACAAGGTAAATTTAAAGGGACCCCGATCCGGACCATGACACGCGGAGCCTATTGATCCTGGTTTTAATGCTGCGGTACCATTTTCCAGATGGTGGCAGCCGGAACAGTTTGTGGTTGGGGTGACTCGGATCCTCAATGATCCTTCGGGCCCTTTTTACACACCCGTCTTTGTAAATGTCCTGAATAGTGGGAAGCTCACATCCACAGATGCGCTGGGCTGTCCGCACCACTCTCTGCAAAGTCCTACGATTGAGGGAAGTACAGTTCCCATACCAGGCAGTGATGCAGCCAGTCAGGATGCTCTCAATTGTGCCCCTGTAGAAAGTTCTTAGGATTTGGAGCCCCTACTAAACTTCTTCAATCATCTGAGGTGAAAGAGGCGCTGTTGTGTTTTTTTCACCACACAGCGGTATGTACAGAGCACGTGAGATCCTTGGTGATGTGTATGCCGAGGAACGTAAACCTGTTTTCCCTCTCAACCCCAGATCTATTCATCTCAATAGGGGTTAGCCTGTCTCCGTTCCTCCTGTAGTCCACAGCCAGCTTCTTTGTTTTTGCGACATTGAGGGAGAGGTTGTTTTCTTGACACCACTGTGTCAGGGTGATGACTTCTCTGTAGGCTGCCTCATTATTATCTGAAATAAGGCCAATCAGTGTAGTATCACCTGCAAATTTAATTAGCAAACTGGAGCTGTAGGTGGCGACATGGTCATGGGGATACAGAGAGTAAAGAAGGTTGCTTAGGATACAGCCCAGGAGCACCTGTGTTGAGGGTCAAAGGGGCAGAGGTGAGAGAGCCCACTCTTACCACCTACCGGCGATCTGACAGGAAGTCCAGGATCCACCTGCACAAGGCAGGGTGAAGGCCGAGGTCTCTGAGCTTCTTGTCAAGCCTGGAGGGAATTATGGTGTTGAATGCTGAACTGTAGTCCAAGAATAGCATTCTCACATAGGCATCTCTCTTCTCCAGATGTGTAAGGACGTTGTGTAGAACTGTGGCTATTGCATCATCTGTCGATCGGTTTTCGATAGGTGAATTGTAGGGGGTCCAGTGTGGGTGGCAGCATGCTGCGGGTGTAATCCTTGACCAGCCTCTCAAAGCATTTGCTTATTATTGAGGTGAGTGTGACAGGATGCCAATTGTTCATACATGTTACCTTGGTCTTTTTAGGTACAGAGACAATGGTGGATGTTTTGAAGCACTCTGCACTGGGAGAGGGAGAGATTAAAAATGTCTGTAAATGCACCTGCCTGTTGTGCCTCGCACACTCTGAGTACCTGCCCTGGGATGCCGTCTGGTCCCGCAGCCTTGCGACTGTCCACTCGTAGGAAACACCTGCGTACTTCAGCCTCAGAGAAGGTCAAGGTGCAGGTCGCATCGGAGGCTCTCCCTGGGGGCTCAGTGTTGGCAACATTGAACCGGGTACAAAAAAGATTTAGCTCATCTGGGAGAGAGGCAGCGACGTTGGCAGCACCACTGTGCTTAGCTTTGAAGTCAGTGATGGTGGGCAGACCTTGCCATAAACTGCGTTTCTTGTTGGTGGAGGTTGGAGATTGGTGGAGTTTCTGATAGTATAGAAAGTAGTCTTGGACTACAGAGTAACACACACAAAATGCTGGAGGAACTCAAGCTTTCCAGTGTCTGCAGAATACCTTGTGGTTAGCCTACAGGGTGATATCGATGTTTTGCTAAAATGGGAGAGGGAGATGCATCTATACTGCACAGATACTGGGCCTCTGGCCCAACCTGTCCATGCCCTTTGAAGGTCATGATACTACCCTGATGTACTTATGTTGTAAAATAATCTGAATGGATGGCATGCAAAACAAAGTTTTCTCCCTACCTTGATACATGCGAACATAATAAATTAATTACCAATCACTTGCGTTTACCACTCCCTCTGGCAGCTTGCTTCATTTACTCAATACTTCCTGTGTGAAAAGATTGCTCCTCAAGTCTCTTACATATCCTCCCACTCTCACTCTAAACCTATGCCCTCTAATTTTGTATTCCTTTCCCTGGGGAAAAAAAAAATTGTAGCAATTCCCCTCATTTATTTTCTAAATCTCTATTAATGTTGTCCCTTAGGCTCCCCTGTTTCAGTTTAATTATATACTTCCCATTGCAGAGCAACTATATCTATATGCATACCCCAAATGTGTCCTTACCAATGTCTTGTGCAGTCTTAGCTAACATCCCAACTCCTGTATTCAGTATCCTGATCGATGAAGGGAAGCCTGACAAACACCTTCTTCTAAATGTGTAATCTCTTTCAAAAGTTCAAAGTTCAAAGTAAATTTATTATCAACGTCACCACATACAACCCTGAGCTTCATTTTCTTGTGAACATACTCAATAATTCCATAATAGAATAATAACTATAATAGAATCAATGAAAGATCACACTAACTTGGATGTTCAACCACTGTACAAAAGATGACAAACTGTGCAAACACAAAAATAATGAAATAATAACAATAAATAAACAGTAAGACCATAAGACATAGGAGCGGAATTAGGCCATTTGGCCCATCGAGTCTGCTCAGCCATTCAATCAGAAAGGAATTATGTTATTTTTAGTTGTCTTTTTAAAAGATTGATATTATTAATTTCTTAACAGATTTTCTAAAATGCTCCCTATGGAAAGAAGCTGCTGCCTGGCCTGCTGAGTTCCTGCAGCATTTTGTGTGGGTTGCATGGGTTTCTAGCATCTGCAGATTTCTCTTGTTTCTAAAATGCATTATTTATTTCAATCTATCTCTTCTACTTGTTGTTCTTTTTCACGCCTTGCGGAGCATTGGGCAACAATTTTGGCGTTTCTGTAGTATTTTTGACTGTTTTTATGAAGCCAAGTTTTTAGCTTGACACTCACCCAGCCTGGATGGAAAGCGAGCAAAGAACTGGTTGAATTCAGACCCAGGACCATTCGCCTCGAAGTCCGGTGCTGATGTCACTACACCATCTGTTTCCGCTATACTTTTATTAATAGTAAAACAATGAATAAATAAATAAATAACCCACAGAAAGCATCTGACCCAGTTGTTGTACCTGGCTGAGTACTGAAGACTTGTTAATCAACTGGCTGAAGTGTTTACTGACGTCTTTAACTTCTCACTTTGGCAGTCTGCGGTTCCCACCTGCTTCAAGCCGGCTTCAGTCATATTGGTGCTCAAGAAGAGCAAGGTAGCCTGCCCCAATGAATATCATCCAATCGCACTTACACCCAATACGATGAAAGGTGAGTAACCAAACATATCAACCCCTTCCTGAGGAGTACCTTGGATCCGCTCCAATTTGCCGACTATCACAACAGGTCAACAGCCCTGCAACAATCTTGACAGTGGAGATGCATATTCTTCATCGATCACAGCTCCGCATTCAATCCCCTCAAAGTGATCAATAAGCTCCGAGACCTGGGCCTCAATACCTCCTTGTGCAACTGGATCCTCGTTTTCCTCACTTGTAGTTCAAATTGGCAACAACTTCTCCTCCACAATCTCCATCAGCGCAGGTGTACCACAAGTCTGTGTGTTTGGCCCCAGGTCTACTTGCTTTATGCTTATGACAATGAGGCTAAGCACAGCTCCAATGACATATTCAAGTCTGCTGATGACACCATGGTTGTTGACTGAATCAAGGGTGGTGAGATTGAAAATCTGTCTCAATAGTGCCACAACTACAGCCTCTCACTCAACGGCAGCAAAACCAGAGGGCTAATTATTGACTACAGGAGGAGGAAACTGGAGGTCCATGAGCCACTGCTCAGCAGGGAATCTGAGGTGGAGAGGGTCAGTAACTTTAAATTCCTTGGCATGATAACTTCTGAGGATCTGTCCCGGGATCAGCACTTAAGTGCCATTATAAAGAAGGCACGGCAACACCTCTACTTTCCTAGAAGTTTGCATGGATCTGGCATGCCATTTAAAACTTTGACAAACTTCTGTAGATGCAGAGTGGACAGTATTCTGGCTGGTTGCATCGTGGCCTGGTTCAGAAACACCAATGCCCATGCACCGAAAATCCTTCAAAAAGTAGTGGATACAACCCAATTCATCTCAGGAAAAGCCCTCCCCTTGCACTCAAAAAAAATCCACCTCCCCTGACCTAGGCTATGGTAGATGGGTGCCCTCCAGTCAGCATGGACGTACAGTGTCAACTGTTCTGTTACCATGCTACTTGACTCTATGATTCAATGAACAAATGAGTAAGCACATTCCCCATACACAATGAATGAAACCAGAAGCTCAGTGGAATTTAGCTATGAGTCCTATACTTTGTTATGTTGCAATGTTTGCAAGAGTGGGAGTATGCAGGGAGATATCACTAGTTTGTTGACTTTTCATTTCTTAGTCACTTAGTCAGATAATGGTGAATGTGCGCTATTTTTAAAACGAAAATCACAATTATATTGTTCCCTTCACAAGATCGGTGTGACCCAAAATAATATTTTTGAAGTGTATGTAGTTTTCCACTTCTGCAGTCCCACAGTGTTAAGATGACTTGTATCCACCGCGGTTCTCAGAGTTCAGAAGCCAGAGACTTTCCCACTGGTAGGATCGAGATTCTAAACAAGCACATGTTAGTGAAAAATCTTTAAGTCTTGTTGTTCATGCTCTTTATAGTTCTCTGGCCAAGAATGTTCTTGAAGAATTTTCTCTGTCCTGAAATGCTAATGATGAATAGTGTTTGGATTAGGACACCTGATCTTTGGTAGGGCAGCCCACCGCTGAAGTCAGTTGACCTTGCAGAGATTCTCTATACTGGGGATTTTAGCCTGGGAAAGATGTTGACACTGTTTTGGCTTTCCTGCCAAGGATCTGGAGAATTTTATGATGACAGTGTAGGTGTAATTTCTTCTGTTCTTTCAATGCTGGCAGTGAATTATCTATGACCCAGAAACCTATAGGAGGCCAGAGATCACTGCTGCTCAGTAGATCATGTGTTTGCTAATGGATTGGAAACCATGGTCTTTGTTCACCCCTTTTTTCAGTCAGCTGAAGGCAGTGTAGGTGCACTGAAAATCTTGGTGAATTTTGGCATCGATGCCGATCTTTATCAAATGACAGAAAGTGATGTATATTTTCCAAAGATTGAGATCAGAATTGTGCAAAGGGACCAGGTTGCTATAAGAATTTTTTCTTCCTGATGGCCCAATTGGAAAAGATTAAAAACAGCTGGATAAATCTCATATTAAAAGTATGGCAGAAGGTGGCTAATTCATGTGGAATCAATAACATGTTAAAACTTTTCAGATAGTGTTCTTATGATACTGAATTTCTTCCCAGAAGAGGAGATAAAAGATTTGAACTGTGGATAAAGAAAGGTCTTACAACCTACCTCTCATTCACACACAAAAGTGTATTACAAAGTTTCCAATTCCTACAGGACAAACATGGCCTAGAACACAATGACTTTTTTAGGTACCTTCAAGTACGACATCATGTTAACCAGAGTTGTAGATAACAGACTTATCAACAGTAGAATTAGAATTTTTCAAGATTCTGAATTCAGCTTACAGTTCAATACCAAGTAAATCAATTTCTTGATTATATAATGCACTCTCTCATGCCAAAAATGAAAACACAGAGAAGTGGGAGAAAGAAGCGGGGTTGGTACTTTCAGAGGAGGCTTGAGGGAAAATCTGCCGCTTTCAGTGGTCTTTGACTAACTCTTTGATTTGGAGAGAACATTGTTGGAAAAATATTATAAGATACTCCAAGACCCCATACCAGGAAAAATATAAAGACACAAACGTGGCGTGGTGGAGAAGGTGTGGCTCCAAGGAGGCAAATTATTTCCATATTTTTTGGGATTGCCCTAAATTAAGTTTATATTGGGGAGGTATTCACAGAACATTAGTTAAGGTATTTAAGACTCAGATACCTCTGAACTTTGAGACTCTCTACTTGGGGCATGTATTGTTCTTAGAACAGAAGGAAGATATAAAGCTGCTGCAGGCCCCTTGAGCAGTAAGAAATCAATCACCAGAAAGTAGTTAAATCCAACATCACCTACATTAGAAGATTAGCATGAAATCATTTTGGAAATATTTGAAATGGAAAAGATGACCTACTCGCTGAGAATTCAAAAGGAAAAATTTTATCAAATTTGGAATAAATGGATTGAATTTATAACCCCAAAGCGAGTAGACTTTAGATGACCCTCCTAATGGTTTATACTGTTTGTCTCACCAACATAGTAATGGTGTTAATGTAAGCACCCTTGGCTCGAATGTTTACTGTTTTTTTGGAAAATGTGGAATTAACACAAGTGAAAAAAAAGATCTGGGGAAATTTTGGACCAGAAACAAATGGACCAGAAGAGATACATGGAAATTAGTATTCAACCACTATTATTAATATTTTTATAACAACTATTATCATTACTTAGTTTAATAGAGTGGAATTACAATTGCACATAAACATCTATTTGAGTGCCTAATTATTTTCTGTATTATCTGAATGTGCACTTCTGAATGTACAAATTAATATAGATTTACTCACATAAAAAATGGAAAAGGTTATATATGTAAAACAAAAGTTTGTGTATTACTCGTGAATACCTTATCCAAATAAGTGTTGTCACATGATTTGGTGGCAACATCGTATGCCCACAATGTTCAGCAGAACATTAGCAGCAACAATAACAATGCCAACAACAGCAAAACCAGCACTTTCCCACCCTCTCTTCTCACACACACACACACACACACACACACACACACACACACACACACACAGTGGTAGTAGGAGTCTCCTTCCTTCCATGGTCCACTGTCCTCTCCTATCAGACTCCTTCTTTTTCAGCCCTTTTCCGAAGACAGGTATCCCCTTCTCCGTCAACTGATTTCACCTATAATCTGCTAATTTGTACTCCCCACCCTCCCTCCCATTTTCTTATTCTAGCTTCTGCCCCCTTCTTTTCCAGTCCTGATGAAAGGACACAGGCTGAGATGTTAATTCCACTCCATACATTTCCCTTCCTGACTTGCTGAGTTCCTCTAGCACTGTATGTGAACCACTAACTTTGTTTGGACTTCCAGATCACAACTCTGAATCCTCTCTCCACCCTACATTGCACGCCTCTCCCAATCAATGGATTCACCTGATCACAGCACCAACTCCAGACCCCTGCCTGATTGTGTCCCTGTTCACTCAATCTAATCGTGTCTCTGATTCAGACTTCAAATTCCTAGCATCCACCATCTTGCAAAGGAGTTTTTTTTTTAGTATTTCATTAAGTAAGTCAGTAAGATTGAAAGAGTGCAGAGAAAATATACAAGGATGTTATCAGGGCTTGAGGACCTGATTATAGGGAAAGTCTGAATAGGATTGGACTTTATTCTCTAGAATGTAGGGGAATAGGGGGAGATTTGATAGAGGTATCCAAAATTATGAGGGTATAGATAAGGTAAATGCAAGCAGGCTTTTTCCACTGATGTCGGGTGAAATTAAGTACTCCCAAACTCACTTTTTGCCTTTTGCAACATTTTGTTCTTTTTTTCGCATTGGGTGTTTGATGTTATTCTAGGAAAAGGGTCGGTGGTGTTTCTTTATGTCGTGGCTGCCTGAGGGAGGATGAATCTAAGAGCTGTATTCTGTATACATACCTTGATAATAAATGTACTTTGAAGTAGAGGTCATGGGTTAAGGGTGAAAGGTGAAATGTTCAAAATGTTTAAGGAGAACATATTTACTCAGAGGGTGGTGAGAGTGTGGAATGAGCTGCCAGTGGAAGTGGTAGATACGGGTTCATTTTCAACATTTCTGAGAAATTTGCGTAGGTACATGGTTGAGAAGGCTATGCTCTGGGTGCAGTTCAATGGGACTAAGCAGACTAATAGTTCAACATGCACTAGATGGGCCAAAGGGCCTTTCTCTGTCCAGTAGTATTCTATCTATGCCTCTAACTGTAACATCAGCAATGATTTTCATAATGACATAATACTGGACTCCATACCTAAACTTGTTTTGCCACTCTGTACATCAGATTTGTCTTTCAGCTTCTGCAATTATTTCTGTACGGATTATAAACACAAAATTCTTCAGATGGTGGAAATCTTGAGCAACACACACACACAAAATGCTGGGGAACTCAGCAAGTCAGGCAGCACCTATGGAGGGGAATAAACAGCCAGCATTTCAGTCCAAATCAAGTCCCAATGAAGGGTCTCAACCCAAAACATCGCCTATTTATTCTCCTCCATAGATGCTGCCTGGCCAGCAATTTCTGTATATTGTATGCATTATCATTCTTAATCCACAAAACCAATTTTCTTGATTTGGGAATTAGACCAATATCAAATTTAATATGATTGAAATGTTAGCTGTATGTCACATGGTCCATGTTCTGAGCAAAATTGTAACAGAGAAGGAGGTGAAGGGTCTTGGCTCGAAACATCGGCTCCTAATTCCTCTTTAGATGCTGTCTGATCTGCTGAGTTCGTCCAGCATCCTGTGTGTGTTACCCTGCATTTCCAGTATCTGCAGAATCTCTTGTGTTTATGACATGCTGCATGAGGCCCGCTCAGTAAAATGGCCTACTGCTTTTGAAGTTAAGTGCATTCTACAATTAAGAAAACAGCTCCAAAAGTAAATCAGTTGAGTTTGCACAGTTTTCCTGGCATGTAAACACAAAATAATCTGCAGATGCTGGGGTCAAAGCAACCCTCACAACAGGCTGGAGGAACTCAGCAGGTCGGGCAGTATCCATGGAAAAGATCGGTCAACGTTTCGGGCCGGAACCCTTCGTCAGGACTGTAGGGGGAAGGGGCAGAGGCCCTATAAAGAAGGTGGGGGGGAGGGTGGGAAGGAGAAGGTTGGTAGGTTCCAGGTGAAAAACCAGTCAGGGGAAAGATAAAGGGGTGGGGGAAGGGGAGGCAGGGAGGTGATAGGCAGGAAAGGTGAAGAAAGAATAGGGGAAAACAAAATGGGTAGTAGAAGGTGGCAGAACCATGAGGGAGGCGGTAGGCAGCTAGGGGAGGGGGCAGAGTGACATAGGGATAGGGGAAGGGAGGGGGAGGGAATTACCAGAAGTTGGAGAATTCTATGTTCATACCAAGGGGCTGGAGACTACCTAGACGGTATATGAGGTGTTGTTCCTCCAACCTGAGTTTAGCCTCATCATGGCAGTAGAGGAGGCCATGTATGGACATATCTGAATGGGAGTGGGAAGCAGAGTTGAAGTGGGTGGCTACTGGGAGATCCTGTCTGTTTTGGCGGACGGAGCGGAGGTGCTCGACGAAGCGGTCCCCCAATCTGCGTCGGGTTTCACCAATGTAGAGGAGGCCGCACCGGGAGCACCGGATGCAATAAATGACCCCAACAGACTCACAAGTAAAGTGTTGCCTCACTTGGAAGTACTGTTTGGGGCCCTGAACGGTGGCAAGAGAGGAGGTGTAGGGACAGGTGTCGCACTTGCGCTTACAGGGATAAGTGCCGGGTGGGAGATCCGTGGGGAGGGACCGATCCCTGCGGAAGGCGGAGAGGGGTGGAGAGGGAAAGATGTGCTTAGTGGTGGGGTCCTGTTGAAGGTGGCCGAAGTTGCGGAGGGTAATGTGTTGGATCCGGAGGCTGGTGGGGTGGTAGGTGAGGACAAGGGGAACTCTGTCCCTGTTGTGGTGGCAGGAGGATGGGGTGAGAGCCGAAGTGCGGGAAATGGAGGAGATGCGGGTGAGGGCATCACTGATGACAGCAGAAGGGAAACCACAATCCTTAAAGAAAGAGGACATTTGAGATGTCCTGGAACGGAAAACCTCATCCTCGGAGCAGATGATAACGGAAAACCTCATCCTCTTGGACCGGGACCACTCTTACTGCCGCTGGGTCCTACCGCCCGTCTGTTCCCCCCAGTACCCTCTTTCCTCCCTGCGACTCCCAACCTTCCCTCTACCCCTCGTCACCCCTCCATTCCTCTGATCCCTCATCCTCCCCTAACCCTGCTCTCCCTGAACATCCCAGCCCCCCTCTCCCTCCTGAGACCTCCCACTCTTCACTCTCCTCCGACCCCAGCCCCAACCCTTGCCGTGTCTTCACCATCCCCTCTGACCTTCCCCTTTCTGAGGCAGAACGTTCTGCCTCACTTTTGTCCCCCTCCGTCCACACCTCAGTGAGCTCCATGCCCGCCATGACGCTGAACTCTTCTTCCGTCGCCCACGTCTCCGAGCCTACTTCTTTGGCAAGGATTCCCCTCCCCCTACCGATGACCCCTTCTCCCGTCTTCAACCCTCCTCCTCCTCCTGGACACCCCGCCCGGGCATTCTACCTGCACTCGATCTCTTCATCTCCAACTGTCGCCGAGACATCAACCATCTCAGCTTCACCACTCCTCTCTCCTGTTCCAACCTCACCCCCTCTGAATGCACTGTCCTCCACTCTCTCCACACTAATCCCAAACTCACCATCAAACCCGCTGACCAAGGTGGTGCCGTAGTAGTCTAACGGACAGACCTCTACCTCACTGAGGCCAAACGGCAGCTGTCTGACACCACCTCTTACTTACCCCTGGAACAGGACCCCACCAAAAAACATCAAACCGTTGTCTCCCATACCATCACTACCCTTATCAACTCCGGAGACCTTCCATCCTCAGCCACTAAACTAATAATTCCCACACCCCGTACCGCTTTGTTTTACCTCCTCCCCAAGATCCACAAGCCGGACTGTCCCGGTAGACCCATAGTTTCTGCCTGCCCCTGTCCCACTAAACTTGTATCTGCCTACCTGGACTCCATTTTGTCACCCATAGTTCAGTCTCTCCCCACCTACATCCAGGATACATCCCATGCCCTCCACCTCTTCAATAACTTCCAGTTCTCCGGTCCCAACCGCTTTATTTTCACTATGGATGTCCAATCCCTATACACCTCCATTCCCCATGAAGAAGGCCTCAAAGCCCTCCGCTACTTTCTGGGTAATAGACCTCACCAGTTCCCCACCACAGCTACCCTCCTCCGGTTGGCGGAACTGGTTCTCACACTCAATAACTTCTCTTCTGGCTCTTCCCACTTTCTTCAGACCAAGGGTGTAGCTATGGGAACTCGCATGGGCCCTAGCTATGCCTGCCTCTTCGTTGGTTATGTGGAACAGTCTGTGCTCCATACCTATTCTGGTACTGCTCCCCAACTTTTTCTTCGGTACGTTGACGACTACATTGGTGCTGCTTCCTGCACCCATGCTGAGCTCATCAATTTCTTTGACTTTACTTCTAACTTCCACCCAGCCCTCAAATTCACTTGGTCTATCTTGGACACTTCTCTCCCCTTTCTCGATCTCTCGGTCTCCATCTCTGGAGACAGACTGTCCACTAACATCTTCTACAAGCCCACTGACTCTCATAACTACCTCAACTATACTTCTTCCCACCCCACCACATGCAAAAATGCCATTCCATATTCCCAGTTCCTCCGTCTCTGCCACATATGCTCTGAGGATGAGGTTTTCCGTTCCAGGACATCTCAAATGTCCTCTTTAAGGATCGTGGTTTCCCTTCTGCTGTCATTAGTGATGCCCTCACCCGCATCTCCTCCATTTCCCGCACTTCGGCTCTCACCCCATCCTCCCACCACCACAACAGGGACAGAGTCCCCCTTGTCCTCACCTACCACCCTACTAGCCTCCGGATCCAACACATTATCCTCCGCAACTTCCGCCACCTTCAACAGGACCCCACCACTAAGCACATCTTTCCCTCTCCACCCCTCTCCACCTTCCGCAGGAATTGGTCCCTCCACGACTCCCTGGTCCACACGTCTCTCCCCACTGATCTCCCACCCGGCACTTATCCCAGTAAGCGCAAGTGCTACACCTGTCCCTACATCTCCTCTCTTGCCACCATTCAGGGCCCCAAACAGTCCTTCCAAGTGAGGCAACACTTTACTTGTGAGTCTGTTGGGGTCATCTATTGCATCCGGTGCTCCCAGTGCGGCCTCCTCTACATTGGTGAAACCCAACGCAGATTGGGGGACCGCTTCATGGAGCACCTCCGCTCCATCCGCCAAAACAGACAGAATCTCCCAGTAGCCACCCACTTCAACTCTGCTTCCCGCTCCCATTCAGATATGTCCATACATGGCCTCCTCTACTGCCATGATGAGGCTAAACTCAGATTGGAGGAGGAACACCTCATATACTGTCTAGGTAGTCTCCAGCCCCTTGGTATGAACATAGAATTCTCCAGCTTCCGGTAATTCCCTCCCCCTCCCTTCCCCTATCCCTATGTCACTCTGCCCCCTCCCCCAGCTGCCTACCACCTCCCTCATGGTTCCACCTCCTTCTACTACCCATTGTGTTTTCCCGTATTCTTTCTTCACCTTTCCTGCCTATCCCCTCCCTGCCTCCCCTTCCCCACCCCTTTATCTTTCCCCTTACTGGCTTTTCACCTGGAACCTACCAGCCTTCTCCTTCCCACCCTCCCCCCACCTTCTTTATAGGGCCTCTGCCCTTTCCCTCTGCAGTCCTGACGAAGGGTTCCGGCCCGAAACGTCGACCGATCTTTTCCATGGATGCTGCCCGACCTGCTGAGTTCCTCCAGTGTGTTGTGAGTGTTTCCTGGCATGTGACAGGGCAAGCTGATTAAGGATCCCATGAAGGAAAATTCTTATCCATAAAATCAAAACCACTATTGCACAGTACACTAGAAAACTTTTTACAGAGGCTACTGGCTTAAGGCCTTTTCAAGTTGGTGACTTCATCAAATGACTTTTTGACAGGCAATTTAATCATTTCATAATTTGATTACTTGATTACAGGGCAGGGATTAAAATGATATTGATTTATTTGCAGTGCTTGCTTTGGTAGGATAAATGCCAGAAGGCCAAATCCTCAGCTTGAAAACAGATTGTTACACTGCATTGCTGTACTCAGCAAAGGTACAAATTAATTAAGGATGTTCATCATTGCCGGTTCTAAATTCTGGAACTCCCATGTGTCAGGCCTGTGGACACACCTTCATCAAAGAAGAATTCTAGCAGTTCAAGAAACTGTCTCATTCTCTCCTTCTCAAGGACATTTAAGGATGGGCAGTGGGTGCCAGACTTATCAGCAAATTCCGCGTCTTTAAAATGAATAACATGGAACTTCTTTGTGCTAAATCAATATTTTTTCCTCAACCAATCATTAAAATAGATCTTATGACCATTATCACTTTGCCCTGTCCAAATTAGTTGCTGAATAACAAAGCTTTAGTGCAGCAAGACCAAGACAAAAGAGATCTTGAGCAACCCACACAAAATGCTCAGAACTCAGAAGGTCAGGTAGCATCTAAAGAGGAGATGAGCAGCAGACGTTTTGGGCTAAGACCCTCATTGGGATTGAAAAGGGAGGGGGAAGCAAGAATAAAACAGTGGGGGGAGGGTAACTGGAAATAATTTAATACAGGTGAGGGGGAAGGTAGGTGGGTGGGGGAGGGAGAACGAAAGTAGATGGTGTTAGAAGTTAGGACGTGGTAGGTGGAAGAGGCAATGGGCTGAAGAAGAAGGAATCTGATCGGAGACGACTGTAGACCACGCAAGTAGAGGGAAGGGGGTGGGTGCCAGAGAGATATAATGGGCAGGTTATTAGGGCGGGGGAGAGGAAGATAAGAGGTGAGAGAGCCACCAGAATGAGTGAAAATAAAAGGGCTGAGTGGCATCAACATCGATTTCTCTAACCACTCCCATTTTCCTTGTTCTCCTCCCTCCCACACATGGAGAGATAGTTCTGTCTTGATTTTGCAACCCTCGATTTCCTGATCTATGAATTGAACATACCATCCTCAGAGATACATGAAGTGTGAACATTTTCAAGAAAGGAATTTCCTCATTCCAGTCTGCAAGAAGGTAAGTCATTGAGTAAGGCAAAGAGCACCTCCCAGTGTTTCAGTGTGAGTTTTGTACTACTACTACTGTGTTGACTCAGGCCTAGGGGGCCGGCGTCGGGCACGATCACAGACTCTCCACTTCTCCCTCTCCCTCATCAGTGTGTTCAGTTCGCCTACATTAGCCACACCGCTGTCTTCTAGGAGCGTGTTGACCATAGTCTTGGGAGGGCACCCAGGGTTCATCCTCCTGTGCATGGACTCCCATATGATGACTAGGCTGGCAGGTAGCTCGAGGTGGCGTAGACAGTGCCCCCTAGTTGCAGTCTTCTCGCCTCGATTTTAGTGGAGAGCATCAGTAGGTTGTTATAGAGCTCAATGTTCGTCATGTGCTGTTGCCAAAACTGCCAAAACATGTCAAGAAAGGAGAGGAGGATGGGATCCAGAGGGAAGTGATGGGCACATGAGGAGAAGAGAATGGATGAGAGGATAAACAGGATAGGAAATCGGGAGGAAAAAACAGAAGGAGAGAAGGGGAGAAATTACCAGAAGTTAGGGAAATCGATGTTCATACCATCAGGCTAGAGGCTGCCCAGACAGAATATGAGGTGTTGCTCCTCCAGCCTGAATTTGGCCTTATCATAGCAGTCGAGGAGGCCATGGACAGATATGTCAAAGTAGAACTAGGAAATTGAATTGAAACGAAGAGCCATCGGGAAATCCTATCTTTTGCGGTGGACAGAACGAAGGTGCTTTACAGAGTAGTCCCCGGTCTACCTCAGGTCTCATTGATGAAGAGGCTGCAGTGGGAGCACCAGATACAGTATATCATCCCAACAGACTCACAGGTGAAGTGCCACCTCACCTGGAAGGACTGTCTGGGACCCTGAATGGTGGTGAGGGAGGAGATACAGGGGCAGGTGTAGGACGTGTCATGTTTGCAGGGATGGGCCAGGAGGCAGATCACTGGTGAGGGACAAGCAGACAAAGGAGTCATGTCAAGAGAGATCCCAATGGAAAGCGGAGGGGTGAAGAGGGAAAGATGTACTTGGTGATAGGATCCCAATGGAGATGGCAGAAGTTACGGAAAATGATGTGTTGGATATGAAGACTCGTGGGGTCCTAGGTAAGGACAAGGGGAGCCCTATACCTGTTATGACAGTGAGAGGATGGGGTGAAGGCAAATACCATAACCAGCATGACTTGGTCAATAACAGATCCTATCAGACCAGTATAATTTGAACTTTTTGAAGAGGTAACAAGTGTGTTGATGATGGCAATGGAGTAAACACGTTAACCTCAGTTCTTTTACCTGAACCTAGGTGAGAAACACTGCGTTAGGCCTCTGTATCGACGAATGTGATTGGGCCCCCACATTCACATGGCAATCCTCATTTGACAGCATTTATGCACGTATTTAAATGATATGAATTTTTTGTGGACCTGCCAGTAAACCTTTGTTTCTTTCTCCATAAATCTTGCCTGGCCTGTTAAATATTTCCAGCTTTTACCGTATACTTCAAATACCATGATTCTACGTGAAAATACGTAGAGCAGATCACTGGTGTGTCCAGACAACAAGACTGCTGCCTGGCCCACCTTTCTGGAGCTCTCCAGTATTCAGCAGAACAAACACCACAATCTACACCGAATGACCTTAGTGTCCTGAAGTCTTGACCCTTACCACCAGTCTTGACCCTTGTCTGAGCTGCCACAATCGGGCGCCTTCCACAATAGGTAAAATGAACGCCAAGGTGCCAGGCATGAAATGCAACATCATGGTTAGATTTCCACTTGTATAAATGTTGCCTTGTACAAATCTGTACTGGGAAAGATGGCCACCATGTTGTGAAAATTCTGTGCAAAGTTGTTGCTGGATAGTTTTGCCTACCTTATCATTATACACAATATTTCAGGGTATTCTTCCAGATCACTGTTCCTTTCTGCCTATCAACCACTCTTCTTCAAAATTCTTCTTCAATGGCCTCTTCCAAAATCACATCTCAGTCATTTGCAGCTGGATTCATGTACAACCTTTTCCTCTGGATTCACGTACACCCAATGGCCTCTTCCACTATCTTACTGCCAGGCCACTTGTGACCAGGACTCATCACATGCAGATCTCACCTCTCAACAAACTGAATTTGTAAATTAAGGTAGGCGAGTGGAATTAGTGTAAGGAAGGGCATGGTCATACACTTTGGTAGAAGGAATATAGGCATGGACTATTTTCTAAATGGGGAGAAAATTCAGAACTTGGCTGGTGCAAAGGGACTTGGGAGTCCTCATGCAGGATTCCCTAAAAATTAACTTACAGGTTGAGTCAGTGATAAGGAAGGTAAATGCAATGTTAGCATTCATTTCAAGAGGACTAGAATATAAAAGCAAGGATGTAATGCTGAGACTTTATAAGGCACTAGTCAGACTGCACTCAGAGTATTGTGAGCAGTTTTGGGCCCCTTATCTAAGAAAGGATTTGCTAGCGTTGGAGACGGTCCAGAGGAAAGTCACAAGAGCGATTGTGGGAATGAAAAGGTTAACGTATGAGGAGCGTTTGATGGCTCTAGGCCCTTACTCCTAGAGTTTAGAAGAATGGGTGGTGGGGGGAGGATGTCCACATTGAAGCCTATTGAATGTTGAACAGCCTAGATACAGCAGACATGGAAAGGATGCCGCCATTAGTGGGAGAATAGAGGACACAGCCTCCGATTAGAAGGACCTCCCCTCAGAAGAGGAATTTCTTTAGCCATGATGTGGTGAATCTGTGGAATTCATTGCTACAGATGGCTGTGGAGGCCAAGTCAGTGGGTATATTTAAAAGGGAGGTTGATAGGTTCTTGATTAGTCAGAACACCAAAGGATACTTGAGAAGGAGAGTAAATCAGCTGTGGTGGAATGGCAGAGCAGACTTGATGGGCTGAATTCTGCTCCTATGTTACATGGCCTTATAGTTTTATGGGATGAAGGAAAATGGAGCTGTGGGAAGTATGGTTAAGGCAAGTTAACTCCCAATTACAATATATGCATTCCTTGTGTTGGTAGAGTTGTCCTTGAGCCTCTCTGGTTACTGCCGCAGCCTGTAGTTAGGCTTGCAACTGTGTTACTGAATGTCATACGCGTCTGTCGAGCTCAGATGATGGTGTGTGTACATTGTAAAGTTTGAGTATGAGATTTTCAGTTTTGCTATGGGCGCGAGGGCACGGTAGTGGTGCCAGTCATTAGGTAGGCTGGCTTTTGAAGATGTATTCAGTCATCTTACCTTGCTTGTGAAACCACTGAATTACCTGCATAATGTTGACCGCTCACGCAATTGGCTCCTCTCCAACAGCGATAAAGCTATCGGCAGCTTTGTTAACACTTTCTGGTCGCCTAAAATTATTTGTCGTTCTTTCCGAATCTTCTGTTCGTACCGAATGAGCACGTTGGGAGGGGAGGGGTAGTTGGAGGGGTTGGAGATAGTAATACATTTAACTCTGCACGTTGATCATATTGCTACCTAGAAGAACTTGTTTTATACAAACATAGCAGTCATTTTTTTTTACTTTAATAAGTCTCTGAATTTCTTGTTACTATTACATTAAGCAGTTTGGAATATTTCAGGAAAGGCATGAAGAAATAATACATAAATGCATATTTTCCTCTGATGTTTCTTTGGAGGGCTCAATAAGAGGATTTAACCTGGGAAGCGAACTTTTCATTCTTTACACGTAACTGGAAGCGACCGATCTGAAAATCATTCTTGCCAAATGATACATACAATCGCGTTCTACTGTTGCCATCGTTACTTGACAGCAACATTCTTGATGACGTAGAAATGACACCTGTTCTGGCCCCGCCTCTATTACCAACAGCAGCCATTCATTAATTTCAGGAGGCGGGAGTCGTCATCGCGCAGTGACGTAGAGACCGAACGGTGGATAGTGGTGTTCTTGCGGGAGTCAGTTCTATACTGTAATAGTGCAGCTACCTGCAGTGGAGTTTCGGCGGTGCATGGTTCACGTATAACCGGCGGGAAGCACTGAGAGACCATGTCCAGGCATCACAGGACACCCGCCAGAACAGTGGACAATCTTATCGAAGTGAAAAGCAAGGTACAATTTATTAATTGCTTGATGTATTATGTAACTTTGTTTCTCTCAATGCTGAATTGGTCGTGTATTATTAAACCCCATATATTACCGTGAATTTTTATAATAACATAAGGTGGTTCAGGTTATGTAACAATGCAACAAAACGAGCCAGAGTTCAATTGTTCGCTCGTTTTTTTTTGGATATTTTCCAGTGATTGCGTGTGTTGTATTCGTAAATGCGTGCGGACCACGGTTACTTGCGCCGCGCTGTTCCTCGGATCGAATTGATCCGCTATTGATGTAAACAAACCTCACCTTCCTCTTAAAAAAAAATCCAAGACGTAGAAATGTGGCGGATTTTTGTAATTGCGACTCTTTTATATTTCTATCAATTGTTTTTCATCCTTTCTAGGCACTCTTTAAGCAATGGTGCCCATTTCTCGCCAGCATAATTCTCATTATTGGCTGTTAATATTGGAGCCATATTTAATGATATTACATGTCATAAAATATTTGAAATGTTGCTCCTGGAATAATTTTTTTAGATTTGCAATCTGATTTTTTAAGCAATATTTTGGATTGGTGTTGCTTTAATCCAGTGTAAGCCTGTTTGGCTCCGCGTGTTAAAGATGCAGGTGCTGCAAACTCTCCGTTTTCCCTTCCACAGTTCGATGCCGAATTCCGAAGATTTGCTCTAAAGCGTTCCAACATCGGGGGTTTTCAGGAATTTTACCAGCTGATACAAGCCGTCCATCAGATACCATACGTGGACGTATTGTTGGGATATACCGATATCCACGGGGATTTACTACCCATTAACAACGATGACAATTATCACAAAGCAGTCTCGTCTGCCAACCCTTTACTGCGAGTCATTATTCAGAGACGCGGTAAGTCGAGAAAACGTGACTAACTGCAATCTTCCATTAAAAGACTGGTGCTGGAACTGTATCCCGTAAACATAATTTTGAGACGTACTGTATAACGAGTGTCGCAGAGTCCGATAGTGCCTTTATATTTTGTGTGATGCCTCTTAAGCGCTCAATAATGTAATGCGCCATAATCACTTGTTCTAAATGTGCGCTGTATCATACAACTCCCATTCCTTTGCCCACTAAACTGTCTCAGTCATAGGAAGAATCCACCTCAATCTTTAACTTCTTTCAAAATAGCCAGAAGGAATAGTAATGCACGTAGTTACTTACAATGAACGCTATTTTTAGCAAAATGTTTCTCTATTGTCCATGTTACAGTTTTGTCTATTTTTAGCACATAAGGTCACCTGCTCCACTTATTAATACCAGAAATGGCTGCAAATTAACCTGCATAAATTTATTGGTTCTGGATGATTGGTTTTTAGGGTTAAAACAGTTTACTTGCTGCTTTAAAAAAAACTCATGGATTGGGCCCTAATAAATCACTCCAAAGATTGTTTGGGTAAACAATTGCATGTTCATCCCATGGTGAATTGAAGCTTGCGTTTTCAAACGGGAGGGTCGGTGAAGCTGACTGGGAGGAGGCGGGGGGATGGGGTTGAGTGGGATAATAAATCAGCCGTGATCAAATGGTGGAGCAGACTTGATGGGGCCAAATAGCCTAATTCTGCTCTTGGATTTTATGGTCCTATGGGTGATGAGGTTAGAAACCGATTTAAGTAAAAGCTTTCTGAAATGGGAGTGGGTCAAAAGCTTCACTGAAACTTGCATTGTGGAAGAAGGATTCCTGTAATTTTTTTTTGCATTATGCTGATGGATTCTGCTCTTTCTTCATCTCTTCCTTCCCCACCCCCTTCCCAGTATTGCAGAGAATGGATGAACTGATCAATTTCCCAAATCAATTATGGTGTGGGCAGCAAACTTTGAAACAGAATAACCTCCTTAAGAGATCTCCTCTTCCTCCCACAGCCCCAACCTTGTTATCACTCTGTGGAGGACACGTCTGCTTATTGCCTGCATGACCCACATTGCCACTTCTGAATTTTTTATTTCTGCTGTTGTATGCAGCAATAGCAAGGTGGTTTCATATCACTTGCGAGGAGTTTTAGATTCTAGCAGAGACCATTTGGTGGGCAAAGGAGGTGTTGGAGTTGTGGGAAAAAAACTTGGATTATAATTAGTTTGCAAATTAGATGACTTTAATTGCATATTATCTTGTTAGGTGAATTTGTCATTCCATTCAAAGTCATTTAGTGAACAATATTGAAAATAAAGTAAGCAAAACTTCTTTTAGTTTTTGATGCTGAAAAGATGCTGCATAATATTTGTGAATGTCTTGAACATTCGCATTTCTGAATGGAGAAGACTTCTTCATTTATCTCCAGGCTAATAAGCATTGTTGAACTACGTTGCAATAAGTTGTTTTCCCTCACTGAGTGCTGTCATCCTATTAGACAGGGAACGTCTGAGGTGTTTTCCCAACTTCCTGTTGTCTATTTCTGATTGATTAAATCAGAAAGGCTAGCATGATTTGCGTGATGATAAAATGTTTAGTTGTTTTCATATAATTATTGCAGTGCCTTTCTGGTTGGTAAGCAAATAGTTTCCAAGATCCAAGAATGCAGTGGTAGATATTCAGAAAGCCTATGTGCTTGGAGACACTTGAAAAATGTTATTGAAGATTTAATGAAGAACCTCCAATTTGTCAAACCAATATGGAATCAAAGTGTAGTCAAATAACTTTGTGGATGTTCCCCCCCCCCCCGATGTCTGTTATACAAACTTTCTGGGGAAAACGTAAAAAGAAACTCGGAAGGTTATTATTGCCTGTACTCGTGCTCACGAGGTGAATGCAATAGTCACTCAAATTTTCATGAGACAGTAAACTTTTTGCTAGCTTGCTTTAAGTTTGACTTAACTGTATTAAAAATGTATCAAAGGTAAATTGGCAAAATTTACCTTATGCCAGCACCTAAATCTGTCTGCATTGTTTCATACAATTTTATGATCAGGATTCAGAATTCTGTGGTTGGTTCTCCCTGATCATGTTGACCTTTTTCACCTGAAGTTAGGTTGAGAATACAGAACCGCTACAGCGGCAACTCTTCTCTCAGTGAAGAATACCACACAGGAGGCTGGTGGCACTGCCAAAATGCTGATTTCTGTACACACTGTAATATCTAAGTAGCTTTAAACTTTGCCACAATCCAGTTAATGCGGCATCCTCTTCTGCTCTGTTTCACCTCCCTGTGAAACTTTTTTTTCTGGAAACTTGTAACCTTGTCTTGATGTTAGCCACATTATCAGTTATCATTTATCTATAGTAACTAAGTCCCAAAGTACTTATGGCAATTTCATTTAAATTATTTTCCCTTTTTTTCTTACATTTTTGCATTTTGAAATTTATTGCATTTTTCTGGGAAGAACAAAGTATTTTTTTAAAACATTATCTGAAATGCTTAACAGTTTGCTAAGCTGGAGCATACGGAACACATTCTGAGCTCATTAATGTATCTTGCATTAAGTGTTTCAGGGTCCTTTTCTGCTGAAAAGCTGCATTTGGTGTGTTACTCCTGGAGTATGGAAGTATTGGTATGAAGCGTACCACTGAGCTGCTGCTTGTCTTTCAAATTGTAGGTGCTCAAGTGTATTGTTTGCTGATGACGCAGGGCATCACAAGCTTGGCGACTTCTGACCTTTTAAAAGCCCATGGCACTCTGTCTTCAAGTACTTTAATTAGCTAATGTAGCAATGCTGTAGACATGAAACTACTCAGCAGGAATGATTTATCCTGTATGACTGAATTTCTTGATGGTTGCAAGATTAAGAATAGCAATGGTCTCTTTTCCCCACTTCTCACCAATTTACAACAGATGAACGGCAGACTTAAAAATGTCCAGCGTATGGATGGGATTACAGTCCTGGAAGTCTTGGCTTGTGTTCTAAATTTCATCTGAGTTTGTAACTGGATTTGAATGTTTATTTTTGATTTGTGGATTGTCCGTCAGAGTCAGCCTTCCATGATATAGTTCCTTTCTGTGTCAACTGTTCTCTTGATCCTTTTGTCATTCCTTTGCACATAAAACTGATGTGGAGTCGATTTTAAAAATATTGCTATCATTGTAAAACTGTCAATGCTACCTGTGATCAAGGGAAGCTGGAAACAATATAATTTACTTGCACTGACCTGACAATTTGATTTAGTTGATACAGTGTGCAGGCAGTGTAGTGAATGAGTATAGATGGAAAACGATTTATCTGAAACATCTTTGGCATTAATGCTCTTGTCAAAGTCCTGTCTGGATATCCAGATTCTGTGATCCACATTCAGTTTGTATATTTAAAAACTGTCTGAGTTTATTCGGTGAAGACATCTATTGGTATTCTAATGAAACATTGATACTTGGCTCTTCCAATGATGTCAATTATTCTATTTGTTCCATTTCATTTATTTTCATTTATTCTATTTATTCTATTCTATCAATTTATTCTGTTGATGTCATTTTGGGTTGAGACTTGGGTGTTAACAGGAAAAATAATTATCTCAACTGAGCTTCCCCTTTCGAGGTTTTACAAGACAGGATTTTCCTCTTTTTAAAACAGTACCCTTTGTGTCCTGGAAGGCAGGAACATGTGAATGGTAGGGCCCTGGGGAGTGTTGTAGACGGGAGGACTCTAGGAGTGCAAGTACGTGGTTCTGAGGTTGTTACTGGTGTTGCAGGTAGACAGGACGGTGAAAGTAACTTCTGGCATGCTGTCCGCCTTCAATCAGGGCACCAAGCACAGAGGTTGGGATGATGTGTTGCAATTGTACAAGATGTCGGTGAGGCCACATTTGGAATTTTGTGTTTATTTTCAGTCACCCTGCTAGAGGGAAGGTGCCATTAAGTTGACAAGTGCAGAGGAGATTCAAAAGGGATGTTTTGGGACTCAGACTTGAGTTGTGGAGAGGGGCTGGGCAGGTTGGGACTTGCTTTTATTGGAATGGAGAAGAATGAAGAGCAGACAATTAGGAGGGACATGGATAGGGTGAATGTGCTTAGTCTTTTCCTCAGCTGGGGGAACAAGAACTTGACAGCTTTGGTTTAAGGGGAGAGGGAGGGATTTAATCTGTACCTGCCCGGTGGCTTTTCACCCAGAGGGTGGTCAGTAAATGAAATGAGCTTCCAGAGGAAGTGGTTGAGAGGGTACACTAACAATATTTTCGTACTTGGACAGGTGCACAGATGGGCAAGGTTTTGAGGGATAGGAGTCGGTTACAGGCAACTAGGACTAGCTTAGATGCAAACGCTGGATCTTCTGGTGAGCTTTTCCCTAGTGTGCATATCAGACGGCCATTCTACAAACAAGTTTTTGAATGCAGGTCTTGGCAAAACAGCAATTTGTTGCTCTGCAGCTACAGACTTCATGAGCATGGTACATCAAAAGAAATTGCTGCTCTTCATATTTAATTGCAGTGACTAACTTGTGAAGTGACCTATCAAAGTAAGTGACCCCTGTAAATGTTTCTCAATCTGGACCTAAAACATTAGAAAATGTCAATCTTGGGAACAAATTGTTGAAGTCTATCTTTTAGGTTCTCTGCACCGAGAACTGCCAAAGAGTCCACTTGTACAAATGCTGGAGTAATTCAAGTTGAAGCCTGTATTATATTGTGACATTGCCATTAAGGCATTTAGATGAAATTATGGTTGCAGTGCACTCCTATAGGTAAAACCTGCAGTGTGGACAATATTGGAACATTTATGAATTTTGTTAAAGGTAATTTATTAATAAGGATGTTATTTTTCATCTTGTTTATATGATCCTAGCTAGTAAGGGTAATAATGGACTTGCATGGCATAGTGAAACTGGAGATTCACTGTTGGTTTAAGCAACCCTTGGTTGACATCCTTGATATGAATTAAATCAAGTAATCAAAATGGGCAGTGACAAACAATTTTTTTGCTTATTACAACTTTTTAAGCAGATAGAGGAGCAATATCTTGATGAATAGTGGTTTAAATAAATTGGGAATAAAATCTTATTTCCAGATTTGGTTTTTGCGGGGTGGGGGAATGAAAGCAAGACTTCAGTCGTCATGTTGACTATCTGCTGCACAAGTCAGTTCTGTACACGGCAAAAGACCATGTCACTTAACAGGCTGCAGTGTTATTATAGACAGCGCTTTTTTAAAAAAAAACAGCTCAAAGCTATTTTGGTCTGGAATACTGTGTACTGTTTTCTGTATAGGGGAAGGAAACACTGAAAATGTGGTTATTTTCAATATATGATATGAATATTGATTTGCATGATAATTTCCACCCCCACCCAAAAAGAACAAGTCTTGATCTCTGAGGTGGGAGTGATGGTGGTGGCTGATTTTTGGCCTGTGAAGCAAGTAAATCTCTTGCTGGTGTTTGAAAGTGTCAATCGTAAAATTTGCCCTTGGTATCCGTAAGTTTTTGTATGGTTAAATTATTTTACTTTTGAGACCTTGAAGGGAATAGAACAGACGAGCCCGTAACAATCCTAAACAGAATGTAATGGACTTGAATGGCCCGCTGATTTTTTGTAGGCAGAGGGGGCAACACTGGGATCTATTTTTTTACACTGTAATCTTGTATTAATTGTGCCCCAAAGGCAGTCTGTGTCACACTTGAGTGATTTTTAATTACAATGCAGTCTTTGTGGTTGAAGATTGTTCTTGATTTCAGTTCAATATTGACCACTGGAAGTTTCTTCTGTGCTTGGAATTTATTTTTCACTTGTCCTACCCATTTTAATGGAACAAAACAAACAAGTTGAAAGCTCCCTTCTGTTTAGCTACCCGAATATGCCTTCTATCAATATTTATTTTCCTTCAATATGTGGCTACCTAGAGTGTATGTTCTAAAATTTAGTATTCTTCAGTGTACTTCTGTAGTTGGGAGGCACTTTGCTGCTCTGCCAATGGGTGTGAATACTCCTTTTGGGAGAATTGTTCTCTGTAGCTAGTGGTCAAACTGCATTCCATTATTGAACTTGTGACGGGCGGATAACACTCAGGTTGTTGGTACCTCTCCTTTGCTGAGACTAAGCCTGGCTCAAATGTTAATGGAATGTTTGTTTCTGTACTGTTGTCATGCTCTAGGTGCTGACTTTTTGGGTAAGGTGTTAGAGGTGTATAATGTGGAACATTATGGCCATGTGTTGAAGAACGGGGTTACCCCTGGTGTCCTGTTTAAATCTTTCCTTCGACCAACATGATTGGAATAGGCGACCTGGCCACCATTCTATTACTTGCTGTGAGCAAATTAGCTGCTGATTTTTGTCTGTCAAAAATTAATGGCTAATCTTTAGTTTGTCAAGGTGCTATGCAAATGCTAAACAAGCATTGGGAATATGTTAAATATCTGCATTCAATAGTCTTTGATTTGCCATTTTCATTCTGAAACTTGGAGCCAAAATTTCAGTTGGTAAAGTAAGCAACAATATATCAAATATACACATAATTTCAGTATTTACAGTTTGAATTTGTTTTTTGTTCCCTCTCTGGGAGGAAATCTGCAATCTTTGACGGTATATGGTACTGAAACGTATTTATTTATTTATGCCCTTTTTTAAAAAAAATGGTGAGTATAGTATGCTTAAAGTTTGTGTAAATGTTGTTGACTTCTGGGAGAAATTGGCTTTTGTATTTATCAAGTAGAATTTTGGAAACAAGATTTTGCCACTTCTCAAATGTTCCTTGTCTGTTTTAAGATTTTGTTTCCATTCATGGACATGTTCATGAATTGGTTTTTAGCTAAGCAAAATGTAACTACCCACAACTGCAAAATCTCAAGTAGTATTTCTTTCACCATTGCTTTCTAAATTATCTGTTTAAATGTGCCTCAAGTATTACCTACCAGATTCTTAAAGGCACTGAGCAAGTTCACTTCTTGATCCATTTTAATCCCCTGAAATGCCTTGACTCTTTTGACTCTGCTGTCTGATTATTTCTTGTTAAACGTCACAATGGCAGTACCCTGAAAGTTACTGTCTACTCTCTGAAATACATCTAACAATTTAAATGTTGATGCACTATGTTGAGTACTTGTGAGCAATGATTTAACCTTCCCCACGGTATGCAGTTTCATTGATAATATTTATACCTCATTTTTAACAAATCTTCATTTTTTTACTTCCATTTGAGTTTGCGTAATGTCGTTTCATCGTGAAAGGTTGGCATGCTGTTTTCAGGTGTGTATTGACCTTCAGTAAATGAAGAGAATGCAAAACTTCATCTGCGCGTGAACAATCATACTCCCCAGGAAAAGGCTAGAGTCCAAAGCTGGAATTGCAGATATTCTCTGTAGAGACCTGGGGGTGAGCTATTGACATTTAGAAAGCAATTAAACTTGTTTTTTTTTCATTGACTGTCATTCTTTTCACTTGATGTGATAACTTTATCTTTGAATTGTTTTCTTGGTGTTTTTTTTATTCTGGCTTTCTCCGACTTGGACTTTTGAAAATACCTCCGTTCACATTAAAACGGGTCTCTGAGCAAATCTCCTCCTACTGGGCATGAGCAGGACACACAGAAAACAAGCGAAGAGGAGACTGTATACTTGGTGTGCGTTTGTCCAGTTACAGACTAAAAAAACTTAAAAGGAAATTGCCAAACGAAAGGCTTGGAGCTCGTTTGTCCAGAAACATTTCCTACAGCCATAAGTCTCTTCATCAATGAAAGGGACGACAGCTACAACTAAATGCAATAAGGCTTTTGTTACTGGGCAAAAGTGACAATTGCATCTATTGAATGTTTGCACAAGCAATACATTAATAAAGCACCTTGGTAAATGTATAGAACACGTCTACATCAGTGTTATCTTGTATTTCCATATGATGTTACTTTAGGCTGTTACACATCTATTGTCAGATATTGTTGTGGTGTCTCTAAATCTATCCACTCATTGTAAAGTGTTCAATGAACATGTACTGCTGTAATATTTCCTGTTGATTCAGTGTTTACACCGCTCAGAGTGGCCTTGGGGTACTCTATATTAAGTGCACAACATTGTACATTGTTGTAATTGTAACAAAAGTGCACAACATGATCATTTGTACTGAGTTCTGCATTAACTATTTTCTTGTCCTGTACAAGATTAGCACTGTCTGCAGAGACTGTCCAAGTTGACCTACTACCTCTTGCCTGATCTTGTCCCACAAGCTAGTTTCTTCTACCCCTAACCTCTATTATTTCATCTTTTGTCCAATCTCATCCTGTCTACATCATTCAGCTGGTGCCCTGTGAAGATTTCTACGGGGTTTCAGGTTGCGTGGTCGGCACAACATTGTGGGCTGAAGGGCCTGTATGAGCTGTAGATTTCTGTGCAAAGCAGGTGATATTTTGGTTTAATGCCCTTTTTAAAAGGGTGTTTTCCGTTGAGCAGAACTTTTGATTGTCAGTCTTGGTTTTTGTACTCGTCTCTGGAGTAGGAATTGAACCCTTTGCTCTGGGACTCAAGTGCTACTAAAGGACATAACAACTGTGTGGAATCCTTGTGTCTTTTCCCCCTCAATTGAAAACCGGTTGTACTACTTGATAAATTACATTCAGTCAATTTTCAGAACGTTTCTAGGGCACTTCAAGCACATTGTAAATTTAAATCTTTTTAGCTATGGATTTCCAGCGCCTGATGCCTTCCTAATTTATGTCCATGATATACCGTTTTATACACTAGATCATAAATTTAACAAATGACATGGCTAATGTTGGTTGTTTGTAGGGGAAGAGCAGGTTATAGATTGAAGGGAAAGATCATTAAGGATTTGATCAATGGAAGGAATGTGAAATCCATGGGTGAAAGAGCCTTGGACTAAATGAGTGAGGTCAGATGCTGGCCAGAAGGACATGGAGTACCGACTGTATTCAAAGTAATGATGCCACCACTTTAGCCTTACAAATGTTGACGGAGCTGAATTGAGTTGGAGGACTAGACGAGGGAATTGCTATTGTCTTCATATTCTGCTTGGACTGTAATCTTCCTGATCAAGGTTTTAGTTTGGTGCTAAGATTGCTTTCTGCTGGCATTGACCATGCATTAAGTTCTTGTCTCTTAAATTGCCATCTTTTAATAAAGAATCTATTTCTTAACCTAGTGACAGGTTAAGACTTTGCTGCAAAGTGCTTTTAAATTGCTTATGACACCTACAGATTCATAAGAACATTTTTGGGTGGGGTCTTAAACCAATGATTTAAGTTGCCATTGATTCTTGTACAAATGTCATTGATTGCAATGGTTTTTATTGACTCATTCCTCAGGCAGCCAGTCTCTGCATTTTACTGCATCATAGCTTTTATGGCGTACTCGAAACAATGACGGAGTCACCAGAGGGTGTGGTGCGTTCTAATTATAGTCAGTGTGTGTTCATGACATCCTATTGTGCAACAGCATTGCTACCAGTTCAGGTATAGATTACTGCTCTGTCTCATACTTTTGATATCAGAAGTTCCATAAGTTTTTGTATCTGGGTATGTGTAAGTGGGAAGGAAGGAAGGACCAAGTCAGCAGAAGAAAAAGGACTGAGGAAGAGCATGTCCTGAATCCAGACTTTCTTAATATCAGGGCATTGCTTAGCCGTCTCGTGCAAAGTTTACTTGTTGCCCCAGTGAGCGGGATCAAAGTAATTGTGGCCCTAAGAACTGCAGATGTCCCTTCCTCCTTGTGGGTCTGACTTCCACACCTCCAACTAGTGCTGAGCTGAAGATCAGAGGTCTCCTACTTGGCCCAATCCTAATCATTAGAATGGATTGCTGACCTCGTAAGATTAAGTGGGTTTGTTTTTCTTAATCACAGAAGCATTTTAAGCATGTTTCAAAGGGTGTCCCAAGGATGAATTCTCAGGCTGCTGTTTGTGGTCTCCTTTAATTTTACAGAATAATCCTTTGGTGTGGAGTGTTGGCTCAGTTGGTCCTTTGGGAACTGGCTGCATCTTGTCTGTTCCAGTCTAATAACTTGCCTGTACCAGCGGTGAGTGTGGCTGTATTATAGCTCTGCGCATTTCTGGAGTTTGCAGTTCGGTTCTGGCACTGTTCTGTAAGGAATCTATGTCCGTCCTCCCTGTGGAATGTGTGGGTTTTGCCCAAGTGCTTGGGTTTCTTCCCACAGTCCAAAGACCTACGGGGTGGATTAATTGGTCATTGTAAATTGTCTTGTGGGGTTAATCGGGTTTGTGGGGTTGCTGGGGCGGCTTGTCTTGAGGGACCCACTCCACACTGTGTCGCCAAGTAAATAATACAAAAGACAAATCTTTCACTGGCTTCTGCATTTCATCAGGCTTAAAAATCTAATTTTGTCTCAGCATTAATTTTTTTACCCCCAAATCAGCCATTAGTTACAAGTGATTTTATTTGTTTTTCAGAAAAGCCTATAGTGTCCAGTCCTCCAGTTACAGCATCTGTAAGTGTTTAACCCCAAGTTAGTCACTACCTGGCTTTTGTATGTTCTCTCAGCTGTTCATTGTAAGACTTCAAGGTGGCACCAGCAAACAACACCACCAATGGTGACACCTTGCAGACAATGCACCAGATTACCTTTCAGATACGATTGGAACCTGGAATTTACATTTTGTACCACTGAGCCATCTGGGCTCCTTGATGTCTCTGAGGGAATTGGGTGAGGTTTGGAGCAGAGTGTGCTGTCTGGAAGCCCGGAGATGAGACACAAGCACTCGGTCGACTCCAATCCTTTTCTCCAGCTGAGGCATCGAGCAAGGTTAAGGACGGGAGCTCAGGGCTGGCACGTGTTCGGCACAGTCTGCCTGCGTGTGGCCAGTCTTCCTCTCCCTCTCGCTAGCTGCTGTTCGAGGAAAGTGCAGGAAGGGATCCACATTGCAAGGATTGATTGTTTTTGGGGGGACTATGGGGTTCAATTTGCTTGTGCTCCTGGATTCTGGGTGCTCTTTTTGCTGTTTTTTTTTGAGTGATTCGATTGAGGTGATCGATGTGGTCTGGGATGCTTCGGCGAAGAATGTTTTGCCCTGCAGTGGGCTAGCAGTGTGACACTGAACTAAACTGAATACTACTGGACCTTTGGTTTGATATTATGTATATTTGCTCACTTTTAGCCAATTGTGCAATTTGTTCTTTTTTCCACACATAAAGTGTTTGATGCTTTCTTGAACGGGTTCCATGATGTTTCCTGGCTGCTTGCAGGAGGACTAATCTGAGTTGTATTCTGTATACACTGATAATAAATGAACTTTGAAACTTTGGTTAGTTTCTTCCTCTGAAACAACAAACCTCCATTTATTTCTACTGTGGTAGGACAAAGTACAAAAGGGAAGTATAATTTGAGCGGGAGTTTGAATTTTTGAATTTGTGCAATACTACACAACACTAGAACTCTTTAATGAAAATAGTACAAGGCCTTACAAATTTGGAAAGTATATGCAGTAGATTATTACAAATTGTATTTGTAGTCCGCATTCTTTGGATTGCAGATTCTTTTGACTATCTCTGGTTTACTCGCCAAGTAATCTACCTTCAAATGCACACTAGAAATTTGCTGGGCAGCTAATAACGAACCACTAACCCCATCACAGGGCGAGGTTTTTCAATTGCATTTACTGTTTGGATAAAGCAAGGTAATTCAATCTATCCGTCCATCCATCAAGAAAAGGAGTTTCTTAGAAGTGTAGTGAAAGCCATTTCCACCAGGTTTTGATGTTTTGAGTGCTCCGGGACTCAGCTTATTGACTAAGTGCATGCGTTAGATTAGACTAATTCAATAATCCAGGCTTTGCATGAAAGATGATTTTTAGCAGTTGGGTTCTTTAGAGCCACAAAGTGCATAAGAAGTGCACTAGGCCCATGTGATAGAGGTTGAAATGTACAGACTACTGGTATTTGAAGTGGTTTAAAAAATACATAATTATTCAAAATTAATGTACACTTTCCTAACTTTGATGCAGGTCCCCTCCCCCAAAATGTTTGATACTCTATTTGTAGCATTCCAGTGTAGAACAGTTAAAACTGCACTGGGGTCGAGGAGGAAATAAAAGTGGAGTACCTGAGCCAAAGGTGGTGATAGAAGCAAAACTGACACCTATTTGATCAAAAGTGGCTTTTGAAGGGGAATTGGAGGCTTGGGGAGAATTTCAGAGTGTTGAAGTTAAATGATGTGGCTTGCGGTGGCTGTTTGCGTGAGGCAACAATTAGTCGTGTGACGGTGAAGGAGTCCTGTGGAAGGATCTTGCCCTGAAATGTCCACTGTTGACTCCCCCGCCCCATAAAGCTGCCTGGCTTGCTGTGTTCCTGCAGCATTTTGTGTGTGTCGCTGGTGATTAAGTCACCGTGCTGTATGCTGCAACTTCATCCAGAAACAGACTAAGGCTGCCGTGCTTTCTTCACAATTGCAGTTGTGTGCTGGGTCCAGGACGGGTCTTCTAAAATGGTGACATGCAGGAGTTTAAGTTGCTAACCCTCTCCACCTCCTGATCTGCCAACATGGACCACAGGTTTCCCTAATTAATGTTGATTACCATGTATGAAGACATTTTAAAGAAATGTTGATAACTTCCGATTTAAGTTTATTGGAAGGATTGTAATGTTGTCATGAACTTCAGCTTGATTCACCTGGGGCTTGTTTGCTCCTTGACAGTTCTCCCAACGTAGAAGAGAGCTAGTTCGCCCCCCGCCACCCCCCAAAAAAAATATCCAGGATGTGAAAGTTTTGGTCATTTCCTTCCCACACTCTCTAAATATAAAGTCAGTTTGTAAGCAATTGACTAAAAGGCCTTTTTCTTTCCCTCAATTAATATCACTTAGCTTGAGATTAAATGTACTATCTGTTATTAAGACTGCCATATGATCATGGTCTGTAATGACCAAGTGACCACATGAGGATGTCATGGTGACCAATTAACCAATCAAATTGCCTGGCTTTGGAATGTGGGAGGAAACCAGAGGAAAACCATGTACTGTATCATTGATTATTGTCACACATTCAGCACCAAAAGTTAGAGTTGAAGCTAGGTTGTTGCAGCTCTGATCCATTGGCTCTAATGGTTACTGTACCCTAAAAATTATTGTAGATGTGGGATGGTGTTGTCAGTTTTGTATTTTGTAGCTGATTCTCATCAATTTGAACTATGCTGTAATTTCACAGCTGCCATTGGGTAGCGGGTACAGAAACCTGAAGTCCCGTAATAACAGGTTCAAGAACTGCTACTATTCAGCGCATGAACCATCCAGCAAAACCTTAATCACCACAGTTCACCATGACCTCTTTGCAGTATAATTCTTCTTGTTTTATTGTTTCTTGTTTTAAAAAAAAATTGTGTATAATTCATTGTTTTTCTTGTGAATGCTGCGTGCATGATGCTGGGTGTCGTGTGATGCTACCACAGTAAGTTTTTCATTACACTGTTCATACACATTTGTGCATATGACAATAAACTTTGTAATTAAAGATGAACAGCGCCAGAACCTCCTTCGATTATGTAGACATGAAATAGTCTCGAACTTTGGTTAAAATGCTGCCATTTAATCGAGTTAAGAAGGATCCTTTGCAGGGGTAATATTTCCAACACTTGGTTTAATATTACTACATTGATATCATCGTATTTTATGAAAGGTCCCATTTTCACACTACTAACAATCTGCTCAACAATTAAGCAATATTTGTTATAATTGTAGGCAAGCTTTGATATTTTTAATTGCCATTTATTTGTCTCCTCTTTCCTGGTATTATTAATATACCAGTTGTTGTGTTTTCCTGAGTGCTGACCTAGGTTATAAAAGCAGCTTGTCAGTAACGAAAGCTTTCAGCATCTTTCTTCATCTGGCATACGGCTGTTTTCTCCGCTCTGAAGTATTTACTCGCTTTCTCTCCTCTGCTGTCTTCAGTATTCAATGGTTAAAAAGCAGGGAGCCAGGTTTCTGGCAGGTAAGCTGCATTTAACTTTGTGATCAGGAAAAACTTCTGTTGCTAGTTACCTTTATTGGTAGTATTAATTTCCATGCAGATATTTGCAATTCCTCTTTGGTGCAGGAGACATTTGGGTTGAAGTTTAGATCTGGAGAGCTGCAGTGCACTATTCTCTTCGTATTAAAAATGCTTTTACTGTACAAATTTTTATTGCAGACAAGAGCTGAAGTCAGAAAATGTGGAAAATGCTTCATTGGTTAGTGATACCGATAAGGCTAGAAGGGCTGAAAATGTAACTGGCAATACATGAGCACCCCTTTAATATCATGACCATGAGATTTCTGAAGATGCTGGAAATCCAGTGTAGCCCGTGCACACATGATGGAGGAATTCAGCAGGTCAGGCAGCCTCTATGGAAAGGAGTAGAGAGTCAAATGTTTTGAGCCAGGACCCTTCATCAGGACTATCTTTGTCTTGTTTTTTTTTATTTTCAGCAATTAGGACTGAAGTTGTTTAGAAGAAGAGCATCAAAGTATAGGACTGTCTAGTTGGGTAGGAGATGTGTAGCTGCTTGAAATTTAGGTAGTGAAATCTAGGTCAAACAAAAGCTTTGGGTTTGGCAGAGGTGGAGTTAAGACCCATCTAGATATGTCTGCCTTGTACATGAATACCTAAAATTCCTTTGTTACCTTGCTCCTGGAATCTTCCTACAACAAAAGATATTACAATTTATTATTATGGTCCTGTCAAGATGGCTTCATAATTGTTTCAGTTGAACTCCACCCACATTTGATTCAAGACCTTTTATTTGTCTCAATGCCCAGCCTTCTGCATACCTGAATACACACTCCATTTTGCTATTCAATGGAATAATATATTTTGAAGCCAAGAAAGCAAACTCCTGTGGAACTCAGTGGGTTGGGCTGTATCCTCAGAGGGAAATGGACAGTCGGCACTTAGAGTCAAAACTTTCTAGTCCAGAATCTGTGATTGTTGAGTGTGTGCCTTCAGGCGTCTGTACCTCCTTGCTGATGGTAACAATGAGAAGAGGGCATGTAATGGGTGTCCTTAATGATGGACACCACCTTCGAGGCACAGCTCCTTGACGATGTCTTGGATACTGCGGCGGCTGCTACCCATGATGGAGCTTTCTTCAATCCTATGCAATGGGTACCACCCCTTTCCCACCTATCCCAGATGGTGTTGCAGCCAATCAGAATATCAGATTTACAATTAGAATTTTCTGTCGCATGAGCTTTGAAACATCCAATGAATTGTTTAAAATCAGTGGCCAGAGCAGTCCGGGGATGTGTTGGGGTCAGCCTGCAAATGTCACATGGTTCTGGTGCCAGTGTAGGACGCCCACAAGCTCACTAACCCATGTCTTTGGAATGTGGGAGGAAACCAGATCACCTGGAGGAAATGCATGTGATCATGGAGTGAGCATACAAACTCATTACAGATAGCAGTGGGAATTGACCCCCATTCACTGGCACTATAAGGCGCCACTCTAGCTGCTATGTGACTGTACTGTCCTTCTTTGAATTGAAGCTCCATCCTTGCTTCTAGGTACTTGTCCCCTGCTCTTTAGTCCCACAACAACCCATGTTCCAAAGACTAATTATTGTTGGAGCCCCCCAAGCTTAAATTGTCTGCTCTGAATCCTTTTCAAGTAATTTCCAGAAGTCTCAGCCGACGTTTCTAGGAATCTGCCCTATCAATCTTCAAGTGTAATTAGATTGTTCGTACATGTTAATATCATGCTTAACTTGTCAGATGATGCTTGTTCAGGTGCTCATTCAATGAGACTACATCAACTTCCCCATAGTTGGCTGTGAAGCCTGTAGCAATCCAGTTTCTCAATCTTTAAATTTGCATTGGCACTTCTTGAGTGTAAAGAACCTCTTATAGCATCATGTATCTGTTACTTCCCCATTTCCTGTCATGTTTGTGAAGACTTGGTAATGAACTTGGTAAATCCCTTGTTTTCTGCTTCATTTTTCCTCTATTTAACATCATCCCCTTTGCTCCGTGCTGCTTTTGATTCAGTCCAACCTGTATGTACTGTACTAATATCTTTTCATAAGTTATAAACTCATCCCATTTGGTTTTTCTCCTTGCCCTCCATTCACTGAGCTACTGTACCTTCATGTGATGCAACTTCCTGTCTCATTGTGCTGTTACATGCAGTTTGCTGGGCCCAATTAATTTCTCATTCCTTCAAAGTTGCTTTATTTAATATTGACTCTGGTTTTTGTGTTGCTTTGTCTTAGATGTGGTATTAGATGGGTTATGACTGATAGGGCAAAGATGAGCTGTGTGGTACAGAATGTCACAAGCTGGGTGTCACATTTAATCTGTGGTCACAATCTGTCAAGGCAGGCTAATTCTACATTATTACTCAACGCTAAATCTGATGGAGCTTGCCATTATCAATAACTCTGAACAAAATAGTGAGTACATTCTACAAATCAATTAGCATTGCAACTTGAGCTATTTTTTTTTGCAATAAAGTTAATTCTTGTTTAATACTTCAGCCTGCATTCTACTTTCTCACCTTTATCCTGCTACCCAGTTTAACTATTCCTTAAGGTCTTGCACCCTTTCTACCTCAGATGATTCCTGTGCCTCATCACTCGTGTTCATCCTCCCCTGCAAGTTTATCTCTTTTTGAAGCATTGCAGTGAAGTATTCTTTCCACCACCTCACCTCTTACCCCAGCATTCCTTCATCCATTTAAAAATGCCATAGCTCCCATTGATGCTTGAGTCATTTTATTTTTAAAGTTGAATTGTGTATGTTATTTTGCAGATGCTGGAAATCCAAAGCAACACGCACAAAATGCTGGAGGAATTCAGCAAGTTGGGCAGCATCCATGGAAATGAACAAACAGTCTACATTTCATAGAACATAGAATAGTACAGCACAGTACAGGCCCTTCAGCCCACAATGTTGTGCTAACCCTTAAACCCTGCCTCCCATATAAGCCCCCACCTTAATATACCTCCATATACCTGTCTAGTAGTCTCTTATATTTCACGAGTGTATCTGCCTCCACCATTGACTCAGGCAGTGCATTCCATGCACCAACCACTCTCTGAGTAAAAAACCTTCCTGTAATATCCCCCTTGAACTTCCCACCCCTTACCTTAAAGCCATGTCCTCTTGTATTGAGCGGTGGTGCCCTGGGGAAGAGGTGCTGGCTATCCACTCTATCTATTCCTCTTATTATCTTGTACACCTCTATCATGTCTCCTTTCATCCTTCTCCTCCAAAGAGTAAAGCCCTAGCTCCCTTAATCTCTGACCATTGCAGTATTGTTGGACTGTAGAGACTGTGGCAAAGGATGCATGGGGACTACAGAAAAGGAGGTTAGAATGTGAAATGCACAAAATGTCCCTGAATGGTGCAAAAAAGGAAAAGATGTTGTGGCAAGCCCTCCTGTGATGCAAATGACTTGTTGGTTCAAAGAAAAAGTCTACAGAAAGTGTCACAGACAAGGTCATATAGAGAGTGTCCAGGTCTAACAGGAAGTATAATTGAGTGACAAGTCTCAAACTAAGCAAATGCATAAAGTCACTGAATGTAAAACAGAATCAAGCAACATAGTCTGACAAAGTGAATTGTCATGCCTGGAACAGCACAGTTTACTGAAGCAGATTACAATATAATCTGGATCACAATAAATGTGTCAGGTGTATAACTGGGAACGGAGCTGGATACGGGGTTAGCTTTGTCCATAATTCCAGAGGCTGACTACAACAGACTGTTTCTAATACACCATTTGAGAAGAGATCAGTGATGCTCTTAAGATTTACACAGGTGAATAAGTGTCTCCAAAGGCAAACTGAAAGTAAATGTGACGTCTGAGGCCAAACACAGCAGTTAGAGCTATATGTATTGAAAAGTGGAGGGCCAGCACTTTGGACATGAATTGTCGAGGGGAAAAAGTCAACTAGACTGGCACACAGTCGAAGCTCTCTGTGTGAAATCAACAGGCAACTGCAGCCCAAATGGAAGCACAAACCAGAGACGATCACACCTGCTTAATGCTAATGAAAGGTGTTTGAGAAGGGGACTGGTAAGCTGAAAGGCATGAAGACCAAATGTGAACTGGGTGAAGCAGCCGACACCAAGATTCCATAAAGTGTGTCCAGTGCCTGACGCACAACATACTAAAGTAGATGCTGAACTGAAAAGCTTGCAGGCATCTGGAATTCTCTCCAAAGTTGAGTAGAGTGATTGGGCCCCACCTACTATCCCAGTGATCAAGTAAAGGAAGGCCAGAGCCGTTTGCATATGTAGGGATTTCAAGGTGAGCATCAACCCAGTGCTGCATACTGAGCAGTATCCTCTGCCATGAATAGAAAGCATCTTTGCACCTTTGGCAGGCAGGGAGAGGTTTTCAAAGATTGACTTGTCACAAGCCTATCTACAAATGGAGATTAAGGAGTTAAGCAGGAGGTTCCTCACAGGGGACTGTTGCCTTGTCTTTAGCATCAGATCAGCTCCAGCAATTTAGCAAAGAGCAATGGACTGAGTACTCAAACATAGAAACAGTATTGCCTTTCAAAGGGTACATTTTAATGTCAGAAATGGATACAATATACATCCTGAAATTCTTTTTCTTTGCAGATATCCACAGAACAGAGAAGTGCCCCAAAAAATGAATGACAGTTAAAACGTTAGAACCCCAAAGCCCACCCCCCGCCAGTTCCCCCCACACACAAACAGCAGCAAGGCAACAACCCCCCCCACCAGCAAAAAAGCATCAGCGCCCTCCACCGAGCACTCGAGCGTGCAGCAAGCGTCAATAAAGACACAGACTTGCTGTACCCCAAAGACTACTTGACACACCACAGGCTGTCTCTCTCCTGAATAAGGAAAAAAGAGGTGTCCCCGTTTCACAGCAAGAGGAGAAACAGAACAAACAACTCACTGATTTACAATGTTTAAAAAGTGTGTGTCGCTTTTTCTGAGCTCTGCTCCCAGAGAGTCGGCCCCAGAAGGGCATGGCTCTTTGGATACACAACCCATGGCAGCTAACCTGCTGCTCCTGATGCTCCGTGTTCTCTCGTGACTCGCAGTCAGGGGCACCGGCCTAGAATCAGCCCGTCTCCAGAGCCAGGAAAATCTGGAACCCTGAAGGCAGGCTAGACTTCCAGGCCATGTACTTGGGGTATCAAAAAGCAGCTGGTCGTGAGGCCCTGAGAGCAGATCCCATTCCCGCAAAGAGCCGAAGTCAGTGACTCCAGGTCAGGGTCTTCAAAAGAACCTTAAAAAGGAAAAAGATATCAAAGATAGAAATAGAACTGTCTCCAAAAGGTGCAAGCGAAGGAGTTGTCGTTTAGTGCCATCTTAACTTTATTTCATTGTGACTAGCAAAAATGATGCAGAGCACCTCCAGATTATTGGTCAAGTGCTTAACAGGCTGAGTGAGTATGGTCTGCGTGCAAAGAGAGAAATGTGAGTTTTTCAAGAATGAAATCTCATATTGATGACATGTCATTGACAATCGTGGCTTACACAAGTCACAAGAGAAGAACTGGAAAATTTGTTACAACTTGGGTCATACTTGGGCCTTGTAAACTGTTACCACCGGTTTCTCCCAGACATTGCTACAGTGCTGCACCCACTGAATGCACTGTTACAGACAGGAGCAAAGTGGGAATAGTAAGAAAGATGTGACAAAGTATTCAGGGAAACAGACTAATAACATCAGATACACTGCTCACTCATTATGACCCATCCCTGCCCATCAGACTGGCATGTGATGTGTCCCCTTATGGCATTGGAGTTGTTTTGTCACACATTATGAAAGACGGATCTGAATGCCTAATTGTGTTTGCTTCAAGATTACTGACGAATGCAGCTACACACAGATCAACTGAGAGACCCTTAGTCTAGTATGGGGAATAGAGAAGTTCCAGTACTACCTCTAGACAAATGTTTATGCTAGTGACAGATCACCAGCCCCTTGTATCCATTTACAATCCCAGGAAGGAAATTCCAGTGATGACTGCTATCTGGTTACTCTGTTCCTAGGAGCCCACTCTTATGACAGAATTCAAGGGTACCAAAGAACACACAATGCTGATAGCTTGTTACATCTTCCATTATTGACAACTGAAGGAAAAGAGACTTCATACTGTGACCCAGCAGAAGTATTCCACGCCGTATTAGTGGACCAGTTGCCGGTAGCAATTTCCAAAATACAGGGAAACGAGGAATGATCTAGCGTTGTCAAAAGTCTATGACATCACCATGCAAGGGTGGCCAGCTCATGGTAAAACGATGTTTTCAGCGAGGCAAGACCAACTGTTATTATGTCAGAGATCGCTGATGTGTGGATCTTGTGTTGTGGTTCCCTGTGTACCAGAGTGTTAGAGAATCTGCATGAAGGATACCTAGGTACAGTCAAGATGAAGGTCTAGCTTGGAGCTATGTGTGGTGGCCGGGAATAGATAAACAGATTGAAAACTTGGCCAAAGGTTGTTTGGGATGCCAAAAAGATCAAAATGCATCCCACAGGCAGTCTTACACCAGTGTGAGTGGCCGTCATCATCATGGCAAAGAGTGCATATTGACTTTGCTGGGCCATTCATGAACTCCGTGTTCATGATTGCTGTGGACGCTCATTCAAAGTGGCTGAAGGTTATACCAATGAAGTCTTCCACTTTAGCAAAGACTGTCTCTGCTGTGAGGACCATCTTTGCCAGAAACGGCTTGCCAGAACAAATTGAGTGACAACGGACCACAATACTCAGAAGAATTCCGACTGTTCATGAAGAAAAATGGCATTAGACATTTCAAGGCAGCTCCTCGCCATCTAGCAATGAATGAGTTTGTTGAAAGATTTATCCAGACCTTCAAGTAGTCCATTAAAACGATGGTCAAGGAAGACATTTCTCTACTGCTGAAGGTGGACAATTCCTTTTTGTGTATCGGAAATCTGTTCACGTGACGGCAAGTCAAGCGCTGCAGTGCTGTTCATGAGCAGGAATCTGAGCTCTCACATGGACCTCCTGAAGCCAGACCTCCAGAGGGAAGTACAAAATAAACAGTTCAGCCAGTTCCCAAGTGAATCGGCCAGGAGCTTCGAGGTTGGACAGCAAGTGATTACCGAGAAGACAGTTGGACACTCGGTAGGATAGCTACAGGAACTGGACCACTGATGTACTCAGTGGATGTTGGAGATCAGACATGGAGACATCATGTGGACCAGATACTGGATGCTCAACCAACAAGAACATACCTGAGTCGACTGCATACAACAAGACGGACACATTAGTCACCAGACTTGCCTCTCAGTGATGATCATGTCACTGACAACAACGTGACACCAGAAAACGGGAACGTTGTTTTACACAAGACACCTACCAAACCTGATGCCATTCCAAATTTCTTGTAACCTCATTGAGAAAGTAGCACCTGACTACCTGGACTTGCTGGGGAAGGAAACTCACCAGGGAGGGTCCTGTGCTGAAAATGGTACCTCAGTTGCAGTCAGGCATTTAAAAAAAAATTATTATTAATGCTCTAGTTGTCTTTCTTGTCGTAAAATGAGAAGAACCAGCACTTTATGGCTGAAACATTAACTTGCCTTTTGATTTATTCTCTCCACACATTTTGTGTGGTCAGTAATTTCACATAAATGGATATATGAAAGCTCTGATGAAATATGCCTTCATTAGATTTGTAGTGAATTGCATGGGTCATTAGTATTATGACACACTTAAGAAGGGCTCTATTTAAGGATGGTTGTAATTTGAATTCTTCAGTTCTCTGCTTGGATTTCTGCAAGCATGTAAATTTCATTTTAGTAATGAATGTGGCGTCTTTCAAGTTAATTGTCGTATTTACAAATGCCACTGTGCAGGACATATTGGTAGTCACAACTGAATTTCAATGTATAAATTATACATCTAATTAGGGTTCTTTTTTCAATGTGTTTTTTTTGCTCAGTAAGTGCAATATCATTAATTTTAGCCAATTAAAATGCAAATGCTCCTGCTGTAATCTAATTTGGTGGACTGTCATTGTAATGCTATGGCATTTTTAATTATTATTAATGTGCTGCAAGGAGAGCATCAGAAATCTATAATATTACAGAGACCTTGTACAAATGTTTAATGTTATCTGTTTAAACAGATGAGACTTGAGCAAACTTAATAATTTGCAGCTATGATCTTCATAGATTCATGAAGATGCAATTTCACGTTATAGTTTTGAGAGTCCTGTTGAATTTAATAAAATCACACAAGAAATGTGTAGTCAGACACAGATGGTGTTGGTCAAGGATTCTTGGATCACCATGACCAGCTGTGTGCTGTAGGGATTGGTAGAAGGTCCTCTGTCATATGTTTGATTATTTGAGGGAATGAAGGGGGGAGCGATCCATAAGTTTGCAGATGACACCAAAATGGTGGTATAGTGGTCAATGAAAGTTATCTAAGATTACAACAGGATCTAGATTGACTGGGAAAAGTGGGCAAAACAGCGTCAGATTAAATTTAACTTGGGCAAGTGCAAAGTGGCATCTTTTGGGAAGTTAAACCAGGAAAGGGCATACACGGTGAGCGGCAGGACCCTGGGGACTATTGTTGAATATAGAGCTGAGGAGTATAAATGCAGTGCCCTAAGACGACAGTGCAGTTACAGAGTGGTGAAGTGATTGGATAGGCTGGGTTCGTTTTTCCTGGAGCAAAGGCAGCTAAGAGATGACATGACAGAAGTGTATAAAATTGAGAGAGATGGGAAGGTGGATGGCCAGAGTCCATTTCCCATGGTAAAGCGGTTCTAAAACTGGGGCAACACACAAAAAATGCTGGTGAACGCAGCAGACCAGGCAGCATCTATACGAAGAGGTACAGTCGATGTTTCGGGCCGAGACCCTTCGTCATTGGTTTAAGTGAGAGAGAAGAGGCTTAGAGATCTGAGGGATACATTTTTCAATGGTTGATATCTGCAATGAGCTGCCAGAGGAGGTGATGGAGACAGGATCAGTAACAATTTTAAGAGCCAGCTGGGCAGGCACTTGAATGAGGGCAGAAAAGTAGTGTAATTAATGCAGGGATGTGTTGCTGGTGATGATTGGTATTGATGGTGTGCCAAAGGGTCTGTTTCTATATTGTACAGCTGACTGTAAAGTGTTTGGAGGTGGAAGTTTCTCTTAAGTCAGCATTTCTTGTTTGGATGGTCCAAATTGCCTTGGTGGGCAGGCCTTTGAAACCTACAAAATGTTGATTCATCAACTTTAAAAGTTTGCACAGTGTATAGATTCTCGAGCATGAAGATAGACAGGTTTGTAGTTTTGTAATCAATGACTTGCAAAATCGGATGTGGGCAGTGTGAATCTGAGTGACTCCTCCCTGTTTAAAATCATTCTTTCAACAATGTGGGTCATCTGATTATTGATCAAATTTAAGACTGCTTGTGTTTTGATATCAGGAGAAGAGTTGGAGATGGGGTTGGTTGCGTGTGAATTGAGAACAGGTATGTTAGGTTCACAGGTCACATTCCCGAAGTAAACCAACTGGTCTGAAAAGTCTTTAACTGAGTCCATACTTCATAAATGCAGGCTGTTATGTTAATTATGACTGGCTGTTTAACTTTGTGTGACTGAACAATTTATTATTTCTCTCATTATTACCGGTGTTAGAATAGAACTGGTGAGCAGCTTACCTCAACATACTCGTTCTCTGAATTTTATCCACAACAAAAGTGAGAACTTGGATAAATCAGACTTAGAAATTCTAAATGGCTCACGGGTTCTCCAATATTTTATATTGGATTGAAGAGACTGCAGATGCTGGAATTTGGAGCAAAAAAAAACAAACTGCTGGAAGAACTCGCAGGTCAGGCAGCATCTGTGGAGAGGAATAAACAGTTGACATTTTGACCAAGACCCTTCATCAAGACTGGTGAGGAAGGGGCAGAAACCAGAATAAGAAGACAGATGGGTGGGGGAGGAAGAAGACAAGCTGGCAGGTGATAGGTGAAACCAGGTGAGGGGGAAATTGAATAGGGGAAGGGGGTTGAAGTAAGCAGCTGGGGGTGATGGGTGAAAGATGTAAAGGGGTGAAGAAGAAATTTAATATGATCGTAGATTATGGAGTAAAGGAGGGGAAACAGGCTGGTGAGATGGTAACCAGAATGGAAAGGTAGAGTAGGAGTATTTACCGCATGTTGGAGAAATTGATGTTCATACCACTAGCTTGGAGGCTACCCAGATGGATTTCATCCAATATTTCCTATTCTTACCTGGAAAAGATTAGCTGGAAAATAAAATATTTAAGAGGCAACTTTTTTTTAAAAATCATTTTGCTTGTGTTATAAGAGGAAGCGTCCTTCATTTGCTGACCAGAGGGCTGAGAATCTGTTACTATCAGTGGATCTTTGATGGTGCACCAACTGTGTCCTTGCGTGGTGTCTGAGAGATTTTCTCAAAATCTGAAGAATACTGGCTGCTAGACTTAATATATCTGACCGAAGCATTAGATTTCTCCCCGGATCATTTGTATTTCTATGATTTTTTTTTTTTGAAATCTCATTTCCAGTATTTCCTTTTTGCTTTTACTGTTTGATCAGCAAGTTTTGCAATTGTAGCTATCCAGGAATTGAACTGGCTGTTTCTGATCAAGCAATACAGGGGGCATTAATTATTTCTGAATTCCTAATTATGATGCTGAATTTAATATTATCCTTGACTCTTGGCTTTAACTGGCTGCAAATTTACAGTGATAGTTGCTTTTGGGCATCTTGAAGCCTGCTTGTATTAAATACTGCACCAAGTAGTTCCAAGGATTTTGCACATTTGGAAGCAAAACCTGATAATGCAGTCTGTGTTGTAAGAGAAGTGACCCCTAGGGCGAGGAGAAATGTCCTGTATTTGACAGGATATTTATCTCCATGTGGAAACCACCACCTCCATTTGATAGTTTGCTTGAAGAATAACATTGCTGCTAAAAGTATCTGGCGACCTGGAGATCAGGTGTGCTGTAGTCTCTGATCTGAGCAGGTAGTGTCAACAAACTTAGTTGTGTGTAAGCTACACTCCAGTTGTATCAAGGACAATCTTGGCCCGGCCTGTTCTACTCTAGGCTGGTTTGAACAATGGTGCAGTAATAACTAATTAATCTCTTCATATGATTTCAGCTTTTCATGCAATCAGATTTGAAAGTGGTTTATGGAACTAGGCACATTTTTTTTTTAGAAATGATATTAATGATACCACTGCAGTCTACTATAATTCATCTGGGTAACTGAGGCACATGGGAGTTGAGATCATTGTAGTTTAGTGGATGCACAACACTATATTTAACCATCAGATATTTGCTGGTGTCCAAATAGCCATGCCTTTTCTGTTCTTTTTAAATCCTCTGCTTTCATTTGTCATCAAGTCCTTGCTGCCTTTTATTCCCTCAACTACTTACTTACTTTTTGTGATCTGTTGTTTCTTTTTGCCTCTGCACTGCTACCACAAAGACCACAAATTTCATGTCATGTGTCAGTGATATTGGATGTGATTCTAAAGGTATGCCGTTAATTCTAAAAATGGTGTTTGCTGCCCACAAAGTTCCTAAATGAAGCAGAGTAACAAACCATTCCAACCTAATAAGCCCGCATCCCATGTGACCGGTTAACTAACTAACATGTACATCTTTGCAATGTGTGAGGAAACAGGAGCACCTGGTAGAAACCCCCGCAGCCATGATGAGAGCGTAGCAACTCGTAACACAGCAGAAGAACCGAAGTCGGGTCACTGTTGTTGCACTAACCACCGTGCTACTGTTTAACCCCATTCTTTGACTTGACCTTAGTCAGATGTGGTGTCACTCTGAGGGCAGTGGTGAATATTATTGGAAGTCTGCCTTTTGAAAAGTGGTTCAAGGTATGGAAAGTAATGTCTGCAGATCTTCTCTGTAACAACACACATCTGCAGGTTTTCTCTTGTTTGTGATCTTCACTGTAGACCTTGTTTGGGAAAAGATTCTGCCTTTAGTGTATGCACATTATTTGGTACAGCTCACTGAAGGGGTCTGTGATCACTTGGTTAACACAAACATTGTCCACATACCACAATTTAATGACGAGGCTGAGATTTATTTGTTTTTCCTTTCAAGCTGCACTGCCTGGAAACCCACCTATTTAATCATAGCCTAATCACAAGGCAGTTTACAATTATCTGTACTGGGGCAACAGTTATTTTGGTTAGGAACTTGCTGAAGAGTGAAGCTAAGCATGTTGCCAATGGATGGGTCTCCTGCAACTGGTAATTCCAAAGGAGAGTAGGCAACATTTTGTTGGGAGGTGTCTAGTGTCTGTTTTGATTTCACTTTTCCTCAAGTCTCTGATCATGTTGTCTTGTTTGTCCACATCAATCTTCTCTGTAATTGTCCATATTTGGATCCTTCCACGTTGGTTTCTGCCTTTTTACCATGATACAGAAGCAATCCTCAGTCACAAATAATTAAGAGTTGAATTTTTTTTATTAAGGCGTACAGTACTTGGAAAGTGTTTTGGTTTTGCATCAACGTCAAGCATGCAGAATTTGCATTTAGTTTTGCTGATTCTGCTTTCAGAATGCTACATGTGGCATTAATCAGTGCTGTTTCTGTGGGATGTACTGTGGGAACACCTAACGATGTTCTTCAGTTCCTCTTCACAGCTGGACGGCCACCACACAACTAGTAACACTCTCACCCCGGCGTTCGTAGCCACTGAATCTTTTCCAACGTCTTCCCACCCCCACTGCTTCCTGCTCTTTCGCACCCTTGGTATACAGTAGAATAAGAAATAATTCTCAAAAATGTCTGCTTGGAAAGAGAAGATTTTGCTTTCCAGATGATTAGAACATTATTTGGTACAACTCATTGAATGGGTTTGTGATCACTTGGTTAACACAAACATTGTCCACATACCACAATGCAATGACGAGGCTGAGATTTATTTATTTTTCCCTTCTAGCTGCGCTGCCCAGAAACCCACCTATTTACTCCTAGTTTAATCACGGGACAGTTTACAATTATCTGTTCAGAGGAAACAGTTATTTTGGTTAGGAACTTGCTGAAGAGTGGAGCTGGGCCATAAGAGAAAGGTTCGTGGGGGCAGAGGGAGAGAAGAATTGGAGGAAATGGCCAGATATTTGTCACAAGAACATGCAAAAGATTTCATTTCATACGGTCATAATTCTTCTCTCCACTACTTACCGAAACAGATGGAGTTGGGAGCATGAACAATTTTGAACTTGAAGTATCTGTTAAGAGATTGCAATTCTTTAGTGTTGCTGTAGGATTACCTTTATGCATTCTGTATAGTATACATCGTTAATTAAGAGTTGGTTAGAAATTTTCAGACACAATGTAGCATTGAGATGAGTGTTTTGGTATTTTCCTCCAAGTTTCTTAGTTGATCTGAAATTAGTATTTTTGTCCCAGATTTAAAAAAATATATATATTTATAGGTGTTTCAACCTTTCATAACTATTTCTGGCTGTGGGCTGTATTTAAATTTACATTTGAACTACAAGGACAAGATTTCCAATCAGAGTTTGATTTTCTTGTTGTTAAAAAACCAACTTAAAACTGGCAGTGATCGAACAGAAGGATTTGAAACTGAACAAGGTAAGTTTGATACCTTGTGTTCTTAATTGATTTTGTCTGTGTTGTGACATTTGACCACAGTTTCTCATTGCTGCAGCAGCCCCCCAACTGGCTCGTTTGTTTACACCCGGACGAAATAGAACTACTCGTCTTGTGAGCACGAGGTTAGTTGCTGTATATCAGTGGAGTAACTAGATTGTGCTGGAGTGTTACAGTCAGTGACCAAAAATGAAGACTGGCAGCAAGAAGTTAGAAATGCAAGGTGGTGGTAAGAAATGGTGTGCGGGGTTTGTAAACAAATCTGATCCTTCTGAAGTCAGCTTTCTGGTTGTTCGGAGAAGGATGATAAAATCAAAGAAAATTGCACAAGTGAATGCAGAATGTTTTTGATTTTGGTCTTGAAATTTTCAATGCTTTTGTAAGTATATGACTTCCATTTTTATTAAGAAGATGAATGGGCATGTATCATTGTTGGACTGTTAGTGCTTTCTAAAAATGATCGTAACTCTTTAATTATAGTTTCTTCAGCAATTACAGCTACTTGAAATCTACTAATTTTGCACTGCATAGTCTAAAGCAAGTTCAACACTAACACACTTTGTATTGCCAAGAGATGTGGAGGTGGAATGAGAACTTTGTGGATGAGCTTTTTACAGTTGAACTGTTCTGGAAGCTGTAGATGCAAGTTGTATGCCAGGTCTGCTATCTCCAGTAGCTTATGCAGGCCCCTTTTAAAATCTTTTCACCACTGGAAAGATCTTTTATAACAAAAAGATGTTTCAAATTCCTCCTTGCTGTGTAGTGGTGGATATGCCACATATTTTCCTCAGTTTTATTCTGTTGAAGTTGCTGTTGTAATGTACATTTTGGTGTCATTTAAAAGGCACTCGTTGGAGAAATTGGTAACTTTCAATAAATTTAATACATTTCTCAGTGACATTCAGAAATGTGGCCAAAAAGTTGTTTATTTTCAGTAATTTTATTCACTTTTTTTAAACTTATATTGGATGATTACTGTTGACAGTTCACAATTTGTTAACTTCTGAAAATTGAAGCCAAATTGTACTTGCAAACTTTGCCCAATATGATGAGTAAAATTTGCGAATATTCAAGTGATATGGGTAAAGCAAGCAACAGTGAGACTCAGTCGATCAGACAGAAGACTCCTCAAAGTCACTGAGTGAAATTTTATTTAATTTAAAACAATGTTACAGAAAAGGGCAACAGATAGCATTAAAATTTGAAATCTGCAAGTCTTGAAGGACGGACGTTCAGTATTTTCTGTTCTAAGGCTAAATATCAGCTGGAACAGAATGGCATAGAAACTAGCTGCATTCCTTTACCTTGACAAATGCACATTCTTTGTGTTGGCATGCTCTGATTACTGCTTGCAGCAGCCTGGCCCTATCCTCCTCGGACAATCACAAAGCTGCCTTTTTAACATCGCAAACAGCCCAGGGATATGGAACAAAATTCTTCCTAAAGGGAGAACTAGTACCATTTTGTACTTTTCCTTCTCCCTGGGCCTCCTGTCCCATGATCCTCTCGTATCCCTTTTGCCTATCACCTGTCCAGCTCTTGGCTCCATCCCTCCCCCTCCTGTCTTCTCCTATCATTTTGGATCTCCCCCTCCCCCTCCCACTTTCAAATCTCTTACTAGCTCTTCTTTCAGTTAGTCCTGATGAAGGGTCTCGGCCCGAAACGTCAACTGTACCTCTTCCTAGAGATGCTGCCTGGCCTGCTGCGTTCACCAGCAACTTTGATGTGTGTTGCTTGAATTTCCAGCATCTGCAGATTTCCTTGTGTTACCATTTGGATCCACGTGCTTGTATCAGAAACTTACTGGAATGAATATTGACGTGTATTTTTTCTGTTGCTCTGGTTAATAGTGACCACTTTAGAGAGCAGAATTGATTTAGCTACTGGTTTTAATGTTGATTCCGGTTTGATTCTAACAGTTAGAAATATGATGGGGGGGATATGTAGATGGGACTAGGCTGATAAATAGTTTGGCATGGACTAGAAGGGCTGAATGGCCTGTTTCTGTGCTGTGGTGTTCTATGACTGTCATTATCTTGGACACTGATTAATAGCATATCTTGATTTGTAAACAGTTACCCACCAGAGCTTGACAAAATTGCAAACTCTGCCATGCAAACAAAACCTGAGGTTTAAACATGCAAGTGTTATATTTGTTTTGAACTGATCGTATTTCCATTGTGGAAGTGTCGCTGACAAATCATCACCTGATTGAAATACATTCCGTGCCCTGAAACTTGTAGCAAAGTTCAAAGTAAATTTATTGTCAAGGTACATGTATGTCACCATATACAACCCTGAGATTCATCTTGTAGGCATTCATAGTAAATATAAGAAATACTATAGAATCAATGACTGCACCCAACAGGACAAACAATCAATGTGTGAGAGACCAGCTGCAGATGCAAAAAGGAAAAAAGTAGTAGCAATAATTTAAAAATGGGTAATAAATATCAAGATGAAGAGTCCTTGAAAGTGAGTCTGTAGGTTGTGGGAATAATTCGGTGGTGGATCAGTGAAGTTATCCTGTCTGGTTCAAGAGCTTGATGGTTGAGATTAATAACTTTTCCTGAATCTGGTGTTGTGGGTCTTGAGGCTCCTGTACCCTCCTCCCTGACGCGGCTGTGAGAAGACAGCATGGCCTGGATGTTGCAGGTCCTTGATAATGGCTGCTGCTTTCCTGCAGCAGTGCTCTGTGTAGACGTGCTCAATGGTGGGGAGGGCTTTAGCTGTGATGGACCGGGCTGCACCCACCACGTCCTGTAGGCTTTTCTGTTCAAGGACATTGGTGTTTCCGTGCCAGACAGTGATGCAGCCAGACAATATAGTCATCACCACACATCTATACAAGTTTGTCAAAGTTTTAAGTGTCATGCCAAATCTTCGCAAAATCTTAAGAAAGAGGATCTGCCTTGGTTTCTTTGTAATAGGACTTGTGCTGAACCCAAGACAAATCCTTTAAAATGATAATACCAATGAATTTGGAGATGCCAGCCCTCTTCCCCCAGGGAGGACTGGCTCATGGAACTCTGGTTTCTGAAGTTAATAATCGGCTCCTTGGTGTTACTGACATTGAGTGAGAGGATGTTGTGGCACCACTCAGCCAGATTTTCAATCTGTCTCCTATATGCTGATTTGTCACCATAGTGGTGTCGTCAGCAAAATTAAATATGGCATTGAAGCTGTGCTTAGCCTCTCTGTTGTAAGTATAAAGTGAGTAGAGCAGCGGGCTAAGTACACAACCTTGTGGTAGAGGGCAAATTATCAGTTTCAACAATGCCCTCCATCTGTTCTAGTCTTTTGCACTGAATAGTAATCGAGTCGTTTGTGATTTCAAGCCTGCACACACGTTTTTAAATGAGATGGGATGGTGGTGCTGGGAGGAATGCATGGAAAGGGAGAGAACCTCCTCCCTCAACCAATAAATGCCCAATTTTTTCCCCAGTGTGTGCAAGAACCTCAGCTTGCTCATTTAAGAAGCAGCACTTAGATATTTTGTTTTCAACTGTATCAGATGCCCTCTGTGCAGCAATGGCTCAGTGTTCAGCATAAATGAAAGTTAAATAATTTAATGGGACTACACTTGATATGGAATCATGATCTTGAATCATGAGGCAGTAGTCACACAAAAGCTCCTTCAAAAGCAAGTTTGTAAGGAATTGTACAGCATCTGGGCTGTTCACTTCAGTTGAGGTCTAATTTGTAAATAGAATGGGGTAAATGGATTCTGTGAATCTATGAAAATACGATTGTATGTAATTGTGCAGTAAACATTCATGCATGTAATCGTCTGTTCATAATTCTCATCTCTGGCCTATGACAATACTATAATACAAATTGTAGGTAATAAAGCAAATGGGACCTGTTTACTATATCCAGGCCCTGCATATTTTATGTGCTGCCAATTAAGACCTGCCTCAGACTATTCATTCCAAGAAAACAGCCCTTGCCTATCTGTCAGTGGTAAGGAAGCTATGAGGAGGGATCTTTATGGATAAGATTTATGAAGAAGCGGGACATGTCGAAGCCCAATGTCTGCAAATCCACAAGGAGACCGAAGGCTGTCTGTCCTGGGGGTGAAGGACTGTATGTGGATGGGTGAAGGAATGAGTCTGGCTTTGCCGTTGTTGTGTTTTGTGTTATGCAGAGCACTATTGATATGCTCTGTTGGCCCTGGAATGTATGGTGACACTTGCCCCCCCCTGCCCCCACCGTATGTTGTTTGCGAACCCAAATGACACATTTTGCTGTATGTTTCGATGTACGTGATAAATCTGAGCATTTTGAAAACTATGGCCTAATTATAGACAGTTGGCATGGCTGTAGGGGGAGGGGGGGATGTGTGAATCAAGTTTTAATGTGGAAGGAGCAGAGAAGAATGCTTGAAGGTAAAGATGTGGATCTTGTTTTATTAAGGATTAACTGTTCCTGTGAAATTCATTTTAAAAGAACAAAATGCAATAGTTTTGTTCTTGTGTAAAGTTAGGCTTTCAGAACTTGAGCTGTACCAGGAAAAGTATTGAATTGTTTAAGAACCCACTGACCTATTAATCCGCTTTTTAAAAAAAAATCCCTCTCATCTATCAGATATTGCCTCTGTGGGCCTCCATTCTAAGCTTTTATTATTATTTGTTAGCCTTCTAGATGCTTGAGGATGAATGTGTTACCACATACCAAGAGATTTATTTCTATTTCGTTTTTTTTTAATAAAAGCATGATCTGTTCTCAACTTTTCCTCGGGTTTCAGTTCTGATGTTTGTTTTTTAATCTCTCCTCCCACCCTTCTAGCTTTTCTCAGGATATTAACACAGCATGTTTTTGCTTTTGGTCTATCGCTGCCTTCCCATATCATCAATTCTCAGATTTTAATGAGTGTCGGTGCCTGGATCTCAATCCTATACTTCAGAGAATTCGAGTGAACCTACCTAAGTAATACAAGTTTGTACCTAATGGAAATTGAATGTTCATCTAGTGTTTTTTTTAAAGTAAACTTTTGTTAAACCTACTTTTACATCCTTGATGAAATATTAACTTTCGGTGCCAGAATGGGTCATTTAATTTTTTTCTGTTTTTTTAAGAGCTAGATGAACAACTGGAGTAGACTTGTTGAATCAGTCTATAAACCTGTAAATGAAAAGCAAATGTTATGACATTGAAAATAGAGCAATAATGTACCATTCCAATGCCACCTTAATTTCAAAAGCTTTCAAATTTAGGTAATTCTAATGGATCATTCTTTGGATTAAAATTTCATCAATTTTTAAACTGAATTCTCATTCAAGGCAGGTATTGAGCAGAGCAAGAATAATAAATCTATTTTGAGGGCTTGAACTACATTAGTGGCATGGACAATGTTAAGTAGCCAGTCACATTACTGTTAAGTTCACATTCCACTGAAGATTTAAGAAATCTCTTTAATTGTATGGTGAGCAGATTCAAGATCCTGGGTGTCAACATCTCTGAAGACCTATCTTGGACCCAACATATTGGTTCTATTAAGAAGAAAGCATGCTAGCAGCTATATTTTAGGAGCTTGAGGAGCTTTGGTATGTCACCAAGGACATGCTACAACTTCTACAGATGTACTGTTGGGAGCATTCCAACTAGGTTACATAACCAGCTGGTACGGAGGGTGCACTGCACAGGATGGTGAGGGGGAAGCCCAGCCAAGTTGTAAACTCAGCCAAGTCCCATCATGGATATTAGCAACCCACCATCAAGGACTTTTCAAAGTATGATGCGTCAAAACAGCAGCATCCATCACTAAAGACCCCTACGACCCAGGACATGCTCACTTCTCATCATTGCAGTCAGGGAGGAAGTACACGAGCCTGAAGAGATGTGTTCAATGTTTTAGAAACAACTTCTTCCACTCCACCATCAGACATCTGACCAGTCAACGAACCCATCAACACTACTTCACCTTCTTTGCTCTTTAGTTTATACTTTGTATATATTTCAATTTGTACTGTGTTTTGTGTATTGCACTATACTGCTGCAAAACCAACAAATCTTATGACAAGTCAACAATGATAAATCTGATGCTGATTACATTTTGCTTTGGTTTTGGTTATATTTTTGCACTGTTATATCTTACCCGGGCGAGAGGTTTGAAGTCCATTTAGTCAGTGGGCCTCTTGATGATTTTGGCACGTAGTGTAAGGGTATCCTGCTAGAAACCGACAGGTACGTTTGTCTTTGGCAAGCAGAGTTTGGCACAGCAGTGGTGCAGGTGTCTCCTATCTGATGATCTGGATTTGAACCAGAGTTGGGTTGACGTTTGCCTGTCCCCCTTCTGATTGTGTATGTTCTTCCCCTCCCCCCCGTTCTTCTCCTCCACCACCCCCCCATATCACCTTTTCTCCTGTTTGCTCCTCTTCTTCTGCCACCATTTCACAGCCATGATTGATCCACTGCAGATGCAGACATGGTGCTGTGCAGTATTTTGGGATGACCTGAGTTATTAAAAAGAAAATCTATTTATCCCAGCTAAAGTAGCCTCTTGCAGCATGAGATTGTTCTAACTGGAGAAGCTGATAAGTTGCTGGCAGTTTGCTTTTTTTTAAAAAGAAGACTACATTCTGGGGAAGTTGCAACTTTTGTAATCCATTAAACGTAGATTGTAGTAGTTATCTACGCAAGTGTTTATCTGTTTGAATGCTTTGTAGGAATTTTATTAATGCTGTGGAAGACTGCCAGTCCAGCCAATACCAGTTTGCACTGGAAAAGAGTTCTGAGGAATTTTTTAAACAGAAATTTAGGCCAACAGTACATACCTGGAAGAAATTTGAAATGAAGCAAAATATTTCAAGTACAGTGTAAACAGTTAATCCATAAAACAGTATTATTTTATTGAAGAATATAGAATTTATTGAATAGTGCTTTTTTTTCCTTTTGAAGGGTTAGTTGCAGCTTTTTTCTAAAGCCAGAAAATCTCATTTGGATTTTTCAGTGTAATTATTAGTGTAATGAAGCGGTCAGTTTCCTTGGGAAATCTAGTTTTATCTCCTCTGTTTTGTCATACAGTTCATGTTTTCTTATCAAATGTTGATTCTAAGGTGATTGCCTACGGATTTCCTGTCCCCCTCTCTAACTTGTGTGCTGGGAAACGTTTTGCCTCTCTGATGCTTTTACTTGGGCCTTACCAAGAACACTCCATGACATGGACAGATAATCTGTTTGTTGAATTAACACTGTAGTTTGACATGTTTATCATAACCATTTCTGTTATTATTCGAAGCAAACAATTAACACATTTCTGTTGTTGAGATTTGAGGCACATATTCAAACATCTATCATAGTGTAAATATACATACTTCCTTCCTGTCAGCTTTAACAATTTCATTTAAAAAAATATTAACTGGACTATATTTAGTGACTGGATAATAGTGAATAAATGGAATTCAATTAGTTTTTTTAGTTGTAAAGGATTCTTTGTATTTATTTTGCTAGTCTTGCATGACAGCTTTGAGCCCTTGGCCCTCTGGATCTATTATTCCATTTTATTCTCCCTATATTCCAATTAACTTCTGCCGAATTCAGCCATATTTAAAGGCAAATTGCAGGACCAAAGAGCTTGTACGTGGTGAGGATGTAGAAGGAAAGTAGAATACCTGGGTGAAGTCGAGGTGGTCTGGTGAAAAATGAGAACCATCTTGATCAGAAATGAGCCAGGTCGCTGGAACTGAGGCAGCAGCACAACTGGCTACTAACTGTATTTGCATGTACAGTAATTGGTGGTGAACTATAATTCAATTTTGCAAGTAATATTTAATTATTTTTAGCCTCAAGTTTGAGAGAACTTTTGTGTAGTATCTATTTTTAATTAAAGTAAACTCCTGTACTAAATGTGCACAGTCTTTGCTTTGTGTTCCAAATGAAGCATGCTCTGCTCTTTAAAACTTGCCCTGAAGGATCATTCTCTTGATTTGAAAAAATGCCGTGCTCTATCAGTTTGGTAACCTACATGCAGGTGATTTCTCTCAAACTTCCCAAAACCTTATCTGTAGGGCTCCAGCCAGCAGTATCCACGTGCATACAGCTTCTAACAGGAAGAAATGTTAGAAATTGAAAATTGGATCGCTTGTATATTTGGCTACCCTGCCTAGAGTACCTTTTTAAAGGTACCAACCTCCTCAAATTTCTTCTTTCTGGGCAGTTCCTTGGATGACTTGGAAACAAATTGTGTAATTACTGGGAAGGGTAATATTTGTCCGAACCCAAAATGGAATTCGCTTGAAGGATTTCTTCTTTGAATCTACTTCCTACTAGGAAGGAAAGGGTACATTGGAATGGTAGTGGCATTACTTAGTACATGTATTGAGAGTTTTTTTTTTGCCCAAGATTGCTTGAACAGCCAAAAGTTCTAATGGAACCTAGACGGGACATAAACCTGACAACAAGAAACACCCAAGTAGCGCACAGATTTATCTGAGACGGGGAGTGCATCAAATTCCAAGTATTCAGTTTGTAAATAGCAAAGTATTGTTGGAATGCAGGATTTCAACCAGTCATTCCTCATTCTTTACCTGCATGTTGATTTTCTAAATGTATGCTTGCATGTGTTACTGGGCGATGTGCATATCTGATTGCTCGCAACAAATGATTTAGTGATAATTGGATTAGGTGATCTATCACTCTGCATTGAATGGAATGTGATGCGGTGTCAGATACCAGAAGCTGCACATCATTCTGTTACCGAGGAGCACAAGTACGCGTGGCTAACTTGCTGGATTGTTCACTAAGTTGTTCCTTTTCACAATGTAGCCATTCCCATCCCTATTGATCACCTCTGACAATACCAGCAGAATTTTTTTTTAGCTTAAAATTATAAAGGGGTTCAAATTGAAGGAGCTTAAAAGTTCAAGAATCGGTCTCATTTGCATGGGTGCTCCATGACATGGTAAATTATGCAGTAGTTAGATGACTGCCAATTGCTTGCTGTCAGATGTCTAAGGCTACGTCCACACTAGACCGGATAATTTTGAAAACATTGGTTTCGCATAAAAACAATAGGCGTCCACGCCAGGCGTTTTTGAAAATACCTCCGTCCACATTAAAATGGGTATTTGGGTGAATCTCCTCCTACTGGACATGCGCAGGACACATCTACAGAAAACAAGCGAAGAGGGAACAGTATACATGGTGCACGTTTGTCCAGTTACAGACTAGAAAAACTTAAAAGGAAATTGCCAAATGACAGACAGCTCTTGGCTCTCACGCAGGAGGACTTAAAACTTTAAAAAAAAACAAATACTGGAGCGTATGGAGGCAACCGACAGGGAGTTCACGGACAGTATGACCCGGCTGACAACGAACATTGAAAAACTGACTAACTCTGTTGCAGAGGGATTTGCAATGATGAGGAATATGATGGCCCCCCCCCCCAGTACTTTTCACCGCCACAATACCAGCCTCACAGCCACTACAATAGTTACACATACGGACACACAGACCCCCAGGTGGCCCCACCAACATCTTCCCCACTCCCACAGAGGGGTCACCCTGGAAATATTTCCTACAGCCATAGTCTCTTCACTGATGAAAGGGATGACAGGTTTTTCAAAACCTCCAGTTATCCCGTACACACTACAATGCCCCAGCAACACACATCAAAGTTGCTGGTGAACGCAGCAGGCCAGGCAGCATCTCTAGGAAGAGGTGCAGTCGACGTTTCAGGCTGAGACCCTCCGTCAGGACACTACAATGCCCAACCAGCATTTTCAGGTTTAAACACTCTGAAGGGCGTTTTAGAGAAGCTCCATTTTTGGGGGAGGAAAATGACGTTTCAGTGTGGACGGAGGGTCAAACGAAGAGAAGAAGCTTCGGTTACGGATTTATCCGGTCTAGTGTGGACGTAGCCTAATGTTAACTGCATGTGCATGTAGGTAAGGTATTAATTCTCAAATATCAAAGTCCAGTTGCCCAAGAAGCATTGATGATTGGCCTCAGCAGTTAAAGTGGGCTCTTCCAGTGAAGGCTTGGTGTTTTGAAAGATTGAATGTTCATTTTCAGGAACATGATCAGATTCATTTTTGTCACATGTATATCAAAAGTTCAAAGAAAATTTATTATCAAAGCACATGTACCACAAACAACCTTGAGATGTCTTTGTGCAGGTACCCACAAAACAAGGAATCACAAGAATCCACAAAAAACTACACACAACAGACTGACAAACATCCAACACGCGAAAAAGAACACATTGTGCAAATACTTTTTTTTTGAAAAAGCACTGAAATGCGTTGTTTTCATTAACAAACAACACAACCTAAGAGCAAGTGCCACCACTCATTCTAGTGCCAACATAACATGCCCACAATGATCAGCAAGACAACGCAAAACACAACAAAACAGCACAACACAACAAGCCTCTTTTTTTTCCCCTCCCTCACTCCCTACCTCTTTCCCACTCATCCACACACAGTCCTCCAGACCCAGGCCCCTGGGCCTCCAGTCTCCAGGCTTTGGCCTTCTAGTTTCAACCTCTCATCAGCCTTCAGTAGGGACCTCCAAGCTAGCCGATGACAGCCCCCAAACTCCAGGCTCGCCAACTCGCTGGCCCTCATGCCTCCTGCTTACACAGATATTTGGTACTGGGACATGGCTATTTTTATGGCTTGGAGGGGTCTTTGCTCTTATGGTAGCTTCTAACCCAGTGGTATTTCAAGTAGACAGTACATTTCTGTAAATGATATGCTGATTTTTGGGAGAGTAAATGGGTAAATCAAATGGGCTACTTTTGTTCTGGATGGCATCAAGCTTTTGATTTTGTGGATGAGTGCAGCTCCATGAGAGTATTCGTTGGATTTTTATATGATTTATTTATTTATTGCAATTTATTGGCTCTCTAGTCCTGGCTGACTTTCAGCCACCATATTGGAGTAGTTGTTTGACCCCAGCAGTGGACAGTTTTCCCCATGATCCCTACTGACCTCCATTTTATTGGGACCATTTGATGCCATATCTGGTCAAGTGTGGCTTTTATCAGATAATCGTTTGCCTCCTGGAATTTTCTGTCCATGGTTGGGCTAAGAATGTAAATGGGTCTGGAATATGGTGGATCCCAACCTGAGCATCGGTTAGTAGAGGTCTAAATATCACGACGTCAGCACTTTAGTATATTGTTGGGGCCATAGTTGGACAGATTTGTTTAGTTCTAAATTGGTCCAAGTGAAGTAATTTTCTACATTACCAGGTGCTACCAGAGCTGGAACTGCATTGCAATGGTCTGGATAAAAATGCACATAGTCCTGGAGGACATGGTCTCGGTGCCACACTAAATGTTGCTATGGTCACACAACCCTTTGTATCTGCTCATCTTGCCAATCTTGTTTGTGGAATGAATGTGCCAGTGGTTTGACTTGTGTAATTGTGGAGCTGTCAAAGTTGGTGAATCATTCGTGGCACTTCAGGCTGAAGTGGTTGCACATGTTTCTGCTTTTTTGCATGCTCATTCGTTGCGAGGATGCATCGCATTAACTGCCCTACCCTAAATTCTGGAGTTCATGGGACGAGACTGCAGAGCTTTGATTTGATCCACCAAAGTTCAAAATAAATTTGTGTATACAATATAAACCTAGATTCATTTATTTGCAGGCATCCACAGGAAAACAAAGAAATACTTTAGAACCCATGGAAAAAATGCTTAACAAAGGCCAGCAAGCATTCAATGTGCAAAAGAGGACATTGCTGCTCATTGTCTCAGTATTATTTGTTAACTTTAAAAAAATTATTTGCACAGAGTCGCAAAGAGTGAGCCTACAGGCTGGGGAATCTGCTCAACTCCAATCCAGGAGCTTGGTGGATGTAGGGTAATTACTGTTCTTGAACTTGGTGGTGTGGGACGCAAGACTCTTGCACCTCCTGCTTGATGGTAGTAGCAAGAAGGGGGTGAGGGGGAGACTGGTCAAACACAATCAGATGAGAAGGGCTTGGTTGGGGGGATCTTGGCTGGCACAGAACACCAGTTCATTTCCACTCTCGGGCCTCGACACTTTAGCCTATCCCAGTGACAGCTGACCCTTTCTCTGCTTCAAAGTGCTGTATCTGCTTTCCTGAGGGTCACATTTGCTGAGTCCAATAGGAGATCGTAATATCCCTAGTTTGTTTGGACCAAACCTTTCTTATGCCATGGACCCTTGCCATTAACCAAGGGGACGGTGGACCTCAAGTTTAGACCCTTTTTTAAAAGGAAACTACGGGCTGCAGATTGCAGCAATCGTAGTTCAGAGGTATATCTAGTGGTTTTGTGAGCTGCCCGTAAAACATCGCCTTGTATTACCGGCACCATTAGATGTTAAATCACATGGTCCTGTCTATCATCTGGTCACTTAGTACATTCCACCCATTGCTTCACTAGGTCACCATATCCATGTTGTTCTTGCTCTGTAAACCTTATTCAACTATCTTTGGTACCTAGCCTGTGGTGATGGTAGAATATGGGTCTTAATGCATAGGAATAGGTCCTCCTGGCTCACTGAATCTGTACCCACATCAAGCACCCAGCTACAATGAGGCCATTTTATCCTGCCAATGTGCCATTAACTTGCCCCCCCCCCACCACCACTTATCCAGTTATCTTAATCCATTTCTATGGTTACTAATCTAGTAACCTAGTTATTATGTGACAATTTCTGGATGGGATCTAGTATTAGACTAAAATATGTAAATTTAGGGTTAAAGACTTGTGTTGATTGCCCATACGGAACAACCAACTGAAGAGCAGTGGCGAAGACCGAGTCCTGACGAAGGGTTCCGGCCCGAAACGTTGACTGATCGTTTCCACGGAGGCTGCCCGACCTGCTGAGTTCCTCCAGCGTGTTGTGACTGAAGAGCCTTGGGTTGTTCAGGTTGGGTTCAAAGCTTGCTTGGACTCTACGCTGGCTGCCCCCAGTGGTAAATCGGTATCGTTTGTTTTACAGACCAGACAAAGCAATGCTTACCTACACCTAATGTCTTGTGATTTACCTGCAAGATGTTGTCGTGCACAGAAATAATCAGTGATAACTAGATTGCAGGATATTCAACTTCCTAAGGAAGTTTTAATTAACTTTTACATTATAAACTAATGTACAATAAGACTCTTCATTAGAGTAGGATGAGTGTTATTGCCATTGAATATTTCCAGGAAGAGAGAATAATTGGGCTTTCTCTCCAGATGGTAAAATGGTCAGTTCTAAAACAAGTAAATGAGATTCCAGAAGTTGTCCTTTAAATTGGTACTTTTTTTCTCCCCTCTATCCCCTGATGAGAAGCAAATGCAGTGGATTCTGGTTAATTGGAGCAGCTGCTTATTTAGGACAACTCTGAAACAGTAAAAACTGATCGAGAAAATAGCCAGGATTTCCTTAATTTATTTGGGACACTATGCTGCTTAATTGGGAAAGGAGACTGTTGCCGAACAGTTGCAACTTGGTGTCATTTGCCTGCACTCGTGTGGCCATTAGACTCTACACCATGCTTAACGTGAACATTTTTAAATAGCATCAGTGCTTGTATTCGGGTTCAGAAATAAGCAGTAAGAGAATTCAGAACTATGTTGCTCACTGCAGTTTCAAGCATTCAGTCATGGAGATGCCAGAAATGGCCAAGAGTGAAAATGAAATGATTTCACTACTTCAAGTTAAGAACTACACAGAACTTGAAGGTATCGACAATCATACTGAATGTTACAATGAAAATGAAGATTTGAAGGGTGCAATCATCAAAAGGCAGTCCATTATGTGCAGTAGGTGTCTGGGCTGATTTATTTTATTTAGTCAGTCAGGAGAATAAAGCAGTGTACTCTGGATGTATTTTTGTTGATAACTATTAAGAACTAATACAGTTTCATAGTATTGGTAGTGTTCTGATTTGTTCTGTATTTCATTTAAATGCAGAATTTGTTTCCCAGTTAAATGACAAACTGTCTTCTTGTACCTTTTAACTATTTCCATGAAAATTTGGCTAATTGGGGCAGCTGCTTAATTGGGCCAAAATGTACTGGACTCTCCCAATGAACTGGAATCCACTGTTATGAAAATGAGGTCCAATTGGATTCTGTTTACTTCAGGCTGTTTCTGGACTTGAGGTGCTTGCTCATTCATTTTCTCTGGATTAATAAATTAATTCCGGTCTTGGTCTAAGAAAGCTTTTACTAACAACTCAAAACTTGCGGGCTGCCCCCAGCACTCTCTTGGGAATGTCGGTTGTTAATGCAAACAGCTCATTTTACTGTTTCAATGTAAATTAATCTTGAATAACAGGACTGAAAATTTTGTGGCAATTGGTTTAGTGTTTCATTTTCAATGAAACCTTTTCATTTCTTCAGAAGTCATCGCCTTGAGGAGGATCAAAGATGACTTGTTTCCACACCGGTTTTGTGAGCTATGAGGTGGGTAATGAGGCCAAATGTGATAACAACTACAGACTTGCTCCATACATTGGGGGAGTTGCCTGAGAGGTGGTGTGTTCCTCCTGTATGCACCCTAGGTATGGTCTCCGGTTTTCTGTACAATCCTGAATGTACCTTCTCCATTTTTGAGCAAGAGATTCACAGCTTTGAACATGTCCTTGAACCTGTTTCTCCATTTGCCTGATGATCATCTTCCACAAGAGTGGAAATAATGTCTACTTTGAGTCTGGGTTGAGCAAGTAAATGATGGGGCCGGTCAGCTGAGTGACTAGTCCTTAGTGTCAGACAGGGAGCCTATTATTCCAATGAACTTGGAGGATATTGCGGTGACAAGCATTAGGGATAGTCTTCCACTCTGCAATGCCTTTAAGTAGGGAAGGTCACTGCTTCCTGGTAGATCTCGAGCCTCATGCCAGCTCAGATGCCCTTTTCGGTAGACCAAAGGCGGTGTTCGTACATTGAAAGCATTGGTGTATTGATGTTTGCCTTTGTGGAGACGTGCTTCTGAAATATGGGGAATGGTTCACATTTTCCAGAGTTCTATTGTGAAACTCTTATTCTCGGAGGGCAGGTGGAGCACGGAGTAACAATGCAGCAGACTTTATTTTTAGGACATTAAGTTACTGTAGCTAACTTTCCATTCTGACAAAACACGTCCTATACACTAAACCTACCGCTTGATGAGAAAATATTGTTGCACCACATGTTAGCCATTGGAGTCCACAGTGTAAGCAGGAGGTTAAACTGCTTTGTTTTGGATCCAGGGTGCTAAATTGTAAAAGAGCTCTTTTTTTTAAAAAAATGTTTTGTTTCCTGTCTGTGCTGCTGGCTATTTGTGAAGCCAGCAGCAACCTTAAAGCAACTTTCCCAGGCAGCTGCTGAGATTGTTCTTATCTAGACTGACACTGGCAACAAAAGTAAATGTGAACCTGTGCTTTCAGTAAAAGGTAATGCTTCAGGAAGTAAAATTGGTTTAAAATTAAGACGGCCAAATGAGATTCACATAAGGGCCTTAAAACCTTAGTTGTGCAGATTAAATTCTTTGCGAGAGGGGTGGTATGGTGAAAAAGTTCCTGGGGAATTTCAGAACAAATACCAAGATACTGTTATAGTGGAAGAAAAAGTTGTGTGCTGTGATCAGTGTTCAGGGAGGGAGCTGAAAGGCTTGTTGGGGGAGGGAGTGGGAGGAAAAAGTTAAGTGAAGAATGAGATTTTTAAGCCAATTTGTTGGACTGAGGAACTAATGGAGGAGCGGTGATGAAACAGCTAACTTTTAGGGGAAAATAGTAGTAAGGGTATTGTTGGAAGCCTTGTTGGATTTTCAGCAAAGGCTGACAAAACACAACTCTTTGGCAAGTCCTGACACTTTAGGAAGAAGAAAGGAATTGACATTCATTATATTTGGGGCGGGGGGGGGGAGTTTGCTTTGGCAATACCTGATGTTGGCTAAGCAGTATGACGGTACATGCCAGGGATTGAGGTAAGTACAGCCAACATGTGGAAAGAGGGAAATCTTCCCATGATTACCAAGGGAAGAGCAATCATTGTGGAAAATGCTATTGACTTTATAGTATCAAGTGACCTGTGACTTTGACTTTAGAGTAACAGTATCTCACTGTTGGCTGATGAAGCACTGATGTTAGAGGACATAGTCAATTACCAAGACTGCATGGGGGTTGAATGGGCAGGGGTTTCACTCACTGGTTATTCAGAGAAGATGATCATTTTGAGTTTTTTTTTGCAGCCACTTTTGAGTAATGGAAGGATTAGGAGTAACAATATGAGAGCCAAGATCCTCTAGTCGAGGTGCTTCAATTGTCATGCAGGTCTTTGCAAACTAAGATACTTGAATGTTTTGGAAACGTGTGCAGTGTGTCAGTGCGTTAACTGCATTAAGTAAAACTTCTGTGGGTCATCTCAATCCTTCGGGATTCGGTGGTATGGTATCACAGAAATGGAATTTGACTAATGTGGGGCCGCTGGACTGCTGATTAGTAACTCCTTTTGTACCTTTAACTGTTCGTTTTCTCAATGTAAAATACTCTGGCTTTTTAAATGTGGTAAAAATTGCTACTTTAATCTTCACTGCAAGTGCCTCCTTGGGGCCATTGAAACAAATAGTAAAATCAGGAAAAAATTGCTGTGCATCCAGAATAAATAACATTAGAACATAAGAAATAGGAGCAGGAGTCGGCCATCTGGCCTGTCGAGCCTGCTCTGCCATTCAATAAAATCCTGGCTGATCATCTCCACCTACGTGCCTATTTTCCCCCATGACCCTTAATTCCCCTACTGTGCAAAAAATCTATACAAACTTGTCTAAATATATTTACTGAGGTAGCCTCCACTGCTTCATAAGCAGAGAATTTCACATTCACCACTCTCTAGGGGAAAGTAGTTCTTCCTCAACTTTGTCCTAAATCTACTCCCCCAAATCTTGGCACTATGTCCCCTAGTCTAGTCTCACCTCCCAGTGGGAACAACTTTCCTGCCTCTATCTTATCTATCCCTTTTCTTAATTTTACATTTCTATAAGTGTTGTGGGCAACGCTGAGCATCATAGGAAGTCATTCCTGCCTGTGGCCATCAAACTTTACAACTCCTCCCTTGGAGGGTCAGACACCCCGAGCCAATAGGCTGGTCCTGGACTTATTTCCTGGCATAATTTACATATTCCTATTTAATTATTTATGGTTTTATATTGCTATATTTATACTCTATTCTTGGTTGGTGCAACTGTAATGAAAACCAATTTCCCTCGGGATCAATAAAGTATGACTATGACTATGATCCCATCTCATTCTTCGGAATTCCAGAGAGTACAGTCCCAGGTGACTCAATCTCTTCTCATAGTCTAATCCCCTCATCTCTGGAATCAAGCTGGTGAACCTCCTCTGCACTGCCTCATGGACAATGGAAATGTAATTTTTTAAATGCCATCACTAGTGGAGCAGTAGCTTGTGACCTGGTATCTAAGCAACTTTACCTTAATTTGTGCTGTAACCAATCTGTAAAATTAAGTTCGATACACACAGAATGCTGGAGGAACTCAGCAGGATCCATGGAAATTAATAAACAGGCAGTGATTTTATTTATTTCCACAGATACTGCCTGACCTGCTGAGTTCATCCACCATTTTGTGAGAGTTGCTCTGGGTTTCCAGTATCTGCAGCATCTCTTGTGCAGAATTAAGTTGTTTGAGCAAAAACAATCCAATACTGTAATTTGTCTTTGGTTGTTTGCAAAGCAACTCCAATGCGACTTATTATACAAGGCTTGAGTTTATCATTGGGTCATATATAAACTGAAATTTAATGTGGTGCTTGGATAATTTTTTTGTTTTGACTGGAAGTAACTACCACATTGAAAGCATCAATAAGTTGATAGTTTCTTTTGGGTTTAATTCTTAACTAAGCTGTCTGAATGTCAGCAGCTCACTTTTGTGACCAAGTTTGAATCATTTTTTTTAAAAAAAAGCTTCTGTGAATCTCTTTTATAGCTAACTAGGATCTTAATGGATAGGTTATATCCATGGTTACCAGATTAAATTTTAACCTGTTGTATTTTTTTATCAGAAGGGATGCATTAAGTTCAATATAGTTACGGGGAAGTTTGCTCGACTTGCTGTCAGATGATGGATTTGAAGTGGATGTTATATATCCTTGGTTATATATTTTTGGATCTGGATTTATTAATTAGATAATTTAGGTGTGTGCCCTAGTAAAATGAGGGCCAGAGATGGCCAAAGATGGTCAAGAAATTTGAAGCAAGAGAAAATCTGCAGATGCTCTAAAACCAAGCAACACACACAAAATGCTGGAGGAACTCGGCAGGCCAGGCAGCATCTATAGAAAAGAGTACAGTGTATTGTCAATGCTTTGGGCTGGGGCTCTTCATCAGGACTGGAGAAATCAGGACGATATTCTTTTTCTATAGATGCTGCCTGGCTTGAGTTCCTCCAGCATTTTGTGTGTGTTACTAAGGAATTTTAAGCTTGAGTACAAGCTGGAATGATTTGGTGTACTATTGTCTGAGGTGTTATTAAAATAATATTAGCTTAATTTGTCACATGCACATCAAAGTGAGTGGATTGTGGTGCTTGCATAAAATCGAATCAGTGAGGATCGTCTGGGCAGCCCAGAAGTGTTGCCAGGCTCCCAGAGCTGACATACCATGCCTACAAGTCACTAACCCTAACAGTAGGTCTTTGGGGTGTGGGAGGAAATTGGAATCCCCAGAGGAAATCCACATACAAACTCCTTACAGGCAGTAACGGGAATTGAACCCTGATCAGTGATGACTGGCACTGCAATAGCATTACAGAAACTGCTATGTTACCATGCAGACGCTATTCCCAGATGAAATGTGTTTGTTTGCTTTGTTTGTGCCAAACAATCCCATGACGTTCCAAATGCAAGCATTACTGATGTTCTGAACAATATTTTTCTAGTTTTGCAATGCGTAAATGCATTTGTGCTATTTCACAGCTTGGTAACTTTAAAAAAAAGTAATTTATTGTCTGTGACATCACTTTTGACATAATACTGACTGACAAGCATGGAAGATGAGCTTTCAAATTTCATTGACTTTAAAGATCTTTGATATTTTACGAGGTCGCAAAATTTCCTAAGGTGATTTGGTGTTCAAGTAACAGTTATAAACTTCAGTATCACAAACTTCAGTGTGTTGATGTAGCAATCTGGAGTCAAAAATACCACATTCTTAAATGTGTTGTTAAATTTTTCAGTATGACCTGATGATAAACTTCAGTCTTAATAGTTGGAGAATGTCACAGAAATGCATTCCTTGTGATCGTTGTGCAGATGCCAAGCAGTATTAATTTCTATTCTTGTATCTTGACGTCAAACAATTTGCAGTTAATTAGCACTCAAAGGAAAATCTGTTCCACGGCATTTTATATGAGTGTTAACAAACAATGTTGCACACAGTCGGGAATATTGGTGGAGATGGATGAGACAGAGGTTTAGAAGGAAATCAAAACTTTAACTCCGTGCTATGGTATTACTGGTAAAGTTGGTGATGTTTGTGGCCAGAATTGGAAAAATGCAAATATGCTAGATTCTAGCATGGCTGTGGAAGGGGGTTGGTGAGGATGTGAAGAATTTGAAAGAAGACATGATGACGGGAAACTGATTAAAGGGTGAGCACATAACTGATGTTGCACATTCTTTCTTACAAAAGGATAAGTGCCCTGGTAATAAAGACTAAGGATGGACCAAAGTTGGCCAAGGTTGTCGGTAGGATGCAGCTGGCTCCCTACCCTGCACAAACAGTGAAAATGGAAAATACTCAGTAAGTTGGGTTGGATTTGTGGAAGGGCTGAATGAATATTTCAGAATGAAGACCTGATGTTATCAGATTTCTCTCCTGCATGGTTTGCAAGACAATCTTTGCAACAGATGAATTATAAAATAAGAGAAGGTAAAGACTTGGATTTCTGCAACAGTTTGGTTTCTAATCAGAGTTAAATAGTTGGCCATCATATCGATGAGAAAATCTACGGATGCTGGAAATCCGCGCAACACACACAAAATGCTGGAGGAACTCAGCAGGCCAGGCAGCATCTATGGGGGCGGGGAAGAAGTACAGTTGACATTTCGGGCTGAGACCCTTCGGCAGGCCTGCTGAGTTCCTCCAGCGTTTTGTGGGAGTTGTATGGATGAGCCTCATGGTTATTTAACATTTTAAACAGATTGAAACAGTGCAATATCGGATAGCCAAATCTTCTAAGAAAGCGGGGGTACTTGCAGCAAGGATTCACTGCAGGTTTTTATAAAAAAAACTGTTAATAGGCCTAGATGTGTGATAGTTGGTTAAGTGCGCACTACTAAACCCAGGGTAATGCGAACCATGAAAAAACAGACGAGAGCTTCTAAAGGAAAAGACTCTCTCCAGATATGCTAGTCCAGAAGCCATTATGGAGGGAATAATAATGGCTATTGCTTTAATCAGGACTGCTCCTTCATAATACTATAGACCTCAACTATAGACCATTTAAAAAAATTGTACAAGCAATTTTTGCTGTAAAGCAAACTGTTTACAGAGAAATGAAAAATTCCTTCCTCCCAATTACTGATGCACATGCAGAAGCATTGTGATTTGAGATATGGCCCTGTTTCTGAAGTATTTAGGGTCACATTTGGGATCCATTATTTTATTAAGAATAAAGCAGCTACCAGATGGAATTGGTTATTATTTGGCTCCTTGTGCTGCTGTTGCTTGTTTTTAAGGGAAGACCGATTGAAATTAAATGTAAAGTCTAGTAGTAAATTGTTAGATTGTACTAAAAATCTGCAGATGCTGCTGTTTTAAAGAGGATATTGGGCTTGCATGTTAATGTCAAGTGCTATATTGCGATTATAATTCTATTGATTACTTAGATCTGAAGTTAGTTTTATGATAATGTTGTATTCAAAGTCTTATTTGTGGTGATATCACTATTAGTATCCCAATAAAGACTTCAAACACAAAACTATAAATTCTTAAAGGATTCCAGTCACTACTGCTTGGGGGTTCAGCTTTGGTCTCATGAGATTGCTGTGGTGCATAATAATGCCAGATATCTACAGTTTAGTTATCTTCCTGCCATGTTCTGTAGTTATTGATGATAACATTACTGTTGTCACCTGCAATTATTACTGCTGTAAATCTGGAAAGGGTTGTTTAGGACTTGTATAACATTTGTAGTCTTTTAGAATGCTTCTTAGCTTTTCCTTTCTAAAGCTGGAACTGAAAATCACTGGAGTACAATGGACAATGCCTTTTAATAAAAAAAATTACTGAGACATGCCCAAGTAGCCAATTTTCAGGTGCGAGTCTAGGCTGTGGGCAAAATCACTGTACTGATTAGGGGTGGCATGCAAGACGCTGAGGCTGCAGAAGGAACAAAATGCAGCCCACGTGCTGCATTTGTATGAAAGAAAACTATCTGGAATACAATTGCTATGTAGTTAATATTTCAGTAATATTGTAAATGTATTGATTAAGCATTTTTAATGTTTTGCAGGCTATATGTACTTTTAAAAGTACGTAAATGGCATATGTCACTACGTCACCACAACGTGTGTACGTGCCTCACTTCGAGTAAAAACAAAGTTAGATGGTTATCTCCTGGCTCCTTGTTCTTGTTGTGATTCAGTTTGTTTTGGAGTTACAAAGCAAAACAGAGGCTTTGAGGTATTTTAAAAACTAACCCAAGATGACTATCAACCTGTTGAATGTCTCGCTGTGCTTTGAGTTTTAAAAAAAGCGTTGCAAGATGTTCAAGAGGAAGGTGAAAAAGCAGCACAACATCTCTCTTTTGGGGTGGTGGGGGGAGGAAGAGAAAATATGGTCCTGTTTATATATTTTAAAAAGGGCAGAAAACTAGAATTCATGGGTTCATGAGCAGTAAATATGGGTGGTGGTCATAAAAATAGAATAAAAGCGGAAATGGCTGGCTACACTGGAAAGATGTACAATTGCACAAGAGAACTGGAATATGTATGCTGAATGGATTGGGCAGCATTTTAAGGAAAATGGATTAGCCAAGAAGAAATAAGAACCAGTTTTGCTGAGTACAATAGATGGAAAAGCAGTTTGCTTGATTTGACTGCTCCAACCAAAGCAGCCGAAATTAGCTTTGTTGATGTAGTGAAAATAATATGGGAGAATTTGGAACCAAATGCATTGTTGATCGCAGAAACTTTAGGTCTCATAAGCAGAATCAAAAGAAAGGGGAGTCTCTTTCAGCTCGTATGGTTGAACTGAAGAGACAATCTGAGCATTATCAGCTTGGTAAAGGTCTTAATGATTCACTGGGAGATGTTTAGTTTGAGGAATCTTACAAGAAAGCATTTTTAAAAAATTACCCCTAACTGAAGCACAGCTTTCAGCTATTTCAACTGCTCTTTTAAATGAATCAATGGAAACAGCAGACGGACGCAATTGAGTTGCAGTCAGGAATGGAGGTGAGTGTGAGCAAAATTGCAGCGTCTAGACAGAAGCTGGCCTGCCTGAACAAATTGTGTTACCACTGTGTAAGGGGTTATTTAAAGGTGAAACTTGCAGAAAATGCAACAAAGTAGGACATGTATAAAAAGCAGGTCTGGATAAATGGAGTCCAAAGGGACGAGAAGGATAAAAAGTCAAGGTGTAGTTTCAAAAAGGACTAATCTGTGTACAGTTGATGAGAAATCTGATAATGATGTGTGACATAGGGCTGGCTAGCCTTGATTTACAATGTGAAAGCTGACAATAGGCAAGCAATATGGCTTACACCAGAAGTAACCGGCAAATTAATTAAAGTGGAATCGGACACTGACTCAGTTGTTTCAGTCATTCCACAAAATGAGTTTGAACAGAATTTCAAAGATTCTGCAGATATCCAACTGAGAACCTATAGTGGAGAAAAGTTAAAGCAGCACCGGGTCTTTACCATCCCCTCCGACCTTCAACTGTCTGAGGCAGAGCGCTCTGTCCTAGAGAGAAAATATAAATGTGTGTTGCTTGAAATTCCAGCATCTGCAGATTTCCTCGTGTTTGCGTGGAGAAAAGTTAACTCCTGTGGGGATGACATTTGCGACAGTGAAATACACCACCCAACAAGCCATGCTGGACTCATGTATAGTTTAAAAACGAGAGGACAGGTATTGTGGGTACTGTCAAGATGAAGCCACACTCAGGTTGGAGGAACAACACCTTATATTCCATCTGGGTGGCCTCCAACCTGATGGCATGAACATTGACTTCTCTAACTTCCGTTAATGACCCACCTCCCCCTTGTACCCCATCCGTTATTTATTTATTTATTATATTTCTCTCTCTCTCTCTCTCCCTCTCCCTGTCCTTTTTCTCCCTCTGTCCCTCTCACTATACTCCTTGCACATCCTCTGGGCTCCCCCCCCCACTTCTTTCTCCCCAGACCTCCTGTCCCATGACCCTCTCGTATCCCTTTTGCCAATCACCTGTCCAGCTCTTGGCTCCATCCCTCCCCCTCCTGTCTTCTCCTATCATTTTGGATCTTCCCCCCCCCACACACTTTAAAATCTCTTACTAGCTCTTCCTTCAGTTAGTCCTGACAAAGGGTCTCGGCCTGAAACGTTGACTGTACCTCTTCCTAGAGGTGCTGCCCGGCTTGCTGCGTTCACCAGCAGCTTTTATGTGTGTTGCTCTGGTTATTATGTGTGATTTGGGTTGGGAAGTGTATTGTTCAGAATTTGAGAACTTTTTTTGCACAATATTTCCTTCCTGTTTTTGCACACTAAATTTGATCAACTAAGACTGTACCAAAGACGCAACAGAATGTAATATGTTGGAAATGTGAAGTCTGAAAATGCCTACGTTCAGCAGGTTGGGTAGCATGTGTAGAGAGAAGCAAGCTGACTTATATGTCTCAGCTTCATGTAGACTTTAGTTTGAACAACAGTTTATCAAGCTAGAAGACTTCCAATTTAAGTGGTTTGACATTACTGGCACATTTTTCTTGGCAGGGCTGGGTTCTTTAAGTGCTGGTAAGATTATCACCAAATCGGTTGGACACGAACATCAGTCTTTCCAGATTCTTAACAAAATTACATTTTTGACAGAATCCTTTAGAAAAATATTTTATCCAAAAGCCATCCACTTTGTAACCCAGCAATTCCAGAAATCAAGATGTTAAGCAATTTAATGTTGATGCCAAATGGATAATCTGTGCTGGCCTGTATGCTTAAAGGAAATTGATCACAGTAGATAATCAGGTAAGATGAACATAGTTTTGTTCTGAGCTGTAATTGATGTTTACAATAATTGCCACTCAGTGTGAAGTTTGAGGATGCTTAAAAGAATGTACCACAAACATTTACATGTGATCATAAACACGAGGAAATCTGCAGATGCTGGAATTTCAAGTAACACACAAGTTGCTGGTGAACGCAGCAGGCCAGGCAGCATCTATAGGAAGAGGTACAGTCGACATTTCAGGCCGAGACCCTTCGTCAGGACTAACTGAAAGAAGGGCTAGTAAGAGATTTGAAAGTGGGAGGAGGAGATCTGAAATGATAGGAGAAGACAGGAGCCCTTCTATCATTTCGGATCTCCCCCTCCCCCTCCCGCTCCCACTTTCAAATCTCTTACTGGCTCTTCTTTCAGTTAGTCCTGACGAAGGGTCTCGGCCCGAATTGTCGACTGTACCTCTTCCTAGAGATGCTGCCTGGCCTGCTGCGTTCACCAGCAACTTTGATGTGTGTTGCTTGAAATTCCAGCATCTGCAGATTTCCTCGTGTTTGCATTTTTAAATTCACTACTGCGAAGCCTCTTCCGGTGATGCCTACACTGAAGAAGTTTAAATCTTCTCTTCGGGAGTTCAGTGAAACCATCTCTCACTGCTTCCCATCTGTAATTTCTTCGGCTCTTCAACTTTTCTACCACATTTTGACTCAGACTCACTATCACAGCCCTTTTGCCAATCAACTGTCCAGCTTTTGGCTCCATCCCTCCCCCTCCTGACTTTTCCTATCATTTTGGATCTCCCCCTCCCACTTTCAAATCTCTTACTAGCTCTTCTTTCAGTTAGTCCTGATGAAGGGTTTCGGCCCGAAACGTCAACTGTACCTCTTCCTAGAAATGCTGCCTGGCCTGCTGCATTCACCAGCAACTTTTATGTGTGTTGATTCACATGTGATTGCTCTTTTCATTATTGACATTCTCGAGTAAACTTTGTACAGTGCATGTGGATGAGACTATATTTGTCAGGATTTAATTCTTCAAACATTGCTGTAAGTGAAATACAAAAGTTCTGTTTGAACTTGTTTGAGTGATGGCTGCAAATGGAGCATTTGGAATCTCTATATCACAGGTTATATGTTCGGGAAGCACTCAGTATCCAAGTATCAGAACCACTCGTTCCCTGAAACGTACTCTTCACATCTGGCAGAGTCAGTGGATCCTGCATTAAATTCCTCAGCATCCATACAATTGAAGTGGAAGGAAGTTGATCTCAACCCCCAAGGAACTGCCTCTGTGAACTTCTCAGTTGATAGCACTGTTATCACATTGTTTGCCAGGCATTACCGTATACAATGTGTGACTAAAATTAAAACGTATGTTTTTTTGTTTTGACATTACTGGGTTTTGAAATGTTAATGAGATGTGAGTTTGTCCTGTCTGGTAAATTGCTGAAAATGCTCTTTTCAGTTGAGCTGATCCAAAATCCCCTCCTTTTTGAATAAGTATCTTGGGTACAGTAGATGGCAAGCTTAATGACCTTTGTCCTGAGTATCTCCTGTAAGACAGTAAGAATGAATTGGTGAACTTGTTGCACGAGAAAACCTACATATACAAATTGTAACAATGGTTGTATTTGTATTTTGGCAAATGTCTGTGGCTCATGTAGAACTTGTCAAGGCAGGTTTGTGCCTGCATATGTGTGACAGTGTTTATGGCTGAATGGGATATGATCAATCTCAATATTTTAGTGCTCTCCTTTCGTGCTTTAGTGTGACAGCAGCATGAGTGATAAATAAACTTGTCTAAATCTTGTAGTTTAAATTTAAATCTTTACTCAAAGGTTGCTCATTTCAACATTATTAGATGAAATCACTGATCAAGTGCAGTTTGAGTAGCACATTTTGTAGTCTTGGCAAAAATGCAAATTTTGTCACAGTGGTTAGTTTTTTTAAATCCCTTTCTAAATTGCCTGAACATCAACTAGATGAGTGTCTTTAAGTCTCTGAACTAATTCTTCTGTTCCTTTTGTAATTGTGTTGGCATGTTATTTCATCCAAAATGTATTTGTTGCCTATTCAAGTAAATTATCTAAAGTGCTTTGCATGTTTGAGACTTCCTTTCATTTTTGTTCATGGAATTGGCATTTTACCAGCCAATCTGAGGGGGAGGGAATTGTGTCCAATCCTAATGGTGAGCAATTTACTGCTCTCTTTGTTGAAAGTATTCATGAATTGTTGTCGGGCTGGGAATTTCAGGATGTAGACAAAACAACTATGCTGATACTTGCAACACACATCAAAGTTGCTGGTGAACGCAGCAGGCCAGGCAGCATCTGTAGGAAGAGGTGCAGTCGACGTTTCAGGCCGAGACCCTTCATCAGGACTAACTGAAGGAAGAGTGAGTCAGGTACTTGTATGATTTGGAGGTGAACTTTTGGTCCCTGTTTCCCTCCTGTTCTTGCTGTCCGCCAAGTAGTTTGGGAAGCATTGGCAGAAAGCTTGCTGAGATTGCAGAGAGAATGTTTAGTGTGGTCGAGGGGAATGCTAGTCAAACTATCCTGGATCATTCGGAGCTGCAACCAAAGTGTTGTGAAGCATTACTTGTGAACTTTGTTAGAAAAGGACTGAAAGGACATCATCAGAACTCAGCACCTAGTCTGTTCCTGGTTCCTGGTGCTATGGTTCTGAGGCTGCTCCCATCGTCCATTCAACAACTTCGGGATGGGTACGACAAGGGAACACTACCTCATCCTCAAAAGTGGAGAGAATGAGCAATTTCAAGTTCCTGGCCGTCAATATCTCTGAGGATCTAACCTGAATGCAACATATTAATGCAGCTACAAAGGCAGCAAGACAGCGGCTATATTTCATTCGGAGTTTGAGGAGATTTGGTTTGTCACCTGAAGTACTCAAACTTCTATAGTTGTACAGTGGAGGGCATTCTGACAGGCTGCATCACTGTCTGGTATGCGGGGGGGGCGGGGGGGTTACTGCACAGGACTGAGGGAAGCTACAGAAAGTTGTAAAACTAGTTAGCTCTATCTTGAGTACTAGCCTCCAAGACATCTTCAAGGAGTGGTGCATCAGAAAGGTGGCGTCTATTATTAAGGACCCTGATCACCCAGGGCATGCCCTTTTCTCACTGTTACCATCAGGTAGGAGGTACAGAAGCCTGAAGGCACACTCTGATTCAGGAACAGCTTCTTTCCTTTTGCCATCCGATTCCTGAATGGACACAAGACCCAGGAACACTACCTCCCTTTTTAAATATATCATTTCTTGTTTTTTCACCATTTTAAACTATTTAACATATGTAGTACACTTTCATTTTTTCTGTAATTATGTATTGCATTGTACTGCTGCCACTAAGCTAACAAATTTCACAACACTTGCAGGTGATATTAAATCTGATTCCGGTAGCCCATTAAATGTTGCCCACAAAACATGCCTGGTCAGACTCCCAAATTCGCTGAGGGAAGCCTTGCAGAATTATTTCTGGTTGATCTTAATTGTTAACTGGCAAGTACATATGTTTTTTTTCTTTTATCCCACAACAGGGAATTTTTAGCCATTCTTGCATTGCAACAACTTTTCAAAGTGCTAGTTTCCTGATTAAATATTCTCATAGTCTGCTCATGCTATGGGCTCTGGTACAAATCAAACAAGTATAAAAGTCATTCAAAATAAAATGGCCAAATGCTTTGAGTATTAGTTAAAACTGTTCTTCCAGTTGTGGCCCTCCAGTGGAGTGCAGTATGTTATAAAATATACCAAAGTTTTCTCCCTTTAGTCTCCCTGCTCTTACTCATGCTAACTGCATCTCAACTATGACCTGCTACATACCCATTTTGGCTTATTTGCTACAGGCAGAATTTTTATTCCAGGGAGTTGAAGATCTAAATGGAGTGACCTTGAATGTAGAACTGTTTAAAAATAAATCCAATTGTGATCCACAATCTTGGAGGAATTTTATCAAAATCCAGATTATAATCTATTATAAAGATTTGGACAATGGAATTGATGGTTTTGTTGCAAAGTTTGTGGACAATACGAGGGTAGGTGGAAGTGCAGGTAGTTTCAAGTAAGTAGAGAGGCTACAGAAGGGCTTCGACAGATTAGGAGAATGGGCAAAGAAGTGGCAGATGGAATACAGTGTTCGGAAGTGTATGGTCATACACTTTGGTAGAAAAAACAAAAGGGTAGCAACACACATCAAAGTTGCTGGTGAACGCAGCAGGCCAGGCAGCATCTATAGGAAGAGGCGCAGTCGACGTTTCAGGCCGAGACCCTTCGTCAGGACTAACTGAAGGAAGAGTGAGTAAGGGATTTGAAAGCTGGAGGGGGAGGGGGAGATGCAAAATGATAGGAGAAGACAGGAGGGGGAGGGATAGAGCCGAGAGCTGGACAGGTGATTGGCAAAAGGGGATACGAGAGGATCATGGGACAGGAGGTCCGGGAAGAAAGACGGGGGGGGGGTGACCCAGAGGATGGGCAAGAGGTATATTCAGAGGGACAGAGGGAGAAAAAGGAGAGTAAGAGAAAGAATGTGTGCATAAAAATGAGTAACAGCTGGGGTACGAGGGGGAGGTGGGGCCTAGCGGAAGTTAGAGAAGTCAATGTTCATGCCATCAGGTTGGAGGCTACCCAGACGGAATATAAGGTGTTGTTCCTCCAACCTGAGTGTGGCTTCATCTTTACAGTAGAGGAGGCCGTGGATGGACATGTCAGAATGGGAATGGGATGTGGAATTAAAATGTGTGGCCACTGGGAGATCCTGCTTTCTCTGGCGGACAGAGCGTAGATGTTCAGCAAAGCGGTCTCCCAGTCTGCGTCGGGTCTCACCAATATATAAAAGGCCACATCGGGAGCACCGGACGCAGTATATCACCCCAGTCGACTCACAGGTGAAGTGATGCCTCACCTGGAAGGACTGTTTGGGGCCCTGAATGGTGGTAAGGGAGGAAGTGTAAGGGCATGTGTAGCACTTGTTCCGCTTACACGGATAAGTGCCAGGAGGGAGATCAGTGGGGAGGGATGGGGGGTACGAATGGACAAGGGAGTTGTGTAGGGAGCGATCCCTGCGGAATGCAGAGAGGGGGGGAGGGAAAGATGTGCTTAGTGGTGGGATCCCGTTGGAGGTGGCGGAAGTTATGGAGAATAATATGTTGGACCCGGAGGCTGGTGGGGTGGTAGGTGAGGACCAGGGGAACCCTATTCCTAGTGGGGTGGTGGGAGGATGGAGTGAGAGCAGATGTACGTGAAATGGGGGAGATGCGTTTAAGAGCAGAGTTGATAGTGGAGGAAGGGAAGCCCCTTTCTTTAAAAAATGAAGACATCTCCCTCGTCCTAGAATGAAAAGCCTCATCCTGAGAGCAGATGCGGCGGAGACGGAGGAATTGCGAGAAGACGATGGCGTTTTTGCAAGAGACAGGGTGAGAAGAGGAATAGTCCAGATAGCTGTGAGAGTCAGTAGGCTTATAGTAGACATCAGTGGATAAGCTGTCTCCAGAGACAGAGACAGAAGGATCTAGAAAGGGGAGGGAGGTGTCGGAAATGGACCAGGTAAACTTGAGGGCAGGGTGAAAGTTGGAGGCAAAGTTAATAAAGTTAACGAGTTCTGCGTGCGTGCAGGAAGCAGCGCCAATGCAGTCGTCGATGTAGCGAAGGAAAAGTGGGGGACAGATACCAGAATAGGCACGGAACATAGATTGTTCCACAAACCCAACAAAAAGGCAGGCATAGCTAGGACCCATACGGGTGCCCATAGCTACACCTTTAGTTTGGAGGAAATGGGAGGAGCAAAAGGAGAAATTATTAAGAGTAAGGACTAATTCCGCTAGACGGAGCAGAGTGGTGGTAGAGGGGAACTGATTAGGTCTGGAATCCAAAAAGAAGCGTAGAGCTTTGAGACCTTCCTGATGGGGGATGGAAGTATATAAGGACTGGACATCCATGGTGAAAATAAAGCGGTGGGGGCCAGGGAACTTAAAATCATCGAAAAGTTTAAGAGCGTGAGAAGTGTCACGAACATAGGTGGGAAGGGATTGAACAAGGGGTGATAAAACAGTGTCGAGGTATGCAGAAACGAGTTCGGTGGGGCAGGAGCAAGCTGAGACAATAGGTTGGCCAGGACAGGCAGGTTTGTGGATCTTGGGTAGGAGGTAGAAACGGGAAGTGCGGGGTGTGGGAACTATAAGGTTGGTAGCAGTGGATGGGAGATCCCCTGAGCGGATAAAGTCGTTGATAGTGTGGGAGACAATGGCCTGGTGCTCCTTAGTGGGGTCACGATCGAGGGGTAAATAAGAGGAGGTATCCGCGAGTTGTCGCTGTGCCTCGGCAAGGTAGAGGTCAGTATGCCAGACTACAACAGCACCCCCTTTATCAGCGGGTTTAATAATAATGTTAGGATTAGTGCGGAGGGAGTGGAGAGCAGAGCGTTCCGAAGGAGTGAGGTTGGATACCTATTCTGGTATCTGCCCCCCACTTTTCCTTCGCTACATCGACGACTGCATTGGCGCTGCTTCCTGCACGCATGCAGAACTCGTTAACTTTATTAACTTTGCCTCCAACTTTCACCCTGCCCTCAAGTTTACCTGGTCCATTTCCGACACCTCCCTCCCCTTTCTAGATCTTTCTGTCTCTGTCTCTGGAGACAGCTTATCCACTGATGTCTACTATAAGCCTACTGACTCTCACAGCTATCTGGACTATTCCTCTTCTCACCCTGTCTCTTGCAAAAACGCCATCCCCTTCTCGCAATTCCTCCATCTCCGCCGCATCTGCTCTCAGGATGAGGCTTTTCATTCTAGGACGAGGGAGATGTCTTCATTTTTTAAAGAAAGGGGCTTCCCTTCCTCCACTATCAACTCTGCTCTTAAACGCATCTCCCCCATTTCACGTACATCTGCTCTCACTCCATCCTCCCACCACCCCACTAGGAATAGGGTTCCCCTGGTCCTCACCTACCACCCCACCAGCCTCCGGGTCCAACATATTATTCTCCGTAACTTCCGCCACCTCCAACGGGATCCCACCACTAAGCACATCTTTCCCTGCCCCCCTCTCTCTGCATTCCGCAGGGATCGCTCCCTACACAACTCCCTTGTCCATTCGTCCCCCCCATCCCTCCCCACTGATCTCCCTCCTGGCACTTATCCGTGTAAGCGGAACAAGTGCTACACATGCCCTTACACTTCCTCCCTTACCACCATTCAGGGCCCCAAACAGTCCTTCCAGGTGAGGCATCACTTCACCTGTGAGTCGACTGGGGTGATATACTGCGTCCGGTGCTCCCGATGTGGCCTTTTATATATTGGTGAGACCCGACGCAGACTGGGAGACCGCTTTGCTGAACATCTACGCTCTGTCCGCCAGAGAAAGCAGGATCTCCCAGTGGCCACACATTTTAATTCCACATCCCATTCCCATTCTGACATGTCTATCCACGGCCTCCTCTACTGTAAAGATGAAGCCACACTCAGGTTGGAGGAACAACATCTTATATTCCGTCTGGGTAGCCTCCAACCTGATGGCATGAACATTGACTTCTCTAACTTCCGCTAGGCCCCACCTCCCCCTCGTACCCCAGCTGTTACTCATTTTTATGCACACATTCTTTCTCTCACTCTCCTTTTTCTCTCTCTTTCCCTCTGAATATACCTCTTGCCCATCCTCTGGGTCACCCCCCCCCGTCTTTCTTCCCGGACCTCCTGTCCCATGATCCTCTCGTATCCCCTTTTGCCTATCACCTGTCCAGCTCTCGGCTCTATCCCTCCCCCTCCTGCCTTCTCCTATCATTTTGGATCTCCCCCTCCCCCTCCAGCTTTCAAATCCCTTACTCACTCTTCCTTCAGTTAGTCCTGACGAAGGGTCTCGGCCTGAAACGTCGACTGCGCCTCTTCCTATAGATGCTGCCTGGCCTGCTGCGTTCACCAGCAACTTTGATGTGTGTTGCTTGAATTTCCAGCATCTGCAGAATTCCTGTTGTTTGCGTTTAAAAACAAAAGGGTAGACTGTTTTCTAAATAGAGAGAAAATTTAAAAATCTGAGGTGCAACAGGACTAGTGAATCCTTGTGCAGGATTCCCTGAAGGTTAATTTGTAGGTAGAGTCTGTGGTGAGGAAGGGAAATGCAATGTTAACATTCACTTCAAGAAGACTAGAATATAAAGGCAAGGATGTAATGTTGAGACTTTATAAAGCACTGGAGAGGCCTCACTTCGAGCATTGTGAGTAGTTTTGGGCCTCTTAGAAAGCATGTGCTGATACTGGAAAGGGTTCAAAGGAGATTTGGGAAAATGATTCCCGAATTAAGCAGCTTGTTATATGAAGAGCGTGTGATGGCTCTGGACCCGAATTCAGCAGTATGAGGGTTGACCTCATTGACGCTTTTCGAATGGTGAAAGGCCTTGATAGAGTTGATGTAGGGAGTTTGTTTTCTATAGTGAGACAGTCTAAGACTGGAGGGGACAGCCTCAGAACAGAGGGCCATCATTTTAGAATGGAGAGGAGGAATTTCTTTTTCCGGAGAGTGGCAAATCTGTGGAATTTGTTGCCACAGGAGGCTGTGGAAGCCAAGACTTTAGATTCTTGATTGGTCATGGCATGAAGGGATACAGGAGCAGGCGATTGGGGCTGAGAAGAAAAATGGATCAGCTATGATGAAATGGCAGACCATAGTCTGGCCAAATGCCTATTTCTGTTCCCATATCTTATGATCATATAATATCAGAATCCAATTTAGAATTTTTAAAACTCATTTGCAAAGTTCTTTCTTTAGTTGTGTTTAGATGTTGCCTCCAACGATATCCTTCTCAAGTTAGAGATGTGTTTATAGATGTGCTGATGTAATCAACATTTTAACACCGTAAGATGCCTTGCTAATGTGGTTGGAATTTTTGACAAAATAGTATGTTTCCTGCTCAACATTCTCAGTACCAAGATTAAAACTGGAAGAAAATTTTTGTATTCGGCTCCGAAAATCATGGATGGAAACTTTTACAGATCTGCTTCCTTTTTTTTAAAAAGAAGTTGTAATACATTTAGGTTGTGTTTCTGTGTCCCTAGTATGAGTTTGTACTGTACTTTGACAGGATACCTAACCAGGATAGGGTTCCTTCCTCATGACGTTGACTGAGACAGTTTTGCAAATGAGGACAGCTTGTAACTTAAATTGGTATGACGTGGCAGTTTTTGTAAGAAGAGTCCATATAATTGAAACAGAGCAATTGATCATATAATGCCTAATGGCCAGCAGGAGCAAACGGGTGCAACATTTTTAAGGAACTGATGGCTTTGGACTACAATAGTTTTGCCAGTTAAGATTAAAATGCAGGCCTACTAATACCTGGTAGTACAAGTCTGATAGTTAAACCTGGCAGCAGTAATATACACTTTAAAGTAACCTCAAATATTTTCCAATTAACAATTTGTATTGTAATCTGCCAAGAAATTGTAGTTTGAATTGAATCTCAATGGGAGCATGTTTTCCATGTCATTGCTGTTAGCAAGAAGACAAATAATAACTTTGCTGTTCTTCAGTGAGCAGTCGGTGTGGTTTCTTGCATTAAAGCATTTGTACATTGCCTTTAATGACCTCCATCAGCTCATAACCAAAACCTCTTGAGCTGGTGAAGCACCTTCGGCATTCATTTGCAGTACTGAAAATGTGGCAGCCAAATTGCAGGCTCCCACTACTGCAGTATGATGGCCTGCAACGTTTTTGGTAATGTTGAGTAAGGGACGCCTGGGTTTCCTTCCATGCTTCTCTTAATGCCACAGTTTTTGTACAATCAGCTGAGTCTGATTAATGACTCTTCCAGAGGGCAGCACCTATCAACAAAAGATCATAAAAACAAGAACAGGCTGATCTCATAACCACTCTACTGCACTAATCCCATAACTCTTGATGTTCTTCAAACCATCCTATTTTTTTTAGATGTTAATATGCTCAGTAACTGAGCTGCCCATTGGGTTTAAAAAAAAATTACTAAGCTTCACCGCCACTGAGACAAGAAAATGTTCTTTACTTTCCTGACTGGCCAATGCCTTATTTAGGGACTGGCCCCTGGGGCTGTATATCTTGTCTAACCTACACAAGGTGTCAGTTTGTCTTGGATTTTAGGAATCCTCGGAGGCCGGAGGAAAGCTTGCTGAGTCGATCCTGATGATCATGTGTGGAAAGAAAGGATTTTGGAACTTGTGAAAATACTTTTTAAAAATGTATTTGAATAACAACCCAATTGTATTTCCAGATCTCTTTAATCCTAAACAAAACGGTTCTCAAAATGCTTCACTGTCTATTTACCTACTAATTATTACTCCAGCTACTTTAGTGTTTAAGTTATTTGTAGGTAACAGGAATATCCCCTATAATTTGCTGCCCCCCACGCCATTATTTGAGACGACAGAGTCCTATATAGAACCACATGTGGGCGTGCATTGAGCACGTTATGTACTTTGATCTTCTCAGTGGATCATCACCTTGTGGTGGAGAGGCTTGTGACTTGTTGAGATCCTGAAAGGGGTGATCTGGTAGAGTCACCCATGGCAGTAAGGTCCAGGGAGAGATTCCAGACCAAGAGCGATCCAGCCAAGGCCTCGACAGTGGGGCTGGCAGAAGATGACCCATGGCAGCAGCAGTGAAGGGTCCCCAGTCATCTTGCACATCCTGCCACTGGACTCTGACCCTGTCAAAGGCTGTGCGTGTATCAGGTTGCCCGTGTCAAAAAGTCGCACACAGGCCTTCTCCATTAAGGAAATCCACTCCTAACTTTAGGCAACAAAATACCTGCATTGATGAACATCTACAGTGTCTCTTGATTCATCCATAGTTAGCCTTCCCTGTATGTTTAAAGTTCATTGTATTTTTATTACTAAAGTACATATGTCATATATACTGTCCCGAGATTCACTTTGTGGGCATTCACAGTAAATACAAGAAACGCAATAGAATCAATGAAAAAAATGCACACAACAAGATACATAAACAACCAGTGTGCAAAAGACGACAAATTGAAATACAAAGTAAGTTTTTTTTTAAAGAAAGTAATAAATATCGAGAACATGAGATTAGGAGTCTGTGAAAGTGAGTTCATAGGTTGTGGAAACAGTTCAGTATTGGGTGGGTGAAGTTATCCCCTCTGGTTCAAGAATCTGATGGTTGAGGGATAATAACTGTTCCTGGGCCTGGTGGTATGGGTCCTGAGGCTCCTGTACCACCTCCCTGAGAGCAGCCATGAGAAGAGAGCATGGCCTGCGTAGTGCGGTCCTTGATGGATGCTGCTTTCCTGCAACAGCACTCCTTGTGGCTCGATGGTGGGGAGGGTTTTGCCCACGATGGACTGGGCCGTATCCACTACATTTTTGTTGTAGGTATTTTGTCCAAGGAAAATTGCTATTTCCATACTAGGCCGTGATGTAACCAGTCGGTACATTCTCCACCACACATCTGTAGAAGTTTGTCCAAGTTTTAGACGACGTGCTGAATCTTCGCAAACTTCTAAAAGTAGAGGCGCTGTCTTGCGTTCTTTGTAATGGCATTTGCATGCTGGACCCAGGACATTTCCTCTGAAATGAAATGATGTGGCAATGTTAAATTCCTTAGAAATTAACAACAGGAATTTTAAACTTGTGACTGCAAAATTTTTTTCTTACTGTGTAGCTTCTGTCATTTCTGGCTTGGGTTAGTTAAACCAACCACTTTGTGAAACACGATGCGGTATGATTTGTTTCACCAAGTATTTATAGGTGTTGGGATCATTTTCAGAATGAGACCAATGGCCCAGCCAATCCAATCCATTCAGATGTTTCACTTGGACTTGTGGAAACTATTGTGGTCAGAAACCTATAAATATCATTGATGCTTTTAAATATTACTGTTTATTGGAAGGAATCGTGCCTGATCTTGCACCTTATCCCCACCCACAATTACTTCACCAAAAATATCTTGTGCTTTTTAAGAACTGGGGAAAAACCTCAAGCTGAGTAAAGTACTACAAAGAACATGGGATAGATTGGTGTAGATGTGACACTTTATTTGCTTTCCAACTGCCGCCATCTAAGTATATTACAAAGCATCAGGAGTGAGTTAGGTTGTATGAGGCCAGGTCTAGTTTTAATGTGGGATTTCTTTTCTACGGTATTGGAGCAGGCTTCGGACTTGTACAGTTTAAATTCATCATCGAAATGAAAAGGAGGATACTTCAGAAATTCAGAAGTTTGCTGATATGGCCCTGTTTTCCCTTGATAGTGTTGATGAGTCAGGAATTTCCCAAATGGGTTTGTCTTCTCCCTTGCTGAGGAATTGCAATATTTTCAGTGGGCCATGGAGGTGGTAAGTATGTATTCTGCTGTATCACAGTTGGCATGGGACAGGTTGGAGACACTAGCCTTTATTATGTGAATCTGCCTTGAGCTGCACAGTATACTACACTCGTCAATGTCAGCCTTCCCAGAATTCCCTTTGCACACAGCATCAGTAAATTCCACAGTTTCTGCACTTCATGTAATATCTCATTCTGCATGAATGAGGTGTTGGAAAGAAGGTGGCCTATTTGTCAACAAAGTTTCTTCAAGCAACAGATTAAATGGTACTGGCTGAAAGGCAAATACAGTCCACGCGAACAAGTATAATTCCACTTGCGTCCAACGTGGTGTTATGGGCTCCTCTGTACCCAGTTGAAAGAAGCTAGTGGGATCTTGGTTCAAACGTTAGCACTGCACTCCTTTGGTAATGCACTTGAGTGTTAGCCTAATTTTTTTTGTCCTTAAGTCATGGGTATAGTGCAGGCTGCTTGTTGTAGTATTAAGGTTTGACATTGACAAGTACTGAAACCAAGATCTCATTCTGCATGACTCCAACTTGTTCATTGAATGTAGCTCAAACTGACATGAATAGGTAACCTGTCCTGGCTATTTTACTTTTTTATTTAAAAAAACAGTATAATACTGTACATGACTGCAAGATTGTGTGGAAATATATGCATTCACTTTATTTTTGAATTGTAATGTCCATTTTTAACACTGTTCAATGGAGTTCCACTTATGAAAATTTTATCTAAGCGCAACATCTGTTTGGCACAACTGCAAGGCACTAAATCTATTACATAATGATCAATGGGCTTACATGGTCATAATTTGATTCCTACTGTGCGACATTTGTACCAATGCCAATCTCGGGCGGAATAGTTTCCATTTTGCAAAGGGCTAACTTCAGTTGCATATTTTGCATTTTGCTCTACTTCCCTTTCCCTTAGTGTTTGCTTATCATCTTGCAACAAAAATCAGATGACCAGGCACATCCTGATTTAGTTTTATAAACTGCTTTAGTACTTGAAGACCAGGTTAGGCAAGTGGTATGAAATGATTATATCCGTCAAGATTCCTTAAGAGCACAATGGAGCATACTGTATAGGGGGTTTGTCATTACACCTTTGAGTGAAAGTGAACTATATACTATGATCTGTAATCTTGGCAAAGAACCGTAAATGTGTTGTGATGAGAGAAGTTTCTTTATTCAAGTAGTCTGTTTGTCTTGACTAGTTGTTAAACTGAAAGGGAAATCTCACTGATCCAGTATCTTTAGCACAATAAATCAGCAGCTAAAATTTTAATTTGGCTTTAGTTTTATCATGAGTTGAAAGCAGTTTTGCAAAGAATGTACTGTATCTTTTATTGAAATAACTTCACAGTTTTGTCCAGGCTGTGCCACGTGAATTAGATTGCCTGCGTGCTATTGAAGTTGCAGTATTTTGCCCCATTCCCATTGGTTTGAACTATTGGAGGCTTCAGACTTAAACTCCACAAAATGCTGGAGGAACTCAGTGGGCCAGGTAGCATCTATGGAAAAGGGTACATAGTGGGCATTTCAAGCTAAGGCCCTTCATCAGGACTGTATTAATGAGCACCATGGTGAGCTTCCGATGAGAGCCAAGCTGAGTCATCGGTCCTGATGAAGGGTCTCTGCTCGAAACGTTTACTGTTTACTCTTTTCTCTGGCCTGCTGATTTCCTCCGGGGGTGGGGGGGGGGGAAGGACTTTGCGAGAATAACGATTTTAAAAACTGGTAACGTCTGTGGAGAAGGCAATTAGGCTGTGCGGGAAAGTTGAACCCTGATGAGCAGATGCACAGAGACAAGTGACATTGAATAAGTAAATGTTGATGTGCTGAGACAGGAATACTTTCCAAGGGCTAATTGATTACCAGAAGCCCAACTTTTAGTGGATCTGGCAGGTGAAGAGAATTTGACCCCAGTTAATGCTGCAGGAGCATCGTTCCCTGAAGCCTGCCAAATATATGAGCAAAACTCTTCCTTGTCTGACATGCATGAGTGACTCTGGGGATGAAGAAGGTGGAATGGTGTTCAGCATTTGCTTTTAGGTGGTTAAATAACTTGGACAATTGCAACAAGGGCCCTGTTTAATTACAAATCCCATTTCCAGAAAAGTTGGGATATTTTCCAAAATGCAATAAAAACAAAAATCTGTGATATGTTAATTTATGTGAACCTTTATTTAACTGACAAAAGTACAAAGAAAAGATTTTCAATAGTTTTACTGACCAACTTAATTGTATTTTGTAAATATACACAAATTTAGAATTTGATGGCTGCAACACACTCAACAAAAGTTGGGACAGAGTTAAAATATGATTGAAAAGTGCACAGAATATTCAAGTAACACCGGTTTGGAAGATTCCACATTAAGCAGGCTAATTAGTAGCAGGTGAGGTATCATGACTGGGTATAAAAGTAGCGTCCATCAAAGGCTCAGTCTTTGCAAGCAATGATGGGTCATGGCTCACCCCTTTGTGCCAAAATTCGTGAGAGAATTGTTAGTCAGTTCAAAAGGAACATTTCTCAACGCAAGATTGCAGAGAATTTAGGTCTTTCAACATCTACAGTGCATAATATTGTGAAAAGATTTAGAGAATTCAGAGACATAGTGCATAAAGGGCAAGGTCGGAAACCACTGTTGAATGCGCGTGATCTTCAAGCCCTCAGGCGGCACTGCCTAAGAAACCGTCATGCTACTGTGACAATTATAGCCACCTGGCCTCGGGAGTACTTTGGAAAACCATTGTCACTCAACATAGTCAGTTTCTGCATCCAGAAATGCAACTTGAAACTGTATTACGCAAGGAGGAAGCCATATGTCAACTCTATGCAGAAACGCCGGTGAGTTCTCTCAGCCCGAGCTCATCTCAGATGGACTGGAAGACTGTGGAACCGTGTGCTGTGGTCAGATGAGTCCACATTTCAGCTAGTTTTTGGAAAAAACGGGCATCGAGTTCTCCGTGCCAAAGATGAAAACGACCATCCAGATTGTTATCAACGAAAGGTGCAAAAGCCAGCATCTGTGATGGTATGGGGGTGCATCAGTGCCCACGGCATGGGTGAGTTGTATGTATGTGAAGGTACCATTGACTCTGAGGCGTATATTACGATTTTAGAGAGATGTATGTTGCCATGAAGGCAACGTCTCTTCCCGGGACGTCCATGCTTATTTCAGCAGAACAATGCCAGACCACATTCTGCACGGGCTATAATGGCGTGGCTTTGTAGACACAGTGTGCGTGTGCTTGACTGGCCTGCTGCCAGTCCAGATCTATCTCCTATTGAAAATGTATGGTGCATCATGAAGAGGAGAATCAGACAACGGAGACCACAGACTGTTGAGCAGCTGAAGTCTTATATCAAGCAAGAATGGACAAAATTTCCAATTGCAAATCTACTACAATTAGTATCCTCAGTTCTAAAACGATTAAAAAGTGTTATTAAAAGGAAAGGTGATGTTACACAATGGTAAACATGCCTCTGTCCCAACTTTTGTTGAGTGTGTTGCAGCCATCAAATTCTAAATTTGTGTATGTTTACAAAATACAATTAAGTTGGTCAGTAAAACTATTGAAAATCTTTTCTTTGTACTTTTGTCAGTTAAATAAAGGTTCACGTGAATTAACATATCACAGATTTTTGTTTTTATTTCATTTTGGAAAACATCCCAACTTTTCTGGAAATGGGGTTTGTACACAGAGGATCTGACAGTACAATTAGACCCTTGAGGAGAAGCTGTTTGCTGTGATCCTTTGATGCTGCCTGTACAGATTGGAGGAGTTTATGTGCAGTTATCACTAGCTACTTCATGTCTATTACACAAACAACAGAGGTGGAGATAGGACGAAACACACTAATGTACCACAAACAGTGGTAACTCATAACCAATCTCCTTAAGCCACACAACGTCATGGAGGAAGAGGGTATCCTATATCAGAGGGACTGAACCATCTCAAATACCACAAGGGGATTGTTTGACGGCAGCAGATATGGGGATGTAGGATGTATAACTACACCTTGCAGAGGTGTAACACTGCTTAACAACATGTCCCTGGAAAAACCTCATTAGTGGGGACCAAACCAGGAAGGACTACCTGAGCATCTTGTAGGATTTGTGCCAAAGTAAAACAAAGACTCCTCAGTTGTATCGATGTTTTCTTTTCATTGTAGTCCGTATAAATAAGGTTCTAAGAAAACTCTGTGTGGGATTTGAATTTTTTGACCTGAATAAATTGAGTCACTACTGACAAAGATGTGCAGAATGATAAACGTGATATAATTTTTTCTTCAGCATTTAAAATTTTGGACAATGATTTTTGTACCCCGTGTATATTCAGGATCAAGGAGAAACCCAAAGCCCCTTGAGTATGAGTGTTAAATGTTTATCCTCCCGCGATAATTTTGTAATCCAGTAAAATTGGTTTCAGTTCCATTTGAGGAGAGGAAAAGCCATGAGGTTTTTTTTGTTGTCTTCAGAGATCCCCAACCTTATTCCATGGATCCCTATCGTTAACCCAAGGGGTCTGTGGAGCCCAGGTTGGGAACTGCTGTTGTTTTAATATAAAATACATGAATCATATTGTTTTTAATCCTGTGGTGTAGTGAATCTGAAGAACAGGGATGTGAAGACTGTAAATAAAATTTGCTCTAAAAAGATTCACTGAAATTTAAATCTTTTTAGCAGTGCTGTCAATAAATACAATCCTATTATGTCATCAGTGAGTTGTAACACTGGAAAAGGTCACTTTGTACATTTCAAGCACTCAATCTGATGTAACATGAATTCTAATTGTTTTCCATGATGTTGAAAAGATACTTTATGAAATGTTCCTAATCGCCTGAGAGGAATGTTAAATGTAAATGTATGCTCCAGTTGCCTAATCAGTTCAGATTCTGGAATCTACAGCAGCAGTGGACAGTTTAGTTAGTTGAAAAGAAATCTGATCTTATCTGAATATTTTCAATTTTACCATCCAAACCATCAGCTAATGCATTAACAAATCTGATCATAAAGTAATTCAATTAGCCACAAAAATGCACTAGTTTCTTGACGGTGGTCTAACAGTAGTAATTCTACCATCATTTGTGGTAACAAGAGTTAACAATAACTCAAATGAGTTGAAATGCTTTTTAACGGCTAAAGGACCTCTAGTCTGTAATGGGTGGTCTTGCATCAGGTGATGGATGAGCTGTCATACACTATTTGATTATTCCCATTAAATTAGTTTCTGCAGCAGCTGGAAAGTGATCTCAGTGGTAATATTTAAATACCCCTATATATTTGTTGTGCAATCTAAATAGTGCTTGTAGCGTAAGAGTATTTCCCATACTTTAAGTTGTTCTAAGGTTGGGAATTTGTGGTATGTTTTGAAGGGTGGGTGGGGTGGAAAGAAAGTGTTAATCGGCCTCTGTGCCATTTTATGCAGACAATATCTGACCATCCCACGTTATTTTCCTGAGTATTTAGGATCGTGGTGCATCTTGGATTGTCCTTCCATTTTAAAAAGGACAAATATTTCTGACTATCCTGAAATGCCGATTGAAAACAAGATTTGTAAAATTACTACTTACAAACAAGAGAAAATCTGCAGGTGCTGGAAATCCAAGCAACACACACAAACACTGGAGGAACTCAGCAGGCCAGGAAAAGAGTACAGTTGACATTTCCATAGATGTTCCCTGGCCTGCTGAGTTCCTCCGGGGGGGGGGGGAGTGGTGTGTGTGTGTGTGTGTGTTTCTTGCACTCCCTTTTTGGTGTTCTGTTCTCCATGAATTTATCCTTTACAATGTTCCATTTCATGTACAGTGCAATGCAGTAACAAACTTGAACTTCAGATTCTCTTCACTGCAACTGACAAGCAGTATCTCTGCAACATACTAACAAGGTAACAGGCGGACTTTAAGGAGTTTTCTGACACTGGCTAAGAATGTGGAGAAAATATTTATTTTTTGGGTAGGATCTGGATCTGAGAACTGCTGAGTGATTTTGATTTTCCTTTCCTTATATAAAAGCTCAAATGTTGCTTCAGAAAACTAACCAAATATTTTTTTTTCTTCCTGCAGCTGAAGGTGACTCTGGAGCATTTGGAACAAATTCACTGCTGCGCAAGAAGAAAGGTCTTCATGTCCTTCGCCCTGTACATCACAAGTCAAAGCCTCACATCTTGATTGGAATGCCTCAGGATTTCCGACAGATCTCTTCCATAATCGACGTTGACATCCTTCCAGAAACCCACCGCAGAGTCCGTCTTCACAAACATGGCTCTGACAAGCCGCTTGGATTCTATATTCGCGATGGGGTGAGTGTACGGGTAGCCCCTCAAGGAGTAGAGAAGGTCCCAGGAATCTTCATCTCACGGCTTGTACGAGGTGGTCTAGCGGAGAGCACGGGCTTGCTCGCAGTAAATGATGAAATACTAGAGGTGAACGGAATTGACGTTGCTGGGAAGTCGCTGGACCAAGTGACTGACATGATGGTGGCAAACAGTCACAACCTTATCATTACCGTGAAGCCAGCAAATCAACGCAATAACGTCATTCGCAGCAGCAGGGCCTCTGGGAGCTCTGCCGTCTCAACGGACAGTAGTCCAAGCCAACATAACAACACAATAGCTACTGCACCCTATGCTAACCACTACAGTACGGCAGAAGGGGAGAGTGAAGATGAAGGAGATATAATAATTGAAAATGACATGCCATCATACATCCCAAAAACTGTATTCCCAAATTGCATCAATGGAGATCTAACAAAAAAGCTGCAGCATAACATCTCTCTAAACAGCCCACTGTTAGACAGCAAAGAAAGCAAGTGTAAAGGGTCCTTAAACTCTCTGAACATGCACAGTGATGGTTCCAACAAAATAAATTCAAGCCATGGAAACATGCGAGAAGATGGAACAATAATAACACTATAGATGACTTCCTTTTAATCACTTTTTTTATATATATATATAATAAAGCATTCAGAGTAAAATTACCAAGTGGTTGACTTTGACTTCAGCCTTGTTAGGGAGGATGGAATTCGATTGACTTCCATACAAAAATATTAACAAATTGTGAATTTGGTGGAGAAAATATTCATGAAAGCAAGAGAAAAATCACTATCACTCTAATGAAGGATCTTTCAGAGAACTCTGCTTATTCACTGTTTCATTTTCAATGGCAATTAACTAGCCCAAGGTTCTATTTATAAAGCTAACCTCCTGAACTGGTTGCTGTCTAATAAAACTGGAGTACGTCACTTTACAAAGCTGCATTTATACAGAAGTTACCTGCAACTGAAGACAAATGTATCATGTGAAATTGCAATACAAGTGTTTTTAAAAATGCAGGTTTAATATCACAGAATCTGCACATCGCATCAGTGACCTCATTGTTACAAATACAGACTTATTTACAAACTACTTAATCAGCATTACTTGCATTTATCTGATTTGAGAGCAGGAGTCCCCTTTTTCCTATGGAAAACAATAATAAAACAGATTAAATGTGGACAGAAATTTCTGTGGAGCAAAATCCTTTCATGAAGTAGCTGCTGTGCTCCCTAAAAGAATATTTGAGAGGTTTGCAATTTTTAATGTGGGTTTTGGTGGTATGAGGGTGTCCTGTAACTTTTTTTTAAAGTGACCTGTATCTTAAATTTTAAGGAATCCTGCTGGCTTCAATATCCTTTTACCATGCTGTTTGACACTTGCTTTTTGTATTGCACAGACTTGGTACTACTCCTTTATCAGAGCACTATTCAACACTGAGACAAGCTGCTTTTAAGTACTCAAACCCCAGTGTACACTTAGTGACAAAAAGCACTTTAAATTAGGATCATTTTAAAAATAGCTGAATTATCTTGAATGTTAATTGTTTTCAGACTTGCTATAAATTATTAGGTTAATAGTTGATCAAAAGTTCATGATTCTTAACCTGTCATTAAATGAAACTCTCACTGGCTAACATGGGGCACACATTAAGCAATTGTCATCTGAAGAACTTTTGCATTGAATGTAATTGGTTTTTATTTCATTTTAAATTGTGGAAACACTTGGGAATGAACTTGGAGAATTTTTCAAAAAATTGCCACTTAATTAAAAAAAATATTAGCTAGGAAAAAAATGAGGTTTTAGGAGGCCTAAAATCTCGAAACAACTTGTTAATACCATTATTACCATTTCAAGCATTTGCAGCAGAACTGGCTCCATTCTATGATAATATAAATTTTACAGCTTTACTAATTATTTAAAGATGTTCAATAAGAATGAACTACTTGCAGGTCATCTTAGTAACCTGGTAGTTCTAAATAATAAATATGTGGATTACTCCAAAAGCACATAGTCAAGGCCCAGTGATTTTTAAAAAAATTAGTTTAGCCTGTTAGTTTCATGGCCTAATCTGTTTAGCCTGTTAGTTTCATGGCCTAATCTGTTACTTTAAATTTCCAGTCTGTTCACTGTTGGCTGCTGGATTAACAATAATCAACATTTACCTCTCTCCACACTACTAAAAGTATGAAGCACAATGACTTTGCAGTTTTCATATTCTTTCTGTAGAATGAACGGCTTTTGGTTTCTTTCAAAATAACACTGGTACTGGCAAAATCTGTGAAAATATTTCCTCTGCTTGGTAGTTCTAACCACCTTGCAAATGCTTTTGGGAATTGTAGAATGCCAACATTTTGATCTGGCTGGCTGCTATCACCCAAAAACAATTGTAGGCACAATGCGATTGTTTTGACCATTGCTTTAGCTGCATTTATTGCTCCTGTTTCTTTCTCTGGTAGTCTTCTCTGAGCCAGCAGGGTTCAATGGTGGGGTATGACTTTGCTGTATTTTTTTTAATGACTGTGTATGTATTTTTTGATTTGTTATGCATTAAAATCTGTTTGGTAAAGAGATGAGGGCAATTTTATCTAATTGGGGATATTTTGTAATTTTTTTATGAAATGAGGGCAGTATTTTTCTTACTTTTTTGTATTTGACCCCATTCAATCCTTTGTCTCCATTTGCCTTCCCTAAACTGTACTACCTTGTATTTATCTTATTTAACAGTTGAGCAGTCTTGAAGGTTAAGACTGCAGACCATTGCGAATGGTCCATAGTTGTATGCTGATCATTCAAATAAAGGTTCTAACATGCACCAAAACAAGTTTCCTTTCAACTTGAATCAGTATTCCAAAACAACTTGTACTAACTATAATACTCATTTAAAAACCCCATGCATAGCTCGACATGTGGAGCTGTAC